>NC_080640.1:24585845-25835845 GCF_027579445.1 Ammospiza nelsoni | reverse complement strand
AACACAGCTTGGGGAGGAGCAAAGACCCCCATCTTGCTCCTTACCTTTCTCATCAAAGAAGTCTTGAGCCCAGCAGTTTTGGCCTTGGAGATTAAGAAACATCAAAGACTGAGGCCATTGGAGACCAAAGAAGAGCATTGAAACATTGTTATTGTCACTTGACTAACCTGTTTGATAAGTGATTGCTTTTTCAGCTGTTAACCATTTAGATTGTCATGAACTGCTTGACAGACAAGTGCCTGCTTGGACTTTGGAGGTTTGCCTGGTTTCTCACTCCAGCAGAGCACCTCAGCTGTCATGGCTGTCCCGCAGTTCCCTTCTCACAGCAGCTGTGACAGTGAAACACTGGAGAAGCTTTACTTCCTCCTGATCCCTATCATTGACAAAACAGAGCTAACACAAGGGCTGAGAAGGGACTGGCGGCTCTGGGCTGCCTTGGGCTGTCTCTCCTGGCCCAGCCATGTCAGTGGGTGTCGAGGATAAAACTTGCAGCAATAACAACTAATTAAACATGCTTAGGGCATCAGTCTCTGTCACTTCCCACCACACGTCAGTGCTGGGTATTTCATTTCTCACAGTTTCCCTGTGAAAGGAAATCTTTTCACTTGTTTTCCTCAGGATGCCATCTCCTAAGGAAGATGTTAAGAAAGGCTGAGGGCTGGGGAAGCCATGGCAATTAATATCTGAACTGTTTGCAACCAGTATTACTACCAGGTTAAGCTAATTTGGGGAATGAAACACAAAACTGGAATTACAATCTTTAATTTGCTCAGGGAAAACATTTCAGCAGACCATCCAAAATGCTCTTTGGTGAGGGATATGGAACATCATTTAGATGCCATGTATGTCACACCAGTTATTTTGGAAATTCAAGCTGTAATTTTCTCTAGTCATAGCTGTACACAAATCAAGATAATTAAAAAATTATAATGCATAAGATATGGGTCTTTCAGGAATGAATAAAATGAATTTGAAGGGTAATTTTCATAAAGATTAAATAAAGAACAGATTAGAAGATGTGCAATCCATGAAATATTAAAAAGTTTCATTTAGATACTTGCTATAGTACTTAAACCTCAAAAAATAATAAAAAAGGTAATTTCAAAGATTGACTGGCATCGCAGGGTGAGAGACACAAACATTTGGATTATTAGTTCTGACAGATTTTTCATCTTATTGTTTCTGCTTCATCCTTTTTCAAAATGCTAAAAATTTATTTCTTTACAGAATCTTTTAAGTTGTTTTTAGAATTCCTTATGAGGAGAGGTTTGTATTGAGTTCATTTCCACCCTAAACATGAACAGACAGAATCCCCTCCCTTTTAGAACCACATTGTAAATAATGCAAACTGAATTCACACAACAAGTCCTCACTGGTGTCTTAACAGGTCAATATCCTTTGTGAATCTGGCTAATTAACAAAAACCAAAGCCATATCATAACCTCAGCACTATTTTTGCAAAGTATTGAAAAGAACCCAGATGAACAGGATTAACACACACAAAAAAAAAAAAAAAAAAAAAAAAAAAAGGCAAGGCAGAATCTGTCACTTATCACTTCTGTGGTTTTTCTCCAGGACTTCTGAAGTTGCTCCTTTGTACAAGGTGGCTGCTTTTGTCCTTGTTTGCATGTCTGTCTTTATACATACTTATCTAGAGAAAGTGTTTCTATTTCTATAGATAATGATCACACTTTAATATTTTACTGTACAATAATTTTCCTCCAGAGTAGCTCTGTTTATTCCAATTATTTACCCTCCTAAGCACACCATTCTCAGGTGCTTATTACTAAATGTAGTTTTTCCATCACTTTGCAGCTGTGCTTCTCTTGACATATGAACTCTTAAATTTCATGCATTAAAAAAAGCTCTGTTATTACAGCAGTACTTTATTTATAAACAGACATTGAAATTGGTACAGAATTACCTTTTATCTTCCTGTAACCAGTGCAGACAAGTCTGGATTAATGCTGGGACTTCACCACAGAAATGCAGCCACAAATCCTAACATCCTAAGTATTTTCTCTTTTTAATCAATTTTGCCTTTAGCCAAAATTGAGGTAATGTAGAAATAAAGCTGTCAGATGTAATTTCACTTCTCCAGTCCCTCGGCTGGAGAGCACAGAGCCATGCTGTTCATCAGCGTGGGGATAACTGCTGCGAAGCCTCTAGCCACACTCTCTTTTTCAGTGTCTCTCCCCTTGCATGTTTTAATTTAAAAACAGAGTATTAAACTAATCATTTAGATGTGGAACTTTTCCTCGTATTCAGAGGGGAAGCAAAGATTTCATTGCTTAGCTCTTGCAGCATCCTTTGGTCATCCCATGAAACACAGGTCCCAGAATGGGCCTTTTTTAAGCCTGCATTGATTCACTTTACCAGAACAACTCTCTGCCATGGTTGCTTCCCTCACATCATTTATCTCTTCAACTAAAAATCAGAGTTATTCACCAGCTGAGATTTATTGAGCCTCACCTCTGCTGGAGCCAGCACTAGCAGAATTACAGAGAGCCCTTCAGTAGAGGCTCCTGTGTTAGGTGGAAATGCAGAGAACTGGAATGGCATGCCAAAGAGTGAAAGAAAACTGCTGAAGTGATTTATGAATAAAACCTGGGATTCAAGGAAGGGATCAGCTCACACTCTTATCAGGCTACTCCCATGAGGAAGAAAGTCTGTTCTTCCAAGCATGTGCATGACTTGATCTGACAGAGTTGTTTGCAGCGCTGCCCCTTGGTGTGAGAGGCACCATCCACGAGTGTGTGATGGTCGCAGTGAGCGCTGCTGCTGAGCCTCCTGCCCTGGCACTGCTGGGCTCTGGGCCAGCCCTGCTGCTCCTCACACACACTGCCCTTCAGCTAGAGTGCAGCACAGGGGAACAGGCAGAAAACACACAAAAAACATGGCAAAGCTTTTCAAGCTGTAAGTGTATCCCTGGCAGTGATCTGTAAAAGTGCTGAAGGGGCTGGTACCTCAGCACAGCCCCTCACTGCTGCACCTTGCACCTCCTGCTCTTTGCCAACAGCCCTCTCACACAGCTTAATCCTTGTTCTCGCAAATTTTAACATGTGGATTTACAGGACAGACATGTAGGATTTCTCAGGGTTATGTCACATGTACAGATTTTTCCAGGGGTTCCTTTGAGTCTCCTTTATGGGCACACTGCAAAGCAAAGATGCAATGGCAACAACCACATGTGCAGTTAATTCATCCATAAAGAAAACCAGGAAGCTTCAGAATACACTGAATGACAAGAAAATGTGAGTTTACTGGACTAAAGCCTGGAGATCCTTCCTTGGTACAGATAATAGAAGCAGTTTTGTGGTATGCCAGCCAAGAAAAACATCCATTGCTCAGCATGACATCCAGCTAAACTAATCTTTGTTTTCCACGGGAGATGTTTTTTCGATAATTTCTAAGAGCTAAAGGACTTCATTAAGAATCATGCAAGCATTGATCCAGATGTTAAACCTCTCTGTACAATGGGAAGCCCTCCCAGTAAAGAATAGAAAGCAGTAAAGAATAATTGGTCCATTGTTATCTGGTCTTGAGAAAAGAGAACAATATTGCTTATTTACTAGATGTTACTATATGGAGGAATCTATTTTATTGTGTGCATGCTGTTTGAAATACAATTAATTATAATGGTTTTGTTCAGTCAAAGCATAGGTAAACATTCAATTTCAACCTATTGTAGCACTGAAATTCATTGTTGTTTCTAAATCTTATCCAAAGAAAAGCTTAACATGTGAGAAGTGAAACAGAGCTCCTTTTTAAATAACCAAAGCTAAGCAGAAGTAATATTTCTCAGTTGTTCCTTGTAGACTTTTTAAAATTTCTTATTTCTATATTACTTTTCGATCAGCTTTAACCTTGGGAAGTAGAAATATTGTAAAAATAACTCTTAGGCTGATTAACACAAGCACCCAATGTTCAGCAGGGCTCCAGCAGAGACTCAAGGCAGTGTGAGGCCATGATTTCTTGCACACTGGGTTGGGATGTGTCTGGCAGCCACCCACCACCAGTGGGATCCTTCTCTCATGGTGGGACATCCTTAGATAAAGGGATCCTTCTCTTAAATAGAGAAGGTTGTCCACCAACCACTCTAAACGTCCCCGATCCCTTGCTGAAATTTGCCTTTCAGAAACTGGGGAGCCCTTTTAGTGTGAGGGTCTGGACATGTTCCCTCCTTGGAGCACAAGAATTTATCTGAGGATGTGCTTAAAAACCATCAGGGATGGCATGGTCAGAGTCCAACATCTAGATTTGATACAGTCTGTAATTAGACTTTCATCTTCACTGCTTCTTTAATAAAAAAAAAGAAAAAAGATAATACCTTTAAAAGTAATGAATGAGAAGATAAGAGGTCTGAAAAAATGTAAAAGAAAACAAAACTTTTTGTAATTTGTAAAACTTGCCTGACTCTTACTCTAACAGGCAGTTTAGAAATGCTTATTAGCACAGACACAGAGAGACAGGAGGGAAATGGTATAGATCTAGAAAGGCTATAGATGTAATTAGGGGTGTCCTCAGAGTCTGACAGATTAGGCAATTTTGGAACTAATTCCTAATGGAAATCCTTTTAATGAAACATATTAATGAAATCCACATTGATATTATTGTTGGGGTATAAGCAGAAATTTACTTAAAATAATTACTTTCATGCAAACAGTTTTTCCAATTTAATTTGGAGCTGCCTGAATTTACTGAAAAGTACAAAATTGATTGATTTCTAAAGATCACATCTTGTAGAAAATGGCATTGTTCTGTCTGGGGAAGGAATTTGCCATTATTTCTCTCATGTTCTTGCAGGGGTTGGATCAATGCAGCTTCAAGCAAGAGCTTTGACTCTGGCCCTTTTCCTGGAGAGGTCTCTGGAGCCTGGGCTGTGCCTGGTGAGGGGCAGTGCTCTCTCTAGCTGTGGGAAAAAGCTCAGGCTAAAAGCAGGACCATGCTATTCCTTTACAGACAATAGAAGCACATTAAAAAATTCTGTAGTTAATCTGGCCTTTTGGATTATTTTTGAATTTTTTTTTTTTTAGTTGAAAGCAAAGCAAACATAGAAGAAGCCTTAAAAAAATAATTCTGTTTAGGTTTTGTTCTTTGTGGTCAGACCATCATCACTGTTAAACTTGAATTCTAAGACACTTCTGATTCATGCAAAATATTGGTAACTGCTGATAACTATCAAAATCTAAAGAAACCCATTAACACTTGCCCTATGTCATGTCTAACAGGAAGAAATATTATTGGGAATGCCTTCATACATCAGCAGTGCCACAGTAGATTCAGGGAGCTGTATCACTCAAAAAACAACTCATGCAAATACCATGAAATGAGCAGGACAGCCTTCAAAAGTGGCTGAGCGATGAACTGAGGTATCTGAACCCAGGCTATCAAACACCTCACTGATGGCAACACCCAGGCAGAGGCTGTTTATGTCAGTGGCAAGCTGTCAGCACATCCCTGTGTCCCAGTAACAGGAGTCACCCTCCTGAGCACTGCAGGAAAGAATAATTTTGCAGCCCTCACTGTGAAAATGCAAACCCGAACCAGAACCCAAGCTGTGCCCTCTCTGCACCTGTAGATGTCACAGAATTCACACAGGTACCAGTAGCTAAAGCAGTAAAAAACTCTCTAAAAAATCCAACTCTCTGTTGAAAACTGGTTTTCTGCAGATGACATAGATCCTGTATGCAGTTAGGAAGCACTTACTAGGACATGCATTTGCAAACAGTATTTCTCAGCTTCCAGAAGTATTCTTGATTATAGTTCTGCCCTCTATAGTAGGATGGGGGTATGTTATAAATTGCTAGGGTAGGGTTATAAATATTATGTTTTACTATTGAATACAACTCACTCCTATTTCAGGCTGCATACTTACACACGTGTTCATTTTTAGCCTGCGAGCAGTCATCCAGAGACAGCCCCTGCCTCTGCTTATCAGCTGGGGCTGATGCTTGATTCACCTGCCAGTGCCCTACTGCCACTTGTGGGTTTTTTGGTTATTACAATAGGCTTTCCAGCTTCTACAAAAATGAAAAAAATTCACCTGACACATACTTTGAAAGAGAAAAGCACATTTGTTACCATAAGAAATACAAAAAAACCCTCCTGCACTTCAGACACATAAACTGAATTTCTATTAAAGCATTTTCTTCACCTGACATAGGGAACTGCAGCCAGGAGGGATATTGATTGCTCTGTACGAATGCTCTAGTGTTGGCTTTAACAATACTGTCAGCCTGCTTCACCAATCATGCTAATACATTTAGCAAAAGCCCATCTGTAGTCTGTCATTTACACAAGCACTACACATTCACTATTTTAAATTCTCATTCCATCACATTTATATGGTTACCTCCATAGTTCCCCTCACAGCACACAGATTGCCACATCCATTTGAATTTCTGAAGCAGGCAGAAAAAGCCTGAGGCAAGGATTTTAGTGGAGCCACAACACCCCCCTATAAACTCCTTTCCCTTTTATTGGAAACCCAGCCTCACCCCTCCATCTCCAGCAGCCTTTAGACACAGGTTTTGCTGAGCAACAGAGCTCTGCCATTCCTGCTTTCAGACTGAGTGTTGGGCTCATCAACTCTGCAAAGCCAACCCATGTTCAGCCCCCAGGGGAAGGGACAGGGACCCTGCCCACCTCTCCTGTCACTCCCACCCTGCAACCTTTTCTGCCTGTGCCACATGACAGGAGCAGCAGCAGTTTCAGAGAATTATTTCCTCTGCACAATTCTTTTGGGAAGCATATGTGTAATCAACATTTAAAGGGGGAATTATTTATAAAACAATCCTTGTGAGGGCTGAGGACTCAGTAATTATTCTGTGCAATTAGTCCCCAAGTAGTGTGAGACTGCATTCCCTGGTGATCTGAGCTATGGAAACATTTTCAGTGCCTGAGAGAAAATAGTTCTCTCTCAAAGAGATTGGCTACAGAAAGCAATCACTTTGCAAAGGGAAGGAAAAGGACTGCAGGTAAAAGACAGAGCAAGGAATTTAAAGTTATTTTCCTATCTTTTTCTGAGTCCTCTGTCTCTCTGAGGAGAAGCTGGCATCTGCCATGAGGTGAAGCAAGGGCTTTTGCTATGGCAGCAATTGATAAGAGCACAGAAACTGCTGTACAGTTAAACATTATCAAATCAGGACAGAATGGCTTCTTGCCCCTAAATACTGCTGCCATCTCCTCTTCAGTGGCAGCCATCAATCCACAGACTATTTTCCATATTTTTCCATGTGAAAGCTCCATTCTAAACATCTCAGCAAAGAAAGGAAAAGACTGACTAAAATTTTGTTTGGGTTTTTAAATTAAAATGTGCTCTCCTGATCTACCTCAGTATTTATGACAAAACAAGCATAAGATGAAGCATTTTTTCCCTAAGAGGTGAAGTCAAATGGTAAATCTTTCTTGCCCCACTGAAGAAATGGCAAGGGGAATTTAAGAGTGTCATGAGAGCCACTAGCCCTGTGCCTTCTAGGATGGCACCGTGTTCAGTGTAATGCCTGCCAGTCAATGGCATGGCATCTGCCCTCTGAGAGCAGGCCCAGCACAGCTCTTTGAACCCCTAATCCCTTCTCAAATCAATTTCTAGGCTCCTGATTGTTCTAATTTAAATTGGTGGCATAAATGAACCATCTCCTGGACTGTATCCCCACCACAGAAACCTGAGCTAAGGGCTCAGAGCACAGAAATGTGCTGCTTCCCATGCTGGGATGATGAAGGGTCACAGATGAACCAGGTGAAACGTGGGTGGCTGTTTGGGAAAATGCATTTTGTGTGAAGTGTACATTCCTGTGCTTAGATGAGTCGTGCCCTGCTGTTTTCAAACCAGTAATTTCAAAGAGTTGCTTGCATGCAGGATAGACAACATCGGCTCCCTCCAGCACAGGCAAGGGACACAAGAAAGGTTCTGAGGTTCTTTAAAGAATATTGGTCACTAGATGGGGAAAAATATCCCAGAGGAATACTTCATTCAAATACCCTGAAAATGTCTAATTTACCTTGAGAGGAAGTAATATTGGAGTTAATTAGGATTGTATTAAAACTTAAATCCTGACAGTTTCATCTGTTCCTTCAACTGTCAAGACTTTTATGTTTGAATTTACTTCCAAAAGCCTGCAGGTGATAGTCTGCACTTGGTCACAGTTCACAAGGTAGGGAGAAACTCAAAGAGAACCATGTCCTTGCAAGAATATTATTTTATCTGAAGTGTGACTAACAGGAAGGTCATATTCTACCCTTTTTCCTCCCCTCTCTCCCTTAAACACCTTATTTGCCAGAGCTACAGAGATTTAAAAGAAAAATCAGGGCATCATATAATGATTCATAGGCAAGCACAGCAGAAGCATTAATCATTCACATCTTTAACTCTAAAACCATATAAACTTCCAAGGATGATCAGTCAATGCGACGCGTTTATATTTTAGCCAGAAATCAGATTTAGAAACGGAACATCCTGAACTTCTGACCAGAGAACAAAGTGTATGAAATGCCACAGAGCCAGTTTCAAAGAGCCCAAATGCACGGCTTCTACTCACGTAAAGAGGCAGCCTTTTATACAAGCAATCCTATTATTTGCAGTTCAGTTCATGGTTCAAGAAAATATCAGGAAAGATGAGCCAGAGCAGCAGAACAGAGCCAAGCATGCTGGATCTGCCTGTCTCTCTTAAAAAGAGAAGCAAAGGGGGATGCTGGTGCTTGACAGAAGAGTTGAAAACTTGGAAGAGAACTTGTGTGATTCATTCTTCTGTCTGAATAGACCTCAGAGATCTTTCTGATGATTCTCACATATGTTTCTAGTGGGTCTTCTGGAATTAGAAATGTTGAAAGGGAAGGCACTGAATGTAGGCTATGTTCTGGGATACATGGCAAAAAGAAAACACCCATAGGAAAAAGAAAACCCAGCAGAGACAAATATCAAGTGCAAGTAATGAGCAGAGGACAAGGCACACTGTATGATTTTTTAATACGTGTAGTAGCAATTTATAAAGAAGTCTTCTTTATAGAATAAAGGGTTTCATTGTCTGCAGGGGATGATGCAGCAATAGACACAGGTGCCAACAATGGGCACTGGAAATTCAACATGTCCCTGCTGACATTCTGTATCCCCCTTTGTATTCTTCACAAGAAAATGAAATACCTTCATATTCTCCATATTCTCTTTTACAAAAAGACAATAATAACTTTAATCTGACAGAAGGAAAGTCTTGACCCGTAACACAGGCTGAATTTCTGAGTAAATTAGAAACTATCAAAACTATTACATACTTATGGATTTCTAAATTATACAAAAGTCTGTAATTGGTACTAGGGGAGAGGGAAACAGAATAGATGATAGGAAGCCTCTGTAAACACCCAAAAAATTTAGTTAAAAAGTTTAGATTCTCTTTATACAAGTAGGTTTTTGATTAAAAAACCACCCACATTTTAAAATGTGCCATTTGCATTATTTAGCTTTAAAACAAAAAAACTATATTGAAAAAGCAAACTATCTTTTTTCCTTCCTTCCCTTTCATGTTTACTGTATCAGTAAGTTCACATACCATGAGTCATATTTGAACTCTAAGGCTGTTGTATCTATTTAGTTGTCACAACAGCAGCAGTATCTTGTGGGAACGAGGCAATAGGAAAAGAATTTTAGAGATAAGAAACGATGTATTATACTGTTGATGTGACTTTTGCACAAAATACTAGAAACTGAACTAGGAACAATGAGATCAAAAACAAGTTTGAGAAGGAGTAGCAGACAAGTGGCTCAGAAGCCTTAGGAGCGTATCACAGTTTTGAAAGTTTTTGTTGGTACTCTTGAAGAAAAGATCTCCTGGGAGAATTGATATCCCATAAACTGGGGGCAGGGTGAAGTCTGCATGTTTTCTGAGCATGCCCCACTAGCTAGAATTCTTGCTTTTTGCCTGCAGCTCTGTGTAATGACAAACACAGAGGGCAGCATCCCAGCAAAGCAGCATCTTCCATTCCCCAGAGATGGACCCCTCCCACCCACAGATGCTGTAGCCACACTGGCATTATCTATGGAAAGTCAGCTTGCTCCTGTTAGTGAGGAGAGCCTCGTACAGGATAACAAAAAGCCACCAGTACAAGATAAGAACTGTTAGTGGGAAGTCATTTGTTGAGGCTGAGAGCTGCCTTGGCAGCCCTGTCCTGCCAACGTGGCTGCTGGAGGGAGGTGGTTCTGCTTTACATTCTAGATAACACTACAATTCATCACTTTTCCTTCTGAGCTGCACTTCATTTATCCCTGCATGGTAAGCTGTCATCTTTTTCATTTATAAGGAATAAAAATATGGTAAGGTGGTAAATATACCATCTTCTAGGATGTCACTCCATACTTATTAATAATACATGACATGTTAGAATTATTTAAAGGAGAGTCAGAAATTTAGCATAACCTTTATCATAAAACTTGGTAGAAAAAAGGTCAGGATGGTTGGTGCCTGTAATGGTCAGGAATCTCTAAGTAGCAAAGGAATTTAGGACAAATTCTGCCATTTGAAGGGTTGGAAAAAAGCTGAAACAAAGAAGTCTAGCTCTGAAAGCATGCTATTAACAACATAGACTCTTGTTAAAAGTAGGTTTAGAGATACAATTGTGGGTCAAGCTAAGGATGTGTGGAAGAGGAGTTACATACCCTTTTTAGCTTAGAACCACAGACCAAACTGTAGGTCATTATTACTTTGCAGTACAGGGCATTTTAAACATCTCTGACAATTCTAGAAATTCAAGTTTCTAAGATTAGCCAATGACATGCACAAGGGCCATTGGTAGCCATTAATTCCAATTAAAATTAACCCTACTCAAACATTTGTGTAGCAAGACAGGACAGCAAGAATGCCAGAAAGAATTCTACTTATCAAACAACTAAATCAAAACAAAGTGACATAAAAATTACTTCAGCATTAGCATTTCATGTGCCTGAGAGGTGCACATTCAAATATAACTTTCTGCATTTATATGGAAATCAAGATAGCCTCCAACTGAATGGGTTATTGCATTCTGCTTTAATATACTGACCCTTGGCTTTCTGCTGTTATGAGCTTTGTCCCAGATAAGCCTGTGGTGATGGGAATCTGCTCTCAAGGCAGAAAACTCTTAAATATCTCCAGCACTTGGGTCGCACTGGTAAAAAAAAGCTGCAGAAACTTGCAAAGAGCAGAAGAGAAAGTGGCTGAGGTCTCTGTGTGTGATGGCGTTCGCAGGGGTCTTAGGATGAGGGAAGAGATGAGGCCCTGTCTCCATGTTTCAGAAGGCTTGGTTTATTACTTTATGATATATATTATATTAAAACTATACTAAAAGAATAGAAGAAAGGATTTCATCAGAAGGCTAGCTAAGAATAGAAAAGGAATGATAACAAAAGCTTGTGACTGACACAGTCAGTCCAGACAGCTGGACTGTGATTGGCCATTAATTAGAAACAACCACATGAGACCAATCACAGATGCACCTGTTGCATTCCACAGCAGCAGATAATCATTGTTTACATTTTGTTACTGAGGCCTCTCAGCTTCTCAGAAGGAAAAATCCTAAGGAAAGGATTTTTCATAAAACATGTCTGTGATACCTGTGTGTGAGAGGAGGGACAGGAAAGTGCTCTGGGAATGCCCAGGGTGCCAAGGAGCCCTGCCAGGGGACCTGGCAGCACAGGGCAGTCCAGAAATCCCCCCTTGGCAAGCAGCCACAGGGCTGAGCTGATCAGCAGCCTCCTCTACACAGCCACCTTTCTCCTGGGACTCAGAGCAAGAGTCCTTGTTGTGCCTGCCAAGGGAAATCTCCCTCTGATTGCTAAAAGCTCAGATGAGCTACTTCAAAAGAAAATAAGCATTTGTTGTTCTCTCTCTAGCAAAAACATATCCTGGAAGCTCAGGTTTATTACAGACTGCTGTGTTTGTGCTCCAGCTCCCAGTAACACCCATGGTGAAAGGGCATTACCATAGAAAACAGCAGGGGAAAGCAGACAGAAACCTGAGCAGCACGTCAGGAGCTCTGCAATCAACAGCTTCCTGCTGTCAACAGGGATCTCTGGAGTGATTTTCCTGAATTCCTGCTTGGAATTCATCAGGCTGTGATGCCTAGAGAGTAGAGCTGCAGGGAGGGCTGAGTACCTGCTGGCAAGCACAGCAGAGGTGAGGAGGATGAGGAGGCCAGCCCTGCCCCAGCTCAGCTGGCACAGGCAGAGGCAGCATAAGCCAAGAGAAGAGCACAAGGAGCTGCTGAACCCAAACTGCCTGAAAAATGTGCTCCTTTAGCTTCACTCTAGAGCATCACAGGTAGTATCTTTAGTGAGCCTTAATGAGACTTATCAGTCTCATTATCTGTTTAATTCCTCATTATTTGAGCTTCTTATTGTGATCCTGATCACTGCTATGATTTGTTAACCCACACTTTTTCCTAACCCAGCCATGAAACAGAACCCAGGCCCATCTCATGGGGATGCCCTCCCTGAGGCATAACTGCATGCACACAGGGACAATTGCTGTGCTTAAATGCACTTAGAGGGGAGGCTCCAGTGCAGGGAAAATGCTTAACTTCTCCAGCATGTGGGAAGATGCTTAACTTTTCACATGCAGAAGTCGTATCAACTGTAGAGTTAAGCAGTTTTTGAGTATCATAACTGAATATAGATTATGGAGCCCTCACTGCACAGTTACAAATAAAAGATCTTCAGCACCAATCTTAGAATTTTTTCCTAAATCAGTTTACAAATGAAACAATGCTGTGTGTGGCCCACAGGCAAGGATTTCCTCAGCTTTAGCAATAAATTACTGAATATCTCCCTGTATTTACATTGGCTGTTCCCTCTCCCCCAGCCCTGTGTGAAAGCCTTTAGAAGATACCTGCCTAACTCAGAGCAGAGTGCCAGCAGCACGCTGCTGGTGCACTGAAATTTGCTTTTATTTCTGACTGTTCAAATTGCATCTGCAGGAAGCAGCTGGACAAAAATAACTCGAGGTGTATGAGGCATTTGGAAATGAACTGACATGTTGATTAGTAAATCCTGCAGCCTGTGCCAACTGGGGTTTAATTTTTTTTTTTAAATAACATCTACAGTATTAATGAAGTAAGTAGAAATTTCTCCCATTGTCCCTGTAAAAGCCAGCCCAGTCTGCCAGTGCCTGGTGTGGAGTTCCCATCCCTGACTGAGGAGCCTGAAGGAGTGGGGTGCAGCCTGCCAAGCTGCAGCTATAAAATAAATCATAAAGATGCTTCCCAGAGCATGCTACCCATTATTCAATCCACTGTTTTGCTTCCTAATGTAGGAGTTTCACATGTGAGGGAAGTTATTTTTAGTGCCATGTGTGGTGCCAAAGTGTTTAATGATTGCCTGGGTTCACCCACCCCACAGCTCTGGTTCAAGCCAGTGAAATTTTGGGGTTTTTTATGTGTCCCTCCTATCCTGTTCCCTCAGCCCTTAAAAGGCTGAGTACTAAAGGGAAATATACCTATAAGAGTTTTTATTATCTTTTTTTTGCCTGCACAATGTAATGCCATTAAACCAGTAAATTATTGCAGAAGCACATAGCTGATTATAAAGCTGTTATGGGGCAGTAAATGAAATAGCCTTTGGATCTTCTTTACAAGTTACCTGCAGGAGAATCAGCAGGGAATTAGCAATGCCTGATACTTGGCCTTTGCTTGGCTTTCCAGGGCAGGTTTTGAGTGCCTGGCAGTAGAGGGGTGAGTGCCTCCTTATCTAGGCTGCATTGGAGCCATATCAATTTTTAATTAGTTGAAGTAAAAGCCTGGTTTCCTGTGAGGTTGTTATCTTGGCTTGAAAGTGAATCAACACAAACTACATTTTAATATAGCCTACTATAGAAGACCTGACAGTTTGCACTGCTGTAATTAGAGGTTTCTAGTGCTTCTCACCCTCTTGAAAATGCAGCTCCTTTCAGGAGGCATGCAGCCTTCTGCACAGAGCTCACATGGGCTCCAGAGTACTGTTCTTTCAAAGCCTGAAAAATAATCAGGAAAGGTGGTTTCAAGCATGTGCCTCCACCACCTAGGAAACACATTAAGGGACCTGAACTCAAGCTAATAAAAGTCCTCATCATATTTATGGTGTTGCTGGCCTGTGAGGAGACAGAAAACTGCACACTGTGAATTTTTCTTAGAATAATCTTTTGAAATTTTGGGTTGTGAAGAATGCTGCTCCACAGGCACCTGGCTGCTATTTAATACAGGCACAGCCTCCTCTGCAGGCTTCTGAACTGAATCTACACTTGGAGAAAAATCTCAGGAGAGGGAGTCCTCATCTGTGATCAAAATTGTGAATGTCTGAACTGTGGGCAGCACAAACTGACAAATGCACACTCGTATATACAAGAAACACATTAGCCAATATTTCTGCATGAGAGGGAGTCAGAGGCCTCAAATTTATAGCCAGGCATTAAATATAGAGAAGAGATTTCTTTCTCACCTGAAGCTATCTTTGACTGATTTACACCCTGAAGTATGAGCAATAGATTCTGCCTCATACTCTGTCATGTATCCTCCTCACTTATATCACTACAAAACACATGGTAATGCCTTTTTGCCTGGTGGAGGGAGAAGCCATCCCACTGCAGCTCTGAGCCTCAGCAAATCACACTTGAATTTTAAAGGAGAAAAGGATTTGATGCCTGTGCAAGATGATGCTTGTGGACATTTAGAGACTTCTCCCTGCCTCCAAAGACAAAGAATATACCTCACAAACCGCTGAATACAGCGCCAGGTTTATAGCTGCTCTGTTTGAAATTAATTCAATATTAATTCATAGCTGGAGAAATCCTCTGCTCAGTGCCCTGGTTCTGGAGGGAGCATCCTGCACTAAGGGGCTCATCTTCCTCCTGTGCAGATTCCCAGCCCTGACAGATCCCCCTGGGCTCTGCACAGGCACCCAGGGAGCTGATAGCCCTGGGAGCACAGGAGAGCTGGGAAAGGGGACAGCAGCACCATGGCTTGCTATTTCCACTGGGAAAACATTACAGAACGGGAACAGCTCAGAGCTCCTGCTCCCAGCCTGGCACAAACATGACATGGCTCCCCTGGAATCATCTGAGCAGCACTTCCCTGGCACAGCAGTGATGATGAAGACATTCTGGCTGCAGCTCTGTGGCACCATGCATCCCTGTTCATGCCTGCTTTCCCGCAAACACAGCCCACCTTCTCTGCTCCCTCTCTGCCAACATACCTGAAAAACTGGCTCACCAATAGAAACGTGACCCACTGAGAGAACAGCTGAAAGCAATTCAGGGTTCTTTGTAATTTGAATTCAGTGGGTCATTCCTCTTACAGTCAGATGATGACATTTAATTTTCAAGAGATTATGCAGTGTGTGTTTGAATTGTGGGCACAGAGTAGTAAAAAAAAAATGGAAAGAAATCAATTTAATCTCTATTTTTCCTCCTTTAAATGTGTTTAAAATAACACTCAGTTCATCAGCTGGGAGTTGTTGTGGTGAATTAAACAAAGAATAGATTTGTGTATAGAGTGACTACCAAAATGTGATCTGTGACACCAAATGAACAGAAAGGATGACTTCAACATGGAATGCACACCATGAAAAAAGTAAAAGTAGCAAATAAAAGGCATTTCTTGCTAGCACCCTGGTCTTACCCAGAATATAAAATGAAATTAGTCTTCAGACACTTGGAAGAAATGCATTTGCTTTTCCAAATGCATTCAAAATATTTTTGACATGCTTTTAAACCCGAATGTCTGTTAATACAAATGTGATGTTTCTTTCAGTTTAACAATATCAAGACACTCTCCTTGTACTTAGGCAACACTGTCTTAAGCAAGAGCTGTTGAAAATATGATAAACAAGAGTATCAAGGAGAATTACCTAGTAAATAAAGTTTATTATTTATGTTTCAGAGGTTTTCAGTGTGACAGACTGCTTTATTTCTGTGCTTTGTTTCACTTTTCTGCTTTTCTTTTCAAGTGATGAGGAGAAAAAAACAAAATAAATAAATATAATGCAGCTGCCAAAGACTTTTTTAAAGAAGAAAACTGCTGGAGCATTCTCATCTTTAAACAGACAGCATATACCACAGTAGGAAAATTCATAAATAAAAGAAACATGAGATGACATGTAAAGAAATTTGACAAATATCTTCCATCCCAAAGTGCTCTAAAACCTGATTTCTGCAAACATAGCTTTGATACCTTTGCAGTTGTAGTCTTCTCTGATAATTGTATTTGACAGAAATTCCTTTAGAAGTCAAAATGAACCTATTACTAAGCACATTTTCCTACGAGGGGAACAAAAAAAGCAGCTTTTACTAAAGTATTCTCTTTTTCTGCATATTTTCCCTGAAGTGCCTCTCTCTCTACATTTGCACAAGTATTCATAGCCTGTTCTTTGTTGTGCCATTTGGTCCCAGCCTGCTGCAGAATGGAGGATTCTGCATTTCCACTGCTGGAGTCACTCCAGATCTCAGTGCTCGGAGAACAAACACCACGCACACCCACCTCAAGTCTGAAATGCTACCTTCAGCATTATCCTCACCAACTGCAGCTCACATCCCAGGGGAATCCTCACACAACTCTCAGAGCAAGTGGCACCCTGAGCTTATTCTTGTTTAGGCTCCATCTTCTCTGCCCTAAAACCTGGGGTTTGTACATTCCTTATCGTCTGGAAGAGGCTGCAGACACCCATCATTAAAGATTCATTCTAGAAAAGCTTCAAAGGGAAGGAAACTTCCCTGGCTTTTCTTTTCCCTAGCTGTACCAGCTCTCCTGATGGAATTTGAGAGAGGTTAGTTCATTCTGCTTCTGGATGCTCACCCTACCATTTCTTTGATTCTCTGCAGCAAATTTGCAGTCATAAAATGTTTGAAATCGGCCTCCAGCCAGAATCTGCCAAGGTTTCCCCAGGTGATTTTTCCTCCCCATTTAGTTGATATATACCAAACAACACTGCAAATGCACAGAAACACACACACCAAAAAAACCCAAACAAACCCCAAACAAAAAGCCAAAGCAAAAATCCAAACCAAAGTAACAACAACAAAAAAAACCAACAAACCAAACCCACCCTGCTTTTTTTGTTACCATAGTGTTTAAATGACAACACTGATCTTCCGAATGTGACATCAGATGGGTTTTTCCCCTTTTAAAATTAATGCTTTCCCTTATCTGTATATAAACCACAAAATATAAACATAGCACACACTTTCCCTAGGTCTTTCCTAAAAGTAGTGCTACCAAATCAGAGTTAAATTTTTGTTAGCAACCATTGAAAGTGCATGCATGAACAGCAATTTTAGCATGAATTGTAAGTGTGAATTGCAAATAACCCATAAACAGGAAAATTTGAAAGTGAAATAGAATGCAGAAAGATTTAATTAAGAGCAAATTAAAGCATTGCCACCACTTTTAATGCAACTCTCTGCTACCACTTTCTGTAGAAAAACAACTCCACTGCCAAACTGCTGAAATAACCCAACTATTGAGGAGACAGAGGCAAATTTTACAGTGTTTTAACTTTTCTGTGTATGTTCTTTACTATTTTTTCCTGCTCCTTGCCTCTATTTCCTGATTTTGCTTTCCCTGCTCTCTAAGATTCTCTCATGCAATTTTTCCCAGCAGGCACTAAGTGCAGTCCTGGGGCTGGAGAGTTCCCAGGAGGAGTGGTGGGGGCAGGAGGAACTTCTGCTGTGAAAGCTGAAGCTGCAGATCTCCAGGAGTTTCAGCAATCCTAGCAGTCTCTCTTTGCAGCCTGACATGAAACCTGTACACATTCCTGAGCTGCAGTATTTCACTTACAGTCCTGTGAAAAAAACCACCAGTCTATGTTTTCTAGAAAGCTATCACTTCTTGGCAAAAGTAACATTTTCATTGAGATTTGGCTACTCAAAATGTTTAGAGGAAATCAATGAGTGTGTATACAGCCAGACGGTGGGCTAACAGGATGCCAAAAGCACAAGTGACTGAAACCCTGTCCCTAGGGCTTCAACATGCACATGCTTTGAAAAATTCAGTCAGGTCTTCGAGGCTCTATTTCCTGGGTGCAGGGACTCTATTTTCTGTGTGATGAGTGATAGAAGTCAGATTAAAAAATTCATTAGCAGCCCACCCTATTAACTACTGAAAGATAAACTTTGAACCGAAAGCAATGCAGACAAGTAACTTTCTGAAAACCTGGTTTTCAGAAGCATTCAGGGTTTTCTTTGATTTGATTACTGACTGGAAAGGTAAGATTATTCTTCAGCAGGGTGACTTAGTGATTTTCTATTGAATGAAGCAGAAGAGGCAATCATTCCTATCCATTCTAGGTATGGTCCTGACAGGAAGGGTAGGTCCTCCCCAGATTGCCATCTCCATAGGGAAGGATATTTGGCGTCCATATGGTAATATCCCCAGTGTGCAACATCACTGGTGAGCCATGAAAATCTAAGAAAACACAAAAGTTGAGTCTTTTTGTTATTTTCAGTTTTCCCAAAAGCTACTGTAGCAAAAAGAAACTTAATACCACTATATCTTTTTTTAAAGTGTGCTGCATGTTAGATACCCTAAGACACAATATTTCTTTCCTGAACCTTCATTTTGCCATACTGTTAATTATGAAAATCTATGCAAGAGGCTGCTCAGGCTTTTGTTCAGTCAATAATTGTATTTAAACATTTAAAATGTCTAATAAATCAATCACCCTGAACTGCTGAAGAGCAGTAGCCACGTTAAAAATTAAATTTAAAGACTTTTTTTTTTCCTAACTGAAATTTCCACAGAAGACATTCAAAATATTAACTCCAAGAACATTAATTTGGGATCATTTTTGTAGAGAATCCATGGAAATATGCTTTTAAAATACACATGTGATGCCATTGTGGTTTAGTGCATCTGTTCTTTGCAGTCCAAAAACTCCAAAATGCTTTAAGTCATCCTGTTCAAAGCCCAGGTGCTGTGCTGCTCACAGCACTGCCTGGAGTTTGTGTGCAGTTTGAGCAGACGACACAAACTGCAAAGCCTGGGGCACATTGGGCACCACGAGTGCCTGCCTGGGCAGGGGGGGCACCATCATTGCTGGCCCAAAACAGATCCCCCACACCTGCCAGCAGGCAAGGGAGCTGCTGCCTTTCCTTTGCTCTGTAAATAAAATAGAGCTGCGTGCTCTATTGGCACACACTGGGGGATCTTCCTCAAGGCAAGCAGCCTCCATTCGATCTGAGATTTCTGCTGAGTCTCTGCCTGTCAGGAGCCTCCAAACTTATGTGTGGGCACACTGGCTTCTGTATCCCTGCCTCTGCAAATGGTTCCCTTGGGCTTTGTGGAATCTGCCTTAGAAGACATTGCTCCAGCCAGTTTCTCTTCAAACAGTTACACATCACCTTTAAGAGCTCACATGTGAGCTGGAATCAGTGAAAAACTCCAGCAGAGCGCCCTGGGAAAGAAGTGAGGCTGGGCAGAAGGAAGAGGTCTGGGCTAACCAATAAGCCTCTTTTCTTAAAGGATACCAGAAAGCAGAGACTATTTGTGAGAACACAGAAGGAAATCTAAGTATTTCTGCTCTCAAATTCATTTATTCAATTCATTTGGGTTAAATTTTACAAGTGTGTGCAGGTACTAACAATAAACATGGGTTTGTCAAATTGTAACTTGTAGCAGTCCAATTTCCACCCTGAGCAGGAGAAGAGGCCTTGCAGGTAGGAAAGCTCCAGCAGAGTATGTACTTTGATTACATTAAAGATTTTTGATACTCTGTCTGATAAAACACAGAAAACATGGACTAAATGAAACCACTGCAAAATGAAGGCTGAATGGTAAAACAGTACTTGGAAATGATCAAGTTTTAATTTTTGTAACTGGGGGAGTCACTGGCTGAAGTCTTCCTTGCTGGAAGGGAGGGGTGAGGAGGGCAAGTTGGCTCCAGAAAAGAGCACATGAAGAGAAAGATTTGTAACAGCCCTCAAATACTCCCAGACATACAGAAAAAGTGGAAAACTGAAAACTTCTCTGCATGTCAAAGGAGAAGAAACCAAATTAAGTCTTGCAGCAAAAGCATTAAAGGGTTAGAATATGAAGTGAGTGGGAGAGGTTGCCCAGGCAAATTGTGCAAGCTTTGAAAAGTTTGACAAAAACCCATCCAAAGCCCTGACTTTGGCTTCCTATTGTCCCTTTTCAGCCCTATTTTCTGAAGCTGCAGCATAGACTTCTTTCCTTAACCTTAGAAAGTTGACTTATTTAACTGGTGGTTATACTTCCTGAATGCAAATACTTAATATGGGCGATGCTAAAAGTGACCAAAACCAGATCATCTCAGCATCTTGGCAGTCTAAACTAAACAACTTTGATTTGGCAGAATGATATTTATATGTCTTTGAGACTCCTATTTCATATGCAGACACAATTGATTTTTATTACAGTCAATAGTAGAGTTGCTTTCAAAGGTTTCAGTGATTTTAGCATCTACAAAAGCACCTCTGTTAAAAATGCAGGATATCTTTCCAAAGCAACCTGTAGAAGTAAATACTCTTATTCTTTAAGCAGGTTGGCAAGAGAGCACATACATGAACTTTCTGAAATTCTGTCATGTTTGTGGGAGGCTAATAAAGGGCTACTCTATTAACAGGCTGAGATACATCATTTGTGTCTGATACAACAATTGTTTATGAGTTTCATTTCAGCTATTTGTGCTGGTGCTTAAACTCACTGGGCTGCTGTTGTGTGGAACCTGCTGGGGAATAGCATGTCCCTCTCCATCTGCTGGTTTTGACCACAAAATTAGATCACCTGAAACAGCAGTAATAAAGAAATCTAGAATTCCTTCTATGTTAGGACAATATGAATAAAGCAGACACAGAGAAGTTCAGCAATAACAAGTGAGTTCTTTCTTTAGTTACTGTCACAGCAGCATAACCACTCTCTCCCTTTGCTCAAAAATGCTGTACCTCAAATCTGGCTGAGCTGCCCTGTACTTGTCCTTCTCAATCTTGCCCACAGCCACCAATTTGGTGCCTGCACTGCCACAAAAATAACTGAAACAGGATTAGGAGCTACCTTGCTCTATGGAAGCTCCCTCCACATCACTCTTTTGGCAGACACTGGCTCCCATGAACAAGGGCCAGGGTGAGCCCAGCTTCTGGCTGAACAGAGGCCAGCGTGGCAGAGCTGGGAGCTGCTGTCAGGGCACACACAGGATTATTTACTGCTGACAAAGCACCAGGACCCATCAGATGCGATTCACTGCTGCTTCTGCTACTCCTGCAGTCTGCTGCCACAGTTATTTGCTGCATTTGGAAGGTTTGATTGTCCTCCTGCATGGGAGCAGAAGCCTGGGCTGCTCATTTCAGGCCACAGAGGCAGCCTGGGCCCCAGCACAGCCACGGGGGCCTGCCAGGCCTGGCTGCCATCCCCACACAGCTCCAGAAAGTCACAGATGCTGCTGCCTCAGCAATTGCCAAGCACACAGACACTCCAAATCACTCCCCCAAAACAACGGTGCCACCACAAAAAGGGTACCAAATGCCCCTTCTAAGCCACATGGATAGCAACACCCCAGTGGAAGGAGGGGTCTCTCTTAAAGCCCACCTGCAGGGTCTGAAAAAATAGTAAGAGAGAGAGAGAGAAACAGGCTATCAGTAACAAGGAGTAATAGACATCAAATTCCAGGATGTGTTTTGAAACAGCAGCCACAGCAGGAACACTCCTTTGATGCTAAAGCACATCAGCCCAAAGAATAGAATGGAGGCTTGATTCAGTCTCTCCTACACATGTAAGCAACACCAAGGTGATGCAAAGGGGGCTCTGCTGCAGCAGCTGCTGTGACAGCAGGGCCTGTTGTCATCTTATTGCAGGGGCTCCATACTCATGGAACCTAATCACAAAGTTGTCTCCTTATCCCAAAAGTTCCATACCTTCTTGGTGTTCCCCGTGGGCAGCTCCTCAGAGCACTGACTCTTCTTCACAAAGCAGGCACTGCCTCCAGCTCCCCTCTCACCCAGCCACCCCACTCTTTTATAGCATCTTCTTCTCATTGCTCACAGCTATGGCCTGTTAAAGTCAGGCCTGCTCCTAATCTTGGCTAATTGGCCCAGCTGCAACTCCTTAGGGGTAAGATTACTTTCTGCACTATCTTTATTTTCTTATATTGTCCCCCTACAAGGGCCATTACAGGAGCCAGGGACACAGGCACACGCTCAGCCCCAGAGGGTGCTGGTGGCATTGCTGCCACCCTGCTCACCCAGGAGGGCAGGGGCTGGGACACAGCACAGCTCTCTGTGCACCAAAGAGCTGCTGCAGGAAGCCTGATGAAATCCCCTCTGTAGCTTCAGGCTCTAAAATATCATCTCCATGTTCCCTGGGATGGCAGAGAATGCTGCTTTGATTTGGAGGAGCTCTTCTCCATGCAACAAAATATCTTTAACAGCTGGCAAGCCACTTGTGTGAATCTGAAGAACCCAACACTCTGGGAAATATCCCACTAATAATGAAAGCAAGTATTCAAGACCTCAGCAAGCCATACATATGGCACCAAGGAGCCAGAAAAGCCCTGGAAGATCTGATACTGGAAAGATGCCATCACAGCTGGGAAAAATGGCTTTCACAAAAAGATGATCAGGATTGACACAAGTGTTCCTGCCCCACAAAGGAAAGAGATTATGGCTGTTAAATCAGTGCATGTCTTGGTCTCAGGTGGTCTCCCACATCTGTCAAGATGACAAGAACATGATTTTCAATATGAGAAATAAGGTAGGGGAGCCATTTCCTGTCCCCCTGTCCAAGAACCCTTCTAATCCCTTTGTCTTTGCTTTTCCCACATTCACTAAACTCTCCTTTCCACATCACTTTCAGTCCTGACTGTCATTAAACTCAGTTTGTAACACAAAGATAAATAAAATGCCTTTTTTAGTTTCAAACTAAAGTTGTTCCATACATGATGAAACTGAATTGAAATTCTGTGTCCCTCCACAGTGTTTTGTGTATTGCTGAGGGCCCTCCTTATTACTTGTGGTTGCTGCTTCTTTGGGACTGCTGGGGCTGGGAATGATTGCCCTTCCCTCAATGGTTATTGCAGAATGACAAAAAATATCCTTGGCTTCCTTTCCTCTGTCTCCATCTGAATACAGATGAGGTGTATCACCAGTCTTTGTCAAAAAACACCACACTTGGATTACAAATCTTCAAGTCTCACTCACATTCAGCTGAGAGCTGCTCAATTTTCCCCCATGTGCAGGGAAACATTTTTGGAAAAATGTTTATTTTGGTTTTGCTTTAATAATGTCAGGCCAACTGTTAATCCCCATCAAAAATCCAAGGCAAAACCTGAATTATATGAGTAATTAGATATAAATTCCTTCAGGGCTGCTAGTAAAAATAGATTGAATACATAAAAAATAGATAAAACTGCTAGTACCTGTGTCTTTGATTGAGTTCCCAATTCTTTGCTAGCATTGTGAAGTTAAAAATAAGAGCTTGGGGGGGGGGCAGGGGGAGTGTGAAAAAAAAAGGGAAGAAAATAATCTGAAAACTAGAGCAAGAGGGCTGCTTTCCTAACCAGGAATAATTTATCTTCAGTTTGACAGAAAGCACCCCCACCTAGTCTGTCTGTCTGTATTCATCATCCCTACAGGTAACTTCCTATATAGTTTCTTTCTATAGTTATTTTAGTTGCTTATCAGACTCATTTTTATGCTCCTGAAGCCTTCTTAATACTTCATTGCTTGTATCTTAAGTGGCCTTTTCTACAGTACTTAACAGAAAAATACCATTTTTTCCCTTTTACCCACTCCAAATACCCCAGGGGTATGCTACACATGAATAATGTTTCTTCTTATATTCTTATTCCAGACAGAGAAGTATATGCATTAACTTTCAAACTGACTCTCATTTTGGTAATCTTGTCCAATATTGCTTTTTTTCAGAGCACAAAACAACCACCTGTCCCCTCCACCAAGCATTGCCATGGGATTTTGCATTGTCTAGAGGCATTTTTATTTTCCTTCAGAAACCTCCAATCCTTTCTCTTAGATTTTATTTTTAAAACTGTGTTTAAATTGTTTCTTAGGCTTTATAATCATGGATAAACTAATCACCAGCTCTCAGACCTTTGCACTCTCTGCTTTCATCAACAAGTTTCATACAAATACGTATGCATTTGTAATACAAAATAGCAATTATTTTGAATTACACAGTAAGTTTAATCTAAGGAAAAATCCACATACCCTTCCAGCAAAATACAGCAAAAGCACCAGGGCAGATCATGCAGAGGCAGTGTCAGGGACTTCTGCCACCTTGCTTAATGAGCAGCCCCAGCATTAGTAGAAAGACCACATCCAGCTCTTGCTAATCAGTTGCTCAAGCAATGATGGCTTCAATCACCCTGATGAAGTTGATGACAATGATTAAGCTGGCTACTTAAAATGTCTTCTTGATTAAAGTGATATTTAATCCATAAATCATGAATTTCATTCCTGTTTGGCTTCATGATGCATCTTTCATGAAACTCAGGTGAGACGTTTTCCTCTCTGGTGACAAACCCCTTTGAGTTCTCCCCATTTAATTTCACAGAAATAGACTGAAGGAGGCTTTGCCCACATAAGAAATCAGGTGTTAGACAATCAGCAAGTATTCAGCCAACACCTCTTCTTGCACACAACAGCAGCCCAACATTTTATGCTTCTAAACACAAGAAAGAGAAATTCAGCCTTTGGCATGGTGAATTTTGGACCCTAGGCAGCCTCAGACTTCAGAAAGGCAGTAAATCATTATTTTATCTAGCTGAAGATGGTGGAAAAATAAGGTAAAGTATTTAATGTACACAAAAGAAATCTAACAAATGCAAATAGGGAACACTTGCTTCTTATTCTCAAACATGCATGCGATTACCTCAGTGATAATCTAGGGGAAAAAAGGAATACTGTTATGTTAGGGTATCCACAGCTTTTACCCTGATAGTGCTGATTGAAATTCTCTCTGTACACTGTTATTCCTTCCCAGTATTTGTAAGGCATTAGTAGAAGCAGTATATTTCATCAGAAGAGTGCTAAACTGAAAGGTTTCAAGTAAAACTGGGGTTGTAATTACTTCAGGTCACTGTGGCCATATAAAAACAGTAACTTAGTGAGGAAAGGATTTAACAGCCCAGTACAGTAATATAATTAGGCACATCTTTCTAAGAAAGGTTAATCCATTTAATTCATGGTGAGAAAAAGCTCTGTGCTAGAGAATTTAAACTACCTTGGCTTAATTAACTAGGTAGGAATAAAAAGTTCATTGGATGTGAAACCAGAAGTTATGTATCTATACCTTGCTACATTTACAGTAAAAATTATCACCAATAAATTCATAAACGCTGTTCACTTCAAATTAAGAAATCTTCCAGAGCAAGGCATACCGTACAGCATTTGGGTCAAGAACAGAGATAGCCAATGGTAAAATACAGTCAATGGTAAAATAGCCTGTTAAGAGAAGCAATCAAAAAGCACCAGATTTCCTGAGGACTTGGCCAAACCCACAACTATCTTTATTTTAAAGAAAGAAAATCCTGAATAGGTGTCATAGCTGTTACTCCTGGTATAAATCCCAACCTAAAATAGCAGCTCTATTTTTAGAAAAACATCAGCAACCTATCAAACATGACACAGAATAAAAACTAGAGCATGAGATGCCATAGGAGAATTCTGAGAAGGGCAATGGCAACTCCATGTAGGACACCACAGAGAAAGCAGGGGACATGCTGCAGCTGCAGGCATTTGTATGATCTGTTGGGGGAAGCCAAATTTTCTCTATTCCCATCAGCCCAGGCCCATTACACTGGAACATGATCTGAAATATGAGAGGTAATGGGAAGGGACTGCTACCAGAGAGGGCTGCAGAGTGCAGCATGACAGGCATGTGTATGCCTGCAGTACCTGGTCTGATGGGAGAGTCAGCTCCATCCCAGGCTATAGGAACTAGTTTTAAGTTAGTTCCTAAAATTCAGTCCCTGTAGCCATCTCTGGCCTGACTTCATGAGAAAAAAACCCAAGTAAAATAACTAACCAAATATCTCAAATTAACAGCATTTTTCCCCCTCCTCTAGTTTCTTTGATTCTTGAAAAATAAACCAGCTATGCTGAAAAACCTCATCTTTCCATTGGATTATTCAGTCTACTTCATCCATCATTCCTAGTCCAAGCCACCTGTCAGTCTGAAGAGTTAGGAGGTACAGCTGTGGGCCAAGAACACCCAGGCACCACTAATCACAGCCTCCACCAGCAAATAATCCCTCTCTGGTTCTGCTCTCAGGTGATTATGCTGAGTAAAAATTTATATTCAAGCCACCTGTTTTTCTGGTTGATAATTACCAAGAAGTCATTCTCAGAGCAGATTCTCCAACCTAGTTCTGCAAGCAGCTCCCGTTTGTTCACCTGGAACTGTCCACCTGGCTTATACTCATCTGGATATGCAGCACGTTCACAGATTTTGTCCTCCAAGTCCTTGGCACAAGGCTATCCCAAAATATGTCTTCATCCTAAGTGAGACCCACCCTTTTCCCAGGCCTTGACTTCCTTCAATTCCTCTGCTGCCCACTGCCAGAGCCTCCCAAAATGTCATCCTCCTCCTTGCATCTCAGTAAATCTTATCATCACAAGTCTTTTAAATAACAAAGACACAACCACAAAGAGGGCAAACTCAGGGTTTTGTGAGTGACTACTCTTTTGCTGCCTGCCCAACTCTAATTTCATCTCTCACTGTACTGAAGGAGAAAAAGTAAACAGAAACAGGCTCTTTGACTTAAGGTTAAAAACCATCCAGAACCTCTAGTCATAAGCACACTATTTTAAGCAGCATTAAATTAGTAGGAAACACTTTTTGGGGGGCAACAGTGCTACACCTGAGACAAATTAGCTCCACCATCATCTTTGATTCAGTTGTGCTGGAACAGAAACATTTTGCAAGCAAGCAAGCACTGCACTGTGACCTCCTTGTGCAAGCCCTGGCAAAAAAGATACTTACAGTATGACTTATTTTGCACAGAACCATTGACATTCCTATAAGCATTTAGCTAGTAAGCAACTGCAGAGCTTCCCATTAAGTTCAGTAGACATAACTTTAGCTTGAGAGGTATCTGTAGGCATTTTTAACAGCTTGCCATGGATTTGTGAAGAGTATGAATTAAAAATATTTAAGTGATTTGAGGCAAGGTATTGCTCTGCAGATGACTGCCAAAGCAAAGTGGTTTTAGTTTTTAGGGTACACCCCCAGGCATCCCTGATGCTGTGGGATACCTGCTGCAGCCTTGCATCAGAAAGAACTCACAGTTAATGTGCCTTTGGCAAAGGGCATACCATAAAAACATGAAGTTTTAAGTAAGCATCAAACATGATTCTTAATAGGAATATTACGGGTTTCTCTCATCATTCTTATTTGTTATATTTGAAGTTGAACCCTTGAAAGTTCACAGAGTTCCCTGCATATAGGATGTTTTCTGGGATGGTTGGACAGTAGGAAGCAGCACAAACCATGCTCTAAATTAGCTTCAGATTTTTATTCTGGAAAGGAGCAAACAAGAATCTTACTCTTGTGTTTAGGAAAAATCTAAGGAGATTTTCTCTTACCAAGCATGTAGATTTTCAAATCAATCACAGCTCTAAATGTCATAACTACCTTAATCCCTACTCAGTCTAATAAACTAGGTTACTACACCATTGAATAAATAAAATAAATACTCCAGGAAATAGTCAATACAACCCAAAAGGAGAAAAAGAAACAAACCTCAATGCCTTCAAAAAAAAAATAAAAAAATCACATTTAGGAAAAAAAGCCTCCTACCACAACCATACCTCCAGAGCTGCTTCCTCCTAGCAAGACAGGACCCTTCTGGTGCAGGCACACCAGGAGAAGAAACCTGAAAGGTGGGGAGACAAAGGGTGTCCTCAGTGGTTACAGCTGTGACTGCAAACCAGGTGATCAGCTCAACCCAACACAGCTGTGGGCTGCCCATGGGTGAGAGCCTCATCTGGGGCACCATTGAACAACCACCCAAATCTGCCCAGAGCCCCAAGCAAAAGGGAAACCCTCCTTCTTAACCCAGGGGACTTCATCAAACTCACCCAAGTGCCTGTGTCCCAAGGGTATGAGGTGCCTGGAAGGGCAGGTTTGAAAATAAAACTCCTTTTTTTGCTGTTTTGTAACATCAGTGTGTTCAAAAGCACTTGGACTAACACTGCTCAAGTAAGGCAGATTGCAAGCAAAAATCATGCATAAGCACAAGCCAAGTATCAGATGCAGAGAGCTATTCTAAACCGCACAGAAAAAGAAAAGCCAACAGAAAAAGGCCAAGTGCAGCAGGAGCCTGGGGATCTGCAAGACAGCATCCAGGAGTAATGGGGGAGCTGGAGTGGAGCTGGGGGGTACCCAGAGCCCTGCACCCTCCTTCCCTTGCCTGGGTTCAGGGTGCTCAGCACACCATGGGCAGAGCTGGTGATGCCAGGGACCCACAAAAACTCAGGACATTGCCAAGGGGTCCTGGCATCACAACAGACACATTTTGGAAGCACTTGAGCAGAAAGCCTCCTTGGGGTTTGGATGAAGAATAAGCTCATCATGGGGTGGTTCAGCACACCCTTGTGGGGATGTGCTTTAAAACATGACCCTGGGTACAAGGGGCAGACAGGGATATCCATGCAAAGCAGCGTGTGAGGCAGTGAGCAGAGGTGGGCACTGTACCCACTGTGGCAGCCCCTGGCTGGTGCTGGGTGTGTGACACTGAAATTCTGCCCCATCCCCTTGGCTGCTGAGACACCTTCACTGTGTTCGGGTAAGAAGCTATTCTGCAAAGAACTTGTAGTTTGTTTTGTTGTTTTTTTTTTTTTTTTTGGGGGGGGGCTCCAGAAGGGAAGATGCCATCTCTGCCTCTCCTCTGGGTTGGTCCTCCTGGAGAATGTGTTTTTTTGGCTAGTTCAGCCTTTCTACCTGGTTAATTTAGCCCAGAGCTGACAGGCTTGCAGGTAAGACTGGAAGGACTGACTTCAGCAGCAGAAGGCTTGGGTTTTCCAGGTGGGTGCCTCTGTGTGTGCTGAGATGTCAGAGATCCCTGTAAATTGTTGTCTCCAACCCCCACTGATCCTCCCACCGGTGAGGCTGCATGAAGAGAGCTGGCATCTTCAGATGGGTCTGTCCCAACCCTCTTTGTGGCTCTGAGAACAAATGAAACCTCTGCTTTGAGTGAGAGATGGCTGCAGACAGCAGGAACACACCACTTGAGCAGGGGAAAAGGACTGAATTGGGGAAGGCCATAAGATTCATTTGTGGCACCTAATAAAAAATGACACTGTTCAGCTTCACTTACACATATGGTAAACCAGCCTGGGTGAGGGGAGTACAAAAACGAGTCAAAATACAAATTGATTCTGAAATAAGTTCTTTTTTTATCCTTTAGAACCATGGACAGGAATGTACAGCTCCACAAAAATGGAGGCCAAACATATTGAACCAAAACATTTCCTGGGATTCTGCGTGACAGTTTTTCTAAGGATATTTCCTTTCAACCAAACTCATTCTAAAAGTAGCTTCCATTTGCATTTAAAGTAATTGTGGTACACATTGCACACTTCTTGAAACACAATCTTTGTCATAGGCACTATGATTATTTTTCTTGTCTTTTTATTTGTTTTTACTGGTGAAAAAATAAACACAGGTGAAAATGAACACCTTTTCCCCCCTACTTCAATGTGTTTAGACTATGTGATTAAGTGGCTATTTTCTCCAGCTATTTAGATGAATAAACTTTAAGTTGGAGCATTCATTTTTGTGATCTAAAAGAAAGTTTGTGTATGTAGCTTTACATATATATATATATTCAGAAGTCCCAAATCCAACTCAAGTGTTTATCAGTGATTTTATTGACAACAAAATCCATTTTGTTGAAATCAAATAGTTGTCTTATTTCAGTGAATGGTTCAAGACTTTCGGCTGCAAAAAAAGTTTTCACAAGACTCGCCCTAGCATTGAGAACATTGACTTTATGTTCACATTAGGTGCTGTTTCAGGCATATCTACAGACCAGTTTTAAGGTAAACATAATTTTATGTGATATAGAAAAGATCTAGTGACCAATAAAGGAAAGCATGAAATCAGGTTTAAGTCTACAATAGGAGTTCATTGATTTAAATGAAGCCTGATTGACTCTGCTTGCTAAGTGCTGAGCAAAAAATCTGAAAAATTGGATTTGTGACCAATAAGATTTATACTGGGAACCAATCATTCCACTTTTGTTTCTGGACATCTTAATGTCCTTGTTGACTTAATAGGGAGGACTGAAAAACTATTTAACCAGTAAATCAGGCACATGATTTGCAAAGGCAATTCTTCCCTTGCAGTTATTCCAACTATCCCAGCTGGATATTCACAGTGAACAAACCATGTTTCCAAACCTCTGTTCCATTTTTAAGTGCTTTTAGTGTAGGGATTTGCTCCAGGCGAGGAGCACAGGGCTCTGCCTGGTCTTCTCTCAGCTAATTAAGGAAGACAGGCAATGTGCTGGTGCCCAGATCCTGCCCACAAGGATGGAAAGTTGCCCATGAGCTACAGCACCTTCCTAGAGCACAGCCACTCCCACAGTGATGGGTTCTCTTTGCTCTCTGAAGCCACCTAGAGACAGCTCTAAATTAATGGAAATGCAAAGCTACTCCACTACTTACCAGTGAAACTGAAATGAAAATCTCAACTTTGCTGCCAATTTCTATGAGCTTAGACAGGAGCCTTATTTAAAAGGACTCTGATTTCCAGGGTGTTTTTCCAAGTTGCCCAAAACCTTAGGAGAGTTTTTCATTTTTAGCATCATAATCCTGCCTCACTGTAAACCCTATTCCCTGTCCAAAGAAGGCTCTGAGCTTGTGGGATGGTCCCTCACCACCCAGACCATTGCCTGCAAGGCTTCAGGAAGGGCTGGCTGGTCCTGCTTGCCAGAAGGTGATGTGGGACTTGGTGCAGCCCCCTGGCCAATGTCACAGAAACATCCCTCAGGCAAATGAAACTGAGATGGAAGTTAAGGAGAGTGGCAAATGCTGTCCTGAGCAATCTGAAAATCTGCCCAAGATACTGCAAACCACAGACAATTTAAAACAGTTTATCTATGTCACAGCCTGCAAATAAGGGTGATCAAACCATACAGAGTAATTTTAGCATCACCTGTCTGTGCAAATGCTAATGGAATCAGCTGAAGAAGTTTTTGGTAATTAGCCCTTACTGGTGCCCCTGTCCCTTCTTGCCTTAGCTTTGCTTAATGTTTTAGAAGCTTTCAGGAATAAGGGCTGTTGGAAAAAAGAGAGCTTCTTGGAAAGAAAGATTGGATAAGAAAGCACATGGACAAACCCTGTTCAGAATAACCCTGCTCCCCACAGGCAGCTCAGAAATTTAGAGTTGGTCTCCTGACCTGCTTTGGAAAAAAACATACCATTGTTATCTGAAATGAAAATGCAGACAGAAATGAAAAGCTGAATTTGCCTTCATGCTTCTCTATATAACATCCAGAGAAGCAGCATGGAAATTCCATATAAGAGATAGCTTTGTTAAATAAAATTGATAATGTGAATGATCACCCTGATATTACCAAGATCTGATGCAGACAATTGCTGCAGAACAAGCATGGAGAGTTTTCCTTGTACTGTTTGTTCCCTGGGAGGCACAGGCTGCCCAGGGAAGCTGGAGCTACCCATCCCTGGAAGTTTTCAGCTTCAGGTTGGATGGGGCTGGAGTAACCTGATCTATTGTAAAGTGTCCCTGCCCATGGCAAGGGGGATGGAAATAAGTATCTCTTAAGGTGTCTTCCAAACCAAACTATTCTATGGTACATACATGATTTTGGACTGCAAGAGCCAGCTCTGATCTGTAGAACTGGAGTCAGAACTGGAGCTGAGCTCTGGCAAAGACAGATCAGCAATGACAATTTTAAGACTTTGGAAGCAGCTTCACCTCTGCAATAATCAAGGAGAATATACAATGAAGTAAAAAAAAATGAGGTTAGTTGGAATCAAACTGCTTTAACGATTCTCTGAAGTTACCCTGATGGGCAGAGACATTTCTGCTTAAATTGCCCTAGCTCAGGTGGTGGGAACTAATGAATTAGGTCAAACCACGGGCCACAGGCTCAGAAACTGTAAATCAGCGCTGCTGCTGGCACTCCATATAACCTGGCAATACCTGGGAGAATCCAGCCCATCAATTTTTAGCTCATATTTTTTCATTTTGATTTAATGAGAGGAGCCTTCACAGAAGTCAGTGCTGACACCTGCCTTTTGGCACAGTCAGTGGTGGAGGAGCTCAGACAGCCTGTGGGTCACCTTTGGAAAGGAGCAGAGGTTAGCACTGCACAGGTGGAGACCTGGGGTTTATTTCAGGCTGCTCCACTGCTGAGCCACCACAAATATCTTCCTTTGGGAGCCTTCACATTAACTGTGCTGCAGGGAAACAGCTGCCACTTGTGCCACACCAGAGTCTGACCTGAAGTTTTATGTAGTCCTAAAATCTTATTTACTTTACAACCCAAAGTTATTGATGCACACAGAAATACCCAGCTTCTCATGGGCAACTTGAAAGAACTAATTTGAACATTGTTAGCATAATTCAGGTTGGAAGGTCATCTAGTCCAACACCCCTGCAACAAGCTGGGACATTTTGACAAGATCAGGAGAGAAACATAAAACACAGATCTTAGCCATCCCCTATTATCAATATTTAAATATCAATATTTGTAATTTAGGTTTCCAACATCTGATTAAAAAAAAAAAAGTTAACATAATACAAGTTACATCAAAGGATTGCAGAATTTGGAAATCCTTAACTTAAAAACAAACTAGTGCAAATTTCACAATTTGCACTAGTTTGTTTTTAAGTTAAGGATTTCAGTGAAATGAGAATGATCTGAGAAAGAAACAAAAGGCAAGTTTCTCAGATGATGTGGATCTGGCCTGACACAAATTCCATCCCTCCTCAGCCATGGAAAAACCTATGCCACATCAGGAAAAGCTCCCTGCCCTGTTCTCCAGTTGTTCCCAGTGTGTCTTGCTGGGGTGGTGAGGGTGGTAATGCTTGTGCCACCTCTGTTTGCCCCATCAAGAGCAGTGTAAGCCTCAGCTGTTTCTAGAACACTTCAGTTCAGCAGATGGCACCAGTCTGAATAGCAATTGGTTGATTTTTGATTAAGAAAAATTAAATCAAGTGTTCAAGTCTGTCTTCTTTTCTTTTTGGATATTCATTTATTCTTTCCTGGAAGAGATCAGAGATAATCTAAAGCAAGAGAGTTTAACTTGAGTCAGAAAGCCAAAGTGAAGCCTGCACTGTGTTTCTGTCCTGCTTCTGCTGAGGTATGCAATGTATAGAAGTGGATTTCATGCTACGAAAGAATCATCTCAATGTAAGCAAGGGAAACTCCAAGCCTGGGTTTCCTGAGAAAATACATATGACTTACAAACCAGTCTCACTTCTTCATGTCTCTGATGCATCTTGATAACCTTAACTACTATTGTGTATTCCAGAGAAGGCAAGGAACTACTGTTTATTTTAGAATATTAATTACTAGTAGTATTCTTTTATAGTCCTCTATTATTATTTGGTTTTGTTTTCTTTTTTTTTTTTTTTCTAAATATTTACACAACTGGGAGCTCTTGTTCCATATTCCTTGAAGGAATGGCAGGAAAGTGATTTGCAGCATGGGCTGCATAAATCCTTCTTCAAGGGAGAGCTTTCCCCTCAGGTCAAACTAAAGCAGACAAATGTTAAGTGCATTAAAATGTTTAAGGCCTTGAATTTATTCAGGGTCCCAAATGTCAGGCTGATACTCTTGATTCTGAGGGCAAGGTAAAACCAAATGTGAATGAAGAAGCTGAAAGGTTACAAATTCAGTGAATTCAGTTAGACCAAAGCAGGCATGGACAGCACAGAAGTGGCTCTTGCACTGCAAGAAATAAGGACAGAGGTACATCAGTACCAGTCACTGCAGTGATGTGGTACAGACCATGGTCCCCTCAAGGAAAGCAAATTATAAACTGCATGTAGCTCTCCTGATGGTGTGAAGAGAATGGATTATCACAAGCTATGGGACAATTACAGGATTTCCATGCTGCTGACATACGTTATAGCCTATAGTTTATTTACATACTTCAGTCATCAATAACCCTTCTCCATTACAGCTGTCAAGTATTATATATAGTTTCTTATATTACAAAGAAGAAAAAATAGAATTATAGGTGGTCTTGCTGTAATTTTATTATTTATCTGGGAAAACTGGCACAAGAACAGCCTTGTGGGGTATTAGAAAAATCACTCCTTGTTTACAGGAGTGTTGATCAAAGAGGAAACTGCTAAATCCTTTCAAGCAAGGAAGAGTCAGTGCAGGCTGTCAGTGAGGTGTGAGCACTCTGTCTCTGAAGCACTGGAAACAGTGCTTTAATAATACAGAACCAAAACATAATTAGATTTGTTCCAAGGGACAAGGCAAGCAGGAAAAAAATGGAAATTTCTGCCCGTTTTCCTTTAATCAAACACTACCACTGCGGTCATTAATAAATTCAGATAATTTACCTTTTCTAGCAGGTAAACCTTTCAACAGTAAACAACTGCAGTGGTTTTTACTGTTAAGATGAAAGCACTCTCATCCCCTGCAGCAGACACTGGATGACTCTTTCCTCCTCCACTGTGGCTTTTCTGGTTCTGGGCTACAGTGATGACTTTCCACTGTCTCTAACAAATTCTGTATTTCTTGCAAGACACTATTAATACATGCTGTATCTCTTGCAAGAGACTTCCAATTCGCTTGGCACAATCCTCTGATTGCCATGGAATAAAAATGAAAAAATAACCCACAAACCAAACACAGGCCTACTTTATTAGTAATTTTACTGCTGTTGTAGCTTTTTGATCTCTATTTAATGTTTGAACTTTCCTGTGGAAAATACAGAAATCCTGCCTGATACCACGATTTGGAAGTGCCAAGTTGTGTTGGCTTTTTTCCCTTTTCACTTTCTATTTCTAAAACCTACTTTCCCAACTTTCTAAAAATCTTCTTATCCTTACTAATTCCCACACCAAGTCTAAACCAGAAAACTGGGTGTCAGTTGTTTTCCTGTAAGTAGACATCAAAACAAAGGAGGCACAGTCTTGCTGTGAATTCAGCAATAATGCAGTACAGAACCAAAAAAAGTTTGCATCACTTTATATTTTCAGCAAGATAAATAACTGTATTATTCTATGAACAATTTTAAAATAAAATTAGATAACATCTTGATCTCTTTAAGGAAATCTATCATTGCAGCTTTTGGACCACAAAAGAGGAGACTTTATGACTATGTGTCAGACAATACAGATAATGGGTTCATTGACCTGTTAAGCTGCTGAAATAAAATAAAAACAAAAAAATCACAAAAAGCTGAAAAATCTATACTAAATATTTGCTGTTTCCCAATCTCCTTGAAGATAAATATTTTAAATTCATGACAAGATAATAAGTCACTTTATAAACTCATTGTTTTCCATAGGGGTAAGGAGTTTACTGGGAAATTTCATTTTATTGAAAGGCAATTATTATTAATACCACTTTCAAACACAGTTTTTATTCCAGGTCTGCTCCTTCAAGCTTCAAATGTATTTACTGCAAGTAGGACTCTTTCAGAGTTCTTTGGTATTCATTTTCAGAATTTCTTATAAGACTAAGAAATGTTCAAGTAAAGTCCAAAATGAGACTACAGGAACCTGGGGATAAATTGGGAAAAGGAATCCAGATTTTCTCCCTACTTACATGAGAAGTAGGTGTGAATCAATTTCTAACATTTCAATTTGGGAGCATATTGAGCACATGCTTGGTCATAAGCACATGCCATCAGCTCCCTGTTTATTTCAAAATCCAAACTTGAAGGGTGCTGCTGAGTGGCTTTGGCATCAGCCACACTGATCCCAAGTTCACTGGTGCTGAGCCGGGCCAGGGACACTCAGCCTGTGCCAGATGCAGCTGGCAACCCAAGCCTATCACCAGCCAAGGAGCTGAGAGGGCTCACACTCTACTGGGATGCTCAAAGGCAAAATAAATCCTTTTGTGTAGCAGTGCTGACATCACAGGGGAGACTGCTAAGCTTTGTGGGCATCAAGCAGCACGGATTTGGGATGTGATCCTCTGTTAACAGATGCTGCCATTGCTGCACTGACACAGCAGCTGAGAGCGTGGCCAGGTACCAAAGGCATTCTGAAGGGCTCGTGTTCCACAGAACCATTTGTTGATTTAAACATGTGCCTGGAGAAATGACAACATTCCAGCTTTGGGCCTTGGGGTACTGAAGGGTTTTTCAATGGTAAACACTACAAATGTGCTCATACTTACCCACATCTCCTATTTCAAATGCTGGCATTGTTCTACTGGTTTTTAAATGTTTTTAGGGTTATTTTGGATTGTTTTTGAAGAAATTCTAAACAGAAATAAATTTTTTAAAAAAGATCAGGATATATACCTCTCACAATTCTCCATGGTGCTGTGCTGGAGACACAGGCTTTCTCTCTGCTCAGTACAGAGCAAGTTCAATTTATTTAGTCAGCTGCTCTCCCAGTTTGTTTGAATGCAATGCTATGTGTGCAAATTTTCACACCAGACTACACCTGGAACTTCACAGGTCAGATAAAATTTTTAATTATGATCCACGTAAACGACTGAGTTCAGAGCCTCTTCCAGGGGGATTACAGACTGTCTCCAAGGCTGGGAACAGATGTACTTTAGGAATTAACTGCATTTCTCAATGACTTGCATCCCTTCCAATCCACGAGTTCAGTGGGACCAGAAGCAAAGCAAAATTTGGCCTACCATGTTTGCTGTTTCAGTACGGCTTTCAAATGGATGCTTTGCACAATCAATTGTCAGACCTCAGAGAAAATGTTGCCCCATTCACTGTAAAACAGGAAGGTCCACAGAGGAAAACAGTTGCATTAGAAAAGCACACAAACAACATTAAGGCTACCTAGTTGGATGTTTTCAACCCTTTTTGTTTTCCTCTGCAAACAATGACAGTTTCAGTAAGATCTGAAGCGATGCTCTGAACAAATAATACACTAGTCTGTCAGTGGTTAATATTAACGTCTCTCTATTCAAACATGCTGAGAACTGAATAGAACAGTTAACATATAACAGTCACACATCCTTTGCTGAGTACAAGATCGTATCTCTAACATCAACCAAAGATTTCCTCACCATTTCAGATCTTCAGCTATCATTCAGTAAAACATTCCATTCTCTTAAATACATTGCTCGTCTCCTCTTTCTGGGTCTTTCGGGGGTGGTGCATGAACACATTCTCTCCCTAAAGGCATGGCCTTTCTTCAGCTGAAATCTTGCTGTGTGTTCCCATTATGTTGCCAGAGGTGAATTTGCAGAGCTTGGGGGAGGGAAAATCTTGCATCTGAATCGAAAAGATTGAATTTTAAAGCATCAGTTTGGGCAGGATTCTGCACTGTACTGCAGAAAGATCATCTCGAAGAAATTAATGGTGAACGATTCATTACTTGTGATCACATCTTGAAAACTGTTGAACCAGAGGTTTATATAGCACCCAGTTTTCATAAAATAGGAAAATTCAGGTATGTTTACAGGGCTTATGGGCAGAGGCAAGCTCCCTTTGCTCATGTCCTGAGATGGGGGATGCAAGTGGTGTGGATAGAAAGGTCCAATGACTGTAGGGGTGCAAAGCTGAGCCCCACCCAATGCACCCTGCCTTTCAGAGGGTTTATCTGGTGTGGGCTCAGGGCCATGCCCACCACAGCCAGCTGAGCTCATGCACAGTGAGACTATGCCCAGGCACCACGTATGGCAGGGAAATGCCAGGGTGAGCCCACACCCCACGGGGATCCCCCCTCACTGCTACAACAAAAGCTCTGTCTTTGCAGAATGGAGTCTGAACACCACACACTCCATCCTGGGGCATAAAACAATAGTAGGCTCTCAAATACATTTCTGTTGAAAACACACAGCAAAGATTGCAGCCATAGAAATTTCTGTAAACAGGACAATTTCATCAACTTTATCTTCAGTGTACCCCCCAAATCACAAAAGCAACCAAAAATAAGACTTGATGAATGAAGACCGTCAAAAATATTTTTTTTACTGCCTTAACCAAAAAAAAAAAAATGACATACACCTTCAGCATTTCTTTTCCAAATTTACTTGACAGAGGTTAAGATATTGCTTTATTCTGACTCAACATACAACAGCACTGTGGGATTGATTGTGCTATTTTGGGAAGTCTTGAGACTTGTGAACTAGAAAGTCTGGGGCACATTAATAAATCTAACAATTATTTTGCTTCAAAGGAATATTTTAATACATTCTGTATATATTCTTTTTTTTTTTTTTTTAATCAATCTCCTGGCACTAACCAGGGAAGGCTATTTAGTGATTATTTATTATAGTGGATTTTTTCCCCCAGAGAATAAGGAGATATTTTAAGACAGTAATCCCAGTAAGGTGTGTCACTGAACCCAATTAATTGCAAAATTGGCACATTCTGTTACAATTTATGGGGGGAAGAGGGACTCAAAAGAAGGCTAATGCAAAAAGGACTTACAGTGTGATTAGGATTCGGCAACCAGGGAATGATGCATCCTCTCTAAGGCCTTGATCCCCTGCAGGGAGGGACTTGGTGGAACCATCTGCTCTTAGAAAGCTCCATCAGAGTCAGATCTCTGCATGCCTGTGGGTCTGCCCATACTGAACCATCTGCAGGGTTGAAGCTTTAAAGTTCACAAGCCTAAGCCATAATTAATTAAAGTGACTGGAGAACTGAATGCAGGAACAAATTAGGCAGCGTGGACACTTACTGGCTGGATTTTGATCATACTGGATCTCCCTGACTCTTCTCTGAACAAGCCATAATAAAAAATAAGTTTAAAGAAAATACACACACACCAAGAAGTGCTCCTTGAGAGCTTACAAATGCTTTTAAAGTGTAAAAGTTTAGAAATGTTGAGGGGTGCTAACGAACAACAGAGTTTATGTTTCCACTTAAAAAAAACCAAACCAGAAACCAAAACCAAACCTGTTGTAATACACACGTATATATTTCCTCTCGTTCTTCCTCACTCTCCACCAAGGCAGCTCTGATAGGCAAAGCTCAGAAGATGGAGCAGCTGTGGACTCACTGAATCTCTATAGACCCCAATCCTGCTCCCACTCTTGGCCAATCCCAAAGCCCATAAATGATTCCATTGACTTTATTGGGGTGACTGACACATTGAATTAATGTTAAGAGTTAAGCATCTGCTCAATTCAGGGACGTTGTTATCATTCCACAGAAGGTACCAGAACTCAGAACTAGGTGTCTGTGTGCCTGATCTCGTGGTGTGAACCCGGAATCAAGAGCAGAGGGGGAGAGGGGAGTGGATCTGTGTTGGGCTTACAGGACATGTTCTCCAGGGTCTGAATCCCTGCCCAGCAGCTCACTGCAGCGCTGCCCTGAAACCAGAAATGCATCTAAGGACGGTACTTGGCCTTTACTGAAAAGGAGATGCATAGCCTAAGCCTTCGGACAGCCAAACAGGACCATGGAAAAGTCCTCTGGAACTGGAACTGTGAAATCCTGCCTGGAAAGCATCTAAAAGCACGCTTCATCCCTCCTGGAACTTTTCCCTTAAAAAAATATTTTATTAAAAAACACTATGATATGAGGGCGATTGACTATTTGGTTTCTTCTAAGTAGATGCTCTTAAATTAATGCATATAAATAATTTGTATTTAACTTCCTCCCTTCCTGTTCAGCAAAGCGTCGAACGCGCGGACCTCTCGCTTGCCCTCCCGCAGCCCCCAGGCGGAGTCACTTGGTGAGTACCGAGTCTCTCTGCGTGTCACTTTTGAGGACAAAGTGTGCCTCTCGCTCTGCCTTGGCCGTGGGGCTCATGGGCAGGAAGGCCGTGTTCTCGCTCGCGCCGCCCCGCGCCTCCGCGCCCGCCAGCTCCGCGTCCTCCGCCCGCCGCGCGTCCGTCAGCATCCGGATCTGCTCCTGCACAGTTTCCAGCAAGACTTTCACCTCGTGCTGTTCTGCTATTAGACAATTACTGACTGGGGAACTCACGTTGACAAGTTCAGCAGAATAGGAGTTTTTGCACCATTTGATGCCTGTTACTTCAGGAACATTTTGCATTTGCATGCAGGCTTCGTCCAAGCCCACAGACGGGATGATGGGGACGGAGTTGGCCCTTGAAGAGGAATAGCTGACCAAGTCCTTCTGATCCACGTTATTAAAATATGGGGTTGTCTCTCTTGAAGGCAGTTGCATATTTATTGAAGGATTCTGAGGAGATTTTAAACCACTGGATGAATACCTGGAAAGAGTAAAAAAAGAGTTGTCGTTGTAGATCAAGTGGTCAGAGCAACCAGCAGCAGGGACACTGTGTGAGATTCAGTGAACTGTGCTGAAGAGATACACACCACTTTCTCCTGAAATAGAGGAGCACTTGGCTGCGGTGGGGCCCTGGGGAAAACAACAGGCTCTGGAGACTGGTTTGGATTCTCAAATCTGCCAGTGGCAAAGCACTGCTTTTCTCTCAGTCTCATTTCACCCACCAGTATATGAGAATAATGGAAATTTCTTTTTAAAACCTTTCAGAAGTAATATACGTATATAACATAATATGTATTATATTTCAGAAGTAATATAATGTATTATTAATTTTCTTTGAAAACAAATTTGGAATTCTATTCCTAGATTTCTGATCAGGGAAATGGATTGATACTTTCTTCAGTGTCAGAACTCTCAATGTCAAATGGTTGCTTTAGGAAAACACTTTTAAAAAGTGCAGGGAAAAAGAACATTAAACACTCATGGTTGTGTAGTCTTTATTTACATAGGAATGATTGTCTGTACTCCCCTTCAAACAAGCAGAGCATTTAAGTGCACTGTACCTCTGAATAAATACTTTTTTTCAATAGCCCATACTTGTAATGCTGGCCTGATTTGTTTTATTGGATTTCAACTGGAAACAGAGATAATATATAGGACTTGAGCAAATGTCTGTGTTCTCTTGACACTGTAATTCTGTTAAAAAATCAAATCCTTTATCGTCCACTAACACACATTATAACATGATTTTAATGATTGTGAAGCGACTTAGTGAATTTGTATCAACATTTCCATTTTGTTTCAAAGCCAAACTTTGTTTTGTTTACAAGAAATACTTAAAAAAAACAGAAATGGAAAGTATAATAAATATAAAATAAACAATGACAAAAAAAAAAAAAAAAGATGTTTCCCATCTGAAATTAGTACTTCTAGAAATGCTCTAGGAGTTACTGTATTACCAGTCATGGTTGCTAAGGACCACAGACATCATCTCAGTACCAGAACGTAATTTATTTATAATCAGCTTATCACTATTTAATAAGGCAAGGTAATGGTGAATCTAATATGTTTTATCCATGGATGAGGAAAGCAACATTTACATCTGGTGTGGAAGCAGGTGCTCTGACTTGAAGGGTATTATTCCAAAAGTTCCTGAAGCCTGCTGGACCTCACTAGGAATATCCTTCCACTCATATGTGCCTCCCGCTTTTTGGGATGAGCGGAAAAAGAGTTAAGGAAGAGAAACTGAATGGCGTGGAACTGCCGTGTCCAGTACTGGCACAACCAGAAATTAACTGGAAAGGCTTCCCCTGGCCCCATGCTCCTGGCCAGGTGTCAGACAGGAGGGAGCAGGAGACAACTGCAGGCTCCTTTCCAGCACAGTGCCACTGAGCTGTGATTAACTGCTGTGTGGTGGCACTGGGCTTGTGCAAGCGCTGCACACACGCCCTGCCCGCGTGGAGCTGGCACAGCCCGTACCAGGACTCTCCTGGCATCCCCAGGGCTGCATCTGGGAGCTCTGTGAGAAGGAGGAAGGGCTGGGAACTCTGCTGCCAGGTGAGGGAAAGAGATATTGCTTTTGGAAATGGCACCCAGGGGAAAAATGGAGCAAGCAGCTTTCTGGGATGTGTGCTAGAACTTCCTGTGTGTGCTCTGCAGCTGTTTCACATCCGAGACTTGGTTAATGACATTGGCACTATGCTCAGACACACCTGCAGCCATTCATGGAGGGGCTTTCTACACCAGCTCTCAGGATGAATGAAATACTCATCAGGGGTATTATTCCTGAGGGAGGACAATTAAAAAAAACAAATGAAAACAAAACAGTGCAGACCTTTGGGTTGTGCCCATTCTTGTTTCCTTTGCTTATATATAATTGTTCAAACGACTATAGCTGGAGAGATCGCATCAGTTGCATTAGTCCCTTTTTTGGTAATTCAGGCCCTAAATATATTCTGGGCTGCACCCTGAAAACAAAGGGAGTGAATGTTTTTAATGAATTTCACATGCAATGTAGGTATTATATGGATGATATATAAGCAAAACCAAGAAAAGACTGAATTAAAATGAGTTTGGTGAGAAAACAGTAACATTTGCCAATTCCACAATAGAGATTCTCGGGATTTTGAAAACTAACTGGCAGCAGCAGTGACATGTAACGAAATGCCTGGTGTATTTCCATAATATTTTTTTGAAATACAGATAGACATACCAATTTTATGCCAGAATTACATGTTTCTGCCCCTGCTCACAGGGCTTTCAAAGGAGAACTGAGGTTGTATTGAAGTGCATACACTGCGTGCAACAGGTGAGGTATTAAACTCGAAGGGATATTAAATCTAAACCATGTGAGACTTGGCTTTTAGTTAATTACAAACTGATCCATGCTTCTGTGTGACACCAGACTGCTGCTGTTTTCAATAGACTGAGACTTAGAACTATAATTGCAGAACCTTAATTACATTCTCCTATAATTAACTTTCCCAGAACCACAGTTCCTCCAAAGAAATATATCTGTGTTTTTATCTGAAAAAATTTTTTTTCTGAATAAATTAATCCATGTGCATGTGTTTCAAAGTGCAGCTCTCTCTCCACCCCCTTCCTAAAACCAAGCAACGAAAGCAAACATTTATAAATATTTAACAGCAATTATGTTATAGAGTGTGTAAGAATCCAAATTAAACAATGAAAGTGATAGAATCACAATAATTTCACTGCCCCCTTTAAGAATAGATATCAAAGAGAGACAGAAGGGACTGAAACTTTAAATATGAAATGGATTTTACTTAGCATAGTCCCAGCAGCTTTGCTGGGAGCCCTGTGGCCAAAGGTGTGCAGTGCAGAAGCCTGACAAGAAGGTCCATTGAGGTGGATGGGATCATTCCAGGGGCTCTGCCAGGCTCTGGGCAGCCCTACACTGAACACACACACCCCCACCTTCTGCAGGCCTGACTACACTTCAGCCAGGCTGCTGCTGGATGGAGTTCAGGATGCTCACAGAATCAGGGACACAAGCCACTTTGATTTGTGCATCCCAATGGGGAAAGATGGAGGTGGAAAAAGAGAAGAAAGGAAGTAGTGTAATTTCTGCAGGGGACAAGGAACTTTTTGTTTGGGCTGGAAATTTGATGAGAACACCAACACTGTGAAAGCAGCAGATATTTAGAGGGTGAACATCCTTAGTGCACAAAATATAGATGAAGTGCTTAAGTGGATTGAGGCCAGAAGGGGTCACAGTCTGGTCCCAGTATCAAATTTTGCAGAACTGCAAATTCAAAATACAGGCCAGTACAAGCTGATGCTTGTAAGGTCACACACTGATGTCCTAGACAAGAGTAAATGCAATTACCCACAGCTTTTCTGTACTTCTCTCCTCAGCCTGGGAGGAGGCTATGGCACCTCCCTGAGCCTGCATCACACGATGCCACTGGAGAGGGAAGGGCTGCCTATGTGCTCCTTTCTGCAAGGGTGGCAATTGCAATAGGAAATGTTCACGAGGAATTATATGCACATATCACACAAATGAACAATAATATTTTTACTGCAAAAGGCAATAAACAATATTTTTCCTCAGAAGCAAACAGTAACAATGACACAAGCGTGAGCCAAACTTGTTTATAAGAAGTCACCAGACACCCAACCCCATCTGTTTCACCTGTAAGTCAGAGTGAAGGGTTTCACTGCGACTTACAGGTGAAACTGGGGGGGGGGGGGTCATTCTATTCCAGATATCATTCCTGTTTTCATATAAAATATGCTTGTAATATTCTGAAAAGTCTTTGGAAATCTATAGGGATATGTAAATATTATGCAAAGTATCTCAGCAATTGCAAAGGACTTCAAAGGCAGCTGCAGGTTCTCGGGAGCACTTCTGAAACCCAGACCTTATGCACAGCTCAGCTCAGTGCTCTAATAAAACTAAATTTAAGAGGGAAAGGAAAAGCAGCATACTCTTTGTGCATTTTTGAGGACAAACCTGTATGAAGCTACCTACAGAAAACCAACTGTGCAATGTGCATTATTTCATTTTCAAAGCCCCTAAGCTGGCTTCACTCACCCGTGACAAGGTATGGTGTCCTGGTCGGTGATCCTGGACTCCTGGAGCTGCTGATATGCTGGTCCTGCAATCCCACTGAACCTACCCCGAGGCAAGGGAGGAGTCCTGCGAAAGGCATTTCTGTGCAGCATCCCACTCCTCTGTCCTGGGCTGCAGCATGAAGAGAGACTTCTAGGAACAACACCAAGAGCACAGTAAAAATTATCACACCAAAAGCATAAAATTCTGCAAAGTAAAGGTTCAGGATTAATAATGCATGGATTACTGTTCTTATAAACTTTGCTGTGGCAGTCTATGATGTCAGTAGAAATTCTCTATGGAAATATAATAGCACGATCCGCCATTAGCTGCTGTTTATGCCATTATTTAATACATCACCTCTTTTCTAGGAATGAAAATAATTGCCCACTATATGAAATGTTTTCTTGCACTTGATGAAGGATGCTTCTCCTTTCCATGCTGCATATCATAATCCTGCTATAGAGAGTTGAGTCCTCAGACAGCATAAACAAACAATACAGCTCTCTCATACCCACAGCTGAATTCAAAATGAGATTCTAAACTGAAAGTCCAATATATTATCTATCATCCTGTGAGGTGCTGCTTCCTGATACAAAGCCATTAAATTGAGAAAAAGTGTAAGTGAAGAATATAAGCAAAGCTGATGAACTGCAGATTGAAGAAGCTAAGACAAGTTTTCTCCACCTTGAACAGTATTTCTGTATTATTTTATTCCTGTTTTATATACAGATTGTTTATATACATTGATACTATGCTGTTTCTTTATATGATATAATAGAAACTTGAACTTGATAAAAACAAGTCATAGTTTTCTACTTATTTTAGAAAATTGGTTTTGTAAATGTCTGGTATTTTGGAAGGATATTGGATTTTTTTTTTCATTTCACACAGGAATGAAAAATTATCTAGAACCCACAGTTTTGCTATATAAACCATATATTTGCTAATGCAAAAATATGGGAATGCAGAGCTAAGGGAAGGCATAACCCATTTTTAATGCTAACAGGTCTCAGTACTGCATGGTGTGACTGAATATTCATTTTTCAGCTACTCTATTTCTCTTGGCATCTTCTGGGTCTCAGAAATGCATGTGTTACCTCATATTCTTGTACATCTTTAATGATAACTTCACATAGGTTTTCTAGATGCCTTTTACGAGTCATTATTTTTGGCTGTGTGAATAATTCCAACTTGTGACAGAATTCAGCAATGCAAAATACTTTTGATAAGTTTGCTTCTTTTTTTCCTATTATAATGTGACTTAAAAGTAATCTGATTTTTTTTTACCTAGTTAGGGCCACATCTACTCCCAGAGCAATTCTTTCTTGGAACAAGCACCTTGGACAAATTCTCTTTGAGTGTACATTTCCATTAAAATCCACATTTTCTGCCCAAAATTAAAAGAAGAAATAAATTCAACACTCTCTATCCTACTGCTCAGGCTAGCAGTGTTCCATTGCAGTCTAACCTCTGTTTTCTTCCACACCTTTACTTTCCTAGTGCTTTCTATTAAAAAGACCAACAACCCATAGCAATAACATTCCCTCCAGGATTTTTCATGCTTGCTTAAAAAGATTTTTCCTTTGCTACTAAGGAGGCTGTGAAAAAACCTTTTTAAAAACCTGAAATACGGGCCTCTCAGTTCTGAAGGCTGAGTTTGAGTTGCAAGTTACAGTTCCTACTCTGTAAAATAACACTACCCCACCACAAAATAATTGACAATTTATGCTCTGGAGAGCCTGAGATTAATACAGCAGGGGATCTCAAAAGATGCAGGTGAATTAACAATTTGTGCTGGATAATGAATTTTTGGGCTTTTTATTGACCTGAGCGTAGTCATCAATGGAATCCAAAAGTAAAAAACAAACTTTGGATTGGTTACGAATCTGTAAAGTTAGAAACTTTTATTGTTTAATTTGTGTTTGGTTTGATGCCTTTGAGCATCTTCCTTGTTGGATGAGAGTACATGATCTCCATATGCAAATTCACATAATCTCTGTTTGTAGTAAAGATAATTTCAACTCGTACAGCTGTACCGAAGGTAATGGGTATAAACTGCAGAAATGCTGAGACCAAAGGGGGTCCTGCAACCACACAACTTCCAGCCCTGACATAGTCTAATTTGTTGCTAATGTGAGGTTCTTCTGCTTTCAACATTTCTGCTAGAAAAAAAAAAAAAACACAAAACAAAACAAAACCAAAGTAAGAATGAACAAAAATCATTTGAGGTCATGGACAAGAAAAATTCATTAAAGATCAGGAAATACTTACAGACAGTGCAGCTGCAAGCTGCAGGATAACAGTTGTTTCTCCAGGCACCAAAAAAACCCCTAAGAATTTCTGTTAAAAATTCTATGGAAAAGGCTCTTCAGCACAAAGCTTTTCCTTTTACACAAAATTGGTATGAATATTAGCAATGAAAATGCACTGTCCCTCTCAGACTTCTCTATCACTCATGTGAAAAATTCCTCCCTCTCAGGCAAGCAATGGGTTTTGGATTTCTTCAGGGAATTTGTTTTCCTTTAGCCAACATTGTGGTTTCTTCCTCCCTGCACTCCAGTCTAACTGGGTAAAAGAAACCAGCCCACATAAGTGAGCCATTCAATAAAGCAGACCAATACATAAAGCTGTAGCAAATATGTCCTTAAAATCTATCAATCAATTACTCCAGAATAAAAAAATCAGAATATGCATGAAGTGGTTCACAAGTGACGCACAAACTAGGGAAAAACGCAGTTCTGATGATTTAATGTTTTGAAAAAAGCAGTTTAACCATCCTAAGGTTAAGGAAGAACTTGGGATTTATTCTTGCCAATTGTTTTGTGTGAGAATTTTCTTTGGGTTGAGCAACTGAGTGAAAACCAATTCTGATCCTACAGGTGGAGTATTCTCTTTTTGGGGCACATACACAACTCCCAAGTGCAGTTGCCCATGTTCATGAAGAGAAGACCAGCAGTGTTTTTACAGTAACTCTGGGATCATTCTATACTGCTTCTGAATTAACTACAAACCACCCAGTAAATACAATGACTAAACCAGCTGCCAGTGTCCTCTGATACCCCCTCAGAGCCACCTTTTTAGGCTGTTACACAATCTACTGCTAGCATTTGTATGGATCAACTACTGAGGCTTTCAGCATTAATAAATACAGTCTACAGCTACCAATCTCTTGGTTTCTGAAATGTGAGCATTATTGATTCCCTCATAACATTCTTGTATTTGGAATAGTCTGTTTTGAGGTTACTCAGGGACTTGGGAACTTGATGAAAATCCTTCAATGCTACCTGTGCCATCTGGTCACCATCCTGGTGATAGAACAATAGAAAAGGGAACAGAGTATTCAAAGTACATCAGATGCACTGAGCTTAATCATCTGCCATAACCTCATCATTCACTTCCTGTAGTGCACTGATCAACTTCCATCCTAAATTGATGATGATATCCAGGCTACTATTACATAATGTTGTTCTATATTGAAAACTCTGAGACTTCTTTTCAGTTTGAAATTAATTCTGATGAATATTCAGCAGGTACATGTACCACCACACTCCTTCCTTTTAAACAGGTCTTTTACTTCTCGTTGTGCTTGCTCCCATGTATTCCTAAGCAGCAGTCTTTCCAGTCCTTTCTACACCCTTTCCAGCCTCCTGAAGACTGACATAAGACAGACTTGTAACGCTTTCCATGGAACATGAATCATTCATTCCTCATCGTGGCTTGGGAAGGCAGTGTGAGTCCATGGCAATTGGGAGGCCATTTCAGCCAGGTGAGGGAACAGTGGTGCACTCTCACACTGTGCTGTGTTCCAGCTTTGTTCAGTGACCTTGGCACTAAAATGTCTGTCCCCAGTGTTGACTAATTCTTTGAGTGCTGCACTGGTGAATGTCCTCCCTTCTCAACACAAGTCTTTAACATCTGCCTTTTAAGCACCTCTGTGCACGAATATTAGAGTTTTCTGCCTCTCCCTACTTTCTCCCCTTAGAGGCATTACACACATGACAGCAGTGACTGAGCTTGTGTGGAGATCTAACTCACACCCACCAAACACAAATGCAGTCACCAGTGCATATGTTGCAGCACGTCCTGTTGGTAGGATAGTAAATTTTTTGCCTTTTTTATATTTACCGCAAGAATCTTCTTCCCCCACATTTATCCTAAAATCTTGACTATTCAGATTCAGCATAATTGGTTCCTACTTTGATAAGTTCTTCATCTTCCTAAATATTTAACACTTGCTAATCTATCATCTCATGTCACAGTTCCCGTTTTTATAGATTTTGCTTCCAGACATGAAATTTTGTTCTTCCAAATTTTTTTTGGATCAAGATTAACCAAACTATCTTGAGAGCTTTGATTTCCACATTTTACTTCCACTTTGACTGTAGGAATGTCTATTTTCATACATTTGGTTCTGCTCATATTCAACGTTTGTCCTCAAATAGTCATCCCAACTTTCCAATAAAAAATGAAATCTATTCATTCAGGATTTCCCTAACTGCTTCAATTATTATCTCTGTCCCACCATCTGTTTTGCTTTTTCTTTGGGAAAATAGCAGGTTCCTTACACCTTCTTCCTTTCAGGCTTCCTCTGCCTTTACATTCCTAGTTGCTTTAGTTTAGCTATACTTGCTCTTTGAAATTCAATAGCCTTATTTACAGAATAATTTACTCTTTACTGTAAACTGAATCACTTATATTAGCAGCATAAAGAGTAAAATGCTTACCAAGTGAAAAAAAAATCTTTTCCATGTTTTTTGTGGTGTGAAAAGTTCATTAAAAATGAAAACACAAATTATTATTAATTTTAGGGTAAGTTTATCCTATTTTGGCATTTTTATAAGACAATACAACTGCTCCAGGCTGAAAGCCTCTGCATTTGGCTTTCATCATGGCATTCTCTGAAATGACTCCCTCTAAAATCAAGGATGACTGCATCCATGAATGAAAGCTAGGATGACTAATTACCAAGGAAACTGCTATTCAAAGGGATCACAACTCAACCCATAATTAACAAGACTCTAATTTATTTCTATCAGAAAATAAGGCAGTATGGGTTTCCTTCTTACCAAGATCAACAGATCATCCAAGACAAAGTTTTGAGCACATTGTATATGTTGCAGGAAGTTTACTGATTAAACACATTTGTTAATTTTGAATTCTGACTGTTCTAAGAGTTATTTTACATATGCAAGCAGAAGATGTAACATTCTTCTATGGTAACAGCAGTGCACAATGCAGGCAAAATATTTTAGGAGATTAATGATAACACAGGCTAAATATTTTTTGAGATTAAATTTCAGTTTTCAACCTAATCTCTGCATTAATTCTTTTTGTGTAGCTGAGGTTTGTTGAGACAAAGTTGCTATTATCCATAATCTGAGTGAAATAATTAGCCAGTCTCTGTCAGTCTCATTTCAACAACTCCAAATGATTCCCTACACTGACAGTCTTACTTCCAGGCCAAAATTTATTAGTTTCAGGACCTGGTAGCAGCCAGCTCCTGATTTTAAGAAATGATCACCCATCATTAGTGTCCTTGAAAACACCAGCAGAGAAAACAGGTGTGGATGTAGAGCAAAGTATTTCTGCAGCAAGCAGAAATAAAACAACAATATAATTTAGAACAGCACAAAAAAAGAGAACCTGCAGAGCTGATATACTTTTTCCAGGCTCAGTCAGGTTTGGAATGAAATGAACAGATATTTGGTACAAAATCCTCATTTGACCATTTGTCCACAGTGAACACTATTTAGAAAATAAAATTAGGAAGCTCTTACATGGCACATAAATTAAAGACAGTCTTGTAAGTCTTAAACGTTCAAGTCTGTTGACTTTTTATAAAACAAGGACCTTGTACAATAAACTTTAAGCTTTAAAACTGCAAAACAATTTTTTATAAATTAACTAGTCATCCCACTTAAAATAGTTCCAAAGCAAAGCCATTTCTTGGACATTACAATCACACTATTAAAAGGTAAGGGAATGAGTTTTTTCCTCAACTTCATGTTGTGACTAAATGGTGATAAAATTCTTCCCAGAACTTCTGTAGAAAGCATTCTAGGAAACAGCCCCATAGTTCATCTATTCTTAATAAAATTATTAAGCATGTTTTGAAGATTTCTGTGTAATAAGGAAAAAGACCTAAGAAATGGATCTGACATGACAACTGGCATTATTTCTTTTTCCATGCCAAATTAAAGGCCTAAGTAAGGTAAAAGCAGATAGAATCCAAATATCCCTTTCTGGTTTATGTGTGGCACTTTGTAGATTAAGTAGATCACTTATTCAAATGAGAAAAAAACCACATAGCTGGCTGGGAGACTGCACTGAAAATGCACCAAATACTACAAAAGCCAGATCATAACCTCATGCAATCCCAGACTTTTTCTAAAGTAATTTAAAAGGAAAATCCTTCTAATAAACATGTCTTCCACTCCAGATTATCTACCTGAAAAAATTCCAGACTCATTTTTCTCAGCCTTTTTCTCTCTCTCTGTGCACTGGACCAGATGTTACCACTGTCATTCCACCAACATTATTGCTTGTACCAGACTCCAGTTTGGTTTCTAGTCCTGTAATGAAGCACCTGCAGTCTTTCTCATCCAAAAACATGTTAGAAGCAGAATTCTAATCTGAATCTCATCCAGTAATGGGTGACATTCCTCTTTTTTTTCCTCTTGGAAACCACTATCCAAACTTTTATAAGCCTCGTTTTCAAAGGCCACCATGCTTTCATAAATAAGTAATTATTCATTTCATGTATCTTTTGTTTAAGGAAACACTAAAAAGGGCTGGAAGTTTGCAACCAAGTCTTTCTGCAGCAATGAGTCATTAACTTCATGAACATTGATAAGGAAAGTCTTGTTTTTAATGGTTCATCCTCCTCCAGCTGCTCCACTGGCTGGGCTGTGCCTGCAGCTCGGATGGTGCCTGCAAATGCTTCCTGCAGGACTGGCACGACCCACTGAGGAAGGCAGTGAGCATCCCCATTACCTTTTATGTCTGCAGCTAAGAAAATGCTTGGACATCTGGTTAACAAGCTGGCTGAGGCTGTGCTGGGCACTGAGCAGCTCACCCAGAGCCAGCACAGCACAACCCAGCACACGGATCAGCAGCTCTGCAGCCCCCCAGGCTGCTCTCACAGACAGATGTTTGCTCACCTGTGGTGCTTGATGGGCTGGGTTCCTCTGTCAGGAGACAAGGCCTCTGGGAAAGACTGGGTGCCTGAAAAACTAGACTCCATAACTTTGTGCAGAATGGGCCCCGGGTGCCTATCTGGCTTTGAGTACTGCGGCAGAGAGAATAAAATTAATTAATACTCACAAGACAAAGTACATTGTTGATGCTATTCACTCTGAATTCATATCAGAGACGGATAAGAAGTGCTCTAGTGCATTTTAAAATCAGAATTAGGCATTGCAAGTAACACATTCATTCAGTATTGTTTACACAGCAGAAAGGGCTAGTAACCATTACCCCCATTACGTTCTGCACATCAAAACACTGATATCAGCCTTAGCAGCAAAATTACAGACTGATCTGCCCACAATGATGGGAACAATGATCCCTTTGACTAGAAGTCTGTTTTTGTGGCTGTCCATGCAGAGACAGATCACAAAACACATCTCAGAGGACAGCCAGCAACTTCTTGGGTCCTTTGGTGATTTCAGTCAAACACTGCATTCATCATCAGCATGTACAACTATGAAAACCAAACTGAAACAGCACTTGTGTCATCAGATAAGTAAGAAAAATATTTGAATCCCATCCACAGAGCCAGATATCTCTCTGAACCAGTCTGAAACTTTTGACCTGGGAGTATCTGTGCTAGTAAGAACAGTGTAAACATAATTCTTCTTGTGGCAGGCGTGGGTGTCGGGCAGTATCTGGGCACACAGTGAGACACAAAGGTCTGCAAAGCAGACTCTAGACATGAAGAACAGATTTGTTCTTTTTGCTTTGTGATTCAACTGCAATTTCAAAAAAAAAAAAAAGTCTCCCAACCGCTATGGAGCCATAAAGTTGAAGTATAGAAAAAGCTGCACTAAAAAGCTGCGCTTTGGCTTACCAGAAGATTCCATGGTGTTGGTGGTCACTGGGCAATATCTCAGAGATATGAGAGGGTAACTCACATTTCCACTCAGGTGTGAAAAATAAAGCCCTTTTCAGACTTACTTTTTACTTTGCATTACAAGCTGGGGATGGAGTGGCTGGATAGTGCCCAGGTGGAAAGGGACCTGGGGGTGCTGGTTGACAGTCGATTGAATATGAGCCAGCAGTGTGCCCAGGTAGCCAAGAGGGCCAATGCCATCCTGGCCAGTATCAGAAATGGTATGGCCAGCAGGAACAGAGAGATCATTCTTCCCCTGTACTCGGCACTGGTGAGGCCTCACTTGGAGTACTGTATCCAGTTCTGGGCCCCTCACTTTAGGAGGGACATCGAGTTACTTGAGCGTGTCCAGAGGAGGGCTACGAGACTAATAAGGGGCTTGGAACACAAGCCATATGAAGAGCGACTGAGGGAGCTGGGGTTGTTCAGCCTGGAGAAAAGGAGACTCAGGGGTGACCTCATCACTCTCTACAACTTCCTGAAGGGTGGCTGTAGTGAGCTGGGGGTCGGCCTCTTTCTCCGGGCGACAACGGATAGAACAAGAGGACACAGTCTCAAGCTGCATCAAGCTAGATGTAAGTTAGAAGTAAGAAGGAAATACTTCACAGAAAGAGTGGTCAGAAACTGGAATCATTTACCCAGTGAGGTGGTAGAGGCATCATCCCTTGAAGAATTTAAAAAAAGACTGGATGTGGCACTTGCTGCCATGATCTAGCTGAACAGTTAGAACATCGGCTGGACTAGATGATCTTATAGGTCTCTTCCAGTCTTGAAAATTCTGTGATTCTGTGATTCTGTGACCTGCACTAAAACTAATAGGCCTATTTTCCTTTTGCTTTTTATTTTTAGTACTAGACACCTAGATGTCCATGCTATCTTTAACATAAATTTGTATCGTGGCAGCGATTACATGATGACATATTTTAGAAAGAAAATACAAATTAAAATATTAGAGAAAAAAATCACAGTGGTGAAAAATGTTTGTTATGATACAATAGCACAAAAATCATGGAGACGATAGTAAGCATCCTTTCAAAAGACAGTTCTTCATAATTATTAGTTTTGTCTAACAAAAGACCAGTAACTCATTAAAACAGACTGTTATTTTCTGACTCTCACTTATTCTTATCTACATTTCTGTAGACTTCAGCAAGATCAAAAAGCAAAGTCATACAGGAATATTCCCTTTTAAAAATAGGTTACATGCACTTTTAGTCCAGCCAGTCACACTTCTTATGATCAATTTCTATAGATAAAAGAACAGCTCTTCAAATTTTTCTCCACTGCTCCTCTCCTTCTTTGTGTTGAGTGAAATACCCATGTTAAACATAAAATCATTGTTTTTCTGCTTCTGAAGGCAAAGCTGTGAGTGGCAATATGCAAAAATGGTGCTGCATGCATGAAGCAAACACAACTGAAATAATAAGAAGCAACATATTCCACTCCCATTACTTTCAGTTACCATGATCTTAGATGACACTTGTAAATGTTGTAGATAAAATATTCAGACAGAAATATGATTTTTAAGGTACTCGCATCGGTGAAGGTTTTAAACTTTAATAGTTCTCCTGCCAGCTGCAGAAATGAAACTGGCTTTGATTTCTGACCTGAATAAATCAATTTGAGCTATGTAAAGAATGGCTTGCTAGTGCCAAGAAGCTATTTCTGTCCTTTTTTTGAGTTTGTTCATGGTACAACACTGAAGGCCTGAATGGCCCATAAGACCAAGAGTCAGAAGTACATAATGAAGAGCAGAGATAAGCTCTGCATTTTGCTACATCCTTGTTTCGGGTGGATGTGGGCTGGAGCAGTGGTACACAGAGACTCTCCCCATCACAGCTGAGGAACACCAGGACTCCAGAAGCTGCTCTGATGCTGACCAGCAAATTTTAATGAAGGTCCAGCACCCAGCACCACCCAGGCACAGCCTACAAAGGGTATTTTTCCCCCAACTGAACCTTTTCCCCCTTTTCAGATACACCACTTAATGCACAGTCATAACATTCACTACAATGAAAATGTAAATTAGTTTAAATTGAGGGTGTTAATATACAGGGAATTCTAACAATGTAATTGAACAGATCTGGATGCACCACATTATTACTACATTTTAATATATTTAAACACAGTTGGCTGTATTCTCCTTTAGCTTAACTCCAAGTGCCACACCCATTCTCCAAAATCACCTCTGGAGGAAAACACCTTCACACTTGTGTGAAGAGCTTAGAGCAGCACCAGTTGGTGCCCCAGGAGGACAACATGGGATCATTCCCCACCTAAAATCCAGCAGGGCTCATCCTGCTGCTCTCACAGCTCACTTCTCACCTGGGCTGAGCTCCTTGGAAGCCTCTGACTGCTGTGAGCTGCCAAATGCTCAGCCATGAGGGAGAATAAGCTGTGAAACCCTTTCAAAGGCCTGTTCCAGTAGGCTGAGAGCATCACTGAAAGCTTATCTGTATCTGGGTTTTATAACATTTTTTTTTTGCCTTCTTGGTTAATTACCTGTTCTTGTTTGAGCAATTACTGGAAAACACTGAGACATATGGCTAAATAAATTAAAGAATAATGATTGCTTTAAAAAAAAAAATCGCAAAATTTTCCATTTTTCATTGTTTCATTGAGAAAATAATCTATTATGTGCAATTACTCATATCTCTGACAATAAAACTTCCACCCCCTGCTAGTTAATGCTAAGTGAATCTGTGAAGGCAGCCTGAGCCAGGAGACAAGAAATGAGCCTTTGTCACTGACCTGCTGCATTGCTGTGAGCACATAACTCATCTGCTCTAGCCTTGAATTCCCTGTTCTGAAATGTGGGGTTCAGGGATAACAAATGCCACTGGAATGCTCCAGAGCAGCTTGACACTGCTGTCCTGGTGCTAGGCAAACCAAACATCCATCCCTCCCTGGCTTTACTCAGCTCCTCCCCTCAGTGATTCCCCCAAAATAGTGAAACTTCCAGAAATTCATGTGGCACTGAAAGAGAGGTGATATGGAAACCCCATTTCAGAAGGACTGAGAAGCAGAGGGGTCAGCTTGAAATGACATTCAGAGAGGTTGTCTAAAGGAGGAAAAGAGCCAGAGATTTCTCTGAGGAGGCTGAACTAGCACAGAAGCTCATCAGGTGGTACATTTAACATCCTTACTGTTCCCCTATGTTTTGTTGTATGTTCTGTTGCCAACACTGCCTCTAAACAGAGGACAGAAAATTCAGGTTTGTCTATTCTGGCACCTCTTCCTAAGTAGCCATGTGATACAGAAATGGGAAATTTGCTCTTGATCTCAGCTGATAAATCAAATGGCAATTCACGTAAACCCCAAAGTAATTCTTTAAAAGACTTAAAGTATCTCTTGCTTGACATGTATTAATTGCATTTCTATCATAGTGAATGGAAAGATTTTATTTCCTACTACTATGAACAAAAGGCAACAAGATGCAAAAGGAACATTTTTTTGTCCCTCGTTATAAGAATTTCAGAAACCTCGAGCTAGTGGTAGGAAGCTTCTAGAAACAAGTGTAGTGAAAATTGAAACCACACAGAACAGCATGAAAAGCATATTAACCAGCTCAGAGGGACAGTGATGGGAAATTAATAGATCCCCTTGGTACCATGGGAGAAGGTATTAAAAACCACAAGGATGAAAAAGGCCACTTTAAAAAGCCGTGACAATTCTCAGAATCACTAAAGGAATGTCAAGGTTTCAGCTGATCTTTAAATTTTTTTTTCCATGACATATTTACCAAGCTGTGAGAATTGAAAAAGAAACCCTTGATTTTATGTGGCTCCTGTAGGAATCAGGAGCCACCCCAGCTCCTCCTGCCACCTGCATGCTGTGTGAGGGTGCCCCAAGCACTTGTCTTTCTAGACAGGGAGAATGACAATTTCCTTCCTTCTGACTATGTGGAGACCTAACTGTTTGCTGCAGCCCTTTAAATATCTCTTGAAAGGAGGATGATCTCTTTGGGATGGGGTATATAATACTTTAGAAGCTCTAGGCTTTATGTATTAGGTGAAATTAATCTCAATCTCCTGTGTACCTCAAAGATCCTGGATTAAAAACTGGCACATCTCTTCCTGGCTGAAGAATTATAGCAAGATTACCAGTGCATTAGTCTTTAAATCCAAGAGGCTAGAAACCCTAGCAAGAACACCCAGCAGGAATTTAAGTGTGTTGCTGCCAGAATGTTTTGGAAAAGCAGTGGACTTGGAGGAGATTCAGGAAATCCTAGGAGCTGTGTTCAAACAGATATTTATGAATCCTTCTTACAGTACACAGTATTTTTCATCTAATTTGTACCTCTAAGAAAATACTGAAATTGCTACTGAGGATGAGACAGATGAGCACAATTACCAGTGATGAGCAGCAGGACTTCAGAGAGAACACAGCTGTCCTGTTCCCACAAAATCCTCCCCTTTATTTCACTTTTCAGAATCACAACTGAGCAGAGGCAGGGAGTGGAGGAGATGTAATACACGAGTATGGGAAGAAAAATTACTGCACTGAGATTGGTCAAGCTCTTTATAGCCACAAACCTCTTGCAACCTCATCTGCTACACCCTGGGCCTTCGGAAATAAGTTAAACCTCCTTCTAAAGCAACACATTTGGAAAAATAGATGGGCCCTTTACTAAATATAGCAACCTCTCAGTCAAAAGGTGATGGTTCTTTCAGAAAAGTCATCAAGAATAAGGAACCTTATGCAGCTTTTCTCAGGTCTCCACAAAAGCATTCTGCTCTGCAGAAGAGAGAGCTGTGTGAAAAGCCTGAAAGCATCACCAGGTCTATTCAAAAGAGACAAGAGAAAAATCTGGGATAATCTTCTAGGGAAAGACAGAAAGGTGGCAAAAATGGAAAAACTCTCTTGCTTGTAGGGGGAGCACATGGAGTGGGAAAAGAAACAACTTCCAGGATTACCTAAACCAAAATGCCAGACTGGAGGAGTAGCCTCCACAAAGTAAGTGCCCTCATTTATTTATTTGTTAGCTCCTGGCAATGGAAAGAACCAGGATTTCTGCCCAGGCCCAGGCAGTGGCAGCTGCAGATGGGAATCCCACTCAGGCTGCCTGCTGCCCTTCCCACCCAGCACATACAGCCCAGGCAGATCTCTGGCCTCTGAGGGGGAGTCACTCAGCCATTCCTACAAAACACCTTCCCAAAGCCCCTTCTCTGCTGCCTCACCAAACCCCTGCCCTTTCCCCCCTCCAATCTGGCAAGTTCTGTAAATATTTCATGAGCTGCCTGTGTGCATTCCTGCACTCAAATCTTCCTAACAATAGAAACTGTTATTACGCTGCATCCTGCACAAGGTCATTCTGTTTTCCTTCCTTCCTATCTTCCCAAAGGGAGAATGCATTAATGGCAAGGAGAAAACAGTTGCCTGCAAACAGCCACAAGGATGAGAAAATGGTGTGTTAATTACCAGCACTCATAATGTCAGGCTGAACAGAAATAAAAACTGAAAATCAAATTTGGATTAAAATAGTAAATATAAGGATGGTGTTCAATCTCTGTGCCCAGAATGCGTGAACTGCTATTTCAGCCATTATGGCTATGGCAAAAGAAAATGACAAAATATTGCACTGAATTACAGTGAGAAAATGCCAAAGAGCATTTCTTAGTGTTAACCAAGGCTTATTTCATAGGATAGAACAAAAGGATCTTGAACTTTACCTTTTGCTGCCATCATTACAACCAACAACACTCCCAACAGCTCTTTTGTTTAGGGGTTAGAAATAAGGCTGAATGAACTGAAATTGAGAGAAAAAATTGCACAAGGTTCCCCAAATTGTGATTATGTCATTTTAGTGGAGCTATCTTCCTTCTTGGAAGAGTGTATTTTTCCTGAATTACAAAGCATATCATGAGCACAGGGGCACCACAGCGGTGAATACAGAACTTTTAGTGAATACCAGCAATGCTCTCACAGCCTCTGTGTCTTAGCAGGGAGGCTCTGCTTACTCTAAATTGGTTCAAAAGGGCTTACATTTATCTCTAAATTAATTGGATGTGAACTAGGAGTTCAGAAGTCTTTGGTTAAGTGGGCAAGAGTGCTCACTTTTGCTAAATTCCCACTATTTTGATGGAATCTGGCAAATAGGGAAGTAATTCCTTTAAGCAACACTAAGATACTTTTTTATTCTTTAAAAAAAGGAGTTAATAATTTAGAAAGGTTTTATGTCTTTTATATTTTCCTATTATATTGCTTACCAGGATCCTTCTTCCAAAGGCTTTGTTCAAAGTAAGGCAGCACTGATTGCGTGTAAGCAGGGGAAAGAGAATGACATATACTGGAAAATATCTTCCTAAAAAAATACCAGGGCTAAATAAATTGGCTGTCTTCAAGTTCCTTATTTCAAACACGCTTTACATATTTCATGATTGTGAGACTGTAATGATTTACATATAATTACATTCAGAAAATGATTAAATATATTTCAAATTTAGTTTGAACAGACTAATTTCTTTCTGTAAACTAAAGTACCTTAAAATAAAGACCCAGAAAAATGAGACCATCTGCATGGTCTTCCCTTGGGCATTTGTTTACATGTGTAAATTTAGTTCTAGATTTTGAATTCACTCTGAATTAACTGTGACAAATGTCTGTGTGTTTTCCTGCAGGTTCATAAATTATTGGAAGGTGTGACATCATTTAAGTTCAAGGACCCTCACTACACATACAGACACATATGGATATTGCAGGAAACTATAAGAGTGATTTCTACCACTGAATGCAGAGCTGGGGGGTTCAGTAAAGTCTGCCACACGAAAAATTGTACCAGGATCCATAGAAATAACTTTAGAAAAAAATCCCTGCTTTCCATTAAGAGGCTGATAGAAAACATTTTATGAAAGGGGTGAGAATTGTGGTTCCCATTGCTCAGATGTTAATAGCAGCATGACGATGTGCTGCCATCAGCAGCAGGAACTCAGCCAGGCTATTAAGTGCTGTAGCTGGCAGGATTACTTACATTTTGCAGCTGGACTTGGCTTTGTGCCATACACTCCGACTTTGCCATCATGCTGGAAGCATTTAGGCTGTAGGTTTTCCTATTCTGCGTTTCTTTCAGCTGTTCGTGGATCTGCTTGGTTTGCTTCCTGCAGAGAGAAATGAAATCCATGTAAGAAAGAGCTCACTTGATCTTCTGCTAGAGCCATGATACTTTTATAGCCACAGCTCCCTTTGTTCAAAACTTCACCCTGCTAGCCAGCTGAGCTGATTCACTGATGTCTGATATTCCAGAGCAGCCGTTGTTTCCTGGCAAGGCTTAACAAAGGGGAAAAAAACCCCTCTCTTGTGTTTTAAAATACCTTCTATTCTCAGATCACTAGAATAGCATGCTCGTTGTGCTGGTGCAGGGTTTTGTCAGATCATCTATTGCACATTTAACAATAGCTTGCAAGTCAGTGTGAATAATAAAAAAGCATTTTGCCCTGATTTGGAAAAACGGTTTTGGCAAATAAAATAGGCATTAGCCCCTGCTGGCTATAAAAATTGATGAAGAATCAAAGATTTCCGCTGGCTGATTAGACCTGACCTATAACACATCTTATATTGAGCAGCTTCTGCTTATATGCTGAAACCTGGAAAAAATGTCAGAATGGCCACTGAGAATGTGTTCTTGAGTTATTATACTATAATCCACCCTGTCAGAGCTAGGAATACCACTGGATGAATCCCTTGCATTATTCAGGAGATAACTACACTGTTAACAAAGACTTTCTCTTTCTCTGTTTCTGCCACACTGTATTGAGTGGAAGTGACAAACAGTTTTTTAACTTCTGTACATGAAAGAGGATATGAGACAGCAAACTTTAAACATTACTTTTATCTTCTGCAAAAAGTTATCTCAGCTGGGTAAAAACTGTTAGCAAAACACATTTAAGCTCTTTTATCAGTTTCTTTTTTTTTTTTTTTTTTTTTTTTTTTTGTGATAAGCTACATTGTCTGGGACTATCAGCTTTAAACAATGATGAGCAAAAAATTCACAATACCATTTTAATTCTTTCCTTCCCTGCTTTCCTTCTCTCTCCAGAAGATGCATCTCCAGCAGTGAACCTACAATGGCCTTGGAAACAGCCCAGCAATGTCAAGGACTCACCAGCAGCAGCATTTCATTATACCACCAGCAGGTTTTGGACAGCAACTGGTGCTGAGCCAAATTTCCAAAGGAAGTGATTTCTGGCAAGTATTTGTAAGAGATAAATAAAATACAGCCTTTACATACTGAAATTTGAATTTTAGCAAAGCAGCTTCAGCAGCATTTTGAAAAATTTCTGGTGATTTGATTTTGGAAACCCTTGTGACATCATTAAGCTTGATAAAATCTTGTGTCAGATAGTGAATTTGACACTGAATGAAGTATAAAATTAATCTGAATTTCTTATTCACAGTGGAATCTTTTGTCTACTGCTGGAAGGTATAAGAAAGCAGAGGAAAATGAATTAGTTACGTGTTCAGTGGAGGGGCCTGTGAGAGAGGACAAATTCCCTCAAAATGAAAGTAAGTGGTGAGAAGTATCACAATTCTCAATTGTAAGATATTCAATTGTCAAGCTATTCAATTTTAATAAGATAGTTTTAATATTTTTTGAGTCCCTTCGTTTTGGTTCAGTGTGACACAAAGTAAGCATTTCTTTAAATTCAACAATTTGTAAGTACCTGCTTAGAAGTATTTGTTACAGCTCGTTTCCTGAGTACAGGTCACAAGCCACAACAAATGCAGGACTGAGCACCTCGTAGGCTTTCTGCTTGCACTCCATTTTGAAGCAAATGGAAAGGAATGAATTTATATTGTAACCATTTACAAATATGAGTGGCATGTTTTGAGTATTGCTAGGAACTCATAATTAGTAAAATCTATGAATAGAGGTAGGTGAGGAAATAACTTCTCAAAATAATTTCACAAAAACATTCAAGATTTTCTTTAGCCAAAACTGGTAGAATTAATATTGGAATAATCTGAATAATAGATAATTAATCTGAAGGAATATAATGTCAATTAAATTAGTCAGTTGAGTCTGAAACATCTCTTTCAAAAATATTTTTAATATCTGCTAAATTTTTAATCCAGTGAAATTAAATAATTACATTTGTAAAATGTCCAAATGAGCTCTTCAGATTCTCATAAAATTCCAGGGGAGATTCATAACAGCAACCTTAGTTTTTTTAAGAACTACTATTTTCTGACCAGCTAAATTACATCCACTGAGGAAATTAGCACATCTGTTCCTATGTCCTACTGGAGAGCCAGCCTCTTGCTTGGTCTCCAGAATGGTTATGGAATCTTCAGGAATTTTTTGCATGACTTTATGTAAGGTAGGAACAATGACAGTGAAAAATGATCAAAGCATCAGATTTTGGGAACCTCTCATAAACATACAAAATGATAATTTAATCAGGAAAATAACAAAATTTTTGGATTCATTTATAAAAATGAATAGAGTTGTTTCTATATTTATAAACATGTGTAAGTAAACTGCAAAAATTCAGCCTTATTACTGCAGTCTTTAACATTACAACTGAAATTTCTGAAGGTAATTTGCTGAGAAAAACAATCCAATCATTAATTTCCTTTTATGTTCATGCAACCTAACATTAATATCAGGTTTATGCATATTCATTTGGGCAAACTATAGGATGCATAGCTATAAAACTAGAAATCATTAATAATTCAAAGTTACTTGCTGATTAATAAATTTATTTTATAAGTTTTGTTTTCAAAACAAATGGGCCTTATGTGTTCTACTTTAGAGTTATTTGGCAATGAAGTGTTCTTACTTCAGCAAGAAATAAAGTCACCAGTCATTTGTAAAAGTCTAAGCTGTAAAGGGCAGCCCATTACTGTACTCTTCATCTGTTGCTAACATTTCCAGCCCTTTCTTGATTAACCTAAAAGGAATAATTGGAAGGGCACAGAGTTTAATTATAGTCCTAAGCTTTCTCAGATTGAGCCTATTTTAAAAAAGGACTTTTAATTCAATGGCTTATAGGTAAGTGCCTATTTCTAGCAGCTGTTATTATAGAATTGTCAGACTAAGTAAGTCAAGATCTTCATGGAAACTTCCCTCTTAATGGATGCACTATTCAGAGTTTCTGTATCTGTTAGCAATATTCTCCATTTTTTGTACGTCAAATGAAACCCCAAGATAACCCCCATGCAAGAGGAATGCTCTGATAATTCTTAAGCACAGTCATGGTCCATATGCCTGATAAAGAAGCTCCCAAGAACCTGCTCCCAAGAACTCAAAGCTAACATATGCTAAGTGTTAGGCACTTCAAATTTGTTTGGTTTTGCATCCTTAAGACACTGGCCAATGTTACATTTACAATTTTACCTGGGCTCCATGAGACCTAGCCTAGACACTTTCATCTCCTCTTTGGGCAGCAGCAGCTGGAGCCACAGACAGGGTGTGAGGCACTGATCAGCCTCCCTGTACACTGTCTGAGCCTCCTGGCTGAACCAGAAGTGCTCACTTTCTCCTAACTCCAAACTTCAGTTCCCAGAGTCTGGCACCAGCCCACTTCATCTCTTCTCAGTAACTCTAATATCAATAATGCAGACAAAGCCCAAACCCCAACCTGCTCCTGAGTTATGATGCACTATTGTCCTGTAACCTCCTCTTTCAAGTGTTATTTCCACTCATTATTTTCAGACTTAGCTCTCCTCACAGCTGATCAAAGCCAGGGTGTTCTGCAGGCTGCTCCAGCCCAGCTCTCACCACCCCCACAGCTGTGCAGGAACAGGAGGGGCACTGTGAATAACAGAGGGGCTGCTTATTCTCACTATGCTCAGCCACTGACTGCATGTTCCTCCTACTGACAACCCATCCTGCCTTTCTGAAACTCTCCTCATCAGCAAAACCCTCAAGCCTTTCTAGGGAGACTCTCACTCACTCTTTCTTCTGAGATGTGCAGATCTGAAATGCACAATGACATTCCTAATGGCAGTGCCAGAGTGCCTGTCTCTGCTCACATTTACACTACAGCAAAGGAGTGTGCAGGGAGGAACTGTCCTGCCACTCTGTCCTTCCCAGCTAGCATCACTGTCACTCTGGATGTCCACACAACAATTAACAAAACCCCTCAAGACATCAGAATAATTTAGAAAAACCATGAACTGACTCAAATCTTCATTCATGGCATACCCCTGAAGTCGGAGGGGAAGGAAAAGGGGTAAAAAACACCTGGTGATTTCCCCTCCACCCCCCCGGATGGAAAAGTCAATTTAAATATTTTTCTAAATAAAACCTAATCCTTGTTGGATTTCCTACATATTAAAAGGAATTTTAGAAAGGGATTCAGATAAACATCCAAACTTTTCAATAGTGCCATCCTTCACATTTTTGATGTTGAGCCACCCTGACTAGCCTCATGCAGGTACTTTTTTATATTGATTTGTGTTCTCTCATTAACTCCAGCTAGAACAGGAATGAAGGATGACCACCATACAGAACATATTTATTGATATAGGGGCACTGACAAGCATGCCATATAACTGCTATGAGGTTTTTGCAACTCAGATTACACACATCACAATAAATATTATAAAATAATATTCAGTTGGGAAGATAAAAGAATAGAGTGGACAGCATTTCACTTGCAAATAGTTTAGTGCAGATGATTTCACTACTTGAATAGGTCAAATGCTTCTGTGTTACAGGCACTCATATGCATCTTCATCAACAGGCTGCTGTATTAACTACAGGCTACAGATATCTGTAGAGGACTTGTTTCTGCATTTCTAACTTTTGTTCTCAGTATAGAAAAATGGACATGCACAGATATGAAATTAAATGCAAAAAGGAGATGGTATGTTTAAACTACCATTTTCAGAAGAGCAAAGTGATTATTGCAGTGATGGTAAATGACACAAAATTATTACTGTCAAAAAAAAAAAAAAGTGGATATGACACAATCTATTCTTTTGTGATATCAGAAAATAGAAAGAAGAACAAACATTGCTCCTCTTTATGTTTTGGGGATGACTTAGTGCAGCCACGGGGAACTGCTGTAGCCGGACCAGAGATAACAGCAACTTCAAAAGGAGGGGGGAAGCTGAAGGGCTGTAAGGCTGCAAAAGGGACAGCAGCTAAACCCCAGGCACAGCAGAGGAAGGCTCTTACTTTGTTTTGAAGTAGAAGGCTGCACACAGCATGCCCACCACGACGATGCCGAAGACGATGCAGGCGATGGACAGCACCTGGCGCTGGTACACCTCCTCGCTCTCTGTGGGCAGCAAAGGGCACGTTAGGGAGCACAGAACACACCTGCAAAAGGGAGCTGCAGCCCCTCATGGCTTCACTAATGGTGGACAGATTCTTGGAGGTCTGGCCTGGATAGTTCCTCCACAGAATGGGTGCTTCTCTGAACCTTCCCCCTCTAGCAAGGTCCATGCAGATGGGGCCTCCTCAGAAGTTTTAGAAAATGGCCCCAGTACACTCAGAAATACATAATAATGACAGTCAGGACAGTTTAATCTTTTCTCTGCCCCACATGCTGTTTTTCACCTTTTCTTAACAAAGATTTTAACATCAATAGGATAAAGAGCCCTACCACCACGGAGTTTTTCTGGCCTAAGGAAAGAACAATCAGAGCTCTCCTGATGTCCCACAAGAGTCAGAGTCCTCCTTTACCTACCCCAAAAATGTAAAGGTTTTTTGATTTGAATGAGTAAGGTTTTTTGATTTGAGTAAGGCATTGATTCCAATGCCTTACTCCCATGTCCTGAAGCCTATGCAAAACATGCCAGAGTAAAAACTCAACTCAATGAACTTGCATGGAACCCAATGACTATTTTGCTATGAAGCAGCAGATATTGCTTTGATAGGTGTTTAGTTTTAAAAAACCAGATTTTCTTTATAAATCTCATAATATTCTAAATAACTTTAAAACCAGAAACAGAATGAAAGTAAAAAAAGAAAAAAGCTAAGGAAGTAGGAGAAAACACTCATTCACGGCAGCAGACAGGAGCTGATAAGCAACTGGAGATTCCTACATTCAATTCAACAGCTCCTTCAGACTTACATTTTATGTTTATTCTTCCAACCACTCTTCTAGTTCAAAATGTGAACACAACAAACAGATTGCTATTTTTAAAGATCACTTTTTTCCAAACATGCAACGTACAAGCCAGTATTTTCATCCACAAATTCCAGGTGGAAAGGCGGCGCGTGGGATTATCAGAGCACAGCGCAAGCCCTGTGTGCTGACAAACCCACATTTCCTGCCTAGGCTGGGGCTCTCAGTGCAGGCACCCCCAAACATGGGAACACCAGGCACACATGTCAAGTAGGTGGCAGCAGCTCCAAGTTTGAAACTCTCAGGTTCATAACAAACATTGTATGAAGACACCAAGGTAAATCTAGGCAAATCACTAAAGACTATGTGCAGTACCCTAATCAGTACTAATTAACAATTTTTCAAGAATGAATATCATAGTGCTGTTATTCAACATTTGGAATCTTAAACACAAGCATCTGTCTCTTGTAAGGCCCAGTTATTATTTTGTAAGCTATTAAAAAGAAAATTACAGTATCAAATCTTGATTTTTTAATTACTTGTCTACTTGCTCTCTCAAACAACACCACAGTGATCTGAGACAGAAAATATCCTCAGCTTCTGCTGACATTTCCCCATCATTTAAATTTGAAAGTCTAAAAATTGTATTTCTAAAACACTATCTTAAAAAATTAAAAGAAGCAAATAGATATTTCACCTGTCTAAAAAATAACTGAAGAAACTGTAATTCAAAAGGAAATTCTGTTCATATTGCACTAAATTGATTCCAGTACAGCTTTAGGCCTATTCGTCACTGGGAGGTCCAAAATCTGGATCTAGACAATAAATCCTTACTGGCACTGAACTAAATGTTTGGGGTTTAATGTCTTTTGTTTTATTTATTTATTTGCCGTTACAAGCAATTGTGCAAACACAGTTACCCAACTTCAATTTCCACAGCAATACACAAATCTAACAAATTTGAATTCTTACATTGATGTAACCACACAAACTCATTCAAAAACTCTTCATTTCAGCAATTGTTAACCTGTTCTGCCTGAATACTGATGTCAGCACCTACTGCCTAAGCCCCAACTAAACCACACATAGTTATGAATTGCAGTTTCACTCAAACATTCCATATAAATAACAATTTAAAAATTGTTCTGTTCACAAAAATAAATTGATTTAAGTAATGTGTACACTAGGCTTAATTTTGATTTTCTTTCAACTGAAGTCCTCATTAAATACTTTATTTTTTCTCTTGCTATTTCTTTTTGAGAAATTGTTTGTTTAGTACAGCTATGTTCTTTTGTCAGTCCTGAATAGCTATCACTGCCTTGTTAAAGATGCTTCAGAATAAGCCTTACCAAGATAAAAGCAATTCAGAGACCAGACAGTATGATCTTGCTAAAACAACTATGTGAAGATTTGAGTCTTTTGTGCAGTCAGATTAATCCCTGTCACCAGCTTTCAACACATGTTGATCAATATTTTCTTTCCTTTTTGTTTACTTTGTACAGTGCATATTTAAAGAAGTACTTATTGATTACCTGTACTCCATTTCTCTAGACACCTTTGTTCATCTTTTACATCCTGTAAATATTTATGTATTGGATTTCAGCATTTTTTGTCTTTAACATTTTAAATATAATCAGTTTGGTATTTTTCCATTCTCTAATCTTCTACGCTGACTTTATTTAAAATTCACCTTCTTACTAACAGCAATGCAATCTATCCTTCTCAGCAAACAAGATCTCCTCATGGTTGCCTTGATCTAACCTCACTATTGTGCTAAGCACAGGTAACACAGCTGACACAAGCAGCATCAAAAATTACTTGAATATGGACATGGCTGTAGCCAAGCACTGCAAAGCACTTGGGCCCTCACAGAACAGAAACCTGGAGAAATTCAAAGCGTAGAAAAGAGAAGAACTGCAAATTCCTTCTCCTTCACTCAAGGATTTGCATCAGCTGGTGCATACACTTATTTACATACTGAAACTAACTTCCCAAGGTAAACCAAAGTGTGACTGAAATGATAAGTCTCTCTTTATTCACATATATTCATATATTCCTTGTGAAGTACATCACCTCAATTACAGTCTGTTGAAACAAATATTCTCGGGAGAGGACTCCTCATTTAATGAGCAGCCAAGAAAATATTTCTGCTAAAAAACAAAATATAAACTGCCATGGATATTCCTGGATAATCCACTGGAGGATTAAGACTACAGAATGTGAATTTCACCAAGTATTCAAATTACAAAAAATACACAACCTCTACTGAGAGAAATACAACCACAGTGCTGAAAAGTAACGTAGTCAACTGTTTAGATGCAGATTTTATTTGTTTAATAAAAATTATGGAAAGAAAGGTCTTCTCAGAACATAAAGACAAGACAAACTCACAAGGAGCACGGTGCCTGTTGCAAGGCTGAGCTCCCAAAGAAAAGTCCCCATGCACTGTGCCCTGTTACACGTGGAGCCCATTCTCAATTATGCTACTGATTGTTTCTTATTTTTCAACCTACTATAAAGTTTTCTAAGCTTATCTAACTCATTTGCTGTTATTATGAAACACAAAATGACTACTAGTGACCCATTGCTCACAGCACAGTTAAATTTCACATACACTATGAAAAAAAAGTACATGTTATATTCCAGGTACTGGGGGTTTGGATTTTTTAATTCTCTTGCTCTTTAAAATTTACAGTCTGTATCCTGTTTACTTTATGCATATGAAAGACCCACTGATGCATACATGTATGTCTTTAGAGGACTAAAAAGTGTAGGGTGGACACATTTTTCTCATAACAACCATTTCTAAAGGATATTTTTTTTTTTATTGTACATAAGCTGAAACTGGTCTTCTTTTTGACTTTATTATAAAAGGAAGAATGCTGGCACAAGGTCCTTGAGTATGATTATAATCATATTACTGAGGAAAAAAATTAGTTAATTAAAACAGATTATGCTAGGCTTTGTCAGCACCTAAATCCACAATATCATTACCAGCCATAATCACTGGATCCTCTGGTTCCTTTGTGTGGTTTGAGTTGAAATATCTTTGAAAGGGATTTCAAATACGAAGAACAGCATTGTGCATGTGGCCTATACAAAACAATAACAAAACAAAAATAGTAACTTTCCCCCTTGTGCTTATTCCCATGGCTTTTGAATAAAATCTCAATATGGTCACAAGCATCACAGAGAATAATTACTGACTATTCAAACCAAGCCAACTGAGAAATTACAACATTTACCATACAAATGCATTACTTAACCTTTGCTCTGTGAAGAAAAGCCCCCCCATGAAAATGAACAGAGGTGCAGATTAATTTTTATACTGAAATTTTAACTCCCAGCCCAAAAAGCACAAACCCTAAAAGCACCCAGCACCCCTTTACCTTCCTCACTCCCTTCTCCTATAAGAACCCACTCTGCATTACTGCAGGTAACAACACACTACACACAAATATGGGAAACCCTTTGTCTTGTGATTGGCACACATGGAATCCTGTAGCTTCCATGTGCACAGAGCCAGCTTTTCCTCAATAGATTACAGGGCAGCAATAGATTACAGGCAAGGTTTTGGGGTTTTGTTCCCATGCAAAAACTGAGCCGTGCAGAGGCAGAGAATTGGACGCTGTGATCTCTGCTGTGACCTCACTGCCACACTTTTTGCATTTCCCTCCATGCCTACCCATGGCTTTCCTGCCACACCTCAATTCCAGATGGTACTGGAATATCCTGCAGAGCCAGAACCTCACTTCTGAAGTGAACCTCCAAAGTATCATTAGGCACTTCAATTCTCTTTGGTGTCCAGCAGCCTCAAAGTGCCACACACAACAATGGAGCAGGACTACACAGAAACCTCATCCACAATATCAAGATTTTCAATAAAATACAGATTCCCATGAGATAAAAGAGAGTAATTAAAGCATGTTTCTCAATATAGGTAGATTTATGTGTGAGAAGTACTGAACTATATACAGCATTCTAAATTTAATTCATGAAGAGAATAAAAAAAGCCTGCATGTTCCACAAAATCTGTGATTGCCTCAGTATCAGACATTCCACTCTCCCAAGAGTTTTCTCTGTTCTTGCACTTGCAAAAACCTACTGCACAGATTCTCTGCCATATGCTGTGGCTTGTGCTAAGGCAGAGAGGAACGGCTGAGATGCTACAAGGCACAGTTCACAAATTTCTTCTTTGACCTTGAGTAAGTCAAGACCCTTGTTCTTTCTGTAAGCACAAGGATATTGCCTTTTCCATTGCAGAGATTAACATGACAAAATGCAATATAAACATATTAACCTCTAAAGAAATTTTTGCAAATACATGATATAGACAAATCCACCCCAGACAACTCTGTTTCAACATCTTTAAGTGCATATGGATTACTTCACATAAAATATCATGTTTTTTTCTAAGTCTCAGCTACTTTTAAAAGACATGGGGTTTTCTGCTTTAAGACTTTGGTCTGTCTGGGTAGAATTTCCCTTTTAAAAGGGATTCAAGACTCTTAGGTTCCCAAACCAGAAGCAGAAGTTTTTATCTGCTATCATTTACAGAGAGGACAGAGTCAAGGTTAATTGCACAGATTCCCATCTCAGACTGGAAACAAAGCAAGCTGACTTCTGCTGGCAGAAGTTCATAAAACATTTCACAGTTTTCACATTGATTCTTTCTTGGGAAGAACAGTTAGATAATTCTGATTGTAATAAAGATGAACAAAATAATTTTCTTCTACGAGTGGAATGTCCACAGCACAAGTATTTTAATGAATGCAAAGTGAAACAGATGCAGCCCATTATATATTACAAGTGCATTACCTGTTCAACAGGTCTGACTGACTTATTTTGAGTACTTGATTCAACACCATTAATGCTGCACTGGCACTGGTTTTGCACGAGATTAGAAATGAAGCAATGAATTAGGTGTAATCACTCACCATGAAAAGGGATGCAAAGGTATGTGCTGTAACTCTGAGGCTGAGCTCTCAGTGTTAGGTTGGTGAGTGAAAGGTGAAATCTCAATCAAATGTAATGGAAAAGATATCCTTAAATAAAATTAACTGAATGGTGAAGAGTTACCTGCAAAAACCTCCAAACAATCAAAAAAACAAATGTATAACTTTACACAGGTCTTGTGTTGTCTATGGTTACAGCAGGAGTGAAGGTGCCAATATCGTTAGTAGGTACTACTTGTTATAAAGTGAAAATTTGATTAGTACTTTTAAACAGCAAGATCTTAATTCTGAAGGTAAATTAATTTTAACTTGGGTATCCTAAGAAACTATCTTTTCTGTTTATCTGCAGGGAACTTGGGATTTGTGCCAGCTACCTCCAGAACTCAAATCTAACAAACTCTCAAAGCCATATCTAAGTACATTCACTGCAAGATATTAATTAAATTTTAGGTTTGAAACAGCCCCATAGGAAGCTAAGGGATGAGAGGTAACCTTTTCCTTCCAAGAAAAAATCTTGTTACAAATTCTTTTATATTGACAATTTACAAGTAAGACAAACCAATTCTATTACAAACTTTATCTATTTTCCTTTTATTTCCAAGATGGATAAGGTCAGTCACTAACAAAATTCACTCCCTAAATCTCATCAGTTCTCCATGTGTGAGGGCTAATTTTCCTCGCTGAACGATTCAGTTTTAGAATTTATTACAGCAATTCTAAGTTTCTCCAAGACTTTCTACTGTTGCAAAAATACACCCAGTATGCCAACCTGTAATAGGTTTCTATTATATACTAATAAGAATTAGAATTACATATGAACCTTTCCTTTTTAGCCTATTAATTTTTGATACAATCTGAATATACATGTTTTAACTTGAGCTCTCTAAGTATAAGAGAAAGATAAATATGAAGGCCATTCTTTCTTCCTCCCCAAACTTAATTTCCAGTGTGGATATAAGGGAAAAAATTTATCTGGGTAATAGAGGCTGACAGCCAAAAATCTCTGGTGATATTTTAGACAATGAGCTCACTGGAAAAAACTTATGATAAAAGGGTAAAAGCTGTCTAAGACTGTGATCCTCTGGCAGTAATCTTCCTGCCTGATGGCTGCCTGCACTTTTGCTGATGTGTGAAAGGGATAAGCAGCTAAGAAACAGCCCCCTAAGGAGCAGAAGTCCCACAGGAGAGAAACTCGATAGCTGGTGGAGAGAAAAAAAAACCCTAAACAATCTGAAACATTTGATTTCTATTTTACATTAGTCCACTGTTGAGGACATTTCCACTAAAATGCATCAGGCCACTGAAGAAATGGTATCATAGTAATAGGATGTGAAATTATGGGGCAAAAAGCTAGACCTGAACAAGATGAACTCTTGCCCTAATCACATGTGAAAGTTGCAGATCTGAGATACAAAGCTGAAGATTTGTGCAAGGTCCTCCTGGGCAGCAAGGACTGCACATGTGTGGGATCTCAGCACCTCAGGATGGAGGTGCAGAGAGGCCGAGACCACCCTTGGGGGGCTCGGGAGTCCTGGAATGTTGCCAGAAGTGTCTGGTGGCAGGATTTTGATCCTACACAGGAAATGACACCTGTATGAGGACTGGGAGGAATTCACTGGGTGAATGGTGAAGGGATAAGTTAGTTAGAGTGTAAAACACAGGGTTTAGGATTTTGGTACAGGGGGGTCTAAAGAAGTAAGATGGAGGAATTGGGGCGTGTCCTGTCCTTCTTCTTCTTCTTCTTGGCCTCCATCTTCTGTGGTGATGGTGGCACTTTGGGATTGGTTATTACTAGAAGTGCACCGGTTAATAAGGGTAGAAGGTATTGGGGAAAAATTATAAATACTGTACACGTAATTTTGGGTATAAAGATAAGTGACCGCCCAGGGGCTTGTGGAGTGTGCCCATGGCTGACTTGCTGTGCAGACCTCTGTCGGGCTGAAAGAAAATCTTTTAGATAAACAATTAATAAACACCAAGACAAGATCAGAAGTCTCTCCTCGTCCTTTGAAGCGCCGGGCTCTTCAAGGCCATCACTGAGAATTCCAGAACACCTAAACAGCCTAGACAGCTCACAGAAAACTTACAAGCCTAAACAGCCGAGAAACAGAGCAAGTGGCATCCCGGAGCTATCTCCGGTCATAAATCAGCAAAGAAAAGAGAAACCAGAAAACTTACACACATGGCCCTGAATGCTGGGGTACCCCAGCAATTGAGCTGCAGCACAGAAAAGCAATGACAGCAGAAGAAGCAGGGAAGCAGCAGGTCTTTTCACAGAAACACTTGCCCTTCTCCCCAAATCACCACATCGTGTCTAAAATGGAGAGGGCTGGCACCCCATAGAGCACCTCTGGTTTTTTGTCATCTATGGTTCAGCATAGGCCAAAAATGACACTCATCACTAAGCCAAACATACCCAGCTCAGTTGTAACTCCATGAGCCACCAGCATTTAGCTTCCCAAGCAGCCTAGCAGCTACTGGTTTCTGAACACAGAAAGCTCTGCCCTTCTAACAAACATGAAAATGAAATAGAGGCTGAGGACAGCAAGAGGAATTAGACACCAGTGAATATGAACAGCCAAAACTTTACAGCACAATGAAGCAGGACAATTTCCCCCTTATTGTCCCAGGGGGAGGAAACTTTGGAACCCATTATCCCCTGTCTGTGTGTGCTTTTGCTCAAGAGAGAGCCTGATGTCAGTGCTGTGTGAGTGCTTCTCCTGCACAGTGAATGAGGGGAGCAGGGTGAACCCACCATGCCCAGCACCAGCGACCCATGCAGCCACCAGAACAGGAATGGCAGTGCAGTAACACCAAAGAAACCAACTGCAAAAGCACACTGAAAGAAAATTCCAGTGGAACAGCAGGAGGGTTTTTAAACCTTTTCAGTGCCATGCACATTTAGCTGTGCAAAGCCTCTTTATGGCACCTTGCCTGCTAGTGCCTCAGTACTGAACCAATGGCTAAAACTAACAGCTACTGTTTTGGGCTGGGACAGAGCTAGTGTTCTTCCTGCTAGCTGGTATACAGCGCTGTATTTTGGATTCCAAAGCATGAGGGTTATGTTGGGAACACCCTGATGCTGCAGTTGTTGCTAAGTAGTGCACAACAGTACTGAAATTACACTTAAACACACCTGAGCGCAAGGTACCGACACCTCCAAGTTAACATCTGAAACTTCATCTACTTGGTCTGCCACCAAGTCTTTGTGTCACTTTTGCTTACTGAAAATCACACCTCCAACTTCTACTACACCTCTTAGGGATGCAAAAAGCTTCAAAGCATAAAGAGCAAAAGCTTTAAAGATTGAAAAATATTACAACTGTATGGTGATTTGTTTTTTAACTAAATAATATTTTTTCCAGAAGGATTTTGTTTTGGTGAAGTTTTTTTCCCAATGCTTAGGTCTCCACATCCATTATTGCAGGATATCAATTATTTGCCAGGTCCTAGAGACCCTTCAAACCATAGATTTCCCACAGAATGGATAATTCATGGAATTGGTAAGGCTGGAAGGGATCCCTGCTGGGGTCACCTGGTCCAACCTCCTGCTGAAGCAGAACCATCACAGCACAGGACTGCCTCCAGCTGGTTCCCTTGCTGACTCTGACAGAATGTGTGAGCTCCACAGTTCTGTATGACAGCCTGAAGTGTGTGTATGTGGGAAATGGTGTAGTATCCTGCTCCAGAATGGTGACTCACTCCTTTTTCCTATCTTAATTTTTGGCTGCTTTTTGGCACTTCCCAACATCTTCTCTGAGTCTGTTACCTTCCCTTCTTGTCCTTATTTTTCATTCTAAATCTTAGAACCACACACAGTTCTGCACTTTTAAAGCGTCTTTGCTAATGTATTTTTCCCCCACCATCAGTATGAGAAATCTTCCAAAGTGAAACTTCCATTCTGCCTTTATTCTTCTTGCACTGTGATCTTCCATTTCTGCAAAATCCATGCTGAGCTGAGCTTTCCAGCTCTCCTGAGGCCCTTGTCCAGCAATACTGTGTGCTGGCAACTGGAGGAACCAGAGGGAAGGATATTTACATACAAAGTTCCTGCATGTAGAGTTTGCCAAGGCTCCTTTGGGATGTACACTTATATATAGGAATCAATCCAAAGACCATTAGGTGCAATAGGCCCTGGAGAAGTGACATTATCATTTTATATGTAACTCCATAAAGTTTAAACGGAGAAGTTTATTCCATAAAATTATTATGGCTTTATAAAGCAATAGCATTCTGTTATTCTGCTTTAGTAATTCCTTAGCTGATGAGGGTTGTGATTCCTAAAATCCTAAGCATCACTAACACACAATATAACAACATCCTAATTTCCCAGCTGATGTTTTATTTGATCTCAGAGCTTGCATTGCTCCTATCAACAAAGCCCTGCCACTGGCATTTCTCCCAATATCTTGCTCAATTGCTGGTATTGAACATTCCACTCAAATCTCAAGCTAACTTCAGAGCTGCCAAAGTGTATTTGACAGTTACTGTTGATGGCTACATTGTCAGGAGCTTGCAGCAAGTCAAGCAATATCATAATTAAGTGCCATTTCTTTTGACTACTCTTTTAACCAGGGTGTGTTTATGGATCTATTTTTTTTTTTTTACAGAAATGTGGTGAGAGCAGTGACAGGAAAACCACAGAAAATCATTGTTAATAACTTGAAACGTATTTTGCTTTTCATATACTTAAACAGAAAAGTGATGTTCTGTCTGGAGGGCTCTGGAGGGTGAGCACTCAGAGGGCAAGGACAAGGGCTTAGTCAGATGCACAAAGATGTGACAGGGGACACTGTGCTCCCACTCAAGTACTACAGTTTCTGAACGAGACTCTGCAGGCACAGGACTGTGTATTTAGGCACTGCCTTCTTTTTGTTCCAAGCCTCGCCTTCCCACAAGCCAGCACTGAGGGATGGCTGTGACAAAAGGAGAGAGACTGACAGAGTGTCCTTCACACAGAGAGGAGTGCCAGCCCGTGCTCCCCTTGCAGCCACCTCCACTCACAGCTCCCAGCTCTGTGCAGGACTGAAGGGCCGGATGCCTTTGTGCACATCTTGTTCTGCTGATTTTGCCTGCCTACTCCATGAGCCACTGGAACTGTGAGACAGAGACCTGGCTTGCTGTCCTCTATCCCTCCCCTCATCCCAAAACCTCCCCTCCACTCAGGTCCCCAGCACAGAGAGTGCACATTTGCTCACCACAACTGCAGCACTCAGGTCTAGGCTGGACAAACGATCAGAGGGAAAAGTGAATATGGTGACTGTAAGCAGCTCCGCTGTTCCTTTAACCCTGCGGTCTTTGCCAGCGTGGGGGATAACACCTGTTCTATAACACAGTGAGCAGGGCAGGTGCTCAGAGCTGCATGCAGGCAGCAGTGCTGAGGCAGAGTGGAGCCCCAGCCCCCAGAATGTCTAGCAGGGCGCTCCCAGCTCTCACCCACGTGCAGGGATCTGCTCCGTGAGCTTGGCACTGGCTGCAGGCTGGCAGCAGCTGCCAGAGCTGAGCTGCTCAAATGCCAGCTTGTCTGGGTGTTTGCTGTCTGTGAGTCTCTCCACAGCCCTGTGCTACAGAGCACTGAAGGGGAGCATTTCAATCTTTAGCACCTGACATACTGCATGTCATCAATAACACACCCTAATTGTGTTCCCAGGTAGAACAAAGTCCTTACAGCGCTTGAGAGCACAAGAATTACACATTCTTGTACTCCTCTTCCTGGCCTCCCAAATGATACATACAAAACCCAATATATACTCCAATCTCTCTGTATTAATATACTTAGGTAGATTTTGAACATGTGTTAATTGCAGCTCAAAGGGATACAAACACATGTTTAAAGGCAAGCAGGTGTATGTACAAGCTACGTAAATGCTGTACTATCCTTCATGAGAACATAAACTTTGGCCACTCTCTCCTTCACTAAAAAACCACATTTTTTACTAACAGCAGTTTAAATTTCAAAATCCCTTCCAAGGGCTGATTTTTTTTTTTTCAAGAGTGAAGCACAGTAATTGTCAGAACAAATCCATAAACTTGCCACTTGAAAAGGATGCATGGTTATACAAAACCGTACAGTGTAACAAAATTTCTTATAATCTACAGAATAATAAGAAATTAAACACAGCAATAGGAAAAGAATTTTCAGAAGGACACACATAATGACTTTAAAGCTAAAAGTGACTTAAAAAATAAAATAAACACTAAATTATCTCTGACCCTGAGGAGGTTATTGAGAAGACTGAGCCAGCAGTGCAGGGCAGAAGGAAAAACAAGACAATAACTGAGACAACTGTCCCATGGGATGTGAGGAAGAACCTCCATGAGGACAGCTGGGTGGTGGGCCAAGCTGCCCAGTGAGCCCATGCCACGTCCATTCCTGGAATCACAGAACATCCTGAGCTGCAAAGGACCCACAAGGATCCTTGAGTCCAATCCTGGCCCTGCACAGAACAGGCCCAAGAGTCACACCCTGTGCCCAAGGACATTGTCCAAACGCTTCTGGAGCTCTGTCAGCCTTGGAGCTGTTCCACTGCCCTGCGGAGCTGTTCCACTGCCCAATCCCCTATGGGTGAAGAACCTTTTCCCCATATCTAACATAAACCTGCCCTGGCTCATCTCCAGGCCCCTCCCTTGGCTCCTGTCACTGTCACACAGAGCAGAGATGAGTGCCTGCCCCTCCTCTGCCCCTCAGGAGGAAGCTGTGACTGCAGTGAGGTCTCCCCTCAGCCTCCTGCTCTCCAGGCTGAACTGACCAAGGCACCTCAGCCTCTCCTCCCCTTCCCCATCCTCATGGCCTCCTTGGACACTCTCCAACAGCTTTATGTCTCTTTCATACTGTGGAGCCCAAACCTGCACACATCACACAGTGCAGAGCAGAGCAGGACAATCACCGGAGGGTTCTGGCACTCAACCAGTTGACTGTGGAGCTCCTGAATTATTTCCTGACTGCATGAAAGGGAGCAGCTTTACGCAGTCACGCTATGGCAAGCTGAAGGACAGATGACACCAATGTCAAACCTTTTCAACAAAAGCTTGTCTGGTGGCACCAGCAATAAACATTTCTCCACAGACTGCCTGGGTGGGCCTTACAAGCCAGAAGCTGTAATACACCATAGTGATTCCAACAGCACAGGACAGCTTCTGATGTGCTGTGTAAAATTTCTGTCATGATTTTTATCTGAAAAACTGCAAATGGAAATACCGTGCCAGAAGCAAGCACTACCTCTGCTTCATCACAATGTTTTAGCACAAAGCTCACTCTGCCAAGCAGTAATGGCCAAGTGTTTTCTGACTCATGCTTTACACAACAGTCCTTTCTGCATCCCTCAGCCTCACATCTTTTAAAAATACTCACATTACTGTCTGTGGCAGTCATGATGGACAGCTCATAGGTAGAGGTCCTGAGCCTTGAACAAACACTGCTGAAACAACACAGCTCTGAGTACAGCTTAATGAAAAGAATAAGCAGACTTGAAGAGGCTGAGGAGAGCAACTCAAACAAAAGCAGCTGAATAGCAATAACTTGGCCTACTTGGGCCTGCCTGTGACCCAGTTTTCTCGCCTGCCTGGGTGAGACATGCTTTGAGGAGCTGGGGTAGCACTGAGAGACCGAGGGCGGGCAGGTGGCAAGGCAGGAGCTGCTGCACTGCCCTGACAGCAAAAGGGGGAAGAACACCAAAGAACAGACTCAGAACGTGCTGCTTCCACTCCCAGGGCCGCGGATCAAGCGTGAGAGTTCATGTCAAGGAGATGTCTTTATGGTTGCAACTGAAACCGTACACAAAAAGCCCTCCCTGCTGGCCAGCCTGATGCCTCTGGCTCTAAGGCATTGCTCTCTCCCCTACATCTGAAGTTACTCATTGTAAAAGGAGTTACCTTCATGTTTTCCAGCAGCTTTAGATAGTTATGTCATCAATTCAGGAAAAATTCAGTTTGCAAAATTATCAAGAAAGCATTTAGGTAAAATCTCTGCGCATCTTAACTGTCTTTGAAGTTTTCCTTTGCTGTCAGGTGTTCCAAAAGCCAAAGAAAACCTATTGCAATTCCGTGTTGCTCTTCATAAATCCTCTCTGACAGCTCCTATCTGTTTTCCCTCTCTGAGTAGGACTAGAGAGGAGATTCCTTCAGATGACCCCTTTCTACTCATCATCTTAGGGGTATACATCTTACATCAACTCTAAGAAACAATCAGAAAACAACATGATTCTTTGAGTTGCCTTCATATTGCTACCATCAATTTCACTTTTAACAATATTGTCAGAGAATGCAGAGATGATATGCAAAAATGGTAGCTGTGAACTAAGATAAATGAACTTAATAAAATGTTCCTAAGTAAAGGATTTACAGATTATTCAGTCGCTAGCAATGAATGAGACATTCAGCTTAGATCTATTTTCCTCTACACCAGTTTTGTTATATATGTGATATGTATCAGAAATATGTATAAATATGTATTTATACAATGTTAACAGCATGGGAACCGTATTCAAGAACCTTCCAGACTAACATTCCTCAACTCCCAATTCTTCTCACTTGCAGCTTTTATTAAATCTTACTGGGTATTTCCACCTTGTTTAGACTCATGTTTGAATTGGAAGCATTTAAGAAGTATTTTTTTATGAATTAGTCTGTGAAGTCCACCTGTGAGAGGTCTTGCACAAAATAAATCAAGAATTGCTAGAAATAGTGGGACTGATTCTGGTCTACTTTGCAATATGCAAGAAAATTAAAGAGTCATAACAGAGTAGAAACACAACAACTGTCATTCAGGTGTGAGGTGTCCTCTTATATTTTGCCTCAAATGGCTCTTATTGAACCAAAAATCAATTCCCAGGTATTCTTGACTGGCACAAGCAACACCAAATGTTCCAATAATGCAGAATTTGATCTTATAAAATACAGACAAGAGAATCAACTCCCACTTATGTGTTCCTACAGGCAAAGCCTTCATGGATCATGCCTATTGGGAAACAAGAGATTTCAGCTCACTAAGAGAATTTTCACAAATGCAACTGCACTACTTGCCTGAAGGAGATATTTCCCAGGCAGAGGCTTGTGAATCCTCTAACCAGACATTTTGGAATAGAAATCTAAATCAGAAACGCTGTCCAGGATGCTCTCTGAATACACGGTCTTTTTATGCTCACCTGTTTCCTGCTCCATGTTTTATTGTTATCTGTCTCACAGTGGAATTATGTACCAAGTCATTCCTCCCCTAAACTTTTTTGTTTTTAACCTTCTGACAAAAAACAGCATCATACTCCAGAAATCAGCCTAAATTTGCACAACTTTATGAGCCAAACTATGTCCTCCAATGATTTCTGACCTGTACTAGCTGAATTTACAGAGACAGCCATGACTGACATCTCCATCAAATGCTGTGGATTTTGCCAAATTCATCCAATCATTGAGGGCATTTATGGGATGTTGACCTTCAGTAAGTGACTGTGTTAAAGTGAGTATTTTTGCTTCAGTGGATTGAAAACCATAAGGTAATGCTTTAGGAAATAATTTAGGGGTAACTCTTGCAGTACATTTGTAGCTTATCATAAGATTTATCACATTTTTTAATAAAGACCGGTATGAACACTTAAAAAAAGATATCCAAGACCTATTTATGGTAACCAAGGCCAAACTGTTGAAAGGAATCCCAATTATTTTTAGTAGAATAATTTTACGAAACTGAGAACAATTTACTCCAAAAGTTCTTTGAGCAGCATAGAGAGGAGTTACTGGCTGATTCTTCTCACTGACATCCTTCTCACAGAAAAAAAATTGCTTTGAATAGTTGAGAAAAATACAAGGATTTTTCAAAAGAGTCTTCAAGTTTTATTCAGTGGATAAAAGCTAAACAAACTGCAGTGAAGGCTGCCATCCTTTTCCTACCAGGCACAGAATAGCCACAACCGAGAAGAAAAGGAACTCTGGAAATGCTTCTAAAAAAAGCTCCGAAAAATAATTTCCAAAACTTTACAACTAACACCCAATAGCACCAGATGCAATATCAAAATTTACCCAGGATCAAACCTTACCCTTTTACACTTTCTAGCTTGGTGTTGGGCTCAGTACCAGGTAACTCTTCCAGAGTGCCTGGGAAAGGAAATAGAACAGTGAAATCATCCTCCCATCAGGGAGTTTAGAAAGTCTGTGTAAATCCTTCTGAATCCTACTGCTACCTCAACTATCTTGTTCAAGCTCGTGTGGTCTATGTGCTGCAATTGCATACACATGCTAAGATTTTCCCCAAAGCTTCCACAATGGTTAAAGAAAATTCAGATCTTGTTAATAAATCTTTCATATTAAATGGGTTTAAATTGACAGAACAAGTTTGTGGCTGGCTAGGTACAAGTGATATAAAGCCCTCTGCCATGAATAATGGAGCAGAGACATCTGAGATAAAGAAAGTCTCAAAGTTTAAATATCTGTCTAGAGACATTTGGGTTTGCTGCCTTTATTTTTTTTTTTAATTACACTTCCAAAGCCTAAGAATAAACATTTTTAGATACCAATTAAGAGACTCATATAACCATTCCTCTGCTTTAGGGAATTAGCTAGAGTGAGGGATGAAATGATTAAAGATAAGAAGGAAGGGTTTGAAGAAATGGAGAAGATTTGATATCTCAGAGCTTCCCACATACATGCTGGCCACTTCTTACAATGCAGAAATGCAACAAGACTTCTGCTGGCATGTTTGCCACTTCAGTAAACTTCAGTGTTGCTATCAAAGAAGAGATGATGAATAACTTGCACAAATATTATACATGGACAAATAATAATTTGTCTTAAAGACTGACTGGAGGTACCCAATCCAGGATTTTTGCAGAAGGCATCATCAAGTTTTATGCAGACACACACACACCTCTGTCAGTCAGTCTTTCTCAAGTGCTCCTTTTCCTGTGAGCTAAATCTCCTCTGGCAATATTCCATGACCAATAATTAGAACAAGTTTAGGTGATGAAGCAAGCTTTTCTCTCTGTTAATTTAAAAATAAAAACAACAAGTGAGCTCCCAATCCCTACTTCTATATTAACTGTAAAGAGGGTAAGACCTAAGTTCATATATTTTACTGAAAATTGCTCTTTACATATATTTAGAGATACTTCCTGTCTTATATCCTAATTATTTTTAACTTACCAGTTACTGCAGTCAGGTAAGAGATGCATCTTCTTCCTTTTTTTTTTTTTTTTTTTTTGGAATGCAAATTCCTTTTCCAAATTGAATATTAATTTGTATGACCTTTTCAATATTTCTGAAGAGCAGGTTGATTAACTCAGATTGTGTCAAAATATTTGACTGAAGAAAGCAGTGAATTGACTTCAGTTGTACCAACAGAAGTAAAATTCACTCTGTCTCAAAGTCTGGCCCGGTAACAAATTTTGTATCTACCAAGCCCAAGACTTGGTTTTGCTCCCCATGCAGGTGAATTTATTAATGGCACACGATTAATTCCTCAATGGAGATAAATGCCACAAGACCATTGCCATCATCCTGCTGCTACTCCACCTGAACAAAGTTAGGAGGAACTCGGCTGATGAACACACAAAATTCAGTCATTACTTAGGGAGCACTGCTTTATACTGAGGACTTCAGTTATAACATTATCCAGTGAGCTTCAATCAAGACATCATTCTGGTAGCATGGGCAGTGGCATCTGATTAGCCTAGTTCTGGTATTTTAAACACAAATCACTGATTTTGTGTTTTTTTTTTTTTCTAACAGCTAACTGGGTGTAAGAGAATGCAACAGAGGAAGCGAGGATTTGAGATTATAAATAGAAAACACACACACAGAGGAAAAAAGGTAATTATGTTTTCTGTAATTTTACTCCCCTATTGCTAATGGTAGGAGCAACCTGGACACAGTGAGTGTCCAGATCACAGCCAGGGTTAACTGTTCTCTGTTAACTCACTGAATGGCAGATTTTAGTACCTCTGATGTGGGAAAATGGCTCAAGCCAAGTAACCAGTGAGAGATGTGCACTCTCTGGTTTATGGAACTTTTTAGTAAGCCTTGGCAAGTGCTATCTATACTAATCCTACCAATAAAGTGATGCCATTATAGTGCAAGAGTTCTATTATAATTACATTGCAAAGGTTCCACATTGCCAGAGTTTCATACCTCCTTGATGTTTCTTGTAGGCAGATCCTCCAGGCACTGACTCTTCCTCATCCTCACAGCAGCCACTGACTCCAGTTCCCACCAACCCACTCTTTTATAACACTCTTCTCTTTGGCTACAGCTGTGGCCTGTTAACATCAGGCCTGCTTCTACTCTTTAATAATTAACCCAGCTGCCACTCTTTAGGGGGTAAGATCACTTTTTATACTACCTTTACTTACTTACATTCTATCCCCCTACAATAATGCAGTTGATAAAGATCACAATATTTCAAGTTCTTGGAAGGCACAGTGATAACAGTTAAAAAGTCAGAACTGATATTTATGTAAATTATTGTACCACACTGGACATTACATCTTCAGAAAAAAATTGTAAAGCAAACAAGCCTACCACTCCTCCCCAAGAAATTAACATGTAAAACTTCAGTTAAAGCTCCAGAACTTTTCACTGTTAAGAAAAAACCAAACAAGCAACAACTGGTGGAAGTATTTAGCTTTGACAGTTAAGATGAGATTTTTCAAGGAGCCTAATGAATGCTCCAGCTGCATTCTGGATTAAATTAAGTGGCTAATTTATGTTGTGCTTCTTTGTTAGCTGCTAGTGATGGGCAAGCGCAGCAGCACGGATGCAGAATGGCAGGAATGGACTTTGCATGACATGATTATTCAGCAGTAAATGAGGCTGGGGACAGCCCAATACTGCTGTCACTTAAAGCTGTGTTAAAGTGCCTGACATGGGCAAGCTTAACTAAACACTGAGATGGCAGCTCCCAGAGTGATCACTGCGAGTGTGTGGTTAGGAACGACAAGATTCAAACCAAAGGAGCTCTGCTCAGCAGCAGAAACTCCAAAACCAGTCAAAAGACTTTTTTAAAAATTACCTATTAACTTCCTTTCAAATAATTATATCTCCTCAGATGCTCCTGGGGTTTATTTCTTCCTTCACAAAGTAAATTGCTCTCCTTACTCTTTGCAAGGCTTAACAAAAGAGACTGAGTAAAAATGTCAAAGTCACTCAGTATTTTCTCAGACACCTTGTTCCCAGTTATGGCTAAGACTTCCAGACTGAATAAAAAGAATAAATGATAGGAAATAAAATATGAAAGTGAACTGCAGGCACTGTGCTTGTTCCCAGTTGATCAGATTCTTACTCAAAAACAACAAACCTGAGAGGAAAATATTGCACTCCTGCTATTATCGGATTAGTATGGATCTTTTATTTTAGTTTGGGGTCAAGACAAATATCTGTCTCTATATTTGCAGTGTCGAACCCACAATGTCTGAACAACACCTAACACTTGACACAATAAACTCTCAGGAGCATTGAACACATATTGTGCTCAATGTCCTGGACTCTCACTCAGGCTTTATTTACATAAAGCAAATAAACAGCTGAAAGGATCTAAAACATTGGAGGAAAAGCAGCAATACATTAGTCTTTCCACCTCAAGCTCAGTGGGTATTTGCTGGGATGTACTTCACACAGATAGAGTTTCAAGTTCACAGAAAGCTGACTAGCAGATAACAGATCCTGATAACCTTCAAAGCTCTGCATTGCTGTTGAAAAATGCTCACTTCCCACCAAAGTCTCCAATGGATTAGCAGCTTTGTGTGTGAGCCCTCCCCACGGCCTTTCATTATAGTTCATAGTCACTTAAGCCTTTTCCTAATAAATAGACAATGCCAAGGGTGAGATTATGAAATACCCCAAAGTTAAGTTGATAACAGTTTAATTAAATGTTGCTCCCTAACAACATTTCTGGGATGGTTCTGGCAATAAAAAGGAAAAGTGAATGTTGCAATTGCTTCCTTTGCTTTTCCCATGACACTGCCTTTCAGAGCATGCTGCAGAAGGTCTGGTTACATGACATGGTTGCTAAATTCAGTTTTACACTGGGCACAAAAAATTCATTTTGAGATTGGTATGGAGAAAGCTCTGTATGATCAGATTTTGTCTGCTTCTTTTTAATTAAAATAATAGGGACAGCTCCTCAAAGGGAGTAAGTGAGCATAGCTCTGTTGAAGGGAGCATTTTCCAAACCTTCCCTCAAAGTCAACAGCAAAAACTTCCCATTAAATCCATACTGTGCTTTCTGTGGAGATGCACATCTCTGTACATGGAACTTACAAGCAGGATTTATTCACTTAATCAAGACAGTGAATGCACATTTCTCTTCTGCAGTTACTCTTTTGGATGCTGCTTTATTCCTTCATGCTGCAAGTAATGGCTCTAAGTGCCACAGCCTTGCTTTCACCCTGCAAGTCACCTGTGATGGATAAGCAGATGAATGGTTTCCTAATATCTCCTGCGAGATAACTTCTACAGTGCTATATTTTTTAATATATTTTTTATGTTTTTTCTGTATGTAAACCAACTCTGATTCAACTTCAGCTTGGAAATTTTACTTTGGTAAGGGCTTGGGGTCAGTGCCTCATCATCTGCTGTTGTTGAAGCAGGCAATGTGTGACAGGCACCAAAACATACAGAACTTCAGCTTTATCTGTGGAAGACATGGAGAGGAGGGATTAATTTTACACTGCCCCTTAAAACTGGACTGCTCTTATGGCTGTGAATTATTTGGCACAATAATTGTGTCTGTTAAAAATCCATACATCCTTCTAGTAGACTTTCAGCACAATTATCCCTTACAACACCCCAAAATAAGGATACACTTAGATTGTGTTAAATCAGTAGTGCATAAGGGTATATATAGGAGTTTTACCAGGGCAAACTAGATTAACCAAACTAAATTAAAACAAGGCATAATGTCACAAATTAAATAAGGAAAAAAGATGAGTTCATTTTCAAAAGTAAAAATGTCAATAAAAATACAGACAAGGAACACTTGATTGCATAAGAAGCAAAATTAATTAAATCCCAATGTGACACTTTGCCATGGTACATTTACTAGGCAGTGTAAAAAACCATGAACTCTGACTCAGACATCCCATATCACACACAGAACAGCCAGAAAAAAACATTTCTCACAACTGCAAAAGCAGCAGCTTGCAGCAGTAGTTCATGGCATCATAGATCTCACCACACTGGAATAACCTTCACTCCTCCCCTGACCCATAACACACATTTTATTGATGTTTCTCCCCAGACCAACACTTATTTTCTGACTCAGCTGCAGCACTTACTGATTTGTCTCCTCAGCAAAACTCCTGGCTTCACTTTTGCCATGAGAACCATCATTCCCAGACTTGCCTTTTAGGATAGCAACAGGAAACAATCCCCTTTCCTCTACAGCAACAGAATCAGTGTTCCATAGGAGCACTGCTGCCTTTTCCAGCTGATTACGCTGCCTCCTAACCAACAACTGAAGGGGTTTCTTTTCTTGAAGAGGCACTGGACTTTCCCCTTTTTTTAATTTTACCTTTCCTGCCTGCCTCAGCTTCTGTCTTAAACGATCTGCCATGAAAACACGGGTCAACAGGAGGGCTGACAGCATTTTACAGCCCTGATCTGCGGCGCTCCATGCTGAGCAAACAGCACTGGGAAGCAATCCAGCAGACAGGAGTGTTTTTCAGACACCACTTGTCTCCTCCCTAAAAAGCTGCAATTTAGCAGTAGGTGCAGAAAGGCACAGCAGCAAAGAGAAGGGCTCAGACACTTAATACACTGTATTTTGGACAACAGAACATTATTTCTTCATTGCGCTCATAACAAATGTCCTTGAAAACACCAAGTGAAACACTAACAGCTAAACACAAATGGCATTTGATTATATTACAAAGGTGCCCCTGTGGTTTTGGACACAGCTTCAGTTGTTTATTTACCCCTACATAAGACAGACTAGGCAGAACAGACACAGATGTGTGTGGCAAGTGGGTGAGCAGCTCAGGCCAGCTCCTGAGCACAGCCCTTGTGCCTCTTCAGGCGGGTGGAGGAGTGTGAGCACTGCTGCCAGAGCAGCTCTCACACACAGACCTGGCTGTCTCCAGCAATGGACTGCCTGACTGCTCCATCTCAACAACTGAGGTCTTCTCATCCAGTGACATTAAACTAATGAACTGCATAACTCCTTACCTGTGTGGCACTTTGGATTTTTAGAACAGTAACAAACTTATTAACCAAGAATGATTAAACTTACAGTAAGAAACCATTTTTCTCTGTAATACCTCCTAGTGGTAGACAACCTGAAGTGGTTCCTTTCTGCTTTCTGTTCCAAAAAACCCCACCCCAAGAAGCAGAGCACCCACAACATGATGGTTCACATTAACAGCATTCTTAAGGAAAGTAACATTCATATCATACATTTCTAAAAATGTGCATGGACAAAATGGCATTGGAATGAATTAGGAGTTGTGTGTTTGTGCATAACATAAATGGAAAAAAAAGTTACTTTAGTTAAATGTGTGTGTACATGTTTTAGTGAAAATAGAAAAGATTACAGAAATAAAGGAGGAAACTATACACTGGATAGCTTGTTTAGGTATTCATACAGACAAAAGGAATCTGGGAGATCAGTAATCTTCCATTTACAACTCTTCTGTTGTATTTTTGTTCAGGAAACTTTGAATTTTAGAACTGATTCCTCTGACATTTTCTGTCATGAATTAAGATTTATTTTATCTTATACAGTAATGCATTTATACATTTAGCCACTTAACAATTTTTCATAAGATACGCAGGCATTTGTTGGCATTTATCTTTCAATCCCCCACAGTGTAAAATATCTTTGACAGATGCAATGATAGAAATATGTGAATGCCAGATTACATGAAGGAATCACAATAACATTATTTCTTGGGAATTATTATTAGAACTGAAAGTTAGCATCTATTGCAGCACCTGGGATACAAAAATATGGTTTTCATCTATTTTTTAATCACTTATATTCATTTCAGATACAATTCTGTCAACTTTTAAATGAAAATTATTATGTCATCTGAAATTACTTTTGTTCACTAACTATACAAACAGTTTCAAATCAGTTCACATTTTTATCGCACTGCACAAGAGAAATCTCACGTTAATACCCAGGAGCGCAGCAGAATCACATTCTTCAAAAAGACAGAGATCTCTTCCCAGTTAAGAAAGCAAAATTATGGTCAAGATTCTCTGCTTCTTGCCATCCCTCTTTCAGTGAATTCATGCCCTCCTGCAAGTCTGTTTCTGTTCCAACCTGTGCTCCAGCACCCGCTCACCTTCCATGGAATCAGGCGGAGTCGTGGCTCTGCAGGGCAGCTCTGGCCTCTGACAGATCCCTCTGGGATGTTCCCAACTAAATGGGTCAGGTATGATCAAAGGTAGCAGAGGCGTTTTACCAAATATTTCTAGCAAATTGCAGGAAAAAAAAAATAAAGAAAAAAAACAGAAGCACTGAACCTAACAAACAATGTTGTTGTTAAAGGCACAAAAGGTTACCTTTGGTTTCCAAAATGGAAAGATCTTCTGCAGTTTTTTTTTTTTCTGTTTCGCTAAATAAAAAAAATCTCACACAGTTGCATTCAGGCTTCTTAGTGAATAAAAGAACTTAATGCATAATCATTTGCTGAAGAAAATGAAAAATAAAGTTAATGAAAATTATGATGTCATTTTGCATTCAATTTAGATGATGGAAAGAAGTATCAATATTTGTATTTCCCATCTTACTTATTACAATGATAATTAACAATACCTTTCCTAAAGAGAGGAAAGCAAAAATGGTGTCTAAAGAGACATTTTAATTATTTTAAACTTATTAAAAGTTTCAGAGTTCATGTATTTGGAATATATAATGCAGCTAAAGCAGTTTAAGTATAGGCAATGTTAGAAAGGAAAAAAGCATAAGAGCAATCAAAATCCCCTTTTTCACAGATTTTCAAAAATGAGGGTGGGAGTTAATCCTGACTGCTAATCCATGTTTCATGTTCATGCTCCTCCTTCAGGTTATTGCAAAGGTACATGTTAATAAAAGCACTTATGGAACAAAGAGTGTTTAGGTTGTATAGTTCAAGCCAGGCCTTATTTTGGTGGCATTCTCTGAAGTCTGTAACTCCTTTACTAAGGCTCTTTGAGGAGGAGGCTGCATTATGGGAGCTGTATCAAACAAGATTGTTGAATTGCTTAGCACATCTCTCGTGGCCATTAGAAATCTCAATACTTCCAGTTGTTCCTTTACATTTTTGCCTAAATACAGAATTTAATGTGAAACCAGATACTAGGTGAGAAATTCTCGATATCACAAACACAGAGTAAATAAGCAAAGGTGTCTAGAACAGAAAAACTTCCTGGCATTTCAGTTGTGATGATCTAAGCCAAAACAATGGACTGCAGCTCATTACTTTTAGAACTTGTGTTTACATAAAGCTGAAAAAATATTGTACTGTAGCCGTGGATAATTAGAAAGCTGCAGAGGAAGTTTAGTTTAGAGTTTTATCACATACTTTTTCTAGCAGTAAAATGACATAAATAAATAAGGACTAGTATATTTTCGACAGGACAAGAAAAACAGGGCAATCAAAACTAAGACTAAATTCTTTTTTACCTACCCAGAGCACAGCATTGTAAATAAGCAGAGAATTGAGTATCAATAAGCAATTATTTGTCTGAATCACAAAATATCAAGTAGCAGAAAATACATTATTCCAGAGCATTTCTAGAAAAATAAAAAAGGAGCCATTTTATCTAGATATAAGGAAAATCTTTTACCACTAGAACAGTCAAGCATTGGAACAGGTTGCCTGGGGAAGCTGTGCAGTCCTAGGTTTTTAAGATTAATCTGGATTAAGTCCTGAGCAGCCTGGTGGCACCTGAGTTGACCTTGCTTCAAGCCTCAGATTAAAGACCTGAGCTTCCACCCTGAATCATGCAGGGGTTCTGGGACATCCATTTTACAAATATTTTTTAAGTAAAAAGGTAACTCACAGACACACCAACTACTGCTTTAGAGGACAGAAGTTACAGACAACAGGGAACAGAAATAAAAAAGTACATGTGGGAGCATAATAAGTGGCATAAAGCAAAATAAAACTTAAAAAAAAATTGAATTAGCGCCTCCTAAAAGGTAAAAAAGGCAATAACTATTAAGTAATACTCACAGATAAAAGACTGGAGAAAAGAATCAGAGAAAAAATATTTGTATGCTAGTAAATAATCTATTCTAGACCAAAAACCACTTCAAACATATTGCACAGAGAGGCCAGTGCATGAAGACAGAGATAGCAAAGAGGGAAGGGATACTCTGAATTATTCTACCAAGTCTGTTGCTCCTTGCACTGCAGGGCTCTGCACAATTAACTAAAAGATAGTTTGGAGATAAACATGAGGTTGGCAAAAGCACCTCTGAATAAACCGAAGGCTCTCGTTTATTACTGAATTATAAAAGAGGTCCTAGGCTCTAGCATAAAAGAAATAAGGAGTTCTGAATAATAGATGCAGGTGTTCATATATGGCCTTATGAATAATTCAGAAAATTTAACATTACAGACTTTTTTAAGGGGAAAAAAGATAACACTGACACCAGAAGTAATGGTGATACCAAAATAAGCAGGGAGTGAGAGATGGCTGCAGAGCTGTGACAAACGATGGAAGAAGAAAGGAAAACACCCAGAGGAAGTAAAGAGCTAAAAAGCTGCTCTTAAGAACAATGACACAAGTACTGACAGGGAGAGACAGACACCTTTGAAGAGCAGAAGACTTTGTAAGCAGGATCATCAGCACAGCTCTGATACCAACACGAGCACCCACATTTTTTATAACACTGAGAGCAAAAAAAGGAAGGCTAAGGTGAAGGTATCAAAGTGATGGAGCAAGCAATAAAGATGACAAAAGTGTAAATTAAATGACTGATGGTACACATCTTGGCACCATAAAATGAGGAGCATAGAACGGGAGAAAAAGCAATGTTATATCACAGGGGTTACTATGGGAAGGCAATTCCCTAACAAGTGAATCATATACTGCGAGTTGTATGAATTTTTATTAGCATGCTCTATTAAGAGAAAAAATTCTATAAATTTAAATTGAAGAAAGATTTAGGGAAATGGAGCATATTTTGGGGACTGGGGAGGCAAAGAATGGGCTCCTTAAAGAGTGAATGGCCTCTCCACCACGTTTGCCACGGTTTGAAATGGGAACAGACTGTGTCCCATTTTTGCTAAACTGGCACCACCAGAACCAGGAACACAGGCTGGACATGCAGTAAGGTGTCTGTAGCACATTTCAATTCTGAATTCACAAGGCATTTGCCACAGTAAGAGTTATACCTGCAGACTTTTAGGTGATCCTGAATTCTCTTTGCACAAGGACTGTTTGACTTTGAGCACGGCTGAGCAGACGGAAGGGGATGTTTGCCAAACTGATTCATGGCCCACAGATGCTAAACCAAATCCACAAAGGTGTTGAGGCAATGAAACCATCAAAACAGCTGACACATGGATACTAACACATCTTAAAAGGCATAGAAAAAATTACCAATAACTTTAAGAAAACAAGGCAATGTCATTACGTAACTCACCCTTTGAGGAAACAACTCCTGACATAAAAGTGGGATAAAGCAGCATCAGTGCTAAGGCATACATTTGAATTGTCTTTCAGCTGTTCTCTATCCACATCAAGTAAGAACCTTTGACCCAATACTGACAAGTAAGATATTGGCCATCCAGTGTAGTGCTCACAAATCACCACTTGCATTCAGCAAAAAATAAATAACAGAATTTTCATATTTTCCCTGAGGTTTAAATTTTTCATAGTTTTTTTGGAACAAAAACTTTAATAGAATATGTGCTTAAAAGTAGTAATTTTTTTAAAAAAACACATGAATACTTATTTAACTTCAAAGAAACAGCATAATTTAAGACAATTTCATCTACTTTTTCTCTCCAGTTCACCTTTAAGTAACTTTATGGAATAAATTTAAAGTGACTTGATTTGTTCTATAGGATTCCTATAGAATTCACTCACCTTCTTCCACCAATGGTCAGCCACCTTATTTCAAGACAGGATTCACTACTAATTGAGAGAATGAGATGCTCTGGTACCACCTTACCTTGAAAAGAGACTCCATCAGGCAAGAGACATTTTTTAAACATGCTAGATAGATTCACAAGAAAAAACTGACAAATAAAATATTCACTTGTCTTTGTCATTTTCTCTTCATCATTCATTAAACAAACACTTAATTGAGGCCATTATCTTAGTTTTGACTTAAACACATTACCTAAAGTACAGATGCATAAAAAGCCTTCAGGTAGAAGTCACAGTCTCATACTCTCACTGAAGCAGGCTGTTAACTTGAGTTTAATAAAGTCTTATATTTTTGTGACGCACTTCCTAAAACAATGCACTGAGTGCAACTGTTTGCAGCTGAACAATTGTAAAGGTCTACTCTGTCAGCCCCTGTAGTGTCCAAAATCTCCAGCCCAGCTGGCTTTATATGCAGTGCACAGACTCTACTTCACAGCCTCAAAGAAAAATAGGGCACAGAAGACATCCAGACTTTTCTCATCAGCAGCAACTCATCCTTATCTTGAAAGCAAATTTAAATTATTTGAATGAGAGTAATGAGCACAGTGTAGAATAAACACAGAAAATGATGTGTCTGGTATTTTTCATTAATATCCCATGCACGTACGTATTATACTGATAAATACGTATTTTTGTTTTTCTAAAGCTGATTAACTGTATTTAACACTGCTGTATTCATTTTCTGAGCATTCATATTTTATGAGCTGGTAAAGTTAGTGTACATTGTGATTTCCATTTTTCAAATGCTGCATTACTTCTGGGTACAGGAGAGGGCATTATGATAACAAATTAGTAAAAGCTTCAGTGTGTGCATGCTGTACTCTCCATTAAAGCTCAATAGAGCAGTTTGTGATACCACTGATTTGTAGTAACTGCTGTAAACAGCAACACACTTAAACAGAGCAAGTTCATTGATCAGTAGATTTATAAAACGAACACAAAAAGAAAGTCCCCAGAAGTACATTAAAAAAAAAAAAAAAGAAAACAATCAGGAAGGTACAAAAGATAAAAGGATAAAAGGTAGGGAGAAGGAGAATGGAAGTTTAAGATAGGAACAAAGATACTACTAGTTTTCCACAATTGCACCAAATTACTTGTACATACTCAATTTTGTAACTACTGTTGAGATTTATCTAGTTTGTTAGATTTAGGTAATTTGGAGCCAATCAGGAAAAGGACAGACTCACTTCATATGTCAGTCCAGTCACACACGGGATCCTGATTTCAGGTTCTGCACATTATCTCAGAAATAACATATATCATACCAAAATATCCACTGTCTTCCACGTGTTTTAATCCAAGGGCAACACAGAAGTAACTCTTATTAAATCCAACTACAATTCTCAAAATATACAGCCAACAATCACTCTGAAAACACCCAAAGCCTTTGTAGGCATCAATTTTAAACACTCTTGGCTTGCACTGAGATACTCAAGTCTTCACAGCACTGAAGAACTTTATCCCATGGCACAGAGGACTGGCAAGAGCTGGAAGAGCAGGGGGGAGGCCAGGCTTGGGCAGGCAGCCCAGCCCTGCCCTATGGCCATGCATCAGCTGCCTTCACCCTGTGCTGCTTGCATTACTCAAAACCTTGAGCTTTGGGTGACCACGGTCATTATTTCAATGAGGAAACAACTTACACACCTGGTAATTAACAGCAAGCTCTGGGAAACTACTAATAGAAGTAGTAATGCGCTCAATGGCAAAAACTTCTCTGTCTCTGACTTTCATCTCCTCTGTAAACTGCTTGCTCTAATTAACTTTATCCGGCTCTTTTCTGCTACTTTGTATTTCACTATTGAACAGTGAAGACTTAAATTGTTTTAGTTAATTCTGCTGAGAACTAATATACTGTCCCATTTTGTGCTCCTCCATTACCAGGTTATTTTTGGATTTCTATTTTTTATTTTCTATTTGAATGTGAAATGCAAAATTATCAAGCGACATAAAAAATAACCATAGAGTAAAACTATATTACAATAGAGTTTACTTGGTAAAGTAGGCATGGAGTAGTACATAATTAACTCAGCACAAAAGTAAAAAGATCATATTAATTCATATGATAATTACAGGAAGACTCATACAATAGATATAAATGTAGTGAGTAAATTACATGAACATGTTCCAAAAGGATCTGGACCCATAGTAAATGAAAATACCTCATGGTGATTTATTTAACCACCCAAAGAAGAAAAGCTACCAGTGGCAAACAAAAAAGTCCATTTGTCATCTCAATGTAACAGTTTACAAGCAACTCTGAGATAATTTCCACTGTTGTTAAGAACTGAGCATACAAGAACACCACCTGCACTCATACACAGGATTTGTTTTTCCCTCTTCCTTTTGTGCTGCCCACGCTCGTGTCCCAGATAATTGTTGGCTGTTAAGTCTGAAGCAATACCAGCAGATACCCTGGGCCACTGGACAGTGTTTTTCAGCAGAATCACGCTTGAAATGAGGAAAAACCAATGCAGATTGGAACAGGAAATGATCATGAGACAATTTTCAGTTACGATAAAAAATATCTTTATTAGAAACTGTCAGCCAGAGTAGGAATATCTCTGTGCTTCTCCACGTGCCAATATCCTACAGCTCCTGCAAAAGAAGAGAAAAGGCAGCTCATGAAACAATAACTTAGTGCTCTGCACAGCACAGTGCCAATTTTCCCACACTGCTTACCCTTCTCCTCTGCTTCCAGCAATTACTGGCAGGACACCATCTCTACTCGTTCTAGGCAGGACACAGAAGGACAGAAAGAGATTTAGTTCACTGTCAAAAGCATTGATTTTTCTATACAACTGTAGTACACATTACAAGAGCGCCAGTGCCATGGAACATCTATGGAGGTACTTACGTTCTGCTTCCCAAATCCTTGCATCATTTACAGAGTGAGACTTGACATCTAGGCAGCACCTCCAAGCAGCAAAAGGGCAAAGCAGCCCTGATTCACTGTGGCTGCACAAACATGGTCCAGATCAGGGGTTTGCAGCCTCTCCTCCTGTGCCAAGATAACCTCAACACACAGTGAGCAACCTTGTACTAATAACAAATCCCCCCCATCCCAAACAACAGTTCTCACAGACATGTCCAGATGGTACTCACTGCTTTGAAGCCTCCTCCCAGTCCTCCCTCAACTGGAAACATGAAGTGTCACTGGCAGATCTTGTGGCAGCTGTCCGTAATCCACCTCTGACACGAGGATCTCACCTTTGCCCTGCCAGCCTTGTTTCAGCAGTGTACAAGTTACTGTCTACATATTTTTGCATCTGGTTAAAGTGCACCTGAGCCCAAACAAAGGCCAAACCTCAGCACTGCAAGTCATCTAATTGCATTAGCATACCGTGGTGTCACTTTTAACAATTCCTCAGGCTCAGCACAGCATTTACCTAAATACCATATTCAAAATGCAGGTTATGAGACTGACTGGGTATAAGGTCACATTTAAATACACAGCTGTCTGCTCAGTGTTGAAGCCATCTAATTACCTGTATTTCATGATAAAAAGTGTTTCACTCTGAGGCACACCAGCTGTGCAGGAACCCAGGGCACATGCCCAATCCCAACCAGAATGTACACATAGTATGTGTAAGTAGAGACAGGACACAGCAAAGCCCTTCTGTGAGCAGGTGAGATGCTGTATCCTCAGCTGAAATCCAACCTGGAGGTCCCTTCTCCCTGAGGTGCCAAGGATTTTGAAGCGGGCATGATGAAGAAGAGGCTTGTACCTGGCACTAGGAGGTACATGGAAACTTACCTGGCGGCTTGTACACAACTTCCATTTTTCAGGCTTCACAAATTCTTTTATTTTTAAACCCACAGGTAACACTTGGACCTTATTAGTGCCCCCCAAATCAGCACAGAGTGGAACTCAGTCCACATTCACCTTGGGAGTGACAGAGTAACAGTCCTGAAGTATCATGAGGGCTGATGTACAACCCCTTTTACAGTCTGGTACAGACCTCACCTAATGCAACTTTCTCCTCCCAACCCAGACCCCAGGAAAACAGAGAAACCCAAACCAGCTCTGGCTTTCTCAACTTGTCAGTGCACCTTGTTATCAGTTTGTACTTTTAAAATTTCTCTAAGTTTTACCACAAATGATCAGGCATTCAGTTAGAGAGAGCAGCAGAAACCAAATACTGGGGAAGGTTACCAGAGTAAGTTATATATATTAAAATTATTTTATCCACACAGTTCACAGAATTACTATTTTGACAGAGCAACACAATAAGGCAATTAATGACACACAGAAGTTAACCACACAGTAAACCTTTTAAAAATAATGCAAGTTAATCCAACCCAGTTCATTGACAGAAAGTGCAGATAAATTGGGAAAATTACATACTGCGAAAAGTAAAGATGGCAGCACCCAACCAAGATGGTAGATAGGTTACAAAACATTTAGGTAAAAATCTTTCCCTCTCAACTAAACTAGAACCATATGCCCTAAACAGAGCCAAGATGTGAGGCAGCCTGCAACTCATGCACCAGAGGCGTGGTGACTTTAATTTCAGAGATATGTTCTCCTAAACAGATACAACCACTGGCAGAGCTTCCTGCAGCCCCTGAGGAGCCCCTGCTCCATCCACTGCTCTCACAGCACTCAGGCATCAGCTGTTCCTGTAGAACTCTCTCCTCTGCTGCTCACATCTCTTTCCCCTAGAGATGATAAATGACTCTTCTTCCCAGCTAAGTGAATCCCACGGAAAATGCTGAGGGTCTAAATCCATTTCATGCCTCAGGATGCTATTGTTATTTTGCAGCATACTTAAAAAGGACAGGTATTTCATAAGGCAAACTGAAAGATGAGGTCCCAAGAGCAAAGCCTTTAGTGAGTTTGAAAAGATAAAAGCCAGAAGGAGGTAATGAAAATTTGAGGCAGGACGAAGAACAAAGGGATTCAAGGAGCAGTGATAATGATGGTAGAAAACATTGCAAGTATCAATGGCTACCAGAGTAGCCCTTCTTAGGTCTTCAGAAATTTACCAACAGAGTACAGATTAAATAATTTAAATACTTATTGATGAATAACAATTATTAATCAATTATTAACAAATATATTTATTAGAAAGATATGGTCTCATAGTTCTGGGGGATGATTGTGATCAGAATCTCTAATAAGATATTGTGCAAACAGGAGCATAAAAACAGTGAGTGTGCCGTATTACCAGCAAAAGATATACCTGCTTTATACCATTAAAAGGAATACAGGGAAAACTTAACCTAATTTCTTTATTTTTTAAACATGTATCCTTTAGAACACATACAGTTTTGGTCATGTAATTCAATGAATGTTAATTCATCCTCTCTTCCAGCAAGGACTGGAGCATTACAGCTTTTTATAACAGATAAGAGCTTCTAAACGGTAACAAAGGTAAGGACCATTCATGCACACACTGGTAATTTATTATCATTTTCTGGTTGCTACTGCAAAACACTGAGCTTCAGAGGAAAGAATCCAGGTTTCCAGTTTTTGAGCTGTGTAAGGACTAATGAACTTTGCCTTTTTATTTCTGGCATACTGGAAAAATACTAAGTTGTTGCACTATTGGTTATCCTACCCATCAGCAAAACCAACTTTTTCAGTTTGTAAAAATCAGAATGCATCAGTCACAGTGTGTGACACAAGGTCACTGAGTCAATCTGGTTAACTGGAGCAGGTATTCCCAGAGTCTGACATCACCTTAGCACAATGAGGAGGCAGCAAGAATAGGCACAGTGAAAATACAGCATGCACCACCTTCTCCACTGTTAACAGCTGCTCAGACTACAGAAAACAGAACACATTTCACATTGTAGTCATGGCAAGGAGATATATCAAGGTTAATAGGATCCCATTCTTAAGTTACTTTATTACTCTGCTCAATTAAATGCTATTTAATGATTCAGCACTTACAAGATTTTATATACCATTCATACTCCATTGAATTCAGTTACTCCATTGACTTCAGTAAGCTCCTGATTTTTCCAGAAAAGATGAGTAGTTCTAAGGAAAAAAATATTAACTTTCTGTTTAAGACTTAAGAATAAACAAATTAAAAGTAGTGACTATATATAACAACTGCTATATTTTCTGTAATTCACGCATGGGGAGATTGAGATTATCACACCAGAATTGTTTACACCACTGATACTGGATTAACTGGTAAGGAGCCCAAGGATGAAGACTACTTCATGTTATGTCTGTATTTCCATCAAAAACTGCAGTGGCTGTTGAACTTTATTGGAGCATTTTATTTCCAGTTGTATTCACCATAAATTACTGTTACAGCATAAAAGATCAGCATTCTGGATCATCAGAGTTGGTGTAGGCAACTTGCTGAAACAGTAGTGTTTGCTCCTGTGTTATTCCAGCAGGCTATTCCAATACTCACCTTTGTGTTTCATGCCTTTGCACACCTTAACTGCACTTATCCTCAGTGTAAGAAAAGAGTTGAAAAGGCAGCTCCTTGTCTCAGGCACTGGCTTGCAGCTCACAACATCCACAGGTGACTCTCAGGTAACAATTTCACTCTGCAGCTGGGAGAACATGCAGCAGGCCAGTGTTCCTCAACAGCTTTCAGCTGCTCCAAAGTGACCATGTTTGCTGTCACAGATATTTTTCCTCATCAACAAAATTTTCACCAGAAAGGTAAACCATTCAGCCCTGAAGCGCAGTTAACCACTTGGGTAAAAAAGTTATTATGAGCTGTAGATACTTGTAACTCCATGCTCTCTAATGCTAATGATACATCACTTAGTTTTTTCATTGTATAACAGCTGCTTCTTTTGATAATTTTTTTAACAATCTCTCTTGCTCACATACACATTACCAACCACCAGCCTGCTTCCCATTGACACAGAATTGTTAATGCTGCTCATGTTTCCAGTTTGTAGGACCATGGTGACAACTTTCCCTTACTTTTGTGTTGGAAATGTGCATAAAATTGCATGCATCCTCACAGGTGACACACAGGGCACCAGAGCAGAGCAGGTGAGCTGCACAGGGCTCTCCTCACAGCGCTCTGCTCCTGTGTGAGGAGGGGAGAGGACACAGCCAAGTCTGCACCCCCTCACAAGGAAGAAATAGTTTCTGTGGTACTGAAAGGTAGCCCCCTGAGAGCTGAGGAATCTAAATTCAGAAAGCCTGGAAAAACTTACTGCAACTGAGAATCTGAAGCACAGACAGATTAAACGACCTTGCCCAAAGCCTGTCCAGGAGATTGCATCAGAGATGGATATTGAATCAACTGACAATCAAACACAAGACTGTTTTTTTTTTTTTATGTACTAGAAAGTACAAACCATTTCTTTATCACCAGAAGTTTCATAAAGCTGGACCACTGATGACAATATTTCAATCCACAATTTTAAGGCCATAATGTCCCTTGACCACATACTTGGCTTTCATTTAATTCAGGTGGTGCTGCACATGAATACATCAGAACCATACATTAATTGCTACATTTGCAACATTTTAAAACAGATTTGCCACATCAATATGCCCTTCTTTGTCTCTGTTATCCATACAAAGAAACAGACAGTGCAGATCAATATCAGCAGCAATATTAAAGTAACAGGTATTCAAGTTTTGGAATGCACAATATGGAATATTGTATGGAACACAAACCTAACAAGACCCAGACAGGAAAAGGGGTGTGAGACCATGAGCAAGGTTAACACAAAATTATGAATGCATAATTCTTGTTCCCAAAGCACTGTTTGTGAGAGAAGGGTCCTCAGGAAAGAGATTTCAACCAAATCAATGGAAAAGCAACAGGCACTGCCTCTATTGAGCACTGGAATGGGCTGCCACAGGAACTTGTAGGGGAAAACAGCACCAACTGGTTCACAACAGGATACACAAATTAATTCATGGACTACAGCTTCCTAACAGGACAGTAAAAGGACTGACTATGTATATATTCTTCACTGATCCTTGAGAGTCTAGGAAAAAAAAAAAAAAAAAGAAAGAAAGAAAGAAACCAAAACCCCACACTTATCTACCTTCCTTGGCAAAGTACACTAAAGTAGGGGTGTAGTTTCAGTGCACATTTCATCTGCCCCTTGGACACCTCTACAGACAGATGTTCCCACTGACATGAGGTTTCAGCTTTGTCTAACATGGAAGGAATTCAGCTTGACCTGGCAATCCAACTTAAATGGTTTACATGGTTTCCAAACAAAATTTCTGTAAGATGATGATGAAAATGGAATTTCTAAGGCAACTGAGCCCACAAATGCAATGAAAACAAGAGTGTTCTCTGGATTACATACAAACAAAACAAGTTCAGCACTGAGTCTACATTGTTGTTTTTTTCTAGCTAGAAAACACTCTTTGCATTAATTGTCATTATTTTCTACAGTCCAGAAGTAAACTCATAGAGGCTTTACAGGCGTGTCCCGAATTTGATGAGCATATTGTCATCTGAACTTTCTGCACAGGCTGTGGATTTGCTACAGATACAGCAATGATTCCATGTATGCTTTCATTTCCTAAGTAAATCTTCATGAAGACCAGAAGAGGATTTAAGAAGCACAAGCATTTCACTTCTGCATATGATTCCAGAACTTGCATTTTTCTAGCCCAGAGAAAACAACTTCAAGCATCATTTTAGGCTGCTGTCATAATATTTTCAGGCTTGAGATACAAGATTTCATTAGTTTTTATGCCATCAGGATCTGCTCCAATATTAAATAAAAAAAAAATCTGAGAGCTACTAATATGAGAGGACTGTTCTGAGCCAGGATTTCAGGGATTGGCTTTAGTTCATGCCTTAAAGAAATGTCTTAAAAAAAAAGAGAGGAAACTGAAAGTCTCAAAATAAAATTAAAATAATTCAGCTTTGCCTCTTGGGTTACACTCTCCTGCTTCTTAGAGAAAGGTTCACTCAAAGCATCCCATGTATCTATACTCCTTATCCTCTTTTACATAAATGCTTGTCCTTCAACTTGTGTGCCTCAAGACTGCTGCTCACAATTAAAGCTAAGCAGGAAAAGCAGGATATCTGCAGAGCCTTTCAAGTAACCATTCCCCAGCTGTGCCTGTCCAATAAGTCTCTGAAGACACTTGCATTGATTCCACTGGCACTTCACAAGCCTCACATAAGGTGAAGTGAAACACAAAACTTCTGGGCCTCATGAACCAGCTCCCCAGAGAGAACAGTGCCCGAGGATTGGCACAAACCCAAAAGCAGGAGCACAAAATCCCAAAACCTGCTGGCACCTTTGCTCCTGTAGCCTGCCATGCAGTTAATATTCAGCACCTTATTGGGTTCTTGGCAATTTATACTTAAGTGGTCAACAAAATCCCCATGCTGGAACTTATAATTGATAGGTTATAAGGCACTTAATTATAAAATCTAAAAAAGTCAAGTAAAACTTAGCATAGGGAAAGAGCATATTAAAAGTAACTGTTTTGTGACTTCAGTAGGAAATTGCATGCTTTTTATCACAGTGTTTTCATTCATATTTAATGGTTTATGCAAGCTGTTCTTACACAAAGGAGCACTAACTCTGTTAAAGATGGATCTCAGCTTCCTGAAACCTGAAGATCACCAGCTGAGAGGTGATCTGTTAAGCCTGTCATTCCATCAGGCTATGAACACATCACAGAGCTGCAGCTGAGCCAACAGAACGTTATCTTCCTTTCCAAAATTGTGAGGAGAAATTATTCACTCCATTTTTAGCTTTTTTTTCTAACCAATTTAACTTTTTTCACAGAATGATGGATTTTTGACTCTTTTCTTAAAAGCGTTTCTCTGATTTGAGTTATATTTAATAAGATGTTTCTTATTAAACCTTATTAATATTGCAATTACAAAAAAAAAATCTGATTTAAAATTTACTTTCATCTACATGAAAAAGTTAGTAACTCTACCCTAAAATCACATATAAAATACTATTCCTCAAGATTATATGGTCACATAACCTTTATGTTATGTTTCATTAAATACCAATGAAATACTAAAACATCATTATGTAGGTTTTAAGATCCATAGCAGTGGAAAAGAGAAAAAATTAAACCTTCATATAATTTCAAATGAAATTGGCAAGTATAAGAGGAACCCAGTCCAAAACCCAGTGGTGGAGGTCATGGGAGTGTTCCCATTAACTTCCATGTTCTTTGGACTAAGGAAACAAGATAAATCTCAGCAACTGAAAGGAAGAGAAGGTACAACTTACCCATGAATTCAATTCCTAAATGGTCTGCTATACTCATGAAAGCATGTAAAAGAAAAAGAGAAAAGAAACAGAAATGTTAGAAACAGTAAAATATAAATTGATCTTGATATGGCAGAGCAGCAGAATATTTGGGGTAAGGGCCCACTGTGTGGGTACAGGTCCAAAACAAAGGCACAGCTCTGACCCTCAAAGGCAATCCTAAGGTGAAATTCAGGACACAGCTGTCACATGAAGAGATGTGCATTTGGGGTAGGAAACAAATGCCTTTATATTTGACTTTATGTTCAAGGCAGCTACCTGAAGGCCTTTCATTTTCCCATCCTCCTGGAACTCCTCTCTCAACCTGCTCACCACTGTCCTTAGTTAGACAAGGTTGGTTCTTTCCTTTTCTCTGACAGGGACCAAAAGCTGAAGAGATGAATGGAAGGCTTTCACTGAGTTTGGCAGCTCTCACCTCAGCACAGCAGCCACACTTGCACCCAACGTGACTCCTGCCTGCTCTCTGCTGCACAACAAAACCCAACAGCAGCAAAGGGAAGCCACCTTCCCAACCTGGCCATCAACAGACAGCATGCAGTAATTTCAAGACATCCCAAAGTGAAGCAAAAACCTTAACATTTTTAGAACATTGAGTTATCACATGGATTTGTAAACATTTCAGGGCTCTTTTTTTACATAATGAATTAGAGTCCTCTAAGAACTACATAGCAAAGCTAAAAGATTTTCCAGCATAACCCAAGAGTTAGTTCAAACACTTCATTTTACTGCCAACTCTGGTACCTGTGATGACATAATGGAATATTTGGGTTTCTGTTGAAAATGCTGGGAATTCTTCACCTTTTGCACCCTTTCAATCCACCCAGAGGAAGGCACTGATTATCAGCTTGCTCAGTTCACTTAGCATACAAATCTATAGAACAGCTGATAAGCTCCACGTTTTATTTTCATGTACTCCAAAAGTAAAGAACACAAGATGATGGTATATGGCATAAATACCTGGTTAGCATGGTGTTAGGGAAGGCACATTATGCAAGTTTAGTGAAAAATTAATCTTTCCTTTTGAAAATACATAACCCAAAACCATACATATATGGACTTCACATAATGATCTGTATTCTTGCACTCACATACAAATATCATGTACAAACATCCCTAGCACATTTGACAGGGATGTGGATGGAATTCTTATAAAAGCATGAGATATATGAAAAGTGCATCAAACATATTATATTTATGGAGATTTGTAGCTTTTTTCCCTAATTTTCTGTACCTGTGAAATCTGCAAACGTTATCTACATGCAATTCACACCTTTGATTCCTTCTGTAAATCAGATCAAAATGCAGTAGAAAATTCCTTACTTTAAAAACAGACAGCAGAGACCAAAGCACCATAATCTGGTCTCCAAGGAACTAAAGATATTGACACATGGAGGAAGACCATATAGTATCATCTTCTTAAGTCTATGTAGAACAACTGAAAAAATATTTCTTCTTTCCTAACTAGGCTATACACCTTCTCTACTTGTTTTCTACTTGGAACCTACAATTCTCCCTTTGAGTTCACCAACATGGTTAAAAATCACTTCCTCAAAAAAATAGATACAAAAAATACTTTTCCTTTAAAAAGATGAAAAAAGGCATTTCAGTTCATATTTGAGTGGCTTATACTTAGGTGAGAATCAAGGATATATGGAACCTTCCTGGGAAACATGTTCAGCTGCAAAGTGTGGAAACATGTCAGGTGATTTATTTTTAATATCTCATGTGCATACAACTTCAGCAACCAGCACACTATATACTGCTGACAAAGCTGATTTCCCCAGATTACGATAAAAGGATGTCCAGCGGGATAAACCTTTACAATAAAATATCCAAGCTGCCAATCAAGCAGTAGTTCAGCAAGCCCTATGAGCAGCTCTTTGGGAACAGAAAGCAAGGAAATGGTAACTCTGGCAGATCAGCACACCCTGGCACTGGTTATGGCCATCACTGCCCCTTGGTGACCAGGCACCAGTGAACGCTCTCCCTGGCACTGCTGTGGTGCAAATCAGTGACTCTGCAGGCTCCAGCTTTGGAGATGGCTTTCTCCCCTCTTACCAACAGCAAGAAACTCTCCCAGCAGGGCTGGTGGGGGACGTGAGCTGTTGTGGTGACCTGAGACTGAACCAAACACTGAAATGTGAAGTACTGACCCTGGCAATTCACGGTGTGACAAAGAACTGTTCTATTGCTGTGCAGCCCTGGCGATGAACAGCCTGCACAGCACGTCCCTGGACACAGCAAGTGCAATGCCAAGTAATTCATTGTCAGCAAATGGACTCTGGTAGAAAAAAAATGCATATGAGAGCTATAAATGTGCTGAAGCGTGGGTGCTGCTCCACAAGATGGGGTCATTAACCAAATAATGTGACTGTATTTTACTTCTGTTATTGTGGTTTCTTCTTTCTTTCTGGTATTGCTGTGTTCTTAGAAACTAATATATTTCTCAGATAGGAAGATTATTCACTTTTATTTTTTATTTTATCAGTATTTCTCCATTTTCATGTTGATGTGGGAAAAATACTGTGCCTTGTGGTCCTGGCACTATGGTAATGTGTTGCTAGTATTAAAGCCCTTTTAATTTAGACTGGCTAAATACAAACACACCTGTGAATACTTGATAACGAGGACAAGAGAAAATAAATTTGCAGTCACTAATGGATTAATTTATTAGTGCTCCACAAAACAAAATACTGCCCTGTGTCTGGATTGTGGTTTGCTGCAGCTTTTTCCTTAGTCATATTAACACTATGAACAGAAATATAAACTCAACATGTAAATCTAACTGAAAAATCATGGACATGAAAGTATCCATTATAAACCTCTACAGACATTTTTACCCTTTCTAAGGACAAGCTGACTTTGGCATAAAGACAGCTTTAGGAAATCAGAGCAACAGCAAAGTATTTTCCTCTGCAAATGAAATTTATCGCTTCAAATAAACTCATAAGAGTTGTTAAATTGTCCTTGGTAGATGATTGTCTTGACCACAAAATGCAACATGATAATGTGCTGGGTGCTACCTTGGGACAGCTCAAGTACTCTGAACAGATTATCTGTCAGGAAGGAACAGGACTAAATTCTGCTTTTAATATTAGACCAATAAAACTTGGTCTGAAATAAAGGAAAATCCTGCCATTCATAAAGCAGCTCAATTGGGACACTGCCTAAAGATAAACTGCTGTTCTCTTATCCATTGTGCTTTATGATGTTTGGCAGCACATGGTTATCAGCCTATTTGTATATCTAATGAAGCAAAAACCATAATCAGTAACTGATATATAAATATATAAAACTGTAGGGTTTCTTTGAGTATTATTTATGGTGCTTCATTTTGCATGTGAGCACACAGATAATGGGACAAGGGATTTGTCTATTCAGTAGGAAGGGTTCATTGCCTCTATATTCTCTCCTCATGGGCAAAATTACCAATGCTCTCAGAGTTTGGTTGATTTGTTGGGCTTTTTTTTAATATCAAAAAGAAAAAACAACAGCATGTAATAATGTATTTTTAAATCTCAGTTATTATAGAGCACAACATTTGATTTTACTGTTTGCTTCAGAGAGGTTCTAATAACTAGTTTCTGTAATTAATTTACACAAAAGTACTCTTCAAAATGTTTGGTGGGGTTGGAAAATTGATTGAAGCTGTTCAGGGGAATCAGAGTCATAAAATCAAATTAATTCAACCACTGATTTTTAAAATATCTTCACTGAAACACATGGCAGAAACTTCCCTCTCTGAGACATTTAAAAATGGATCAAACTAAATCCTGAGAATGATCTTGAATCAGCTAATACCTGGACCTTCCTTTTACCCTCTCTGAGAAACAGGACTACTAAAATTTTTCCAGATTAAAAATTTCCCTGGCAAAAGGTAGGCTATTCACTACATGTTAACTGGTGTAATAGTAAGTATACAGAATATTTTGGTAATTTACTCCATCTATGTCTAGACACAATAATGAAAATCATACATCCATACATCCCTTACAAGATACTTGGTCTGTTTTTGATGAAATGACAAAACGCAGTTAAAGAAATGATAACAACTTAGAAAGAAGGCAATAAATCTATAGAAGGAATTTGACAATCTGCTAGATCCTCAGTGTAAACAATGAAATAACATTTACACTCCAAATCTGCATAGATGCAGTTAAGTCCTTGAAGTCCTCAATGTACAAAAGCAAATACTTAAGACAAAATGTAAAGCTTAATTGCTTTATCCATGTATTTGTAAAGAAAAAAAAATACAAAGGAGGGAAAAAAACCTGGGCTTGCTGTGAGTAATTGTATGGCTGTGGAAAGATTTATAACACAGCCTAGGAGGGGTCCATAGGATCCCCTCACCCACTATCAATTCCATAACCAAGGAAAACTTGAGAAACATCTATTAAAGCTTCTTGTTATACAAATTATGCACAGTGCTGAATAATGGAATAAACTATTTATTTTCTTTTCCTGCGAATGACTAAAGCCTGTGGCTGTGATTTTCACTGCAGAAGTGGAAAGACTGTTTCAAGCTTCTGCAAATAAATAATAGCAATGCTCCCATGTTCAGGTTCCAGATTACTTGGAAACTCCAACTATTTACCTCACCTGCAGCATGCAGACTCAGAGGATTAAGCTTGTCTCTTTTCAATTATTTTTTAAGATCTTAAATTACCTCTGCAGCTAATAAAATAAGCTACTTCTCTTGGAGGCACTATGTTGGATATTAATGGAAAGGACTCAGTCTCACCAAGCAGCATAAGCAATCTGTACTGATATTCACAATACTGTAAATCAGTGCTGATTAATTTTTACTACTATAGCTATAAATTCAACAGAAGAAATAAACATGTCTAATTTCAAATCAGTGAGCAGCCTATTGATATTATATTTTTAAGTTTATTGAGCACCTGCAGAATGTATTTAAGAATTTTATCAGATTCAGGCCAAAATGTTTATCATCAGGTGTCAGACAAATGCAGCAGTTTTATTTCTCCCTGAATAACCCATTTTTTTTCAGCAATGAGATGAGGAAGCAGGTAGATATTAAATGCTGCTGCTGTATTGAGACATACTTTTACTGATTTTCATAGTCTTCATAAATCAACACAAGTGTTCAACACATACAAAGACTTTAATTCATCCCAGAGTAGCAGCAAATCAACAGGATGTCCACACCAAACACTTTGTCTCCACTCAGACAACTGGGAGATGCTTTCTTACTGTATTTGCTAAAAATGTGATCCTGTTTTCTATGAAAAGTGTCAAATGTAAATGAAGCTGCCTGATAGACCTCATAGCTGATGGTGACAAGACTACTTATGAGGTTTGCTCTAAATATATGTGGGAATGACAAACCTGTGTGATCACAGCCAGATCAGCCTCCCCCGGCAGGTGGGCCTGCAGTAAACATTGCACATTTCAGTCTGGTTACTTGATTACTGACATCAGCATAAGCTACTGTAACCAGTCAGTCTGATAAATACTCCCAGAAAAATCAAGGTTTCTCTTGATATTATGCAGTTTTGACAGATCAGCAAACCCGTGTTAGCACTGTAATTGCAAAAACTGTAATTTTGGTTTTATGTTACCAAAGCCTCTCATATCTCCTGTAAAGTTTCTTTCACACCCCTGCCTTTCCTGGCTCCACACACCACATCCACTTTACATTCCCATCTAAAAGACCAACCCCACACACCAGGTTTTCTGATTGTGCCAAGGACCACACAAAAACAGAACACTGATGTAGCTGTGTGACCTACTTATACAACTCTCAATTCTCTTCCTGGGCTTCCACAGCAGATATGACAATGACTGCACATTTGTCCCACAGTCTCAACTGCACGGCAGGTGACTGCAGCACTGTCACCACTGAGGAGCCACTGGGAGAACTGGGCTGTAGATAAACACATTCTTCTATCCATCCATGTAATTTCATTAACACAAGGGCTCCTGCAGAGCCCAGACTTGTCCTGCCTGAGATCCTGCTCCAGGTCTGCACAGAGGCATCATGCTGCTGCTGCACATGGACCTGTCTTTATCTGCAGGAATGCTGGAAATGGGATTAAATGCATTTATCTGCGTTGGGCTTAGATGTTCTCAGTCATTAAGCAGTTCCACTGAATTTCAGTAGGAATTGGCATGATTGGTGGTGCAGAGTTCCTTGGAAATGCCAACCTCTACACTGGCAAAACTGGTCCTTTTCCAGCTATGCTGCAAAAAAGTCTCATAAAACTAAAAAGGAGAGGGAAGGGGAATCATATTTATGGTAAAACCCCAAAAGCACATTCATTACTTCCAAAACATGTGATCTGGAAAGTTTTTGGAACCATGTGTATGAATTAGATTATTTATCTTGTCATAGGTGTAAAATATTTCACTTGACTGCAGTATTCTGTAGGTGAAAAAACCCTGTTCTGGTTAAATAACTGACACAAAATGTCTGTTAAAGTGGGATAAGCCTATGAGTTTCTTAGAAATTCCTATAGGGATTTTCACACTATTATTTCCAAATGGGTGTTTGGAAATATGGGTCTGTAAAATATAACCAACCTCACAGAAACATTAAATGGATTGCTAATAGCTCCCTCATCTTATGAACATGTGACATTTAATAAACATTTTTCACACTATATGTTACTTTATTCCTTCCACAGATCATTAAGCTGTCCTTCACTTGCCTACTACATGAAAATGTTTCAGATGCAATCCTGTTTACTGCTCTCTAAAGGCACAGAAAATTCCGTAGGTTTTGTCAATTTCTTAAAACTAATTACTTTCTTTAACTTCAGGATAAGGAATGTACATAATTTTGTGAAAAAAAAAACAAACCAACCCACAGCCTTATTCCCTAATATTTCAAGTAATTTAGGTCTACTGCCATCAAAAAACAAACAGGCAGAAGCAGAGTGCAGGTGTTTACACCAAGATTTTAGAATATTAAGTGAAGGTTTTAGAAGCTGTGCACTGTACATCTCCAATGACAGGGAAGTTGACATATTTATTGATATCCATACTTTGTTGCCTAGATAGCTGGTCTGAGATTTGCAGCAAAGACCTCAAGAGACTCAGAGATGTAGGACTCAGACCCTTTAGAAAGATGCTGGTTTTTGTGTATGATGATTTGGGAATCTACTTTTCTTTAGGAATCCAATTTTGACACTAACAACTATATTTGCTGTATAGTTTCTTATGTTGCTTCATTTTAAGTAACTTAGAAAGAGGAAAGAGAATTACTTAAGCTTACTCCAATTACTCTGCACATTTTTTTCCACACGTGGTCTAAGCTGTTGCATTACTGAGTCTCGTTTCCAGCAGTTCTGTGCTACAGGCTCAGAAGACAATACAAGAGCATAACGTTTTCATCATAATTTTATCAATTTTTTATCAAATTTACTGTCTTATGGGAAAGTACTTCTGCATGTCAGGAGTCTCTCAACTCACCCTCCTGAACCATCACAAGTTTAACACCAAAACCACCAATGCTCTCCCAAATTTACTGAGTCTTTTCTCTAGGAAACCAGGCATGGAATTGCCTTTGTGCCTCAGATCCAGCTGCAGATAAGCAACCCACAAGGGTGGGGTGCTTAAAAGGGTTTGATCTGAAAGAGATTGTTCTCAGCTATGTAGATCTGCCCTATTTGGTTAGGGAGAAGAGCAGAATCACTCCTATTTGTTATTCCTTTTAATTTCACAGGGATACATACTTGAAAGCTTTAAAGACTATTCAGTGGACTTTATCAGAAAACACAGGCTTTTGCCAACATCTCTTATGATTCAAGGGAGGAAACACAGAATGACAGTTCACAAAAATACTCCCATTACTGTGCAATTCTCCCATCCCTACAAAATGTATAGCAAGGAACTGACCTGGGCACGCCTCTCCTTTTCTCAATGGTAAGCCCCTCTAATAATTTTATAACTCAACTATAGCATTGTGGTTTCTTTTGAAAAGCTGCTGCACATTTGCTTGTCATCACAGCGTGCAAGCCATGCACAGACACAGCACAGCTGGCTCTGCATTCATGCTCTATGTGGTGTTAAACATTACAGAGACAAAAGTTCAGCTATGTATAAGTGCTAGAGAAACTACCTTTTTTTGTTTTCTTTTTGCTAACTGAAAAATTTCTATCAAGACACTTTGTGATTCTATAGAAACATTTTATTTAAAGCTGGTGAGTAAACACAGACACATCAGGTGAATATTTTGCCATAGAGTGTTTTCAGATTCATAAAAAGGCTCCTTGAAGGCCAGACTGCTTCAGTACTCCAATCTGAGTGCTCTCTCAAGTCCCCTACCAGGTGCCTTTGCCAAACTCAGTCCTTTGAGGTTGGTGCACTGTATGAGCAGTCCTAATCGAAATACACTGGCAATTGTCAGCTTGTTTATGACATCAAGCCCCCATCAGAAGATGGGAACAGAAGAGCTCTGTTTTCCTCTAAGCCAAAATGTTTTCTTGACATCTGAGGATGATTTGTTCAAGCTAATCAATAGCAAGGCAGGCCTGATGGGAAGCACTGTGACTTGGACAAAGCTCTGCGGGTTCAGAGCACTGTGTCAGACATGACAGACTTTTCAGGTGAGATACTGAGATTTTTTTTTGAGATGTGAAAGCTACAGAGCTAAGGTATCAAGGCACCAAGGAAAAAACGTCTCTCCTACCTGGAGCTGTAAATGATGCCATTCTATTTGACCATGGGTGTTGGCACACATATCCTGACAGCATCAGACCAATGTGTGTTTACGACCCACAGAGAGTGTAATAAATAATGTCCCATACCAGGCAGTCATGCAAATGCAATCATGGCTTTTTGCCATGCCTATCCTGCCTTGCTTATAGAAATATATTCTGCTTACAAGTGATTAGCTAATAATGTAAACAACCAAGTAACATCAAAAATGAATGGCAAGAAATTATTTTCCTCAGAGTCTGGGCATCTTTTGTAACTTTAGATGCAAGCCATGAATTTATGACTTCAGATATGGAGGAAACAATAGGAAAATTACTTAACTGCTCTGTTTGAACACTGTTAAGGGTTCAAATCCTTTACTACCATGACTACATTAGAACATTAACTACTATAAATACCCATAACAAAGGTGGTCTGAAATCCTTAATGTTGAGCATGAACAACATGACTCATCCATGAGATTTAAAGCAGACAGGGTTGTGATAAAAAGAATCATTAGCAGCTATCACCAGCAATAAAAAATAGCATATTGGAACAAAAGTGCATGATGTGCACACAACCCAGAATCACCTACAGTGAGCAGCAAAACAAAAGCTGCTGTTTGCCCTCATTTGTATATGGGGATGCACTGCAATTAATTGTTAGGCGTGTAATGTGAGAATGGTGCCAAAGGGCCCCATATACAGAAATATTAAACTCCTGGAGTGTAACTGCTCTCTCAGAGCCATTCAAACAAATGAATTGCCTGTGCACAGAGCAGATGCAAGCCAGAACCACCAGGATGGAGCCTCGTGCTGGTGCCTGCAGCACAGGCAGTGACACCCAGACCAGCTCACCATTGCTGCAGCACCCACACAGACCAGCATGGGGCAAAAAAGGAGCAAAAGGGGGAAAATTCATTCTACCACCTTCATGAACACAAACTACTGTTCAATCTAGGCAAAGTGGCTTAGATGAACGTGCAACTTAGGGCTTCACAGAAGACTGAAAGAGCTGCTATGACCTGTCTCCCATGAGATGCCTCAGTAAAACCTGACCTTCAGATGATCAAAGTGCACTTGTTTTCTTCTTGTTTCATCTCCTTTCCACGAATTTAAGGTGCCTCAAAGAATTTAATAGTTCCCAATAAATCTCAGAGAACATTCTCCCATCAAAGCTCTTTTCCCTTCCAGGTTTGAGACTCTTTACCTTACTCTGAATTAGATCTTAACAGTATTGAGGAATACAATGTTTCCCTTATAAGACCTTACTACTAGGGCATAAATATTTTGACAAACAAAAGCAGGGCAAAAGGAAGGTCTGTATTCTTTTCCACTGCAACAAACTAGATGTGCCATCAAGAAAATGAGTTTTGTAGGATAGTCTAGAAAATGGCGATGAAATAAAATAATACAACCTGATTTGCTGATTTGTAGATTTCTTTTTTTTTTTTTTTTTTTTTGTGGTTTGTTTCAAATCAGTAGGAATTTGCTCAGAACAAAGTTATGAGCTGCAGTCACATCTTTTAACTCCTATTAGGGCTATTCAATTTTTACAAACCATCGATGTAGAAAGAAGAGCTCTCCTTTTCCATGCCTGGCTCCATCTCTGCACCTTCCTTCACAGTTTGAGCAAATCTCTAGGAAACACTACAAGCTATTTCTAGCAGAAGTACAGGATACTGTACTGAAAGATCTTATCTTCTTAAGAAGTCAGAAAAACGAAGGTGTAAGGGACCCAAAAAGAAGAAAATGCTTTCAAATTACAAGAGAAATAGACAATATATCAGCATTTCAGAAGGAAAACAAGAAATCCTGCTACCTATGGACATTTTTATTTTCCTTAGATGAAACTGCATTGTGAATTCATTCATTTCAGAATACAGTTACATTGACACTAAGGTGGGCTAAATGGACTTGTATTTTATCTGCCAACTTAGCCTGCTAGATTGAGGCAAAACTGGCAAGTAACCTCACAATTGACAAGACCATGGCTGCTGTGCTGGAATCCTCCATGAAAAATCCCATTTTTTTACAATGGCATCATTACAGGGGAAATAGTCATAAAGGTGTGAAATACACTGTAATATGCTCACAAAGCTCAATATGTGAAGGGAAAAGAGACAAAGACACACTTCTGCTGGGATTTATACTTGAGGGCTGCAATTTCAAGTAGCAAATAAGATCAGCAGGAAAATTAACCTAAAGGATGGGGAAAAGGTGCCAAAGTTTAGCAGCACAATTTTCCAGTCTCTGCTCCAAACCCCACTGAAGCAGAATTGCTGCTGACCTGAGATGAAAACTATGGTTTCACAGCAAGATCTGGGAAACTGAGTGTGCTAAACTAAGTGTCATCAATTTATTTTTCCAAAATTTATTTTATTTTGCCTGTGTATGGTTTCAAAATCAGGAAGCCCAGCTATCACCTCTTTTTTCTCCAGTTACACATCTGTTTTACTGCTTCACTGGTGGCAGGGTTGTGAAGGGGATACAAAGGTGTTACAATCAGCAAGAAAGACAAGTAAGTCCCCTTACAATGGCATGGAGATGCCTGCCAGGCAGCCTAAGGTTGGTGTTCAGTGAGCGGATTCCCCCTGCATCACTCCAACCAAGTTCATTAATCAGATTGCCAAGGTACTTCTGCCTTGGAACATGGCTGGGTCAGAAAACAGCAGAAAACAGCGCTCTAGAATGTTCTACTGACCCAAATCCTCCCTTTCCCAGAATATTTAAAGAAAGAGAAATACTGCTTTTCCAAGGAGCTGCAAGGCTCTGGCATTATCTCTGTTATCTGTATTTTGTGGGACTCTGGCTGCAGATCTTCCCAGTCAGCTGCTCCACTCACCACATTTACCAGCAGCAGCCCTTTTCCCTAGAATGCTGTACAGAACAACAATCTCATCCTATTGCTTCCTCAGTCCATTAATTCAAATATGGTCTGAAATCAGTGTGAAACAAGGGACTGTACTGCTGCTTAAGATGGCAACAGCAGCAGCTGCAGAAACAGGTATTTACATTTCTGAGCAGCTTTATAATGGATCAGTAAACACCCCAGCACCAATGAAAAAGCAAATTTCCTGCTTTACTATAAAACCATTACCTTTGCCTACTATGCAGATAAAAACAAAGCTTTTTCTCCAGACATGTTTGTGAAGAATTCAGTAGCTTGTAATATCAGAGATATTCAAGCAGCAGCAACACTGTTCCCTCAAAGGAAAACAGTTGTCCACTGCAAACTGCTGTCCCCTCCCTTCTTCTGCAGCTGTCTGCTTTCAAGAAAATTTTACACTGAAAAACCAGCTGTCTCTATTTTTCATTTGCCAAATGCCTTCCCATTGAGGATTAGAGATTCTCTTCCCTTTACTAAAACAGAAAAGAGAGCTTAACACATAATTAAAAACAACTTAGGCACCTAAATACCTTTGTAAAAGATGTCAATGCCTTTACAGTTGTAAAACAAAGTTAAAGTCACTTTCAAATTGGCAACCAGTCATCTCAGACTCATACCTCTTAAGCACTCTTGAAAATTTTATTTCTTTGGGGTAACATCTCGATTGTGGGGACAAGTGGTTCCTGCCCCAAGCCTCACATTCACATGTTCAGCCAGGCTGCAGCAGGAACACCTGCACTCAGCTATTGGTGCATGGGAGAACAGCCACACATTAATTATCACAGTCCTGCAACACCTCGTGCTCCTGCAGCTGGTTCTTCCCTGACACTGCTGTTCCTGCTCCTGCCAGGTGCTTCAGGTCAGCTCTCAGACACATACATTTGCTCCATTCATATATATTTTTATATATATATAATTTTTTTTAATGTATATGCTTTTATATATTTATACATATTTGCTCCATTTTTCTGAGATGTCTACTCCCATTTCTGCCAAGCAGCTGCATTAGCAGAAAGCTCGCAGGGCACCAACAGCTGGAGGCTGTACTCTCATGGGGAAATTTCTTTGGAGATCCAGCAACTGCAGAAGGCCAAAGGCAGCTCATCTGAGCCACCTGTAGGATCACATTATGCTGCCCAGCTGCGGCCTTAAACCCATCTTAAGCTCCTAGGTGCAAAACCTGCTTTTTCTAATATGTAAGAATTTTCCTTTGGTTTTCAGTCTAAATTTATACTGCACCAACTTAAACCCATTCATTCTTGCACAAACATTATCTTTCAGCTTCAATCATTCTTATATTTCCTTTATATTTATCCACTTGGCGTATTTATAGACCCAATGACATCTCTGACATATTTCCCAGGCCATCATTCCATACAGCTGCAATTTCCTGACAGGCATTGGAACATCTATCAATTACTGTACTGGATCAGCAATATTTCACTCAAAGAATGGCATTCAAATACTTTTAAAAAAACACCTGATCACTCCTTCCACCACCACTTCCTACATTCCTATAAAATACAGAATCGTAAAAGAGCCAAAAATATATCATGTACCTATAGGTGCTGTGAGACTCATCAGACACAAACCAAACCCCTCCATCCATTAACAACATCAAGGAGGAAACAAGCTTTGATAGAGCCCTTGAGTCAGGAGTCCTCATGGGACAGGAGAACACCAGATTTGCCCTCAAAAGTGTAAATTCACCCAAAGAGGAGCAGCAAGGACTCTCCTGGCTGGCACAACAAATTGTCACAATGAAGCCAGAGATTTTCCTTAAATCCCTTCTGCTGAGGAAGGAATTAAATAGATTCTATCTCAAATTATAAACCAGAGAGAATGTAATGGAGAAAGTGTGTTCCTGTCATATTTGCGTGACCACTTACAGATAAAGTAAATCAAAACAGGTTAAAATCTAACTCTTTCCTACAACGAAGATCTGCAGTGAGGAACAATTTTTAGAATAAAAATATTTTGGCTTTAGAAAGGAATATAAAACTCAAGACAGAGGTCTTAAGATTGCACTTCTGAAAGCAACTTTTAAAAAATCACATTGCGGTAATTACAGGTTACGTACACACGTAGTCACACAAGAAATTCAGTCATATGCTGTGCTTTTCTCTGTCTTTTGTGTAGGTGCTAAACACAGACATTATAACACAAACACATTTTTATTTCTCTCTCTTTTTTTTCTGTTATTTTTTCTAATGCTGTTTAAATGCTTGGACAACTTACAATAGAAATTTTGATGTCTCGCTGACTTCTCTTTCCTGTTCAGTCTGCAACTGCAGCAACTTTAAATATATGCACAGTAATTACATAGGAGCTGGTGAATACCTGCCTGACAACAATCACAGTACCTGAAGAAATGCTTGCTGAAGAATGAATATGAGTTGAGGCCTGCAACATGAACCTTCTTTCTAGAAGATAATCTCAGTCAGTCTAGAGTCATATACGAATCTCTAGTAAGTGTCTGAAGACAGACAGAAATGACAAATGCCATAAAAAAAGACACACAGCCCTAGCCTGCCTGACTTGAAGTCAGTGTCACTGTGATGGAGCCTGATTAGCTGCTCTGCAATTGCACATTTTCATTTTCTTACAGCCCATTAGGCTGCTTTTAACAAAATTAAACACACTGCAGGGCAAAATAACCAAGTAAACCAAAACAAAACACTTACATTGTTTATAAACATTTTCTTAAGAAATTGCTATTTTGAGGATAAATGTTTCTCTCTGGAGTAAACTAGACCTCATTCTTCCAGTTTCTGCCTTTGGACATCCCCAGAATGGGGATGGGGGAGAGCAAGCTATTTCTATGAAATACATACACTAAAAATACACCACATCTAACTGGACACTACTAAATAAAATACATCTAGACTACAAGGGAAAAATAACCATAATAAAAATAATACACACCAAACTCCACCCTGATGAGTAAGATGAATGAGATTAATTAGCATCCATCTCAGCTAAGTTAATGTTACAGGACTCTACAGCTTTGGATCCCATTCACTGCTTTTCCTAGGTTGTGCTTATTCCTGCTTTCTCTGCCCATGGCCATTGAATTCAGCCTGCTCTCTCTTTGTGCTTCTGTTTATTTTTGTATAAAATCCCACACATGGAAAAGGGGCTTCCCAGTTTTTTTACACATGCTAGCAGGAGAAGGGTGGCAGTGGCATTTTAAGGGGTTGCTAAAGTTTCAGAGTCAGGATGCTCTGCTCTGCCATGACCTCACCCCTGCTTCAAGGGGGAACAGCAGAGATGTTAGACATGAGAATGGACAGCAGCCACTGCCCCACGCTCACCTGGAATGCAAAGAAAGCAAAACTGAAGCCATTCAGCACTGGGTGCAGGAGGTGCTGGTACCAGCACACACAGCACATCACATTTCTGTGTGCTGGTGCTTCCCTTCAAGGGAGTGCTCAATGCAGCTGGGAATGATGCTACTTGTGATGGAAAGGTACAACCCTTGCAGTTGTTCTGGCCTGCACTCCACTGTTAAATGGTGTATTTAGTGCATTTATATCTTGGAAAAAAAAAGGCTGGCTGCTTACATTTTTTTTTTCTCAAGTTATGCCATGAAGAAATATAATTTGCCTTTTAATAGAAATGTCAAGGACCCATTCCCTCCAATTTACTATATAGATTTTTAAATCCCATACAAAAATGTTATAAGTTTAGTAGGAAAAGACAGCATGACAGCATAATTTTATACAACTGGTTACAATTATTACAATAGCAGCTTCCACACAGCTCTCAGTGATTTTTCAAGAGCATTTACAAGCATAAAGTGTGAGTTAGGAAAAAAAAAAGTAATTTGCTACAGCTGTGCCAAGTGTATTAAGGAAATCAATCAGCAGTGACACAGATATTTAGAAATGAGAGATATTTTGCCCATCTGAGAGCACAACTGTAAGATTTGGTGACGTTAATAGACTTTTTTAAATGACCAGATTAAATAAAGTGTTATATTTTAGCTTAGATATATGGCACATTAAAAAAAAAAAAAGCAGACAAATGGGTTAGAAAACTATTCTGGTTGTTTTTTTCACTTATGGGGAGAGTGAGATCAATATGACAGAGTATGAGCCTAGGAAAAAATGATGACAAAGGCACCTCTCTTGCAGCTGCAGTTGTGAACAAGTTCCTTCTGCTCAGACAGAAGAATTTGCTCCTTCTTTTTCAACCATAATGGCATCAAAGATATTGAAGTATTATTGCCAGCTTGTTTTCCTAACTGCTAATTTCACAGAAGGTTCAGTTCTGGCCAAACCCCTGGGTAAAAACTAATGTTATAATTATATGCAACAGACACAAAGCCTTTATTTCAACAGATGATGCAGAATGGAGATTTACATGAAAGACTAGAAAATCAAGCAAACTTATTTCTTAAAGGGCATGTTGAACTGTTGAACACAGATACTAAAAGGAGCTTTGAGAGCATAAGGGCAATAAGAGAACAGAACACTTTAGTTAATTAGACAATAATGAAAAAAGCTTATTAGGGAAATTTAACACACTCACAGAGAAGTTTATAGAAGACAGCAACCCAGTTCTTTTCCTTAAGTGATTTTATGGTGATAAAAGTTCTGCAGATTCATTATGCTCTAGATTGATTCTTTATTTACTTTTGAAGATATTCTCATGGGCCAAAGCACCCTCTTGACCTTGAACTTTGTGCTTTTGCCATTAGATTGCTAAAACACCCAAACCAGATCAGAATAATACAATAAAGACAGGCTGTAAAGAAACTGGGCTGTGAATAATACATGTAAATTATGTTGAAAGGGGACCTGTGAGAGTTCCACCTGTGAGGGTGGAAGACGGACAAAATTGCTTTGCTTCTTTAGGGAGAGGGGCAGGCATACCAGTATTTATACAGCAGGCAAATTAATTGGCTTTTGCTGAGCTCTGTGCTGCTGCAGCTAAACTGCTTCCACAACCTGACCTACATAATTTCCAATTTGCTTGGGAATTTCTTTATTCAGCCACAGGACAGCACAGCACACACAAACTGCAGAAATGATCTTGGAAAGTCATGCAGCCCCATATGGAATAAATTTCTTGCAAGCAAATTAAAACTTCGTAAAATATATTTGGCAGCACAAAATTAATCAGTTCAATCAGAAATTGCTGGATTAAAACTCATATAATACAGTCAGGAAGCTGGTATAGTAATTTAAAAGTACTGTCAGTTGCAATTAGCAATAAGCATCTAATTTATGGGACACTCCATATCCATATCCAGGGCATTGCAGCAGCACTTAGATTTATACACTGACAGCCCTCATTTTCTCTGCTGTGCTCATTTCTCAGTCTCCTAATTTTCCTGGTATACTCAAACTAGGAAAAGCTTGTAAGTTACCCTGCCATATGAAAGTTACAAGTTTATCTTCCAGATTGCCTACTCTGAAAATTCTGTATTGTTTTTGGGGTCAAATGTTCTTGCACAGCCCTGAGCAGAGCTGTAAAGTCTCCCAGTGACAGTGCCTCTTCTTGTGCCAAGCAGAAGCTGCACAGGGAGTCAGATACAAACAGCTGCTATCTCACCAAGCAGTTTTCATCCTGTCCATTGCCAGCTTCCCAGTCCAGTGTTTGTTCTCAGATTTCCTACCCACTACCCAGATATTCAAACCAAGGCAAACACTAAAAATATCGCTTGGGATACAAAAGAGAAAGAAAGACCTCCCAGCCCTAAAATTATCTATGAAAATCTACAGCAGCATTAATCCATTTCTGGGCATTTCAGAGGTATTAAAAAGTCAATTTTCACACTGCCCAAGTATAACTTAAAAAAAATTACTTATGACATAGAGGAGCCTACATATTATTAAATATCCACAGATATGCCAAAACTCCTCTAATAATTTTGCACTTTCTCTTTACTTTTTACTTTTGTGTGAGAAATTTTGCATTCTTACAGAGAAGACACATTATTTTACATTCAAATACTGGTGCAGCTGCTAGTACCTAAAACTTGAGAGATTTATGGATAATAACACAAGTGCAAAATAAAAGAGCACATTTGGATGCATATCAAACAGCAGCTGCATCAGTCAATCAAACTGCTGGACAACAGATTCAAGTCTACAGATAAATGTAAAATACAATTCCTCAGCCAGACCAACTTCTTCAGAAAAATACATTATGTATTTCCCAGTACTGACATGGATAATGCAGTATTTTTCTCCTTGACCAAAGCATGCCACACAATTTGTTTTCTAAGCCAACATGTGCTAAAGCAGAAAAGAATAGCCATTCTTGTGAATTGCTATCAATAAAAAAGCAGCTCCTGTGTCAGTCAGCTTGTGTAACAACAAAAAACCAGATAAGTATCAATGCCAGAATCTCAGCACATCCCACTCTGCACACAAAACATCCTCAGTACTTTTACACAGTCACTGCTGCAGGATGCACACACTGCAGCTCCCAGTCACTTCACTTATTCTGACATCTCATTTTTACAGTGTAAATACCACACTCTGCCCAAAGGAAAACCCCTCTGTGAATGCCTTTTTTGTCATGAACAAGAGACCAAAATGAATGACCAAAGCAGTCCCACTCAAACCTGACAACTTCATGCACTTGCTTTTAGTCTTTATCAATCAAAACCACTGAAATAAAAATAATGGTATGGAGGAGAGCTCTGAATTGAATTCTTGATTGAAAAATCTGTACCAGAAGCCAGCCTTGTCTGAACACAGCTCTCATTAACAACTCTGGCAGTAAATGGCATTTTGAATTTACCATGCCCTAGGGAAAAGCAGATATAAATCAGGGCACCCTGTGGTCATCACCTAGGGATTAACATTTAGTGCAGTGATCAAGCAGCTGTGTCTATTCTAACTTTTCTTTCCCCTCTAGCTTTTTATGGCCAGCAGTTTAAGACACTCAGCAGCCTCAGAGCATCCCCAAGTCCCTGCTCAGCAATGTTCCTGACCCCAGAGCCAGAGCCTGACCCTGAGCCCAAGGCAGCAATAGCACACAGGGCCCTGCAGACCTGAACACCGAGTTTGCTCACATCCATCACAGCGAGAATGACTTTCCTCCTGCTCCTCCTGGCCTTCCACCCCTGCTGCTCCACTGTCTTACACAATTAAACCCCCACAAAACTAATCTTAAAACGTAATGCTTGTCTTGTATTCCCCAACTTGGATTTGAGGTTTTTTTGAGCCAATCCTGTACTGCTGAAATATTTATCTACTCCTACCGCATATAATCTGCTGGTAAGGGATTTTGTATAAAGAATAAAATAAGATGTGGTTAGGCAGTAGTATTAATCTGTTCTCTGATCACACAACTGAAGAATCTCTTAGCTAACGCCTGGTACATAGCTCTATTTACTACTTTTTAAACTTTACTATCACTCTTGGCAATAACAGTTCCTTTGCTGCTGCTCTTTCTTCTGCTCAGACAGGCCATCTGCCATCCTGCTCTCCAAACTATTTGTCAGCTGCAATATCTGCAGGCCCTGAAGGATATTATAGGTGTGAATCACGTTCATATTGTTCGTCCTGTATTTTGGGCTGAGGACAGGACTGTGCTGTAATGAGACACTGACTGCAGAGAAACAGCAAAAGCCCACAGCAGCTAGAACAGAAGGTACATGTCATAAATTTTCAATGTGCACTTCCTATCCCTTAAAACAAATTTATTCAAATTCTCCCCTGGCAATCAACTTTAAGTGGTTTTCAGCACATGTAGATGTTGGCAAAGGATTCCAAGTTATCCACATTAGGTTTTCTCCCTAAAACTGACCACTTTTCATTAAGCAAAGTAGACACATTTTATCAGGGAAAAATGTGTAGATGTTACTCAGATTAATCAAACTGGAGAATCTCTGGAGTGATTTTAGTGGAGTAATTCTAAAGATTGAAGCTCTGACAGGCAACTTGTCAGCCAATGAAGGGTTGTTGAAGGTAAAGCACGCTGTAAAGATGAGCTGTGACTACTAAAAATTTTGGTTTATGTCAGCACATAAGAAGGAACATTTTTATATAAAAGATCAAAATGGGAAGAACTCAGCCTGGTTGTTCCAAACCACTTGATTTAGGGTCATGACTGGAAGGCAGGGAAGAGAAAGCCTCTTTTAATACCTTTTTATTTTTGACCCTTCTACACATGAGTAATTTTTATTTTAAGGTTTGAGTAAGTCTCATTCTCATCTTAGTAAATCCATTCTGACTTTAAGCTTCAGGAATTTTTATTTTCAGGACAAACTCAGCTGGAAAGCTAAAACATACAGGAGACTTTGAAGTCTTATTCTGGGCAGGCAAAGACTCATTAGCATTCATTTTAGCAAGTCTCTTCACTTGAGCAAAAACTAATTGGATAGTACATAGAAAAAAACTTTAAAACAACAGGAGCAATGAGAAAACTCTCACAAAAGCACTTTTTTAAAAATCTCATCCACTTTGTCCATCTTGAAGATGCTGTGCAGCAGGGAAGCGTAGAAAGGTCTGGATTTTGTGTGACATAAGAATAAGAGATTAACTATCAAAATTCTGCTGAATTTTAGAAAGATTTTATAAGTACTGAACACTATTGACCCAAGAGGCAGATTGCTAATGTTGCATTATTTCATTCACTTGAGATATACCTAAAGTGTCCCAAATTAAAAAGCTAAGCAAGTTCTAGCTCAACCTAGCCCAAGACTAAATATAAATATATATATATATATATATATATATATATATATATCTATATATCTATATCTATATCTCTTTTCTTGCCATCTTCCTTTTCTTTTTTAGTTTTATCTTATGGTTAAAAAATAAAAAAGAAATAGGAAAAAAATTTCATTTTCATATGTGCTGAATTCCAGCAGTCAGCTTTGTGATGCTTCCAAGTCACTGAGTTCAAGTGAGCATTTCAGGATTTGTGATGTTTTGCCAACACAGCAGGGTTGATGTCCCTGCTCTCAATGCAGATGTACCCCAGCAGATACTGAATAATTTCCCTGTACTAAGGAGCAGACATAGACATTGAGCAGCTATGACTTTGAGTCTTCCTCAGGTTGTCTTATTGGAGCTTCCTAAATAGTTAGAAGACTTGATCTTTTCTATAGTATCACCTTAAAACTTCTAAATTTGGCTTTTTCTTAATTTTCCATATTATAATTAGTCTCTGATGGAGCAGGAAAATATATTTTGTCCATTTTCTACATAGGAAAGTTAAGGTTATCTTTATTCATACATATGCAGGGTGGTATGAAAAATCAGGCACAGCCTTTCCTGCTTTCACAACAACTTCTGGTAAGAGCTTTCTGACTAAGTCAGGATTGAGGAAAGCAGAAGTCCTGGAGGGAGAAATAGTTACCCTGAATGTACCTCGAAAGGCACAGAAAGCTCATAAAGCAAGAACCGACTGAAATGGGTCATGATCTCCCCAAGCAGATGCATCTCTATATTTATCAACCACCATTATAGTTGTTGACACCCTAAGGAAGTGTTCTTATCACCACCCCAACGGGGCCCAACTTGTCATCTTTGCTTGCAAACTCACATAGTAACATTGCCCCTCAGAATCACACAGGCACCAAATTGCTTCGTTTGGAAAAGACCTCCAAGACTGAGCCCAGCCACTAACCCAATACTGTCAATAACCCAATACTGCTACACCGTGTCCCCAAGTGCCACCTCCAGATGTCTTTTGGATACCTCCAGGGATGGTGACTCCACCATTCCTTGGACAGCCTGATCAACCTTGTGGTGAAGAACCAACCTAAACCCAGCCTAAACCTCCCCTGTCACAACCGAGGCCGCTTCCTCTTGTGCTGTCCCTTGTTACTTGAAACAAGAGACCAACCCACCCCTACAGCCTCCATTCAGGGTGTTGTAGAGTGTTAAGGCCTCTCCTGAGCTCCCTTTTCCCCAGGCTTTAGTCACCATGTTTCCAATGCCAACAAAATGAATAATAAATTACTGAGAATGGCATTGGTGAGCAGCATTTTTACTTGGAGTTCTCTGGACATCTACACATTTGGCTTAACCCAGTTTCTTCTGAAATAGGTAACCTCTTCTCCAAAAGTGTACCAATTGCATTTTAAGGCTTTAAAAGCATTTAAAATCTTCAAATATTTATGGAACACTAAACAAATCCTGACCACAAGGGTTGCTTAAAACATGGAGACTGATAAAGACAATAAATTAATACAGAATTAATAGGAGACCAAACTGTGAAAGACAGCTAGATCAGACTGGAACGCCAAGTCTTTACAGAAAAAAAAAAAACCTCTTGCTTTTATATATATTAACATATATACATATTTATATTTACAACTGCTCATCTCCACAGACCAGCAAGCTCCTTCAAAAGGACACTCTTCTCCCGTCAGTGCACTGCATTGTCTGCCAGATGCAGATGGAGCCATTCAGGGACAGCTCCTCCAGCAGCAGGAGCCAGGCTCCCACATCAGAGCTGCTCAGCTTCTAGAAAAAGTCTTTTCAGAAGGACTCATTAAACCCAGAGTTAAAATGCACTAGGTCACCTCAGTATCAAGAAAATGGCAAATGTATGAAGTAAAACACAAATTAAAACAAATAATTCAGCTGGATGCCTCAAATCTGCTCAATATCTTTTAAATAATTATCTTGAGAAACAATACCCACCAGTATTTTTTTCAGGACTGAGACCTAAGTCAGTATTGTAAACTCTAGCACCTTCTATAATATAGATGAGCATTAAAGCAAAATTCTGCGTTGTGCTCTGTCTAGGGTAGGGCTATACTGCAAAAATATGCTTTTCACTACAGTAGAAATGTCAAGTTTACCAATTCACCACTACAGCTGCCTGGGAAATAGCAGAAAAAGGCTAAAAAAAAGGGAAAAAAATCTACAACCACCAACCCTAAAAAAGACACTGACTGACCCACTCCCTTTTTCTGTGCTGTGATCTAGGCATTCACCTGCAACAGAGCAAAATCAGGTCAAGGACTTGAACCTGTCTTTCACCTGTCATGGACAAGTATTCTGTTCTCTGATAATTCTGGGCTTTTTTTTTCCTGTAACAGATAAGGTTCCTTCTGAACCTGAAAAAGCTTTCACAATAAAAGCACTGTCGAGACACAGAAAACCAGTCTGTATTGAAAATGCAAACTTTTTTTCAAGAAAAAAATCAGTTTTGCCAAAAGCAAACAAAACAAGAATCCAAGTTAAATTTAGATGCTGCTTTTCACAAGCAGCCCACACAGTGGATATTTTCTCCTGATAAGCATTAGGTATTAACCTCTCCCTGTATCTTCAGAGATAACTGGAGCCAACTCCTTTGGAAACAAAATGAAATGTGGACATCTGTTCATTGTAAACATTTAGGATACTAAATTAAACCGCAAATTATATTTTTTTATTCCGTTATGGAACAAAAAAGTAAACATTTTAGATAAGGACGAAAGGGAAGCCTAAATGAGACAGACCAGACAGGCTGTGAAAAGCTGTTTGTGATTAAGACATTCATCTGGAAGATTGGAAACAGAGGAGTCAAATCTTGGTGTCAGAGAGGGAATAGAGGCCACGTGCAGTGACAGTGTGGGAAGGAATCACAGAAAAGCACATGGCAAATACTGAGTGGAAGCAAAGACTGGCAGAGAGAGACAACTCACTAACAGAAATATAATTCAGATGCTGAAGGAAAAAGCCCCTCACAAATGGGCAGGGACATTAAGTAGATATGTCAGGATAGAAGGTAAAAGATTAAAAACCCAAACAATCTGGTATCTTAGCAGCATGTGTAATACACCCAAATCTTCTCTTGCTAACTCAGCTGAGGTGTTCAAGTGGTTGGGGAAGACAAGGCCAAGGAGCAGAATTACTTGCAGAAAGGCAATGGGCAATGACAGGCGGGGCTTTGCTGTTCCTTGTTCTGTGTTTCAGTACTGTTTCTTGGGATGACCATCCAGAGCTGGACTGTCAAACCTGTTACTCAGGCTGTGTGCAGAAGTCACAAGAGAAAAGAGCTTTCTGTCTCCCAGGCCCCTTATTAATTTCTGACTGTTGATGACAGCAAACAATTGTACTTCTTCCCCTAGAGCAAACAGGAACCTGCAGTGAGAGCGAAGAGCCAGGACCCCTGAGGGCAGGGTGCTCACTGAAATGGCTGGAAGTGGATCTGGTCCTGCAAACACAGCCTCATCAAGAACTGCCTCGTCCAGTCTGCTCTTTGGTTTGCTCCCGGGACAACACTGAGCTGGTTTGTCTTTAAGAAATTCCTGCCATGAGCAAATTTATCACTGAAGAGTATGAATACATATGTTCATGGCTGGCAATTTTGACTCCCTAATGGTCAATACAAAACCCAATAGAAAAAGCAATCATACATGGCATAAAAGTCATGTGAGGACAATGCCATCTTGAAGGATTCATTAACAAACATTTACCAGTCCCAGAGAGATCAAGATTCTATCTTTTGATCTTTCTGATCCAGGAAATAATAATTACATAAATTGCTGGGTTTGCACAGTTAAGTTTTAACCAGAAGTGGCTGTTCCCTGTTGCTAAATATAGAAATGTTTTATGTTAGGCCTAAGAAATGAGCCTGAAAATGCCTTCAGGAGTCCCAGTACTGATTTTATTCAAAATCAGCAAAAGATTATAACTTTGATGTGGTAATCAAACTCATAGTAATACTGACCTATAATGTTTTCAGTAAGATCGCCATTCTTGTAGGCAGGTATGTACATACACATTGCCCTCACAGAATCTGGTCTTCACAGCGACACAGAGCACTCACTACTTTAACTTTGAGTGATACTTATTCCTGGTTTTCCTTCATGAGCAGAGATTGTTCAAATTAGCTGAATCAACACTGATAGAAGCTCTAAGCCAAGTGAAAAGTCTAACAACAATAATTGCCTTAATGAGCATCCTTGTAGTGGAGTAAGGACTTAATGCAAAGAGTGAAGATCAGCTAAGGGCACAGGGGCTCTTCTGAGGTATTCATTTTGAAAAGATGATCAGAACACTCAGCAGAAATGCTCTTGGAAGAAATTTTAGCTCTCACATATGAGCCTCTTAATGTTTTTACTCTCAAGGCAGTGAGTGTGCATTGGACTGATCCTCAGCTTTGTGCTTGTGCAGTGCAGAATTTGTCTTCCTGTTGTTCACTACCTAGCCTGTAGCCACAAAACTGTACTCTGGACAGACCACAATAGGAGGAACCCCACAGCACCTGCCCCCACCCTACTGCATTTTTTACTAGGATCATCTAATGCAGAACCACTAACAGGAGGTGGCAAAACATTCAATTCAGATTAGATTTAATACAGATACATTAAAAGACATAGGATTAACTGCCAATAAGAGAAATCCATCTCCTCTTTTCATGTGTCCTTACTAGCTCCTGCACCAGGCAACAACGCCTTAAAGACCTATACCATGCCATATACCTATACCATGCCATCTCAACCAGCCATGAAGAATTCAACATCAGAATTGTGATGTAAAGTGAAATAGTATTGCTAAGTAAGATCCTCTTGGACAACTGAGTAGCTAATTTACAAAGACAAGAACCCAAAAAAATCAATGTTTTCAGTTAAGAATTTTTCTCCTAGGAGGTCCAAAAATGTGATCTGACAAGTCAGTGATTGACTGCACTTTATCCATCCAGCCAAAATCAGGGAAGCCCTTCCAAAAGTCCATGGGAGATTGACACCAACACCAACATGTTGTCAGTGAAGGGTACACGAGTCAGAAAAGTTAGTGACTGAGGGTAACAGGCGAAATAAGGGGCTCACAGGGTGTCACAGAACATAGACTTCAACCATATTTGCACTTGCACAGCCACGGAATGGCCAGCAGCAGATTTGGGAAACCACAGTGTGTTTGCAAGAGGGACGGGAGGAGAGGCTGTTTCAGAAGGTGCCTGTTCTGGGGGAGCTGCCCTGCCTCTCACGGCGTTCCTGGGATGCTCCCGGCGGAGCGGGAGCGGCGATTCCCAGCCGCGGTCCTGGTGTAACACGGCACCCTCCCTGCACAGCCATCCGCTGGGCTCTGGGACACTCCACCATCAGAGGGTAAACCTCCCTAAAACACACCTGCAAAAACCACTACACAAAGACCTAGAAATTCCTGAACTAGACACAAGTCCCACATTTCACAGATGAATGGCATTTTGGAAAGGCGGCCTTCAAACTCCCCTGCATGAGGTGGCTTTCGTTTCCTTTTTGGTTTATAGCAACCATGGCTTACAGAAAGACATGCTGAAAACTTCTTGTTGGCTGGGATTTGTATTGCTAGAGATCCCATTTTCTTTCTTCCTTGGGATTTGTACTGACTCCATATAAAATGACTTGTTCAATTTCATTATTATCCTTCCAACCACATGCAATTTTTGAAGAAGGAAACAAGTGGTTTTGAGGTTTGTTCAGAGTTTTTTTTCCCTGCTATCAAAGATACTGCATTTGCCTGATTCCAGATGCTTAGTAAGAATGTCTATAAAGATGCAGCCTGCACAAAATGAATTCCAGAAGACCACCTATAGTGTAAAGGCCATGGCAAAACCAGGCATAATGGAAAACTTCAGATTAAAAGTTTGAAAAAGAACCAATGCTGAGTAACCAGATGCCAATACATTCTTGTCTTCCAGGAGAAGAGATGAACAGAGAAGAATAAGGAACTAATGTTTCTTTAAAACTAATATAAGAATTTTGGTCTAATTCAGATTGAATTTTCCTATTTTTCCAAATAAACCTGTATGACTTTTTATTTTAATGTTATTTGAGCTAATTCCTAAATAAAGATCCATATGAATTTAGTAAAGGCTGACATGTAATTTAAAACTGAAATATGAAATGGAAATAAATTGTAACGCCCTTACTAATATTTCTGGAAAGAAAGCCAGAAGGTGTTGGGAGTAGTTGTGCAAACCCATTCCTGGTTTGTTTGTTTTTTTTTTTTTCCAAAAGGACTAGCAATTTAAAGAAAGTAGGGAAAAAACATCTCTGTTATGCACACAAAAGTAATGAAAGCAATTCAGCTTAATATTTGGCAACAGCACTCACATGAATGCACTTTTTTTACCTGTTTCGACTTAAAAAAAGCAACACAAATTTAGAAGACGAATGAACTCATGATACTCTCCTCTCCTCATTAGAAAAATGAGGATTCCCAATGTCCTTCTAATTTTGAAATCTATTTTGCAGTACTGACAGAGAAAACAAGGAATTTAAAAAAATACTCAAAAACATCTATACTGCACATTCTGGACAAGTCACTGTTAGCTTATCCATAGAATCAAATATTATAGATGCTTCCTACAAATTTAAATTTTGCATTTAGGATTGTAAGAAATAACATTATCAAAACTGCCACTGATTTTCTTTGCCCATGGCATTAGTGGCAAATCTGTGACTTCAATTATTCTCTCTTTGACTTTAATGTTTCAGGACACTCTGATAACCAACACATTCACGTTTCCAGTTATCACTGGTGAACACTTTCACTGAACCTTTGTTAATGTCGCACTTCTAGTTTGGAACATTCCATTCCAGCTCTGCAGAATAAAGCCTAAGTTATTATTTTAAGGAAAAGAAAACAAAACCAGCAACAAAACAAATCAAAACAAATCACAGAAAGTCAAATTTTACAGCTTCCATACAACTCAGACTTGAAAACACATCATCTTTTATTGATCGTATCCCAAGGTCTTTACGCACCTGATGATCAAAGAGGAGGGAAAACACGTCCCTCACTGCCTCAGGGATATCTTTTCTTATTTTACCTTTCTGATGTTTCATATTCCTCAACCTGTCTCTCATTTGAGGCATTTTTCTCGCCTACAGTTAAACTTATTGAAACTTCTGGAGAGATTGTGTTGCTTTTCTTCTTTATTACTATTTCAATTAAGGCAATTCCTTCCTTTCAATCCATTAATGCATCAGGACTCATCTAAGTTAATTTGTGATGCATTTGAACTGGAGGAACTCTGGCTGCACACCTTTATGAAGAGATTGCAGTTGAGAGAAAAATCAGATGCACTTGATGGAGGCTAACAGATCTTCTACTGACTTGTCATTTTTGGGGATTTCCCTTGACTGTAGTCACCACATCTTTTGTTCTCTAAACCGATTTTTACAAGCCATTAGAATACCACCCTTTGATTATTTAATTTTTGTAAAAGATTAACATCCTAGAGCAGTTAATGTTTTTTGTGAACACAGTGCTGGTGTGGCATTCTGCCATTAGTTTGATAAAATAACAGCCACTATAAAAGAAGTTTGGCCTACAAGCTCCCTCTTCATATGCTTTTTCTGAATAAAACAGTCTTGAACAGATGAAATAATTAATGCAGAGGACTTAAAACTTTTCTTTTTAAGACTACGTTAAGTCACAAAATTTAGACTTAGATCTAGATTTCAAAAGTTCTTTCTGGGATTAAGTAAGTCCCATGTTAAATCTGTTGAAGAAGGACTTGTCATCCACAAAACTCAGATATTTCCACCTCTGGGTAGTCTCCCACTCCTAACTGCCCCTATTTCCATGCAACCTTTGAAGTCCTTCCAACAGCAAAATCTTATTTTCTCCTATACCTTCTAGAAATCAAAATAGGAGAAAACCCAAATTCAGAGGGAACTCTGACAAATTCAGAAAGGTTAAGTAGATTTAACAAAAAATTATTCAGGCCCTAGAAAATCAGTCAGGATTTTCTGACTGATTCAGTGAGGAGCATAAGTTTCATTGTATGTATTCAAACTATTTGAAAATATATTTTAGAGATATTTCACAATGTCGATGCTCCTTATCCTCTATTTGATAAGAATCTCTTTGCAAAAAACCTTTGTGGTGTGCAGTGCAGTAGCACAGAGTTCAAAGCCATGTCTGCTTAAAGCAGGAGGCTGAACTTCCTGAGTTCTCCACACTTCTCCTTCAACATAAATTATCCTACGATCTCACAAATACAAAGCTATATAGGGGGAGTAAAAAATAAAATGAAATACCTAAGATTTTTGCTTATTTTCTTGGGGAGATTTTTGTTTTGAGGACATTAGTGGGAGTCCTGGGGTTTTTAATACATTTTTGGAAAGACATTTTTTCATTTGTAACCTAGCTATAGTTGTGTTTCTTATTTACAGTCCCAGTCTTCCAGAAGAGGGAGTTTGATCCTTTGCTACAGTAATCTAAGAATGAGCAGCTGCAGGTTCCAGATATGACACTTGCAGGTTTCTCTTTGATGAGATTCAAAGAGTAACGTGTGCCATGTTGTCTGGCACAGGTTGAAGTGCTGTAAGACCACAGGCTACAGCTCACTCAGTGGGAAGAAGACAGTTGACATTTGAAAAAGCCAGTTTAACAAAGCTCAAACATAACAACATGGAAACCAAGAGGAAAAAAAAATGAAAGTTGAAATGAAGCTTTTAACAAAGCACAAAAATTTGACACATTTTGCTGTAAGTTTTGTCTGGAAGCTGAAAATTCTTGAAACTCTCAGAGCAGGGATGCCAAACAAACCCTGTTTTCTGGTGGCTGGTTCACACAGATTATGAGTGAAGTATGATCATATAACAGAAGAAATTATGTGATGGGGGGTTGATGCAACGGCAGGAGCATGGCCTGGTGATCTATAAGCTTTCCAGCTCACTCTTACTCTTCTAGGAAATAATGCATTTATTCTGCAGAAGGATTGGATAACATTCTCAATATTTAATAGAGGATCCCTCTTTACTCAAGCTTCTGAGTCAAATGGGACAAATGGGAATGTTAATATGATGAAGAAAAAATTAATACTGAACCGTGTAAAATTGAAATACACAATTTGCATAGAAAAGTAGCTTTCAATGCAAAGAACAAAATACTTATAGGTAAAAAGGAGCAATTTGGTAAAATGAAGTAAGGTGATAAACTCATTTTCAATGTCTCATTCTCCACTTTGGAATATGCCCACAGAACAGACAAAGCTCTAAAGGTTTTACTTTGCCTCAGTATAAAAGCAGATTATCTGCAGCCTACATACAACTTACCTTTCAGGACTCATTGGGCTAGGCAGGTCTGCTCCAGAACACTATAAAGGACAGTACAGGAGTACATTTCTACAACTTATGCCATAAATAAGTTCCCAAGCCTACAGATACACACAGGACTACAGAAAAATTTCTTGTGCATTAAGTTGTATTAAGGTTGTACTTAAAATGCTGAAAATAGAAGTGTTCTACCATTGCTGTTAGCTGTATTTACAGAGGAGGTAGCCCAGACAAAGAAAGCTGAAATAACATTCTAAATATACTTTCCTTCCAGCATGTGACTGCTCTTTCTGTTCTTTTTGTCCCATTATTATTTCCTCCATATAATGGAGAAGATGACTGAGAGAGAGAGTTCAGGGACTTCTCCTGCACACTGTTAGCATGGCTGACAGATTTCCTCCTCAAACTGAGCCTGTGAGCCTGGGTGGCTTTGCCATGCAGCCTTTTCCCCTGTTGGTGACATTATTATTTTGTTAGGTTCCCACATGTCTGAGGTTCCCATAGTTTAGGCAAGTTTCTCTCATACTTCAAGATTACCAAACTTCTCAAACTACTTATGTTTGGATTGTTTTGGATTCTTTTTTAATAACTTTCTCTTATAGCCAGAAAATCTTGTCAAGAATAGAGATATTAAGGAAAGTGGAAGCTGTTACATCTGTGACACCTAAAGGTCCAGTCACAGAGCCTGTGCCTGGAGTGTTTTGACATTGGTCTGTGTGTGTTTTAAATTTTTTTTTTCTTAGGACTTGAATCCTGTCTTTGAGCTGAAGGAAGGTAGCAGGTGGCAAATCTGATTGCAAGAAACCATGGATGCCAATTCAGGAGCTCTGAAACACCATCTAGTAGTTTCAAAAAGTGTTTCCTGAAAACACGATCTTAAATACCTTCATCAGTTACTTGAATTAAACTACATGGATGTGATCTAGCATTCATTAATCCATATTAAGTAATACATAATTTGTATTTATATCTGTGATGCAAAGTCAAGACCTGCCTAATACACATCTAGAATGAGGTAAGAAGCTGGTGTTAAAAGTATTGCAGGGCCATAACACACTATTTTCCACTATGCAAATGATATGCAAATAACAGCTACACTGAACAACCTTGGTTTGTTTTAGCAGGCTATTTAAAAAACAACAACCAAAAGATGCTTTTGCCCATGTACATAAGTAACAACTTTATAACAAAACTGTTGCTATTTATGAAGTGACTGGTGCAGATTCACTTTCCAGTCACGACAAGGGTATATTCTGAAAATACAACCTGTGGTATCACAGGCTAGGTAAGACATGAACATTGCTTCAGTACTTCATGCATGCAAACTTCAAATAAGCTGAATGTTAGCAGATGTGTCATCAACAGCACATTCACCACCAGGAACACCCTAAGCAACCCCATGAAACTCAATGTGCTGGACTTGTTCATAAGGCTTGACTGACACCAGCCAGTGCTGGCTCCGTGCAGCCCAGACAAAAGAGCCCTCATCGCATTTTCCAGCTTTCAGAAATTTAGTGTTGCATTAAAAAAATTGCTTCTTTCTAAAGCCACCTCCAAATTCACCCTTCAGCCATTCTCTTTCTAATCCAAACACATTCAACCACAAATCTAAGTTTTGGCAGTGCAAACCCAGAGCCTTTGAAAATGATAATACTGTGCTTGACTACTTTGTCAAATACTTTTTACACTCCTCAGGTTATGCAAATTACAAACACTTCTGCTACTGAGTGCTACTTATCAGCATGATATTACTTTTTTTTCCTCTCACCAGAAGGAAGAGAACTGATTTAACTCCTGAACGAGATGTTGTCACTGTCCAGCTGCAGCAGAAAGTTTAATTATCTTCCTTCCAGGCTCGACATCCTTAGAACAAGTGCATGTGTACACATGTACACTGAGATATATCACATTATGCCAGCACACAGAAATGGACCTGAACTGGACCTGTCTTTTCCTCTTTTGAAAACAGACAAGACTCAAATATAAGTTAAATTTAAAAACTGACTAGAAACATATCTAACTCATGTTAACCTTCTTCATTCATTCCAGAAGAGAGGCTCCTTTTGGGCCACAGGTGTGTCCAGTGGACCCATGACAATGTCAAGCCAAAGCCCCTCCTCCTTACATACTCTAACTAATACCATTTTGAAAGAAAATTTCAACAAAATAAAAAAAAAAACAGTTTTTGTTTTCAGAAGGTATAAAAAGGCTGTTTCAGGAGCACTTAGCCTCACTATCATGTGGCTGAAAACTGCTCTGGAAACAATCCAGCCAGAACTCAACTGGAGTAAGGATCTCCTACTGAAGAGAAGCAACCAACACAAAGAAAGAAACAAAAATACTGTCTTGCACCAGATAAACACTGTTTGGGACTTTTGGTCTTGTTAGATGCAGCCTAATCTGGGAGCTTTTTGGGGCTTTGTGCTGGATCTGCACGGATTTAACCTCTACTCTTGAGAGAGTAAAGCCAGAGTCCCCTGTGAAAACCAGGTCAGACAGAACTGTTGTTCATCAACAGTCCATTCCCACACTTCTAGAACACAAACTACCTTTTTCCTTGACATATACACAGCTTCTGTACTGACACATGCACATACAACTTGGCTGAGGTAAAATCTGCCTGCTCACTACAAGCTCTGCACTTTACCATTAAAGGTCAAGCTAAGGAGAAAATGAACCAAACACAAAGCAAACCAAAATGGGAGCTACACAACACAGAGAGCTACAAAGCAACAGGTGCTTTTGGAAACAGGTTTTCACATGGAAAAGCACAAGAAAATAAATTAAAAAACACAAAGACTAAAAAAACAAGCATTGTTCTTCAAAAAAAACCAAGCCAAAACAATTAAAATCTAATTTTAAAGAGTACTCAAAATCAGATGACTTAATATGCTACAGTTTCCAGGTATGTGAACAAAACCAAGAGATTGGATATGACCCTTTGTTGTACGTCACTTCATTTAAAAATGTAAGATAAACATAATTAATTGGATTCGCCTTCAAAAAATTAATCTTCGATAATATTTTTGGCATAGTTCTCTTAGTCAAGAGAATTTGGAAAGGGAAACAGTGGAGTAAGAGAAGATATATGCAATGTTATTCTGACATGTAGAAAGTTACTTTGCCTCCACATCTGAAAGTACATCTTTATTATTTTTTATGCAAATAGACAACAAATCACTTGTCCAAGTGAAAAATAATTAATTTCCATGTAAACTGATATAAACTGCTTCTAAGGAGATTATAATCTCTTCGGTGCCACACAATGCGCATTTATTTCCTTTTGAAGGAACCACTTTGCACTCTATACCGGGTTTCCTTTTAGATTATGTAATTTTACTTGTTGTTGAGTCGAAAGGAGAGAAACACAAATGTTTTGGCTCTAAGCAGGGACAGTATTATTCCAAACCATAAGGAACCGTGTCCCCTGCTGGAGCAGCACACGTTTCACAAGAACAGAGACTGGATGATGCGGTTTTACCCTACCAGCAAGAGCATCACACATCTGCAGTGGCCCCCAGCAGGGACTGTCTGACTACAGGCAAAGGGTCATCTCACACGGCAAGAGCAGCCTCCAGCACGGATTGGAAATAGAAGAAAAACATTTGACGTACTTGGATCTGACAAGATTGAGTCGGTTTTCGGCAAAAATTGGTCACAGCGGACTCCTTGGTAGCCCTCTTTGCACCTGAGGAAAAGGGGATAAATGACAAACATACGCATGCGGCAGTGAAAGGTTAATCTCAAGGCACCAAACCAACCCTGCCAACACAGCTCCACAATACGCAAGTTATTTGCACTCTAATGGGAGCATGGTTATTACTGGAACACAGTGGAAGCAGGTAAAATCATTTGTGTTTCAAAAAATTTCCCCTCAAACCTTTCGATTATTTTAGAAACTAGGAAAACAAACATTGTTCTAGCACAACCATTCTTTTATACATCAATTCAGTGAAACAACCAAAGAAAAAACCAGTATAAAGTATGCATAGCTACAAGTAAAATAAACTCTTCAGGTAACATAGCACTTTATAAAGCTTCCATGCTGCACAAAACATGAGACAGACAACTTCTCTTTGGCTGTCTGAAAAAGCTAGCCATTAATTTTAATACCAGTTTATACTGTGCTTAGATAGACATCACCAGGCATTGTTTGCAAGCAGGAAGTTTAAGATGCCTGTGAGATTAGATTTTAAAGCACATAAACCAGAATACCCTCCTGCCTCAAAAACAAGAACTGGCTTTGACTGAGATTGTAATACTATTATTTATCTTGAAGCCTTACTTTGAAGAAATTCCATTTGCTGCTTTTGAACTGTTCTCAGAAGTCTCATTTTAACTAAGCGTATCAGAATCGGATCTTTAATTATTTATTCGTCAAGCAGTTTTTCAGAGGAAAGTGATGGACACTTTAATTATAAATGATAGCACCAGGGATTCCTTATCTCCCAATGCTCTTGCACATCACATAAGCAATATGCTCAAATCAGCATCACCAGCTTTCATTAGGGTTGACAACTGCAGCTTGAATGATGTGATAATGTCAGGAGAAGAAGTTATCTGTTCCTTCACAATGTTTGTACTCAGGCCTCCTCTAAATGTTGCCTTTTAATACACTTTTGATTTTATAAATTAATGGTTCAATGAGAAGTGTATCTCACCAGCACTGACTCAAGAACATTTGTGAGAAAATATGTAAAATATGTTCCCATCAGACCAAAAATGTAGTAAAAATCTGCAGTAAGATTTTAAACCCCCATACATATAATATTTCAACACCTCCTTTTTGACCTTTCTCCCTGATGGATATGAGGTACTGCTTAGGAGATCAGCTTCCTCCCAGTACTTGCCTGTCTATAAAATAACTGATTTGAAAAAACTGTTCAGGTTTTGTTTCATTCAGATCCCATGACAGCAGCCATAAGCTATCGGTCAATGAAAAAATGTTCAATTAATTAAAACTGTCCACTAGTCAGAAAAACTGAAGCCCACATGTACTCAGGTACTGACACATGCATCTTCTGCCTCTGATTAAGAAACATCAGAAGCTGCCTCACATCAAAAAGAAACCCTTCTTCACAGTCTTGAGAGGAGCTGGCAGACCTCATACAAAGTTTAAGTACAACCTGCCCTAGTGGGGATTCTTGCCTTTCTATGAGCATTTTCTATTCACTTTTTGACACACATTTGTACCTGCCCCGGTTATAAATCCCATATTACAGACTTAAGACCCTCTATGCTACACTGTTGGTCATACAAGCATGTGAGGAGAGAGTCACAGAGTGGTATCTCCTGGAAGAGCTGTGCCCCGTGCTCGTGGGTGTGCGTGGACGTTTTCACTTACCTGTACCTCTGACAAACGTGCCACAAGAGGAATGTGTTTCTTTCAAAATTTAGTACAGAGGTAGATGATACTCCAAAGGACAATCTTTTAATGAAACACCATAACCTCACACTCAGACAATACCTACTATGGTGAGACTGCACCTTGAACGCTGTGTCCAGCTCTCTGTCCCTCAATACAAGAGGGACATTCAGGTGCTGGAGCGAGTCCAGAGCAGGGCAATGGAGCTGGTGAAGGGAGTGGAACACAAAGGAGGAGTGCTGAGGGAATTGGGGAGGTTTAGCCAGAGAAAAGGAGGCTCAGGAGGGGCCTTACTGATCTCTACAGGTCCCTGAAAGGAGGGTGCAGTGAGGTGGGGTTGGTCTCTTCTCCCAGGTAAGAAGTGACAGGATGAGAGGGAATCGCCTCAGACTGCACCAGGGAAGGGTTAGATTGGGTATTAGGAAAAAATTCTTTACTGAATCTGTGGCCAGGCATTGGAACAGGCTGCCATGGGAAGTGATGGAGTCAGCATCCCTGGAGGTTTCCCACACCACACCTGTGTAGATGTGGTGCTGCGGGACACAGTTTAGACATGGGTTTGGGTTAACAGTTGGACCTACTGATCCTAGAGGGCTTTTTCAGCCTCAGTTATTCTAGAATTTGATGGCCAAACATAGCTTGGTTTTTTAAACTGCATTAAGTTTTTCAGCAAAGATAAAAATTAAGTCTTCTACTTCCCTTAACAAATTCTTTTTTGAATCTCTGAAAGCAAATAATAGCAATAATTGCTCTGCCATTATGACACCTGAGTTCAAACTTTTGCACGTTAAGCCCTTAAGCCTTGCAGAATATACATTTGACAGTTATAATGCTACAATATGATAAAAGTTGATCATGTGGCATCCCATCATCTCAGCTAAATCATCTACCATGTGTCCTAAATAGGCAGATGTGATATGCACACATGCTGCTCATTGGTATCACACCTCTAGGTAAGAGAGCACAACAACCCACTGCAGAAAACCCTACAAAAGCAGCACTGTGGTGACACATACAGCAGTTCAGCAAAGTCCAAATGAGGTCACTCAATATTGCCATATGCAGTGTGAATGATCAAATACATATTTATGGATGCATCAAAAAAGCCATGAGTTACCAGAGAAACCTTGAGAAATGCTTAGGTGCAGCTCATGGTTTCAGAAATGATCACTCAATTCCGAGACAAACTAATGTTTATTAGAGACACCATTAAAAAAAAAAAGGAAAAATAGAAAAGAAAAATAATGTGGATAAAGTATTGCCTGTAGGGAAGCAAAAGCATGATGTGCATGTGGGACCCCTGCAGTAAAGGCTGGAGAGGACAGCCTAAGATCCATTCCAGCACCAGGAACAGCTCCTCTCCTCTTCTGAAGCACTGCACTGCATCAGCAGGCTTGGGCTTAATGCACACCATGGCAAAGGGGTCTAAAAATCGTGTTAATTGCAGCCCCTTTGCAGAGTAAATAGGGAAAAAAAAGGAATTCTCTTTTTGCATTCAGTTTTTCACCTAAATGAGTGTGTCTGTCTAGGCTCTAGACCAAAAATATCATCAGGATTGTACTGTATGAATGGAATTAGCTAAATCCTTCTGATTACACGGTATGAAAAGGCAAGCACAGGTAAAGCTACTCTGCACTGCTGAAATGCTTGCAAACAGCATATCCCTGATAAGTGCTAAATTCAGCTAAGATTATTTCATCATGTCTTCCTCACTTCTTTTTTTGGCAATGTGCTTTCCCAGATGATTTTTTGAGGTCACCAGTAACAAACTGCATTGTGCATTGCACTTTGTGAAGTCAGCCACAATGACCTCTGTGTGAAAACTTGCAGGCAGAAACACATCTCTCATTCCTCGTGAGAAGCCTTTTTCCCTTTTTACTTAAGCACATTTGCACCTAACTATGAAAAAATAAGTAAGAGACTTTATTAATTCTTTCATTGTTTTGCTAATGTTAAACAGTACTAATACATGTTTGTTCTAGTCAAATAGATCACAGACACTTTCTGTGGACATTTTCCAAAACTGTTTCTTGTACAACCTTATGGAGCCAAGGGACATTTCAAATAGATGACTGTGTCACTCATAAGACTAACACAGCACTCTAATTTTTAATGCTGGATTCATTTGAAAAAGTAAAGTGAATGGGGGTGAGGGTGGAGCAAATTGCACAATAAACAAAGATGAATAATAAAATAGATTTAAGACAGCAAAAAGGGAAGAAAGAGAACCTACATAGAAAACATAGGGCAGGACATAAAACTTTAGGCCAAGAAGCCAATACTATCACCACTTACATTTTCCCCAAAAACTTCCATATAAAGCTCCACACCCCTATTATGCCTAAATATTACTTGTCAAGGGACAGGAAGGTGGGGATGCAGAAGAGAGAGTGGCAGCAGCAAACTGCAGAGGCTAGGAAAGAAGGCAGCACTAAATCCCCATCCCTTTCCTCCTCCTCTCTGATATCCATCCATCTGAAATGGAAACAATTCTCCCTTTTCCCCAAGTGTGGTGATCACATTGCCTCTGACCATGTGAAGAAGTAAGCAGAAAATGGCTTTTCTGCACAAAGAATTTGCGAAAAATAAAGTATACAAGTTCATTTCAAATGAAAATTTTGAAAATAACATGTGGCATCTCAGGGACAGACTACACCAGAAGAGAAAGCTGTAGGACTACACACCAGAAAAATAAGCATGTCATAGGCCAAAGGTGGTCTGTAATATTAAATAAAAAAAAAGTCATAATAGCTCAGTGCCCAAAAGATTAACTTATATGAACCTATAATCTGATTCTAGTCTCATAAACAGGAGTAATCCAATTTGAAAGATGGAATTAATAGTACCTATGAAAAATGAAATTTAATTTTTGCAGTGAATCCAAATCAACACACATTTCCATCCCCTTGTAAAACTGCAAATTGGCAGTCTCAAAGATGATATTAATTAGAATGATCCATCTCAGTGGATCAGTTGCAAATTATTTTCTCCTGACACCATTATATCCCCTGCACTAAGATTCAGATGCCAGTAAGAGAACATACTGCAGCTCTTATTTATCCTCTAAGAGAGAAATCCAAGATCATGATAAGAAAATATTCTAATGGTCTATAAATTTCGATCAAGTATTTATTTTCACACAGAGAATGCAATACTCTTTAACCTGGGTCAGAGAATCAGTTACAATAAATCTATGATAGCAAGCCATGACATTATATAGGCCATTGGGCTGTCCCACAATCTAGCCTGAAATATACTGTAAACAATGACAAATAATTCCTTTGCTCTGCAGGTAAGCTAAATATAGATTTCTGTGCCTGCAAGGAGAATGACCTTAGCTGGCATACATAGAAATTTACATTTATTATTTGGATTGTTATTAGGTGAAGATTTTATTCACAAGGGAGGAAAAATTAATCTTAACAGTGAGGGTCAGACAGGACATCTGGTCATTCAAGACACGCAGCCAGTCTGAGTAGAAAAGAAGCTTCCTTGGTTCCGCAGATCAGGCCACCAGATCACAGGTGAGAACACTGTGCTCAAAACCAGAGAGAAAAGAACCCTTCAGGAAAATCAGTAGTTTGCAGTCTGCTGGTCAGGAACCCACCTGAGGTGGGAGATTCACATTCAGTTTTTGCTGTGAGAATGGAGCATGAGGAACTCAAAGCCAGGTTTTCCATGTTGCAGAAATGTCCTGATCATTTGAGTATTATCTATTCTGAGAAGAAGCCCCTTTCTTCAAGTTCTACCCCTATGGTCTGTGCTGTGCCAACATAAAACCTACTAACCAAAACTAAACTAAATTCAATATAAACACATAAAACCACACTAAATTAAAGTAACATGAATGCATGGTATTAAAAAGAACAAACTGGGGATCCAATAAGGAACTGGCTAAAGACATACTGCTTTGGACATACTCATGAATCCCTTCAGATGGGAAAGCCTGAGCAATAATCCAGGACACTCACCCTCCTCCTATTTTTCTTTTTTTTTTAGTCCTTTCAGAAAAGGCAATTTTAGATAATCCCCACAACAGAGAGGCTACTTACTGTATAATAAAAGTTTCATACAGAGTTTTAACTTGATTTTGTTAAGACCTTGCAATCTATTATGTGACTGAATTAAAGTATCTATCTGCTTCTTCTTTTTCTTTCCTTAGAGAAATAGTACAACCCTTACAGAATGGACAGCATCAGCTTTAAAAGGAAAATCAAAAAACCCACGTGTCTGTCAGCTTTCTTTAAAAATGTTGTAACTATTAAAAATAGGTAGAGCAAGTAACCAGAAAGGAAATTATCTTGAGAAGGCAGACAAAGAATAGTAAAGAAAGGGGGTTTTTTACATTATTTTCTGTGGAACCAGTCCAGCTGAAACACTCTAACATCATAGAGAAATTATAGTCCGATTGTTAAAAAATCATATTTATGATTGGTACAATTCACTGTACTCTTCAGTATGTAAATTGCCAGTGCAGCTCTCAAACAGGGAAGGACTGCTATGCTCTCTCAGTAGATGGCATAAAGAGTAGAGGTCACAGCTACTAAACTCTGAGACACTGCCCAGATTTAGATACTAAAACTTCCACCTAATTCGTTGACTCCATTGTTTCAGGATCCTTTAGTCTTGGAGAAACTAAATGGGGACACTTTAGTAAATAAATCCTCTGTAGGAACCACTAAACTAAATGAGGCTTTTAACATTTGAAAAGGAGTTCTGTGCATTTGACTTAAATGCCTCATCCATAATTATGCTGGAACTACTGAATGATCATTCCTCTCCTGATATAGATGGCTTGCCTTCTTTGTCTTTCCTAACAGGTAGGCCATAACAAGAAATAAAATTAACAAGATATGTTAGTAAAGCCATTCAAGCCATCCAGTAGTCATCCATGACAGCACCTGAACTGATGATAATTTCCCTTCCCTCAACAACAGACAAATTTTCTTTAATTTGAAGGTGTTTCCTCAAAAAAAAAAAAAAAAAAAACCAGAAAGTTTCATATTCCTAATCAATGCACATAGCCTAAGCAGAATTGTTACATAACAGTTCCAGACTACTGAATTCACTTACAACTCTGGTTAGCTTTTGTATCCAAAGAGATATAAATATATTATTGATAGTTACTTGCTATCAAATTCATTTGTGGCATATCCACACCTGGATAAACAGTTCACACCAATACAAGGTCTTTGTGCTTTTCAAGGGATAAGAATTACCTGCCTTAATCTCCTTAACAACAAACCACATCTGTAAACCACAAAAAAACCTTAGAAATGGTCTGTGAGTATCATCTAATAACCCAAATGTTTAACCAACTAACTGAGCAATCATTTCTTTGCTGTTCTGAGTTTAACCAGCCAGAAAAACTGAAAAGCTTTGATTAGGTTTCTCCACAAGATACCTCTGTGATCAATGATTTACCATGGATGATAAATGAACACAGTCTTTCATTATGCACGGCAGTCATCAGCCACGAGAAAGATTTTGAATAAATGGAAAGTGATTTCATACCATATTCAAAGCCTCACACAGCACAGATGAAAGCCACCTTCAATACTTGAAAAAAACAAATGAAAACAAGACCCTTGCTTTATATTAAGCCTGCCCAAGATTGCCATTTTATAAATAAAAATTCTTCAAAACTCTTCTTGAAAACATCTACCAGGGACCTAGTTAGAAAAAAGTATCTAAGAAATCAATAAAAGGACTGAAAGATGTAAGATTTATATTTGGTATCATGGGGTTAGGTGCCCTTCAAGAGCCATTTGTTAAAGATGACAATTATAACAACAAATGAGGTAATTGTAAGGAGAGGTGCAAACTCACTCCTGAGTGGCTTCACAGGTTTGCTGGATGCGTCTCTTCCCACTTTCCTCCCCACAAATATTACAGTCCAACATTAAAATCTTTGGCTTCCAGCTGCTTAATAAAAGCAACAGAGCCCTGGACTTTTTTCAAAAACTGTCAAATACATTTTTGGGAATATTTCCCAATTCAATAGTATGACCAAAAATACTCAGAGAAATTAATTTTTTTGTTTCAAGCCCAAGCTAGAAGCACAAAAGATCCTTTGCTTATCATGGCAAAGGCATGCAAGACTTCCAACCTGGCCCTGCATAACAAAGACCATTTTTCAAATGGCAGCAAAACTTTCTATTTAATTTTTTTGACAAAATTTAAAATACACCCAGGAACTCAGCTTGTCTAGTCATAATATCTACATGGAATACTGCTTGTCACAGACTCCTCTGCTAAAAAGCTCAAGGTCACATCAAGCCAGTGCTTACCTACAGAGACAGGAACTCAAAACCCCTCAGTAGTTCAGTGAGCCATTTGCTTTGTACCTGTTTTTATACCTGGCTTGAAAAAAATAATTGGAGCCACTCAGACGTGTCAGTAAAGTATCTTTAACTCCTACCAGATGGTCTACACAAACCATGTCCCTGACTTCAAGGTAGGAGATAGGGTCTGCACACATCACATTTCAGAGATAAGAACAATTTGACATGCACTGTAATTGTCTACCAAAGTTCAAACAGAGGAACATTTTGCAGAATAACCCTTCCTTAGCATATTAAATATCATTTAGAGCCCAGAGGAAGACTAGTTTTAAAATTCAAACAGGCCACTCTCTGTAGATCTATAAAATTGCTGACAAAAAACCTAAAAATCTTTAATGTTGCCCTATTATACATAAAGTTTTAGTCTTGTGCAGAATATTCTTTTTTCTGAAAACTCTATGTATTGCAATGACATTATGGCATAAGTCTCACTACATAGATGTAGCCTTCTGAAAAAAACCCACACCACAAAAAATTCTAGGGAATCGAGTGTTTTGGTCCATGAGTTATTAATGCAACTTAATAAAGCTTCACCAGCCAAAATATTTGTAATTTAGTGGGCTTTGGATGAGCATGGTTCAGACCACAGGGTGTGTATTAGCTGCAGGAAATACTCCTTGACTACAGATAGTACCTGACCCATCAGTGACATTATTATTTACTTGTGCAAAATGGGAACTTTTTCCCCAATGGAAAACCAGGAATGTGGATATTTTCTATCTAAGATAAAATTATGCACAGAAAAGAATAGTGTTCACAAAAGGACCTGCTACATTTGAATGAACAATTTTCATCTCTTCTCAACACTTTTTGTAAAAGTAGGCAGTTGCATGAGAAGCCACCCATGCTCTGCCACCACCTGCCAAGCCCAACAAAAAGGAAAACTTTGAGGATTGGAGTATTATGAAATAACAGTAACTCCAATAGGTAGCACAGATGTGACATGCTTGCTGCCAGAACATACTGGTCATACATACAAGACTCTTTCTTGATTCCATTTTCAAAATAATGGCAGCAGAAAGCAACAATCAGGAAAGTCATTGTTCCCATTTAAAATCATTTTGTGGATTAGAATTAGTCTCTGACAAGACGTCCCGAGGAAATTTGATGAATACATTTGCTTCTCTTGAACTCCTAATCATAAATCAACTGAACTGAACTCAGCCATGTGTTCCTGATAATTCTCTTCTGAATTCAGGTGAAAGAAAGGCAGCAGAGCTCACACTGCCTGTAGACAGTGCTACAAAATCCTCCCCATCACATACACACAAAAAGAAGCAGAACAGGTCATTCTGATTGTATTCATTCTTATTTCAAAGGAACTAATTTCTGAAGACTAAAACCTTCAGAAGGAAAAAAACAGAGGTTGCCTGCTCAGCAGCTCAGCTCCAGAAGCCACCCCACTCTCCCTTTGTGTGACCTTCAGCCTGTCAGTGAACAGCATCATCATCCCTGCCAGTGCTGCTGGAATAGCAGTGTCACAAGATCAGCACAGCCTTCCCTGTGGCTGGAATTATTTGAGGTAAAGTTATCAAGAGATATGCAATAATGGTGGCAAGGTAAACACTAAAGCCATTTGGGTAATAAAATAGATACACCTTTGTCATTTTGTGCAGAAAGGAGAAATCCTGTATAGTCAAGCTCACTTATTCATTATGTTTTTTTTCCAGGAAAAAATACTGAGAATTTTTATAAAGTGAAGCTAGGTTAATGAAACATGCATTAAACATTGATTACAAGAAAACTTAGGACATTCTAATTTTCATTTTTAGATTGAGATTCTAAAATATTAATATATCAAGTAAGAACAAAGCAAATCTTGGCATTTCCATCCACTGCCATGCAGGATATGAGCCCCTTTCTAGAAACAGGACATAAAGTTTCTGTTCTGTTCTGGAGCACAGAACAGAAACTGCTGGCTTTGGCTGGAGTAGAGCTCATTTTCTTCACAGTAGCTGCTCCAGAGCTACATTTTGGATTTGTGCTGGATTCAGAGTTGATAATACAGGGATGTTTTCCTTGCTGCTGAGCTGTGTTTGCACAGTGTAACGAGGCCTTTCCTGCTTCTGGCACTGAGGAGGCTGAGGGTGCACAAGGAGCTGGGAGAGGACACAGCCAGGACAGCTGGCCCCAAGTGACCAAAGGGACCACACCACACAGTGCCACGCTCAGGATTACAAAAAAGCTGGGAGAAGGACAAAGAAGAGGGTGACATTTGGAGTGATGATTTCTGTCTTCTGATTTCTGTCTTCCCCAGCCATCTCCTGCTGGGAGTGGCCGAACACCTGCCTGAGGATGGGAATTGGCAAATTTATTCCTCGTTTTGCTTTGCTCACATGGAGAGAGCTTTTGTTTTCCCTATTAAACTGGCTTGTCTTCCACCCACAAGATTTCTCCCTCCTCCCCTTTCAATTCCCCTCCTGTCTCTGGGGGGAAGGAACAGCTGCAAGGTGCAACACGGGGGTGAAAGCACAACAAACAAGCAGGGAGGAAAGCCTTGTGTCAATGACCTCTGAGGCTGGGTACCAGCCAAACCACAGGCATGCCAAGGCCAGCAGGGCTCCAGTATCCAGACATGCTCAGCATCACCATTTAGATTCAAGAGTTTTTCTACTTTTACTCCTTTTTTAGGGCCTTAATGCCAGTAGTGCCACAGAGATTCAGAGGAAAGACTGCAAGTTGGTGTGCAGCAAATCTGCAGAGAAACAGGGGCTGCTGGAAGAAACCTGCTCTCTCTATTCCCGTGTAATTTCCCACCTGGGCAGACAAGGAGGAAAACACTCAGCAAACCAGAAGAACTTTCAGGGCTGCCTCTGGAACACAGCATCCCAACAACAGAGCTGTAAACAGCACAGGCGGGGGCTCCTGCAGGTACAATTGCCAGCTGAGTGCCCAAAAAATACTTGGAAAACATCAGCTCTGCATTTGACCCAGTCTTCAACATGTCAAAGAGACAGCACTGGTGCCTTTATGACTTACAGGTTAGTTATTTTTCACTGTCAAAAAATTCAATGACTACACACTTGAGTCTCATCCCTCTACCTCTCTTGATATCTTGTTCAATTCTCTAAACATCTCAGAAGCTCAAGGTTTTGTTGTTTCAGTATAATGCTACAGCTGCTTATTCAAATAGATGGAACAGAGGCAAACAGCTCACCAGAGATTATTGCTCACAAATTTACCATGCTTTTTGGTAAAATTTGGCAGCCCAAGGTGTGTTCCATGATGCAGCAGTTATTTTATTAGGGTTAACTGAGTTAGCTAATCTAAGCTTACCTTGGACATTTCTTAATTCCCTTTGTTACAGACTATTCTAAATGAAATATTGCCACCCTTGATATTTTCACTCTGTTGCTATTTACTGGCATTTCTCTCCTCATAACTGCACAGCTAAATAACTGCGTTTATATAGAAATTGATTGTTCAAAAGTCAGACCAGCCCTGCAGTGAAACAGTTTATCCCACTTTTGTGCATGGAATTGATATATGAAAATATTTATACTATGACTGGAGTAATTACTCTACAAACTCATTAAATGTTTACCCGTGCCTCTAATGAGGTTTTCCCCCCATTTGTATGTAGTAAGTTCCTTTAAATGTCAGTACATAGATCAGAAAATAAAAAATGACCAGTCTTGCTTTTTCCAATAATACCAAATAACCTTTTCCTTCTTGATTGTCTTTGCTGTCTTTCACATTTATTAGAAACGAGACACTCATTAATTTTATTTATTTTTACCAACTCAGTGTGTTTCTAAATAGAAAAGAACAGTTCTGAAAAATATCCTCACCATCTTTTGCTTAATGCTGAAATATGTTGGCTCTTCCTTTTAGAAGTTGTTGTCCCTTTACTCCCCTCCACTACTTAAATGATCTACATGATAAATTCAATTTGGATTTTATCCTGCTAAGATGATTTATACTATATTTTTCATACAAAACAATACTTCCATTTTGAAAAATGGAAAAAGCATAAAACCTGGCTTAGAGCTATGCTACTCCATTTTACAGAGAAAAGGTAAGACTCAGTAACAAAATGATGCCTTATTACATCCACTTGAAGAGCTGAAACCCATAGTTCTGCAGCCCAAATATATTCCTACCAAGTGCTTAGTGGGGAAGAAAACGTCTCAAAATATCTGGCTAATATTTGAATGAAACAGTTAAGATAACCAGCATAAAGAGAGGGAATACATATACTTATAGTTTAAAACTCTTGATTTACTTCATACAAGTCTGAGTTCAAGATTCATAAAGAAAAAGACATCAACTGCACTTCAAATTGGTATTGCTTTCAATTTATTTTGTGCTAAACAATCTGTAAGCATTCACATGGGACTTACAGTGAAATGGTTTAATTTGATTTGATATAAAATTTTTAAATGGAACCTGATGCAATAGAGATTAATACACTCATGCTACCAACTTGGAGTTAGCATCATGACTAAACATCTCAAGCCTTATAAATAACATTAAGGAAGATACACACTGCTGTCCGTTTCTTTTATACGCTTAATGAACTTTTTAAAGATTGCACTATTGATTTAAATCCATGGGTTTTAAATGCATGTTCACATTAACTTCCTTCTATTATTCCTCTGGAGTCAAAAAACATCCACAAAATGAATGAAAACAGATATCTCTGGGGCAAAAGTTCAGTTAAACCTGGGCTAGAAATCAGCATTTTAAAGTCTCAGGTTAACATGATCTAATATAAAGCATAAAATTAATTACTTATGTTTATTCTTAGCCATTTTGACATGCCTGGCTTTATCATTTAATTTAGCCTAATTACAAGCTAAATGTTAAAAAACAAAAAAAGGAACCCAAAACAAAAACAAAACACAAGAAACTTAAACTTAGTGTCTGAATTTGCAAATTGACATTTTCCCACTGATTTTAGACTATATTTCTTGCATTACAAACCATATGGCTACTACACAAAAGTAATAGGAATAAAAACATCTGCATTAATTTTATCAGTCAGACAGGTAAAAATATTTTTTAATTCCAAACAATGCTTTTTCAAGAGTTTAATCTTTTGATGGTAATCATAAACCCAAGAAAATTGTTCATCTTCATCATCTACAAAAATATCTTCTTGGCTTCATAAAAAATGGTTTTCCCAGATATTAAATATAAAATTATGCCTTATTTAAACAAACTCAATCTGCAAAGATCTACAATTTAATAAAAGGCTTCTGTCTCCAGAGCCATATCACAGAAAATTAAATCCATCAATCCTGAATTTTTTTTTTTTCCTTTGAAACTTCAAAATCTTCTCTAGTCAGGAAAAAAAACCAAAACATTTCAAGCAATTAGAAAGGTTTTGCATATCTATCACTGCTAATAACCTGAGTCCCAGAGTGCAGAGGAGGGGAATCAGTGCAGTCAATACGTAACAGGGGTGTGTCAGGGAAGAGCTGCTTTCTTCAGCACCTTCCTGGAGCTGGTTTTGGGTCAGCCCCAGGCCCTTCTCTCTCCACAGAACACAGAAACTCTTCCCAGTGTTACCCAGTGAAAAGACAATGAAACCACACTGAAGTACAGAAGGCTCCATTTAAACACCTCTGGTTTTCTGTGAGGGTTGCAAAATATTGTAACAGGTTGCCCAGATATCCATCTTTTGAAATATTCAAAACTCAGGGGGAAAGTCCCGAACAGCCTGAAGTAACTGATCAGCTGAGAGGGGGATGGATCAGATGATCTGTAGAGATGTCTCCCTACCTTAACAATTCTCTCATCAATGAAAAGATCATTTCTCTGACAATTACAATAGTCCCCACTGCAAAAACAAACATAGAACCAACCCCCACATGAACCCCTTCTCACCCAACCTGAAACAAAATGAAAGCAATTCTAGAGAAGCAACCTTTACTGAAGCCCAATATATTTCCTCAAGTATAACTGTTAATAATCATTCAGCATCATGAGCCACAGATAAGAAGAAAAAAGAGTTCCAAATCTGAGAATAACATCCTCTGCTTTGTAAGTAAAGAGCTCACATGAATCATGGAAATCAATCACAGAGGTTCCTTTACTTACTAAAGCAATCTAGGATCTGTCTCTCCCCCTCTCTCTATATATATCTTGTTTTCTTCCTTCCATGCCCCAGAGCTTGAGGAGGTCTGGTTTCATCACCATTGCTTTCAAAGTAACTCACCTCACTTAGAGCTATAATACAACAAATAAATGACATAAATGAAATGCCACGTATGAGGTGATTATATTAGTTCCATTTTTCCCCCTTTTTATGAAAACATTTGAAGACTTTTGACCTTTTTATCCTATTTTGATTGATACAGTACATTGCACCCTGAGGAGATAAAAAATAGGAAGCATGAGCTAAAGCAGAGACAGAGGCAAAGCAAAAGATTGCATACAGCTTGGAGAAAGCAATTTACAGCTAAGCAGATGGCTGGAAAAAAACAAGCCATTTTTCTTGAGTCTGGCTGATGTGATCTGCACTAATTCACTACTGGAAAGCAACTACCAAACCCATCAGCACAATAAAAGCATTTGTAAAGCATTGCACCTATTTTTTTTTCAACCACCTCAATCAGAGGCTTACTGAATTCTTCCTAAAGACACTTATATTTCAACAATTACCCATAGCCTTTCTGCATGCTCCCGCTATCTCTGTGTATGGAGCTGAGGATTTCAGAAAAAGGAGGGCCTTTGATGATTCATAAAAGGGAAGTAGCACTAGTTGGATTACAAAGAAAGTGCAGCAAAACCACTTCTGAAGTTCACTGTGTATCCGAGCTTATCCAAGCCTTGGGCCTTCCTTGGGAAGAAGGAATATGTACACAGAACAGAGGTTTCTCAGAGCAAGTGGAAATGAAAATAAGAATTAGTCTCTAGACTCCTTTTTCAATGTAGAGCCTTAGCTTTCTTCACCTCCACCTTAGTGTCCAGATGCAGCCACAAGAGCTGCTGTCTGATGGTGGGATTGCAGTTAATTAAATCAGTGTTTCAGCATTCCTGGCCATCTGCTGAGACCATAACATTTCCTTGCTGCAGCAGAGAGGCAATGTGCCCAGCTGAGCTGCACTCACCAGGGCAATGCCTCCTGAGCGAAACCAGCTCTTCCCTCCCAGCTTCCCTGGCAAGGGAGGAAGCAGCTCAGGCCAAGGCTACTCAGGAAACTCCCAAGCAGAATTCAGGCTACGGCCACCGTGGTGTTTTGGTACCCCAAGAGCACTGTATTAACCTGAAAAGCCTGCAGATCATCTCTTTAGGTGGAATGAAATCCAAAAATTAAAGCATACTGTGGACCCAACCGCTCATGGGAACATTAAGTTTTGGGAACCCAATAAAAATGCAAGGATGCAGACAGCATCAGCAGAGCTATGGCTGGATTTTAATGCCTTCTCCTCAGCCTATGCACTGTGCCGTGAGGCTGAGCACTTACACCACTCTGAACACTCAGTAACTGCAATGATTTCCTTAAGGATGGGGGCAATGACTTCCTTATTGCAGAGTGGATCAGGCTCCCTTCCTACTTGGTGTGAGACAGAGCCCTCTCCATTAGCCAAAGAACAAGTTTAAAAAAGAAAACTACAACTGCAGAGAGAGCTAAAGACTCACTTTGTTTTTCTGCTCTTTTTATGCTAGCACTGTGCTGGTTGTTTGGTACTTTATTACTTTTGTTTGCCTGTTTATGCACCTACTCGAGCTCTCAGTAAACACAGGTTTCACAAGCATAAATAAAACATACATGAAATACGTTGCTGCCTACAGTTTCAACTCCCTCTGCACCTTCCTAATCTCCTGCATTTTATGCAGCCTATGCTCTGTAAACACAGATCCTGGGGCAGTTCAATACTCTTGTGGATGCTCCAGCAGCAGAGGACTGCTGTCATCTCTAACTATTTTAAAACTCTGAACAGATGTTTGACTGCACAACATAACAAATAACTTCAGACGAGCAGCAAGATGAGATGATTTTTCCAATACATTCATAAAATTCCACTATGTTTTTTTTAAAATTCGTAACTGTTCCAAAGCCAAAACCTGAATTTTTACAATAAAAATTACATTTTACAATAATGTGGATATTCTATAGCTTACCTGAATTTTTCATTGCCCCTAAAATACTATTCCTTAGTGACAGAGGCTGTAAGAATTACATAAATGCCTTTTTAAATATAGAATATCATTGAAGGTCCCAAAATGACAGTTTCAAAGTTATTGATTTAAATCACAAAAGAAACACCAAGTCATGGTTACTTGTTTTAAATTAAATAATTGGTGTATTGATTAAAAATGGATAATATTCACATAACACCACCAGGCCTGAAATACAAATTTAAGCTACAAAAAGGATTTTAAATCTTGTGAACTAACTCAGTGAAGCTGGTTTCAGATGCTCAGAAATGCTCCCTATTTTTGGGCTGTAAGAGAATTACCAAAGAACAGCTTTAGAGTAAATAACAATAAGCCCTGAGAATACTGAAAAGATTCCCAAGAATGCTACAACTTTATATAGAGCCTTTTACTCACAAACCCCACTTTTTTTGGAGAATGCCAGCATCATCACTTTTTGCATCTTTTGGTAACAGAGAGATTTGCCCTGCTGTATATAATTTAAACTAAAATGTCACATTTCATAAGGGTCATGCCACTGCGGCTTCCAGGACATCAGAGGCCCAAGAATAAGTATCAGTAACAGATAAGTGAACAGATAAGAATCAGTAACAGATTTTCTTCATGAAGGCTGATATCCAGAAACAAGCTACAGTCCATCACTCATTACAGAAAGACAGCAAGGATATTAAAACACAAATACCTAGAATGAGGGTGGAAAGCACCATCAAACACTGGGCTATCATTTTCAGCTGTGATTGACCGCAAGTTGCTCAGCTGCTGACTTTAGTAAAACAGTAATTTGAAAAGTAAATAAATAAAGTTTGAAGGTGCCTGCAGCAGGCCCAGCAGGCCCCAGTGATTTCCTTATCACATCTGGAACAGTTCAAGGAGATCACATGCCAAGAACAGCTGGATAGGAACCAGCCACCCAAACACTTCCAATAATTCAAGCATGCATTCGTTCTTTTAGTTGCTTCTTAAAATATTTATTCGTATCTTAAATGAAAAATAAAATCATGTCACAGACAGCTGGATTCCTCCCTCCACCCCCACCCCAAATTTAAATCATTGAAAGATTTGCTGTTCTTTACTTCTTTTCAAATGCAATATGGATATACAGAAGTGCAAATTTAGCACATAGAGGAAGTCATCTAAGCAGAAAAGAATGGTGGGAGACCTCCCTCTTCCAGATAAACCCAGGAAAAACTAATGATGAAGCTTTTTTCTCATTCTGATTTCAATTAATTCTATTATCTGCTAGGAGCACTCTCAGTCAGCAATCCCCTTGCTCATTAAACCCCAAAAGACCATCATCACCTTAGGCAGAATGAGACTGTGCTCTCTGTTTCAGCACTAACCTGGAATCACAATGGAAAATGCAGCACAGAGGGATTCTTCATTGCTATTCTGAAATTATCACTTGTCAATAAAGAAAACATACTTTGTCATTTACGCCCTTTCTTAGGAATGACAGTCATATTTTGAAATGCTTTCTGAGATAAAAAAAAACACCCTCAACAATAAATCCTTTTATATGCTTCACAGTTTCCTTACAAACATTTTCAATCAGAAGTCTCCAACTCAGAAGTTCCACCTACATACTGGGCTGGAGAACATCTTCTCAACTTTTACCCCAAGCCAATCATAAATTATTGACATTCTTGCTCTGTAAGAATTTGTACAGAGTCACAAAATAAGACAAAAGCAAAGAGGTTGATTTGTGGATTCTTAAGTCTGGAGTTACCAATCTGGACAGAAGAAGACAAAGAGAAGAGTCACCTCACTGGCAAATGCCAATGGCAGAAGGACTGATGTGGTCACAGAGCCAGCATCTTCTTTTCTCTTTTCCAGCATTGATTTCCTTGATTAAACTACTTGAACACCAGTTTTGCCTGTATCAGTGCTTTCATTCAGCCTCAGGTTTTTAAGTTGTACAACAGTGTAACAGCCCCAATTATTTAAATAACACAGGTACCTCAATGTAGAGGATACAACCATTGTATCACTGCAATTTCCAGATGGATATACAGGCCAAGAAATGGAACTGTGTGCCTAGCTTGAACTCCATTCCCGTAAAATATCTGGTAGATATGCCCTAAATTCTGACATTAATAAGAGAAATAAAATAAAATGTTGCATTTATACTTGTCTCTGAGCACCTTCTCATTTGGTTACTTTAAATAAAAAAAACCCCAAAAATAAAAAAACCCCAAACTTGTCTATATGAAAAGAAAGCAAAAGTAGGAAGTTCGTTCAGGCAAAATACAATTTCTCTATCGCAGTCCCATATTACTGGAGGCAAATTAAATGAAAACCAAATACAAATCAAACTGGCAATAATGGAAGACTGACACCCAGGAATCAGGAGAATCCCCTTTTCCAAGGGTTCCCTAGAATTTCACCACAGCCCCAAGGCAGCTGAGCCTCCTGTGCATTGCAGCAGGGCTCTGCATGCCTGGCTATGATGAGAATTACGTGGGAATTGCACCAAACACAGCCTGCACAGTTTTGGCATTCTGCCCATGGCAAAAGTAGCACCTTCTTCACCAGCAGTTCTAGCTGGAATTTAAACTGGCTGTCATATATATTTATGTATATTCATATATGCATATATATACACACACACACTGGAATTTGAAAGCACATAACTCTTGCATCCATCTCACAAAGATTGGAAAAAGGAGAAAAATCCCTTGTGCAAAGGACTAACCCATCTCTGCTTCCAAACCATCAACATGGTTGTAAATTATTTAAAGACTTCTGCAATTTTGCAGCAGGTGTGTAGGTTTACATACACAACATCCATAAAAAACCCCAAAACCACTGAACTGAGAAATATTACCCTGTCATTGTCTCCAATAACACATCAAAATACTTCATCCTATAGTCTTTCTTCTTGAAGAAAACACTTTATAAGGAAAAAGTGCTCACAATTTACTCTGCAAAACAAAATTGTCAACAATCACCCTTCACTACCTTTTGTTAAATAAACTACCGGTTCGAACAAGAAACCCCCATGATGGAAATATGCTTAAATGATTTCTCTAAGTCTGGTGCTATAGTGCTAATCATGGTTTACTTATAAGAAATACATTTGGTAGAAGCAGCATTCACCTGAACATGCTCCCAGCCTTTTGAGAAAAGGCAGAGAGGGAGAGAATTCCTGGCAAGCAATGGGAATGTCATGTCAGTCAACCCACCCTGAGATTCACCTCATGGTGCCTGTTTCACTGTTTGCTTAATTTTCCAGAAGATTATTTTCCACCAGCTCCCACAAACATAAGAGAAATAAAGGATCTCATGATGTTGAATCCGTGTCACTGCACATGGATTGATTTCACTTTGGCATCTCTGCAACATGACACTGCTAAAAAGCAGCTATGGCCTCAGGATAATTAATTAATCCAAAGACATGCATGAATAACTTCCTTCTTCCCTGACAACAAGCAGACCCACAGAAATTCAGAACATCTACAATATCCTCAGCTTCAATCTGAAATAAATATTTAGCAATGACACAAAAGCAAGCAATATTTGATTGTTTCGCCATTTCTGCTTTTATCAGTTTCTATTGGCTACCACTTGGATGTATCAATAAAACACACCACGGATTGGATGGTGGCTCTTGCTACACTTTTGTGGTTTTACCATGAGAGGCTATTCCATTCTCAGCACACACAGGGTTACAACAGGAGCTGATTGAAATGAAAGCAATGCCTGGAAGGTCACCCACGTGGGGCTGGCTCCTGCCCTGTCTGCAGCTGACAGCCCCAGGACCAGGGAGTGCATTTCTCTAAAACTCCCACCACGTTCAGCAGCAGCAGGAAAGAATGGATGAAGTGACAAATGTAACTCCCCATGGGCAGAAAGAGCTGTAATCATCCAAATAATGGATTTTACAGTCAGAGTAACAATATCCTGAAGTGAGAATAAATACCCCACTCTATTATCCATGCACGTGATAAAAAAACAAAATGTCCTCAGATGAAGTGAGTATTCAGACTTCTTTATATATCAGTGTTATTAACAGATTCAGAAGTTGCATTTTTTGGAGGGAAGATCCTTCATCCTGGCAGAATAATCCCTTTCAATATTACGGATCTACTTAATAAAGTTATTATTTATCTGGATTTCTACAAAGGATTTTAAGCAATAGCCTCTGACATACTTATTAAAACTTTCTTTATGTGGAAGTGACTACTCACATATTAGCTTGATTAAGAGGTGCCTCAGACTTCTGTGAGTAAAATCACTCAGGTCTTCTGCCTGACTGGCTGGCTCTTATTTTTGGAGCTTGTTTGGGGAAAGAAAAAGGCAGCTACTGAGGTGCTTTAAAAATAAATAAAAATAATACCCAAAATTTTGATGATGCAAAGCAATCATGGCAGAACTAAAGCAAGTGTCTTCAAACAAAACTGGAGCTAGCTTAATAGGAAATTATAAAAATTTTCAATTCTAATTGGGTAATAAGATTTTAATAAATTTCAATTCTGAATAAAATTCAGTTGTGATTAATGAACCCTTTTATATCTCTGAAGGAGAAAACAATAGCATAAAAAGCCTGCTCTCCACATTGAAACTCCTATACTGAAATAAGAAAGAAATGACTTGCATAAAACCATGTAGACAATAAATGGCAAAAACTGCAAGGGGACTCCATCTCTTCTTCCCAGTAAGCTTCTCTAAGGTACTGCACAAATTCATAAAACTGGCACCAGGCTTACAAGACAGAATAATAATTATGTTTTATAGCAATGTTGGAAATAATCTATTGCTATATAAAGTAAAACAAATCTCACTGCAGTTTAGCTAGCGTTGTTTACAGTTACACAAACATTTAAAAGACATTTACTTGATGCATCTTATTCCAGTTCTAGATTACTCTTCTCACAGTGAGTTTCCATCCAGGAAAAACTGCTGCCAGAACTCCTGTCAGAATTAGTCCTTCAGACTGGGCTTATGGAAATGGCTGAGAAATTATTTGTTCATTTTCACACTCTGAGGACATTACAGAAAACAGGCACTAAAGGGTTATAATTGAAGTTTTAGTTGTCAATGCCCTTAGACAACAATTTTACAGAGACAAAAAGTGTCACCAACTACCTCCAAAGCAGCTGATTCCATAAATTATATCTTAGTATGAAAGCCAAATCTAATATGGAGAAATTTCAAGAGAGAGTCAAAGACTCAAAAAGTCAAATCTGTTAACAAGAAAAGCCAGTGATGAGAGTGGATCACTACTGATCTGTCATGTCAATTAAAGCCTGAAAACATCCTTAACTACTGTGAAATAATTCCATATCTTCAAAATAAATTGCTTTCCTGAGTGAATATAAATTCAAAGAGAAGAGTAATTTAAGATGATTTACTTTAGGATTCCTAGCACACTGATATTTTCTCTGTGCTTTTGGTAAATTCTGTCCTGTTAAAACACAGAAGAAAAAGGTTAATGCTCACATGTCAGTTGACAGATTAAATCAGCTTTGCATCAAATGGCAAAAGGAATAGTTCTGTGACATTTTGCAGTCCAGAGAAGGAAAAGTTTGAATAATCTGCTTCAGTGAGAGCAGTGGAAGTGGGAGAGGGAAGGCTAGGCATATGAGGAGGCACGAACCTCAGCAAATAATAGGAACTGTTAATAAAAAGAAACACAATTTTGCTTGAATCCTTTTCTGAGGGAAAGAAGATTAAGTGGTGGAAGACATGTAAGGAGAAATGATGGCACAAGGAAATAAAATTTGAACTTTAATGAAAAAAGAAGAAAAAGGAATCCATTGCAACACACAGAGGCAGTGAGAATCAATGAGAAGTCAATTTTCCAATATTTAGAACTGCAGATAGAATCCTTTCTTTTAGCTGAGAAGTATCAAGGACCAAACTCATTAAAACCAAAAAGAATCATAAAGTACTACATTAGTTCCAGAGCTGTGACCTCCACACAGACACAGCAAAACCTAAGCAGAAAAAATCTTTCATGAAGCACCTTGTTTTGTGTTCAGAATAGCTATATTTAGGAATCAATAAAAGCACAAGTTTTCTGAGTGCAGATGGATCCCAGCTCCAGCAGAACACAAAGTGCTGCAAGATCAATGTTCCAGCCCCAAGTGTCTCCCAGAATCACAGCCTGGGAGGGACCCAGGGCTCACCCCAGAGCACAGCAATCTGCACAGGAATCCTCATGGATCCATGCTCCCTGCTCCCTCCACTGGTATGCAAAACGACTCGATTTCCAGAGGGTACGAAATCCATTTTCAAAACTGCGAGTTTAAGACCACCTGGTGCAGAAATCTTTTTCCTTCCCAGTCATTACACACAACAGAGCTTAAGATTTTTCTACAAAAATAATAATAGCCTGGCTTCCACAGAGCCCATGCTGTTGCTTGGCTAAATTTGCCACAGAGGAATTTCTATGCCCTTTAGTAATCCCAATAGATACTGAAATATGGACATGTGAGAGAATAGGGTTTTGTCAAGGTTTATTTCCCCTTTTCACTGACATTCAATAAAATGAGCAAGTGACATATACTGGATTCAATCTCCTAATTGTATTGCATGGCTATGACTAGTTTGGATAAAATGTGTTATAAGGATTTGACAAAACAAAAATGGACCCATCTTACATCTTATTTTTATCATGAAAGCTCAAGAAAGTAATTATAGAAGATTTGGAAAATGTACTTTATAGTTCTCAAAATCCTTCTTATTTACAACCTCATAGTCTGAGTATGCAATACCTTAAAGAGCAATACTGCCAATCCTGCTAGTGGTTTTTTCCTTATTTTTTAGCTCCAATAATGGAGAGTTCAAAATTTCTAAAAAAAACCCAAAAACAACTCAGTTCCAACTTTTAATTTTGTGGTTTGCATTACTTGACATCATCATTGATATTATTACCCTCTTACTGCATTTCTGTTGACAAAAACCAAGACTCATTTATACCTATGCTCAATCCCATAGGGAAAAAAAGAGAAAAGGTTCTTAACTGAAGATGTAGTGACACTGACTGGAATAGTTCAACAGATTTTAATACAGTTTTTCACATCTGTGTCACCCTAACAGGAAAACAGGAGTCGAGTGAAAATACAGTTGATCAAATACAACTGCACTCAGAAGAAAATTTTGTCCAATATTCATCATTTAAGCTCTACTTGATGACAAGAAAAGGAGTTACTTTGCAGAATGAGTCTACAGCTAAACTGATCCAAATACCTCTACAACACAGAGGGAACCACCTGTTAATTGAACAAGAACAGTGATATATATATCTATAATTTATAAACACCACCAGAATTCCATGCTTGAGCCCACTCCAGCCAACTCAAGGAACAAAACACTGAAGCAACCCCAGGACTGAGGGAGAAGCACGTTTCATTTGGCCACACTGTGAACAAAATAATCCAACATTGATGTCTTCCAGTGCAACCTTCCATGACTAAGAACCTGAACTACCAGCATTTACATGCAAAATAGGTATTTTTTTGATCTGTGAGCAATTTCATTAAGATTTCAGCCTTGACCCCTCTCTTGTTGAATGAACAAAGGGCAGACCATTTTAAAATGGAAAGACAAAGCGAATGAAGTAAAAACAAAGTAAATCTTTAATTAGGTAAGTCCTCTTTTGTTGCCTGGTTTGGGCAAAAGCACTAGACCATATGTTTGAAGTGTCTAAATCTGCCTTCAGGTTTCAGATGAATATGTCTCTGTGGGGCTGTTTCTGTCAACAGCAACATTTTTTTTACGGCTTAGAATTTGCTTGCTGGCAGCCACCTGCTAATAACACCAGCACAAATTAGTAGGGTGCCTGGGAATTTGGACACAGATTAAAAAGTAATTGAGAGGGTGGACTAAATCACATCTAGAAACCATTGTATCCACTTCAAGCTACCTCCTTCTTGTTTCAGAAATAATTTCTCTTTAGGACATCCAAGGCATCAGTAATGAGTGGAAACATGGGCTGTGTTCAGTTCTGTAAGTGAGCAGTGATTTCCCATTCCTAATTCCCTCTCCACCACCACCACACACTGATTGTTTCAGGGCTGCACAGACACTGTAGTGACCTCAGAGTGAGGGTAACTATGGATATCAAACTATCATAAATTCTGATCTCCTCCACATCACTGCAATGCCACAGCACATCTAGAAGACGTAGAAACCTAACCATGACAGGATGCTCTGATAGCTATGGCTGAGCACAACACAGGACCTCATCTGCCTCTGGAGACCCGAGATGCTCCCCAAATAAGCCTGTCTCTCCTGGCTGAAGTCTCTTTTCATTAGCTCCTGCCAGTTCCTGCACTCCTTTCAAATCTGTTGTGACTTGCTCAGCCTTGCACTCAGCCAGGGAGCAGCGCTAAGCAAAGGCACCATCACATCTCTGGGATTTACAGCTCCCAGCCAGCGTCCCCTCTCAAATCCCTCTCAGCCTGAGACACCCTGTGCACATGTTCTGCTTTACCTTGAATCTTACCAAGCCTCATTTCTCACAGAGCAGATATGTCAGTGACTCAACACTTGACAAAAAAGAAACTGAGAGGCCTGTGGACTATTAGAGGACCATCAAAGAACCTTGGGTCTTTTGTCTTAGTAACATTCCAAGGAATATGGTGATGACTGTAGTTTGACAACTCATGTGAAGTTCAAAAAGCACCTCAGAAACGTACAAAGTTTGATGCCATGGGTTTTTTTCCTTTTCTTTTTTTTTTTTTTTCCCCTGTTAAAATCTAAAGGGTTTATCCTCCTGTAATAGGCAATAATGAAAAAGAATTCTTTAAAGGTCAGCAGGAAATGGTCTGTTTTTACAGAGCCAATGAAATGTAGCAGGTTTTTTATAGCCATTGATCTTTGAGGACTGAGGTAGCTATGGATAATATTTATTTTTAGCCATATTTATGTAATCATTTGTGTAACACCTGCCCACAATAAGGAGGAAAAAACCCCCCACTGTTTGTGCAGTTTATATTGTTGTAATGATTTGACACAGTCCATTTGGGACAAAGGCAGTGGTTACACCAGCGCATAGAGCACCAGGGTTTATTTCAGCAGATCAGTCTGCCCCACGGTGCAGCAACCCCGAAAGAACAGAGACCATGGCTGTGTGTGACCCAGCCCTCATCCCTGCTGACTGTGACACTGCTGCAGTGACGAGCCCTGATGAGACCAGTTTCCTTAAGCAGGGCATTACACCATTCCAGAATTTATAATTCCTTCTAGAGTTTGCTCTTCCTACGTCCACCATGACAATTAGCAAATTTGAGAGCAGCAAAGTGCAGTTTGCTGAAGCAGGAGCAAAGTCCTCCACCCTCACATTGGGTGGAAGCTGAGAGCACACTTCAGTTTGATTTGCTCTGCCTCCATTACAGAGGGTATTCACCACTTCAGAACGGGCAGGAACATCTTGGTTCCTGTAAGAAGTGATGCTAATTGAATGTGCTTTCATCACTGTGTACACCAGACTTTCTCTATTAGTTTTCTTTAGCATTTACTCTTTTTCACATTTGGAGACCTTGTGTACCCAAACACCTCATAAAAAGCAAACCTTACTTCTCAGCAAACCTTACTTCTCAGCAAACCTTACTTCTCAGAAGAGAGCATTTGGGTGGCTTTTTGTTTAACTTGGGAGAAAGAAATGCATCTCTGATAACTCTGACAAAATTCTTTTGTCAGGAAAAAGACAATTTATAATTGACATGCAAAGAGCTGAGTTAAACACATGGATAAAAATGAGAACTCCGCCTTACTGAAATACAGATGGGTCACATTTAATGACACAACCCAGCTAGATGTAAATGACCATTTAAGAACAGTCTTTCCAACACAAAAATATTTTATCTCAGGCCCTAAAGGTTAAAACTGGGGTTTGGAAGCTCAGATCCCAGACTGTCTCGGACTGAATCGTGTTCCACATGGGAAGTTTTAGAGGGAGTCAGAAACATGCCTTCATCTTCACACAACAGCATCAGAGAGACAAAGAAAGAAAACTTTGAATGCTGAAGTTCATTTCTATTATAAATCCTTGCACACAAAGTCTTCTTCTTTGCTAATTACTGCCTTGGCAATGATGAAATGAATTCATTTGTAGTACCAAAAAAATATTTCGGTAACATGGCATGATTAACATTTAACTCCTCAGATCAGTAAACAGTGAAAATTGGTGCTAGAGTTTAAGTGGGTACTTAGCTGAAAAGTAAATGAATACAGACCTTTCTCACTGCAGTACAACACATATTTCACTGCATTTGCACAATCATTATTCTTCAAAATACTGACATTAACAGCCATGCAAATGACACCATGATTTTCTGTCCTTTTACTGCTCTTTTCCTACATGATTTTCCTTGAATTAATGAATTAAACTTACAAATTCTGTAGACATTTTCACTAAGAATGTCAAAGATCTTTACAGAGTGAATTAATCAAATAATCAGAGCATCGCAGTGAGGTACTTTATGCAAAGCTATAGCAAAATATGAATGCAAATCTGGAATACATTTTATAAAAGGAATAAATTCAAATGTCATGATAAAAAATGTACATTGTAATTTGGGTGTAGTTGAGACTGAAAACTGGTGAGGACATAAAAATAGAAGTGCTTTAGTAGGTGCCTTTTTAAAAGAAAAAAAAAGTAATCCTTTACTTCAGCCACAGTACAAAATGAGAGAAAAATACGGAAAACAGAGTGCTGTGAAAAGTCATTTCCATTCTTTATGTGATGGTCTTAAAGTAATCAGCAAAATCTATATCTCGAATAAAACCACTCCTGGGTACTTTGAACTGTGCAGCTGATGATGGACTCTGCTTTACTGTTCACTTATTTACCTTCTCTGAATCTCTGCAAGAGCCTGGCTGTGCCTGCAGCTCCCCCACAGCAACACAAACTGGGGAGAGCTCCTCCAAAGCAGGGACTTCAGCTCTGTTTGGGACTTGCAAGGCAGCCTAAGCACTTGGCACTCACTCAAATATAAACAGCAACCATAAAATGAATCAAAATATTACCAAAGGCCTCATACCCATACCCATTATGTTAAGTACTGACCTGTCCAGAAAGCTGAAGTGGAAGAAACACACCTACCCCAGCTGCAATCACAGAATACAAGGGGGCACGGAAGACATTCCATTGTATTATTTATAACACTCTAAAATGAAAATTGCTAATTAACTTTTCAAATATTCTCACAAGTGTTGATATTTAATACACAGCCCTGCCACAAACACCTGCTGGTTCAACATGAAACAATTAACAAAGGCTTGTTAATTCTCAAATTCAGCATAGAAAATTAGGAGAACTTCAATTTTTTTTTCAAGTTATATATTGAGAGGTATGAAAAATAAGAAATTGACAAGTTTATGCTATTTTTTTTTTCAAAAAAATATTCCATCCTAAATAATGCTTGGTTATTACTGTAAGGAGATAGCAGAACTTTTCCCTATCAGCAGAAAGGAATCAAACTTGAAGGAAACCTATAGAATCCATAATTCACCTTCTGTTTCTGTACATCATTGTCTGGAAATTTTATGCAGCTGCAAAATTGACCAGGTAATGGGTTAAAGTCTGCCCTACAAAGATACTTCTGCTTCAAATTATAAATCAAGAGTTTTCTTTTGCTGCCAAGGTGGAGTCTATGGTAGCTCAAACCCAGCTTGGTCATGCTTGACAGATTTCTCATCACAGGTATTAGAAAAATATTTATCAAAAGTATTACAAGGTGAGAGGCCTCATTTCAACAAAACTTGGCAAAAAGTGTGAGCTTCAAGCTCCTGAATTCAAGAAAACAACATTTCCTTTAAATGGTTTCCTTAGATCAGGACCTAAACCCAAAATCTCAGCCCATAGCTTCAAAATATGCTCATGGTAGACCTTCCTTTATTTCTGTGTGCTGTACACATGGCACACATATGCCTTCCTAACTTTTCTTTATTTTGGCTGAAAGCAAATGATCCAAAGTATTCCATTAAAACAGACTGCACAACATTGTTATTCTGGACAAGACAGAATGAAGTGTGTATCTCCACACAGAAACTTGTTCATTATCTTGTTCCAGATAATGTTATCCATTTTCAAAAATATGCTTCTGATTCAGCAACCTCTATTTATCTACTCCCCAAACCAAAATTGTTTAGAATCACATTCATTTTATGAGTGAGTTTGAGTGAGTCACCATTACTCCCCTCCTGCTTTTCTAGGAACAGGAAAACTACATCCAAAACATATTTACACTCTGCTGACCAAGAAAATCATTGATGGACAGCCACACAAAAAGTGGGATCTCCTGTTCTTCAGCACCATACCACACAAGCAAACATGTCATTCAGAAAGACCTGACTAGATGTGCTCATCCAGAAGACTGCAGGAAGAGACGATATTTCAGAACAAAATAGCAGGTTTCAGTCCTTTCTTGTTTAGCACAGTTCCTGCTCTGCAAGGCAGGGGTGCAGGGAACGGGGCACGCTGGACCTGCCACTGCGATCTCCTATCAGATATGATATTATCTGGTGAAACAGCAAGAAGAAAATGTTGGTTTCAGTTCTATTTCACAAACCCTAAAACTGCAGAAATAATTTATTTCTGTTGCAAAGCTACTACCCACACAATCTTCCCCAGCTACAAATTTTGGCTGCCACAGAAACCCTGTCTCGCCCGGTGCTCTCAAACTCAACAGTGGCACCCAGCGGCTGCTCTCCATCACATCCCAGCACCTACAATACACCAGGGACGGTGGGAAGCACTTAAAAGCAATTTTTTTGTTTAAATATATGTACAGTTTATTCTCAATAAAAAAGGCTCTGCTATCTCTGCTCCCTTTTATGAAGTCAATTTTCTCACTTCAGTTTTCTCTTTACTTCACGTTCCATTTTCTTTTGCTTGTTTAGGTTTTTCTTATTTTTATTTTATTTTTTAAAATTTTATTTTATGCTACATACTTCTAATCAGCTGGGCATTATTCTAGCAGCTAACAGCCCTTCTCTGCTCTGTACAACAGCAGGTGCTGATTAAGTCTTCCCCCCCCATTTGAGAGTGTTTTAGATTGTTTAAAGGTCTCTAGTCAAAACACCTGAGGACTACAAGCAAATTCTGCATTTTAAAAATCAAAAAGCAACAAAAAAGCTAAGTAATACAGAGATGCACTTATTAGGTTGAAAAAGGAAAAAGAGAGCTGCTAAACCCTTTTTCTAATAAATAATGTGCCAGATCTTTCCTAGAACCCAAATCTTAATTCTTGTCCATAGGATTTTACAGGTAAGGCAGCAAAAGTGTGGGTCCTAAAATATGACAAAAATATATAAACCTGCACAAAGATGATGTACACATCACCTGCCTAAGCCTTTTAATTAGCATTTAAATGCACATTTGTTCTAGGGTTTACAAATTTACCATCATCCTTGAGATCAAGCTTTAAGCTCAGAACCCAACATGTCAGATGACAACAGTGCACACATCAAGGAAAATCTCTTCTGACAACCTCAGCTCTGCATTTACAGTACAAATTTGCATTTATTACTTCCATATGAAGATGCCAGGCATACTTTTGCTTTTCTTGCTTTGTATCTGGTTCCCTGAAATATCCTGCTGTTGTTTCCAAGAAACTCTTGCATTTAGAAGAGGACATAGTATAATATCTCATTGTCATCATCAGTATTGTAAAATGACACTGGGGAAGAGCTCTGGAAAGCTGCTGAGGAGCATAAACTGGCAGAGAGGGTATGAGAGGGAACTCTTTCTTCACTGAATTTTTACAGAGCATAAGAAGCTGCCCACATTTCCAGCTGGGCAGTACAATCCCCTGAGCATCAGAAATGGCCTGCTTGCAAAAAGTAGACAATTCACCTGCCTGTTCTTCAGGAGGTCAGTGGCCAAACCTTTCCCCCTGGAAGCTGCACTTCACTGATAACCACACAAGAAAACAAAAATTGACCAAGGTTTCCATGGACACTGACTGAAAGGAAACAGTGCCTTGGTGACAGAGCCATTTCTACACCGAGCTGTGTCAGTCTCATTGCAGGCATTGAGTGAGGGAAGCACCACACTACCATCTGAAAGCAATGAAGTAATAATTTACCTTCAGTATAAATATTCAAGTTCTCTGCTACACCACCCACTCCAGCATTCCCCACAAGCCTGACCAGTGAGCAAGGTGCAGCAGGTCAGAGTTCTGAGAACATCCCACTCTATTCCAAGTATACATGAGGACACGATAACAACTTATCATATTATTAAAAATACACAGCCATATATAGGACAGCAATCTAAGGAAACGCAGAGCAAGTGTGGTTTATGTAACTACCAAATGTTTTGGACATATGGCAAAATATTGGGCAAATACCTATCCATTTTTAAAATATTTTCCTGGAAAAAGATGCCTCTCAATCCTTTGTAACCCCTTCAAGCATGTACTAATCTTAATCAGAACTTCTGCGCTGGGTGGAACACTCCTTTCAGAATAAAAATAGCCAAAGGAACCAAACACCAGAAACCAAGGATGATGTAGAACCTGGGGAGCTGGGACCTAAAATGACAGACTTTCTGGTGTAAGTTTGTGTAATGTTACTGGCCAACATTTCTGCCTGCCAAATCAGTACTCATCTAATGCAGACAGCTGAGCAAAAATTATATCACTGCAAGAAGTCCTCAATTTTAGATAATAAATACCACAGAACAACAAAAGAAATCATTCCAAGCCCCAAGCAAAAATTACTCAGTTTTCAACTGAGAGTCTTAAATAAGACTTGTGATCTTAAATGCCTCATTTAATCCAAATCCTAGCACAGAATGGTGGCATAGCTCTTACCGATGAGAAGATGCTTCTCAGGACAGGAAGAGTAATTTCCAGATTGGCACTGGTTTTGTAGTCCCTTCCTACTTCAAATCACACCTATTTGCAGTGAAATCCTGGTAATTATTTTAATATCAGGAAAGGTGAAGCTGGGATTCTTCTCCATCCTCTGTTTCCAGCACTCCACCTCATCCTAGTTGAGAACTAAGCCCTTCTTCCTCTCTGAAAATGTGTTTCAAAGGGGTTCATTAGGTTCCTTTGGCAATAGGTGCTACCCTTCAGAAGCTAGCATCTAAACTGAAGAGTATAAACTCATATTCATGTTAAAAAGGAAAAAGGCTTAACTTCCAGATATGCTTTCCATATGTGGCTCTGCTGAATCAAACAGTCCCTGTACTGGAATACTGACAACCCCTGAGGTCCAGCACACACCAGCAACCCCTGCCCTGGGTTTTCAGGGGACTGACACGGTTTGGCTGGCTGAGGTGGTACAGAGAGATTCACTTAGCCAAACAGAGAAATAAATCATCTTCAGTGTTTCTGCACTGTCCACAGTAGCTCTGAAGTGTAACTAAAATTCAATGATGTAGGTCCTTCCTGCCCTAAAGTTATGCAGCAGCTGTTTTAGAAATGCAGATGTTTTGAAAAATCCCGTGCATTTAGAATAATGATTCCAAATATTGACAGCAGTTCTTTGCTGTGATTATAACAAAGAAATATTATTATCTATTACTAGATATTTTTCCTTGAACAAGCTACATCACTTTTTCCCCTTCCCAGCATGAAAATAACATTTTACATACACCTCTCTAAAGTAGGCTTGTGGACTAGGCTGTCAACCTAAAGGAACTCAGCACAAAATTCCTATTGAGAGGCTGTGGATTTTTCTGTAAAGCCATAGGATCCCATAAATACAAATGCATTTGTAAAGATACATACAGATCCCTGCTTTTCTTAAATAATAAGTGTTGACATCACAATTTCATTCAAATCATCAAATTTTATTTAGCTCTTGCTTTGCACCAAAGCATATATAAAGAAACCCTCCATCTGTCACTGCAGGAATGACTTCTCTCCCTAAAATACCTTACATATCCACAGAAAACCAGGCCTAAATAATGATTCATTGCTAGATTAACTGCACAAAAGCCTGCTTTAGTATCTGTATGTAAGTACTGAAAATACATAAAATAGTCCAGTGTGCACTGATAGGATTTCCAAAGGCATCCTGTTGGAAGTGGAAAATGCTTCTATTAAAGCACTCCCCTGCCTAATTAAGAAGCAAATTCAAAATTCAGTAGGTGTCCAAGAAGTTAGAGAGTGCAAATAAAAGAGCTGTTTTCCTGTTATGGTGATCAGTAATCTGCTCGTTAGAAGTTAAATATCTTGCCCAAATTAACAGATCTAACACGTGATCTGCTGTACCACATGCACCGTTCCATTAGTGGGCAAACTGTGGGCACATCCAGAGAGCCACTCACACCCTATAATGTGCTCAGCAAAGCCATGCCCTCCAGCAGCTGCACTGAACTGAGCTACAGAGATCTCAGACACCAGCAGTCTGCTCAGTGAAAGCCTCATTTGGTTTCCATGCTGGTTTTATTGTATCTCAGAATGACCTGAGCTCTCAAGAACCTGATCCAGCCCATCCTCTCTCAGGCACAGCATCCACTAGGTTCAATTCCAGCAGAGGAAGAGACAGGTGAAATATCAGTGGGGTGAGAACAATGCAACACCAAACCTCTAAAAACTTGTGACACCTTCACTCAGGATTGTCCGTCCTCTGAAAAAAGATTAATCAAAAGCTTCACAGTATTTGTTTTTGTCATGGTTGTTAGAAGCCTTATAACTGAACAAAGCATAGAGAGAGCACACAGTGTTGTGGCAATCATGTGGATCTGCTCATCTGCTTTCCCAGCTGCTGTTTCTGCCTGCACTGTGTCCATGCCTGGATGGCTGAGGATAGCACCTCAAGGAAATGCTAAACAGGTTGCACAAAGCTCTGACCAGTTCCTCCATGCTAGCACAACTGCTGTGACAAACCCACTTCACGCAGCAAGGCCTCACTCATCAGAAATGCCACCATGGAACTCCCATTGGTGCTAAATTCACTTGCAAAAGGGAAAGTCTTCAAAGCTCCTGTGATGTAACTTTGTCTGTTAAAGGTGTTGATTCAATATGATGGAAATGTTTCATACATTTGCATTCATATCGTATTCTTAATGGCTCCAAAGAGTTATTTAATGTCAATTAAATGCTATTATAGTGTCAAAGGGAGTTCATTTTCAATAGATATTATTCTTCCTTAATACTCTGTTGCAGTAGTTTTACACTTTTGTTTCAATAATGGTATAGCAAAGTTAACTGCCTACAAATGAACTGAAATCATGAACAATATAATTTTGTTCCCAAAGCAAATTATACTGGCACTTGCCTGTTTGCCTCCCCAGTCTAAAACAGTCTTTTTGTTTTCCAATGCTGAACAAACCACGAGGAGTAGCTGCATTAAAAAATGCAATAATATATGAACTACTGTCTGAGTAGATCCTCCTCACATAATTTCTAGTGATGCATTGTCTCTTTTCTAGCTTCTACACTCAGCTACTAAGGATAAACTCCTCCCTTTTTGCCTTTTTATTTATCAATGCTTCCTTTTTCTACCCTTCATCTGGTTTTAGATTCTGTCTCATTGTAAGGATTCCTCAGGTATCTTCCTAGCAGTTTCTTACTTCCCGCTTTAATTAACAAGCCACAACAGCAGTTTCCCTCAGTTTTTCTCCCATGATTTTACATCACACTCAAATGTAATTTTTTTAGCTAAATCTGGTGTAATACCTCTTTCAGCCACTCCTTGCACTGCGACTCTCGAACAGACCTGTGCTCTGTGTAAATTTATTTCACTAAATCTGTGTTGTTTGTCAGCTTTGTCTCAATAGCAGGACATTGCTATAGGCCAGTACCTGTTAACCAGTCCCCAATGTGATGTGAGTTTACTTTATTATTTATTTATAAATGCTTTCAGATTGGTCTCACATCGGTTCCATATGAACTGGCACAAAAATGACTGACCCTGTGCTGCAACAAACGTGATTGAAAAGCATGAAGTTCTTTCCAGGTTACAGCTGGTCTGATAGATGAAGGTTAGATTGACAGGGGTGAGGGAACAAGACTGAGCATTTCTCTTTGCCTACAAGCCCTAGAAAAGCCTGGTTAAGTGAGAATTTCACAATTTGCAGTCCTCTGTCACTGCTAAAAGACACATTTCAAATACATTGTGAAATACATTCTTCTTATTTCATGTTTAGATGCACCTGCTTAACACAGAAATGCAGTTCTGGAGGGTGGCAGGGGAGCAGTTTTTGAGGAAGGGTAGAAAGGATCAGTTTTGCAGCAGAACACCTCACTCACAGCACAACACTGCCCAGCATTGCTTTTTCCAGCAGAAATCACCAACCTTGGCAGGAGGGGAAAACTGAAAACTAAGGCTCACACTGACATACCAGACTACTTCTAAGCTCCAGGTTAATTAACCTCAAAGTTTGTGATTATCCTCTCTCCAATATCTTAGAACTGCTGTTACCTCTTTTACCTCAAGAATGTTACATATTTGAAGTTCCACAATGTGTGTGAGCTATTGTGATGGGGTCTATTCTAATTAAGTCACAAGCAATTCTGTGCAGTCTAATTTTGTAACCAGGGCAATCACTGTGTTTCATTTGACATCTTTTCCCAAATATTTTTTCCAAAAGCAACCTGTAATGCCAAGAACTGGCTTTCAGGAGAATTTTGCACAAGACTTAGTGAAGGCTGTGCTGTCTTCCAACAGTCCACATTCCCAGAGTCTCTGATGGGACTTCCAAGATGGTTTTTGACTCTGCTGCTTCCCAGCTTTTCTCTTAGTCTAGTACCTTGAGTTCTACTCTTTTACTAATGTTGGCACTAACAAGGAGTTTAAACAGTGCTTTATGCTGAAAAAAGTGTGAATGGTAGCTAGATTGCTCAGAGCCTTGAGGACAACCTGTGTTTGCCTGAAAACATCCCCAGTCATACATGTTCAATCACAGCAATATATAATTTCCTGAGATGATTCAAACTGTAACATTCCTGAACATCACAACACAGTAAAACAAAGACACATTCAAGTGAGAAAAAAAATTACATTAAAGTATTTGTTAAAGCATCTGTGGAACTCAGTTCTGGATACAAAACTCTGATAAAAAGGAAATAAATCAAGAGGTCGTTCTAAAATATTTATGCAGAAAGAACTGCCATGGCATTTTGAATTTGGACTTGCAAACAGAGAGAGGGTGCCATTTTCCAGAGGTGATTCAGAGTGTATGGATACAGGAAGACTGCTCATGGTACAGGATATAGCTAGAAAAATGTCCAAAATCTGAAATATGCAGGATTAACAGCGAATATTTCAAGTATAATTTCACTAATTAAAAAAATGTTTTATAGTCACTTCTCAAGCAGGCCAGGATATACCAAGGTGCTCTACAAGCTCACTTGTCTTTGGGCAATTATTCCTAAATGTGATGGTGAATCTCACAACTGCGCACACAGCAACTTTGGCGCTGTATCTCAGGAGAGACTTGGTCCAACATCCACAGCATACAGACTTGAACAACCTGGCCATCCTGGCTGCTACCTTATCATAATAACTATAACATTCAAAGCAAGTATTTTAGATTAAAGAACTGTGATCAGCCTTATGCCTTGCAGAGAGACTTAGCAGAAGTTAGTTGCTTTTTTTTTTTTAACAGCAAAGGTAAGTAAGTCAACTAAATGTAATATTTAATTTTGACACCTTTCATCCTCCTTTGAAACTGTTTATGTTATTATGTATTTGAATTAGTACCTTGGCATTCTTTAGTTTCATAATGAATTCCAAAAGTTCTCATTTAAGACACAAGGTATAGCATACTACAAAAATGACAAGAGTAACTTTAACAAGTAGTTTTTCACAAACTGGACAAAAAAAGCCTAACACTGTTTCTGGAACTAAAGACACAATTTTTCTCCCAACAATTCCGATTTAATTTCTCTATAAAGATCCAGACACGGGAAAGTTTGACCACAGTAAACAGGGAACCCTCGTGAGCTTCAGCTTTAAAAGTAGCTTTCTCCGTTTTAATTTTTTTTTTAAATCTAGCTTGCTGTCAATCATCAGACAGCCAAGTACTCTCAGTGCCTTCCCATTCTTCCTGAGTCAGTTGCAAAAATGTTCTATTAATATAAAAATGAAACTGGGAAGCAGGCTCTAATGCAGGCTGCCTTTGCACAGCTCTGTCAAGAGAACAGAGGAGTAGGACAATCTTCTGTGCAGTCACAAACCAGATGAAATAACTAAGAAAAACCTCCTCAGAAGAGCTCAAAGGGATTTGCTGAATAAAGACAGAAGCCATGCTGCTTCCCTGACATTTCATGAAAAGATGACCTCTCTGAAGATTTCAGATCTTTCCTATGAACAAACACAATTGTTCCAACCAGAATCTGAAAAGTCATGATTGCAAAAAGGGATAAAGACAAAAGGTTTTAACTAACTGAGTCTGTATTTAATGCCTTAAAATACTTTCAGCAAAAATACCATTCTGGCTCTTTGAGTCTTCACTAGGAAAAAAAGCAGCACATTTTACAAAGCACACACAGGCACAATACCAAGCTAATTGCAAATAAATATTTTTCTTTTAATGAACTCACTGTATGTGCTCAAAACAATTCCTTAAGTGAATTTTTCAAAATTACAACTGAAATTCCACAAAGTTTGCTTATCTTCCCATATACTGAAGTACACTCCCACCTTTCCTACTGCCTATCTTTTTGGCAACAGCAATAATCATAGAATTGTGGAATGGTTTGGGTTGAAATGGACCTTAAAGACCATCTAGTTTCATTCTCTGCCCAGCCTTTACGGGTTGGGATTACCCTGGAGCTCATGGAGAACCTTGCCCTTGCCTTGCTGGAACTCCTGAGGTTTGCACCTGTGCAGGTCCCTGTGATGGCATTCCTTCCCTCCCATGCCATGTGCAGAGGCACAGGTTCCAGGAGGATCTGCTCCATGAACTTGCTGGGCACAGAGCTGGGGCTGACCGGCCTGGAGCTTCTCAAGACATCCTTCCTTCCCCTTTCAAAAATGGGGGTTAATCATATATCAAAGTCATACAACTGGGCTTTCAAAGCATAAGCTTCTGCTTGTCTCAAAGCCCATTAGCCAAATCCTATCAAACTGGGTGAAACTGCTGCGATTTGGTGCTGCAGAACACAGTGCTACTATCAAGAAAGGCGATCCCATTATTTTTATTCACTTTTCTACCAGAAGCTCAGGTTTCTGATGTATGAAGCATATGTTATTTTAATTTATACTTATTACTACTGACTATCTGCTGCAATATTAATATTTTATTGTAATACACAGAGATCTCCAAATATCTCAGGTCAATGTGACTCAGAAGGCTCAAAGGAAAGTGGAAAAAAAGCCCATGCCAAGAATCATAACAAGGGTTTCAGCATCTGTTGTTCTACTTGGTTTCCCATAGCAATATTTCATTATAAGATTGAAAATTACTCATGCATATTCTTTCTTCCCTATTATGGGCCTCAATTTTACAAAAGCCTCTCTAATTTTGAATGAACAGGTTACCTTTTATATTCAATGCAAAATGAATGACCCTTAGAGAATTAATCTCCTGTAGCTCAAATCTCTTCTAGCTGTATAATTTGACAGTAATATTATTTCAGGAATATTTCTGGTTTTATTCTTGTGAAAGGCAATACCGAAGAAAAAAAAATCCAAAGAGACTGAGAAGCAGTATGTATGGAGCACAGGTGAAATGAATACTGAAGAAAATACTGAACACTGAAGAAAACAAGAGCCCCATGAAACAATTGACTCAGCATATATACATAGACTTCAAAAGGAAGGTCACGGACACATCTATTATGTTGTGGTGAGAAGCAAAAGCTTTGTTGCAATGGCTTCAACTCAGCCAGGTAACAAATATGATGAAAAAAAAAATAAATTCAAGAGTAACTTACCATTTAAAGGATAGGCTTGACTCTACTTTGTTTTAAAGCATGTGCCACATTTCAACATCACAGAGAGAGCTTCTCTACTAGACCTGCTACATCAAAATGTTCAAAGCTTTTAAGAAGTCTGGCTTCCTTTGATTTTCACATTGAAAAGTATAACCGATGGCATGTGCAGAATACCTACGCTACTTATTATAAAAATATGCAAAAAATACACATTGGATAAGTTGAGACTGCTGGATGAGCTTCTTTTAAATGCAAAGGAGAAGGTAAGGCTGTTTGTGTGTGTGAAAATGCATCCATCAGTAGGATGATTACAGTGCCTCTGGAGCATTAACTTTTTAGTTCCCTCTGAATTTGTACTGTGCTCCTAAAAATAAGGCTTTGTTTCAAGATTTGACTCCCTGAGGCCATCTCAGTGTTAAATAAGAAATCTGTGTTCACGCCTGTACAAAACTGTAGGACTGAAACTTACAGCAATTCCTCCCTGGAGTTTCTGCTTTAGCATTTTTCTTCTCTCCCTAGCATGAACATCTCTGAATCAGTTTGTGGTACAAGGCAGTGGATGAGTCGGGCACCTCAGAACAAACAAGAGCTCCAGTTCCAGCCATGCATCAAAGTCTGGAGCACAGGGGGGCAGCAGGCTCACCCACCTGCAGGACTGAGCCCAGCCAGGAAATACAGAACCACTACAGGACAGAGGCAACATTCTTTGTAAAGTTACTGGCTGAATGCCTGAACCAGTAGGATTCTTCCAAAAATGCAAATGGGCACTTCTCTGCAAAAATTACACATTCTCCACAGCCTGTGAGTTACTCTTCATGAGTTGTCTTCACTGGTAAGATCTGGGCAACTTTGCTGGCTCAGCCACACAGTTTTCATGAGGATAAGCACAGCAGAGACTGATGAACACAACAGTGAGACTGTGGTGACTAGGAAACTAAATTTCTGCTTTGCCTATGGTTGATTCTGTTTCGGGCTGCTGCCAAAATTCAGGGAAAACAAGAACGCAAAAAAATTTGGAGCTTGCATTTCTTTGTGCCTTTGCTTTCTGAACTTCAAGTGGCATAACTGTTCCTCATGCATTTTTGCTCTGAAGCAGTGAGGAAGCATTTCCAGGGCACTAAAAGCATACTCAAGTGCTGACATAAGCTGCGTGTGCCACATTGACATTTAGGGGATTGGAGAGTATCAGGCCAAAGCTCCTCTGCTCCGGAGGGACTGATTTCAGCAGCACGGCTGTATCATGTGTTCACTGCATTAGTCCTGCAGGGATCCTCTGGATGCACTCCTAAAACTGCCAGAGCACTCAGAACAGAGGAAGGCTGCTCTGCCAGCACAACTAATGGGCAATAGATTAATCAATTAGAACCTTTATAGGACAGGTAATTATCAGGACCTTTAAGAAGAAACTAGAATATCCAGCATCGCCTTCCGATCCTTGACATCTGGAGTCACAGACTTAGAAATCCTGATAACAGCTACTACAGGTGAACCAATTTTAAAGAGTCTTTAACTATGAACCACAAATGGGCTAAAAACTACCCAAAAAGTAAGACTTGTTTTCCTTTTCATGGAATCACTATACTTCTGTCTTAAAAGATGATAAATTAATCTAATCAGGACACAAACGTAATGGAATTTTAGTGTTTTTGCAAATAATCTTTCTCCAGTAATAAGCAGTAATCATCTGCCACAATTATGTACAGCTAGAATTATTAAATATAAATGTGTAATGTCAATGTTTAATTTTGTCTGTTCCTTCTGTAAAACATGCAGAAAGATTAACATTTTAGCGAACTCGTACTGTAGATACAAGGCAGAAACACTCTTAAACTGTCAGATTAACACAGAAGAAAATCAGACTCTCATATTCTGGTCCTTTTTCTTTCACACTCTTTTTATTTGGATTTAAGTAGCAGTGTGATGTTTCTGTTCCACCTACCTGTCATCTTTGAAGATGATTTTTAAATCCATTAACCTGATTAGTCAAAGTAAATGGTAGTTTGAATAGTAATTTATGCCCAGTGTAATTTGGAGAATAGAAAGTTCATTTTAAATGTGAGTTCATGGAAGTGTATATATCTCTTACACATACTAAAACAGGCACAAGCATTTTAAATTCTAAGGCCAGTTCTACATTTTAATTTAGTCCTAGTCAGAAATCATTAGGGAAGCTATATGCTCCAAAAATAGATTCTAGGTAGTAACATAAAAAATGTATTTATCAAGTAAAAATATCCAAACATCTCAACTGTATTAAAATCTTAAGATGACTGTGGGGAGATGACTGATTTTGGGGGAGAACTTTTCAAGAGACAAAACAAGTCACTCAAACAATGCACAACATCCTCAAGACATCCTTGACGTGACCCATGGGCAGAGATGCCATATCCACCCTGTGGTGCCTGGGATCTTTCTGCAAACCTGAGGTGACACGTGGTGACACCACATCAGTGGCTGCCTGAATCCTTTAGGAAATGCTGGACTTCCTTACTTTTAAGTTTCTGGCCATATGGAAATCAGGATATAAGCCAAATTTACGTTAATTACAGTTTCAAGTGGAGAAAAGCTTTGTTTTTCTGTACCAACTCAAGGCAGTGTAAAAAACCACGTCAGGTGTTTTATTTTCAGCCACATGGCCCTTTGTGGGCCCCTCTGCCCATTGTTTTATCTCTTCACCCCTGCACAGAGCCTCTCTCAGGCTCTCTCCACCAGGATGAGGGGTTATTTATAAAGCAGTCCTAGGGACATTAGACAGCACCAGAGATGAGATTTTAGGACCATCTGCAAAATCTGCTTTGGCAGCCTTGTGAATTCTGGAAGCAGAACCAGAAAAACACAGGAATAAAATTTTCTGCTATTTCTAAGTTCTTCATAAGGTCTCTCTTCAGAGGCCTTAAACTAGGCTGCAAATGAAACTTAAACTGTAATTATTTCCCTTTGGATCAGGATATTGGCCTAAATACAAGAGAAACTACTCCCTAAAATCTGGTTTAAAGCTAAATTTAAAAAAAAAAAACAAAAAACAAACAAACCCAAACTACTTTTTAAGCTGCATGACTGACATATTTACACCACTCACAGGAGCAACATTTGCTAACCACACTGCAAAGAATACTGTGCTTGAGTTGTTTGGGTTTTTTCCACTTTTGTAATAGTCATTGATTTATATTAGAAACAGATTTATTTTAGTCTTTAGAAATTGTATTGATATTCCCCCAACAGTGTAGCAGTTATCTTCCAAAAGAGAAATAAATTGTCTTGTATAATGTCTTACACAACATTGAAAGCATATGATTTTTAAGAAAGATACTTAATCTTGTGTAAAACCTGGTAATTTTAGCCACTGGTCTCTGAGGCCCTAATACAACTGTGATACTCTTAACTATATTTCAGTCAATCATAAAAACTCAGAAATAGATTAAAGCAAACAGTGGAGCTTTTAATAGCCAAGGGAAGTATGAAAGATAAAGAATTGCAAGGAATAAAGGATAACACTTGAGCCAAGATGCAATAGGAGACTTCTGACAAAAACAGAGAAAAGATTTTGTATAAAGCCTTTTCCAAGTATCCTGCAGAGCTGCTCAGGTTTTACAGAGAGGCCCTGCACTAGGGGATTCCTAATCCCTATCATCATCTTTGCTAGAAGAGGTAAGAATACTCATCGGGATTCTTCTGTCAAATGAGTCCTCAAGTGGTCTATTTCTTCCTAAGATAGCAATTGTAAAGAGAGAGCTGTTTCTTTCCACTGTAAGATTGTTGGAGTCTCCAATCTGGATATTTTAAGAGCTCTATTGAATGGATTCGGTTATGAGCTGTAAGTGGATAAGAAAGGTCAAGTATGTCAGATGCAAGATATTCTAAAATCATAAAATAAGTTACAGCTCAGAAACAGTTTCACTAAAAGAGTGATTAAATTACTACCACAGCTATATTCTCCAAGTCCTTAACAGGATGTTGGAGACAAACACATTTATTTGGTAGCACATACTAACATTCATATTCTACTAATTAAAAATATTTCTCATTAAAATCTTCAAAGGGATGTATGTAAGGATGTAAACCTGAAATCCTGAGACATTGCTAGTGTGGGGAGAAGAATTAAAGAAGAAATAAAGAAATAAATGCTTTATGCTACACATTGCTGAGCTCAGGTGGTCACACCTGTGACCTGAGCTGTCTCACAAAGGCTTCCCTTTACCCAACATGGAAAAGCTCTCACAATAAAAAAGGCTCCACTGATATAATGCTACTGCTCCTGAGCACACACTCTTCACTACAGAAACAAAACTATGATGGCAAATGGGGCCCAGCCAGCAAGACTTTTACTTCCTGAAATGAGGAGTTAATTTGAATCTTCCCAAATTACTTTTGAGGTAAATAAATTTTTCTCCCTATTTTAATCTCACTTGGAAGCTGAAGAAGTTCCTGAAAGAAACATGCTCAAAGTGTCTACTACTAAAAAGTAAACAAATATCTGCCAGCTTCATCCAAACACTCCTGCCTGGCCTTTTGCTTACTGCTTTCTTAACTCAGCAAGACAATTACAGAAGCCACAAAGATAATTTATATTACAGTTTTATAAATTACAGTATTGTCAAAGTCAGTTTAACTTATTTATCTGTGTGGAAGTGCACATGCAGGTACAGGTGATATCCACAGTGAGAAATTCATCTGATCCACCCTAGAAAGGGAGGTTTGAATCTGGTGTTTAATGAAGGCATCTTTGTGTTTTCAGATGCTGCAGAGAGATCTTTCCATTTTCATGGATCATTAAGGGTGCTCATGGGGCACAGCACTGGGACTTGCTGCCTGAGCCCTAACATTTGCCACTTAGCTGCTCTTCTCAGATGATTGCTATTATTAGCTTTTGCAAGATGTGTGATTGTCTGTTTTATTTGTGACCCGTAGTGGGTCCAACTCTGTGTCCTGCAATATGAGAGCTGTTAAAATGATTCCCCTTAAACTGCTCCACTGAATAGCACTAATTGATTTTAGATGTGATGATCATAAGCTGTCAGACTCTTCCCTCTAGAGGTCTGCCTGATTTAACAGCAGAATGACCAGGCTACACTACACTCAATTTTTTCATAAGCTGATTAAGAAAACCTATAGTATACATAAAATAGCATCTTCCACAGCAACAGTATATACCAAAAAATGACAAGTAAATGCGTCAATTACTTGTTCACCTATTAAAAAATACCACTGCATAAAACCGTAACACAAATTGAGAAGAAAAACAAAACAAAATCAATTCCCAGAGCATATACCACCACTATTGCTTTTCAGGGAGTTTTCATGGACTAATGTTAGTGCTAACATGATATAACACTAGTGTAATGCTGACAACCATAATTAATGTACATTTTGTCACTGAAAGAGACACAATAGGATCAGGAAAGAAATTAAAGGTAAAAAATGAATCTGTGACTAACCACCAGAAATACATGCCTTTATACATTGTTTACTACCAGAAAAGGATCATCATGAGTGATCAATGTTATACCTGATATTTGGGTAACTACCTTAAAATATCAAACGCAAGACAATTTTCTCACTCTTCCTTTTTGCTTTTTTTTGGGTGGTGGATCTTCTCCTAATATCCAAACATCTGAGCTAGTGCAAACAGACAATTTCTTTCCATCCCACACACAGCCTCTCAGAGAACAATCAATCACTTTACAGGACTATTCTGCATTTTTTAAGTTCTGCTCATATCCCATGAAGTCTTCTTTTATATCCAACAAGACAAATGTAATCCATTAAAATTTCCTTACTTTATTTAAATTGCCTGTTGGTGTTTCAATGGAATCTATTCAACTAACAGATTTTTTTTGAAAAAATGGGTTTAAAATCTGGACAAAACCTTCTACCGAAATGCAAACCAGACTCTTGATGATGTATCCTTAGAAGGCAATCACCCTAATTTACATCCATCACATTATTAACAAATTTAGAGGAGTCAGACATAACACATAATGAACCATTTTCCTACTCAGCACTACTTACACTTTAGAGTTTGTCTTGCCAATTATTGCATTTTGTATTTTCAGGGACTGCCGGTTCAACTTGTCAGAATTACCACCCCATACCCAAAAATGTTTACAACTCCCTCCATATTGGCATCATTCATATGCTTCACTATTGCCTTTAAAATAAAAATAAAACCACTAGAACTAGATCAGGATGCTAATATGGGTGCAAAAGAAAACTGCTGACAATTACTCCTTGACACTCATTTCCCAACCAGATGTGTGTTTCCTTTTTCATGTTTCACCTTGAAACATTTCCTAATTTGCTTAAGAAAAGCACACGCGTCCCTATCAATACCTATGTTCTACCAAGTTATACTTTAAATCATATATTCCAGCGTGGAAAAAGGGTTCATGAACCTTCCCAGAAGCATCATTGTAACAAAGCCTCACCAAAAGAGCTGACAGCAACAGCACTGTCACCAGGGCTATGATGTTCAACTCAATAAAAGCAAAAAATTTTTTTATGCTAATAAAGAAATCCACCACAAGCAAACTGGTTTCCAGCATTCATTACATCTATATGAGCTATTGTCCTTTTTAGCAGAGAAAGTAAGCACAAATAAGAGAATACTTCTCAAATATTGCTCATTACCTGTATTTTACAGACATTTTAAGAACAGATAAGTATGATATACATTTCTAGCTCTAAACTGGGCAGTCTTTTTATCAGCTGAAAGTTATACTTCATTTGTTTTGGCTAAGTGTTACATTTCTGTCAATTAAAATGAAAAAGATGACAATGGACAAGATTCCTGTGGGTGCCAAGGATGAATACAGTAATACATCAATGTAAAAATGGAAATAAACTACATTTGGCATGCTTCATGATCCCATTAAAAGAACTTCCCCCTCCACTAACAGGCACCTCAGTCCAAGTTTGTTCTTTTAAAGGAATAATCCTAGCGTGTCTTTGCAAGCCAGGTTTTCACTTACTGCTTCTAATAAAATCCACCAACCAAAATAAAACTTGTGAGTGTCCTTTTGCCTTGAATTACTTCCCACTCCACAGGCAGACAACCAAATCTGACTCCGGATGGCTGCACAAATGTCACACGGTGTAAGAACAAACACAAAGATGAGCAAGGAAGGATAAAACCTCAGAAACCCTTTTTGTGACTCCACAATCTTTTCATCAGACAACACAAAACCAAAAAGGATGATGTGCTGAAGACCATTTAAAAATGCTGCTGGAATATTTGGTAAGGTTATTGTTCAGTTCCAGCTGTGATCTACTAGTCTTGAGCTATCTTCTTTCTCCATAAGAACAGACTGCAACATAAATTGCCACAGTGACTTGAATAAATATAATATTAGGTTTTTCAGATATTTCCAAGGAATGTATTAAAGAATTTCCAAGAAATATATTAAAAGTCCCCTATGGTTTAGTCTAAGGAAGAAGGATCTAAATTTCAAGTCAAATTGTTCCTAACTCGCCCAGATCCAGGCCTTTACAGGCTGTAAGCTCAGCAATTCAGCTTCTTCCTCTGTTGCCTGTGGAAGAATTCCTCCAGCTAACAGATCAAATCTGTCCTTACTTTCTGGGCAAGAACAATTTAGGAATTCTAGTGTAAAAAATAAATCAGAATTTCAGTAATGATAAAGCATGTTGGACTTCACAGTAAAATTTGCTAGAATACAATTATACAAAAATTCATAAGCCACTGAGATGCTACTCTTCTATTCAATTTTCTCCACCAAGCCATATTTACTCTCACCAAGAGTGTTTGTTCCAAAGGAAAGCATTTGATATCCTGCTCTCCCAAGCATATGCTAGGTGGATGAACAGTACCATGTAGCTAAAAAAAGCCTGCATGCAACACTTCTTCCACTTCAATGAGAGACAGGCAGCCTACCAAAACTCTGAAAATCTCTTCACAAAGAAGGATAATTTTTGTACAGAATTCTATAGATAAAAATAGCAGATTGGGAGTATGTTTGTACAGCAAACCACTCTGCTTAAGGATCCCTGCAGCAGATCAGGTCCACAGCACAGGGGATATGCAGTATGAAATGGTTCTCCAGGTAACATAGCCAAGAATGTCAAAAGCAAAGGCATTTCCAAAATGGGTCTCACTGACATGAAGAGTTCAATGAGTCTCTGCAAAACTGTGTGTGATGAAAATTGAGATGTCTCCCTAAGTGTGTGAAACCACACCCATGTCTGGACCTGCAGGTCACAGTAAGCATTTCGAGAGCACAGGGATGAATCTCCTCATGCCCCTGGAGCTCTGGGTGCAGAGAGCAGGAGAGCACAGTGCACATCTCCCCCCTAGGTGCCCATAAAAACTGAGGTGGGTTTTCACATGACAGGAACAAGGAGAGGAGAGAACCACACTGACTTGGCACAGAAAAGGGTCAGAGATACTCCCTTTCACTATATATTTTTTAAGCACACAGTACCAGAACTCAAAGAAACTCTCTGCTTTCTTGTCTACCCTTTTCCCTGAAGTGCAAAACTACAAATGGTGACACCAAGCTATGTTTGTGAACATTTAAGATGGGAATTTATAATAAGACAAATAGCTCAGAACACTCCAAATGTATGCTATATATGAACAGAAAGAAAAAGAATAGTTTCCTTGTCAACAGCATGATACATACTGGATGAGATCAGGATTATGGCTGTCAAAACCTGTCAACAGCATTTAGAATTCTCTGTGTTCCATTGCATATATTTCCCTGTATCACTGCAAATCCAAATAATATCCTCAATGACTGGAGACCAGATCAGGATTTACAGAAGTCAAAATCTGCTTTGTGCCATTATCATAAGTAAAAAGTTTTTAAACTATGCATTACAAATTACTGCACTGCTTTCTAATTACTAAATTCAGAATTTTATAAAAATTTGAATCAGCAATTAAAAAAGAAAGGTCTCCTATTTCTTCTCTACTGTATAAATCAAAAGAAAATTGCATGTAGGAATGGAGCATGTGAATGCAGCTAATAAACAACCTGCCTTGCAACGATGATAAAGTTGATACAAAACTGTCTGTCAGTTTTGCAAGACTCCAATAATTTGGACCTCTAAGCAACTTTCAGGACACAGCATTTCTGTCTTCTCTCAGGAGAATGACACAAGCAGTTTTGAGATAAAATTTTGGGTTTGGATCAGATCTTCCAACCTTTTCTGACACTGTACACTGCCTCAGAAACAGTCTCAGAAAGCAATGGCTTTTATCAGCATTTCAGGTACTGCAGGAGGATGAACAGCTCCTGTGTGAACAATGACTAACATTTCTAGCAAGAATGTGAGAGTTGAAATGAATTCTTAGCAAAAAGTATTCATGTTAATAAGAAAACAGTAATTCCTACTTTTGCTTTATCCATTAAGTGGATTTTCATAGTCTCTAAGTCCTACATACATGACACTGAAAACAGACAGCAAGCATTTATCATCCCTTGCTACCATCAATACAGTGAGCAGCATCAAGAGAAACTTTAAAATCTGCCCTTCCCAGCACATGATGTTCTCTGTCTTTGTCCTGCTTTTTATGCCATCCCTTTATTATCAAAGATTATGCAGTGAAGTAAAGACTCCTGTCTGGACTTATCAGAAGTATTTTCCTATTCTGAAGTTAGGAGAGGTAGTTTTACATTAACAGGTACTTCCCACTTGAGGAAAAAAATCACTATTTTGATGGAGACCATCTCTCTCTCCTGAGGCCAAAGAAAATGCTTTCCTCTGCTGAACAAAAAGCTGATCCAGGAATACTCAGGCCATTGCCAGTGAGTCTGAAAAATCAGTTATTTTGACACATATAGGTCCATCAACTGAAAAAAGCTCAAGCTGGCTCTAACCTTGGGAAGGGACACAGCCCATTTATTACAGCTCTATAAGGAAGGATTAATGTTAACTCTGTGTGCTGCTATGTGATCAGGCAAGTGATTACAAGGGAGGAACATTTCAGTCAGAAGAGTAGGGCAGGTACCAGTACAATAAAGTACCCAAGAATTTTCAGCATTCTAACCAGTCCTGTGGTTTTGAAGGAAGCACGCTGCAGGACGGCACAGATTACATACAAAGAGATTGTTATGGCAGAAAACCAGAAGTTTTTAGAAAGTTTTAGTTGGGGACAGCTTTTTCAGAAAAAAAACAAAAACAAACCCAAAAAAACCTGCCTTCATTTCATATAGGAAGACATAATATGTTATGTCATTATATATATGCCACTTAACAGAGCCATGAGGTCTTCCATAAGTCCACATATTAATAAATGAGTTGTGAAGGTAACATTGAATTCAACTGGATTTCTACATCTGAATCTATTTTGAGAGTGCAAGCTCAATATACTTGGCCAAACACAGGCATGAAAAGCAGAAATTCATGCACAGAAAGGTAACCAATAAGCCACTGCAGCTGAACCAACAACATCTCAAGCCAAAAAGCCTGAGGTTTGTGCTTGTAGTGGGCTGACCTTGGCTGGTGCTCATCACCTTGCTCTGTCACTCCTCTCCTCACCAGGAGGTTAAAGGGAGGGAGAAAATAAGATGGAAAAAGAGAGAGTATCTAAATGTAAAAGAGACATTTTCACAGACAGCTGCCCATCTGATACACAGCAACATTTTGTTATTTAAAGACAAAGCAAACACTTTTCCACTCTTTGGGGAAAAATTATTTCCCTGAATAAAATGCTCTGAAGTTTCACCAGGATTCTAAAATGAAACAAGATTTTGTTTTTCTACAAAATTATGTTACATAATCCTAAATTCTTTAGGAAGTTTCATACACCTTTAAAATTCATAAATATATTCCATACTTATTTCAAGAACTGTTATAACAAGTACTGTTAATTTCTCTATTTTGATTAACAGCTGCGAGGAAGATTAAAAAGCTTGGTTTTTTGGTTTTTTTTCCCAGGCACTTTATTCCCAGGCACAATTCTACTTATTTAAGTAAGCTGCAGTACTTGAATAAAGTGGAGTTTTACATCCCAGGTTTCACAAGAGGAAAAACTGGAAGCATCTCACTCTTTGCATATGTTTAGCAGGTTTCATTTTTTACTGATGTATTCTAGTATATGATTCTGTTTGTGTATGTCTGCATATATCCACATATTTAAATGTGTGTATATATACAATTGTATACCAAATGTCACTGTTGTTTATTGTAACTTTACCACTTTATTAATGAAAATTAAGTGGAAAATACCCATGTAAGTCCAACACAGAAATGTTACTGCTACATCTGCTGTTATCTAATATTTTTGTATTGTAACTTACTGTAACATTTTTTAGTGCTATTTCTTTATAAAGGAATCAAAGAGAACGCTGGGGCAGAACCTGGCAATTCAACAACTCAACAACATTCAAATTTACTATGAACCTGTTATTTCTGAGGAGATTACTTGTTTCATCTATTTCACTTCCAACAAGACCTGTGTTCAAACCATTAAGAAATCTATTTTAGAGACAAAATTCTTCCTCAGGTGTTTCAGAAACCTGCTCACTCTCAAGATGAAGTAATTGAATGTGATTTCCATTGTACAGTTGTTCAGACTTGGGCAACACTGGGGGCATTAATGAAACACTTAAACACCAGAAAACTGAAAAAACCTGTAACTGAGTAATCATTTTCAAATACAAGTTCAAAATGAAAAGAAGTCACCATTCAGTACCTTTCAGGGACTGGAAACTTCATGTGAATAAAAACTCATGGCAAGTTTAAAGGACTAAGAATATGAATTACATCCCTTAACTCCTTTTTTAAAATATATTTAAGAATAGGCAGAAAGAAAAGAGAAACTTTGTATGAACCCCCTTTGGCCTAAGCTTTCACCAGCAGGAGGGGTTGCTTGGTTCATAAATCATGTGAACTAGAATGTGATGAACAAGTCAGTGTTTTATTTTGCTATTATAAATCATTAGTTTCACTGATTTCCACACCATTTCACTTGCAGTCTTAAAGGAAAATAAAAATTATTTTCAGTAAAAAACATGACACAAGATTCAGAATTCAGCATGGAAACAGCAAAACAACAAAACTACATTAAAAAACATCCAAAAATGGCTTGCACATGCAGGTAGCACAGTAAGAGACTGGGCATGAAACACTCAATGCCTGAATCCATATAATGAAAAAGCCCAAAAGCTACATATTTTTAAAGCCCCATTGTACTGAAGAACTCTAAAAAACTGAACTCCCCAAGAGAACTGCATAAAGACACAAGTATTTCAGAAGGTGCAATATTTCAGAAAAAATATTCAGAAGTCAGGATTCAAAGGTAAATGCAAAACAGCATTCTTAAAATTTTGGAAAATAATGCATCAGAAATGACAGTGCATAGATAAAAAAGAAAGCATAATTATAAAAAAGGAAAAATTTTGATGGGCAACCATCTCACAGGCATTCTTTTAATAAATTTTCTAAAATGACTAAACTTCTGGGCACACACTTCCTATCCAAAAGGTTATTGAAGAAGTGCTTTAAATTTATGAAGTCCACTTCCTCAGCAGCATTCTGTCATTTCAGTACTGAAAACAAAATGCACCAAAAACTGCATCAGGGTGGGTGGTAAAGCTCGTATCTCTTACCAGGTTGCAAACTGAGGGGAAAAAAGATACTACAGACCAAGTGAAGGTTATGACCTGAAATATTCTGAATCCATATTATAATAGAAGTATAACACTTCTTATGAACCTTATTGCAGCTTCTCTCCTCAATTAACAGGAAAAACGCTTCTATTAGAATACAACCAGTTATCTCATCCTGAGGAAGTGCAATCTGATTCCAAAGCATCCCCACTATGGGGCCTGTGCCTGTTTGGCTCAGTGAAAGGTTTTTACTCACCCAAACCTTTCAAGCAGTTTTAAACAGACAGCCTGTAAAATCCCATACTTTCATATCATTAGAAAAATAAGAATGTTTCTTTTTACATTAGGACGTGGCTCTTGCTTCTAACCTATATAGGTCAGAACAAAATAATGAAACGTTATTCAGGGAAAAAGTTATTTTGAGTAGGTTATTTAAAGATCTCAGAATCACCTTATTTTCCTTTCTCCTTCCTATCTCAGAAACCTATATAATTGATTCATGACACTAGAGTACTTTTTTACTACAGAAAAAGCATTAAAAATTGTTAAAAAAACAAACAAACAAAAAACCCAAACAAAAAAAGAAGAGACTTTTTCATGCGCTAGAATACTTTCAGAAATTGAGCAGAGCTTTAAACAAAATTCATCTCCAAAGGCAAGAGACTGCTGGTGACAATTCAAGCCAAAACCATCAAAAGCAAGTCATCATTGGCTTTCTTTTCCATCTTTCCTGCTCTCTTCCATGCCCCAGCACTTTATCTGAATGCTGTAAAGCTGATGGCATACACCTACATCTTTGGGGAAATGCAATGATGCACTGTTCCAGTTTCATCACAGCAGTGAGGTAAAACCCTGATAACTGGGAACACAGGAATGAGAGGATGAAACTGGGAGCAGCACTGCATTTGAATTAACTGTGATTTATGGTCATCTCTGTTAAAAAAAAAAAAAAGATAAAGAATGAGCTGACGAAAAGTCCATTTGCCAAGTGCTTCATTTTAATGAAAATATCATGGAAAAGGTAAAATGTAAAAATTATGGAGAGTAAAATGTTTTCTATTCAAGGAAAAAAAATCTGTAGAGAGAAAAAAGACTGTTCCATCTGGAACCTGTGCTACCCTAAAATAAACCATAAAATTTAGCTATTATGCATTCTGAGCTCACAAGCATTGAGTTTTGTTTGATATTAAAGTGATAATAATAACTGTGTTTTCCAGAGATACTGGAAAACATATTATGCAATGGTGGCTCAGATTATTTCAACAGTGTGTAACGTAAGGGTAGCTAATTTAAGCTTCCCATAAGGGTTTCCATGAATGGAAAGCATTTTTTTGAAGGCTAAAGCTTTACTGTTTACTATATTTGCTGAAAAAGACATGACAAATATTTTGGGAACAAAAAAAAAAAAAAAAAGAGAAATGACAAGATTTAATCAGAGAAGGGAAGGAGGATTCGTAACTCAGTAACTCACAACATTCCGCCTTAACAACAAGTCAAGAATTAAAGCAAATAGTTCCTTGCATAAAGGGGAAAATAATTTAACTAGATATCTGACTGTGGACTTGCATTTCCCTGTACAGAAATGATTTTATACAAGCACGAAATGATTTAATACAAGCAAAGAAACATTCTGAACAACTACCGTTCCGTTGCTTTGGATTTAGAGAAAGCATGTCCCCTAATAACACTGCACAAGCAAATCTAACCACAACCATCTTAAGAGATGCGGCATCTACTGTACACTTTATTTCCTGCAAGCCACTTTAACAAAACTTTCTTTAAGGTGTGTTAAGACATGGCATTGTTAACCGAGAACCAAAACACAAACTGGAAGCTAAGCCAGCACTGGAAAGGAATCAGTTTTCTATTTTTATTCTATTTGAATGATGTGAAGTGAGTAGGGGTAACACCTTTCTGTTCTTGAACAGGTTTTTAAATAGACCTTTTGGGAATATGTTTATAGTTGCCAAATGTGGCAAGGGATTTGTTTTGGGTTTTAAACTTAAAATTATGTTTCCTAACCATTCACTTTCTAGAAAGGTGTCTACAAGAGCACAGTGGTCAGCTGCAAGAAGTATTTTTTGTGGTTCAATACCTCTCCTCAAAACTTTTCAGTCTCATTCATTAAACAAGAAAGGTGTGGCAGTTTCCCAAGTTACTTACTCTGAATAGGAACTGATGGGTGTTTCACACTTCTGCTCAAGGTGAACATTCTTAATGTCCATTGAATGTAAACACTCAAAAAACGATTTCCAGGAATGAATAGACTATTATTCATTTGGCCTATCAGTCTGGAATGAATGTAGCATTCTTCCAAATTCTGCACAATCTGTGGAGTAGCCAGTCATGAAGACAGCAGGACTGTAATATTTTCCCTATTGAGCACTGCATGATACAGCTGGCAGGTCAAATTGGGACTTCTCTGGCTCCTGTACAAAAACATTGTATGCTGATAATAAATATATTGTTAAATAATTATTCAAGATCAGAATATTTGCAAACAGGAGTTGTACATAAGAAAGGATCCATAATATTACCAGGTAAGGCTCTTTCCAGTTCCAAAGATAGTACTCAAATTTACTGGTAAATTTGAGTATTTAAGTTTTTGTTACTGTTATTGGTTTCTTTCTCTTCTGACCTCCTCAGAACAACCTCTACTCTTGTTCTGACTTTTTGGGATTTTTTTTAATATTCACACAATATTGCCTTCATTGCCTCCTTGTCCCTTCTTCCCTACAATAAAAGTCAACAGGAAACATGATTTAATATTGAACCATCATATCCTCCTTTAATCTCTCCTCTTCCCAAAGTCCAGCATTCCTGAGGGTTTCTCTGAATAATGACTCAGCCATCTCTGGAGTGTGACCATGTAGCTTTAGCTAAAAGAAATTCACCATAAATTATTACCTACAGTGTGCCATCAGCAACGATCCCTCTAATCCAATGCATAACAGACAAGCATCATTAACTAAGAGATTAATTAATCCTCAACTGGATTCTCTTAGATCCTGTTGGACGGATATTCTGTATGGAGAGACATCTAAGAGGGACAACTTCTGAAAAACAACTTGTGTTTACTCACTTTTTGGTTTACTTTCCATTTTTGAACTCTGCATTAAGATTCCTTTACTTTCCTCCCAGAGCAAGCAACAACACAAATAATGTATATCTAATCTCACACTGAGCCTTTTACCCTGCAGGAAGATTGTCTTGAAATATTCTCCTTACCCTTCCAATCTAACTCCACATAATCCCTTTGAAAAATTCTCCAGAGTTTGACGCAGTACACAGCATGAATAACAATTCATGCTATATATTAATATATCCAGGAAAAAAAATAAATTCTACTCCTGATGGTCTTCAACATCCAGAAACAATAATTTCCCAAAGGAATAAAATAAGCAAGAGGGTGAAATGAGAAAATATGGAACAAGAGAATAAAATAACTTTGGAACCTACAGCAACAACCTTAAATTCAGTCTTAAATATTAGCTGCTCTTCCACGTGAGACTAATGTAAAGATTAATAGTCTGAATATTATCTTAGCAAGTATGACATAAGCCCACTGACTTCACTGGAGTCATGTGCACCAGAGCAAGAAAGAACACAGCCAGTCTCATTATGAATACATACTGTAACATGCCCTGAAGCAAAATGTTATGCTGTGGGAATGCATTAAAAAATAATGTACAAAAATAAAATCTCAAACATTTAAAAAATAAGTATTCAGCAGTCTTTCCATCTGAGCATTTCTTTCTGTGTTTTTAGACTTCTTTGGAGTGGTCAGAGAGTCTGAGCTAAAGCAATTAAATGCAATGCAGGTGCAAACTCTGTAACTGAAAACAAGTAATGATAATTGAAAATGCTGCAGTGAAGCACTGATCTTAACAGTTAACAAAGTAATTATAGCAAGGGCTAACCATAGGTTTAGAATTTCATAGTTATAATGAAGAAGTTAGAAGTTAAAAGAATGCCTGACTTAGACAAGTGTACTTTGCCTACAAGCAAAATGAGATTTAGAATCTATGTGTACACACATATATATGTATAGTAAACACACACACATATATATTTCACCTCAGATTTAAGAAAGCCTGTGCACACACATTCTGACACAAACAGCCAAGCTGACCTCTAAATTGTGTTTGCATGGAAAGAGATCTAAAATCAAAGAAATGCTTCTAATACATAAACACAGGGCAACAACGAAAGCAATTTTTTTGTTTCTAAGGTAGCAGAAAATAAATCAGATTAAAGGCTGATTCAGTGTAGGTGCAGGTGGGAGGGAGAACCATTAAGTTTGGAAAACACTAGTATGAATTTATAGGCAACTGAAGTCTTCTAGAAGCCTTTTTTTTCTTTTTCCTGGACAAACATCTATAAGGCAGACAGCATTTATCAAATGGAAATTTTACAGATGAGTAAAGTAACCAATTCAAAAGAGGCTATATATAATATTACCAGAATAGTGCTGCTCTGACTCACCTGTCATTGTAAACCTCAGATTTTTTCCTACATTACTGGAACCCACCCCCTCATCTACTTCTCCAATCTACACAGTGCCATTTAACATCATACCACACACTTAATAAAACTTATCTATCATTAAAACCGTGAAATAATTCTAAGCTTAGTTCATCAAGCAGATTTCTTTCTTCCTCAGAACCTGTAGGCCTGCTCAGTAATTTTCTGTCTAACAATTTCAACGAACAGTTGCAGTACCTATTTATAACTTCTGCATGAAAAGTACATATACATAGCACCTTAATTTTCTAAGTTGAAATTATATAGGACATGGTGGAACTTCCAGCTTGCATCTCTGATTGCAGCATTCTGACAGTAATCACTGGGTTTTCACATGCAAATCAGGGCGCCAATCTTACAAACCAGCTTTCCATGGGCATTAAGATCCACATGGATACTTCTGTACCCATACAGCTGTCTGGATCACATGCAAAGGGCAGGACTGGAACCAAAATATGAAAAAAAATCCCACACAATTTTTAAAATATATATTACTGTAACTACACATTTTCTATCTGGTCTATTTCCAACATCATTGTTTCTGTTACCAGAACTAATATTCACACATTATAATATTTGGAGGAGTTTCTTTTATCATTCCCCCGATTCTCTGCTCCAAAAAGATGTCACAGCACTGAACTATTTTAATAGAAAGAGGAAAATTTAATCTTTGCTTTAACAGAAAACAAACAAACAAACCCAAACCATAAGGACAGTCCCAGACTGAATTGCAAGATGATGCTGATGCAAAATGGAAATAAAGTACACTTTCTAAAACAAGACAAAAACACTGCATTTTCCTTTCAGTGAAAACTTGGAATTAAAGCTGCACGCTTTCTGAAAGTGTATGTTTGCCCATTCACTTGGATGGGGGAGACCTGCCCATTTTGCCTGCAAGAGGACTTTGGTTATTCTGCAGGGGATCAGAGTTGAGTTGGTGATTTAAAAATGTGGCCAAGCGCCAAACAAAGCACTTGCTCCAATGTCAGCCTCAGACCTGTTCACAGATTCTGTCACCATTTTCAGCTCAGTGGAAGAGTTTCCCTGTTCTCAGTAACTGACAAAGGTCAGGTTCCTGCAATAGTTACAGAGCACTCTGAGGCAATTTGGAGTCAGAAATACTATATGACTTTATTTAGTGTCATCCTTCTGCAATTTCAGTTCCAAGCTCAGTTTTACCACTTTTAAGGCTGTTTTTAAAGTCAGAATTTCAAACAGCACAATCAAGTCAGTCACTTCTGAAGTTAAGTGCAAAAAATGCAAGGTGGTCTAGTTATTCCACCATAATTTTTGGTATACAGCAGAAGTTGACCATTTGTCATTTATATTCTACCTGATGTTCAATGGAAATGAACAACAAACATGCAGCCATTACTTCTTGTTCACTAAGGGAGAAAATAAAAGTCCAATCCATTTCAGTCAGATGGACTGGATTCCTTGACACTTGCTATAACTTATTTTCTTTTATACATCTTCTGACTTGTGAATCCAGAGAGACCAAGTAAATAAACTGAATGAAATAAGAACAGAGGTTTGGTGTGTTAAGAAATTAGAAGGCTGTTCTGACCATTAATTAAATATCCAAGGGGATGGGGAAAAAAGCCCAACAAAGTAGTAATTTTACTTTTCAGGAAGACCCTCAAAACACAAATGAGATTACTAGGAGGTCAGGAACAGTAAATTTGATTTGCACGTCAAAGCCAGCTCAATCAGGTGTTGGTTTCCCTTGGCTGGTACAAAGAGCATCAGGGAGTTTCTATCTGGTTATGTTTTGTAGCTACAATTAAGAACACATGAGCAGATGTAGCAAGATAATTTGAAAATAGTCACACCAGCTGTAATTACAAGAATTGAAAAATCTATGTGTCCTGGTGGGGACAACATAATACTACTGATGAAGTGTAAAGATGGGGTGAGCTTGAGGATAACTCCATGGTTACATAAATCCTATAATTGCCTGGGTTGGAAGGGACCCTAAAGATCATCTCATTCCAACCCCCCTGCCATGGACAGGGACACCTTTCACTACACCAGGCTGCTCAGAGCTCCATCCAACCTGGCCTGAAACATTTTCATGGCACCAAGAAGAAATCACACTCCTGCAGACTTCCCTCAGCTGATGAATACCATTCTAGGGCCTTTCTTCCTAAATGGGTCCTATACATCAATATACTTGAAAAAAATCAGACCTGAAGTATTAGAGGTAGTTTCTGAATTCTACATTCACCAAGTTAATTAAATTTAGCCACCCTGTTCCCCTATAACAACTTAAACCACAAATTAAACAGCCACATTTTACTCCCATACATTTCCAGCACAGCATTATCATGAAGATCTCAGGCCAAGCCTCTCCCAGCGTTAGGAAAAAAAGTGGCAACACAGGACACTGAGTGAATGCCAGTGGCCAATAAACAACAGATAAATATAGATGGAGAGAAAGAAATACAAGTGGGGAATTTTAAAAAATATATCAGTAGTTGTTCAGAAATGCAAATTAGAAGTCAGGAACTTTCAGGAAAACAACACAGAACTCATTTTGCTATTGTCTAAACCCATGGTTTGTCCACATCAATCCTGTGTGTCATTTTGGTCCCCTATCTCAAAATGGGATACAGTAGAACTAGAAATAATTTGTAGAAAGGAAACTTAAGGTGGACAAAGTTAAAAGAACTTCTATACCAAAAAAAAAAAAAAAAAAAAATCCTACATAAGGCAAAAAAAGCACTTCAGTCTCCTTCCAGAAAGACATTGCTCATTGCTCAGGGGAGAAATAACAAACGCCTATAAAAACACAGTCCTCAAGGTCAAGGTGATAAAAATTGATTCTTCACTCTGTCTTCCAAAATAAGGAGCGGGAGGCATCAAGTGAAGCTAACAGGAAAGGGCCCCAAACCCAGATGACGTGACTCATCACCCAGCAAAGAGTTGATCTGTGAACTTCCCTGCTAATGGATGTTTAGAGAGGCAAAGGTTACATCTAGATTTAAGGAAGACTGAACACATTTGAGAAGAAGGAGGTTGTTAAAGATTAATAAGTACACAGAAACTACATCCAGCCCTGCAGCACTTCATGTAAAGAAGGGCTGGAAAGGTAAAATAGATACTTCAGCCACTTTTCCCAGCCATCCCTGGGCACAGAGTAAGGGTTTAAATGGACCTCCAGAGTGACCTCCTGCCACCCTGATGCTGTGCTGGATATAAAACTGTAGTGTTACAGTAAAGATGTAACATCCTTCTGTACTGTTACAGGACACTTAGCAAACCAAAAACCTGCTGCATTAACGTAGAATAGAACTCTAAACTGAACAGCTTGATTAAAGCTCCAGCTGCAAAAGTATTTGGAAATGTTAAATCTTTGCCATGTATTTAAGAATTTTATATTGCTCTACTACTCCCCAGCCATTCTGATTGTAGAATTTTAGGGCCATTACTGCATAGCTGAAGTACTTAGGAAAAAACCTACATATTTGCTCTTTAATTTTTTGTAAGCAACATCTGGCCATTCTCTCACCACACTCCCACATTCTGTATTTTTGTGGATGTTTACTTCAGTTCTCTACATAAAATACAACAGAATCTATCAGTTGCTATTAGATATTGTTGTTTTCTCTGTGATCATCTGTACAGTCTACATCCAGACCTTACAGTCTATCCAGATAAGAAACTACAGATGTTGGGATGATTGGGTGGACAGGGAAGGTATACACAAAAAAACATTTTCCAGTGAATTTTCAATGACCACACACTCTACGTACTTCTAACCTCCACAGCAAAAATTAATACTCTTTATAAATTACTGATAAAGGTAGAACTTTCAGAGAAACAAACTGAGATAGATGGAATATATTACATCTAAAAACAATGTGTTGGGTTGCTGTTTTTTGGTGGTTTTTGTTTGTTTGGGTTTTGTTGTTTGGTTTTTTTTAATCCATTAGGTTTTGGTGGAGGAATGAAGGAACACAGAGAAATATCTCCTCCAAACCCATGTCTTCTGGCAGAAGACACCAAGATGCAAATGATGATAGCTTGTCTGCCTGTCCACACATCAAGCATTTCACATTTTAATAACTGCAAGACTGAATTGCGAAAAATATTCTTCAGAAGATGAAGCAATTTTTTACTAGTTTTTTCCCTCATTTTTTGTTGCTATTTTCTCTACCTAAAACTATCATGCATATGACAGCTGGAAACATCATGTTTTAGCCAGGAACACACATCTTGAAAGCAGATGGTAAATAAGCTTACTGCAGAATCATAACAGACTGATAGAAATAATCAGTCAGCAAAGCTACCTCAGAACCAGACAAACAAAAAGAAATATTTTTATGGCAAAGTTTACAACTGAGAACATTTTCTTTGCATTACAGCCCAAATCCTACAGCAGTGATAAAACTGAGACATGCACCTGAAATTTTATTGTGTTTTGAGCAGGCTGTGCCTGAGGCAGGCACAGGCCCATGGAGCTGAAGAGCAGGGATGAGCAGGATGATGAGTGATTCAGAGACCTTCTCAAGACCTTGGGAAAGCAAAAGTGGATATCTCTGTCTGGAGAAGCTTCTGCTGAGGCCAGGATAAGAGCTGTACCTGCATTTGGTTGTAGAACACCTGCACAGCTGGGTAAATGTGGCTGTAGAACACCTGCACAGCTGGGTAAATGTGGTTTATAGAACACCTGCACAGCTGGGTAATGTGGCTGTGGAACACCTGCACAGCTGGGTAAATGTGGTTTATAGAACACCTGCACAGCTGGGTAAATGTGGTTTATAGAACACCTGCACAGCTGGGTAATGTGGCTGTGGAACACCTGCACAGCTGGGTAAATGTGGTTGTGGAACACCTGCACAGCTGGGTAAATGTGGCTGTGGAACACCTGCACAGCTGGGTAAATGTGGCTGTAGAACACCTGCACAGCTGGGTAAATGTGGTTGTGGAACACCTGCACAGCTGGGTAAATGTGGCTGTGGAACACCTGCACAGCTGGGTAAATGTGGCTGTGGAACACCTGCACAGCTGGGTAAATGTGGCTGTAGAACACCTGCACAGCTGGGTAAATGTGGTTGTGGAACACCTGCACAGCTGGGCAAATGTGGTTTATAGAACACCTGCACAGCTGGGTAATGTGGCTGTGGAACACCTGCACAGCTGGGCAAATGTGGTTTATAGAACACCTGCACAGCTGGGTAAATGTGGTTTATAGAACATCTGCACAGCTGGGCAAATGTGGTTTATAGAACACCTGCACAGCTGGGTAAATGTGGTTTATAGAACACCTGCACAGCTGGGCAAATGTGGTTTATAGAACACCTGCACAGCTGGGTAAATGTGGTTTATAGAACACCTGCACAGCTGGGTAAATGTGGTTTATAGAACACCTGCACAGCTGGGTAAATGTGGTTTATAGAACACCTGCACAGCTGGGCAAATGCTGCTCCATGCCCACCTCTGAGCACACTCAGTGTAGGAGCTCCCACTGCAGATCCCTTCGCAGCCTAAATGCCCAAATTGTTACAGCACACAGGAAGGAATATTGGCCTTAGACTGGTAAGATTCTGTTGAACTGAATGTGCTTTACATATCCATTTTACTTCTCTCAGTAGAAATAAATGGCAGGATGTAACAACGCTTTTAAGCAACCAGCTGATGATTGAGATTAAAGAACTCTTCAGAAGGCTGTGAGGTTACCCCCTGTGTTAAAGAGGATCTGTCTGCCTACATAAAGTACTCTCAAAAGTGGAAAGATTCAGACAAAGCTTTTCACACTCAGAGAAATTTGATCTGTGCATCTCAGATAAATTAAGAGCTTGGTTTTTGTCAGCTGGAAATCTGAAATTTGTTCAGTGCAGCATTTGCCCATGGATCATTTGTTACAATTATGCTACTTAATGTATTCTAATAGCATTCATCTTCCTGAGGCATGTGAGTTGTTTATAAATAGCCTAGATAACATAATGACAAACAACACCGGTTTATGAAAAAAATTTTCGTATTTCGGCTCAAGATACCTTATTATAACCTTATTATAAACACCCAAAGAAGTCCAAGTAAAGCATCACAAAAAAATATCTTATTTAAATTAATCCACATTGGAGATACTTCCTGGAGATAAGTTTTTAAGTTTTAGAATTATAAAGCACTAGCTAGACAGGTGTGTTTACCTATGCTACAAACAATTAACAACACAGAAAAATGAAACCCCAGAAAGTCCCTTTGCCTCCAAACTTTAGTAATTTTCATAACTTGTAAATTCTAAAAAAACTCCTAAACAAAGGACTTTCTTCTGAAGCTCTACTGAATTTTATTTGCTCCACCCTTTTAAAAAAATTTTTTTAACATGATGGAGAACAATGTGGCTTTTGTCCTAAGATGGGGTTTTAAGGGTTTGTAACTTGAGAAACCTATGGTTTACTTCCAGGGGGAAAAAAAGGTAAGAGTAACAGAGAAGAATCAGGGAAATGGCAAGATGTGAATGATAACAGAATATCCAGAAATATACCAGGCCTATGAGACAGGGCTGATTCGGACAGCATGGCAGACAGATGCAAAGTGAATCTGTCAGAACCCAATTAGAGGCTACTGCAACAAAAATGATGAAATCCAAGCAATTAAAACAAAGCAAGGAAAACTCTGAAAATATTAGCCCAAACCAGCTACCTTTTCTTTTTCCTTTGAATTGCAATTTCTTACTTTAGAACCTGATATAAGGAAATTAGTTTGGCTGAAAGCCACCAAATAGTCAGATCACTACAGCACATCATGTCTAAGGCTGAGAGAGCTAAAAGCTTAAATTTCAAAGAAAATCTTGTTTCTGTCTTCCAGCTGCATAGTGGGAGGGTACAGGTATGACTGTCCTCCATGGTGCAGAGTGACAGGATGAGAGACAAGGGACACAAGCGGGAATGTGGGCGATTCCAGATAAATGTATGAGGATTTTGTTCCCCTTGAGAGCACTAACACACTGGAACAATTTGCCCAGAGGCACTGTGGAGTTTTCATTTCTAGAGATATTCAACAGTCAGCTGGTCCTGATCCTTATAAATCTTAAGTTTTAAAAAACAAACCAAACCAAGCCAAGGCTGTCTGTGTTCAGGAAGAGTTTGGAGCACACTCTTGGCCACAGGGTATGATTCTTGCAGAGTCCTGTGTAGGGTGAGGACTTGGACTTGATGATTCTGATGAGTCCCTTACAACTCAGCATTTTCTAAAGAAAAACCAACCCACCTAAAAACCTAACATATTCTCAGAGAGAAATGCTTAACCTCCAGCACTTGAACAAGTGCTCATTAGCAACAACACCATGTACTTAGAATTTAATTCTAGTAGATGGTTACAAACTTCCAGCTGTTCAGGTATGTGTTAGAAAGCAAACAAAGGTGTGCTGATAACACAATTTATGTTACTAATAACACTGGACTAGCAGTGACCAAGTTACACAAGCAGTCAATAAATCACAACAGCATGAACACATTTTCTCTCTACATTTTCCTAGGAAATTACTGTCACCTTTCTCAAAGACATGTCTAACAGAAATCAAAAGTTTCTTCCCGCCAGTCAGAAGGGGAGATGTGATGAGTGAACTGATTCCCAAGTCTCTGCAACCATCTTGCAAACTGCGATGATGACACTGTTCAGCCAGGCTCGAGCTTCTGTTCCCACCTGGTTTGTTTGCTCTGTGTCAGCTTTGGAATGATGGAAATCTGATCTGGAAAGCCAGTGAGCCACAGAACCACACCTACCCCCTGCTCCACTAAATTCTGTGTGTTGGGTGGATTGGAGGAAATGCTGTCTATCAGAATGAGTGGGAATCCAGCACCAAAACAAACTCACAGAAAGCTCAAACATATGGACCAGCAGTTTACAAGTACATCACCCATTTCTGCAGGATTCCTTAAAGAAAAAAACCCCAAACAACCCACAACCAGCAGGCAGAATTCCATATGGACATTAATAAAGCAGCAGAAGACACAGTTACACCAGCTTATGTTTAAGCAAGAATATTGTATTATAAACAACCTTCAGCACCAAGTCCAAGAAAATACAAGCTCACACCTTAATATTTAATAAATTAGTCATATTTTTTCTTACTTTTTCATTAAAATACAAAATAGAGAGAGCATACATTTTTTAGACAAAGGAACATCTGTAATGTGCATTTCAAAAATACCCAAATGACCTAAAATATTTTACAAAAACAACCTGAAATATTCATGTGAATGCGTTAAATACCAAGTTCCATACTTCTATCACTTTCCAAACAATTATGCTTGCCTAGCATGAAAAAAAAAAAAGCTGTTATCTAGAATGAAATTCTCTCATGGAAAGCTCCCTAAAAAGCCAGTATTAACCTAATCTCCTTTACCTTACACAAAATTGCCCATTAAATCTCCATTAAAAAACAAAACCCCCCCAAAATAACCAACAAAAATAAAAAATCCAAACAAAACAAAACAAAACAAACCCTAAAGAAACCCCACTGAGGAAACAAACAAGAAATTCAAAACAAGACTAACACTAAACAGTGATCACAGCACGTTCACAGCCATAGGTACAGAAATGCTTTAGAGAGGTTACTTTTCTTTCTGTCTTACTGGATATGTAAAAAATTCAAAAGGATGCTTTAGCTTTTATGAGGAATATAAAACAGCAACCACTAGTTTTGCATGCTTGTCTAAATGTAAATGTAATGGCATGAAACTATTACTGTTAGGCATTCAAAGCCATTTTCTAAACCATCCCAACTGCCAAATCAATCACTGTGTTATTAATGTGTCATGTGTGATGTTTTTGAAAAGCTAAATATATCCAAAAATTGTAAATTACTCTCTGTTTTACTGTTCACATTTTTTATTATATATAATAGGTTTCAAGCTATTTCTAAGTAAGAACGTAAAGATCTTTCAAGAAGCACAACAAAGATGCTCTAGATCTAAAGTTCCTGGAGTTGGTATGGATCTTGCATTTCAAGAAGCACAAAAAGAAAAGCAGGCAGGTTAATTCCTCGTTGGTCAACCTTGCAGCCCCCATCCACTGATCCACCCAAAGTTCCTTCAATGCACAAGACTAAGCAGACATGGAGTATTGTCAAAGCTGAAAAATCTTTTGCCTTGTGGAAAACCACATTCAGTCCATTAGTAAAAAAGGACTTTTCCAGTGACTATATTATCCACTGAATATATGATAAAAATTAAACAAGAAATATATAGTTACTAAAATGATTTTTTTTTTGGCTGGCTGAATATCATTAATTGCCTTGCTCACATTTTGCAGTCAGCAGTCATTACTGGAAGGTTGTTATTTTATAATTATAACTTTAATATTGTAATTCAACGTACTTGAAATACTAATTTCCTTCATTTTGACCCTTATGTCTTATTGCTTTTGTGCCAAATATACATTTGAAGACTGGTATTAGATATGATAAATACATTTTTTAAAAGCAATTATATATTTCTCATTGTCAAAACCAGACACTAACTATTAAAAAGACTCAATACATTAAATGCAAAAAAAAAAAGGCAAAAGCTAATTAGAGTAGATGACATTCACAAAAAGAAAATAATTGTATGAAGACCTCAAAAAAGAAATTAACAAAATCATCCTATCTTTGATAGACTGATAGACTCATCTAGGATGAAAAGAAGTCACTAAAGAATTTAAGATGGGACCACGCAGTGTGATTCCACTCAATTAAACCTACAATTATTGCCAAATGATTCTTTTCTGCTGAAGATAAAAATGATCTAATAGTATTGGCAAAACACAACACTCAGAAGGTTAAAACTTTAGGAAAAAAACTATTCAGATTCTTCTTATATGTATTACTGACAAAAATACAACCCCATGTCTTGGCTTGTCAGATTATTCAGCTATTTGTCAGTATGGCAAGATTTACATACAAATACAGCTCTACAGAACAGGAGGAGGTTTGAGTGCAGAGGTAATGAAATCCTTCTTCCTTCTGCATTTTCTCACAAACCTGAAGATATGGGAATTAAAACACTAGAGCCAACAAACAAGTTTGGCAGACTTGCATGAGGGATTAAAACTGACTCACATGTTATTTCAGTCAAAGGTACCTGAACACTTTACAGGCATTATTAAGATGCAAATTATTACATGTGAAATTCAAGGCCCTGCTGGGGAAATATCAAGGTTGCAAATATAATCTGTTGTTGCTCTGCAGTAACATCAAACCCCCCTCAATACCAAGTTATGTGGCAGACAGTGGAAATAAGAGAGGGGACTTAGGAAGAACAACCTGACCCGCTTTTCCTTCCCTCCCCTTTTTGGAAATGGTTTCTTTTGTGGGATTCCTTGAATACACTGATATTGCAATATTGAAAACGAAACTGGATAAAAATTGATTAGCAATTACTTGATTAGTAAACATAAGTATGGCTACTTAGTTCTGCTTGGGTTTGTCAAATATTCTTTTTATCTTTACAAGTCAGAGTAATGATCAGAAAGTGATTCTTCAAGCATCTGAAATTCTAGATGTTGTCCTAGAAGATGGAAAATCTCATTCCCAACCCATCTCAAGCAAACTTCTGCCTGGAGTCAGCATCTTGTACCTTAAGCTACACAGCAAGCTGGAGTACATAACAGCCAAAACCCCCAGTGTTGCTTTTGGAATATTTCAACTTTATGGGTTATATTGATCCATCCTTAGTTTATTTACCATAGATTTCTGACTTGTTTCACAACAGATTAAGCAGAGTAATAATGGTAACAATGGTATGAATTCTTTATGTAAGGATAAGCACCAAGCAAGATTTTTAAATTCATTACAAGCCATACAAAAAGGACATCACTATCAATTAAAACCTCACATTATCTGTGGTCAAGGTGAACCAAAGTAAAGTAACTTGTAGGGTGTTTAATTCTAAACCATGAAATCTGTGCTTTCCCCAACACCATGCTTATACTATTCTTATTCAATTTATGCACAAGAAAATGTCCTTTGAACAGCACAAAGCATTTGTGACCTTCTTAACAAGATTTTAAGACAGTTCCCCACTGCTTACATCAAGTCACACACAAATTAACATTGCAGGTGATGCAGTAGCCATTCCTCCCCCTACCCCACTCCCCCCAAAAAGATGGCTCTTTCAATAATGATTTATCTTGCCATAATTTCTCAAACAAAGCACCTTCGTTTACATGCATCTTTTGACACTGTACTTTGTTCCCCTTTTTTCCACAGAGGGAGAAAGAATGCAGGAAAATAGATGCTTGCTCTGTTTCCCTTATGTGGGAGCAGAGTTTTCTTATCAAGAGCCAATTTACCTCAGGGCAACCTCTCAGATGGCCTAAATTCTGGGTATTTGTCTCAGACAGTCATTCTGGATTTCCTGAAGGGCTTCTGGATTTAACACTGCTGACAAAAGCTCCTTTAAAAGAAACCTCTAATACTGACAAGCAAGTCAACCAGTGTTTCTGTTTACCATCTCAAGCACCCAGCTCCTTTGAGGCTCACCCTGCACTCCAAGGCAGTTCTTTCCCAAATTTAAGGACCTGTACATTGCTTTTATCCCATCTCACTCACCCTGTATGTGTGCACACCAATTTATTGAAAGCGGCTCTAGAAGATGGCACATTCCAGAGCTCAGCAGCTGCACTGAACAGCCAGTTTTGAAGCGAGAACTGCTTTGTTCCTAGCTACAAAATTCAGCACATTTTGACTACACTTAGGATTTAATTTTCCAATATGTCGGATACATATCTCCTTTGGAAAATGCACAACTGGGAATCCCAAAGATAAAAAGACAAAGATTTCACAAAGTGACCAAGCACCAAGACAGGACATTCAGACCACGTGGTGTAATCTGCATTCCCCAGCCACCAAAATTCCACCAAAAGGGTCACGAGAAGCCTCAATTTAATCTTATATTTTGCCTTTGCTTTGAACAGGACTTTGAACAACATGTCCCTGATGTGAGAATGCCAGGAAAGTTTTCCTAAGATCTTCCCAGTGAAAAATTAATTACACAAAGCATTTATATCAAGCTCTGCTTCCAGTGCAAACAATAGAAGATTTTGATTACAATTCCAGTAAATATCAGTATTTTCCAGAGCTTTATTTTGAACTACAGATCATACAATAAAACACTTCCTATTTGGAATGAAGAGATGTGCCCAATACTCCCTTGAAATGCTTTTCAGCCACAAATCTGCTAAATGCCAGTCCTGCCACTCACAGAGCTGGCTGTAATTAAATAGACAATATAATAGCTGTCACTATTGTACACAAAGCATCCACTTGGAACCATAATAATAGAAAAAGCAGAACTTTATGTTCCAAACTGATCAGAAAACAGAATGTTTTATATTCTGCAATCTCCCAAAGTAATCTACGTGTTAAGTTATTTTTTTAAAAGTCAAATTCCTTCCCAAAGTAACATGGATGTTTTAAAAAAAAATCCAATCAAACAACCCAAAACCTTCCACTAAAAAAAGGAAACAAACCTCTGATTAAATATGCTTAATTTCTTTTTCTTCTTAATTTTCTAGTCTACTACATGTTCCTTGGGTCTCCAATTCTACTTTTTCAATAGTACTTCAGCAATTCATGGTTCTGTTAATTCTTCTTTGGTACTTCAAAAACATAAGCATTTCTTTTCATTAAATCTATCTTCTAAAAGCAAACTAATCTGTTGGCCTGTCAATGAGAATGGTAATGCATTAGGAAAAAAAATTAAAATGAAAAAAATATGCTAATAGATAGCTTACATGTCTTTAAGAATCAAATAATTCTATGCCTTTGGCATTTAGCTTTCTTAATATAAAATTTTAATAAATATTTCCTAAGTAGAGAATTCCTATTCACAGGCAGAAAAAGTATTACTGTTTAATTTTGCATTTTTCAAAGGCAAAAGAAGCCTGCCAAGAGCTGGTTAGCCAACAGACTCAGAGCCCTCTTCTTCCTCGCACTGGCACTGCAGAATATTAATTCTCCAGGTCACTTGTACCCATGATTTATTCTTTCATCATGGTGAGGGGTGCCTGACAGTGCTTTGCAAAGGGGAACAAACCACCAGAAGCAAGATGCTTCCCATTTAAAACTACAACACTGCTCATTTCTGCCGCCCTCTGTTAGCAAAGCAGCATTGGAAATTCTAATAAGAAAGCAACTAGAAAGCAAAGTGGCCTTTCACTGAGAGGTTCAAGAAGGCCAGCTCACATTTTTAGGCTGTTTAGGAATGGGATTGCTGCACGGTCAGCACACAGAGCTGCCAGGGTTTCAACTCCTGCCACTCACACCAGCATTTTCAAATGGCAGCCACAGGCACACACTGATTTTTGTTGTTCGTTTTACCAGAGACCACGTACTCAAAACCAGCTCACTTTACAAGGATTTTTTTCATTTTATTTACTTCATTATTTCTATTTTATCTCCCTATGAGGATCTCCTGTATAATTCATTCCTCTTCACTGAGGCAGTACTTAATCCCAGCCCTACAGTTATCTTGAAATCTGTAAAGCACAACCCTGACTGGCACAAGTAAGCAGAGTTCTGCTCAGATTAACTAAAAAAATATTTCAGTGGTGTTTACAATGTATTTTTTTAATTACGATCAAAAATGGCTTGAAATAGCTGAATAATTGAACAAAATAGTTTTTACAAAAATCAAAGAAAAGTAAACTCGACATATAGCAGTGCTATATGTCAAAGTGTATGGAGGAAAACAAAGAAGCAGGAAGCTAATTTGAATTTCTGTTATTACCTTGCAGGAAAGGAAGAGTTCCCAGCTATTTGCTGTTCAGTGCAGAGTTCCATTGATACACTATGAACTTCAGAGGTAATTCGACTTTCTTCAAATATGAAAACAAAAAACCCCATGAACATTAATGTCACCCCTTCCAGAAAGGTAAATAAACACATGGTACTCAAGCTCTCCACAGAGAACACTGCCCAATTATTTAATTACTATAAAAAATGGCTTGAAATAGCTGAATAATTGAACAAAATAGTCTTTACAACTACAACTGGCAGCTCTCCATCCACAGAGAACACTGCCCACAGGCACCGTGCTAAACCCGTCTGTGGTCCTGGATCAGTCAGGGAAGGATGACAACCACCTGAATGGAATTCAGTTCTGACTGAGGATCAAACAGAACCTCGTAACTGAACTCCATAATCAAAGTCAAGCACCCTGAGCTGCACTGGAGTTGGTCTTGCCAGGCTTTGTGCTCCCTGTTCAGAGGAACCAGCAGAGCCCAGAGCACGCAATCAGAGAGGACAGAACCCCAGGTGTGCTGGCTTGGCCAGGAGCACATTCAGCTCATCCGGCTGCAGAAGGATCAATATCCTCAGAATGTGATTCCATAGAACTGCCCTGTGTGCATGGAGTCTGTGCCTTCTATTTCCAGCTCCGGCTCAAAACTCCGGTGCTTCCCAAATGGGCTCAGAATTGAAATGGGCTCCCCTTCCTTCCCAAATGAAGCTATCTGTGAAGTCCTTGTTATTACCTCTGCACTGTAAACCACATCAAATACTAACTACAGTCCCAATGCCACTCTAAGTAGGAATTATCCCTGAAACAGGGACAACACCAAATTGTGGACACTGCAGCTCCAAAAGAATCTCCCAGAACATTGGTGCCATATGGGGCATCAAAACACCAAATTTAAGATTCATGTATTCTTTTTAGATCTAATTTATACACTGCCAACTAATTGATCTTTAGCAAACCTCATGCATTAAGCAAAGCAGCACAGAAACATGCACAGAGGGCAGGTAACTTAGAAGAGGACTCAATATTTTGTTTCGCAATATACAGCATATTTATGATATGGAACATCTGCAGAGACTTGCACATATAAAAAAGTGTAAATATTTTCCTAGAATGCAGATCTGAAAAAAGCTTGAAATAATAGACGAAAGGCATTAAATCTAAAAGCAAGGAGGAATAAAGAGAAAATCATTATGCAAGAACAATTTTGGAACAAGGTATCTTTAGAGTTCACTGGTTAAAGGCTTTGATGGCCCTAGATAACCTTTAACCCTCAAAGCTATACAAGAATAAAACTTCACTAAACTCCCAAGTGCAAATATATCCTAATCTAATTATTCTGGGTGCGTTCATAGAATGCTTATGCAGCCTAGAGCTTAAAATACTTTGTGTTTGTGGCAGCAGATGGGCTCTATTTCTTGATAAATTTGGTTTGGATGAAAGATAATGTCTAAAACTAGAACATTACAACACATACCTTTAAATGTAAAAATGTGAGATGACCTTTTATGTGTCATGTCTGCACAATACACTGTCAAGATGTTAAAAAAAAAGATGCAAAATACAGGGAATATGGTAAAAAGTATAAGCAAACCAAAGGCACACTGCTTTCTTAACACTTATAAAATATACACTCATAAATTTTGATATTCTCTGTCCACAGCAAGAGGTAACTTTCTATACCATAAACCTTTGCTAAAAATCCATAGAGATACTATAGGTTTTCACAACAATTAAAAATGTGGCAAATAATGCAAAATTTTCGCAAGACACATTTTTATTTTACATCAGAAGGTAATTTAATACTGCTGATGCAGATAAATTATGTAAGTGAACAATGATTCTTGCAGTATACTAATAAATATAATTTGAAACTCTCCTCAAGAAGCAGGAACTGCCAATAAAACCTATCCCCAAACTGTATCACCTCCAAAAAGAGGAAATTATCTGTATGGAAAAACACTCCCTACATGCTCATGCTCTTCTGCATGTGGCATAAGGACAGTTTTCAGGCTGTAGAGTTGTCAAAAATTTAATTTGTGACTGAAAAACTAAATTAATTCCTGAAGAGACTGGAGAAGACATACAGACTGCAGAGGATAGGGGCTGTTAAACACTACAGAATTCTTGACTTTCTGGAACGATCCTACACACTGGAAAAGTTAGATGTGCTGTCTATCACATCCTGCTTCCCTGTGGCATAATTTTTTGCTCCCTGTAACCAAGTTACTTGGAGCTCTACAGCAAATCAAACTTCTTGCTATTCACAGCGTAAAATAAAATAAAAATCTCCACAATGTCTAGCAATGCTAAAGCTACAAGAAACAAATGCCCGCAGGCAAGAAAGTCACAGCTCATTTTTTACCAGCACAGAACAAGCTAATAGTGTTTAAAGGGAGCCAACAGTCCATCAGAATTGCTGCTCTCAGCAGGTGAGCTTGCTCACATCCCTGGCTGGGCAGCAGCCTCTGAGACATACTGAATTTAACCATAATCAGCACACACAAGCTTGATTTTAATCCATAAAAAGTGCAAGGCTGCTGCACAACAGTAGCAGTGTCCTTGCCACATGGTTCATCAGAGGAATAAATTGAGTCAACTTTGGTAATAAAATGCAAAGTGTGAAGTAAAAGTTACAATTTACTGATATTTATTGCTTAACGTATCTTCTTCTTGAAGCAAAAGTGGTTTAGTTTTGAGTTAGTGGCGTGTTCAGCAGAATTTCAACAGGGTACTTTCGACCTTAGGAACTTAAATCAGGCAGTCCTCACTAATTACTATGCTCAGATTTGAGGAATAATGTGACCACAGGAGCCACTGTCCCTCAGAAACGCCCCCAGGCCACAGGGTGTCACAGCTCATGCTGATAATGTCAGTGTGCAATTCTCTTCATCCAGTTCTCTGTTAAATCATCATCTACCTTTGCTAAATTCACCCTCAGCAATTTCAAGCCAGCTTGGCTGATTTTAAACAGATAGGATTTTTCACACATTGCACCACAACCTCCAAACAAGGAGGCTTTTCACCTCAGGTGCTTTCAAAAAACCTGCATGATCAAGCCCTAAGTAACCAGGAAAGAATAAAAATCAAACATTCAGATATTCACAGAACCATAATCTGGGCAACAACTCCAACTCAGCAGTTCAGGCCCCATGAGCTCATAACCCAAGGTGATGGCAAGCCCTCTGACAGTCACACTAAAACACAAAACACATATGGGAAGGTTTGCCCCCTCTGACCTGAATGAAACACAAGCACTGAAAAAAACCTGATTGTTTGAAATACGTCAGCTCTGCAGTCAAATCACAGCAACAAAACCTCAGAGAAAAGGCTGTCCCTGCAGTGGTGAAGCTCTGCAAGGCAAGGAGAAGCCATCAGCCTCAGAGGCACTGCTGAATTCGCAGCTTCCCATGGTGCCAGAGCAGTAAATCAAGCAGAGGCAGGAGATGTCAGCCCCTGAGAGCCGCACGGCTCCAGCAGGAGAGGCAGGGCAGGCTCGGGGCTGCTAATGAAGCCGGGCGCTGAGCCCTCCCTTAAGGAAGCACAGGAAATCAATCTAACTGAATTCTGCAGCTATTTCCATGCTCTCAGAAGTGAATCTGCTTGTGCTAGGGGCTTTCACATGGGGGATTACTGGAATTAAAACAGAAACCTTTTATTCATGAAATAAGTGGATAAGTGTTGAAATTATAACAGAAACCTTCGAGGTTGAGACCTAATAGTATGTCTGGAAGGAGCCCTTATCTTTTACAGTGTGAAGTAAGTCTAAATTAAAATGATTCTATAGTTCAGGCAGCTCAAATCAAGTACCAAAGAGAATTGATCCCTCCTCCTACTTGCAGTAATTCAGATCAATGCCAGTGGATAAAAGCCCAAACATGCCTTCCACTGAATAAAGCACCATGGGCCAGGAGGACTGAAATGCATCGTGTCTGACACCTCAGCCTCTGATCAAAGGGTGGATTCTTGCACAAGATATTCTCTTGACCCTTCACATCCCTTGTACGTGGCTGAAAATACAAGGCACCTAACCTATTATTTCATCTCCAGAATTGTTTATGTGCTCTGAAAGAGAGGCAGGCACTTACCCAGCAGAGGCAAATTACCAGGCAGCAATAGATACAATACTGCACAGACACACAACAAACTGGCACACAGCCCAGAACCCTACAGAGAAAATAATAGTTTTGGGTCTGAAAGCCTCAGAAGACCATCAGGGTTTTGCACCAAAGAACAGCAACGGGAAACTAACTGTTCTCTAGTCTTGAACTTTTATTTGGCAGAGGAGGCTGGCTTATAGATTACAAATTACACATTTACAACAGTTTATTAAAATTTGCCTACAAAATAATGAATGTAAATTCTTAAACTCTCCTGCTCATCCAAACAGCAGGTTCAAACTCAGCCCTTGCAAACTGCATCATTTGCTTCCCTTACACAGTATGTACCAACAGGCTGGAAGCTGGGACTGAGGTACTCCAGGGATTAAAGACAGCCTGTGATGATCAGACAAAGCTCTTGGCCACCATGGGTGACAATTTATTAGTTATGTTGGTAAGGGAACACAGAGGAGTGTTCTGATAAAATGTTGTGTACATCAATAAACAGCCAAAACAGAAACGAGTGTGATTCATGTTTTGTTTAACGCACAAGGAAAGCTCCCCAGGATGGAATTTTCCACATGTGCCACTGCCTGCAGCTTCACACGCATTTGGAAATGATTATTTTTTCCTTAATGGAAGAAACACAAACAAAACCTACGTGTGTGATACAGACCAGTGAAAGATATGATTTGTTTCTCATTTTTCTGTTTAGTGCAGACATTTCTACTGCTGACTTAACAGGACAGTCACAGTCTGATTTTGCAGAAACATGGACATTTGCCTTTGAGGGAGCTCAGGGCTTTTTTCCTGAAAGTTAAGAAAAATAAGCATAAAATAGGCATAGGCTCACACACAATCTTTAATATAAATATATATACATATATATACACACACACACATATATATATATATATATATATATATATATATATATATATATATATTTGTTGTGTTGTATACAAGAACACAAAAAATTCCAGAAGTAGATTAGGGTGACAAACTTTAGTGCAGGAAATAACCCAAAGGATTTCCTCTCTTAGTATTTCACATAATTGACTTTAAGTAGTACATACAAGCAAGAACTTTTTGTGCAATAACAACCATGTTCAAAATTCAGGCACAGGTTCATATCTGACACCTGAAGTCCATTTTCCATGTACATTTTCCATAAGTTAAAAGAAAAAATATGTCAAGAAATCTCTTCTGCCAAAATCCTCAGTGCTACACGCAGTGGCAACATACCCGGTTATCACACAGAGCATGATCAACAAAATAGTGACTTCTCAAAAAGGAGAAGAAACCCCCACCACTGAACTGGACAACAAAATGAGAGCAGAAAAAATAACTGAAGAAAATGGGAGTATTTTCTACGTTAAAAGGTCTCACCCCTTGATTATCTCATATAGTGCAAAGTCTAATTGAATTTACAAAAGTCAATTCCATAGAGAAGAAAGAAAGAAAAATATTGATGCAAATAAAACTCCTGACAAAGGTTTTTAAAGGCTCTTGCTAAACACACTCCAGAAAGAAGACAGTGGTGAGATGAAGCTCATTGCAATTGCCAGAGTGACATTTCAAACAAGTGTGTGAAAAGGCTGAGACTGCACACAGGGAACTGAGCACAAAGCATTCCCCATTCCCAAAGCCAAGTGGAAGAGAGGTGAAAACAGCTACAGACATAAAACTACTGCATACAGAAAACCCCACAATTAAATGGTGGAGGACTTCGGGATTTAGACTGTCACCTGCTATCCCTTGAGCACATAAATATACTCAGATAACCTAAGTTAAATCCTACAATTTCTTTGAGACAGGCCAGAACTAACTTTGTTAAAAATTAAATGCTGCCTAAATGTCACCATGTGGTAATGACACTGACAGAAATGCAAAAATATTATAATTAAAAAAAAAATCAAAATTAGGAACAAATTGAAACCATAAATCCGCTTTATGAAGCCTATATGTTCTTTTCACAGTAAATCTAATTAAATGTGTAACTGCAGCCACCATTGTCACAGAGCATAATTCACCTTAAAAAGAAAAAAAAGTATAATGCTTTTAAATTTAGACCCTGAATAACGAACAAGTTGCCTCTCTTTAATGAAGGGTGCTACTAAAAGCAGAGGTGGTATTTTCCTGAAGTGAACATGGTCAAAGTTGGCTGCCACAGGTCTGGCCACACACAGCTGTCCTAGCATGGCCAGAGCAAGAAAGTGAACACAAAAACATCAGAAGTTGTATTTATTTCACAGGGAACTGCTGCTCATTTATGAGTTTCTTCTGGGAGATTCACCTGATCAAATACACTCAAATTGTGAGCGATGGAACTGAGCAGCAAGGCACAAATTTTGTATTAATGCTCTCTTTGTTCTTTCTAAAAAGACTAGGGAAAATGTGGGAATCAGAATCTCTTAGATAGTAATTCCCATCCTTTCATCTTTTCAGTGACTATTATGAATACTATTGATTTTTATATAAATACTCAGCTGCTCTGGACACTCTCTGTATAAGAGTTGCAATATATATTTGCATCTGTTGACTCAGAGGACACCAAACTTTTTGCCAGTTTGATCAGAGAAGATTTACAATCCTACCCATTTCTTTCAAAAAAAAGGAAATAAAGGTAACCCTCCTTCCCCCAAGCTAAGCCTCCAGCACCAAAAAAAAACCAAAAAAAAAAAACTATGGCAAAGTGGCAAGAGGTTATTGACCTGCATCCCACTTCAAACCTTGACTCTTCTGATAGTTCTTCCACCACTCATGTAAAGGAAATTAATGAAACCTAATCCTATCAAGTAATAAAGATCTATGGTTTCTTAAAGTACCTTATGCAGAAAGGATTATGTTGGACATCATGAGTAAATACTCTTGTACAACATAACATATTTGTTGTAAACCCAGCATAGATTGGAAGCTGTGCAGGGCTCTATATAATTCCTCATTTCCATCTAAACAGCATCAGGGGGCTGGACTCTGCCTTTATGACAAAACTCTCCAATGGTCCAAAAGGAAATTACTCTGGGGAGGTGTTGGATTCAGTCAAGTTCAGAAGAGCACAACTACCTTTAAACACACGGTATTTTCAGTGATATAAGAGAAGCCACCCGTAGGAACTTACACAAATCATCAAATGATTTCTATTTTCCATTTTTCTTGAGTACTTGCCCTGTAAACATGAGATGATCTCACCTCTCATACTGAGACATCTTAAATAGCTTCATAATTTCTGGACTATAGAACTGAAATTTCTAAAATTCATTTTTGATTACAAAGAGTTAGAACTCAATTTCAAATAAATGCTGCTCTCAAATTTACTAGCACTTCTTTCTGTTTCCTTTTTTGAAACCCCAGTAGTATTTCACAAAGAAAGAGTAATAGTAAGAGGTTAAAATAGCAATAAAGGCTGTATTTCTTTAGGAGCCAAATCAGGAAATAAAACACAGGAGTCCTTCGTGCTCATCAGCAGTCAATGTGTCTGACTGCTCAAAGAAAAACAAGGGGAAAAAAAATCAAAGTAAATGTAAATTAATTTGCCACAAATTAGATACACATACTGTATTTTTTTCCAAGACAGGAAATACAAAAAAATAATGAATTTTCTTTTCAGCAAACTGAACAGTACTACTCCTGGATGACACTATCTCATTGTACTCCTCTCCACAAGTGTTTTCTACATAGACACAACTCCATATCAAAAATAACAGCTGAATATAATGTCAAATGTTTGCTCTCAGTTTTCTTTCACTTCATACTATACCCAGATGAAATACATATACACAGAAGGGTATAGTATGCAACTAACTTTCTATCTTGTATCAAATAATTAATGACCATAAAAATATCACACAGTGTTTAATTTTTAGATTCAAAGGGGATTTTTTTCCATTTTAAAATACTGCTGTATTTTACAATACTACTCCCACCAGGAGTAGTTCCTAATTCTCACATGGGCACATCGTTCTTTGTACTCATTTCCTTACTTTCCTGAAGAAAAATTATCATCTTTAATTTCTCCATAAGAACCTAAAACTAAGCTCAATACCTTATACAGAAAGCTGCTCAATGGGAATCTCCCCCTGCTCCAATTTTAAGTGTTAGGTTTGAAATTACACAAATATTAAAAATTGTGTCCCCTTTTCTTGCTATTTGCAACAGTTTTTTATGTCTAAAAGCTTAAATTGGCTTCTTTTGACCTAAAAGTCATAGATTAAACAACTAATAGGTAAAATCAGATTAGATGCCCTGCATCTACCTTGCTAATTGACAAAACCTGGATTAGAGATTGAGAATGCAATGGTCAAATCCCTTGTTATCCTCTCACAGCATTTGGCTTTAAAGCCAGATTACCTGATGAGTATCTGAAGGAACAACATTGATACCAATCTGTCTATTGTAAGGTTTATTTATGCTTCCCTGGGAGATTCCGGTGGGGCTATTGAGGAAATAGAGTTGGGAAGCATTGAAGCAGTGTGATTTTGGAATCAGCAATTGAAAATATATATTAGCAATTTATATGGAAGAATTATTTAATTTTACAAACATAACAAAAATAGCAGGAAATCTCCTTAGGCAAAGGGAGAACTTGTTTGACTGCAGAAGAAAGGACAGAACAGGCTGTACAAGTTCCCCAGAAAAAAACTCTGCTGCCAAGGAAAAGCTGCAAACTGTTTTTGACACCTCATAACACTTCCCTCATACCTCTGCTTTTTACAACAAATGATTCCTCCAGTCTCCAGGGACAAGCTATTGAATATAGACAGGGCCAAGCCTACTTGTGCTGCAAACTTTCTCTCCCAAACTAGAATCTGATGTGTGATTCTGCTACAATGTCAGAAGGCAGAAACAGCTCTGCTACTCATTCATGGGAAATGGAAGCTTTTAATTTTTGTAGGGGAATGCCACAGCATGCACTGGCCACGAGTGCTGAGAACTTCTCATGAACACACAAAAAGACTAATATTGCTTTATCAGAGACAGAGATAAAACTTGTTCATGGCCTGAAAACCAGCTAGTGTCAGTCCAACATTTTAATTCTTCAAGACAATGAACTTTTAGTTAAACACTGAAAAACTTTGTTTATTTTCATGTAGAAGCTTCAATCTAATGGAATCAGATAAATGGATAAACTTGTTCTCTGGTGTAGTGTGAAAACCAGCCACAGCATCCCTACTGCTCAATCCTCCTTTTTCTTTTTTTTTTTTTTGGTGGTAGCGAAGGCCAAGTAATCCTACAATCTGAAGAGAAGTTTTGCAATTCTATATTTTCACTAGTGTCCACATTTTGTATGAACACTCGCTAGCTTCGTCAATTTTTAGGATAAAATCTGAGAGATAAAACTCAAAAAAGGATGTAAATAGCTATCTACAAAACATTCATGCTCAGCTTCCCAATTTCTGGCTAAATTGATATGCAATTTCCACTTCCATTTCTTTTTGCTTTTTAAAGAAAAGCATGCAGTTAATCCTCTTCTAAAGTTCAGTATATCCATGTGTTAGCACAGGTAATTCCCAATGGACCTGAGATTTTATTAGCAGCTGTTTAAATACTTATGCAACAAACTGCACACACTTAACTTACAGAAATGTTCCTTAACTGGTGACTGGATTTTTGTCTCTCAGTCACTCTATTAACTGCAGAAAACCACTGCAGTTGTGAAGATTAATGAAAAAAGGGAGTTAGAAAATTCTTGGCACCAGACACATATGGCTGTGTATCACCAGCATATTGAGCCTCATTGATTATTTGACAAGGTGAGATAATAAAAGTCACCATGCATGGGACATGAGAGGGCTGCTTGGGAAGGGTAGGAAAATCACACATTTGCCAGTAACATGTGCAAAATTACCTTCCAAACCACATTTGTTAATACCATTCCAGAAATAAGATGGAATACTTCTCAACAGACATGAAAAACTGTGGGAAAAACCTAACATCAGAAACCTGAAGGCTATTTTCACATAGAAATTCAGTAAGATGCAAACACTAACTTTGTATGCCATGGTTTTTAAGGTACATTGCTGGTATTTTTCTAAGAACAAATATTTAAAGTTACAAAGATACAAAACTAATGGGACTCCAAATGTAACAGGAAAGTATAGAATTTTTGTTATTTCAACTTCATTTTTTAAAGTCTCTTTTGCTATAATTAACATCATATTCCTTTGAAATGTAGATTCTAAACTAAACACAAGGTAAATTTTAAATGCACAATAACACATTGATGCGGATATTGATAAAAAATTGATAAAAGATACTGGTTAGGTGATCATAAAATCAGTAATATAAAAGAAATTCACTTCAGGGTTTGCAAATTCCTGCCTAAAATTTCTGCTTTGTTTCACCAGTTATTTATCTGTTCTTATTTTTCATAAATAACATGCTTGGGAAAGAGGCACCTTGTTTTGTCTTAGCAAGGAAAATGGGAAGAATTTAGCAGCATAAGCTCCACGCTAGGATTATCAGAAAGGGTTAATTTGGCAAAATCAACTCACCATAAAATCACAAACTATTTATTCTGCTATGTAAAGATACAATTTTCAAAAATGTGAACAAGAAGTTCTTTAAAGGACTTTTTCACTGACAGAAGCAAGAGGTCACATGAGCCCATTATAGGTACAACCACATGATCCCTTTATAGGTAGAATTCCAGGGGATGAAGCCACATGCATCTTTGTCACTCTGTTTTGAGCTTGGTTACAAAGTCAGGACGACACACACTGACCCCTCCAGACTGATTTGTTTCATTTGGACAGATCTGTGTCCCAGAAAAGAAATTGTGCTAACTCCTTGGTTGGATAGAATTGCTACAAAAATCAGATAAATGGAAATAACTTGCATTTATTGTCATTCTGGTTTCATTCAAATCTGAAATTCTGTGACAAAAAAAAAATCATATGGATGAGGTGCTTTACAATACATAAATAATCATACAGTACAAAACTAAGAGCCCTATTATTAACCCTCAAAGCCCTGTTTACCTAAATGATTTCACCAAGACCCCCTCTGTCCTGCTAACGAGCCAGGGTCCTGCACCCTGGTCACAAAACTTTCAGCATGAGCAGAAATCTGTTGATTCCACCACTCCACTGAACAACCTGTGCTAGGGGCTGGATTTTCTGGAAACTGCAGCAGCTGCAGGTTGTGTGTGACAGCCCCAGGGCGAACCTGATCCCGCACACATCAGCTGTTTTCCACCCCGGGTCCTTCCAGCCAACCACAAACTTCTCCCACTTAACCTTCCAGTCAGCTGGAACCTCCCCAGCTAATCAGGATTGCTGGTAAATTTAAAAACTTTTGTCTTAATTAAATGTTTTATGCCTCTCTGAGTATCTTGAAAGCAGAATTTATGGGATGAGCAAACAGTGTGCAATGGTGTTACAATTTACAGCACGTGCAGAAATCTTGCTCAGTTTCAGATCTCTGTAGCTGTGATTCAGACATTAAATTACTTCCAGTCAGAACCAAACACTGGGTTCTCAGAGAAGCCTTTCAATATAAGCCAAGTGACTAAAGCATTTCAGACTGTGTGCTGACCATCTGGAAACACAGGCAAAAGCAATTCACACTTATTCAATACTGTCCTAAAAATAGGGTTTGAAGTTAACTCAAGGTATCAATGGGTTGGATTTTCAGGCTCCCTTACTTTCACACTTAAATTGAAAAGCAACCAATTTCACTCTGTTTACCTTTTATATATAAAACGTTTACCTTTTCAACAGAAATAGTCTATTTAACTCATTCAAGCAAGATATGAAATACTATCATAAACTAATAATTATGGCAACAATCAAGGCTAAATATTTGTAAAACTATGGCCTGCAATAAAGTTCTCTGTGCCCCTTCATCTCCCTCTTTAGTGCCTTTTGGGCAGCACCACCCTGACACTTTTCAGGGCTAGACCAGACACTTTTCAAATGTTGCCCAGACCCACAAACTTCAAAACAAAACAAGGACATCCAATGCAAATTCTAAAACCAGCTGTCAAAAAGCTTTCCAAAATGATAAACTATGAAGAAAGTTCCTTTACTCAGTGAGCAGATATTCCCAATCAGGAGCAGATCAGTTCATTATACAGAACCAGCATTGTTCTGCCTGTTTGATACAGCCAGAATTACTCTTGAAAACATATCTGAGAGTTTTATGGGTATCTGTTCTGTTCTCTTTTGTCCTGAAATGAAGATCTGTGTGCAGGTCATGTTTTACTGCTTCAGGGATATCTGTTTTCTTATTGATTGAAAATTAAAATGGTAATTTATGCTTCCATACTGGACCACTGCAATGTTTTATTTCATTGATTTTGTGGCAGTTCTTTGCATGCATTTAACAGCTTATGTGAAACCCTGACAGCAAGGTCATTTCAAACAAGCCATTCCCAATTCTGCTCTCTTCAGCTCCCCACAAAGCCAAATCATTAGATTCTAATTAAATTTTGTACATTTGGGGATTTTATAATCTTTAAAGGTTCTTAAATATCAAGTCAAAATTTCTCTTTGTCCTCTGGTGTATGCCATGCTTCCCTCATACACCTGAGCCCAGCAAAGCTTTTCTTCAAAGGATTTTCCCATTGATTGAGTGATATTTTTCCCTTCTAAGCTTTTAGCTGCTGTTAACCTTATGTGTCAGACCAACAATTTGTTACAATTAGGCTGACAAACTTTCAGCTTTTAACTTCACTCTCAGAGCTCATTTATTTGATCTAATGTAAGCTTAATTACCTGAGCTGCTAATTCTGTTAAAAAAAAATAAAAATAAACCCAACCAAAAAACCACTAACCCTGAAATATTGTACCTGCCATGAAAAATCTTCCAAAAGTACCCTGTGATAGCCTGATAATTGACAGGGCTTTGATTCTTCTGAGCATGTACTGATTTTGGGCTCACAGGACCAAGATTAAATGATTCTCTTTTCAACAGCACAGAGGGTGCTTGCAGGGCCATCCCCTGCAAATGGCTTGGACAAAACCAGCTGGGAAAATAAAAGCATGAGCGTAAACAGTAAATAGCATGTGTGGAGTGAGGACATGGAATTGTCTGCAGGAGGTTCAGCTAAAACTGAACGCGTAAAGAGGAGCTGCCCTGAGCCCCCCTGTCCGGAAGGCAGCTGTGACACAGAGATGCACATGTACAAACACCTGGCCATTTCTGTGACAGAGAAATGCCCATGCACAGACACTTGGCCATTTCTGTGACAGAGAAATGCCCATGCACAGACACTTGGCCATTTCTGTGACACAGAGATGCACATGCACAGACACTTGGCCATTTCTGTGACAGAGAAATGCCCATGCACAGACACCTGGCCATTTCTGTGACACAGAGATGCACATGCACAGACACTTGGCCATTTCTGTGACACAGAGATGCACATGTACAGACACTTGGCCATTTCTGTAACAGAGAAATGCCCATGTACAGACACCTGGCCATTTCTGTGACACAGAGATGCACATGTACAGACACCTGGCCATTTCTGTGACACAGAGATGCACATGCACAGACACCTGGCCATTTCTGTGACACAGAGATGCCCATGCACAGACACCTGGCAATTTCTGTGACAGAGAAATGCCCATGCACAGACACTTGGCCATTTCTGTGACACAGAGATGCACATGCACAGACACCTGGCCATTTCTGTGACACAGAGATGCCCATGCACAGACACCTGGCAATTTCTGTGACAGAGAAATGCCCATGCACAGACACTTGGCCATTTCTGTGACACAGAGATGCACATGCACAGACACCTGGCCGTTTCTGTGACACAGAGATGCACATGCACAGACACTTGGCCATTTCTGTGACACAGAGATGCACATGCACAGACACTTGGCCATTTCTGTGACACAGAGATGCACATGCACAGACACCTGGCCATTTCTGTGACAGAGAAATGCCCATGCACAGACACCTGGCCATTTCTGTGACACAGAGATGCACATGTACAGACACCTGGCCATTTCTGTGACACAGAGATGCACATGCACAGACACCTGGCCATTTCTGTGACACAGAGATGCACATGCACAGACACCTGGCCATTTCTGTGACACAGAGATGCCCATGCACAGACACTTGGCCATTTCTGTGACACAGAGATGCACATGCACAGACACCTGGCCATTTCTGTGACACAGAGATGCCCATGCACAGACACCTGGCAATTTCTGTGACAGAGAAATGCCCATGCACAGACACTTGGCCATTTCTGTGACACAGAGATGCCCATGCACAGACACCTGGCCATTTCTGTGACAGAGAAATGCCCATGCACAGACACCTGGCCATTTCTGTGACACAGAGATGCACATGCACAGACACCTGGCAATTTCTGTGACAGAGAAATGCCCATGCACAGACACCTGGCCATTTCTGTGACACAGAGATGCACATGCACAGACACCTGGCCATTTCTGTGACACAGAGATGCCCATGCACAGACACTTGGCCATTTCTGTGACAGAGAAATGCCCATGCACAGACACTTGGCCATTTCTGTGACACAGAGATGCACATGCACAGACACCTGGCCATTTCTGTGACACAGAGATGCACATGCACAGACACCTGGCCATTTCTGTGACACAGAGATGCACATGCACAGACACTTGGCCATTTCTGTAACAGAGAAATGCACATGCACACTGACACTGCCACACTTTGCCAGCCATCTTTCACAAGGTCTGCTTCAGCATTTTTCCTATTGCTAAGAGAAAGTATAATATTAAAACATCTGCCATATGCAAAATCAAACCACTGGAAAACCTAATCTTTCATGGTGACACATTCAGTAATTAATGAAATTATGTCACTTCACTATAGAGTTTGAAGTGTGAAATTTAGGAATTACTTTTCACATAAGGAACTCTGGATAGAGAAAGTGTGATAAAAAAGAGTAACTGGATCACTTTTGCATGGCTGTAGAGCTATTGGATGAAATTTTCTCCAGCATATGAGATCTTGTTGCTGTTCCACATATGTGCTTCAGAAAAGGGAAATGCTCTTATATGCAGTATATTTTAATACCTTGTTTTATATTGGCCATTTACTGTTTATATTTTAATGTTTCTTTATGCTATCTACATAAATGCTAAATCAGCAGAAACTTATTGCTATGTATTGTGTCCAGGTTCTACACTTCAAAATACAGCAGCCAATCTTTGAAAGCTTGTAAGTACTGTACAATTTAACACCAGATCAAGAAAAACTACCTCCTTGATTCTTCCTTTGTCACAGTTTATAAATTCCTGAACTTTAAAAACTTTAACAAATATCATTTAACCTATTGGATCATTAATACTGTGAAGCCCACTCCAGTGAAATTTTTCTGATGGTTTCATAAGATCAGGGGACATAATACAGACTAATGTGCTGAATGACTCTTTTGGGTCCTCATTGCTGAAGATAAAACTTTCCTTATCTGTTTTGAAACATGGAGTGAGTTTATAGGATTGCTGCTCAGATAGTATTCACTATTTGAACAACAGTAATTACTATGTTTATTCAGGAGAGCATATCAACAAAGAGATGATATCTCAAGACTTTATTACTGGGAGTCTAAAATGACAAGAGTCCAAAGAACATTTCAGCTCTGCAGGAGGCTCTGTCCTGCCTCTAGTCAAATGATTGAAAATAAAAATGCTATTTGCTTTTACATTAACAATTGCTCCTGTACATGAGGTGGATTTGAGTTTTCTATAAAATATGTCAATCAGCTCCTCTCTCCATGGACTTCCAAGAAAGTCAGTATCATAGTTAAATTTAAGACTAATATATTTAAGTATATTTTAAATAATTAATATATTTAATGGAGTTCAATAGCATTTTAACATAGATAGCATTTACAGCTTTCTGTTCTATATACATTCTTCATTTCATGCTTTCATTCACTGGCTTCACCCAATACTTATGGGTCACAGTTCTAATTGTTGTTTCAAATAAATGTTCTATTGCTGAAATGGCATCTAAACTAAAGACTTCACACACTGATGTGGAATTGTGCATTTGCGTAAAAATCAAGGGCAGTACTTTTAAATTCCTTTGTAGATACAATCTAGGTTAAAACATAGAATCATATGCAATATCTTCAATTAAAAAGGAAAGAGAAATAGGTGAGGATGTAAGTTTGTTAATTCATCATGATTTGTCACAGGGAATATAAAGAGCTATTATTTAATTACAGGAAAACCCAAAAAGCCCATTTGCAAGTAATGAATAGTTGCAATAGTAATTAGGAAGTGTTGACAGCAGCAGAAAGCAAGTATTTAATAAATATTGGGTTGTACTGGTTTGTGTGCCTGGTTTTATAAGAGGCACCGACACTCAGTAGTTACTGTTGGATCTGATCATGGCTGCAGAATTCCACCCTCATTACTGCATCACAGTGTAGGGAACAACAAGCCATGCAGAGAGCTTGGCAATGTGGAACCCCGGTGCTTGAGCTGAACCAAGCACTCGTGCTCCTGGTACAGAAAATCCAAGTGGGGCTACATGGAATACAAGTCTGAGAATGTTCTCAGCACGACTGACCCAGGACTAACCAGCACTGGCACACAGCACATTCCCTGATCAACAAAACCATTTCAGATGGACTGCTCCCAATGGTAAACCCCTTCAGGCTTAAAAGAGGCCATAAGTAACCCATTTCCCTGTTTTCATTTGTTTGTTCTTAAGAGCAGATCCTGAAAGAGAAAAATTCAAAAGCAGAAAATTGATTTGGTGTTTGTTTATATGCATAAAGGATGGGTTTTTTGCTTGATCCTATCTAAGACAACAAAATGGCAATCACAAAGGATTCAGTTCCAGCAGGAGGTAAAAGGAGATAATACCTGTAAACAGAAGTATCTGTAAAATCTGAAGTCAAGAGACAATGCAATCTTCACTCATGAAGATTTACATCTGACCTTGCTGGTTTGACAGATTGGTTTATAAGGCTAGGAAAAGGAAACCAACAGATAAATGGGAACAGGCTACAAGACCAGCTCCCAAAATATTAGTGTCCAAGATAAGACTGTAGGCAAAATTTCAGCAAGTGGTACATACACATACAGAATCTATTCCATTAAAAGCCACTTCTCATTACTTATTTAGCTACTGCTGTGATTAGAGAGTATTTAAGACACTGATCAGGCCCAGATTAATGTAACATCAGAGGAAGCTGCAATCACTGCAGCAACCTGCAGTGCAGCATGTGCATTCCCCAGAGAGCTCCCCCAGCAGACCTGCACAGCCATCACCCCTTAACAAACAACACCCAGCTAACCACAAGGCAAAGACCCTCCTCATAACCATTTATCAGGTCAAACTGCAGATAATAAACTTGGCTGTGAAAACAGATATTGGATGGCTCCTCCAAATTTTGTCCATCAGACAAAACTGAAATATGTTTCAATGTCGCAGACATCTTTTTATGAAAATCCTTTCCTTAAGATTTTTTCTTCCTGAGAAGCTGAGAGGCCCCAGGAACAAAATTTAAACAATGGTTATCTGCTGCTGTGGAATGCAACAGGTGGATCTATGATTTAGTCTCATGTGGTTGTTTGTAATTAATGGCCAATCGCAGCAGAGCTTGGACAGAGAGTCTGAGGCAGCTGCCTTGGTTATTATTCTTTTCTTTTCTATTCTTAGCTTAGCTAGCCTTCTGAGATAGAACTTTTCCTTCTATTTTTTAGTATAGTTTTAATGTAATATATATAATAAAATAATAAATCAAGCCTTCTGAAATGGAGTCAACATTCTCCTCTCTTCCCTCAATCCAAGAACCCCTGTGAACACCGTCACATTTCAGTCATCAATTTTCAACACAACTGCGTTGGTTAAGTCCCCTTTACAAAGTCACTGGAGCTGCGTGTTTGAGAGGTAATAATACAAAATCTTCTATTTTATAAGGAAGTTGTTATGGCATAAAGCTATTCTAAGCACACAGAGAAATCAAAGAGGGGTTGGAGTGCATGGAAATCTCTGACTGTGACAGTGTTTTGTTCATCTACAAATTCCCTGAGATCAAGATGTCCCCATGGCAAGTGCAAACTTCTACCAGAAGGGGTTCAAAGTCTCAGATTTGCTGCAGTCTAAATGCCAAGACAGGCAAAAAGGCAAAACAAGCGTTTCAGATGAACTTTGACTCTGCATTCAAAGAGGACAGAGAGAAAGTATAAATGTCAGCTCGTCAATAATCATTAGAGGTTAAAAGCTGTTGCCTATTTTAGGAGCAGATGACTATTCCTGAAAAGTTCAGGATTAAGTCACTGCTAAGAAGGAGGACGCAAACCAGTGAGATTTAAAACATATCACAGATTCTTCCAACAGCTATCCCAGAATGTACCTCTGGGTTTTGACAAAAGATCAAGAATTCTCCAGCACAATGAAACACAGCACAGTGCCAACTGCAGAAATTCCTCCTAAGAAAATGGATATACTTTCATTTTCACACTTGTACACCTTTTAAAAAGAAATAATGAGCAAGTACCTAATTATTATAAAGCAGAAGACAGTTCCTATTAGCTACATACACACTGCCTAATCATTTAGGACTCATAACTGTAAATTTTTCATATGACTATTAGACCTCCCTGTTATTCCAGCTGAGCATCAATTGAAAGGAGAATAGCACTTGCATATCCAGGCTTTTTGGATGATAATACAGATATTTATTGACACTTTCGTGTAACAGAAATGTAATGCAAACTAACATCTATGCTCTAAGGATGATGCTAAAGAAAAATACATCAATCTCCTTATTCCCCACAAAACACTAATAAAGCATTAAAAACACTTGCAAAAGGTTACATGTTTCAGTAATTAATATGAAAACTACAATGGTAAACTGAGAGCCCACTCAGGTCAGTTTTTTAACAGCTCTAGCTTGTACAAAACTTAGGCTATAAAGGCCTTTACATTTTATTTACAAAGGGGAAAAAAGCTTACATTTATTTTTCACATATTACTTGCCTGTTTTCAGAAATGTCAACAGATTAGGCTGGTGAAAAACACTGATGAGTGCTCCATCTTGCTGGGTTTTACTATAAGAATAGCTGCATTTCAAGGCAAGCAATAGTGGAAAAGCTTATCTGGAATTTTGCCCACTTACAGACACTAAGCCTTCTTCCTGGCTACTCTGCAAACATTTTCAAGTAGTGAAAGGCTGAGATTGTGGTTTCTCTTTTCTACTACATAATTATGTAACTCTGATCCTCTGGTGAACAATGATTCATTAGGCATGAATCCATGTTTTCTTCCAAATGATCTAAGCCCGTTCTGTCATGTAATGCTTCAGAGTTCTCTCTACACCTAAAAACTGTGTCCCAGAATTAACATGATAATTCTTTTCAGGTTACACCACCTAATCCCTAGGCAAAATTAATCTTGATTAATTTTCTCTGCTGGAGAAATACTTCCACCGAGAGAGGAGTAGAACACTGTTCCCTGCTACGCAGCACCAACTCAGGATGAGAATATTTGGGGTGAAACTGGGTTACAGTGAGCACTTTCCCAGCAAGACCCTGGGGACTCTGTGGCTCTCAGGACACACTGCCAGGATCTAGTTCAGAAAGGGATTTAACTGAACAAATAATTAAAAGATTGAGAGCAACTCTGTTTATGCCGTGGTGAGCCTCAGATTACTGCTAGACATCTATGACAAAATGCCAGACAAACAAGCCAAAATGAACATTTTAACACAATGAATGCACTTGGGATGGCTGAGACAGATCTGTGATCTGAATGGTTTCATAAAATGTGTGGTGCAATTACAGATTATTGAAAATAACTGTGGGAAGACAAAATCCAGAACAGAGAAATTTATCTTTGAAAACCATGAAAAAACTACCAGATGTAGCTACAGACACGGCAGTGTCTTCCTTCTACCTAACCAGCAAAACACAACACTTGAGATAATTCTGTAAAGGTATTTTTTAAAAAATAAAAAAAATTAATTCCAGTTCTGTCAATATGCAGCATCTTGTTTTCTGATTTATGTTTACATCACGAGCAGATCCAACTACACAAAGAAAGCAAGTCACTCTGGACAAGAGCACAATCATCTTGATTCAGCAAATAATATTTACTAGAAATTTCATCTTGGAAAATATTATAGTTATTCATCATGCATAATGAATTAACTTAGTGCTTTATTTAAAATTCATACAGTCTATTTTTTGCTAACATGTTGCATATATTGCCACTATCTTGTCCATTTTCTTCTCTTAGGAAATATTCTACTGTGCACTACTAGCAAAAATGAGATAGATATAAAAAACTTTAGTGCAGTGCACCAAACATTTCCACTGCTGTAAATCATTATTATTCAAACACTGAGTGCTCAGGGTTTTACAAGAGTGAGCGTTTTAAAAGCACTGCTATGAGAACTTGCTAGTTCTTCCTAAAAGAGAGCAAAACGAAAACCCCAAAAAACCACCCAAATATCCATATCAAATTTTAGTTGTTGCTGCTATTTCCTTCCTGAATTTCAGGAAATTCATGGTTTTTGACAGAAATTTGTTTCGCTACATTAGGAACTCCTGTTTCCAGAATGATTTTAAAGTTCCAATGTAAAGATGTAAACCCTCAGCTCCACACCTAAAAACAAATAATAAACCAAATAAACTTATCACCTCTATGGATAACCACGAGACAAATATCTCTTCCCCAAATGCAATGATCAAAATGGTGAAAGTAACAGAGAAAAGCAAAACTACTACAGTCCTTTTTGACAACATCTTGTATGATTTGAACCAACACTGCAAGATGGAAATCATGCTGAGCTTTTTGAGGCCAGTTTGGCAAAGCCTGTCTGTATCACACATGATCAATATCTCACACTGGCACTGCCAGAGCAGCTACAACATCAAACTCTGCTGCTGCTCCCAAAGAGACGCTCATTTGGTGCACAGAGCTGGGAGCTTTGGTAATGCTGGATGCTCTACAAAACAAAAGGACCATTGCTCTAAGTAACACCCCAAAAAATGATGTAGACCCTGGACAATGCAACAACATGAATTCCCAATGATTTCTGCACTGGTTTGGAGTTAGTAAGTCACATGGAAACAGCAGCAATTTAGCATGGAAGCAGAACCACAGATTTATGAACTGCATTCCTTTCCATGTAATTTTCCTCAGTCCACAAAGACTTTGATGGAGCTTGAATGGGACAATCTCTATATTTAAGCAGTTGGTCTTATTTAATTGTTGCTGACTTACTAATCCATCAGATTACAATTTTATTTTTCCATGTTCTGTCTATACTAACTCATCAGAGTTCTCATTCTCCACCTTTTCCTCCAGAATCCTCAAAGGCAATCAGCACTTGGTCACCCTGCTGCCCTCACCTCAGCCAGCAACCACAGCCTTATACCTGGTATGTTACCCACCTTACAAATTTACTAAGATGATGTTTGAAATAAACTTTTCCAATTGAAGGGACTGAGGGGGTGAAAGTCCGTTTCAGGCTTCTGCTAGTATTTCCCTAATCAGATTACCAAAAAACTCAATTTTCAGGATTTGGTCATCCACACAATCCTCATATACTCCTAGGAGCTCCAGACACAGTTAGAAATTTATGCAGAAAGGTGAAAACTCCTCCAGAAGTCCACTGGGAATGCCCATCCAGGACTGGTATTGTACAAGGACTTTACACAGCCCTCCTCCTGATTTCTGATGGGGGTGGGCCATGAAAGGCAGAACCTCGCTATCACCTGACCAGTGTTAGAGGAGATCTAAAGATAGAAGAGAAATTAAAATAACTGAACACAAAAGGAAGGACAGAATTAAAGGGCAGCTCCCATGCAAAGTTCCATTCAGCAGCCTCAAAGAGTCAGCCAGAGTGATCCCATCAACTTCAGCCTCCTGTCACTTTAGATATCTTATTAATTCATCTGGTTTTTACTTTTCAAAATAGCCAACACAAGAAAAACCCCAAAACCCTAAAAAAACCAAAACACCACATATTTTTGTGTGAAATGAGGCCAAAGGAATGTCTGTGAGAATCTTCCTGAGACCAGTAAGATCAAATTGAGGCTTTATTTCATTTCTAAATGTTTTTCCTCCTGTCCTCAACAAACTTTTAATAAAAACTAGCAAACAGAAAAGTATTAGTTTCCAGATGTTCTGTTGTAAGATGCTTTTAAAAAATAAAATAAATATGCCTCATGAAGTCAGGATAAAGCATCATAAAACAGGAAAGGTTCAGACAAAACGCTGGCTGCTAAGATTTGTATTCATTCACCAAAAGACCAAGAACTGCTGTTTTCTAAGAAATATTCAGCACCTGCTGCAAAGTTTATAAATTTATATACCTTTACAGCTGATGCTTCCCTTCCAGAAGTTCCACAGAAAATCTCTGACCTTGCATTCCCCTGTCAAATATTCTTTGCATTTAATTAATTAAGGCATCATTGAGATATTAGAACTATCTTAAGCGCTTGGAGTTAGACCTCAGATCTGTGTGCTGATCCAAGTGAGAGTGCAGAAATTACCCAAAGCTTCTCACAGAGGCTTCTTCAACAGCACAGTTCTTGTGAAATCTGCAGTTTTCTACCCAACAAAGCGGCTGATGAGGCACAAACACAGCCCAAAAGGTGTTTCATTACACTCCTGGCATTATCTCTGAACAGACTTTATCAAAATCTGCTGCTTATTATATACTGCTGGTGGGCTGCCCAAAGAGTTCACCCCTCTGCACTGGGATAACTTCAATGAATACATTTAAAATTCAAACACTACATTTATGGGTACAGGATAAGGACCAGAATATTTATCTATTCAGTACAAGCCACAGAAAAGAGTTTACCAGCCTGTCTAATCTCAGATGCCCCACTTCACACATTAGAGAATCCACATGTTTTTGCCTCCCTTCCCCTCTGAGAAGGTAGGAAGGGCTTTCTTAGCAGTAAAGGATAGAGGAAACAGGTGGTTGGTTTTGTTTGTTCTCATTTAGATGGATCTGGAGTGCTGGTGGATTAAAGTTCTGGTATTTAGCATTTTGATATAGTTGGCATATATTTCTATTTAAAGGACTCAATTGTCCAGAGCTCACTACTTCTTCTAGCGAGATTTTTTCCCACATCTTCTGGGAGAATGTCTGCAGATAGGATTAGATTGGAAATGCTATTGCTTTCAGTGTACTTAAGACACTGGCAGGGATGAGAATTTAAATGAGAGATTTCAGATGTCTGCATTATGCACTTCACAAATTCCTTCTTGCCTAAGGGAGGTAAGAACAACAACAAACCTAACTCATTTCCAAGTTAATTTAAAAGCAGAGTTTGATGGCAGAATATTTGCATATGCTAGCTTCAAGACAGATGCAATATATGCCATCAATATCTGCACCCATACATTTTCAGGTATGGTTTCTTTTTCTTTAAATTCTTTGTGGGTACTATAAAAGCTTCACAAATCTTTTTCCACTGGGGTCTTGAAAAATAAGGAGGGGGAAAAAAACCCCAATCCTTATAATTTGACAGAACATTCCTTTGCAGTGGAAGGACTTAACTAATTTGTGGTTTTCCAATTTTCAGGATATACCCCTTCACCCTGTATTTAGTTTCAGACAACATGTACTAGTAATAGCTTTTTATATGTGTCATGGCTTTATTTTGCTTTAGAATTAGGAAACATGAGGCAGTTTTGAGGCAATATATCCTATTAAGAGATCAATGTGCTTACTAGAAGTTTGTATTTTGTATAGAATGGATTTGACTCATTTCTAGAAGTGGAGATGTGCTACACAATCAGGATGCCTCGCTAAAATATGATGGCAAGTTACAGCTTCAGAAACTCGTGTAGGCCCAAGAAAAATGGTGATAAAACCGAAAGGTTCCACCAGATTTACGTATTCTTGATATTGAGATACAGAAATAAATGTCAGCACAGCACTGGTTCCTGATCTCCCACTTCAGTGCCAAATGAAGAAATCCAAGCATTATTAGCAGCCTCAAGAAAAAGCCATCTCAGCTCCTGAGCTGGCAACTACATTTACCACTTCTCCTTACTGAAATTCCAAGTTACAGCCCAGCTCCTGATTCAACCAGCTGAGGGGATCTTGCCAAATCCCAAGGGAGCTGAATTTGGCCTCTTTCTCTTCCAGAATTCCAGGAAGAAATGACAGTTTACTTAAAGCTTCCAGAAATATTTTTGTTTCACTCACATTACTGGTTGTTCTAAAAAAGGATATGTATCTATCTATCTCTTATGTCTGGGAAGTAACTCTGTACATACATAAATGAAAGCATCAACTGCTTAATTTCATGCTATTATCTGTGAACTACAGATGTGTGGCTTTAAAAGAATAAAATGTAAGCAGGGGGATGTGCTAAGCCTGTAAGTATATTTTCCCATACTTCACATTAACTGAAAAGATTAACATTAGTCTTTAGTATTCTGGGAAAGAGAAATTAATTCCCTGTTTTTTTCAGTACTGCATGCTGACACAGGTTTAAACCACATTCATTTTCTTAAGCACCAGCATTAACTGTGGATGCACATCTACACAATTTCTCCTTTATATCCTCAAACTCTTCCAAAAATATTAATTTGAATAAGCATTTCAAACAAGACAAAATGGAACTAAGGTTTTTATGTTGCTTTCATAGATATTGCTTAAATTGACTGAAACACAGGTGAATTGTTGAATTGGAGTGTAATTTAATTATCTGAGCATGCATTTTATCTGTGCAGTATTATGACTTTTACCTTATTGTTCCCACAAGAAAAATGCATCTTCACCATAAACTTAAGCAGGTGCGTAAATTTCATTACTTCAAAAGATGGAAACGGAACCAGGAAATCCCACTGGTTAGTAATCAATTTTTTCTCCAAAGGAAAAGCATTAGAATATCTAGCCTAAGGTGCTCAGCAGAAAGCAAATAAGACCTGAAATCCCATGAATACGGGCTCTACAAACTTAAAACTATCATTAAGTACAAAGCTTTCTCTCATTCTGTGTTTTATCGCTAAATTAATTTATCCTCCTCCAAGCAATAAAACTAACACAAAACTCTTTTCAGAAGATGTTTTAGAGGGATAAATGGATAATAGATGTTTTGTCAGTGACCTCTGCTTGCAGAGCTGCTTGAAGGAGCAATACCATGTGAACAGCAACAACCATAACAAACACTGGCTTACTGCAGTACCCAAAACCTTCAGTATGTAAAAGGGGAACTTCTATAAACACATCAAGGAAAATATCTGTCAGAACATTTGGTATGAAAACCATTACACTGCTGCATTAAAACCCTTAGTTTTGCAGATACTTGAAAGTAACTGGCTTTAACAAGACCTAAATTGGCATATGTATTCTGCAAGCTCAAAGTATTTTCTACCATAGAAGTTACAGCAGAAGCTGCATGCAAGAATCTAGGGAAAAATCTGTAAATAAAATGCACTGTAAAATGGAGTGTTGATACTGTCAACATTAATCAATAATTAAAGCACTTTGACAAGAAGATTTCTCAAGAGCCTCTATCCGCTGAATGTTAAATTATGAAAGCATGAATCAGATGTTCTTGTGTTTCATGCGAATATTGTATCATGTGTTCCTGCACTATTGCATCTGGGGAGGTTTTAAAAGACTCAATTTACATTTAAAAACCTGTTTGTTATTTATTGAGTTCTTATACCATAATATCAGACTTGAAGGGGCTTGATTTCAGAGGACTGTTAGAAAAAGAATAGGGATAACTGAAAAAGTACTGATTTTATATAGGTGAAATTTGGTATTTGGATCAGTTAATTTCGTTTTTATTCTAAATAACTGCATCCAATTAAAAAAACAAGGCTTATATTTTGATTGAAAAAAAATTCAAACCAAATGATAAAAAAATATATAAAACTGGATAATATGAAAAGAGTGAGAATACCTAGGTAACAAGTAAGAGTCCTACAGATATCTTGGACTTTACACCATTTCACCTTGAGGTTTATGAACCATTTGTCTTCCCAGTTCATATCTAAAAAGGTTTAAAACAAGAAACCAGGTATGTGACAACAAAACCATGCAACCTCTTCCTGTTATTTCAGGGGGCAGGAGCTTGAAAGGGAGCACACAGAAATGCTTTGGGTTTGGGGAGTGTTTTCTGGTTTGGTCTTTGTTTGGGGATTTTTATTTGCTTGTTTTGTGAAGGAGAAGATATACCTAAATGATACAAGAAAAACATGATGGTTTTCAATAAAAAAAAGACAGAAATAGTCACATTGTAGCTGATATTAGTATTATTCAAGGCAGTAAATGTTTTAATTTATTACTCCAGTGCTGCCTGGAGTAAATGAACATGGGCAAGCTGATGCTACCCTGGGAAGGTGCACGCCCTGCACCAGACTCCTCAGGAATTGCAGCTTCCTGACTTCTCACAGGCTGAGTTTTGAAAAGCATGAACCAGGAACAACACTTAAGCACAGTGGCCATTCCATTTCAGCTAAAGAAGCAATCTCAGTGCTGAAGGCAACCACAGCCTGTGAGAGCGCTGCTGAATAAACAGGTGATGGACTAATAACACAAGGGAGTATCTATATAAAAGTTACTAAAGAGTTGCTTAACAACAGCTTATAGACAGCTAACTTTGTGTTTTAACTTTGCTTCAGGCTTTCCAAAGTAAACATGAAAGTAAAAGCAAAGGCATCCCAGAAAATGGTGCACACAACTACACAAATATAATTTAGATATGTGCTACAGCAATGCTCATAAGGCAATAATTTTCATAACAGGAGCTCTGTTGATTGCCCCTAACATGGAAAATATCCTAAATTCCAAGCACAGCCTTCTTCCTCCTTTAAAAGTCTGTAGCTGTAGGTTATACTGTCATCTTTATACAGTGGATTATTTTGATGAGACTATGCCTGGAATATTATGGCATGAGTGAGATTTTTAATGTATTCAATGCTATTCAATAGTGAATTATTTCCTGGGCTCGCATTCTTGAAAAGTGTCAGCATAATACAAGATGGGGGAAAGCACAAAATGGAGTAGCTGGTATTTTAAAACACCTAGGTCAGACTGCCAAAGCCTAGAAAACAAGCCATGTAACTAAATCAAGGCAATTACATTCTTAGTTTTTTAGATTTTTAACTTATGGTTAAGTGCACGTATCATATGCCAAGCTCAGAGCTGTTCTGAAGTCCCATCTGTTTGATCCCTTTCTCCTGCTTTTACTGACAGCAAGGGCTATGCCTGGATTACAGCTACTATTGTGCAGAAGACTCACAATAAAACCTGACAGTATATAAACATTTATCCAAACTAGATTTTCATTAAATGGGGATTTAATCCTTCTGCTCTCATGACAGATTTTAAACAAAGCTGAGAAAACTGGTATAATTTTTTTAATCAACTAAATGTAAAAATGGAAAATTTATGCATAAATACGAGCAAGTTCACCAAACTCGGAATTCACCAGAACAGCATGTATGCATCAAAACCAGACTGCCCAGTGGAATCTGAAAACTCTGGGATCGTAACCACAGTAGCACACTTCAGATGCTGATGTATGACCAGCTGTAATTTGGTCAACTGGAAATGTTTTGTTTACTGTACATTTGTGAGTCTATTCTTTCATTCTCCATTGACAAAATTTACTCAGGCTTTCTACTGCTTGAAGGAGAGATGAAGGACAGGAAGACAGGATCAAAAGTATATCTCATCCAACTACTCAAATCAGAGTTCATCACCAATGCCAAGACTTCCTGTGCACACACAATTCTCTCAATGGCTTCTTCCAGAGGAGCAATTTAAAAGTACAATCCTCTTTTCTCCTCAAAAGTTTCAGCCACTTACTCAACCAATGTTTTCCAGTCTTAAATGTGTTATCTAAAGAAAATGCAGAGACTAAAAAGGAAAAAAAATATGTAGGAGTGACAAAAAGAGCCCAAAACCCACAACCCCACAAGCCAAACTCAAAAAAAATAACCCCAACCCAGAATGACTTGAGATGGGGTATTTTAAATAAAATTGTATAAAGAAAACTTGAACAGGTCTTTTTAAAGCCTGGATTACATAATGCTCCATTAAACACTGATGTGTCAGAGTTGACTGTGTACTTGATTTTTTTGGTGTAAATTACAAATTAAGGCACCCTCACCATTCAGCTGAAATTCTCAAGGTGGCAACATTGAAAAAATTTAAGCATATGGAGAAGCTAAATATGAAGTTTCCCTGCCGATGACCTTAAAACAAGCTCATGTTAAACCATTCACAAAAATAAACACTGAAGTCACAGCTTCAAAATAGCACAAAACATCCAGTGGATCTTGTTTGTTACCTAACCACGCAGGAGAACTCTTGCCAGTTTACATCCCAGGCAATTTTTTCACCAAGAGATAGTGAGTAAAATGCAGAAGTTTGAATAAAAAAATTGAATTTCAGAATTTGAATTCAATTTAGAATAAAAAGAATTTAAATTAAAAAGAAAAATTATATTGCTGTGACTTCAGGACACTCCTCTGTAGGTGAACAGGAGTGGAAGATCCATGATCAGGGCTCCTTCTGATCTCCTGTGTTCCCAGTGGCCTCCTGCAACTCAGCCTCCCCCCTGCCCTTGGCCAAGGGTGCACCTTGGTCCCACTCCCCACAGCTGAGGGGTCAAAGGAGGATCCCATAGGACAGGAATGGGCCAGAGCCAGAGCCCTACGACACCCCAGTGCCAACGGGACCCCTGACAGCCAGAGGCGGGAGGTGGGCACGTGCCAACCCTCCAACAGCACCACCATGGGGTTTGGGCCATGAGGATGCAGAAAAAGCCCAAGGTGTAACTCAAATATTTATTTATTGCTACCAAACCTCTCTTTCTGTCCCTTCATAATTAGCATATTTATCCTTAGAAATGCACACACAACAATAAGTGCACAACTCCCCAAGAATATCATCTACTAACACCCTTTAAACCTGACCAAGTGGGATAAGAGATTTTTTGCTCATCCAAGGTCCTCTGTCTGCAGCTGTTCCACATGGCAAACTCCCATTTCAGTAAATTGGTGCTCTGCTCCCAGAACAGATGCAAAATCACTCTCACAGTGAGAATATACAATGCAGCCTGATTCCAAGAACAAAGTACCATTTTAAGCCTTCATAATTCTGTATTCAAATTATTCTTTTTGATTGCAGTGGGAATTCCATAACCCTTGTAAAAAAATTGGTTTTTTACTAGTTAGAGGACAATTGCAGTATATCAGTACTGTATTTTTCTATATGTGTACATTCTGGCTGTTATTTCTGAGCACTGTTATAGGGAACAGACAGAAAAACACCTGCATGCCACTCATTACAGCACTGTGACAAAGACACACTCAGTGTACCCAGGTAGAGATACAACATATAAGGGTCAAATTTAAATGTTTCTCTCCCTTAAATGACAAACCTATCAGTAGAAAAGTGATCCTGAACAAGTTGCTGCTTGCGGTGTTCAAGGTCCTTACAAAACTAAACAAAGTACTACAACTAATCACCCTTTAAATTTTAAAATTTATCTTTTGCTATATGAAAATCATTGCCTTGTATGGGTCTTTTGGTGTTGTACAATTCAAAGTACCCACCATAAAAAAGATGTTTAATTCCCAGAGGATGTGCCAGTGCCTGAAACTTGTACAGCCAACAAAAACCTCAAACACAGGGGAGCCAAGGGACTCGCAGAGATACTGCTGCTTCCCTATGGAAGGATAACACAAGGAAGGTGCTGGAAAAATTTCACTCTGCTGGAAAGAATGAAAAGTCAACATTTTGGCTTGCTGAGTTGACAGGGGAAAGCTTGGGTGGAAAACTTCTAACCATTAGCCAGGCTGCACTATCAGAATCACAGGAAATAAATGAGAATTTGGCAAAGACGATAGGAAAGATCCTGAAAGTCAACAACAACAAAAAAAATGCAGCTCTTAAGAGATATCTTCTGCCAATTTTTTAAAATGTAACCCACAGTTTACAAAACCAGTCTGTTTAAAGAGGTTAGCTACTAAATTTATCAGCCAATTAAAAAATTCTCATATACATCCATTTTTCTCAGCTATTCTATAGCATTTTTGTTTAGTTTGAATATACTGACTATGAGAAACAGTTAAATAATTGGGTGACATAATTCCCTTAACAGCTCATGACATTTCTAAGAAAGACCAAAAAACCTCATCTGCTTTGAGAAAAAAAAAACCTGTGTATTATGACGGAAGTAGAAAAAGACATCCATTTTCCACAATAAATGAATCATAATATTTAATTTAAGCATGCCATACAAAAACATAAAGAAGGGAAATGAATGATCACTGAACCATACACAACTGAATGGGAAAAATCACCAGTATTGCATAAAAAAGTGAAAATCTTGGAAAGATTCTTCTGATGATAAGCAGAATTTCACTAATCTCTAAATTCATAAATTTCCATTTTCAAGCCAAGCACACATGTGACTTTGTAACTTTTTTTTTCTGCTTTTATTGGGACTTAGCAACTCAAGTCTCAAATCCTTCAGGAAATCTGCTGTCCTTGACAGTTTTTATTATTTTTGTTAGAGTAGTCCATACATTTAGGTGTTCAGATTAGAATTTGGGCATATGAATGCCCAAGTGATACAAGTGTATCTCAGATACACCTTTTGTGTGCCATACACAGTACCACAGGAGTAAATTAGGTCACAAGTAGTCCAAAATGGAAACCTGCTCTTCTGTTTAAAAGATTGCTTAAATAATTGGGGGTCTGGTGGATATGTGTGTTAAAATCCTCATCTTTAGGAAGATACTGCAGTATTCCTTCTATATATCACTATTTTTACTGGCCTCCATGGCTAAATAATAATACTAATAAGTGATCTGGCTTTCTTTTCTCATATTCTTTTCAATACATTCAAGATGGCCTTGCATAATAGCAGAAGTTCAGGAGTATAAAAGTGTACAACAGCTATAGAGCAGGTTCAGATGGCTATCATAGTCCATTTCATCCTTCAGTAATTAAACTTAAGAAACCCTAATTCTTAAAACTACTAGCCCTTCCTCTCTCTCAATTAACAGCACATATAGCTATTGTCAAATACTCTAGCTGGAGTACGCAGAATAAAGGATGCTTCTGGTTTGTAGGGGAATATAGGACTTTCATATGTAAAAAACCCAACAAAATGAAACAGGAATCCTTACATGATTAGAAAGTAGAATATTGAAGATTTTCCTCATCTATGGAAAGATCAAAATGTTGCTTCTTGTATCTACATATTTCTATTTACAATGACCACAGACTAGTAAAAAACCCACCAGCTGCGAGGGATGCAGTCAAACTGGAGGGAAAAAATCACATTGCTTTCCAACATTCTACACCTGAATGTTTGGGTTTTTTTTCCTAATGCTTGCTCCCTGAGGCAGAAGGCCTTTCTGGCACGTTCTGGCAGGTGACTTACCGGCAGTGTTTGTGGGATCCCGTCAGGGTTTCGATCACAAAGCATTCCCCCTCGTTGAGACAATACGCCAGGTCCTTGTCCTTGCATGGCTTAAAGTGCTCCGAGCGCTCCGTGGAATACGTCGTGGTGTCTGAGGGGAAACAGGCAGAGCAAAGAAAGGCTGTGAGGATGAATACGGGCTGTTCCCGCAGTACACGGGAAATTATTTGATCACACTGGGCTCAGGGACATCACACACACACTAAAAGAAAGGGAGAGCACAGGGCATGCCAACCTCCCTTTGACCGCAGCATTACTTGCAGTCAGGTTTCTTGTAAGATCCACAAGGAATACCTGCAGAAAAACAAACCAGACTGCAGCAAAGTTGGAGCAGGATCTCAACCACTTCTCAACCACAACCAATTTCCAAGGTTTCCCTGCTCAAATGTAAAGATACCTACTTTGTGTCCTTTAACCAAAACAATATTTTCATATTACTACCCCAAAACATGGTTTGAAATGAGATACAATTCTTTTTTCATAAAAACCAAACTAAAGTTAATTAATACAATGTAAATTAAAAGGAAAGAAAAAAAAAAAAAAAACAAAACAACAAAAAACCCAATCAAAAACCCACTACAACGAAAGAGGAAAAACAAAGCCAAACACCCAAGGTCAACGCTAATTTGAATCACCAGTCAGAAAGAACAGGCTAAAACTCAAACACAGGCAAGGTACCAGTGATTGTGCCATTTCACACAGATCATCTGTATGTAAGCCCATCCCCAAAACACAGTTAAAGGCTTGATTACAGGTAGAACTGTTGGCTGCACCTTTGGAATATTGAGTTAGATAATTAGATTTGGAATAGACTGACAGTAGGATGTCAGGGTGAACTATCATTCCTGTCTTCTAATAAAACTCTTTAACCTTTCCAATCCAGTTGGATTAATCAACAATAAAGTGAAATTTTCAGAGGAAGATGCCTGACTGACACATATTTTAATTTTCTTCACTATGACAAGGTTTTGTCTAACGAAGTGTGATTTTCAAAGTAGATTATGATTTCCACAGAGCCATGGTTGAATATTTATATTCAATCTTAATTTTAAAAGTTTAAATTCCTAATCACTTTGCAGGACCTGATATACACTGAAACAGTAAGAGAACATTTCATTGTATATCATACAGCCTATCACAAAATATTACTTTGATTGCTGTCAAATAAATGAAGCAGTGCTCAACAGACACAGAACCTCGCAAACTCAAAGTTATACAAACGCTTTAACTTGGTTTTGCTCATAACTGAATACAAGGTAAATATCCACCAAACTAACACCAAAGTTGAAAATCAAGATACTGAACCTGCAACAACATACCTGTAACTACAGTTCTGCCAGAAAATTCAGATAATCCCATAAATTTGCCTAAGTAATTCTTTTTGTTCTCAGTACATCTCTAATAAAACACCTCTACAAGTTTTCCTTATATACAGATTAAATGACATAAGATAAATAAAGATAAGAAAACACATTTGAAAACAAGAAAATCCACACCCTATTCTTTGTATGCAACACTTTTGTTTTTCCTCTCTAGAGAGAAAATATTGTAGTTCAGTGTTTTCAGTGGAGAGAAAAAATATCCTGGGAAGAAACTCTAACAGTTTTTCCTCAAATGGTTTTACAGGTTCAGAACAAAAGCCTGTGTCATTGTCCCCAGTAGCAGCACTTGGAAAAAAAGATGCAGGCTAAATAGAAACTATGTTTTTAATGTTTGCAAGCAAACCCTGAACTGAAACATATCAAGTTGAATTCTGGATATGCACAAGATGTATAATACAAGATGTTTATAGATTCAAACCTCTATAAGTGAGACTAGCATCTCATTGTTAGAATTTCAAGACTGATGAGCTTTAATGTAAAAAAAAAAAAATCCTCACATAGAAAAGATATAGCCCAGTTACTTTTTAAGGTCAGTTTTACCCAGGAGCACTAAAATGACCATTTAAAACTTGATTAGGCAAAAAATAACTATAAACCTGAGCAACCAGTTATATTTCCACCCCTTTTAAATATGGAAAACCGAAGGTAACATTATTTGAAAGCACTCCTGGTAAGTAAAAGCTAAGTAAAACTGTTCGATGAGCAGAAACTGAGCTTGATTCAGCTTTAGGGAGCAGAACCCTTGCATTTGTGAGCCTGCTCTGAGGAAGCAACCTGTGCAAACACCTTTATGAAGGTGCACAACGCACAGACCAAAGGAAAGCGAGGTGCTCCCAAAGGACAGGAGCAGACGAGGGGGATCCAGCGCGGCTGAGGCAGTGACGCAGGGAACTCTCAGACCATGCCTTTGAAGTGCAGGAGCCTCCTCTTGTACCATCATTAAACCAACAACACCTTGCCAAGGTCAGCATTTTAAAGTTTTAGATGAAATAGATTCTTTAGAAGTTTTGTTTTGCTTTATTTTTATTATTCCTCTGTCTAATATTAGTCAACCCTCGTGTTTTATTTATAAATGGGTTTAAGCTGCAATACTTCATTTTCCCCACTTGGACACAATCTCAAGCTTTTTTGTGTGTGTGTTTTATCCCTCACCTTTCAAATTAAGTACAACGGTTGTAGGTAACAATGATGCTGGCAGCTCCTCATGGCAGCCTTGGATTGCACTCCTGATGTTGAAAAGTACTCAAGAATTGGTAGCTTTTTTTCTATTTTTAATAAATAATCCCATTAAAAGTCACTTTTCAGTTTCAGAGTCTTTTCCGGTTTGGAATATTTGTGCAAGTCTAAGCAGGTTGGTGCACATGGACTCTTCACAGAGCTGTGCTGTACACAGATCCCTGGCTGCAGAGATCAGGGGTCTGAGCTCAAAGGTCACTCACCAGCCTTCCAAAGCCCTGTCACTAAATAATATCCTGGATTTCCCTGGAGCTGCTGGGTGCTTTCTGCTGGAGACAACTCACATATCCCATACACAAGTTTCATAAAAGTTGCAATCCTGCTGTTGTTTTATGTTGCATTCACAAACTCTGCTACAGCCTCATTAAATATTGATGAAAACAAAACATAAAAACTGGTTCTAAACATAACTACAGAAAGCATAAAACAACAGAAAACACTGTAGAGACTACACGGTTTTCCTGATCTTTTGTCGAATCAATAATAAATCCTATTGCCTCTTGTTTTATTTTACTCCTAACCAAATACTGAATTGCCTTTTCCATGGTGGAACTGTCCTTCATAGCTTCAGAAGCCTGGTAAATAAACACCATTGTATGGTGATGTTTGACTTTTTTATGTTTTTTTTTAAAGAACTAATAAAACCTAGGCATTCAAAAAATTGAATAACACAGCCCCTTAATTTACTTTTAGCCTTTGAATGTGGTAATAGTCCCAAATGCTTATAAGTAACAAAGGGGAATTTCTTTTAAGTATACAGATGTCCCTGAATTCAGTGCATATTCCTTAAGGTATTTTTCATTTTTTTAATTGCCATGTGCCCAGGTGTTTCATGCAAAAGCAACAGGGGATATTGATTTCTGCTGGAATCTTTCCAACTAAGTTGGAATTAAAAAATTCTAGCCACTCTTGTTATTTTTCTTGCCTTACTATATCAGCAAAGATTTACACATGATTCCCATACTCCAAAAACTAATATATCACTGCCAACCCTCAGTTCCCACTGTGTAATCAAATGAAACAGAATTCCATTCACATTTCAAGATCTTTTATAAACATAGAGTTGGTTTCTAAAAACAGTCTTTGGGACTGTTGAAAAAAAATCAATACAGAAGTTCACAGACATTGGTTTTTTTTTTTTGTTTAGGTCTAAAGCAGTCTAAAAAAAGAGTTAGTGAAATTGTATCCTTGCCTCAATAATGTATGTCATCATATTTATACCAGCACAGGATGGCTCATCATAGCTGATTTTTGAGTGATCTCCAAGGCATGATATGGTTACTAGAAATGCTATTTGCTCTTCTTCAAGGCTACCACATTCAGTGTTTCCAGTGCCCTGATACTGCTAAATCTGTAAAAAAATGCAGGGAAAAATGCAGGAAAAGAAAGAATGCAAGATTTAAAATATCCTGGGAAACAGCAGCATTCGGGGCAGCTGCTGCTGCACAGATTGCAGGAGCAGCCATCCCCATCCATCACACCTGTCCTGCAGCATCCCAACTTCAGAAACAGATTTCACTGCTAACACCTCAAACAAAGCAACTTTCCTATGCTAGCTGTAAATGATACACCCATTATTTTCTGGGCAGACCACATTAGCTACTGCAGGGAGAAAAATGACCAGGAGACAAAGAGATGGGAAGGCCCTGTACAACATTTGTGAACTACCCAAACTCTGCAGCTACAGAGTCACTGACACAGGTAAGGCAAATGCTGGGTGCATTCCCACCAAGGAATAATAAGACATTGCTCATTTTAACACCAGCACTCACACACTCAAAGACTTTTTTAAATGCTGCATATTCTGACTACCACTGGGTATTACCAGCTTTACAGATTCAGTATCAACACGCAAACTGGCTTTTCCTTTATCTTTTTATCCATTTATAACTGATCATGTCCCAGAGAACCATTACTTACCGAGGCACCAAAAAAGCAAGATGCTTATTTTAAATCCCTGATCCCATTTCTAAACACACTGCAAAAAATAAGCCAGACACAGGCAACTGAATTGCCTCTGAAAATATAACTCTAGTTATCAAAAAAAATACCTTAAGAAACCCCAACATTTTAAACAATATATTCCTGTAGCACTACTGCATTCTACAAATGAGGCAGCATAAAAAGTCAGTTAATAGCATATAGGGAGTTAGATTTTGTGTTTGTTGAAGTCAATGGCAGAATATTTACAATGATTCAGTATAAGCAGGATTCTCTGAAGTTCCTATAGGGTCATCTAGTGCTTCTCTCCTGATATCTCCGAATTATTCGTGGTATCCCTAACTAGAATAAGTCTTGCACAAAAAAATGGAACAATGGAACTTACATAGAATATTTTAGATGCAATTTTGTTTATTCACTTACTGAACCTTAAAACCCATAGAACCTAAAATTTTTATCCCTGTGCTTCTAGAAGTATCCTGGTTTAGGAAGGTTGTTTCCCAGTTTAGTGCTTCCCCTATTCCCTCTCCAGTTAGAAACACAAAAGGTAAAGATCAGAGGTCGAGATAAGAGCGATTTACTGGAAACACCAGGAGGAGAAAAGAAAAGGAATAGTAACAGCAACAATACTGATTGCAAAATGTACAATTAGAGGGCAATTCATATGTGAAATGTTCACCAAGCCCAGGACAATGACCACCAAGGAGGTCAGACCCTCTGGCACCCATGATTCCCCCCACTGGAAAAAAACTCCTTCCTTCTCAGATGTGAGAGAATCCCTTTCCTGCCCCTGGAAAACAAGAGGTGGGCAGGGGAAGAAAATATCAAGTCCTAGGAAGATATTCATTAAGGCAGAAGGAAGGGAAACCATAAATATTTAGTGTTTATTTTGATTTAGCCTTAGCTGATGGCAGCTCTTTCTCAAGTCGTTGATATTTACAAAGAAAACATTCTAGACATTGCCATTTTTAATGCAGAGATTTTGCTTTGTCAGTGCTACCTGAACACTACCTTTGCCAGTGCTACCTAGCTGGCCTTAGCCATGAAATAATTATGTTTTAAAATTCTAGTAAGAAATTATGACAATTAAAAAGAAAAAAAAAAGAAAAGAAAACTTAATGTTTTTAAAATAATAAGACTCCTTGTTCTGAACTTACTTGAACCCTTCTGCATATATTTATGTATTATTAAAACGAAAAGCTTAATTAAAACCAGGAAAAGTATTTTTTTGCATTTAGAGAGGCAGTTTTGTATAAACAAGCAATAGAGTTCTGGATGTTGATTATTCAAGAAGCTACCCCTTAGCCATTTTTGTGCCAGGGAAAATTGTATTTAATTCAATAACACTTTCAAAACTTTGATTGCAGCATGATACAAAACAAAGTTGTGCTACAGATATGGGACTCGTTGGAGATTTTCTATTATCCTCCAGAATCAAATGAACAAACCTGTATAATATAGGAACAAACTGAAAACTCAGCCAATGGATCACAACAAAGCCATTTTCAGGTGCTGTCTTCCCAGCCGGACTGGGGGGAGCTGGAATTGTTACAGAGACAGCCCCGGTGCCTTCCCTTGGCATTTCCTTGTGAGGATCCCCAAAGAAAGCTCCTGTGGCACGAACTCAACCAGCACATCCTCACAGACTGCCGTCCTCCCGCCCCACCAGAGCACAGCATCCCCTGCACAACTGCAGAGACAACACACAACGCTGCCAGGAGAAGAGATTACAGACCTCTCCAAAAGGACAAGTCACCTCTCCAAAAATCACACATGCTCCCTCGTCAGCAACTCCTACGTTAATTCTTTAATGTGACCTTGCTGTTCATATTTTCTAAATGTTTTTGCAGTTTGAAATCACTATACACAAGTACTAATACATATCTTGAAAAGCATATGGAAGCATTTTCAAGCTACTAGTGCGTTATTAGCAAATATAATGTGTTATTTACTTGATGCAAAAAGCTCTGAAATATAAAATAATCCCTTTACTTTCATGACTTAAAAAAAACAAAGTAATCAAGCATTCGTTCTAGAATGTACAAGAACATGCCCACCTAATGCTTTGTCATAACAAACTCAAAAGCAGAAAAGGAAATAATGCCAGTATCACTTTGAAATGTAATACCTGATCACATCTGTCAGAACTTAAAGCCTGAACCCTAAACACGTCTGAAATTCATCTCTGTATGGGCAATTTGCACATCAGAGCCTGCATTCTCCTGTACTGCTCCAACTGAAACCAGGGAAAGCTGAACAAATGTGAAATGACTCAGGAGAGAGCCCTGTGAGACACAAAGGCCCAGAAGTTCCATGTCCAGGAGCCAGAGAAACAGGAGTGACTAAGACTCTAAAAGGTTTTAGCGTTCAAAGTGAAGAATTACTCTGAAATTGAGTTATGACAGTTCTGATGGGCTCTCTGGGTGCAGAGTGCTTTTATCAATCAAATGCATTCAGTTGTCCTTCAGTAGGACTTATTAATTGATCTAGAAGATGCTAATAGAGGAAATCAGTGAAAAAGCAGCACATAGAGATTGTGCCAGAAGAGGATCCATCCCCTGCACCAGGGTTTCTCTGTTCTTTGGCCCCTGCAGTCCCACCCATCCCAGCATATTGACATCTCTGGAGACACCAAAAGCCCTTGAGACTGGATGGCACCACTGCACCAAAAAGGGACATCCTCGTGAGGATGTGAAAATAGCTCTACAAAATAATCTACAGTAGATAGAGAAATGGGAAAAAACTGTTAAATTTAGAGCATAAAAGCAGAACAGTACATTAATTTAAAAATAAAATATAGACTTCAAGAGGAGCAAACAAAACATAGGAGGGGCACCCCAAACCAGAAAACTATGTAGGTTAAAAGATGCCAGAAGAAAGCAGGTGTAGCACACATCTGTGATATCTGCAATCACCAGCACTCTGAAATAAAAAAAAAAAACCACACCAAAAACCACCTCACATGAAATCCAGTGAATCAAATCAAGAACAAAGTACAATAAAATGATCTAAATAATTCAGTACTGCTACAACACATGTAGAAAAGTGGTGTTACAATTATTGTTACATGTAGTAAAAGACCCAATTAACAGTCCTCCAAATCTTTTTATTTCTTATATCACAGCTGTCTTCTTTCTCCCTCTGCCTGTGAAACCTTGTGTGGGGGTGGGAATTTAGGTGCAAGGACCAGAGGAGAGTGAGGGAATGACAGAAACCTTAGATCTGGGAGGCAAATATTTCTGTTTAGAACAAGCATGGACTTCAGCTTGCCCAGCTCTTGAAAAAGAAAGAAATGCTAGAATTGATAGAGGGAGTCTCATGGCTAATGGCAGCTGGCAAACGTCCTCGCTGAGCAGCAACACTTTTCCAACTACAGATCTGGAACAATCTGCATTTGCACATCTTTCCACATGATGGTATAGGAAAGTTCTTCTGGAAACAAAAGTATTGTGTGATTTTATACATTTTCATGGCAACCAGCAGCAAAGGGAAAAAAACAGAGGCCAATGGCCCCAGAGGGCAGGGACACTGGCCTGATCAATGTTCTAAGGTTTATTGGTTTTATTCACCATTTCCTTAAAGCTGTACATGAACTACCCAGGACTACCCAGTGAAAACATTACCCAGTGTTTTCAACATTTAATAAATCACTTCTTAGAGTCACCACCAAGGCACTGTAGGCTTAGAGAGAGATATCTAATGGAATAAAAGAATTCTTCTAGTTATATGGGGAAATACTTAACATTTTAATGTAAAAATACTAATTATCAGGAAGATGCGAGTAGGCTGTTTGACTGGCAGTGATGCTCTTTCTCCAAGGAATTGAAATAGGTCAAACAATGCATTGACTAGAAACAAGGGAAATAAGAAAAGCTATTTTAACACTAAGCTTCTGCATATTTCCAAGGCATGCAATCTCAAATTTATTCACTACTTCGTTTATAATTCTGACATCCTTGTTGTGTGGACATGCAGTCAGGCTGTGAAGCATTAACATTATTCTCCACATTTCCCTTCCCAAAGAAACCCATATATTCTAAATTATGCATCATTTTTTAAATCTCTTTTCCTCACTTTATTTCTTTTAATTCAGTCTTCCGGAACAGAAAGGGGAAGGGCATGACAAGGTAAAGTGCCTTTGCAACAGTTCCCTCAATCTGCACTGCTCTGTCCTTGTGTGTGGATTACCTCAGAGGATTTCTCTTTTTCTCAGGTAAGGAGAACAATTTTCCATCTGTTTTTGACGTGGCACTGTCAGAGGTTCACTCACTGCAAATCCCCTTGTTTTTGCTACCAGCACACAAAAACTGCTCGGCTTTATTGGTCAGCATTTTCCAACACCAGTAATTAGGTAAATCACATAGAGCTGTTTAACTTACACACACACTGGTTCAGCACAGCCAAGAGTCAGCCAGCTGTGCTAAGGAAGAGCTGGGTAATGATGCTCTGGGTGGGCTGCCACAGCTTCAGAAACCAGACTGCAGTCAACAAAACTCAAGTTGGGCTCAGTTTGACCAGAGATGTCAAAGGCACATCTAATACCCCCACATCTGTACAAATATTCTGCAATATTTCACAGAATAATATAAACACGATTTTTTCTATTTCATGAATCTTTGGTCTTTGGCTCACATTCAAATCAATTTAGTTGCATCCCCCTCTGATCTTCAATTTAACACAAAATTATGAGTTCAACATCCGTGATACAAATCTAAGTCATTGCCTATTAAGTGAAACAGATTTTTCTTCTAAATTCCCTGCAACTGAGGCTGTTATATTGGTACAAAAGTTTAGAAACTGAAACTCTTGGCTGGCTGCTTATTATTAAAGAATTCACAGCCTTAGTGCAATAAGCCAGTATACATATTCTTGTTAGTGGTAAAGCAAGCAGCAAAGGGAAGAGAAGACAGAGTTAGGGGCTATAAGGAAAGACACTTTGATGAAGACAGAGCATAATGCACTCTGAGATTTCTCTTGGGAACAGCTCCACTACAAGGAATATTCAGGTGGGGCTCCTGTTTTTCACCTCAGTCTCCACAAGCCACAACACTGTAAAGTTGCATTTGGAAGCACATAAATGCTCCTCCATCCAATGTGCTCCACACTTCTAATTTTATACCCTGTCACCATACCCAGCCTGAGCCAAGCATCACAGGGTCTCACATGTGATCAACTAAGTGCTTGATTACTGAGTTTCAGGAGATGTAATTATTAGTTAAAATCAGCATTTCCCATTGCAGTTCATTTAATTCATTAATTTAAGAGTTAAATTCAAAGTTAATATGTATTTTCTTCCTATGGTGGAGGTGCTTTAGAGCATAGCTCACTGGCAGGTAAGGGGAAACATGCACACAGCTCTTTTATATAATGCTACCAAGAAGATTATGAAGCATCAGAAACTTAATTAACACCAAAGCTAGCCACCAAAAGAAGTCTAACCTATTTGCCTTCCACATTTAATAATCTCTACAGCAGTTATATCCTTTCACAACCATCAAGAGAGTACATATAATTCAGTCTTTTAACAGTGACAGCAAACTAGCAAATGAGTGAATTATTGTCCCTCTTGTCTACATCTTTAAAGTTCTTCCAACTCCTGAGACCTGAGCACCAGAAGCACACAAAGCACTCAAGCCTTAGCATCTTCATTTATTAAATGACTTATTAAAAAAAAAAAAAAAAAAAAACAATCTAACACCCCACCATCTACTCCTTTTCTGACAATTTCCTCCCTGCTGCACACACAGAGCCCACAGCACTGCACACACACACCAGGGCAGAACAGCCCTGCCTGCTGCTGGGTTCTGGTCACCAGCAGCCACAGAAGCTCTCTCACTGCCAGGCACCTGTGGGCTCACACAGGGGCACCCTGAGGCGCATCTCACCAGCAATGCCACAGCTTTTTGGGGTTATGGGCATCTCTGGACATGGCAGAGTTCATCCTTAATCATTTCTGAGTGACTGAAGCACTACTGCAGGCAAGCAGAGTGCTGTGCAGTAAACACACTCTGCTTTTTTCAGTAAAATCTGCTTGTTTTGGTGTGAGTTGTGGTGTTCTGGTTTTACATGACTGAATCAACCTGTACCGTGCATCCTTCTATAAAATAGTTGCAAGAGCTATGATTAAAAACATTCCAGTAATTACTTAAATCCACTGGAAATCATGAAGAAGAAATACATCCCTGAGAACTAAGACTAACTAGAATTTTTAAGTTCTCAAAAACACTCAGGTTCATTTTTTACTCATTAATGACTAAACAGACTTTGTAGGTCTTATGCTCTGCCTTCCCACCTTTAAACTTCTTTTAGGAAAATTATCATATATTATTTTAAATTAGAGCTTACAAAAAACCAAACCAAATCAAACCAATGCAGAAAAACCTACCAACTCTCTAATTTTATGTACCTGAAAAAGCAGTGTTATTGTAGGACAAACAAATTCAATGGTCAGTGTTCCCCTCCAATGCTGCACAAACTCACAGAACACGAGGTCTGCAGGGTGGGCTTCTAGCAGTGTAAATTCAGCGCTACACAAACCTCAGTCTTCCTTCACACTTCAAGTTACAACAAAAACAGCATGACAAAACAAAGCCACCACTACTTGAATGTCAGAAAGGATAAAGGCAATGTTAAAATAGCATCAGCAAATTTTCATTGTAGCAACATTTTATGATACTTGTGATTTTCCCCTATTTCGCATTAGGAAAGGAGAAGAATGAAACATCTGTAGCAGCTTTTCTTCTTGCTCTGAGAAGCTTTAAGATGCATTCTCACCCTTCAGTCCTCTACACTCTGCAGTTAATTGATTTAGATAATACAGACTAAGCACAATTGTAGCATTCATCCTGCAACAAAACTAGCCTTGAAATAGAAAACCAAGGTATTTCTTTGCTTTCCTACACTCCTGAATCAAATCAAATCCCTGTTAACCTATGTTATCCACAACATGAAATTTCTCATGCTGAAGTTGCATCCCTGTTTCATTACTCATATTAAGCCAATATATAATTGAAACTGAAATATCTCCTACCTTTACCCAAGAGAAATTTGGGCAACACCACAAGCACTTTGTTCTCACTGCACCGGTGTGATGGTCGCAAAGCAGTCAGCTTTGCACTGCTAAACAAAACAGCTTGAGGTTCAACAAATCAGCAGTGTTGGCATCTGATATAGCTCAACTAAGGGGGAGGAGAGTCATTGTGAGATGTCACTGACAACTCCATTTCCACTTCTGTGCAAATTAAATGTAGGCTGGGGCACAGAAATGGAACATAATTAGACATAAAAAGTAGGACTGCAGGCTCTGGTTGACTGAAGATACCAGTACAGGAAAGAAAAAGCCAATTAAACCAGTAGTTTAACTCACAAACTGCAACATTAATAATCCTAACAGAATTACAGAACAACCACCACCAAAGTCCAGTTCTGGAAATGCAACACTGAGCACCTCCAATGGCAGCCTAATTCCATTGTAAAATCTCTCCACTGGAAAATGCATCATTTACACACTGCTCTAGTGCCACCACATTGGAGAAAAACATATACAAGCAACAGATGTGATCACTGAAATATGTGAATATAATATGAACAATTAACAATTGGGTGAGAAAAGATAACAGGAAAACTACATTATCCTCTTTTGATGGCTTCTAATTTTTAAAATACATTGCTATATGCAACAACTGAATAACTGTTCTAACTTAGACCACTTATACGTCTTTCAACCTGCTAACCAGAAAAATAAGCACAGTATTTCCCAACCATTATGGTGTTAGGCCATTTTTAATGACATTTTATAACTAGTAGGGGATTTACTGTCTACTCAGAAGCTGCCCACTAGGCAGCAAACTTATCACTACTGCAGCTGCCTCTGAATTTGTCATGTTACAAAGCTGACTCAGACAGCGATTTTGTGCCAGAAGATATTTGGCAGCAGCAGCAAAAATCCTAGTAATATCCTCTGGAAAGCACAACTGCTACTCTTGGAAGGGTGGAAAAGACCAAGAAAAAAAATCAGCTGATAAATCAGATAAGTCAGTTTCAAAATGCTTCAGTAATCATTGTCAGAAGTTCACATGAGATGAACCCTATCATTAATCGACTCTTCTAACACCATCCCATTTCAGGTTTGTAGAAAGATTCCAGGCAGAAATACTCTTCACAGTATTTTGCTCCCTCCTCTTCCAAAGAATGGTTAACTTTAGACTTTGTTTCTCCAGTCATGTTGCCTTTTAAATTATTCTCCTGTAATGTTGCCCAGGTCACACCAACAGGTACATATATACTTAAATTTGTGAGGCTTTAAATAATGGATAAAGTGGATTCATACAGCGGTTTTTGACACAAATAGTTCACCTAGTTATCCAGGTTCAAATTCAGGGCTTAACTGGGAGAGCCAAGACACAACACTCTGCTCACACCGAGATATATTTGCTTCTTAGACATTCCTAAGAAAACATAAAGACCATTTCCTTTACAATCTACTCTACTGTTCTAAGTAAATCTTCCCAGAGCAAAGATTGCTTTACTGGTGCAAGTTCTGACCAAGGATACCATGAAAGGAAGTGAAATGAGAGCTTGAATAAAAAAAAAAAAAAAAAAGAAGAAAGAATAAATCAATCAATTTTGTGCTAAAGTATAATTTCACCAAATATAAATGACATGGGCTAGAAGGTTGTAAAAGGTGAAAAAATACAAGGCAGGAGAAGGAAAGTGAAAAAGACAACAAACAAAAACGCTGGAAATTCAGGATGTCAAGAAAACACAACAAAAATCTGCTCACACAAACAGCTAAAAGGTCCCTTCAGGAAAAAGACTGAGAGTTTAAAAAAACTACTTAAGACTATATTTTACATAGCTGAGATGTAACTTGGATGAACTCAGGGCTGAAGAAGTATGACTCATTAACAGTGGGGTATATCAAGTTTGTAAATAGCATGTATGTAAGGTAACAATCCAATATTTACTTACATATTTTATCCATTAATTTCACAAATCAGTTCAAACTTTCACTTAATCTGCTTTAAACCGGGGTATAAGCATACCAGTTAGACCAATACTAAATCAAGGTTACTGACATCACTTTCTAAAAAGGGTAAAGTCCCCAACATCTAACCTAACATCTAAACCTGGTTTGGAAGTACTCATTCAGATTGAAATGACAAGGTAGTTAATTTTGAATCTGGGAATTTTTTTTTTTCTCCTTTAAAAGAGTTATTTTTACATTCCTTCAGCTTTCAATTTGTTTTTGCCAACAGTAAATTTAGACTGACTGCTCTAAAAAGCAGTGGGAAATGTGTGATGGTTTGGACCTAATTAAAACCTGAGCAAAAGCATGGAAAACTTGGGGGCAGGGGAAAGCACACCATCAGAAGTTCTGTACCATGCAGAGAAAGTGCAAATCTTTGGCTTCAGTCATGGTTAGGCTGAATTAGCCATCTTTTGCATAGGGAAAAGCTTCATAAATGAAAAGGTTATTTAAACAGATCCCATGCCAGCCCCCTTGAATAGGCACTGGCACATATGAGAAAGACACACACCCACATCTAGGAGAAGGAGAGAGTCAGAATTTCTTTCCTTAAAGCTGATCTCATTTTTGCTGCAACAGCCTCTGTGGGGCACTGGAGGTTGGAGTGAGCTAGAACAAGCTAGAACAATTTTCAGACTATCCAGTTTGCATAAGCAATAAGGTTGGCATCTGGTGGCTCTAAAAATAAATATAACTCAAAAAAATCAGTCCTGAGATGGTAGAATTAATGCTTCACATCCCTTTTGGCAGCTTGTATCTCTCCTTTTGCCAGCTACTCTATTTTCTTGCTGTTCTCTCCAGTTGAGTATGCTTCATGGTTATTCAGAAGATTTATGTATTTTCTTATGCTACTGCCTTAGTAATGTCAAACATGCAGGATGATACTTTCTGCTAGCTAATTCTCTTCCCACTAGATGACAAGGACTTCAAAGACAGAACAAACATCTTGAGTCTTCATAACCCAACTTCCCACTTGCACACATGCTGTATGCAGAGTTTGTCTGAGGTGGCAGCTTGATAGCAAAGCAAGACACAGAGCACATCAGTTCTGCTCATCTTGTCGCTGCAGATGAGCTGCTGGAGCTCAGCATCAGACAAAGGCAGCAGCACACCCTGCCACACACTTAATCATAAGGCTTGCAGGCTTATCTCAGGGCACCCACGAGATACGGATATTGCTGAAAACCTCGGCATGTTTCTGTGGTATATCAAAGTTCAAATCAGAAGGAAGTGGCTTTTGAGTACCGATATCCGTACCACACCTGAACTGACTATTAGAAATGAAAAGCTTCCAGAATCACCAAGAGCCAGTGTGGAAGCAAATCAGGACTTTCAGACATCCACTGTGGCTGGATAAAGTCTCAGCTGGCATCAGCCAAGCCCACCGATCTGTTCCACACACCATGACTACTCAATCAATACCTGAATAGTGCTAATACCTGGGATGTTCCAAGAAACAAATACATGCCCCCAAATCCATGTATTGTATCCATAATCACCCTAACACGGCCAATTAGTGCTGCTAATGATTGTTCCAGAAAATAAGCAGATCCCTGATGCTGCGTATTTCCACGCCAGCACAACTGCAGGTGCATCACGAGGCCGTGGGGCTGAGAAAGCTCACTGACACACTCAGAGACTGCAGTGCCCTTCCACGTGCAGCAGAGCAGTGCAACCACTGCCGGTGATTTTCCCAGGCCCTCATTTCATCAGCATTATCAAACAGATGTGAGACTTCTGAGGAGAGTGAACAACCAGGCAAACAGCTGAGAGCTTGTACATTTATAAAACTTTGGCTGAAATTCAGCCTTCCAACAGCTGCAGCCCTGTTCATGACATTTCGGGAAAAAACTGAACTTCACTCCTATAAAGATTTTGCTTTTGTGTGCAAGTTTTTGCTGCCCTATTTTAGGATTCAGGAAGGATTCAACACTTCACATCTCTCTCTCTCTGAGGGTAAAGTTAATTTTTAATGAATTGTAATTAAGAACTGAAGCCCCACCCTCTGTCCACCCCCACAGAGCTCATAACTCCAGCAGCCATCTCTTCTATTTCTTTCTCTCCCTCTTCAGCACTTCAGGCAGAATGTACAGAGAGCGGGACCCTCCCATCTCTTCACAGAATTAGACACATGAATACACTGGGAGCACACCAGGAAGCAATTCAGATTATGGCATTATTTCAAAAGCTGTGTACTTTGAACATTCCTTGAAATGCCAGAAGAAATCTGAGGATCTGTAATTTTTTCACTTTTCGTATCTGGGACACATTTTACATAGGGAGAACTTTCAGGGTTCTGAGCTATCCTAAAAATCAGAGTATAGGAAAAACCAGGACAGAATCTGCCCTGAAACCAGGAACAGTTACAAGTCTCACTTGGTAGATGTTAATATTCTCCATATTGCTATGAGCTATAGCTGATATTATTTGTCTAGCATCAGAGCTATGCAGAGTGCTTCACAAAGTGCAGGAAATGGAGATTTACTCCTAGGAAATTTGTCTCCCGAGTTTTAAGGAAAAACACACCATGTAAAGGGTCACAAACTACAGAACTACTAAGGTAACCTTTCTCTGTGATTGCTATTCAAGTTTCCTTACAGATGGCTTTCAATAAAGCCTTAAGGCTGAAGAATTAGATATGCAGTCATTGCTAACATCCAGGCTTTTAGTACAGTGTTCATAATTATGACATAGCCATGATCTCGAGAAAAATAATACCAAAACAAACAACTTCGCCCCATATCCCTTTTTTTCCCCCTGCAGATCCACAAAAGGACTTGAAAACTCCTCCTCAGATTTTAATTCCACCATTTCCATACTACATTGATCCAGGCCTGTTGACAGACATGTATTTCCCAATCCCATTCTGAACTAGGTGCCTAATTTTTCAGATATACTTCATTGCTTTATGTTCATTACTGAGTCTCTTCCTCATTTAGTTATGGCATCCAGAAGTCTGTACATGCACAAACACTGTTTAGTTTCACCAGGACAGAGGCCAGAGCTAATAATATGCTTGGGTTGTTGGCAGCAGTGAAAAAATGGGGGCTGGTGAGTGCTCCTATCTGTGTCTGATTGTTCATGGAAGCAGGCAGGTGCCACCAGGGATAACTTTTGATGATTATGTGCAGGATTTGTGCCTGATAAAATGATGTCATTAATCTGATAATCTCACCATTCACCTGGCTTTAAATCAAAATGCATTCCTGTACATGTGTGCATGCATGTGGCTACACAGATGCACTCTGCCTTGCTTGCTTATAAAAGTATCAGTTGTTTGGTGAAAGATTCATGGGGTGGATTGCTGGTAAACAACTTTGGCATCTCATCTCAGTTTTATCTGGGGAGAGGCTATAACATGAAAAAGACTAAGAAATTCTTCTGTGCTTCAGCAAGAATCTTAACACTCTAACACAGCACAGCTCCCTGCCCCTGGAGCTTTGGGTACCCTGGTACATTGGTATTGCAACAACTACCAGTTCACTTGGACAGGGGCTCTGGAAGGAACAGTGGAGCTACTTTGTTATTTTCAAACCCTGAAATAACCATGGGATGTTAAAGGCTTCAGCACATTAGTTACTGATCTTAAATCTTTTTAATGATATGAAACATTTTAAGATCTACTGTTTGCCACAGACAGAATATTCTCTGTGTGTTTATCTTCTATGATCTAAAGCATCATATTCAAGCAAAGCTTATAAAGCACTGTTGATAGCAGTTAAGATTCTCGACTCATTCCAGTTTAAGCAGAGGATGCAAACCTCCCCTAGTTTAGCACTACAGAAAGTTTTATTCCACTAGATACAAGTTTCATTAGAGATTCAGTGGGGAAAAAGCATCTCGAATAAATCTCTCTATCAAAACAGCTCTTTGGCCTCATGGATGATACACTGCAGGACTATGAAAGGAATGGAAAACATAAAGAGGAGAAAATCCCTCTGTTCAGCCCAAGTCCATTTAGAAAAGCAAGAATATAAATACCATCATTTTTCTGCCTTCGCCATCTTCCCTTTGCCCTGCTTCTATGGAAAGCCTTCAAAATGGTAAAGACAGAATATCATCTTCTAACACATCTTTTACAGAGGCTTCTGTCTCTCCTAACCCAAAACTAAACTTCTGCCATCCCAAAGGCATAGAAAACACCCCACAAAGCAGGGGTGGGGGAAAAGAAAGTGCAGCCTGTTTTTGAAGAGCAGTTTTCCAAAAGCATCCTCTTTGCTCAAAGAGGATCCCTTTTGAACAGGCACAGCACTGACAGTGGCTCCTGGCAACCCACAGCACAGCTAATATGAAATCACAACAAAAGTAGTTGTCTGGGTTTCTTTTTCCTTTCTTGAGGAAAGTACACAGAGACAAACCTTGTCCTGAAAAAAAGCAGTCTAAAACAAAAAAAAAAAAAAGGTTAAAATTATTAACCTTTAACAGAAATAGAAGTAAGCCACAGAGAAACAGAGTGACCCACTGGGTGGGACACACACCATTTACAGCAGAGCCAGGAAATAAACCAAGTACACTTGAACCATTCTGCCTCCACTGTCTGAAATGTAATTTTCATTTTTACCAAAGTTTTCGCAAATGAGGATGTACCCAAAACACCAGACTTAAATGCAGCAGCTTATAAAGTGCAAATGTAATTAATCAGCTATTTCTCATTCCAAATCACAAAGTCACAGAATCCAGGTTGGAAGGGACCTTGGGAGGTTGCCAGTGCAGCATCCTTCTCAAAGCTGGGTCAAACACTGAATTTAGATTGAGTTGCTCAAGGCTTTGTGTTGAGAAGCCTAGAAAACCTCCAAGGACCTGTGTCTTCAATATGAAATTTAAATGAAATATGTCAAGAAGAAAATATCCTGAAGAGATATCCTATCACTCACCTTTTGAAGAAAGCAAGCATGAGAATTCTGGTCATAAATAATGCTATTTCATATTACCTCTTTAAAATAGAAGTGTGCAGCAAGTGAGGGCAAGCAGAGGCCAAAAAGGCAATACAGAACTTCCAGTTATAAATCCAACCTGTCTTCAGGTCTGATTTTTTTTTTTTTTAATTCTAATTTAATGTAATGACAAATTGTGTTTAAAATAAAAAAACCACCACAGATCCTCCAACAAAAAGGTTCAAACCAACGGGCTCTTGGACAGACAGATGCTCTGTGTAAGTGTGCACATGAGTACCTCTTGTCCTTTATGTCCCAAACCACTTTAGGATACTTGTACAACATAAGGTTTTCCAACCATTCCCTTTGGAAGCATCTGGAAAAGCAACTTGCCAAAATAATAACGAGGGTGCGGAGTACTGTAAGGAAATTACTATGAAAAAATAGCTTATTTAACTCAAAATACTTTAAGCCTATCTATGCTCATTTAATATATTCAAGATGATGTACTCTGTGATATTTTATGAGGCAAAGTTTTTCTACTACAAGATCTGCATCCATATTCTTTCCTCCCTTCTATTAAAAAAAACTATTTTAAGAAACTTCTTTTCCAAGAAGAACAGTCTTGAAATAAATCACTCTAATGGTGGTGGACTGTAAACCTTAAAACAAATGACACATTTATTTCTGACAACACTCTCTAGTAATCATTGTCATTTATGTCCTTTAAAGAGCACATGATGTTGCCTGTGTAAACATGATTTTTTTCCTCTGATTGGTTTCAATAAAGTAATTTTTCCAGGCAGAACATTTGAATTACCACACATTGAAAAGCAGAATGTCTTCTACACATCTGGTTTGGATTTGTTAAGTGGGTTGTTGTTCATACATTTTCAGCTGTGTGGAATAAAATTGTGTTGATGAAGCAGTAAATATTTTTTTATTGAACAAAATGAAAGATGAATTCCGAGAACAGTCCACTGTTAATTACTGCAGGTACTCTGCCAAATATTTACTTCAAAAATCATCAACAAACCAAGCTAACAGAGCAGAACAGCCGCTTGCACAGTGACCCATGGGGTCCAAGCACATCAGACAGCCTTTTTAGTTACCATCTGCAACAGGAACATCATCCTGCTTTTTTTGGCTTCTGTCAGTCTAGCCTTGAGGCACCTGAGATGAAATCTATCCCTGGTATCCTTTGGACATGCCCTGGAAGGTGTGCCGACCAGCACGGCCCCAGTGCACAGAGTCTCAAACTAGCTCTGCCAAACCCCTGGGGCAGAAGTGCTCTGCAATTCAGTCAGAAGCAAAGCAAACCAACCAGTGCAGCCACTAAACCCCATGTGCCCACAAACCTCAACCTTTAGCTCAAGGAAAAAAAATAATAAATTTAATCAGAAGATATGCAACAAGGTTATATGATAATAAAAGAGAAGGGTGGGGAAAAACAACCAAACGAAACAACCCTCAGATTCCTAAATTCTTTTCAGCAAGCCAAAAAAGGAACATTTTCTTGCTTCTTCTCTTAACCATGCCAGCTGGCATGCTATCTTCTCCAGACAATGCAGAAGCCCTGGTTTCCTTTTTTCTATCTCTCAGTTATCCATCTTCACATTGTGCAGATCACAGAGATCAGAATCTCTCCCAGAGACTGGCCTCACTGCTGAGCTTTCTAAGACTGCTGCTCACCAGTCTAGTCTTGATTTCCACTGCTGATTCACCAGCATGTGCCTACCTCAAAGGGTCTAGAAATGACACTTGTTACACAGAGCAATTAACTTTGGTCAGCCTGGGAGCGCTCTCAGTTCAATCTTTAATAAAGCATCACACCTACAGATAGGTTACCTGCATGGACAGGACTGCTGATTCCACACACTCAAACCTTGGACTTCAGCAGCACCAGGCAAATGTTTCTGCATCCTCTGCTGGCATGGATTACAGAGGTTTTCAGCCTCTCCAAAACCCCCAGCGTGAGCCCCCCTGAGTGTCCCCTCAAATTCAGGGCACAGTACTTGGAGAATTACCCACTGTCTGAAAAACATTCCCTTGGTAAGCTGCTGAACTACACAGAGGTTATTATTTACGAACTTAGGTCTGCACATGTTCATTTAAATGTTCTCATTTTAAAAATAAAATCACATGACATTCTATTCCAATGCATCTGTAGAGTCAGTGATTCATCTAATCAGTTTGCTCTTGTGAAGTCTGATTTACTGAGCTGCTCCAAGTACAAATAGCTCTTAAATTGTTTTACTGAATTATTTCATGGCAGTTACATGAGGATGAGTTGAAAATTTTGTTCTCCTGTTCAAAGGCAGAGCTCCTGGAAGTGCCATTTGTGTTAGGCCATGACCTAACTTTCATTGATCCACCACCAACATTGAAATCTTAACCTTGAAAGATCTCTGGATTTGGGGAACAGTGTGTTAATGTTGGCTTTCTGGGAAAGGGATAAAGAAAAATCTATATCAGTGCTCCTAAAAATAGCTACATGGTAAGTTCCTGACCTAGCATTCTGCCTTTGCACAACCAGCGTTCAGGGAAGGTTTTGAACAACAAAAGATAATTATTTAGTGTTCATATTTATTCATCTACTGCTTTGATGCTGTCACCTCCTCATCAGTTTGCTGCCTGTGGATTTAGGCATTCAAGGTTTGCAGCATCTCCACCCCGACCATTCACAGGTTTGAAGACTCAGGAGAGACTGGAACAGACTAAACTGTTCCAGGGCTGGGTGCAGCCTACAGATGATGCCTCTGCCTGCTCCCACTGCAGCGAGCTCTAAACTAATTAGTACATGATCTGCTGGCACCTTCTACTCTCAGAAGCACGAAGCTCTCCTCAGCTAAGTGTGAAGCTGTTTACTCAGTTCTCAGGTTACTGCAGCCTGTGATGAGCTGCTGTGGTTAACAGCAAGCTGTAAATGCAAGCCAGTTAAATTCATTCCTGTTCTCATCCCAAGTGGGAAGATGGCAGGGCTGATTTCAATCAGCATTTTTAGATGCAGACTGTTTACATGACATACCTTCAATTTCTAATGGCAACCCAGCATTTTAGCATACAGCCCTCTTTCCCTTCTCATCAAGAGTTTTCATGTAAAAAAGATTAAAAAGAGCAGGAACTGTGCAAGGTTTGTGATTTATTCAAGGCTGCAGAGTGAGAAGTGCAGTTATTTCATGTAACACCCAACCATCGAATTAGTGGGGTTAAGATCCCACCTTTCAGCATGAAATCCATTCATGAATTATGTTCTTTATGTTTGGTTAGAAACTACAAGAGGAAAAATCCCACAACACTGCTGGGGGGAAGTAAAATTGGCCGTGGAAATACAATTAAAAGCTTCCCAGCCTGTCTCAGTCTTCAAGGATATATATTCTGCAAGACTGTTCCCATGATGCAAAGGAGTCCTTGCCCTTAATGGTAAATTAATGTCAAGGCATCAGAATGACTTGACAGAACACATTTTATTCTAACTAGGGTTTAAATGGCAAGTAAATAGTAGGGCCTGCCCTTATTTTAATGGGCCAATTACATAATGGAGATCTTTCAACATCACATTCCAATGACTATGGCTTCTTCCAGTAATAACAGAATTGCCATGCAAAATATTTTAAAAACTCACTTTTCCAGAAATTGAATTACCCCTTATGAAATAAAAGCAATAAACTGATACCAACCAACATTTAATGAAATGTCAGACAATTGTGTCAGTCCATAACAGAAATCCATGTCTGCAGGGAACTGATTCTCATTCAAACTTGCTGGTTTAGCATAATAGCCTAACAGAATTCTATGTGTCAAAATCACTGATTTATCTTGTTTGGATTTTTTGAAAAGTTGGTATTTTAGAACAATTTTTGTACTTTGTTTCATATTTGAGCAATTCCGATAAACTATCAGTCTTCCTATGAAAGGAACACTAAAAAACATTATGCAAAAAACAACCTACCCCATGAGCACAGGCAGCAATCCAGACAACATTTTTTGAAATCTACCATGTCAATTGACATAATGCCAACAGTTGAAAATAATGTCCACAGTTCCAAGTCAGTCAATTTACAAAGGTAGATTTTGGAAAGCACCCAAGATACCTCAACTTTATTTCCACTACTCAGAAGATTTTTTTTTTTTTCTTTTATAAAGCATGTACCAAGTCTTTGTTACTAAATAAGTGAATGTAGAAGTCAAATTTTCTCACTACACATGACTGAACTTGCAAAATTTTTTAGGATCCAAAACTTGGTCCAAAAAAGGATTCAGGTACATATTTTTAATGGTTAAGCACTTCACCATGATCCTTTCCTAGGAGCTGCATACATGACTGAACACAAAGCAGAATTCTGTACACCTACTCAGAAACAGCAAACATCCAAGTAGCTCCTTCACACTGGAAGGAAGATTCCCAAAACACCAATGTGCTGAGCTGAAAGTCTTCCAAGCTTCTTTTGAGCTTATTTAGACTGTTTCAGACCTATTTTAGAGGTGAGATTCAATTTCAGCCAGCCAGGCTTGCAGATCTGCGTTCCTGACCCCAGCACTGGATACAGGCGTCCCTAACAGAGTCAGGAGCTGGCAGCCAGGTTGGTGTCACCGCACAGGGACCTGAAGCCGCCGCCACTGCTCTCACAGCAGCGTGGCTGTGCACACCCATGGCCATGGAGCATCTGCTGCCCCCTGACCCTGCAGCAGCCACCCTGGGCACGCTGCACACGCCGCTCAGTGTGCACAGCACCGGGGCGCCCTTGGCAAATAAACCATCATGGGACACAGCAAATCAGGAGCCCTGAAGTGACAAGTCCTGTGAAATCCACACACTACCTGCAGCCTTAAATGCCCCTTCAGGAACAACAGAGCAAGCACTGTAATAATTCTATGCCTCTTAAAAATATTTATTTCCTCATGAGGACACTCTCACTGACTTAATTCTGAACCCTCATCTGAAGGTTTCTTCACATGAATAAGATCCAAATAAATGTATAAATCCATAATAAATTCAGCAGAAAGTGTAGCTAAGATAGACATTGCATTAGTCAAATAACTTCATTAGGATCTAAGATTCACGGTTCACATCCTTTAACTCAACAGAAGTTACATATAAATCAGCTAGGGAAGTATCACAAAGGCCTCTCTTTTGTCTTAAGAAACTTTTTATACAAAAAGCAAATTTATGAAAGCGGAGTGATGGCTTCCTGATGTGTATTAGCAAAACTAAAATAAATAAACCAAGAAATTGCTGAAGAGTTATGAAAAAAAAAATCAGACTCTACTAGTCACTCAAAAAAAACCTTTAGTGGCTGGACATATATTGGGTAATACTTCATTAGTTGCTTAGGAAGAAGACAAGACAGAATGCTGGTTAAAGAAATTACAAACCTATTTTTAAAATAATTATTAATTTCTTCCCCAGAATTATTAATTTCTTCCCACTTGTAAAACCAAATACTATTTTGATTCACTACTACTTACTACTTAGTTTTAAGCCAGCCTGTCCCCAGATTTTACTACTTCACTAGGCTACTCAAAATACATTTGATTGCTGTAAAACTTACCTGTTTGCAAAATTCTCATCTCCACATTTTTCAGCCTCCTTCTCCAGTGTTACAGCACACGTTGCAGTTGAGATGGACACCATACACAGAATATTATCATACAATTTCAGAAGGCTTCAACCCATACAGAGTAACATCATTCCACCTCAGAAGGCTGCAAGTATCTGCCCCTCTGGTTCTTTAGCCCAACCTTTTATCCCCTCCTGTTGATGCACTGCACCTGTGTGCCCTCTGCTCCCTTTGGTGGTTGGTCAGCGCTCCCATGGCTCATTAGCTCCAGTAGGATTCACCTGCTGCTCACAGGTGCAGCCCATTGGGGATGAGGCTCAGCCCAGCCCCACCCCAATTACCCCAAACTACCTACACCTGCAGGACCTGCACCTCTTCGCCCAGCATCTCCCTCCATCAGAAGTATTCACAATTTCACATTTGCTGTGCAGCTCAGTGTCTCTTGCTTTCCCTCAATGCTTTCAAGGAGATAAACTTGCAGGCACTGTCCTTTCTGCTGAGAGATGGGTAAAACAGAACATTTCTTTTGTTACAAAAGCCTGGCCTCAGTGATCCACACACACTGACACCACCACTCAGCTCTGCTTGTTTGGGAAGGCAGCCAAACAGCTGAGGAGGCAGAAAGAAAAACCCACAGACCATCAGTGCGTGCAGAACACAGCAGCTATTTATTGCTCAGCAGCCAGGTCGCTCTAACACCACTGTGATTCTCCTGCACACAAATGTGCTCTCAAGTACTGATGCAGAGCTTGCCTCTTTCTTTCAGGGGCCTTTCTAAACCCAGCAGAAAAGTCCCCTGAGTTAGCAGAGCCATTGCCTCTGCAGCTCCTGTGCTCATTTCCCAGCACTCCCAGAACAATGGCCAAGGATGCAACAGCAGCAGCCTCATGACAAAGGCCATCTGCAAATGCTAAATAGGTAATAACAGCTTAATGATAGTGGGGAAAAAAAGGCCAAATTAATTCCTTTGACTTAGCTTCTCCACATAACGTATAGACAGCAAAGGAATCTGATGGTTTATAAAAGTAGTTAGACTCACACTGAAACATACGTAATCTGTGAAAATAAACTGATAGCTTTCTAGCAAAACAAAGATGCAGCTATTGCCATAAAAATGCAGTTGTGACTGAATTTTGAGACTGAATCATTGATGTTGGGAAGTCTAAACTCCTGCTTAAACAGTGACAGTGGTAAGTTTCTTTCCCTTACCACCAAAGCAATAATCTCTGGATAGAGTATCTAAAATAATCATGTATGCATGTGGCACAGCTACCCTATAACAATAGTGTTGCTAAAACTGAATTTTAAAAAAACTGCTTTCATAATGTAGGCCTATTTAATTTACTTTCCAGAAAAAACACAATGAAAATTTAGAAGCACTTTTTAATAGATTCATTTTGACAATAAATGGGATACTCTATTTGACTTATTTTCCAATCTATTCTCTTCAGCTGAGGTCTTCATTAATTATTTTTAGCAATTAGAAAACCCATTAGCAAACTATTTATTCAAACTCCTAAGTGAAATAAATTCAAGTTCAAATAGTTTGAAATAGTCCTTGAAGTATTTTTTTAGATGCTACAAGTATAAGTGTTTGCCTATATTTTATTCTACACAGGGACTACATGTTATTAGTTTTGTACTATTTATTGAGTATAAAATGAAACTACATGGAAGTGGGGAAAAAAAACCAAGGCTAGAGATGAGCAGCAAGTGGTGTGTGATGAACAGTCAGCTTGGAAAAGCTGCAGCTTCACCATTCTTTTCAAAGACCTACAGGTATTCTTTCAGCTGTTCTGTGTTTACCTAGAAAGAACTCATCCAAGCCCAGAAAAATCTTTGCCTTTAAGTTGCAGAGAGGGCAAAAAGTATAATTTCATTTGCTTTTTATCCAAGCTAGGGACATGAGAATTACACGTAGGAGGAAAACTTTTCATTTTCATAGGAAACTAGCACTGCCCTCAGATGTACCAAAAACACAGCACGCTCTTCTGCTCTTACCAAACTGATTTTGTAACCAGCAGCATGGATCCATGTGTTTGGCTAACGTGCCACATGTGGCACAGTGATCAGCGAATTTAATCTTATTCAGCTGCAACCAGGACTTGTGGAGATCCCATCTCTAGAGACACCTACTCACAAATATACCTGTCTGAATAACATCTAAAAGTATTATTTCTTCATAATTTTGGTCTCTTCCCATATAATTCTATACACACAGCGATATTAAAAAAAATTTAAAATAAGATTCAAGTAAATGGAAATTTTGTACACAAAATGTTGGCATTTCCTTCTTAGCACTGCAAAATTAACAGATCAGATGTAATTTCATTGTCAACTGCAACACCATACTTGTTTTTAATTCAGAAAAAATTAAATATAAAGAAGTATTACAAGTTTAACAGTACTGACTTTTTTCCAATGTAATTCCCTGTATTTATTTCTTCCAGTTTTATAATGCATAGGCATATCTCCTCTGAACATTTAATAACAGCATAAACTCACATGCAGTAAGAAAGCCTATTTTATAAAAAACTACAAATGGTCTACTTAAAGGAACAATGATTTATTACTCAGCAGTGTAAGTGGAGATATTTCAGAGGATGTTTATGATCATGCATTTGCTGTGAGTGCTCTTGTAGCTCTGCAGCAGCAGAGCCTGCATGATGCCAGTGGCTTGCTGAGTCCTGTTGGGAGGACTCACTGAGCTCCCTGGAATGGGTTTCCCCTTCTCCTTTCACACACTCTGAACCTTCAGTAAAAAGAATGATATAATAAGAACAAAGCACTCTGGAGAACATCAGAGAAGGATCTCTGAGACAGAGATGGCAGATAGCCATGCTGCATCCAGAACGTCTTTAAGGAAAAATGAACAAAGTGAGACTGTGGTTAAAAAGAAACAGATACTCCTATCCTGCAGTAGCTGATCTTTTATTATTAGACACAGTAATTTATTGCTGGGTGAGATTTACTTTATCACTGCATTACCATGTTTAAGGGATGGCTACAAAGAAGATGGAAATTTCTTGTTTACAAGGAAACATAAGGAAAAAATGAGGAGCATGGGGTACACGTTTATCCTGGGGAGATTGCAAAAGGAACATTTTTCAGAATAAGAACCATCATCCATTCGAATAATCTCCTGAATGAAGTGGTAGATTCCCCAGCATGGGACACTTTCAAAAACTGGCTGGAAGGAGTTCTGGTCCATCTTGTCCAGACCCTGCTTTTGCCAAGAAATATTGGACCAGATGATCTTTGAGGTCCCTTCTAACCTGGTGCTCTATAATTAAAGGCAAGTAAATACTTCTGCTAATTAATGGTCTTCATTGTGAACACAAGTCCCTATCTCCTCCAAAATCTTAACTTCAAATCCAAAGCTTCTCTGATGACCTGAAATGCCTCAATAGGAGACTTAATTAATAATTTTGTGTTTTTTACACCAGTGGTTCAATGACAGGTACTTAATATGCAGAGAATACACACTTCTATGCCATGGGGCTGTGTGCAAGAATTGCATACTAAGGTTTCTTCTGCCAACAGAGAAGATTTCATACTTCTTCCAACTTCTTCTTCCTGACCTACTGGTGATTGATGCAGAGCCTGAAGGTACCAAATTCAATTTTATTTCCTAAAATATCTAGAAATACATTGCATATTGCTTCTCTCCTTTTCAAGGAAGACAAGATCTGCCTTGGTTAGCTTCAGATGCATCCACTGGTTTGTGATCAATATAAACGACCCCATTACTAATTCATTACAACTGCAGTTCTGGGACAGCCATGCATGTTGGAAGATGCTGGAAGCGTGTTATCAAAAGATCTAAAAAGTTTTCTCCTCAAACTGCTCTGACCTTGCAAAGGAGGGACTGGTGAACACACATTCCCCTCACACACTTGTTAGCTGCCCATCCCAAGCTACTGACCTTTCCCACACATTTGATGAGATCACCACATGCCCATCTTCCTGCACATCTCAAGGATACAAGATGCAAGGGGTTAATTAACATTAAGTATATGATATTAAGCAACAGAATGCATGTCAGAGTCCATATAAATACTTAATCTGAAGAATAACTTATAAAGTACATTTCTGCAGTGGTAAATAATTAATCCTCTCTGATCAATACCGAAATGACAGTAATTAGAGAAAATAAGACAGCACTGAAACCATTAAGACACGTTTTTGAAGCTGGGATGTTTTTGATGCAGTTATGTTCTTTGTTTACTGTAAAGTTATTCCAACAGGGACAGAAAACCACATATTTTGGAGTGCTAAAACAGTCCAATGTTTATCTTAAGCAACACTTCCAGAACTTACACAAGTTGAAAAAACTGCAGTAAATTTCCCACAATTTATGCAGCCCCTCATTTCCTAGGGTAGCATTCTCCATTACTATAGATCATCACAGTTTAAAATATCTGTGCATTTGCCAGTGTGTCACAAAATGCATATTTTTCTTTTTTATTCCTTAGAATTGCACAGCAATCTGTTTAGCTAGGGCCTCTTGGTTTACAATTTCTTCTTGTAACAAATAAGATGCACACAAGCACTCTTTCAGCCCAAATGAAAAAAAAACAAAAAATGTTACCATTGAAATGGCATTTATCAGCTGTCAGACTGATGTGAGAAACTGAGTTAGTATTTGAAATACCAGTCTGTACAAATAAAAAAGTGTTCTGATCCCCTCACCATGGTTTTTTTCTGTAAATACCAATTTACATTCTGAAAGTATGCAGCGACAAAAGATGCAGTTAAGCTTTTCTCTTGAAGTTTGCATAAACATGCCAGCAAACTAAATATAAATACTAAATCTGTTATTACAAGTACAGCCTTTAAAGACAAACCAAATCCTTTAAATTTTCCCTGAATGTATTTGTGCATGTAAAGAATTAATTCAATTTAATCAAGAGGAGTTTAAGAACTTTCAATTTGCAGTTAAGTTCCAGCACATACAAAGAGAAAGAGAACCTAAGATTTGAAGCTGGGTAAGCAAGAGGACAGTAGAGGAGTCATTCTATAGAGAAAGCAATGTAACAGTATTAAAAGGCAAAGCATTTTTTAAAAATCTGAGACAATTTTAGTCTATTTTGAGATCTCATCATCATGGTCCCATTGCATGGGTTTCAGTTCTCTAGCTACAAAATGAAGTGCTTACAATCCCACAAAAACTTAAATTTGGACTTAGGATTTCACTGGTGTACAAAGAATACAAAAGGCAGCATTTTGTGCACATCCTACATACCAAGGCAGTTTGAGATCCAATATTACATTTATGCTTGAAATTTAGGAGCTGGTCCAGCAATATGCTGACACCTGACGATACTGAGACAGCCAATGATTAAACACATTTTTAAAGGGGAAAACCAGCAAAACCCAAGCCTCATTCAAATTTAATGCACATTATAGAATACATTTAGGGGTAAGATAAGAAACCAATAAGTATACTATATAGTGTAAGTAAAAAAGAAAAGTTTATTACAGTTAACTGCTGTATGTTAACAGAAGTCATGCATGATTTTTACAGGATAGCCTTTGGAATTGCCTGTATTAACAGCCACACCAAAAATGACTCTGAAGCAGTAAAGAATCTGAATTTGAAGTGAACTGCTATGCTACAGTTATGTACTTCAATACTATGATGTCGTCTGCATATTTTTCAAAGTGTAAAATAAATGGAAGATGATAATCAACCACAGAACAACTCGAGCCAAAGACTGCACTGCTCTTTGTGTGGAACCCCATAGGAAGAGACCATGAAACTGCATGTTTCCACTACCACTACTGTATTTGCCATCACAGCTCTCATGGAGGTGAAATATTAACACAAAGAACACACAATATTAACACAGTGCAAAGAGCAATGAAAATATCTGCAGACTAACCAGTGCCAGAGATATCAATGATAAAGTAAAGAATTTCAACACAGACTGTTCTGAAAAATATGAATAAACAGACAAGTAGAAAGACTGGTTTAAACAGAAATGGAGAGAAAATGAGCAGATAACATGCATGTCTGAGTTGCAGCTCTCGGCAGGTACAGGGCTTCCTTCAGCACATCTCCAAAAACAGGGTTTGGGATCCTGTTGGTTCGCTGCACAACACAGCAACACCTGAGATAAACAGCATAACTGAAAGGCTGCAGCACAAAAATGAAACACCTCACATGGAAGTATTCTCATCAAACATCAACATATCATCCACTATGTTTCATAATGAAAATCTCCGTCCAAAAAAATCCCCTCCAGCCTTACTACCCTGCACAGATACAATGCTTATACTCTCCTGCAGTATTGCAGAGCTGTCTACCTTTCCAGCATAGAGACACTGCCACTTTTACACTATGCACCACTACAAGGCCATCTCTTTTATCAAATTGGAAAAATCCCTTTTTTTTTAAAAACAAATTTATGCAAAAGGAAAGTTAATGGTTACAAACACAGCTTAAGTTATATTAACGATTAGTAAGGGCAACCAAGAATCCCTCCCTTTCCAGCACCTAATTTCTTCATGCAGATTCCCCCTCTCCTCCAGCCATACGGGGGAATCTATTTGGATTTTGCTGCTGCAAAATTGAATGAAAAGTATAGCAATACAAGTTATTTAAGTTGCTAATTAATTACTACTCTATGCATGCTGCATTCTTTGTTTCCAGTATTGTTGTGCAGCTCTGTTTACTCCTTGAACCCATGTATCTACAATTATTGTTAATTTGAGGTAGGACATGAAAAGGTTCAGCCTCCCTGCTCAGCAGTTTTTCCCGTTTACTTTTACCGGGCTTGCTGCAGGGATTCGGAGCTCTCCGAAGTCCTGAAACAGCAACGCTGAAATGTGGAAAAGGCAAATGCGTGCAAAAGAGAGGCAGCAGCACAGGGACTCAAGCCCAGTCACATTTTGCCTGTTGTGACCCAGCAGAAAGAACAGCACAGTGCAGGTGACAAATGAGAGGGGTCTGTGCTGCTGGTGTAATCCATGACATATCTGTTAGAAGCACAAAACACAGCAGGAGTGGTGTTGTCTGTGAGATACGGCTCCTCCAGAAAAAGGTCAATACTGATGAGGATGGAGATACAGGGGCAGCACAATGCAGGGGGATATCTGGCTCCACACTATCAGCACTGACAATCTGACAGGGCCCAGTGAGGGGTGGCTTTATCAAAAGCAGACAGATTGATTCAAAAGCACTTGAAAATGGAAGAATTTTTTCAAGCTAACAATGTTATTCTAATCCGTGAAGCAACTTCTAGGCCATGGGTGCTTTCACTGTACTGCTGAACTAAAAGCAATTCAAAGTGCTTTTAATCTTGTCATTCCACTAACATGTCTAAATACAAATTTAAAAAAGAATCTGGGTCAAAATGAAGTGCTACACTATGTTAAAATAAAAAAAAGCTATTCATAGGTGAATAACAAAGGGAGAATGCCAAAAAGGGTTGAAATATGCAAACCTGAGTCTCAATACAATGTTCAAATATTTGATTAGAACAATCTCAATAAAGGCTGGAAATATATATCTTCATCCTGTTCAAGTGATTACTTTTGTATTTTCAAGTACGTGCTAACAACTACAAAAAATCCCAACAATCTACTAATATTAATAAATTGCAAATCTTCCCATTGTTCCAGCAATGTAATAGGTGTTAAAACATAATTAGGAATATATATTTCCATCTCTTTGTAGACTTGCCCACAGTGCTGTAGTGTATTCACAAGTAATTCTAAGTTGAAAGTATTTCAGTCAGATATTCATAAGAACAAGACCTGGAAAGAAGCACCAGAGGACAATAAACACACTTTTCCCCAAGATATTGAACAATGCTCAAGTTATTTTTGACAAAATTTTGTCTAGATTTCTTCAGACACATTATTGTGGTGTTGCTACCACTCTGAAGTTCTGGGGTGCCACAGAGCTGTTGCCCAGCTTGTTTCTCTCCCATCTCTATCTGAAGATAGACACACAACTTGATATTTGTCCCTGATTCAACTGCACTTCATTTCTCTCCAACCATTTCCCTAAGGTGTCTGTGCCCCTTCGAATTGCATTCCTGTCTTGTACAGCACATCATCCAGCCCTGCTATTAGATGTAACAAATAATATTGGAGCCTGGTTAGATGTCTAATCTTAGTACTAATTTAATTTTGATAACAAATTAATAACTATGCCACAGTGTTTTTCCAATCAGTCTCATACCCATCTGCAAGTCATTTCACTTTTACCATATTGACTACTTTGGATACTAGGACTAGAACACCCTCTCCAAACAGAAGTAGGAGTTAAAAAATGAAAAATAATTAAGTACTTTGATGCAGTATCATCAGATAGATCTCTTCAGAGAAAATTGCTCTGTTAAGGGAAATCAGGATGACAAATGCTAGGTGATTAATGCTCCTTGGACTACTTATCCTAGTACTTTGGTCTGTATGTGTTTGTTTTCTATGCCACAAAAACAGTAACCTCTCTCTTGAGTTTAGAATATACTAATTTAAAAAATAAAAGTCTTTTTTTAGAACAATCTTCTTTCCTACACTGAAAGTGAGCACATAGAGAGTGACAAGAACAGTGAGGTCAGCTTTTAAAGTATCTTTAACTTCTACTGTTTGTATCTGTGTACATGTTTTGTATTTTACACTTTGTCTACTGCTTTATTTTCAAAGTATGAAGTTCTCATACACGTGCTGATGACTGAGAGCTGGAGCTGCCAGTGCTGCAGGAGCACCTGCCCATAAGTGAGCAGGGTAAAGCTGGAGAGGAACACTGCAAACATTGTCCCTGGCTCAACACAACAGAAACTGCAGTAGAAGGATGCTGTCAGCAATTCAAGGGAGTGGATGATGTTTCTGCCTTCCTGAGCTGAAGGAAGGGCTTTACACAGCTCTGAGTGTCACAGGAGCTACAAACAGGGACTGCTGCTGTTAAACAGCCAACAGGACCTTCTGCTTCTGCAAGTCTGTTCCCCAACCCTCCAAGTCTCACCACCTCCTCCATTCAAGTGGGAATTTTGAGGCCAACTGGAAACCTTGCTGACAGAGGAAATGTGCTTTTTCCATAGCGAAAAGACTTGGCTTCTGTGCCTGCATGGGTGTCTCAAACAACACAGGTACCACGTTCATTCTCATCTTAGTCTGTCACTGCACATGTTCCTCTGATACAGGAAAGGCAAAGTAAAGCAATAGGGCTCCCCTGAAGAAGAATAACCTTTTTCTTCCCTTGAACAATGCTATGCTTTTTTTATTATAAGCCCATTTTATCAGCTATTTCTACTGTATTTCTGTGCTGTGCACATACTCCGTCTCTGCACCAACTGAAAATTCAGGGGAAAATCTCCCCACATAAAAAGAAGCACATTAAAAAAATGAAATACAGGTATTTTAACCTACAGTATATAAATCTTATTTTTCTAGTGCTTGCTGTATTCATAATTTTTTTAAAAAGAAAACAAACAGATTCTGCTACATTATCTTGTGCATCATTCAGAAGGCAGCACTTCCATACATAGCAGATTTCTCCTCTAATAATAGGATTTCTTTATACCCATAAATGACATCAGAAGATCAGAGACATGATTTTGTCACAAATATTCCATTTGGCTTTGAGCTAGATTTTAAAACTGTCTGTGTCACCCCTGCACAAGGTTTAACAGGGGAAGTAAAGTTGAAACCCAGTGGCTCAGAAGCAAGAACTAAAATACCCCAGCATACAAGTTCACAAAATCAAACTGAATAATCATTTATTGCTGCAGAAATATGCCCACGGTCAAGATCAAAAAGAATTTAGAAAACAGGAAACTTATCCAATTTTCTAAGCTTCAGGCTTGGACTGAATCTGTAACCTGGAGAATGCATCATGCAGTGCTTGTTTGCATCAAATGAGAATGTGACACCTCATCTGCAACCTTATTATCTTAACATCATATTGTATAAAGTGAATTAACAGAAATTACTCTGCAGATCTCTTTGAAAGTCAGCTTTTTTTCCTACCCTGTCCCTTTTGAGAAGTATCAAAACTCTTTCTTAAAGATAACCAGAAAACTCAATATTCAAGGGGGAAAAAAAATCCACAACAAAAACCAATGAAAAAACCCACTGCAAGTCCCTAATAAGCATTTCAATTCAATGGCAACTTTTTGCTTTTTTGAACACAGAACACCCAAACTTCTCATAAATGTTGAAACACAACCTTTTAAAGCTTTTTAAAAAGTGTTCTCCATTGTCTTTCCTCCCCATCAAAACCCAGGATAATTTAATGAAGCATTAAGGCTCTAGAGGAATGGCTTTTTCTGAGCATAACAGGAGTACAATTTGCAACCAGCTCTAACAAAAGACAGTAATCTCTTCCCTCCTGTTGGCACTGTAATAGCAACAAAGAAAAACATGGCTTTTGTAACCAGACATCAAACACAGCTTGTCAAAAATCTACTCATCTCTCTTCCTTTTAAAGAAGCACCAGCTTCTCAAATCATCTGTTATTACAAAAACTAAATGCTTGTTTGGCCATAAAAATGCTCTATTTGACACACCAAGTGTGCTGTTAGGTTACTACTGTTTCTGTTTTATTATACTTACTACTATTTATCACATGAATTCACTCACCTGCATTGACACCAAGAGACAACACGAGCTCAGGACTCGGTTCAGTGCCAGCTGATAACAAATGGTGCTGCCAGCATACAAGTTCAGGAATATGTACCCAGCATTTGCCACACAGTTGACATAAATACATTATCTTTAGATAAACAGGTGCAGCAGAAAGACTAGTGCTGAATTAAGTAAATCAGCATTCAAAATTCACTGTACAACTCGCATTTTATGAAGGCGTAAATCCCTTGCGAAGTCAGAAAATTGGGGTAACATCCAGCTCCTGGCAAGCCATGGTGTACAACACTGAGAATGCTTCACCTCACACACTGTCTGAGCAGCCTTCAGAACTCACTTCATGTCAAAACAGAGAAAGGAGATGAAATCAGACAAGACTTGATAGAACAGCAAAATTACAGACTAATATAGAACAGCTTCAGTCCCAGTGAGGGATCTGGGAGGAATATTTGAGTTCCCTATTGCAGGCACATCGAGAACCAAACATTAAATCTTTCAGGCTGTATGATTTATTACTTCAAACCATGCAGACCCATGGAAAGGCACAGACTTCCTGTTTTCTCATTATCTATAAATTTCCTCACCACTGCAGAGAAGTGATCAAGTCGATTACATTGTTCAACAGAATATGAAGGGTTAGCTAAGAACTATAGATGACTTAAACCTAACTTCAATATTTCAAGCATCTCATCAAGGAAAAACAAACCAGATGCCAATTTCACGAGTGAGAAAAAAGTAGAAGGGAGTCTCACCAATGCCAATAAATAATAATATACTACAAAGACTGAGGAAAACAAAATAAAATCCCCCACAGAAAAGGAAAGTGAATTCAGAGAAAATGGACAAAATTACAAAACTGAACGACATGATGAAAAGGACACATTTCAGCTGGAGAGAAAGATATATGTGCCTATGGCCATGCCAGTAATGAGCTCCAACAAGGCTAAACCACACCTGAGCTGTATCCAAAGGCAGCTGTTCCATTTAGGGATACACAATGACCTTTCTGTGTGGTTCTTGGGGCTATGACATGTTAAAACTTATATGGAACACTGAGGAAACAGACTTTGAGAAGGTAATATTTTTTTTTAAATAAACCAGCTCTTTCAGTTAGTTGGTACTCAGCTTTCCTCAGGTCACGACTTCACCATGTCTAACTGGAAAGAAATGGTAAAGTGCTTTGCCCACAATGACATTTCTCAGTTTTTCAGCAGAGGATTAGCAGCAACAAAACCAAGAGCTAGGAACAGAAATAAACGTGGCTGAGTAGCCTATACCCAAGTAAATACTGCCATCAACCACTTCTGTCCTGGTAAAGGAGTCCAATAATTGATATATTTGCATTTAGAAAGAGATACATACTTGTGTGGTTTGAAAAAGAATTTTGAAGCAATATAGAAGAAATTTATAAAAAAGAATTTTGAAGCCTAAGTCCTAATCTTTTGCGTAAGAAATATTCTCCTTTAAAAATTACATATCTATGGCAAGGGGACATTCAATTTTTTCCTCACAAATCTCAAACATAATCTGTCAGTAAATAAAGCAATTTCAGCACCTATTATTCAGCTCCATGTCTTAGAGCAATTGAGGAAATTTGCTGTCATTAAATAAAATCCTTTTATAGCTATTCACGACTACACAGTACTGCAGGAAAGTTGAAAGATCATGATAAATCATTACTGCTATCACAACAAACAACATGAAGAACTCTTTACAAGTTGTTAAAGGACAAAAAAAAAGTAAAGATCTGCATGCAAATTTAAAATATCCCATCATAGTAATTGCTATGACATTCCATCTAACAGAAATCTGTATCCATGGCCAGATTCTACCAGTCATTATCATTGTTTAAAATACACAAAATAAGCTCAAAAAAAAATAAATTGATGCAATGAAAAGAAAGCATAATTATTTACAACCTTATAAATTATTTAAAAAACTTGTCTGACTCCACCTTCCAGAGCAAACAGCAATGAGTAACACTGCAGCAGCTGCAGAAGCCATGCCTATAGCACCATCTCAACCTGCAGCCCATGCCACACCTCACTGATGATTTTAATGGGAGCTAGACTCAGACTTTCATATATGAAGCATACAAAGAGAGTGCATTTAATTGTCTAAATACCGACTTAACCACATGCATGTGTTTGAATTTAGTGTTTTGCTATATGAAGTGACAGTTTTTTCCCAACCCTACTGTTCATTATCTTCAAAAAACATCAAAATTTTATTCATTTATTAATTTTTTTTCCTTCAGTTTGATGTTTATCTATTTTACATCCTGTTACTTCGTTTTTTCTTTGCTCCTTTGTGCTTTCCTTCTCAAACACAAGCTGAATAAGGCATCATAGGGTTTTGAACTTGAGCCAAATTGACATCTCAGTATTCATACTACAACCACAGAAAATTTCCACATCATTCAAATTAATATTTCACAGACAAACTGGATGACTTGGCAGTTCTTACTGCTACAACTTTAGTTCCATGTGACAGTGCAAACTGAGATGCTGAATGACAACTTTCAATTCTTAATTCTTTGTACTTAATAAATTTTACAATAGCCTTTTCTGTCCATTTCAGCAAGTCATCGCTGGATTACATGCAATATCATTTATGAATCTTCTTTAAGACATATATACAGAAATGAAATCATGTGAATAAACTTCAGTTTGCCCAAGTGACCACAGAAGAGTGACTCCAGAGCTCACAGAACAAGGGTGCTGCCCATTTTCCCAAAGAGGTATCTACACTGCAAAGATTTAGATTTGCAGTACAAATTAACATCATTCTTCTGTGTCTGAGCTCTAGCCAGAACATTCAGGGCTTGGTTGAAAATGCTTCCAGCTTGGCAGCCTGCTTTAGATCCTATCTCTCTGTGTGTTTGACCCAGGACACAGCTGTTTGCATTCCTGCTCTGCAGCCAAGGTGTGTCCTGTGTTGATGCTCAAGAACTCACCTGAAAATGCTTTCCTGAAAGACTATATCACACTTCTGGCAGTTCCCTGTATTTCTTCTGGGTTTTTCCCCCCTCCACTTCTGCCTTTTCAATTTGACTTTTATTCTTCCATACACTTTAATTAAAATCAGTGAGCTTTTGAAGTTTTCTATTAAATAAAGGCATATCTTGCACACCAGGTGGGCAATTACAAGCACTCACTGCTTGGGCTGCTGGTGAATTTTTCAGATTAACTCACCTAGCTCTTAGAAGAGTAGAAACACATCATTAGACAACATTCACATTCAAAGGAGGCATTAGGAAAAGTGAGACAACTGACTGCATTTCACTTATTTTTAAAATGTAAACAAAACTGATGATGCAGCCACTTACGAGGGAACAAGCAGAAGAGGCAAATACCAGTAAGATATGTGGAGGAAGTTCTCAGGAATGCAGGATTTTGGCTGTTATAGTTAAAGACTTACTGCTTTCCTGTTTCTTGCCAGAATTTTTTGGCAATTCTATGACAGAGTCAAATGTGACACTACCAAAACCAGGTAACTCAAATGAAACCACTATTTTGAGCTAGCTATTTTTATTTACACTCTGCATATTATGAGAGCATTCATCTACTATTGCATAGGTAATAAACCAGGAATAAAACAACCAAATAATAACAAATACTGTATAATATCAGTCATTCATTGGGTCAACATGACAGGCAGAAAATTTGCTTGAATAGACTTCACTGAACAACATTAAGCTGCAAGCTGCTCAATGCAAGTTTGTCCAAGCAAAAGGAACAAAGGAATTGCAGTATTTTTCCTTAGATGTCTTATTAAACCCAGTATAAACCTATTGATATTGAGCATTGACCAATACACAACTGATGTAACTTCTGGAAGAGAGACAAAATTCGTAGTGGTTCATACAAGCACAGTGATTAAATCTGTTTCTTTACCCTGCCAGACTGATCACACCATGCATAAGACTTGGAAACCAAGTGCAGGAGTCCCGAGCCTTGGCAACCAACATCCCTGGACAAGCTGCCAAAACATGTCAGGAAATGGTAAAAGTTGACCATGATAGAAGCATATTGAGCTCCTGAGACCTGCAATCCTGCACAGATGTACATTTCTGCTGAGGCTGGGCAGAAACACAGCAACCTCAGTGAAACAACTGGCCTGTCTGGCTGCCCTGAACAATCACTTTCAAACTCAAATGAATACACAACTGCCAAGAATGTGTGGAATAGAAGAATATTTTACTAAGGGCAATTTAGCCATAGAAAATGAAGATGGGAAAGTAATAAATTAATCCATCCAGCTGTACAGAGCTCAAAAGCAGAAGAGGGCCAAGATGATAAAGCAGCAATGGTGCTGTTCCCCATCTGCACCTCTGAGGAGATCTGCTCAGCCTTGCTACTGGGTGAACCCACAACCTGGCAAGAGAACCAAAACTCTGCAAATCACAGTCCACTGAGACCATCCAGTGACCTGTGCCTGGAAACAGCTTCTCAAATGGCATGGCAGAACCTTCTGGCCTCCCTTCCTGCTGCCTTCAGAGACTGCATAATCAATAAAATATGACGATCAACACTGATTGCAATGGCAAAATTGGCTTTTAATGGCAATCAACCTGAGTTATAACTGGCTGCTCTAAATTAAGCAGAGTGACACAGAACAGCTCTAGTTTCTCCACACACACTGACTTTTATTAGCAATGTTACATCCTTTAAGTGGAGAGCAGTCTTTCCCAAGCTACTGCTGTTATTTTAAATGCCTCTCACACTGTGAAAAAATTTACTTACCAATGCTCTCAAAGCAGTTCTCTAAATCTCAGATCACTAAATTAAGCAGTCATTCAAGCAGCTTATCTCATTAATCATGAGGAGGCAAAGATCTTATGATTTACAGTCAAAACCAAAACTAATTTTCTCTCAAAGGCCAAAACAATTCACTTGAACATCCTTAAAGGAAACATAAGAATGAGACAGTTCATAATAACTTCAGACAAACCTAGTGGAGTTCAAATGATCACATCTGGCTCATGTGATTGCCTTTGTTTTTCTTTTCCAACTTCTCCTTAATTGGAAAATTAAGGAACAAATCTTGTGAAAGCATAGATTTTTGGTGTGTTTTGTGATCCTCCTGGTTGAACAGAATACACCTCTCCCCTGCCCATCTCCCACACCTTATTTTGTTTTTTCCTTTAAAAAGGCTTCATACATGCAAAAAAGTCTTCAAAAAACCCCCAGAATTTAATCTTGAATGTTTATCACAAACCTTGAATCTGGTGTAAATATGAGTTCCAGAAATTGGTGAGAAGTTCAAAACTATCTACAAATCAATCCACACCTACTCATAATTTCCTGGTAGACACCACCCCAGAGTTAGATTCTAAAAATTATGTGACCTGTTTAGGACATGTTAAAGATCTGTAAACCTTCTACATCACTGAATTCTCTCAAGAGAAATATGATGGTACTCAAAACACCTTTCTTTGCTCATGCCATCTAGATTACCTTCAACATCTATCATGTGATCTGGATTACTTTCAATACCAATCCTGATACATTTCAAAGGAAGTTACCTTGTCTTTGCTGCATACCCTCGCTTGAGCAAAATAAAACAAACTAATGTAATATTTATAGGGTAATAAGCACGAAGAATCTCATCAGAATGCGTTAACTGGGATACAGATGATCCATGATCCCCTAAAACTGTATTATACTCACATGTGATTTACAGCAAGCATTTCTAAAGTAAAATGCATTTTGTCTTAACATTTGTCTTTTTGAAAAGCCTACATAGAAATACCAACACCAATAAATATTTTATAACATTATGCATAATGCTAATAAAAAGTCTTCTAAACTAACATATAGAAAAATCAAAATTCCAAACAACCTTTCAGAAGAGAGTTTAACAAGTTAGGAGTCAAGATTTTTTGTGAAATAGGCACATTCATAAAATGTCCACATTGACAAAACCTGTTTTAAACAATCCAGCCATGGTATGCTGCTTCAACAGGTTCATTTTCCCCATTCGGAGCAGCAACAGCAGCTAGTACCACATTTCACATCAGGGATTTCCTAAAGCCAACTGCCCTATAAGCTTTGCTGAACCTTTTAATTCCCAGTCTCAGTGACTTCAAAGTAACATCAGCTGCTCCCAGGGGAACTTTTGGGAGCTACACTGATCCTGCTGAATTTCCCCAAACTGACAAAGGGTGATGAGTCACCTCAGCACTAATCCTAAAATCTCCAAAGTGCAGCAAGCGTCCTCTAAGGAAGGTGAGGCAGCTCAGTGACATGCTCCAGTCCCAGAGCTGGGCTGGATTTCTGCCATGACAGGAGAACACAGATTTATGTGTGTGTACCCCTGGGGGCACATGCATACAGACGCCAAATCACTTGTGTTAGCAGAAAGGTGTCATTTCAACAGTGTTTCTTACTATATTTAGAGTGCGAAATTTTATTGATTTACAAAGGGGCAAGGAATTAATGGATCATGCCAAAGGGATTGGTTTATTTTTAATCAGCTCTAGTAAGAGCCTAAACTCAAACCTAATTATTTCTTGCATGATTTTCTAAAATTTTTGTCAGCATATGCATTAGTGCTGAGTTCTCAGTTTCAATTCTAATCCTTTTTGCTCTATTTCACAAGTATGTGCAAAAAGAATTTTAGCCTTGTTTCCCTCATGATTGTAGCCACTGATTCCAAAGAAGGACTAAATTACTGAACTCCACTAGGCATATTCCTATTTTATGTGCAAAAACTTCTGAGAAATACGTGTGACTTACTTCATATATTGCAAGATTTATAATTTCCCTCCCTTACCCATTACATCTAAGCACAACAAATTCAAGATTGCCTTAATCTATTGTACAGTGAGCACAGAAGAATGTTTAGGTGATATATCTGGAGTAATGAACCCAGAACCAACACACTTTAAGTGACAAAAAAAAGTGTAAAAACAAACAGCCTTTTACAATTACAACCCCTCTTCAGTGGAACTTGATTCTGGAAACTTCACTTATGTGATGAGATCAAGGGTAGAAACTACTCTCATTGCAAGACAGAATGGAGAGGTTATTTAGTCTTGAAGGCACCTTTGTACAAAGATTTGAGGTTTTATAGATCAGGATTTTCATAATTCTGGAAAAAAAGTTTATATTTGATTGTCACTAAATAAAACAAAATCACTGCTGAAATGAGTTCTCATGGGGACATTACGAAGAGCAAATCACCCCTGAAAATTTCCTCCAGCTCTTATTCTTAATAGATTTTGAGAGAGACTCAAAACAAGCATATCTAAAAAGAAGTCAAACATTACCTGGAATCAGCTTAGAGGTTTCTCTCAGAGAACATACACAGGGCCAGAGAAAACCCTTTGCCTCCTATTTGCTGCACAGTTTAGAGACTAAGTTGCTTTCATGAAGCATGTAACACAAAACTTTCATCTAGCTACAGTCCTTAGGCTACACACCATGGTAAGATTAAAATAAAGGTGGTCTGGATGAAAATGGATTCCTTTTGCTTGCAGCCATATTTATTATATCATTCATTATAGTGAATGAAAGCTAGAACATATTGACATTTCTGGCAGAAAGCTTAAGAAAAAAAAAGAGCTGAAGAAAACTGAGACTTTTCACTCCATTAGCTGAGGACAGCACACAGAGAATCAAGAAATCTTTACTAAAGCAAACCATAATGAAGAAATTTTAAGGTATTAACTTTGCACCAGAACAATGTGCAAGAAATCCAAGGTGAGCATGTTCCTTCTCTCACTTGAGAAGATAAACAAGATCCTGCAAATTAATGAAGTAAAATCAGAGTGTGACACTAGGAGAAGGAATTCTGTACACTTCATAACTAGGTAGGAGCAAATAACTGTATCTGAACCTGCCAGGAAACAGGACTGATGGTTTTACAGGCTGCCTTTCCTGAAAACTACGACACAACTGGAAACTGATTCTTCCTCAGTTAAACAATGTCAGTTCTACTCCCTTTGAGCAGCCGAGCTCTCTTCACTGCAGATGACATCAAACTGCAGGAGCAGGTGGTGGGTGCACTGAGGAGGCAGCACACTCAACTCTGACATGCTACTAAGGTAATTGAAAATTCAGCAATACTGCACGGGGTAATTGAAAGACACAAACAGCTTTCATCTAATATTGCCATTATCGAATATTGCCAACATCCATCTCTCAATCACATACATGCTTGTTTTAAGATCATAAAAACAATTTCAATATAATTATAATGAATGTTCAAGTCTTCTAATTTAATAAGGCTATATCTGGTTTTACTACATCAATTTTTTCTAATGTTTTATTATATAAAAGCAATTAGGACTCTGAGCAATACAGGGGGAACTTTTTTTATCAGAAAATATGTATTTGGTTAGAAGTCTTCTTACAGTAACACCATTCATCATTGAGCAACACCTGCCTTTGCCAGCTTTTAGGACAGGCATAATCACTTCTGCTTGATAATAACAGGAGAGAGACAATGATCATGGAATATTTTGAAAATTTAGCACCTACGTTACAAGCCCTCAAACTGAGCACAAGGAAGTTATCAGCAAAGCTGCAGGGTAAGACATCCTTCACCATAAAAATACAAGGAGAACAGCTCTACTCATCAAGTCTGACATACAGGTGGGGGATGACATGGACACTGAAGAGGAATGCATAGGGATTGGCTGGAATGTTCTTCCCAACTAAGCTGTATATAATTCCAGGCTTAAACTGTATTGAGCACTAAAAAATTAGCGTGTTCTGTTGGGAAAAACCCCAAGGAAATCCAGTGCACATGGATGCAGCAGTGCCCATGGCCACACACAAACCTTCTGGGATGACCATGGCCATTGCTCAAGCTCTGCCCTCAGACATTTCCCTATGGACTTGGAGTGGAGGTGCCAAAGGCCATTTAACAGCATCTCTCACTTTCAGACACGTCCTTTTGCGAGTTCTGCCACTCCACTCCCGTGGCTGAGGTGATTTTTCTCTGCTCACACCCTCTCTTGAGGCAAACAAGCAGTTCTGGTTGAAAACTCCATCCCAGTGCCACAGATTGGGACACAATGACATTGAGCATTCTCTTTGCTTTAACCTTCTTCCTCAGCCCTGCCCCATCTAACCCAGCACAGGGTAATCCACATTCAGGACACACCATCCTACACCAGCCACCTTATCCTCCTGGGGCTGCTCTGACCCAGGCAATCAGGATTTTGGTTGGCTGTGCCCAGGACTGACACACAGGCTGGTTCTAACCTGAAACGGGACTGCCAACAGGAGGCAGTGTGACCCCACTGGCGAGTCCACTGACAAATATTTGAAATTCAAGCTGCATTGGATTTAACAGCCACTCTAAACCCAGGTTCTGCCAAGAACCTTAACACTTTGTGCTGTAAAGTAGGCACTAAGCTACAGGAAGAAAGTTACGTTGCTCTGTAAGCCACTAAACACTAACTCAGGAGTCAGGCCAGAACATATTTTGCAAAAAGTAATCCCAAGCTTCAAAATTAAAGAAGCAAAGAAGCTCCTACTGCTTGAGCAGGCCATGGGATTTGAGAGGTGGCTTCTCCATGAGAGGGAGACAAAGGAGCACAATTCCTGATCTAAAGGGCATGGTCACTGTGCAAGGGAGACCCAAATGACAGACACTGCCACCATCTGTAGAGGCTTTGAGGGAAGAGGAATGGAAAATGTAAGAGGCCATTGTATGAATTATTTCCCTGATCCATTCTTCTATCACTCTCTTCTTCCAATAAAACATGCACACTGTAATATAGAACAGAATTACCTCTGCATGTGTTTCTTTCATCAGCCTGGCACACATTGCAAGATAATAAGGAGAATGAATACATTTCCCTCCTGCCAGATGTGATCTGGAGTCAGAAACACCCCAGCTATAAATGAGTTCTACCAGCTCCACAGGAATCCTTTATTTTATTTTTAAGTGACTTAAATAATCTAAAAATTATTTGCATCCACAAATTTTCAATCACTGAATGGTTGGAGGCTAATTGGAGAATTATCTTTCCAGCAGGGAAGTATTCACACTTATTTTGCATGGCAGGTTCTGCTCACTGTTAAAATAATATTTGCTTATTTGTTCTAACAAAGTATGTTAAAAAATGCATGGGTTTTGGAAGAGTAGATAAAACCCCTTGGAAACAGAATCTTTCCAGTGGTGCACCTAACATCCTCATGGCACCAAATCCTTACAGTGGAAATGCTGGGACACATTCAGTTTGCCATGCCTACAAATTACCCTGTCCTTCCCCACAACCTTCAGACACACAGACCTGGAGGTTTTTTAAATATGCTTTCTTAGCTTTGTCCCATACAGACACTTTTATTCTTTGCAAGCATTCTCTTATTACTCATTCATATTGGCAAACTTTTTGCTTATTTGATTAAAACTCCATAAAGATAATATGCTGTGGTTCTAAGACACCTGATTTTTCAGGCAAACAAAAATTGCAGCCCAGAAAGCATTAGGAACATCTAACTTTCAGGAGAACCCAAAAAGGGTGGCAAGATCTTGCCCAGGTCACCTTTGCAGATCTCCAGCTCCTAACACAGCAGCTGCAGGAGAATTGCAATAGAATGGAATTTGCTGCAGACATGAAGTTTCTCAGCAATGACCTGAGTGGGAATTTGCCTCACAGAGAGCACTGAAACTGCTCAGCCAAGTTGTACTTGAAACCTGAGCCAGGTCGTGTTTACACTCTCACTTGTCAGCAGCACAGACAGAGCTCAGGATGTCCTCATTAGCCACTGCATTTTAACAACACAAAACACACTCCCCCACCAAACAAAACAAACAAATCCCCACAACCCCACAGTGTACCTTATTATTCTCCAAGTCAGACTTCCAAGACACTAACTCAGAAAAGAATTCAATTTTATCTTTTGAGATAATTTCAGAGAGCTTGGCTTCACTCTGCCCAAGAAAGAGCTTTATGTGATCTAAGATGGCATAGTCCAATAAGAGAAAATGACAGAATTCATTTCATGTACCTTCTCTCATAAATGCAGATCAAAAATTATGAGGAAGATGATCACAATGGGGAATTTCAAGATTTTAAATAAGGTAACATTTGGTTGCATTCAGCAAATAGAAATCTGTAAAACACATGGACAATATTAAAGTACAAGGAAAAAATTTATACTGACCCAAATTATCTCAGTACATAATGATAAGAAACTGATGTGTTTTTCTGTGCTTGTCTGAAGCCACAGCAATTAGTAGCACTGTTGATTGTATGAGAACAGCACGTTTAGCTGAGATGCCAGTGCACTCTTAAAAACACATTCAGCCCAAGGGAAAGTCCTGGACCCTCCCTAGTCAGGACAGGTGTGTTCAGAGCTGAATGGGGTGGATGTCTCACTGCTTTGGATGTGCTGGCAGATTTGCTGCCTCTCTGTACTGGGCCAGAAGGAAATATTTAGAACACACCAAACATGAGACGGGCCCACAGTGCAGCTATGCACAAAGATTTGCAAAAGCTCCATACAACATATCTAACAAAACATACCCTGCCTACTAAAGCAGACTGACATATAGCAGTTAAATCTCACAAGAATTCCCAGGTTGTAATTAAATTAATGCTTTCAATGACACAACTTTTAAACACTTGCATGGCAATATCAAAATTAGTCATCACAAACTTTGCATCAGCACTTTTACAGCTTTGTTCATGCAACATGTATCAGTCCAGAGGTACTGTTGTGTCTACTTGATTTCTCTGACACTCTTTGAATGAAAGGTTATATCTTATTATGTAGAAAAAATAATGACCAAAAGGAGTGAAATTTCAGCTAAGTTTCACTCAATGGACTAGAGACAAGATGATGAATGAACTCACTCAGTTAATAGTCTGTAATCCAGTGACTGACTACTCTGCTTGCTGCCTCCTGCAACCACAGCACGTGGCAGAAAAACACAAGACTTTTTGCCAATGGCCAAAAGCAGGTGTCACTGCTTTCCCATGTACTTCTTAGGACAGCATTTAAGTAGGAATATCTAGCCTATGCCAACCTGATAAATGACCTTGTTTTTCATGGATGCTTTGTACCAACACATAAACTGTTAACCTATAGAGGGACAAACCAGAATTTGATGGATTTTTAAATATTGTTTGTACATAGAAATTCTGTAATGATTTTAAAACAAACTAAAAGAAAACACTGAAGGGCTCCCATTAGACTCAGCAATTCACAGCACATAGTGCATTCTCCATTCCAGAACAATTTAACTTTTTTAACAGTTATTTTCATTATATTCGCATTTTTATTGAGTGTAGGGAGAAACAGATGTGCCATGGCTCCTACTGTAAAATTAAAAAATATCAGTTTATCTATTTGTAGCATATATGAAAACAAGTCAAAGTTAATGATGCCTAGAGGCTATTGCCTATTTTTTGCTTTACTACAAAAAGCCTTAAAAATCAGTAGGGTCCATAAATCACTTGACTATTCTGCAAATCTTGTCATTACACTTACAATTTCTTGCCCCTCTCTGGGGTTTAAGAATCTGCTTATTACTGCAAATGCTTTGCATACATTACAGACACAAGATTGTGTGAGACAAAAAAACCACAGGCAGTAAAAAGCAAACTCCCTTCAGCCTCATTGTCTAAAGTTAGTAACACTATTTAGTTGTTCCTTGCTTTTATGAAGAGTAAGTTTTGCTTCTCCACCACTTTCCAGGTTCTCATTTAAAAATCAATGAGACTTCAAAAGAAATGAATACATATTCTTGGAGGCGTGCACAGTTCTTCTAGAGCATGGATCAAAGCTGGAGTAAATTTCTATAAACACTTCTCATTATCTTTGGAGGATTCACCAACTCTTTCAAGCATACTGGGGATTTCAAATTGGCCAGTAGGATATGTCATTAGATCCAATTTCTATGGTTTCACAGACAGATTTGCCTTCTTTTTTTCAAGTAAATGATTATGCAAGAGCAGTCTGCCATCAGACCCTGCTCCCCACTTTTTAACTGTAAATGCATACATTGCAAATCAAAGACACTCAAGTTTTGAGCTGATCAGACTGCACTACAAATAAGCATTAGAAAAGTAGAAATTAAGGCCAGTACTTCCCAAATACACATTCCCACAGACCAGTGCTTCACAGCTTCATGCCCATTGAGGCCACAGAAGAGAAAGCCATCAATGAGCAGAGGTAACTCCAACAGTCAAAGGGATCAAACTCCAGTTAAGATTAATACTAATTGCCCATTAATCAATCATTCTAGAACAGTGAAAAATATGACAGCATATCTCAAGTTACTGGATTGATAGGAGTTGTAGATAGGCCTTTGCCTTTTTCATTTATATATAAGGCTAGACAGGAAATTCTTAATAAACATACTTGCACAGGCATCCCTTCTACACAATCCAAAACAGCTCCAAAAGAGAATTCAGACTAGTCATTCACGTAAAAATCCCCTGCACAAAAGGAATTCAGTGGCTCCAATCATTTCTTCAAATGAGGCAGCTGATTGTAACTTCAGAAAGCAATGCCAAGTGGCTAACAGGAAGATCAAAGCATTTTACTGTCTGCATTGAGAAGATTACACTGTTAGACGAAAAGCAATTCAGACAAAGACTGATGAAAGATGAATCCATTTTCTTTTGGAACTGAGCAGTTTGGACATTAAAGTATTTGGACAATTTTACATTAGAACTCCATAGCAGAACCAACAGTCTCAGTTCCAACATTTATGGTCTTTGTTCAGAAAAATACTTTGAAATGAATGGATGCAGTGTTATTGCATAGCCAAAAATAAATGTGTAGCAGAACTAGTTAATTGTTTTTTGCACTGTTAGACCATTCTCTCAAGACATACAGAATGAAACCAAATGCTCTCTCCTTTTCCCACACAAAATAGGAAGCAGATTATCATGGGTTGGTCCAGATTGCACCCTTTGCGTAATAAATGGAATAATTTGCTACAACAGAATCAGGTTTGTCACATCTGTGAACAGAAATCCTTATCTGACCTTAGAAAACTGGCCAGTTCACAGGACAATAAACACTGCACTTGCTGATACTTGCACACATTTACAATACAAGCACTGAAGATGAAAAACAAAAAGCTTTAAATAACAGGCTTCCCAGAACACGGTCAGCTAAGCAGGAAAGGTGAGAGGTTCCTGCAGTTTCACACCAAAAGCACTGAAAGAAAGGTGAAAGATACCTGAATTGCCCAAACTTTCCAATATTAAAAGCTTGTTCTTGCATCTCTAACCAGGTTCAAAATGCACACATCCTTATAGAAGCTCAGTCTTAAAATAATTCTTAACCTCCTTTTTGCCAAAGCTCAGCTGTAAATATTTCTGTGCTTCATTGTTACGTGATGGAATGAAACCTCACAGAGAAAGTAACAATATTCTTGCTCCATAAAACACGGTTTGGAAACTGTGCTGAAAGAGATTCTGTAAATGCATGCAGGCTGCCTATCCTAACCAGCTGAAGACAGTACAATTCACACATAATTGCCTAGCTCATTACATCAAATCTTGTAAATATTTTATTACACTGCTCTACAGAAAATGTTCTTTGAACATGCCACTGCTGCACATTCTACACCTACTCAGCCATTATACTGGAAGGAGGTGAGTGCCATCATGCAGAGCAGAGAACAAGGTATCAGGAGCTGTACAGCAAAGAAAAAGCAAGCAAATACAGAGGATTTATACTGGCTACTTTCTCTGCATGACAGCCTAAAAATTTAAGTATGTCTCATTAAAGTTTTGCTTGCCAGTAGTTCATTCCTTTAGCAGAACCCCTGCCTCACAAAAGGATGTGTAAAAATGGGCAATGGATACAGCATGGAAACAGCTATAGCAGAAGCCTGCCACATAAGCCATATGTTTTAGGTGGAAAAATAATACTTTATTGGGATTTTGCCTAAAAATACCAGCACTTCCATTCCACACAGTAAATAACATTCTCAGCTTCCTTGGCTCCTGAAGTCTCCTATGGAAAGCAAACTACAAATGAGGCATTGCCCAGAGATACTTAAATCTTTTGTGTCTGATTGCAGTCCACTCACTACAGTATGAGGCAGTCAGAATTTATGTCAGACTATGTTTCCACAATTCATTCACAACCTTGTCTTCTCTCCCAGTTAGCTTAAAACCTATTACAAATTTGTAGCTAATGATGATTAAGGTGTTCCCTTTCTATGCACATTGAATGACACAACCTGTTGGAAAAAGTCAACTGTCAGGTTTGTCAAGAACCACTCACTGTCATGCTGTGCTTTTGTTAACTAGCAATGGAAACTTGGGTGGGTTTAATTTGTAACCACTCCAGTCAGAGTAGGATAATGAGAATTAAAAACAAGTCTTAAAAGCACCTTTTACCCCATCCCTCTTCTTTCCACCCCTGATCCTCTGCCTCCTCCCCTGCAGGGGAATGCCACCTCTCAAGTCCACCCACTACCAAAACCTTGGCATGCAAACCCATTTCACAGCTGAAGAAGCCAATATTTCAGGTTTCATTTGCATTTACTGACAAACTGTTTGTACTGCTTACATGCAAAATAGTGCTATAATTTTTATACAAGTGTTTTAAATATAGAACCGGTCTTTAAAAATGAGTATTTGTGGAAAAATAATAAATGTAATAAATAGCTGTGATATTCAAAATGAGGACAGAGCTATGAAACTAAATCAAGAATCCAGGCGTACATATCTCTTAGAAGCATAATTTTTCAGTGGAGAAGTAAGATATAGCTATAATGTATAGCTTTCTATAAAGAAAAGCAATACTTTAAACCACTAAACCCTTTAGAAGAAAAACAAACAAAACCCACCATCTATGGTAAGTATACAACCATTACTGTTCACAGGATAAAGAATCTACAAGCAGAAATGTTACCTCCTCACTTACTACTGGAAAAGAGATTGGTCTTTGGTTTATGAAATCAATGACAGTGGCTGCTACAAGAAGATCTAGCATATTTACTAAGCTAATTTCTGAATAAAAATTGAATAAAAATTCTTATTTGTTTTAGTTGGCCTTTATCCCCTGAAAATTACTGGGATACTTCTATGAGCAATAGAAGTTCTCTATTGCTCACCTGTTCTCTTGGGACAGATTATTGGGAATAATACCTGGGGAAAAAAAAATTGTCAGAAGCAGAAATAACTGAACAGCACAGCTGGTATTGTTGGAGAGATTGCACAAGAACTTTCATTTCAGAAGTAGAAAGGCAGAACTCTCAGCACTAAAATCAAACCAGATCCCAGAGCACACATTTGGTGCCACTGCTTGATTATTTCCTTGATTCAAGATGCATCTTCTTACATTTTGATTTTGACGTTTTTGTGACTGAAGTGCCACCATATTTTTACCATCACTATTTGTGGCACAGAAACCCTGTTTATGGCATTCATTTAAATTTACTATCACTGTGGGTGATGTTTAACCTATTACATGTGATCACTTAACATCACCCAACTAGTGGTGAGCAAGACATGGAAGATTCTTCCACATTCCTCATATTTCCATAGGTTTTTCTAAGTATGCACCTTGGTAACTAATGGAACAGCCAGTCCACATGTTTATTAGCAAAACACAACACTCTGTTATTTAAGAAAAATGTTTTGAACTGGGAATATTAACTTTCATACGTTCTGTTACTATCATAACCTTAACAAATCTTTACAAAATGTAAAAATGTAGAGACCACCCACTTATTTCACCCAGCACTGTATCTGTCTTCCTTCTTTAGTGTCAGCAATAAAAAGCTCCTACATCTTCTACAGTCCCTTGTAACAGGCCATTTACAACCACATATGTCAAATATGCATATATATTAGATATTGTCATAAGATATTTGGGTCACTTTTATGTCCACCTAAATAAATAGAGGGAGGATTATTTTTAAGAGGAAATCATAGGCACATCTATGAAGCTCAGAAAGACGTGTGGCAAAACCAGCTCAGCTCTAGTTGAAGGTACAGAGAGTATGTATATAACTTTCAGCAGCATGGGTCAACTTCCAAAATATTTTGATGAAAAATTAATTTTAAACAAAAAACCTGATTTGTTCTATTTATTTGGCGTTGACAGCTCCGCAAAAGCGACGCTGCTTTTCAGTGACATTTACCAGTGCAGGTTTGTTTTTTCTTTTAAATAATGCAAGAAAGTTGGATGACCTTCTTCACTGGTGTCTACCCTGTCACATAAGCAGTTCCCTCGTTCTCTGCTTACCAGAGAAAACCAACTTAAAGGCAGCCTGACCTGAACCAGCACAGGCTGAGTGCTAGAGAGCACAGCTCATATCACACAGGCAGCACCTCAGATTTCAGCCTGTGTCAGTGCTGACATGCACCAGCTTGGTCAGAAAACACCTCTGGGCTCCAGATAAATCATACCCCTTTTCAGGAAAAGCACATGTGAGTATAAGTGAGCTGCTCCTCGTGGTGTCCAAACACCTGTACAGCTCCTCCAGGCTGTGCTCCACAGCACAGACACTGCTTCAGATCATGAGAAAAATCTCTCCATCATAAACAAGAAGTAACACTAACAGGTACTTGCTAGCACTGAATCACCTCTCTTTATTGCAATGTTTCTCTTTATTGCAGTATCATTTTAATTAGCACTTACAAGACAGGCCTGTGAGATCTTGTGAAGCATGGGGCACACATGATGGGTTCTTAAAGCATCATTTCTGTCTGTTTAATAATTATGGTGATATGCTGAACACTACCCAGGATATTAGACATTCATTAGGATGTTATCTTTGCTCTCTAGGAGGGATTTTATGTTTTCATATTACTTAAATATGTGCTGTGGTGTTAACCAATTTTAAATACTCATAAACACAGGGAAGATGAAGTTTTATCTGTGTTTGAATTCCATAAGCTTATACTGTTTGAAAAACTCCAAACTTCAGATAAAACTTGTGCTTTTTATTGATGCTCTCTGTGTCTGCTTGATCCCCAAAAACCTCCCCAAAAACAGCTAGTGTTCAAACCACCAGTTCAAATAAGGGAGAGTGGAGAAGGATAAATCATTATAAACTGATTTTCTTATGTAAACTCTGAATCCTAGGAAAAGGAGACATAAACACCAATCGGTTTCTGTCCCTGCAGATAATAAAAGCAGATCTTACAAAGGCTTTTGCTGGTAGGAAGAGGCTCCATAATTTATTCCCAGCAGTATTTTAATTTAGCCAACCTCAAACAAAACAAGCACAGAAGGAATTGCAATTCTGAAATGTTTTTCTCCAAGTGTTTCCCAGGATTATTCTGCTGTAACTACCCCTGCTGAAGGTTGTACCTCTCATCAAAACCAGCTCTTAGTTTGCCAGTTTGATCCTCTAAAGCTTTTCCAATTACTCATTTCCCCTGACTTCTCAACTATCAGAGGAATAAAGAGGGCTGCACAGAGCAGGAAAGCAAAAAGAGAGGACAGAGAAATTCAGTTTGGCAAACCTACTTTCACAAAATGAGAGCATTAGTACAGCACTGCAACAGACATTTCAGTAGCTTTTCATTAGAAGCTTTAACATAAACATGTTTTCAAAAATACCTTAAAAAGAATATTTATAAAACTATTCATCAATTTTTCTACTTCATCCCTCAAAGCACACATATTTTTATAGCAGAGTATTCAAAGCACAGAAAATCTTGAATCATGTAGAGTGAAACTTGTACTGCAAACATTTTTCCAGATTTTAATTCTCAGCTAAGCAAAATAAATTTTAAATTCACACTCTGATGATGAAGAAAAATGAACAAGACCAAATAACTTGCTGAGCCTCATATTTTTCTCTACAAGCATAGGCAATTTGTTCTGCTCAGGAATAAATGCATACCTGAAAAATTTTCACATCTGAAGAAGCTACCTTGAGAAGAAAAATAGAAGGGCACAAACTTCTTACAGGAAAACGTAAAAACATTCTCTTTTCTCACTAACATGGGAACCTTACTTAGTTTGAACAAAGGATATCTTTTCTCTAGCATTCAGTTCCACTGGAGATATGATTTTATCCCTGTTACACAGCACTTTGTGTAGAAATGGACATTCTTTACATTCAGAAAAAGCTGCAGCTCAAAATAAAACAAATCTATTTCCCAGGATTACTCCATTCCAAGTACTTTAGCTGAGGGGTGCCTGTAGATTAAAAGCTAGCCCTTAGCTTGCAAGCTTGATCCACACATTTCCATTTGCTTTTCCAGGTGTGCATGCACAAAGTTGTATCCCTGATCACATACAAGAGTTTCCTCTTATTGTGAATTATGTGAGGCTGCATTACAAACATGTTACAGAGTTGTGCTGAAGCAGGAAGGGCACAGCTTTATCCACAGCCACAGGGGTGGCACAGATGCTGAGCACGTATGGCAGCAGTGGTGCAACACCTCTACAGTCATTGATCATGCTTAAACTGAAGCACACACTGGGCAGAAGCCACAGAAGAGTCCCAGTGGTGGAAGACTCTGGTTCATGAAAGTTAAAGCAGCTGCACAGCTTTCACCAACACCAAACAGAGATTCAGGCTCTCTACAGAAAACTTCTTCACTATTTTAGATACCTTGAAAAGGGGTACTATGGTAATATTTTAATATTTATGAAGAATTCAACACAATGAAGAGATTAAAATATTTTCCTAGTTTACTAAGTTTTATAAATACCAACACCCACAAGTTTCTATATTTTACAAACATCAATATTTCGCCACCATCGTAAGAATAATTCAGTCTCGGTGATCTCATGAGCCACATTTAGCTGATATTACACAAGTTACAACCAGCCCTCTACACCAGCTCCCAGCAGGACAAAAGAGATCCCCTATTTTCTTAGCCTGCCACCAAAAGCAAGCCTGCAGGAGCTCTGCAATATCCCCCAGCCATGTCTGACATTTTAACAGCTTCTCTGCCACTGCTCATATCTCGGGTCCGGCTGTTTGTCTCTGCCCCGAGATGCGTGGGATGGTTCTGAGGCAGCCCACACTCTGAAGAATGAGTCTGGACTCTTCACTTTTTGGTCTTCAGGTTGTTTATTATTTCTTATCTACAAAATTTTCTTTCTGCCCAGCCGGGATCTGAACAGCAAGGAAGCCAAAGTCACTCTGACCGCCCCCGAGGCGGTGTTGTCTTTATATACTACAAACTACGTGTTTGTTTCCCAATACCTATCACCTATGTTAGACAGTGCACTTTTATTCTAAACCAATCCCCAAGTGCCAACATCATCACAGAAAACTGATGACAAGAAGAAGGACAAGACATGCCCTGATTCCTCCATTTTGTCCCCATGATCCCTATACCAAAAACCTTCCAATCTATATTGTCACCCTGTAAATACATCATTCCTGCACCATTCAAACCTGTGTGACTCTCATGTCCTCATACACAGGTGGCAAATCGCTAGAAGGACCAAAGTCAAGCCACCAGGCATTCCTGGCAACATTCCAGGACTTCCGAGCCCCCCCCCAAGAGGGTTCTCGGCAACTCAGGGCATCCGGAGGGACGTGCTGAGCTCCCACACTCATACAGCCAGAGCAAAGGGACAGGTACAAAGACAGAACACAGCCATCAGTCTTTGTTCCACCTGAAACCTTGGGAGTAAAGCCAGAGGGGGCACCTTCCTCTGCTCAGGCATCACACACACATACATAGGCTGGGACCATATTACATACAAAGAATGAACATCTACTGCCACTCCAACAATTCATTCAGACCTCATTTCAGCATAAAAGATTCACAAGGAAAGAAGACTGAAGGACAAATAAAGCATCATAAAATGTAGTCTGTGGGTCACGGCATAAGCATGGCTGTAACAAGAGAATAAATCACAATACCACAACACAAAATAGCACTCACTTACAGCAGGATCCACACACTGCTCTTCTTTCCTCCTCACACTGCAATGGAGCCAGGGCTGCCACAGCAGCTCCAAGCCCATCAGGAATCTCACAGGTACCTTGAAATCACCTCTCTGAAGCTGAAAGTACCCAGATCACATTGTCCATCCTCAGCCTTTCCCTAGGGTCAGGACTTGGAGTCATCCATAGTCATAAAACTTTAAACTTTTCCTGAAGAGAGGCCAAAACTCCCCATGGCACACTTCCTTCAGAGGCAAGGCAGCAACTGCCCCACACCTGCCTTGCCTCCAGGTGTTCTCAATCACTGGTTCCACCCCAGGGCCAGGAAACAAAGCTAATTAAGGTCATTAACAGCTTCAGCTGGGTTGGGCTGGCCACAGCTGCCTCAGATCCTCACTACAAATGATCAGATTTTGAGCACACCTGGGGGGCAGTGTTAGCACTCACTGAGGTTACAGGAGAAATCACTTTGAGCTCAAAGAAAGGCATTTTAATTTGGAATAGGTGACTTACCCTTCAAGGTTACACCCTAGAGTTAGACAGCAGGCAGGAAGAGAGCAGAATATATCTGCATAGTAATATTTTATTAATGATACTAGCTGAAACACATCAAAGCCTTCCTTCTTAGAGCCTTAGTGTGTTCTTACACATCCAAGCAGGCAGGAAAAGCTGTGTCAGGGAGGAGAAGGTACTCCATGCTGAGCCTTCTTACACCAAAAAAAAAAAAAAAACCTATATGATGATATTATTATTATTATTATTATTATTATATAAAACAACCTTTCCTCTGTTCAGAGGCCAAGCATAGGGAAGGAGCAGCAGCAAGAACCCATGCAGGTTCCTGTAGGGATTAATTACCTGTGAGGAATGCTGGGACTCTGCTCTGGGGGGAATTCAGGACAGGTTATCCTTACCCAACAACAGCCTCACTGCGCTGGGAGAGCAAAGCAGCTCCTACCATGGACTGCACTCCTAAGGAGAGACACACAACTTCATGGAGCTCACTCAGAGCAAATAAATGCCAAAAAATTAAACAATTGTATAAATGAAGAATTAAAGGTAACAGACCAAATTGTGGATTATTTAGTAAACAACTTTACAAATACTTTAATGTTTTTATCTAAACAAACAATTTGAATATGATCTTTCATTTTAAATCATGTGAGTCCACCATATCCATGAAATTGGAGACAAATTTTAAAGGGAATATATGTATCAGCAGGCAGCATTTGATTTTCTCTTTCTAATTAATGGGTTGACAAATTTAATATATTCCTTGCCTCTATATTTATAGCCAAAAATTTTAATGACATAGTTAAGATATTCTTGCTCATCAGAAACAAGAAGGATTAAAAGATTTTTACTGCAGACAAATTAACATGAAATTCAAAAGATCGTGTTGTTTTTCTAAATATTGGGGAGACTATTAAATTTATACACAAATATGTCTTTAAAGAAAAAAGATTTAACCTTGTCTCAAGAATCAGGATATTCTGTAAAAAAATTACTGATGGTTGTAACAGCCAATCTGATTGTTTTCCAAGTTTCCAGAATACCAAAGCTGCAAATGTCTTTAAAGAAAAAAGATTTAACCTTGTCTCAAGAATCAGGATATTCTGTAAAAAAATTACTGATGGTTGTAACAGCCAATCTGATTGTTTTCCAAGTTTCCAGAATACCAAAGCTGCAAATGCCCAATAATGTTTTGGGAGATTTTCAAGTGAAAGGGAAAGCCCCTCCTGAGCCTTCATGTTACTGCTCTGACCTGCCTGCTCTCAGAAGCAATTCTATCTTCAATAATGTTTAGAATTACAATTTTTTCCTCACTGCATATCTTGTCCTTTGCAGAGTACATCTGGGGACTTTAACGCTCTTAGACCCTTCAATCCCTTCAAAAATAGGACGAGCTCCTTTTTAAAGTTCCAGTAAGAGACATCCTTGGAACAGTCTGCATGACAATTTGCTTCCTTTCTGCTTCAAATCACCAGATCATATCACTCCTCATAGGACAGAGAAAAAAAAAGCATAAAAAAAAAATATAAATGAGAACTTTAAAATGCTGCCCTCATAAATAGTCTGGTGGGCTCTGTAAGCTTGCAGGTTTCTAACATGAAATTCTGCCAATGAGTTTGTGAGAGTATAGGATTTAAATGTTATTCTACTGCTCTTACCTCAATGCCAAATAAGATCCAACAATTAATGACTATTTGTGTGCTGCTCATCAAAAATGTAACGTGGATCGAAGATGAGCAAATATTTCGTACCCTAAAAGTGCTCAAGAGAGGTGGGAGAAGGAAGTAAAGAAAACAATGAGCAAAGATATTAACATAGAATCAAACCATTATCACCTGTTGGGATTATTTATGTACTCATGTTAAATTGAATTCTACCAGAGTTCTAGAAAATTAAATTTTAGAAATGCACATAAAAATCTTGGCTGTAGCCATTATTCAAGCTTCAAAAATTAATAAAAGTTCCTAATTAATATTCATGCCTCCAGATTTCTATATTCATATAAGTATTGGAATGAATTTATTCATCAGAAATGTTGTAATATTTGGTCATTTAATAATAGTTGATTAATTCTGGCACAGCAGTTTTCAACTGGGCTGATTTGATTCAAAGTTATATGTCTGACTCATGTTTATGATGTACATAACAGTTAATGTTGCAAGTAGCACAACTAAACATTAATAACATGACTGGTTACAAAATCTGCAGGATAATTAGTCTTTATATATTTTAAACCCATTAAGCACTGCTACATTTAAACTAGATGTTACTATTTGTACATGAAATTGCTCTTTGGTCTGTACTTCCCATGTTAGCTCAGTAAATTAATGCTTTCAGGGCAATTAAAAATCTAAAATAATCTGGAAGCACAAAGTCGTGCTGAAAATGCAGCAATACACTAAATGGGCGGGGGTTTTTTCCAAGGAACCAAATAGTGAAATTGCTGTTTTGCAGTTCAGACAGGATTTTTTTTGTCATCTCTGACAAGAATCAGCAAATATAGCTTTGCCTTCTGCATTTGGTGTTTACATGGACCTCCTAGTAAAGAGTAGGGAAATGTCAGGTGAGCACTGAAATGACTGAAGTTACATTTCAGTGTTATTAATACTATTATTTTCCACACTTTTTCAGAACACATGACAGAAAACCCATTCACATCAGAAGGTGAGAATATTAAACAAGTTATGTGTTTCTTTATAAAAATATGGACTGTTTAACAAAACAATAGTTGTAAAGTACATTTGCTTCAAAGTACATTTACTTTGTGTGTCCAGATAAGCAGAATCTGGAAACACTGAGATGTAAGGGACACAGAAATATAATCTGTGGAAACTGAAACATAATTTGGGAATAAAAGGTGTTCAAAGAGTTCACATTCATCTCTGCCTGTAATGGACATGTACATCTGAACTTATTTTATTCAACTTCCTGAAGCAGGAGAATATTTTTAAAAATCCTTCAAGTTACCTTAATAGGACAAGTTGTAGAATGTTTTACCACATAGAGGACTTGCCAAGAAAAATGTAAGCAAAGAAATATGGAACTGCTTTGCTTTAAATATAGTATTTGATAACAAGAGCTGCAATTACTAATCAAGGACATCAAAGACAAAACACATACACTCCAAGAGAACTTAAATGTAAATTACTCCTTGAAAAAGACACAGCTTCATGCAATGTAATTAGATTCCTACCAATTATAGCATTAGAAGATTAATAGTAAAATACAAAACAAAAGTAGAACTGGGAACACATAAGACAGAACAGGAACCTTTTTTTTATTTCCCCAGAAATACTTTTTTTAAATTTATGTTAATCATTAAACAGGCAGACCAAAAAAAGAAAGACAAGCTGGGGCTATAAGACTGAGATGTTCTTCTTCATCACTTCTCCTAGTTTCTGAAATGCCATCTTCCTGGTATCAAAACCTGTTTCTCGAGGTTATCTTCCGGCCCTTGCTCTTTCTCAGCCCCATCTTCCTCTTCTCTAACTTGATGTAATTTAATTTAATTCCATTTAAGGAAATCCTTCCTTAAATTAAATAATGGTGTTTGGCTTTACAGGTTACATACATGCTCTTGCAGCAGTTTTACAGCTTTAAACACAACACAGAGGGAATTCTGTCAGAACTTTCCTGTAGTGGGTATGGGGGAGATTGAGCTAAAATGAATACCAATATATGAAGTCCAAGCCCTAGGAGTCTCTATTACAGCATTTTTCCATTCATAGGCAAAATGTAAGACAATCTTAATTAATGACTTTTCTTCTTCATATATCACATTACACTTCAATTAAAGATAGATTTTGAAGTTTGTGGCTCAACAGTACAGTAAATCTGGCTTTAAATTTGACAGAGCTGGATCAAAATCAATACAGCCACAGAGGATCAAAACGCTGATCCAGCACAGGCCCCGCCTGCTCGCTCCAAATCTTCCAAGCATTCACAGAGTCATTTCATACCAACCTCTTTTCTGCTGAATAAGATGTCTCAGTAACACTTTTCTACAAGGAGACATCACAGAATTAATCTCATGACTAACCATGGTGACAGCAACTCCACAGATCCCTTGTTCTGCAATCTGGTAGATTATTTGATTTCCCCCTCGATCGCACTGAGTTCAGCTTTGTACAGGAGGGGTGATTGAATACTCCTATTGTCCCATTCCTGACAGGTCCCTTTTTGGGGTAAATACCTGTTTCCAGTAACTTCTGCGCTCTCTGCCCCAGAGGAGCTGGGGCACACCTTAATTCCCCCTTCTGGAAACGGGCTGCGGGGCTGTGTGCCTCCAAGACACAGGAGCACAAATGAGCCCAGCGGCTCTTGTTCTTCGAACGGGTTCAAGAAATACTCAACTAAAAGCTGTATCTGTAACGACTCCGAGAGAACAGACACCACGTTTACATTGCCCCACAGCCAACAGGACACGAGAAAGGCACAAAGAAATCTGCACAAATACAAACAAGAAACCTAAAAAGCAAGTTTATTTGAGAGAGAATCTGAATAAAATTTTAAGTGTTGGAATATGAAGCTTCATTTGGACAGTGGTGACACTATGGAAATGGAACACTGTAAAAAGTATGAATTTTGCTTTTAAATTGCTTTCTACTGTCTCAGCTTATAAACACTTATAATCTACAGCTTGGCAACATAATTCAGTTTTATCTAATATGGTTTTCCCATCATCTGTCACCAAATAAATATCTCCAATAATGTGTAAGCAGTTTTACCTAGAATAAAAGTCTGTAACATTATAATAAAAGTCTGTAATACTGTTACAACATGGAAGTGGCATTTAGTAAATGCAACCAGAAAACAGAATGTGATTCAATAAGAATTAATAACCTAAACTGATGCACAATGAAAACACATTTTCCATCAAACCTGTTTAATGCAGCCTGTTTCCTCCAGCACACCAAGGCAGCAGAGGTGGCTGGGATCCCGTGGGGAAAGATCCCACAAAGCTATTACACATTTTTGCCTATCCATACTGCAGCATAAGGAATTAAAAATACTGTTGGTTATTTTTTAAATTTTTTATAAAGATGATCAGATGCCTTCCAAATTTGCACCTTCTGCTTCCCTGACTTCTGCCTTGACTAGGCAGGAGACAGAGGATGCCTCTGAAGCTTAAAGTTAGACTTGGGGAAGGCTGGCAGCGATTTCAGGTTGGTGGAATACAACAGACTCCACGACTGGTGCTTGGCCAGTGGGAATTCCCAGTGTTCAATCAGGGAGCTCCAGTCCCTTGTTCCATCTCAGCCATGCAAAAAACCCCTCTGGGGATCTGTTTTGCATTTAGTGGCAAAAAAGAGAGTTTTGTTTTAGGACTGAGAGCAGAATTGTTCACAAACAGCTGCTCATAAAGAAAGATAAGAAAAAATGCAAAACTCAAGATTATCATACCCTTTTGGGTATGTTGGTGTTAAGATCCAGGCTTTGAAGAAAATTCACACATGGATTCCAGAAATTCCTTGTTTGGGTTTAAGTTTCTCTTTAATCCCCATAGTTTATAGCCTGTGTCTTTCAGATTAAACTAAATGCATGTCAAGAACAAAAACAAACAAAAATTATAGCTCTCACACCATTCTATTTCTTTCCTCACTACACATGGATAAAAAGTGCTCCATGTAATAAATACTACATCAGGTGCAATACATTCAATAAAGCAAACTGATACATTTTTGAAGATCAGGTATAAGATTTCACTTAAATCTTCAAAGAAGCAAAGGAATTATTATTAACAAGCTAGTAATAAGTCTGACATGCAAAGAAAAAGTGCTGAATTATTTAATGAAATATGCTGAAAATTTCATGTAAGACATCAATTAATTCCTTGCTTTCTAAACATAAAAAAGATTATAACTCAAAGCTCAAAGTGATTTTAAGCAGTACCTTTCCTGAATTCTTCCCTCTTCCCCATAAAAAAGTGTGTGCTTTTTTCCAATCAAAAGGAAGCACCAATCATATTTTCAAAAAGTCCTTACTGGGAAAAACAAATTGGTGGGAAATGTTTTAGTTAGTTATACTATTACAGGGTCGGGTTCTGAGTCTAGGATCTGGATGTCAACAAGCCCAATTCTTCCTCATCAGCACTTTGGATTTCTATGGGCAGAGTGCAAATACACTTTTCAAAATCCAGACCAAAACAAATAGGTGAGAGAATTAAGAATAATGTATTCAAACCTCACACATACACAACATTTTAAAATCAGTGTTAAACATTTTTTTGAGAATCTGATAGCTAATTCTGGAATACACAGTAATGTGAGGTGACCCAGAGCACTAAAGCATTCGGTAATTTCATTCCTCTTCAGGAAAGCATACAAACATGTGTTTAACTTTAAACACAGACCATCTTACTGCCTTCATCTGGACGAAATCCTTAAAGATAAACATATGCTCAAATGCCTCAGTGAAAAGGGATGAGATTACTCACCCTGCTATGGTTGATTCTGCGTTTCTGTGCTGTGGTGGCCTCCTGGCAGGCCGAGCTGAGAGTGCAGAGAGCAGACTCGAGCTGCACTATGCCTCCTGCCCTCCCAACAACTCATGCCAGACCAGGCTCTCCAGTGGGACTGGGCCAAAGCTCATAAAAAACTACAGCCAGTGAGTCGAGCCAGTTCCAAGAAACTTTCTAACAATGACATTAATTCTTTTTTCAGTAAAACCACTGATAAAATTAATAGTTTTGCCAAGTCCCCTTGCTAGGTACTAAGGTTAAAGTCTAGCTATTAACAAGCCTAAATGAGAAGTGGTGAAGGCTGCAGAACAACACCTTTGGTATATGAGGAGTATCTTCTGTAAAATATCGAGCTTATTCTTGCACAGAGCCTCAAGCTATGGTGCTGGAGATGCATTCTGTGTGTCAACTCTCCCTCTCTTAACACACCATATTTATGGCCCTTCCAACTGCAATGTCTAACTGCCTTCCTAGAAACTGGAGGATGAAAGTAAACCAGACAGAGCTCAGAGCAAGCTGAAATCCATTTCCAGGGAATTAAATTCAGTTCAGAGCACATATCAAATATCCAGCCCTTCTTCTTGGAATAAAAACAGTGCTACAAAAGGCCCAAACAAATTCCTTCCAAATCGCCCACAATTTCAAATGTAGTCATGTCAAATTGGTTAATCCAGTAAAAAGCTGGTAGCCAGCACCGAGACAGACAAACAAGCATATGAGCACTTTAAGAAACTGGGATCTGTGAAACTAGTAGAGATCAACACTGTAGCCCAGCTGTTTGGTCTGCAGCCACTCACAGAGCAGTGCATTTAGCATATAAGCCACTTGTCACAGCTGGTCTTGCACAGAACTGAACCACTCCTCCCAACTGGATTGCTGTACTGCATTGCCGTGCCACACTGACTGTCAGGATGGGGTTTTTCCACATCTGGGCAAGGAAAGTGCCTTTGATAAATGCCACCACTTGTTATGGAAACGAGCATCACCTGTCCTAAGGGAACAATGACTCTGGACTATGTCCATCACTTGGAAAAGACTTCACCTACTGCCTGCCATTCTTCTGCCACAGCTCCTGAAAAATCCTCATAATATTTCTGCAATTAAAGCACCTGCCATTTTGCAGTCTCAAAGCACAAAACAAGAATTTAAGTTTGCACCTTAAAAATAATGCATCTCAAGCCGATTTACTTACACTTTTTGGCATCTACATTGACATGACTGGTTTTGTTCCAGTAGTTAACATCCTTCCCAAAATCAATTCTATTTTTTATAGATCAAGCTAACTGGAAAATGGATTTTCAAGTTAAAACAAGGTAGCAATCCAGGATTAGATTTGTCATTTGCTTGTTTCTGAGCATTTAAGAAATACACAAAACCAAATTGCCAGTTTTTGTCCACACAATTCTTTAGTCAGCTGAATTCCACCCAGACTGACAGGAAAAAAAACTCAGGCATCTGCATGGTTACACCTTTTTGTTTTTCCAGCTAAACCCTGTGACACAATAAAGTATTTTGGTAACACTAAAACCAGTAAGAGATATTAGTTAAATATTTTTAGATTCTTTGGCCCATAATGTGTGAGGATGCAAACATTCAGTGAAAGTCGGGATAATACGAACCAATAAAGGGTGGGGGGTGGAACAAATCAAAACACAGACCTCCTCCCACCCCTAAATTTTGAGGTAGCGATACAATAACTCTTGAAGTTTCCTATATGTATCTCTAAAGCTGAGAAAAAAAGATTTCATCTCCACCCTGGGCAGTATATTGTCTATGTTTAAACTTGTTTTAAAAATAACTGAATAGGCTCACACACGTCACAAGATTACATTTTGTTACTTTCCAGCTCCAGCAGTTGCTCTGGCGCCCCAGCCCCTTCAGCAATTCCAACAGGGAGACTGAAAAGTGGACAAACACACAGAACTGCAGCATCCTTTTGGATTTTTAACATCCCAGACTTTTAAGGAACATTGGTATGATGGTGAGGGAAAACCTGAACTGCCTTTAGCTTCATTTTATTTAGCACAGCAGTTGTTTGTAAATAGGATCTCAGGAGAGAGCAAGATGGGTTGGGTTCTAAAAATAAAGGAAGGATTTAATTGAGGGAAGGGGGAATATTATCTCTTGGAATGGTTGTAGGTGATAAAAAGGAGGGAGTACAATTTAAATGCAGAGACAGACTCCTCTTAGGGGGGTAACTGCTACCAAAAGAAATCTTAGGGTGCAGTGAACAATGCAAAATAGTAATGGGGTTCATTCTGTCAGAAACACTCAAAAATTTTATGCTGCTAAAAAGAGATTAAAGACATCCATGACCCTATTTCTTTCATATTAGTCTGTGAGAGGACAGCTGTGGCTGTCCTATGCTGCCCAAGAGTACTTTTCAAGAAAGGCAAAAAGTTCACTATGCAAAATTCCTTCTTTCGAATTTTTTTTTGTAGAAATTCTTGCTTCATAGACATGTGCAGATACCTTAACCTCCCTAAAAATACTTTATATTGAAATAGTGTGATTATCTGCAATAAATGTAGGTATTTTAATAAATCAGTAAATAAATAATTATTTTTTCTGAAATTATCTGAAATGGCCCAGATCCGCTGACAGGGACATAACTTACTTACTGTAAATTTTAAGATCTAGAGTGAATCTAATGTCATTTGTCATTACCAAATGTCAGGAACAGAAGATATGTTTTTTCCACTGAGTTCATGGAACAAAAATATTTGTTAATGTTTGGGACAAAAATAAGAAGAGCAGATAGATTCACTTACATAAAATAACAGCTCTGTGACTCCAGGCTCTCTTAGGAGATTTTAAAGCCTTAAACTGAAGCACAGATTGATCATCATGAAAATTAAACAATTTACTTTGACTAGCATCTCAACTCCTATTAAATATTTTTACTGATTTCTAATTTTCTAAATGGATTTGCTGTATTTGCTGCCTTACAAACAGCCAATATTTCTTCTGAAAATATACAGGTTCCTCCAGATCTGGCCAAACTTATTTCTAAAAGCTACTAAAAATCTAGGGAAGAAATTATAAAGGCTGGCTTATAAGACTAGAAATCCAGAAAAGAGCCAAGCTCTATCTTGGAAGTGCAAAGGTGAGTCTTGGTTGTTCCTGTCAAAGGCTGAATTTCATTTTGGAGGAGTTTTCCAACCTTAATAATTCTATGATTCTGGGATAAGCATTATTTCAGTTCTGAATCAGCTGTTGGGTGGCAAAGGGAATATATAGTGTTGTCTTGAACTTCCATTCCAGATAAAAAGTTTAAGGATGAAAAACTAGTTGTTTCACATGTTTTAAAAAAATGAATGCTTCAGAGGAATAAAAAAAATAATTTTGATAAAAAGCTGCAACTGAACAGCAAGAAAAAGATACTTTGATGGGGGTAGGGAACTAACAGTAAACTACTGGAAGGGAAACACCCAACACAAAACCAGGCCTTTGATGAGGGGTACATGTTGGATAAAGGCAGTACTCATACTTTGGTTCATTACCATCTAATCCTCACCTTTACAGAGCAGCCCACAGCCCCAGCCCCAGGGCACGGTGCTGGCTGATTGCTGCTGTATTACAGCTTGAGGCTTAGCAGCCTGATTGCTTCATGTCATCTCCTGCATTTTTTAACAAAGTGCACAGATCCTCGTGGAATAGTGATAGCATTTGCTGTACACAGCTGTTTTCAGGAGACAGAACAGCTATCTATTTGTCAGTCACACTGCATCTGCCTCGTACCACCACTCACAATATTGCTATTTCCAAATGCTTTCCTCGTGTTTACTTTTTCCTGCTGTTTAAAAATGCAAGTGATGAAAGAGCACTGCCACATTTCAGACATCTCTCCAAACACAGTGGGATAACAAAGTGTGTGTCTCTTCACGATGACAATCCCAGGTGGACTGCAGCTCGAGGTCCAGGTAAGATGCTTTTGTAGCACATCCACATAATAACTCTATTGCCACCACCCTTTGCTTCAGTCAAACAAACTCTTTGGGCATGTAAGAGAAAAGCCCTGCTCCAGTCTTTTGGCCTTTCTTATCAAGTAATCCAGAAAGATAGGACATGAAATATTCACCAGAATTATTCAAGTTGGCTGACTTTGATGAGCAGTTAAATTCAAATTTCCAGAGAGAATGTATTATGTTCTTTTAGTTTAACTCCAACTTTTAATTCTGTTTACTTGATAAACAGGGCCATGTGGAGGTCCACTGCAGGCTCTGTTATAGGATTTATTCATTCTCCAGTGACACCCCAAACCACGGAATGTGGAGGGAGGGAGGGATGTTGCCAGTCAAGGGAGTGCTACAAACTTTTTATTTTCCTCTCAAGCATCAATACTTGTGAATAAAAATAAAGACACACAATGACCATAATCTCCTTTGCAGCCTCTGCCCTTATTTTCTAACATAATTTTCCAAAAACAAATTAAGCACCAAGATGCTGAAACCTTCATCCCTCTCACTTCATAAACAAACTCTTTCAAGAAATGTGGTTTGTTTTCAAATTAGGTACCACATTCTTAGTAATTAGCTGCTTTACTCAACTCATGCTTTTGTATGAGATACTCAGAGTCTACAAGATGAGGATTTTTGTACATGATAAGAATAAAACCAAGAGACTTTGATCTCCAGCTAGCAGTCACAAGCATCAGACCATGCCTGCATGGAGAGCAATTACTCAGAAGCAGGTGCTATCAAGTTCTTTTCTTTCTCTAAATAAAAGCCTTCATGGGTAGAATCAACAAATTACATCTGATAAACAGGACACAAACAATTTCCCCTTAAATACCTTAGGTTTAGAGTCGAAACAGCTCCTGGATAATTTGACAGCCAACATATATAAAAAAGCAATGCCTACAGAAAAGCAATGATGACTTTTTTCCTTTACTGTTGAATTCCAGCATCTTCAAGTACAAAGGAAGGATTTTAAATGTTATGTAAGTGTATGCTGGCTGAAACAGTTTATACAAAATGCAAACAGCTAAAGAAAAAATAACAAGCCTGTCAAAATCTTAAAAGCAGATAAAGTAACAAGATTGATTACCCACACAGAAGAAATCTTGAACTTTTATATTTATCTGTGGATCAAAAAAAAAATTATATTTTTATACCTTTTCTAACATCAGAAACATTCCCAGACTTGTAAAGATCTTGTCCCTGAGGGAAGGAGGCTGCAGGGCAGGGAGGTGACACTGCAGGCACAGCTCTGGCTGAGCCCTGAACTGCACCTGGGACAGAGCAGATGGGCAAACAATCACAAAAGCAAACTCACAGAGCCAAAGTGGTGTCACAGGGATTCAAAACCCATCTCCTCTCAATACAGGGAATTATAAAGAGCCTTTATTGAATGGAGAAATACACAGCTCTAGTTTCTGTGCAACCCTTCCCTTTCCTTAGTGCTTCAAGTGTTCCCCACTGGGGAAAACAGGTTAGAAGGGTAAGTCCATCAGAATGTTAATTCATGGGAACTATGAATTATAATGAAAATAATTAAATCATTTTTAGAAACTAAAAAAAAACAGTTAAGGTAAGACTGTGAAACTGGTAAAAGAGCTACTTCCTCCAGAGCTGAGAGATCACTGTAAGTAATTTTCTTTGGTTAAATAATTACAAGAAAACAAATCCACAACAACAAAACAAGAGAACATATGTTTAACTTTCAGGTGCAGGAAAAAGGCAGATTAATTTGGCATGACAGAAACATAAATCTCAGGAAAAGCACAATTTACTTGATAATTCTATTATTCCAGTTGAAAGAGCTTTTGAACATGGAAAATAGTTCTTAACAGGTTTGCAAATCTCTGAGAAATTATTCAAATAAAAGGGAAAAAAGGCTATCTAAGTCTCTCATGTCACCTCTTTTTGAGAAGTTTTTGCTCTTTTTCTTTTATTATGGTAAATTATACTTGGTGCAATGACCTGTTTAGCACTTGTTTGATACAGCATAAACTGAATCTTATGTCTGCCTTGTGCAGTACATGACACTGGAAGTGCAGTCAAAATTCAGGTCTCTGAATGAATTTTTCACTTAAAAATGTCTTTCAGCTCAGATGATTGGGAACACAAATATGTGCTCTCTGTCACTTTGCTGTACTAAGCACTCCTCTTTAATGCTGGTGTCAGCACTATCGCAGTTCTACTGCTTGCTTATTTCTTTTGTATGCAAATCTTCAGAATAATGAACCAGGAGCTATCACATTGCTTGAAAAAGTCTCTGGCAGATATTAATTGTGTTTATCCTGACTTGGCATGTTTTGTCAAGACTTGGAAGGTGGCAGGTACTGCCTTAACTCAGTTCAGACAAAAAACTCAGGAGTGTTTTAAAACAGATGAAGATTCACAAAAACTGTCCTATGTCAGACATTGCAGAGGGTAGCAGACAAACCTAGGCGTAAAAAGCAGCACCTGGAGTGAACAGATATTTTTATATTTTTCTTGAAGCCACCAGTCTGATTCTGCAGCTTGATTAGAAATGCCTGTGCTTGTCATCAGATCTGGCCTGGCAATATGAACCTTGGCAGCACACAGGAATATCCCCCCTCCCACAAGCAGACAGTCCCATTGCTGTCTCCATGAATTTTTGAAATTAATGATCCATTTTTAGAGCTGAAGTAATTTTTGGCTCATCTCTTCAAAGCCTACCTCCACAGAAAACAGGTGGGACACTAATGTTCTGTGGGACTGAGCTGGAACTACCTCAAATGGGTTTGTCAAACTCTAGAGATGCTTCATGTTCTACTGATAAATCACAGTTTACTTGAACACCTACTTGTTTAAATACTGCCACTGCTCATGGACTCTTTCCCCTGCTAACACAGCCCTTTTTTTCCCCCAGTTCATTATGGCAAGCCCTGCAATGCAAGTGCTCTCCTGAGCTGCTCCTGATTGTGTTCATTCTCAAAGTGTTACAGTGGATTTAGAAAGCCTGCATGGGAATTGGTAACCCCCAGCTGAAATGCAAAAATCTCTCAGGTGAAACAAAGCAATTACTTAGGAGTGCCCAACTCACTCAATTTATCAAAGCTAATTATTTCAAGTATTAACTGATGTTTCACCAGGTAATCCATAGATCTTTCAGAGGTGTAATTAAAACTGGAGCTCTGAGCTGGGTGAGAACACCAAGGCCATGCCCTGCCCTTGTCCCTGTGCTCTCCAGGCAAGCAAACAGCCCCATTGAAATGCAGTAACACACTGCATCTGTAGAATGTTATTTTCCAAAGGCTGGATCGATAGCCTCTTGAATCCATTCATGGTTTGCTTATCCCAAAGAAAATTAAGGTGCTGTTAGGAAAACAAACAAGAACTTTCAACTTATTTACTTAAACAATAAGGGAGGCCATTCTTAGGAAGGTTTCCACAGGAACCACCACTGTCAAAGACTGAGGAGAAGGGTGTTGGCTGGGCTCCCTCCCTAACAAACCGGAATTAGCCACGCTCCCATTCCCACCAGGAGACTGCTCAGCCCTGATGGCTTTCTCATTGATGCTCTGCTGAGAGCCTGCCTGGAACTGCACCTAAAGGAAGGGCTGCTGCCTCAGGAGCACGAACAAACATGAATTCACTATGATTAGGGTGTTTTTTTTTGTGGAGAAGGTTCATCTTGACAGTAAAGAATGATCAACAGCCAAGTACTAGATTGAGAATCCACAGCTGATCTGAGCAGAGAGCAAGAGATTAGAGTGGTGCTCAATATTTCCCAGCTGGACTGGGGTATTATACACATCAGCTCTTGTTGTTCAATACTACTAAAGCCCATGCAGCATTATATTATTTCTGATTTGTTGTATTTAAGCTTGAGCACAGTCTCTGATAATAAAAGGACAAGTTGCTAATCTCTGCATCACACAGTTGCTATCATCTGGCAATTTTATATTCATACTTTATTGATTCCTGTGAAAGAAATATTCTCTGCTGCTTTTGAAATTACATACATACAAGAAATGGCTCAGCCTTATCTCTGCCTTTGGCTGGATACAGCAAAAGTATCGAGATTTTTTTAAAAAGAATGATAGTACAAAGCAGTGTGCTGACAATGTGATTTAGATGTGCTTACAACCAGAGAGTAAATCCAGTTTATGACAAAATTGAAGTAATAAATTCATCTTATCTACTAGCAGAAAGAGGGAGAGAAGCCACACTTCTGGAAGGACCTGAATTTGGAGAATGATGCAGAATATTACTTGGAGATTTTATTATTTCTTAAAGACATAGTCTTATTTGTTCTTTCATCAACATTTCAAAAAAAGTCAATTTTGATATTAAACATGTGCCTGTGCCTCAAGAACAAATGAAACAAAAGCAGGAGAAGTTACCTGTGAAGCACTAACTTCCTCTGTTACACCAACACTGTGTGAGATGTCAGGAAAAACAGCACTGAAACCATTTGACCATAGTGACACAGAAGAGGTTCCAGCCTCATGCAATACAGTGTTTTTCTACAGAAAAATGCCTGGTCCTGCAAAGTGTCCTGTAAATGGCCTGTATCTTTATTAGTATCTCCATATCTCCTAGAAGACAAATTCCAAACCACCCTTAGTACCACAACAGTCAAGCTTCCCAATAATCTTACAAGTGAAATATCCAGAATTTAAAACCCCCGAGCGCCCCAGCTGCCTTCCATCAGTGTGCTGGAAAATACTGCACAAATCTGCCCTGGCACAGCTTTAAACATCAGCTAATAGCTCCTCATGCATCTTCCTCTTGAATCCCTTTTCATTTGTTCTCCTGACAGAAACAGGTACAGCATCCTCTGGGCACACAGGCACTTCCAGGGCTGTGAAAGGATTCAGCCCTGTCAAGCTACCTGTGCAATTATACTGTAAATCTCCTCTTGTGCCATTATACAGAGATCAAGCACTTCAAGGAACAACCCTCTTACTATAAGGTCATGCATTAATACCCAGATCCTGTTCTAATTACTGTGATGGTAACCCAATGTATAATTCATACAGTAAAGGAACAAAGAGTCTGGCCAAGGCAGTGGTACTCTTCCCTTGCTGATATTCAGAATGACCTCCAGAGTGGTTCTTTCATTTGTGCTCATCAAGACTCGAGGAAGTTCAGGGCCAAATCAATAAAAAAACATGTCCTGCCTCTACAGCCTGGGCAGAAACAGCCACATCGATACAGAAAATCAATTCATTTTCTGTAGTTGCATAGGATTAGTACCAAGGAAGACAAGACACATTTGACTTTTAAAATAAGTTTTAAAAAGGCTCAAAGAACCACCTATAAATCTATCATCTATGAAAAAAAATTAGCATGTCTCCACTCAGAGCTAAGTTTTTCTAAGTACTAGACAATAGTAGTTTTTAGAGATACTTTACTTGAAAAGCTCTTCACTTTTGTTACTTTGATGTGTTTTTATTATTATGACAATATAAAATCCAAAGCAATTTCCATACCATCCCTGTTTACTGAAGACAACAACAATCAACACCTTTGTGCTTCACAGACATCCAAGTCAAGCCTACCTGCAAGCCAACCCAAAGGTAAAACAGCACTCAGAGAACACAAATCACCTCCAGTGACCTGATGCAGACACAGAACACTGTGTGTGAGCAGAGCCACCTCTCTCCAGGGGCTGTGACAGAGCTGTGCCTGCTGCCAGCTCACAGACCCTTCCTTACAGCGCATCAGCCCTTTCTGCAGCCAGTCTGGGACGCTGAGACAGGAGCTGCCAGCTGACTGAGGGAGCCTCTCCTGCCACAAAGCCTGCTGCTTTCACTGCTCTGTTTCCATCTCTGTAGCACTGCTAAAGCAGGAGAGAGAAAGCTGGAAGCTTTCCAGTGGAAACAGGTAAACAGTGAAGCTGGTGTTAATGTACCATCTCTAAAAAAAGCAATGCTCTGTCTGAACTAAGCAGCCCTGCTCATCTGGCTAGGAAACACTAAGGAGAATTTTTGGCATGGCAAGGAAAAACACTAACAGGAGGAGAAAAATACTCTTCAGCTTTTAAATGCTCCCATTTCAGCAAGAAGTTCTTAACTTTACTCGACTCCATTCTAGGCACAGAGCAGAATATTTCATCAACAGGAAAGCTTGAGCAGTAGAGAACAGTCAGCATATGGCAACAAGGCTGGAGATGGCAGATGCCACACTCCAGGCTGGGCTGTGAATGGGACACACCAACACAAACTGGGCTCACACACAGCCCAGCCCTTCTGGGCATCACCAGGGCAGAAATGAGGCTCTGCCCATCCAGGCTTCTTCCTAACTATTGAATAACTGACTGCCATAGCACACCACATTTCTGTTAGCTGAAATGTCTTACTCTTTTGGGTTGGATTTTTTTCTTTCCCTTCACAGAAAAGTTCCAAGGCCTTTCACTTTTTTCTCCCAACTCAGTAATTTTCTTTTCAGGGATTTCTCGCACGCACATCCAAAATCCTCCCCTCCATTCACCCCTTCCACAAGCAGATTATTTTAATTAATATTTACTTTACACTATAACACAGTCACCCTGCAGAGTATCTATTTTGTGAACATTACTGGAAAAATGATCATATTTGTTAACTGGAGGATCCTAATTAGCTCTGTTCTCTAGAAGTACTCTGTCCAGTACTATGCCCAAAGATGTGAATAGCAGTTGACACTGAAACCTTCTATTTCTGGAAATTCTGCTTGATGATCTTTTAAAGTATCTAAATTATATATATATACATGTACCATGGGATCATAAAATATAAAATACATTAGAAAGTATGCTCTAATGCTAATTTGAAATTATAGCAAAATGTATGTAATTTGATCTAATGTGCTTTACTGCACCTTGGAGGTGTGACCTACTACACAGTTTGAACTATCCAGGCCAAAAGCAAAATACAGCTTTCAATGCATACTAATCTGATGTGTTGCCTTTTTTACAAATGTTGCATACAACTAAAAAAAATACCCACCAAAACACCAATATTGGTGTTAAGGATTTCTCAGTGTTAGCAGAATGTCACGAGTTTTGTCATCCTGCACTGCAATGGGAGATATTGTTATTTAGTCACATTGCAGCTCCCAGAATAACCTGGTCATGTGCTTGCTAAGCAAGAATAAGCAAAGCAGACCCTGTAACAAAGGATGTGTTCTTTCATTTCACCAAATTCAGTGGTAACATGAACTAGATTCAGGCATCAGAAGACTGCAATAAATTGAGAAAAATGTGAGTCAGCAGTCTGTGGTAGACACTGGCTGGACAGGACAATAATTATTTCAATGTAGGGACTTAAAGGTTTATGGAATCAAAGGTCACAGGAGGTTAAAAAAGGAATGGTCCTAACCTGAAGACAAGAAACAACACAAGGACCCAAGAAACAACATAACACAACTCTCAAGATCTGATAACCTCACTTAATTGCGGGTTACTCTGTGATTTGCAGTAGAAATTTGAATTAATGTAGGTGTTCTGCAATTGGTGATCAAGTCACACCTTAAACACATTTGTGTTCTGAAGCATCACAGTAAACTGAAATAGTTCTTTGCCCTCTCTGGAGTTATTTCCTTGCCCTCTTCCTTAAAACCAAGTAGTGGGTGGGTTGAAAACATTTTGACAGCTGGCTGGCCAGGCTGACAAGTGCAGTGGCCCCTGGCTGATGTGCAGTGTGTAAATCCCCACACAAGGCAGGGCAATAATGCACAAACCTGCTCTGGTTCCCAGCAAGCAACACACCTCACAATACAGACAGTGCTGCTTTGTGCTCTAAAGATTTTCAAGTAGGTTCACCCCTGGATTCAACCCTGGGCAAAGAATATAAAAGACAAACTTCAAAAAAGTCAGTGTATCTTGGCGGAAATAAACCCAAACATTTAAATAAAATTACACCAGAAACACCAGCAAAGATAATCTATCCCCATTCTCCACTTAAAGAAAAATAACAGAAATTACAGATGCCTAACACTCCTAATAGGAAAGCAAGAATTGCATTTTTAGCAGTAGGAAATAAAATGTATCTATTCACCACTGCTTTTATATTTTTAAATAAACTATAGTTTCTTTAGCCATCTCTTCAGCTTTTTTCTTACTTGCTCACAGCATCTTTCACTTTGAATAAGAGCTAAGATGAACCACCCATAGGCAACTATTCCCAGCAATTTCAGAACAATTTTTAAAATTGTTGGAGGATGTTCATGAAGCACAGCATACACAAAATACTTTCCCTTCAATTTTCCTCTAATCTGTAAATGTAATCAACAGAATTCCAATTAATTTTTTGTGCAGGGCTTTGTTTGTTGAAGAAACTACTCTCCTAAGCTGCTCTTCTCATTATTCTCAGAAAGGGCTTGCAGCTTCAATATTTAATGTCAGGGAGAAAGAGATGGAGTTATAAAATAACTACCACTTCATTAGTCATTCCATGAGTATTCGAAATGAAGACACAGCACTGTACATGGTAAATTATGAACAGAACAACTGTATTGCATCCCCTGCATTAGAATGGTTTTTGCTGTAAAAACGAGTTTGTTTTCACCTCTGGCAAGCACACTTCAAAACCGGCTGGGATCAAAGTAAAAGGTGTGTATAGCAGTGGTAGCTTGTCTCCCCAACCTCCCACAGGTAACAACAAAGCAGAACAAATGCTAAACTTTTCTAATATTTTTGTTTTATAGAAATAAAATAATAGGCCTCAAAAACCTTATCATATTGCTTTAAAAGGTAATAAATAACAAAAAGAAGATGGACAAGTATGAGTTCCAGCTTAAATTTCTAGAAATACAAAACCAACACACTGTAGCATTTCCTATTTTAACTATTTTACCTTTCTTACACGCTGAGGTATTTTGAATGAATGCTGAAGGTTTTTTGGAAAGGTTACATATGCTCCACAGGCTAAAAATAAAAGAGACAAGTGCATTCTACAAGATGCATGAATGGTCAAACCAATTCTCAATGAACTGAAGCTACAGCAACTCTTGCAAGGAAATCCCGTTGTTATTATCAGCCTGCCCCAGAACAGCAGCACCAGGGAGCTCTAAGAAGGCCAAAATGCAGCTGCTCTTTATCTACAAGTCATTCAACCACAGAGAACCTTTCCAAATGCTGTGATACTGAGGAGTGAGGCTGACTCAAAGGATGGTTTATGCATGGAACACAGGGCCTAGTTATTCCTGTGTTAAGTCTACTAAAACTCAGGTCATCCAAACCTTGCACAGATGCTGCTACTACTCAAAGTCAACTTCATTCTTTTCAGAACATTTTAAATTGTGATGAAACAATTGACTGTAGATGGATCAGCTAAGCAAAATGGCCTTGAGAACAACAATATTTATTTAGATTGATAGCAGTAGGCTTGAAAGGTATATGGTCCAATTACTGCCTACTCAATTTACGCAGCTGTAACTCTTGCCCACATTTTAACTTGGCACATACAAAATCCAAAATTCACTGTTTTCACTGGTAGCAAACATTTTGCCAGATGGTTACTTAATCAAATGTATTTCCTTGGTAATACAGAAACTTTGAACTACTGGCATATTTTTAAAACATTGATGTATTTATAAATCTAAAAGCAGTTTCAGCTCTTTTTGTAAATTTATGAAGTCCTATACATGTACAATAAATGTTGAACAGAATTCCCAATTTCAAAGAGTAGATCTAATACATTTTTGTTTAGAATTTCTCCCTCTGTGCTGGAGGATTTTCATTTGGAGAACATTAGAAAGAAGTGGCTTTCATTCGGTTGCCATTGGAACACAACTAAGGACATAATAATTGTCTACAGACGTCATTTCAATATGTAGAGCTTGGGAGTACACAAAAATCTACACAATTTTTGCACCAGAGAAGTTCATAAAAGTAAAAAAGAAACTCCACACAGTAACCTGCCAGCCATAAGGCTTCTGCTTCCTGCTGGCTTACACCACAGTCAGCTCCCATCCCAAAAGTCTCAAATGCAGGATTGGAAATTAATTATTAGCTGAATACTCCAGGTGGACCTTCTCTGACAGAGTCTGATCTAGTCAAAACTGAACTCATCCATCTCATTAGGTTTGTCTGACACGGCTCAAGCTGACACTGAAAAGCTGAAAAACATAAGGCTCATCATAAAAATTACCAGGCTGCCAAGACAAAGGATTTGCCATGACCAGACATGTCCATTCATTTGTAATAGCTTCTCAAAGCTTTTAAAGTGATTTTCTTCTCTGCAGAGCTCAGAATCATCATATACTCAAAGGACAGGAATAGAGTGGATTATCAGTGAAGCCACTTTGATGCATATTATCCATACATAATGTTTTGGGGTTATTTTTTCCAAATCTAGGATTCTCTGTGCAGTGTGATTAATTAAACAGAGCCAAGCTCTAGTCTCTAGTCTAGTTTAAAAAGGCATGAATTCATAGGATGGATATGTACCAATATATTTGTCCCACCAGCTTAAAATCTGTGCTTTTATTTCTATCATGCACTCCACCTTCAGTTATTGAATAAAATGTCACAGACATCTTTTATGAAAAATCCTTTCCTTAGGATTTTTCCTCCTGAGAAGCTGAGAGGCCTCAGGAACAAATTGTAAGCAGTGGTTATCTGCTGCTGTGGAATGCAACAGGTGCATCTGTGATTGGTCTCATGGGGTTGTTTCTAATTAATGGCCAATCACAGTCAGCTGGCTAGGACAGAGAGCTCAAGCCACAAGCCTTTGTTATCATTCTTTCTTTTTCTTTTCTTAGCTAGCCTTCTGATGAAATCTTTTCTTCTATTCTTTTAGTATAGTTTTAATATAATATATATCATAAAATAATAAATCAAGCCTTCTGAAACATGGAGTCAGATGCTCATCTCTTCCCTCAACCTGAGACCCCTGTGAACACGGTCACAGAAAAAGGTGTAGAAAAAAGGGGTTTAAAAACCCTGAAAACATGATTTCCCTACTGGACCAGTGAAGGCTAATTACACAGGCAGGGATAAGCAGCATCACTTGGACTCTGTGGGTCAGTTTGAGAAGATATAGCTCAGAAAAAAAGGAGCCACCCAACAACAACAGACTAAAAGCATTAATGTTCCTTCTAACAGTGTCAGCAGGTTTCAGGTCACAGTTTGAAAGCATGAAACCCCCATTAAACAGAATTTGTACACTTGCTTGCCACAACAGAGCTTTAAGTCAACCTCCAAGACACTCTTTATTGTGCTCTAGTAAGGAAATCTAATTTTCCATTTCAGTCTGCATATCAATACTATCTTCCTGTGGTAAGCCTAGGTCCCTTATTCCCATGCCATATGGCAAATCAAATTCACAACTGAAAGTCAAGCAATCACAATCGACTGACTGTAGGCAGACTCTAAAACAGGAAATTCCTGCTTTCCTATACAGGCCTCTGCATTCTCTCTGCTAAAATATTAATTAATTTCAGCTAATAATAATTATTAATTTAGCTCCAAATGTGTTCCTTTTCCAGTAACGGTAGAGTGTCAGTTTCAACCGTATTCTGTAAATGTTTTATTGATCAGATACTTGTTCTCTTTAGGAACATCTCCACTGATATGACAGAAACAAAAGTTCAGAAAATCCTTTGGGATGCCAAAATTTGAAACAACTTTTAACTACAAACTTTTCAGCATGATGTCTGAAATAAGAATAGAGAAACAATTTACAGGTACATTAAGCCAATGAAATTGTTCTTCTCAGCACCTGAATCAAAAGGCTTTTCATAATATTCAAGACAGAATTTTTGATTGCCCATTGTTTACCTTCAAATTGTATATAAAAAAGGATTACCTACACTTAATTGTTCTGCTTTGTATCTTCATTCTCTCTTTTTCCTAGAAGCACAGAAACAGGACAAATTTACAGGAAGAAGCAGCAAATGTTTCTTTCATCTTTATGTTTCTCTTTCTGCTCTCTCCTCATCTTCTGTGTGCTAATAGACACTTGTATCCATAAGAGAATGCACAGGGAGACACCCAAATATTTTTCTTGGGTGGGTGTCAGTATTTACTGCAATCACCAAATGATACAGCTTTACTTACAATGACTTACAAATATTGCTGATGGCAAGGAGAGAACACACAAACTTTCACTTTTTCTTAAGTTAAATTCCCTTATCTCAACCTTCAAGCTTTCTTATATCTTATTTTCTCTCCCCTGTCCAGCTGTGAAGGCTTGGTGGGCACCTGGCTTCCAGCCAAGTAAACCAACCACATTCTCTAACTCACAGATATCCCTAATACTGATATTACTGTTCTTTATAGCAAGGCATAATTTAAGAGATGTCTGGTACAGATCAAAATACTTTGCTAAGAGATTTACAAAAACATAACTGAAAATATTATCACCTATGACATGGACATGTGCAATGAATACCTTGGTCATTCATTCTAAGTTAAAATGCTCTATTCCCCCATAACTGTTATTTCCCTCTAAATATGCCTGAATTTCTCCCAATGTGGGATGACAGTCGGATACAAGAGAGCAGTTATCAAGGTCTTCAGGTTTCTGGAAGCTTTTGGAAGGATCCTATGCCTGCAAGGTACCATCTTCAGAGCAGGCACACACCAAAACAGGGCACTGGAAACTTGTGCTTGCAAGGTGCACACCCACATGACTGAGTCCAGGACATGGTGATAAATACAATTTTTCCACTGATACATAAATTTGTATTTTTGAATACAAGTCTCTCAGTTTGTTATGTTAATAGTACAAATCTCACTTTTTTCCCCAATGATAAATTACAGTCAAATGTCTCTCAGTTTCAATTTCATTCTAATGACATGTCTGCAGCCATACAAAGCAATTTTTATAGTTTCCTCATAGCTGTGTCCAGTCCTTTCTTATCTTTGCAGTATACTGAATGATAAATGCTGTATTTACCAAATGCTAATATGGAAATTAGAGAGAGAATCTTCTAGAGTTGAAAGAGAATACGAATATTAAAGTCTGATGATTCTGTGCAGGAAGCTAAATCATTAGGCCTTAAGAGCTAATGGCCTTAGGAACACAAAACAGCTTATTTATGCATTAAAGATGCAATGTATTTACATTTTTCCAGTTCATGAGTTTTATGATGATTTCCTTGCCTGCACTTTGTTTCTTTTATAGTCTATACAAAATGGACATGTTTTTCCTATTTGGCTAAGTATGAAAAAGAAAACACAGTAGCATGGAAAAATGTTTTCTTATACATCCACATATTTTGGTAGTATAGAAAATCTGAATTTGACAAATTGGTTTTACAGTATTTTTATGAAAAATCCTACTTCTGTAAACTAAAAGGTTGAAGTGATATTATTTTGACCTGTCCTTTTTTCATACAAACATTTCCAATGTTTCAAAATGCAATGCAAAATGATGGCCCACTTTGTTGCCTTTTTCTGTGAAGGTTTTTAAAATAACAAATTACAAATTTTTCAGGATTCTTCCTAAAAGTTGGCATTTTTCTTTTTCCTCTTCAAAGCTTAGAGTGTTTTGATGGCAGAGGCAGGACAGAAGGCTTACAAATATCACACTATTTATGTCAATGGAAGTTACTAATGCATTTACAGTGAGTATAAATGCAAATCTGACAGCAACAATTGCACAACTACAGAATTGAATAGAGTGATGTTCAAAATTACATTTGTTACATAGGACAGATGAAAAATTCACCTGAATTCCAGTCAGATACATTGTTTGGGGTTGCTTTTTAAAAACTCAGAGTTGTTTTTCTAGATGACAGGTAGTCATTTGGAAAAATAGCATTCTTACACACAGAAGAAACATCCATCACCTTCAAACAGTGGTGGCACTCCAGAAAATTTCACAGGTTAATTTCAGGACTCGTAGGAGATAAAGCTCTGCTTTTTTCCTTGGGCTCAAAGCATTGTCACAGTTTACCATGTATTATTTCATTAATGCATTATCATTGGAAAAGAGAGCTTAAAGTACAAAAACACATGGCTTATCCACAGATAAAATGGAATGAAACCCAATGGAAAGCTAATGCTTTCCCCAAATGCATTTAAACCAGCTACGATTGCACTGGCAATTTAGGGAGGCTGCATTAAGAAAGATTTATGATTATGACCTGATCAAATCACCAGGAATTTTCTGTGGACTCTGTCTTTATGTACATCGAACAGGATGGTCTGCAGGAGAAATCAACAACTGCAACAATGGTTCTACAATGATTTCCTTTTAGCCCACAATTCCAGCTGCTCAGCACTTCCTAAAATTTCAGCTTTCTAGATGCAATTTCAACAAACTGGGTGCAAAAACCAAACAGATCTAGTGTTTGCCTTGTTGTAGAGTTAAAAGAGAATAGAAAAGATGAACAAAGTAGAAAAAAGCAATTCCCTCCCACGTTTGCTTTTAAGAAGAGAAAACACCTCTGTCTTTTAAGAAGTCTGGAGATTTTAAACTCAAAGGTGATAACACCACATAGGAATTAAGTTTTGGAGGAATGGATGTGTAGTCAATGCTGTGGCTGCTGATCTGAAAACTCTCAGCAAATTTTCAAGACATTATTCACTGTGTTCCTGGTACAATCAGCTCTAATTATACTACTGCAGTTTCTGAGGCTGGGTACCTGAGATTCAGCAGCTCAGGGAAAGACAATCATTGTTTTTAAAGAACATTTTGTTGTATCTTACAAGGGTAAATACAAGCTCCTGGCAGCTGGTGAAAGAAATACAAACTGATGATGGCAAGGGAAAAATCTTCTCATCCAAGAGTTGTGGAGCTGCAGCTGCTCCACTAGATAACCAGTAAAAAATCAAGTCATTCACCAGGACAAAAGAAAGAAACACCTTGCTTGTTAACTTCAACTAACAACTCCAAAGTTTGATGCTTTTAGTAGAGAACTTTAAATTACTGAATACATCTTCACTTCAGTTACTCTTCTGCCAGAAAAGACAGAGTCACAGAAGCAGAAAATGTCCTCAACTCCCTTTGCACCACCCTTGTGTCATGTTGTAGTTCCCAAACGTGATTCTTATTTGTGTAAGCAAACTGTAATTGTTTTCTTTTCCCTTTCAATGGGAATAGAATTAGACCCAAAGCCACTCAATTATATATGCTCCCCATGCTTTCCTTTTCTACTAACCATTTGTGATGACCTGCCAGTGTGCAAGTGCCCCATCTGTGCCTGAAGCCATTTCAGATCATAGGAATCCTGCACAGAAACAACTTCAGGCCTACAAGAGAAAGCTTGCTGCTTTCATTATTTTAACTTTTCCAGAAGAGGTCATGTGGCAGTTAAATCCTGCAATGATTCTGCAGGCAGCCAAAGATGTATCTCCCCATACAAAACAGACATAGGCTTCCAGCAAATAAATAATTTTTATGCAAAATACAAGTATAGAATCCTTTTTTTTCCACTACAGGTATGCCTCTGAAAAGCCCTATTACCTGCTTCACTGTTGGCAATGGAGAAGAAAGTCCATTATTAGTGGTTTCCAAAATGCTGTTAACATGACTGGAGTATTATTCATGCAAATCATTTTCATTTCTGAAAATTTCTTTACTCCATTAAGAGTATTTTCCCATTTAGTTCCCCTGATGGCAAAAGTCACTAGTAAAAGATGGAACCAGTCAAGGAAGAAGCAATTGCTTCTCTCTTGCTGATCAGACAACAAATTGGAGCCAGTCAAGTTTCCACTGAAGCATCAGACTGCTGACATAAAGAACAGCACTGTTAACCACTGATTCTTGTCAATCATGAGACAACTCTTCCTGAAAAACTGATTGAGGCTACACTTCACTAAACCACAGAAATGCTACAGGCGTGTTTAGAAAGGTACACAGCGTTAGGCCGGGAATGATATGCAGATTTATTTTTATCTGAAATATGCAAGTGAACAGTCCATGATGAGAGAATCAAATTTCACAGCTAATAGGTTCACTGATTACCATGAATTGTCAGTATTTAGTTAAAACACCTCCACTCAGCCAAGAATGTCATTATTTCTGATGGTAGTTGGAACATTTCATTGCACATCGTCTCAGTTGTCATCACATCTTTGGCACAACAATTTTTTCTCTTAAATCAACTGCGTTTGCACTGGAATTCTGTTGTGCACGTAAAAATATTAGAAAATTTACAAAAGTATTAACCTGCAAAATTTGGTTCTGCAATTTTAAGAATCCATAAGGGATAATTCCTTAAAAGACTTCCCTTTTCCAAACATCTGGTGGTGTCTGGCAAGTAGGCTTCATTTATTAGGCAGCTCCTGCTGCCAGATTCTTCCAATAGGTTTCAAACAAATGCACAATGAACAGAAGACACTTGCATCTACACAAGTCCCACAGAAAATTACTCAGAATGGCAATTTTTTTACTAAATATTTGCATCTCTCTGAAACATCTATGCTTACTTTGTTTATCTGATGGCAATACTAAAAACTAAAATTGAAGATGGCACAAAAATCTTTGGTTTAACTGCAAAAAGAATTCAAAGGGATAACCAGTTAGTGTGACTGGTCTTTAAAAAAATGAAAATCCCCATTTTTAGCATGTTTTTGCCTAATATCAGCAACTGAGAAATTTCAAATGCTATGTATTATTCAAACCATTGAGAAATGACAGATACTAGGCCAGGTACCGTATGAACCCTGCCACTGCTTCTCAGAAAGCACTCCCTATAAAACCATGCAAAGTTTCAGATTTCCTGTCCAGCTAACATGGGGATTTCTAGATCCAAAATCCTCACCTGCTCTCTTTCAAACTGAAATAAACCAGCTGAAACAAACATAAACATCCATGGTCACAATTCCTTCTCTAAAAGAGATTAAATCTGCACCTGGAACTGAGGCTTTCATACTGTAAAATAACAGATGATCAGTGCCTGAAGTCCGCATGAGAGAAAGGTGAAGCACTGAAAGTGCACTGGGATTTGAAGAAAGATGTGCAGGGTGAAAAAATCACAAAACTCTCCTCTACTTGCCTCATAAACCTCATAAATCTGACCCTGCATTGGCATGTTCTTGCTGACAGCTCTCCTGCATCCACTGACAGATACTCTCTCTAGTGTGCTGCAGCCAGCCCACTGTAAGATGCAAAATCTGTACATGCTTATCATGACTATTACATGGAATCAAACAGGGCATCAAGATGGCTTAATAGCAAAAGTAAGTTGATGGGAAAAAAGAATTCATTTTTTTATGAGTATGAATTTTACATTAAAATATATATGGAAAAAAGTAAAAAGAAAACAAACGGGGAGGCTATAACAACTCATCACAGAATTTGAGAATTACAATTTTCTAATCTAAACTAGGCTATCTTTCGTTTAAATTAGAAGATCAGAGATGAGAAGTATTAGCAGGTTCTTTCTAAACATTTACAGGCCAGCTGCAGATGGGGACTGTGTTTTTCATTCACGGAGTCACAAACACTTTACCATCGCCGCCGTAACTCCTGAACATTTGTCTGTTTGGTTTATTAAGTTAGAAGTTACTGTCTGCGATATAACCAAACAAATAGCTACTGAAGTTGGAACAGCTCTTTCAATTAGCATTGTCACACAAACAAGAACATTTGCGCTGTGAATGAGTAAGAGGCTGGTGCAGGCAAGAGGAGCGACTGCTGTCTGGGGGAGACTGAAGAACGACTGCGACATTAGGATGCCGCGGCTCATGCCAGCTCCCCCCACTCACACACCCTTCTCCAAGACTGCATTGCGTATGCTTTCACAGATCAGCCCGACGCCGCCAGCCGGGAGCAGGCGAGCACGCCTGGCGGGCTGCGAGCGCCTGGCTCGCTTCCCTGGGCACGGCGAGGAGCGCACGGCCCGGCCAGGGAGCGGGGACGCGCCGCACACGCACGGCCAGCCGCGGCACACAGCCTGCACAGACCGCACACACCGCGCACAGACCCGCACACACCGCGCACAGACCCTGCATAGACCCCGCACACACCGCGCACAGACCCGCACACACCCTGCATAGACCCCGCACACACCCTGCATAGACCCCGCACACACCCTGCATAGACCCGCACACACCCTGCATAGACCCGCACACACCCTGCATAGACCCGCACACACCGCGCACAGACCCGCACACACCCTGCATAGACCCCGCACACACCCTGCATAGACCCGCACACACCCTGCACAGACCCCGCACACATCGCGCACAGACCCGCACACACCCTGCACAGACCCCGCACACACCCTGCATAGACCCGCACACACCCTGCATAGACCCCGCACACACCGCGCACAGACCCGCACACACCCTGCATAGACCCCGCACACACCCTGCATAGACCCCGCACACACCCTGCATAGACCCGCACACACCCTGCATAGACCCCGCACACACCCTGCATAGACCCGCACACACCCTGCATAGACCCCGCACACACCCTGCATAGACCCCGCACACACCCTGCATAGACCCCGCACACACCCTGCATAGACCCGCACACACCCTGCATAGACCCGCACACACCCTGCATAGACCCGCACACACCCTGCATAGACCCTGCATAGACCCCGCACAGACCCTGCATAGACCGCGCACAGACCCGCACACACCTTGCACACACCGCGCACACAGACCCCGCACAGACCCGCACACACCCTGCATAGCCCAGCACACACCTTGCACACACCGCGCACACAGACCCCGCACACAGGCCCCTCACACGCCTCCGGCACAGCCCTGCCAGCCAGCGGCAGCCCCGCAGCCTCCCCCGCACCGGGACAGCCTGCGGGCTCTCTGCTGCCCAGGGGTGACACCGGCCCACAGCATCAGCACCTGAGCGTTCCCGGTGCTCGCCCCACCAGCAATCCCAGACTGGGATGCCCAGCCCGGGTGCCACTCAGAGAGAGCCGAGTGCCAAGAAGGGGCTACAGCCAGCCTGTGAGGAACGCCAGCCTGGCAGAGTGGGAAAGTAGGGAGTTTATTCTTGAAGGGTGAGTGCAGTCTTCCCTTCTTTGAGTCCCAAGGTGCTAAGGAGATTTGGCAGTCTGACCATCCCCGAGTCTCCCTGGCAGTCACACTCCCAGCTGCAGGGACTGTCACTGCCAGGACCCACCCGAGCCCCTTCACGCAGCATCACAGTGACTCAAGGGTCCCCACTGGACTCCCTGTACTCTCCCGACGCACAGTCAGAGCAGGATTCCTCACCAGCTCCACCCCAGGCTTCCCATAGCAGAGTCCGAGACATCCTTGTTCCATAGAGCCAATTATTTACAGTGCAGCAACAGAGAAACAGCTTTAGCTGCTGCCTCTGGAGGGACCCCAAGAAAGGAACCCTTGGGCTTTTATCCCCCCACAGTCCAAGCAGGCCAAAGTCCTGCTCTTCTTCCCAAGGCTCCTGCAGCTGTGTCACTCACATGGCTGTGCCACAGGTCCCTGCGCCTTCTGCCATGCAAAGGGCTGGCAGTTCAGGGGCTCTTGCCTTGGGTTCTCACAAGCCAGAGCTCCACCTGCAGCCTGCAAACAGAGCCACCTGCACCAAACATATCCCTCAGCAGAAGGGGCAAGGCACATGCACAAAAACCCCAAACAAATCATAGTGGGAAACCATAAAATCTTCCCCAGGCATGTATTCAGAACTGCCTGTAAACTGGAATGCTAAACCTACTTTTGGTGCATCCAGGGAAACAGTCTCAATAACTAGATTACTGATTTAGGAGAGGACAAATTTGAAGCTGGCATAATTTAGAGCCCCCAGCTAGGATACTTTAGGTGACTTAGTAAGCAAATGAAACCAGATCTGATTATGTGGTAGTAACACTGGACAAGCTGTGCAAGAATGATGATGTTTTCTAGTGCCATGCCTCAGAGCACTGTACATTTACTTGCAGAATAACAGGACCACATTTTCCCTTCTTATTGTCTGTACTATCATCATGCTGGGATACCACTGGTATGGTCACAGAAACTTGTCCACAAACTGGTCCCACTCATTTTTAAGCTATTAAATACAATGAATTTTTTATAAGATCCTGTTATCATTGAGTTTCTTACTAAAGACTAAGTTCACAGCATAAATTCATGTACCAAACTGACCTCAACAGCTTTCATGCTATTCAGATTCTTATCCAATACCTATTATTGAAGACCTTTTAGTGTGCATGTAAACTAGTTTTCTACCCAAACAGTTTTTCTATTGCAATACAATTGCTTCTATTCCAATTTTTGTATTACTTTTCTCCTTTGAACTTCTGAAAGAACTCAGTAGAATCCAATTGACCTAAATAGCATGTGAAGGAACCAGGACCACTGTCTGCAAGCTTTAGAAGCTTGATGATTTAGTTTGGTTTGAAGCTGAACTTTTTGGCTCTGTTATGTTTTCAATTCCTTTTCTTTTGTTTGTTTGCAGCAATGAGAAAATTAGCACAGATACAGCATTTGCAAATGTTATTTTCTTAGACTACATTCTAGGATTGCCTTGTAAGACTGAGCACAGAGCTATCCTAAATCTTTTCCAAGAGGAAATGAATATATTTGCTACAGCAAATGCAATTCAACATATTTTGTTCAGTCTTGGGGCTATTTTCCTGTAACATCTTGTTTGTCGGCAACACATGCAAAACTCCAGTGGCACAGCTTTGAATCTCTTTCTAAATAATGACACTGAGGAAAAGCAACTACATTGAGTTTCAATGAAAGCAGACTTTGCTTATCAAAGAGGAAAAAAAAAGAGGGAAAAAGTTTTTGTTCCACTATACATGAGAATTGATTAGAGAAGCAGGAGTCTGTGTTAAGAATGTGCAAATGCAAAGTTGTCATTAATATGATTATATCCCTCACTATGAGAAGAAACAGGCTCATTTAAGAGAAGCCAATATGTGTTTTTCACTGGAGACTGTGCAAAGCCCACGTGGCATCAGCCCACTGCTCTGGGCTCTGCGTGACTTCTGGAACATTTCGAGTTGTCCTGAACAGCCTACTGAAGTGAGCCCACAGTCACTGGATTTAACACCAACTTCCACTTCTTTAGTAAACTGTGCGGTGTAAAACCACACACTACCAATTAGTGACAACAGATGTGACTAGAATTTCAAAAAAGCTTACAAGAAGTAGCCTTTAGATAATAAAAATGGTTTGAAATATCTGAGTCAGATGTAACAGATGAGATGACTTTTCTGTACCCCCTTTCTGCCCACTTGCTGTACATGCATTACTGAGCTGCCATCATTAATTCAATCTGTACCTACAAGAACAAAAATTAAAAAAATCCTAATTATTACCAAATTCCCTGCTCAAAAGCTCAGATCTTCTTTCCACATGCCAAAAAATTACTTAAGAGTGTATCCTTCAGTAACTGTTCTTCCTGCCTACAAAAATAATCTTGTGCTTTCAACAAAGAAGTTCCAGTGCATTTTCCAGTCAGGTGTCTAATGAAAACATGGACAGAGAAATTAAATTCTGCGAGGCATGGAACAGACTCATCCTATCCACCACATCTTCCTCCACTAAACTTCACTGGCAATGGGACAAGTAGACCTCTGAATGCAAAACACATGAAAAGAGCATGTTCCCATTTTCCAGAACAGGATGAGTACCTGGGTCTCCCTTACTAATACCAGGCTGATAGAACTCAGTCTGTACAAACACAGGCTGTTAGCTCTAGCTGTAAATATTCTTACTAGCTGGAAGAGTCTGGCCTAGTGCAAGAAAAGCTGTTTATTGTTTCTTCACCTAGCCTGGCAGCTCTGCCAAATTACTTGCACTCAGGGTATCTGCAGATAGGTGTGAAAGCAATTACAGAGATACCTAGTCTATTTTTGCCTCTTTTCTCTCCTCAAAATTCACCCATTTCAAAAACCTAAGTAAAGGCTTGGAACAAGGAATATTCTGGGCTTCAAAACACATCTCATTTTCCCTATCAGTAACACAGAAGTTGCAAGAAATCTGGTGCTCCTCAGGAATAGCAACAGATAAAACTATAATTTTTGCCACATTTCATCCCATCGTTATTCCTTTCTCAAGAATGACATGAAGAAAGGGATTTCCTTCTGGTTTGTCAGAAGATTGCTTCTTGCAGTCTTTAGAAAACCAGCAGATATTTTGTTAAAAACACTCGGTGCAGAGCAGACCTGAGGACCATATGGTTTATTGCAAAAGATTCTCTCTGACACATCCTCCTCAAATGTCAGTCCTGTTGTTCTGTGGCAGGGATCAATAATCCCTGTGTGGAGGGAGATATCTTCCCAGAGAGGCCCAAGTGCTTAAGAATCTGTGATTAGCTGCAATGAGAACAGGGACTGGACAAAGCTGATTTGGAATCCAGTAATGAAAACTGCCCCAGGAGCAGCTGGCAGCCCTCTAATGAAACTCACAGCAGTGACTCCTGAGCTGAGACACGCACAGTGCCTCCACACCCACTGAGATTACAGGTGCCACAGCCGGGAAGCATCCCTGAGTTCTTCCTGCAGGTCATCACCCAGATTTTAGAGAGAAATTTCTGAATCTGAACCTGCAAATGGGGCATCTGTAGCTCTGCTGGATACCTGATAGCCTTGAGGTGAACCCAAGTGCTGTATTATGGGAGAGATGATTCTCCTCATCACACCTTTCTTTCTTGACACGAAGATTATTTTATCCTCCCTTGAGCTCTGTTTTCTTACTTGCAAATGAGGATAGGGTAACTCCAAACATCATAATTAAACAACACTGACTGCAAAATCCAAATATTTCCAACTGTTTCAGATGTCAGTTTTCCTTCTCAGCCTACAAAGTCTGGGTTTGCTAGAGGTGTAAATTTTTTCATGTATTTCTTGACAAACATTTTTCACTAGGAAGAATTAATTTGATTAAATGAACTCCTTTATGGTGTAAGGTTGATTTGGTAAATAGCTTGCTTCTACATTTTCAAAGTAAAGCTAGACTACATGAATTCTGAACTTAATTCAAACTTCAAAGCCTTTCACATTTTAAGGAAAAAGAATAGTTTAAATTTAAATAAGAAATATGAAATGTATATTCATACAAGCAAACACACCAACTGCATTTTTAGGACTATTATTAATTCTTTATAATGATCAGGAATATAATTTTTTCAGGATTGAGCCTTCATGAAAATACAATGTCCTGAAATACTGAGAATTCACTTGATGTGAAAATACCATTCCTTACTCAAGTCATATTAATACAAGTTAATATTGAAATACAATCTCGACTGTCAGTCACATGTGAACGTTAACTTTTATGTGGCTGGTGATAGCTACAAACTATCTCCTTCAGTGCCTCTAAAAAGCAGTACTTGTCCTGGTTTACAACTCTATTAATCTGAAATTATACCCCTATATTTAACATTGACTGTTAGCTTGTATTTCTGTCTGCACTTTTCTGTGCAACACTTCAAGAAAAAATGAAAGCTTTGTGCAGGCATCACCTTGCTATGAAAAACAAACAAACAACAAAAAACAAACCCACCAAAAGCACAACATTTCCAATATTCAATCCAATAATGCAATGTGTTTTCCTGTGAAAACACCATGGTGAGTTCTTTCAGGAATCAAAGGTCCTCAAACAATGCGAAACAAATCCTTTAAATGCCTTCCGAGTTGTCAGAGATTTTGATTTAAATCTATCAATTCTTTCTGTATTGTATACATTGAATCAGCTTTGGCCTTCAAGAGTTACCTTGCATAAATGTGTCACCTGCTACAACATGCAAATTCAATACAATAAACCTGAAAGACATTAACAGGAGCATGACAGTATTGGTGTTACCCTGCCTCGTGCGGAACAAGTTTGCAGAATTCCATAAAGCATATTAACTGCAAAGGTATGTAAGGTGATTCATTAACTGCAAACGTAGCACCCAAAGGTTTCGCTATCACCGCAGCAACCCAAGGAGCTCATGTACATGCAGGCACTCACTTCCTTACCTGCCATGAAGCCCAGAGAGCAGGCAAGGAAGACAAGAGGAACGCTCCCCTCAGATCTGCGGATTGAATTACTTTGTTTCATATCTCTGTAATAAAATAAGCCCTGAAAATTATCTCCCTCTTGATTAATATCCTCCTCCATTTCTCTTGTAAATGAAATGAGACAGTTCATCTTCTGAGGATGAATTAGATGAAGCAATTCCTGCTCTACCATCAAGACATGCACTTTAAAACCCCTTGTATGCAACAATTATTGTCTCCTTGATCACTGGGACTCATGGAAATGATTTAGTAATGTCTTCAGTAATACTTCCTTTAACTGACAATCATGTTATAAAAATCCATTTTAGACCTGTTTACTAAATGAGTAAATCTGTTCACTAAGTGAGTCTAAACAAAAACACCTACAGTAAAATATTCAAGATTATTATTATGAAAATTATTTATTATTATTATTATGATTATGATTACTATTATGAAAAAATATATTTTAAAATAGCACCTCACTGGTATTTCTCTCTGACTCCACACTGCATGAGAATTGGCAAAGCACTCACAAGAAACACAGGCTGACCTCACGAACCTTGGGGAATTAAGAGAAATTTGCCTGCCCGAGCAAGTGTCTGACATTCAAAAAGAACCTCCTGAAACATAACCAGTGTGCAATAGTTCAGCCAACTAATGGGTTTTAACTAGGCAAAATCAGGCCATCCTTATGGTGAGATTGACAGCTTTGGCTCCACACTTCATCTTTTAAATGCCACCTACACCTCAGCTGGGGCACATCAATAGCACCATTGATTTTTTTCTCACTTCAGTGAAATTACTCATTTTCTGTAGTTGCAATGTTACTGCAAAATAAAGCAACTATCTGAACACTTGAGAGCTCAGCCCTCTTTACAGGGCATGCCAGACCACACCTCTGTGTGTGGCTAAAGCTTTAATGATATCTGTGTATGGCTCCATTTCTTGTCTCCCAATGAAATTATCCTTCAGAAAAACCCCAATATGGCAAATAACAATTATCTTCTTTATAAATTGAGGAGAACATTTCTAAATGACTGGTTTTTTTTCTTTTTTTTTCCCTTTCTGAACATTTTCTTTAAACAGCAGAGAAAACACTGGATAAAAGAAAATAATATGTGGGGATTTAGGTTACTTTAGTTAGTGTGTTTAAAAGTTGGGCTGGAATCTGCAGGGCATTTTGTAAAGCACACCTCATATCAGTACAGTTGTTTCTTGTGTGCCTTCCATAACATAAGCAAAATAAGTCTTAAATTATTTCTGCTTTGGTTTTACTAGATGACAGAAATCTCTAAGTCATACTTACAACAGTAAGAAATAATTTAGGATTCCAATATCAGTATCAGTTTTTTAGGATTAATCCTTATCTTATCTGCAGTGCTTAATTGCTAAAGTATGACTGATCCTTAACAACTGCATCTGCATTAAATTCAACTCTCCTGTGATCCACAAGTCAACCTCACTTCTGCCTTTTCTTACAAGAAGAAATAAAATTGCCAGTCCTTATTATTACAACATTTGGACTCTACCCATACATCTTCCATAGACTTTTTATGGTGTTTTTGATAAGACGTTGCAGACTAATTTTACACAGGACCAAAATATTCATAATTGTCAAAATTATTGCTATTGAAAGCTTATACTGTACACAATAAAGAATATATGCCCTAGCAATGTCTTATGAACCATTATCTCATTTATATTTTGTTTGAAGAAATACCTTCTAAATTTTATTTTTTTTTTTTAGCCAGGAGTTTTTTTAGATCAATGTCAAATCAAAGATGGATATTTACTTAATTCAAGCAGGCCACAGATAAACGCAGAAAATTTTGCAGGAAAAGAAAAATTGCATCAAGATGCACATAAATAGATGGGCTTATCAGCACTCACAGCAATTGCAAAGAAGGAATTGCCTAATATGTATGACCTGAAAAAGAAAATTCATTTATAAAGGCTTTGCACATTTTTACATGGTAGAAAACTTTCTCCCTAAAGCTAACAGCAACAGTTTGAAGGGAAGTACAGGATATAACAGAAGTCTTAAGAACACAGGGAATTTTTCAAATGCTGTTTTTGGAAATAATACCTTATGCATATAATTACTTACAGCTGGAATACCACAAGTTCACATAGCTTTTTTTTTTTTTCCAAAAAAAATGCATCTATTAATTTTTCTCACGCCACCATTAACATGACAGCATTCCTTCTTTCTTGGGTCTGCAGAACAGACCCCCTTAGTGTCCCAGCACGTGCTGCTCCCAGGGACAGCAATCCTTCATGGGGGCTTGGCTGCTCCAGAGCAGATGCAGGAGGCAGCTCCATTCCCTCGCTGACCTCACCTCTGCCTCAAGGAAAACTTCCCAGCCTGTGTGGCTGCTAACATCACAAGGTCTTGTCAATGCTTTGAAATTGGTCTCAAACTCTCTATATTGAGAAATGAACTAATAACAATCTTGTATAACAATTCTTAGGCAATTTTAACCATTTTCAAAAGAAAACTGCATTCTAGACTGATTCCAGTATTTTCAATACCTTCATCCAAACCCTCTCCCTTATTAATTACTCGTCCTGTGAACTGTTTACAATTCACCTGCACTGAAGGCATCCCCTGCTGTACATTCCCAACCCAGCACTGAGAAAAGCAGCACCAGAGCCTTTCTAGCCCTTACTGACATTTCAGTTATTTACACAATGCAAAGGTAGTTATTTAGATGAGTCAAGAGACAAACAAATTGCTGGCTGTATACATACAGATTTCTGCAAGCCATACACACAGAGATTTCTATCTGTCTGTACAAATACGAGGGATTTGCTTGCTCCAAAAACTTGCAAATCTTGACTACCCTGACTCTGCCACAGAGGCTGGACATGTGTGAGGATTTGTAGTCTATCCTCAGTGAACACGAAGCTAACTAGAGCAGCTTAGACAAGATCTTTTATTTGATGGCAGAGCAGTAATCTTGGATGCAGTACAATGCATACAAGCTGAAATCACTGCAGGGATCTCATCCCCCTACTCCTTTCATCCTCTGCATGTTTTAACTGCAGCCAGCCTGTAACCCCCTTCCTCCTCCACTGCAGTGTCCTGTCATCTCACAGCCCCCAGAGGCAGCATCAGTGCTGGGAAAGGCACGGTCAGATCTCTCACTCAGCTCTGCCTCCTCAAACAAAGCTGTGGAAATCATCCCTCTAAATCCTCCCTGATCTCCTTGCGCTGATCTCGCTTCCAGGGCTGTTCAAACATATGGGCATATGCTTGCCTGTAATTTCCATCTATACATGTCATTCCCTTGAGACATTATTACCCTGCTGAAGTGGAAATTCGTGTCTGTATACATTAGAAAAATAACACTGTGACAGAAAATGTGAAAATCCCTGCACGATAAATCCTCCATGGCGCTTACAAGAAGTACTATAACTCACAGAACAAAATGAAAATATATTATGCTGGAGCAAGAAAGTACCTATAAAATTAAAATGGAGATTCTCAAATTTCAGGTGCTTTCATTAAGGAACAGTGTTTCATGAACTAAACAGATATATAGCATTTTTAATGCATTTCTGAGACATTTTCAGTGTATGATCAAGATACTTGAAAACACATTTAAGAAAAAATACCTTGTAGAAAAGTGATTTCTGATTTGGTCACTTCTAGAAGCTGCAGCACTTGTTCTAATTGAATTCCACTAACTTTATTGCCAGTCAATGAGAACTGCAAGACAGAATTTGAAGAGAAAACCATAGTGCTGACAGAGCACATTAATTAGTGACTGAAACCAAGTTAGGCAGGATCCTTACGCTGTCATTATTCCAGCTCAAGGAATATTTACGCAGGATCTCCATCAGAGAATAAATGCACACGTGAACAAATATTGCTGTATTTCCCATTGAACACATACAAGAGATACTCAAGCATGGGTTACAACACAAGGAAAGCTTGTGAGAGAGCAGCAGCTTCAAAGGAATACAGCAGAAATGAAGTTTATTTGTTGTGGTAAAAGTTCAACATTGCATGCAAGATACCTTAGACCCACTACTAATTTCCTGATTTTATTGGGAAATAGTACTACAAGGTTATAGTATAAATAGTGAATACAAAGCCTAATTCTGGACACAGAATTTAAAGACCTGATTAGAAGAGAACTACAGTATTTCTAGGAGGAAAATTATTCTGTTACTTTTGCTGAAATGACAGCTAGCCAGATAGATATAAAAGCATACATATATATTTTATAAATATATATACTTATATTTATCTATATATATAGGCAGACTGCAAAATGGTCAAAAACATTCAAAAATTTACTCTGTATTAGGTATATTAATATACATGCTCATCTATACACAATGAAAAGTCAGTCCTGATAAGCAGTTCTATTTCTTCTTTTATGTCAACTATAACCCTAATTTCAATTACAGTCCAAGCATTAATATAACTACAAAATATATAGCAGCAAAAAGAATAAAGGTATTTTTAGGCAAAACCAGTATAATTACTCTGAGTTATCCTAAAAAAACTTCACCCATTTTCACAATAACATGGCAATTTGTTTGTGTTGTACTGTGGACTCCTCATTATAAATTTGTGAATTTAGGGAAATTCAAAAGCCTGCTTGTAACTCATGAACAATGGTGAAAATTATGATTTTTACACTGCCATTTCTATTTATTCTTATTGCTTTTAACTTCTGTGAGTATCTAAATGTACTCTGCATTTCTCATACAAGCAGGAATCGCCAAGCAAACCTTATCTGTTCTACAGGTTTTAATATTCATATTTCTAGCTTAACATGACAACTTCTGTCTATTTTCAAGCTGCATACTGGTTTTTGTATCTTATCTGCATGTGTGATACAGATTCATTTTACCTTTCAAATAGAAGCAATATAAACTTGTCTTCCTCATATATATGGATACTCAAATACAGGCAAGATAGCTTCAAGTGCTGGTAGTGCCAGTAAATCCTGCTATGTTAACAAGAGCAGTTGTTCAGGATACAAGGATCTCTAAGGTCTCTATTTATTTCTCCAACAAAATGCATTCTGTCTTCCTTAACTTGCAAAATGAAACCTCAAGTTATATATTGGTAAAGATTTCAAACCTTAAATGTTACAGGGTTTAAGGTGCCCAAAATGAAGTGAAACTTCTTGACTGTCATCATTTATTGTGATATCTCAAATCACACTATGTGTGCATTAATTGGATTGAGCAAAATCACTCGAGCTTTTAGTGCTCTGAAAGCCTGAACAAATGGATTAGTATGAAAAAATCTGCACAAAAAAAAAAAAAAGATAGAGTATTTTTAATTCCTTTTGTTTAGCCCAATAAGGGGATTTAAATGATATTTGTTAACTGGAATTACAGTAGGATCCCAGACAGTTAACTCTGAGAAAACACAGTCTCAGAGGAATATTCCAGACAAACAAGAAGCTATAAAATAAATATATTCCCTTTAGCTATATAGGAAGAACATATGCAACGCATTCTACATCAACTCCAGTTCTGTCAAATTATTCTATGCCATAACTTCCAGCCTAAGTTCTAATTTAAATGTGTTAGAACCAAATGAAAAAAAAAAATTACCACTGATTTGTGTCTTATTGAGATCCTTTCAATAAAAATTCACACCTAGACGTTTTATCACACAATTCATATACCTAAATATTTCCTTTCAAAAAAGGTGTAAGAGTAAAAGGTTCATTTCTAACCCTAGGCCTAGAAATGCTAATTTCCAATTTCACACACAGTGAATGAGAAGCCAAAACATTATCTAAATGGAAAAAGTAGAAGGATCCCAAGCTGCTTTGGGCAGCACAGGAGACAGGGAGTTCTCCACCAGCTCACCCAGTCAGAGGGAATTGCATCTCCCTGGGGCAGGGGCGCACCTGGCTGCTCTGGGGGCACAGCCTGGGGACAAGGGCAGCTAAGGCTTGCAGGATGTTGGGTATTGCAAGGCAGACAGTCCTGAGGTGAGCATTTCACCTGGCAGGGATAATGCTGACTATCAAACATCACCCCTTTCGCCGCTGGAGTGAAGTGCAGTCTGGTCTGGAGCAAGGTAATTGACACAGATCCAAAAACATCGCTTCACTACGCACAGGAGAAATGATGTTTGCTTGTTTTCCTGCACAGATGAAAGACTGCTTGAATGATTCATCCTTGAGCAGGTAAACAAAAGCGGGTTCTGAATGGATTGCAACATAATTTCCTTTAAAAGCTTGCTGGGAACATACAGCTACAGGTATTGTGGCGAGGGCTGCCAGCAGGACAAACACCGCGTCCCAGGGCTGGAAACACAAACACACAGGTCTGAGCCAACGCTGACGACGGGGAAAGGCACAAGCAAGAAGGAATTTCTGGTTTTGTAGCATCAATTGAACCCTTTGAAAGTATAATTGCTTTGCAGCAGCCACACTGCACTCCCTGAAGCCACCATCAAGATTTCTTCAGCCAGGACTCGGAACAAAATTTACTCTGAACAAAACTACATAAACACATTAATTGACGGCAAGGAGAGGGATTCAGAAAGATACAATATAAATTCTACTGGCCTTTTTTTTTAAGCTAATACTTTTGAGAGAAGCCACATCAATTTTTGAAATAATTTTCTCTTCAATTATGTTCACAAATTAGAAAAAAGTACAGCGGCAGCTTAGTATAATTTCTGTTTTAGGAATAACCCACATTCAGAGCACATCTGCACATTGTATATCTCATTCGGTGTTTAGAAGCCATATTGTACAGGAGAAAAATAGCTAATTTATTCAGTGCTTTTCAGATTAGATTTCATATTCAAAACTTCTGAAAAGCATAAACTCCTCCAGCTCCCATAGGCTTCAATGATGCCTGAAATGCAGAATTGAAATCATCTTTGTAACTTGACATATATAGATTAGGATCTCCATATCTGAACTTTTTCATGCAGATAAATGAAGAGGCTGTTTACAAACCAAGGCTCATACAGAAAAAGCCTTCAAAATTAGTGTTCATTCACTCAAGAGAAATAAATGGGTCTACCTTGCAGAGATAATAAATCAACTTATGTCAATAAACACTAATGAAATTAATGGAACTAGCAATTGATTTCAGGGCAGCCAGGACTTTGGCTAAGGTATTTACTCTGAACAAAACTCTATAAACACATTAATTGACAGCAAGGAGAGGGATTCAGAAAGATACAATATAAATTCTGCTGGCCTTTTTTTAAAACTAATACTTTTGAGAGAAGCCACATCAATTTTTGAAATAATTTTCTCTTTAAGTTCTATATTTTGAATCAAATCAATGACGTATTATTACCATCTTCATTTTATGAAAATCAAACTATACTTTACTCAGTAAAAATGTAGGTGCTTCTGTTCATTCATAGCACATGACCAGCCATGAATTCAACATATTTTGATTTCTATCACTTATGAATCTTTTTTTTATCAATTATTAATTTTAATAATAATTCTAAAGAGATATTTTGTATCCTGATTTTTCTAAACTATTTAATACTTACTAATAAATACCTAACTCAGAAATATTTGTAAATTGCATCAAATCTGTGTGTGGAACCTCAGGTGAACCCGGCTCATCTGAAGAGGGACATGCTGGGATTCATAAAATTAGAGAGTTTTGAGAAACTGGTTAAAAAGGCAGGCTTCAGACAGCAGACCTGTGAACATTGCTAATACAGCGAAAAGTTTTCTAAGCAGTAGAGCAGACGTGAGAAATAGCACAACAGACTTTTGTAATGTGTCTTCATAGGTTGCAACAAAGTTATTTAATGTATATCTTTAGAAGGTTAGTATGAATGAGTTTCTGCGCTTTGTCTCTCATGAACGAGCCGTTATGTTAGAAAATAAGTCCCTAATGTGTTAACTACCATTACGTGTGTTTCATATGATTGGTTAGAATTGTCAATTGTCAATTTGTTTTGCTCTATGTGTGATTGGCTGAAACCTAGGCTGAGATGGCTTTATGCTATGCTGTAATGCAACACTTCTTCAGCATTTCCTTTGAATCAGAGAGCTGTTAACATCCTGTCTCCATTGTCCTAACAATGTACTGAGACTGATGTGAAATAAGTAGCTCACGACACTGGTTCAGATTGCCCCATCTCGTTTGTGACTGTATATAGCTTGCCACAGCAGGAAAAGGTAAAGGTATCATTTGTGCAGTTTTAGGAGCCTAAAGCTCCTTCAGATCCTTTCCTCCTGTGCACCGGGGGAAACCAAGGATTCCTTTGCTTCCGAAAGGATTTCTGAACTGCAGTATACTGCTGGGAAATCAGAAATGGAGGTGCTCAAGTCATCATTGGTCTTTGACAGAGAAACGGGAGAAAAATTGGGAACTCAAGTTGATAAATTTAGGATTGAAAATGATCGTCTTAAACTGAAGTTGAGCACATTAAAACTCTGCTTGCTGCAATGGAGCACAGAGAGAAACTGGTGCAGAAAGTGGCTCCTGTTCCAGACACCTAGTGGCTCTGCAAGTCAGTACATGCACAGACCATGGCCTTGGGACAGAGATATTTGATACAACAATGATGATGATGAAACCATAGAGAACCCTGATTCTAAATGAGGGCTTAGGAAAACAGAAACACCCAGAATTACCACTGCAATACAGTAAAAATGTGAAGTTCAGCACAAATAGCAGTCTTCCTAACTGCAGACTTCACATAAAATAGGCACATTAAGCTTTTAGAAAAGGCAAGTCAATCTTCTATCTAAGAACAGCGATATGAAATGAAAGAAATATATTAACTAATGAGAAATCATAAAGAACTGTCATCACACAACTTCTTAGGCTGAAATGTAAATATAACTGTTCAAATTAAAATTATCACAATGTATAGGGAAAGTTTTCAACAGAATACTTTGGCTGAAATATAAGTTCTAATCACAACCATTTGTATAGCCATCTAAAATGTAAGAATTACTAATACTTATTTATTTTAAAATGTATTGATGCAATGTATCTGGGAAGACCTCTGCTTAATCATTTTAGCCATGGTTCCAACATGATTCAAAGTTCATTTTGTAAATTTACTCATGTATCAGAGAGACCATGACAACTCTGACAGCTTTGAAGTCTATTACTTCAGCAAGTTACCTACAGGATAATTGAAGACATTTCTACTAAGATAGTTCATGCTTTCAAGAATTAAGGAGAGGGCAGTCAACTCTTCCATGTTTTATTACATACTTTTACCCTTTCAAATGATTAAATGATTAATTATGATATCCAGATCACTAAATGTTATCAAAATATAAGGTATTTGTCCTGAAGTCAAAAAGCACTGTGTTTCAGCATTATCCTAACTGTGTGCAGCAGCACTGTGAATTAGACTGGAGTGTGAGGAAGGCAATATAATTGTTCCATCAGACAGGATTAACAGGGGAATTTGTTACTGCAGTTACCAGTGCTGTTGCAGCTGACCTGTTATCTCTGACAGACAGGTACAGCCATGAGTCCAGTGGCCACACAGTGCCTGCTGTGTCTGAATTACTGAAATTCTTTTAAGGAAAATTAAAAGCATGAAGGAGGGGAGCAGCTACTAAGTATGAATCAGAATTTCTGAATTGACTCCATCTGATATTTCCATTCCCCTCTCCCCACAAAATGTGGTGTAAGAATAAAGTGAACGTGAGAAAGAACACAGTTGAACGTTTCTGTGGGAGCCTGCAAAGAAAACATACAGATTAATACAATGATTTCATTTATTGAGTAGTTTCAGCATAATTACAGCTATATTAAGACTGTCATAGTGAGGCATCAACAGTGCCATCATAATGCCTACATAAAAGGTGACTCATCCGAGCCCTGAAATTCAAGTGAAACACTTACTGTCACTCAAAATGCTTTGGGAAATGAAAGCAAATTTTTGCAGCCTACCAGGCTAACTCACTATGCTATTTTAATTATTTTTCATTGAGATAGATTTTTCTTGGCACATAGAACCAAGCCATCAAGGAGAAACTTCTTTTGAAAAACCACATAGCAAGATGGTATCAATTGAGGATGCAAGGGTAAAAAGAGAAAACAAAAAAAAAAAGAGATGTCATCTAAGATACTAAATACTAAAGATTTACAGAAGAGGGAACAAGGGAAAGAAGAAGAACCTGTAAGCCTTTAAATTTATCCATAGTCAATAACTGGGCATACTTTGCTGGGACTGTGTCTGATAGAGAATTATGCAAAAATTACTTCTAAGCCTCTAAGTAAGTAAAATTACAAGCCATTAAAAAAAAAAAATGCATGCAACATTGCAACAGCTATTTAGTAGTCCAAAAGCATAAAATCTGGGGGAAAAAAATCAACACAGTTCCTTATTCAGTGCAGAACATCGTGTGTATCATGTCTGTGAACATGCAGCAAACTGGGAGAAAAATGCAGTGCCTTCCAGCTCAGTGGGACGTGACTTTTCCAGGGAGTGATCTCCAGCCCAACAGCAGATGAGCCCCAGCAGCATTTCCCTCCAGGAAAGCACGGGCATCCATTCTGGGTACTCCTTATGGAGACTCCAGGTAATTTTCCTTGCTTGCTCTCGCACTGGCTGACAGCATTTTCAGCCAGGGAGCTGCATTCACCTCACAGAGCAGAAAAGCACAGGGTACAGTCTTCCAGTTTGACACGGGGAAAAGATCAGAAGTGCTTTTTTAACAAAAAAACATACATTTTAACAACCACGCTCACTCTATTTCCAACTCCCTTAGCTGTTGGATAATGTGTATCTTTAAAACTTTTAATGAAACACAGGAAATTCACGTTCCTATTACTACACTAAGTGGAATTAGCTTATATAGGCAGAAAGAGATTCCATCACAGACACATACATTTAGATACTATTTCAGCTTTGAATCAGCCTAATAATAGAATAATTTAGAGAACTGTACTAAGCTTTCATGAATTTCATTTTGATAGCACAAAAACTATTATGATGAAAACCCATGGGCTTTGGAGAAATACACACATTCTGAAAAATAAAAATAATAATAATTCTGTTTCAATGAAAAATAACATTTTTTCAGTTCTTTCTTGTGCTTCTTAAAAGCAGTGTAATCTCTAAGATTTAATCTATAAAGTTGTACTGCTTAAGTATAGACATAATGCAGCTAAACGTTCCATTAAACAAATAAAGGTGGCTCAATTTCTTTCAAGTATCAAAATCTGAAAAAATACTAAATTTCAAAGTAATGTATTCTTATTTCAGCAGAAATTTCCATTTTCCAATCAGTTCTTAAGAACATATTTCTATAGCATTATCATACAGTCAAGTTTACTTTCTTTCACATGTCCTAAAACATTTTGTCTGTGTAATTTTCAATACATACACTTAACATGCCTAACAGTTTGTCAAGGTCAGTAACACACTATCACCTCAGATGCTTTTTGAAATTATTCCTCATGTTCCCTGTATTACGAATAAATGCAAAGGAAAATAAATGGCTGAAAATTGTGATGCATAACAAATAACTGAGAATCTGCTGACCACCAGTTTGCTTATTTGAGAAATACTGAGGTAAACTGTAATGAAATGAAGCAGTGATACAGTGGACAAATAAAGGTGATCAATCTCCGATCTATAACAAAGATTTTCAATGGGAAGTTTGTTAGTGAAGTTTTCCCCTCAGAGCCCAGTCCTTGTGCGTGGTTCCCACCATGACCCTCCCTCAGGACATTCAATATCAGAGAGCACAGACTCCTCTGCTGGATGGGAGCACAGCATCAAACTCCAATTTCAGCAGAGCAGGTACTGCTCCTTTGGGTGCCAAGGCACCTCCAGATAGAGGGTTTATAAATATTAAACTTGTGAGATTTTCATTCCAGTTTCACTATAAATAATGTAGGAATGTAACCTCCATAGTAACTGCTTCATGCCAAGACTCCTTCTTCCAAGCAACATCCCAGGATTAGACTGCGCTAGCCTACTCTAAAAATAAAGTCACCCATCATGTGGCCTTGCACCAGATATGAGTAATCTGTTTTCTTCCATCTCCAGCTTTCCACTAACATGGCAGTTTGGAACACAAGCCTTTTCCTGAGCAGAAAATAAAATAGATGTTATGTCAGTGAGACTAAGCCTGGGAAAACTGCTTGCATTGCATTAAGGGTTGCCTTACAATGACACCAAAATGTATCTCCATGGGACTACTTCTTCTCAATTCTATGGTAAAGTACAGTAAAGAGATTTTTTTTTCCTAAGTTATGTAACAAGACCCCAAAATGAAGATTCAGATACTTGTATTGTAAAAGTACAAAAAGCTTCAAGCAATAAAATAGCATAGAGCTCTTAATTAGTTTTCAAGGGTTACATTTTGTCACCATAAAGTGGGACAGAAACAAGAAGGCAGAAAGGGCAGAATGCTCCCCAGAGGACTATGTAAGGTGTGAACAGAAATTTAGTCTCTAGAGCTCATGCTCTGCATCCTGTACTCAAACATTAATCTAAAAGGAAGCACACAGTGACAGAACACAATCATTCTGACTGATTAAAGTGAAGGCATATATCAGAAAAACTGGCATTTTACAGATGATACTAAAAATAGATCTAATAGATCAAGAATGGCAGAAGAAATTAAGTATTTTTGAAAGTACACATACATTTGGCTTCCAGGAAAAAAACAAACCAACAAACCAGTTTGACAGCAAAGGCCAGGGAAATTTTTTCTTTGGTTGTGTATCTTTCTTGTACCTTTATTAGTTATGGGACTCTGAGGATCTAATTAGTTGAAGTTAGAATTAATTCTGGTCTTTTTCTCTTTGTGCACAAGCAGAGGAGACATCTCAGAATATGTACTGACAGGTGGATAGATTGCTAAAGACTTCTCCAAAAGGCAAATGCTGCTTTATGCCCCTGGTACTCATCTCTGAAAAACACCTTCAGTCCAAAGAACACTGACAGAAACTACCCAAAGTATCTGTTTTTACCTGGGAAGAGTTTGGTGATTTGCTAAAGAGAATGTTTCCATTTTTAACTCAAGGACTTTCCTTTTTCCTTAATCCCTCATTCAAACAGAAACAAACACACACAGAGACCTTAGAGCAGTCAAGTTCACCAGAACAATGGTCATTTTTGGTTGGCTAAGACCAAAAAGGGCAGGCTGCATGAATTCTTTTCTTGTGTAGATGATGATGAAAACCCCAGTACTGTCCATTACAAATCTTCATGTGTAAATGTAATTCACCCATAAACAAACTTATTGATGCAAAAAATCTTAAAGTGTCTGTGGGATTTATGCACATCTTTACCTTAAGAGAAAAAAAAAGGCAGCCATACAACTTCCTACCGGAGCACATTAAAGAAGAAGAAATTATGAACTCAAAACTAATTTCCAAAAGTGACATGAAGAAACAGAGATTTGACCTAAGGCATGCTATCTCAAATTTGCATCAAAGCTCCCCATGGGCTGCCATGAGCTGGCACAATTCACACATCTGTGGCTGGGAATTTCAGCTAGCACTGACTGCAGCAGCACTGCAAGGGCTGGCTCGAGGAAGGGGTGAGCTATGTGTTTACCATATGTCAGCCATTATGGCCAAGTGTGGCTTTTCAGAAAAGAAATGCTTCATGAAAATCAAAAGCTAAACTATCTGGAGCACAGATTTTGTATGATCTTCACAAAAATTACAAGTGAAAAAATAAAAATTGAACACTGAAATGGCATGAATATCAGTTGCCTGCAAATCTGTGAATGTACTCTAATTTACTTTTGCATATATTATAAACTAATTCACAGAGATATAAAAAAATAATGTGAGAGGAAACAAGGCAGGGTTGTACTTATTTCCTTCTCTGATTCCAGCTGACCACTTGTCCTTTGTAAAGAAACAGCAACCACTGACTTCATGTGAGAGCATTCCAAATGCATAAAGGACTTCTGTAAAGGTAAGGCATACAAACAAACAAGCAAGCAAGCAAACAAAAAGAAACAGTTTTATAATCTAAAACATTTTCCCTTCTGTTTGAAGGTAACAAGATAAAACACAAGAGGTCAAACACCCTGTTTCAGAATCTGGAATTACAGCCAAGATCAGAGAAGAGGGGTGGACATGTACACTCAAGGATTCTGTGATGACAAAGGGAGAATAAGCAAAAGGATTATTGTCTCTCACCTCTGAAACTAACTCTGAAATGGGCTATTTGTGTATGGAAAGACTCCAGTCAAGGAAATGATGCACACTACTCCAGAAAACCTGAATATACCTTTGAAAATTAAAAAAAAAAAACACCCCCCACAAAAAAAAAAGCCAGTAAAAAAAAAACCCAAACAAACAAACAAAAAACCTTAAATAATTTAAGTGGCCAGGACACTTTGAGAATATCCTAAATGACTAAAAACATTCCTCTGTCCCATCCCTCACCTTCTAATTACCTGCCACTTCATGTGTTTGCCTCACACACTGAGGACTTGCTTCTGTGTTGGAGTTAACATTTTTAGGAGAACAGAGGCATGAGATCCCTCTAACCACCACCCACTGTGTCCATATCGACATCTGAACTAGTGCACAAGACTTCCTTTTTCATCAGTGAAGAGACCTAGAGGAGAATATACAATAACTCACCTAAACTTTCAGACAGAGCTGAGATTCAAAGTTTTGACAGAGGTGACAGAAAATGAAGCACATGAAAACTACAGTCATCACACATTGATCATACTTCAGTCACCTCTCTTAGACCATTTTCCTTCTTTGCCCCTCTTGCCCAGAGCTGGATGCAGTCTCACCCTGAACTTCTCACAGTCACACATTTACAAGAACTTTGTCACAGCAGATCTGCAGATGTTTTTCTGTACCTAAATCCGTTTTTTTGTATTATAAATCATTAAGGTCCAAAGAAAAATGGTGGGTTTTTGAAATGTAGGGTTCTCTGGACTAATATCCAAATTCCCTCCTCTAGGAATTGTGAAAATAAGTAATAATTCTAAGTTTCATTAAAATTTAAAGCTACAATTGACTGTGGTGGCTCCTAAATGCTCCCTCCCAGAGCAGAAGTGGCTCATGATGCACCTCAGTGTCCACCAGTGGCCACAGTCACTCACCACGAAGCCAAACCATTCCCAGGAGTCTCTGCTGGTATTCCCACTCTGCCCACATTGCCCTGTTTCTCCTGGAATCCTGGATCATGAAGGTCACTCTACACAACATATTTATTCTGACTAAATTGTAGAAATTTGACATGCAGAGAGAGTGAACAGCAAGCTTGACAGTGATTGAATGCAACTGCTTTGAAGTTCTGCCAGATTTAGACTGACTGTATCATATAATATTTGGGAATGCACTGTGAAAAACTGCTTTTTTTGCTTCCTTTTTATCTACACAAACACATTTTAAAAACAAATCTGCTTTTTTTTTTGACACAGTATAGTAATAACCTGAGTCCCTGAATACCTTAGCATTAAAGAAAGTCTTGCTTTTACAAAATTGCTGAAGATCACTGAAATGTAACCTTTGTGACAGGTCAATAAACTTCAGATCAGTAAACACAAACATGCCTTTGCCTCCAGTGAACATATTCCATTTTAAGAGCTGTGTTCATCCCATCTACAAACACAATTTAGTGTAAGCAGTCACATTTTATTTCCTCACTTTAAAAATGCCCAGAGATTATCTCTAATGTTTATGCTTTGAATTGCTTGAATAAAAGGCTATTTGAGAAAGTTGGATACAAACATTTCCTGCAATTTTTAATAAAAACCGTATTAGAGTTGGGTATTTGATGCACCAAATTATCTTGTAAATAAGAAAAACAACTCTTGCACTGCACTTTTCTTTAAATGGAATAAATTTCTGTTCTATACACCTAGTTAAAATTAATCACAAACAAAATTGTGGTGCCAATTAGTTTTCATTTCACTACCTCTATCACTGACTTTATGTGGAGAGGTGTTTTTTACTACTTCCTAGACATTCACTGCACAGCAGGACTCATGCAGAGTGAGCACTATTCCTTTAGTATTTTTAAGTGGCTCTCCTGGCCCTCTAAATTACCCACTACGTGATTTTACTTTAGGAGCTTCAGCATTGTTGCCACAATCTACAACTGAATTCTGAACATAATACCAGAATACAAGAAGTACACATTTTCAAACACTAAATTAAGCTCACTGCACACAGGACAACCTGGGGGATGTGTGCAGTGAGGTGACAAAGTTGACAGCTCCAAGTAGAGATTTTTCTGCACAACAGAAACACAACAGTCCAACTGTTTGTATAATATGCTGACAGAGAGCTACTAAAGCACTCCAGAAAACCATAAAAATACCTACTGTTGTTGTATTTCTTCCCCACTGAGACTTAGGAAATATTCCCAGGAATATTCTCAGGATTTTAGATTGATTAAGACACAAAAGTTTATGAAACAGATGTGAAGTGTTTTGTTGCCACTTAAAACATAAAGCTGGAGTTGGAGCCTGCACTGGTATATCAGAAACCTGGGATGGATTGATGCCTTGAGGGCTACCTGGAACAGAGGCTGGACAGTGTTAAAGGAATACAGCAGGGATTTATGAACAGGCCTTCAGAGGATACACCTTGGGCAGTATAGGAGCCTGGCTGAGGCTACACCCAAGATGGATGAGGGGTCATGAGTTTTCACACTTTTGTAAGTTTTTTCCATTTACATATTGGGGTTAATTGCACAATTACAGCTTCAGGTTATGAAGTCCCATCCTCTAGATTTCTCTCTTCAATTCGCTGTTGTTTCTATTTTTGGGACCTGAAGCTGCAATGGTGTCATTGGTTCCCAGGCTGGAGAAGGATTGTTTTGTGTAGCTAAACTGTCAGGAGACCTTGCTAACACTCTATATGAAGTTCAGAGTTACACACTAATGCAGTGCAGAATCTGGAAAACAGGAAAGCTAAAACTTCAGGCATCAGGACCAAGCAAGTGCCAGGATCAAGAACAGACCAGTGAGAAGTGCTTCAGTGTTAGGCCTTGCAGTCTCAGGAGTTGCACAGATTTGCTGGTTCTGATTCACCTCTCACCAAGAGCAGCAGATGCTGCAAAGTTGCATAATGTGTGTGAAGCATGGAACAGCTCAGTGACAGCACAGACAAGGGCAGGAACAGCCACTTCATCTGTTCTGGTACAAACTCCTGCCCTCAGGAGAAGCAGGTGAAGAAGCAGCTCCATGGCTCAAGGCAGCACTCAGAAGATCCTTTCTGATGTGCAAAGGGAAGCAGGAGAGAGCCTGCATTCACAACTGACATTCAGCACCAGCTAACACATGCCTGGACAGGGCATTGCTCTGAGTTAATCACCTGGGCTGTTGGCCCACTCTGACTTGTAAATAAATCCATCTGACTTTATGACATTGGATAATGGAGTTTCAGTGTATTTGTAACAAATAAGAGCACCCAGAATAACCAACGCTTGTGTAATGTCAAAAAAAAAAAAAAAAAAAGAAAAACAGTCTATTCTACTGTTTTTACACATAGAAAACATTTCAGAGCTTTCAAAGCATTATTTTTTTTAAAAAGAAGAAACACTTAAGAAAAATAATCTTGAAACCATGAGAAAGTTAATAAGAAAATGTGAAAGACTTCTACTTGTAATCCAAAATAAATTAGAACTTTCTTACTGCATCTCCTCAGTGTGCTGTTCTAGTACTTCAGTTAGGCAAGGCATTTAGGGTTGAAAACCTAAGACTGCAGGAGACACAGGTAATAATCTTTGTATTATGCCTAATTTTTCCAACAATCATTGCCATAAAGAGAAATGCAAGTAAAGGGGATTTTTTTCTTCTCATTACAAACTCTACCTTCCTGAGGCAATATCAGAATTTTAATGACTCATATATTCTGTGAATGAGCACAATGAACACTACCACTCTGACACTTTCAATGTGCTGTAATTTGATTTGCTGGCAATTCCTATTCTTTCCTGTTTACAACCTGCAGGAAACAGGTGAAATATCTAGCCAGTCAAAATAGTGAATATTTATAAGACTGAACTTTATGGATTAATTTTACCTCTCCAGTATAGTGGAGAGCTTTTCCTTATTATGCATTTTGAGAAACCATTATGCACATGCCCAAGCAACAGCAGTCATTCCAAGAGCAGCCCTTATTATGAGGTGAAACAGCTTCAGGGGAGAACTTTGCCAGATGTTTAGCAAGTCTCCCAAAAGTTTAAACTCTTCCCACTTTACAAAGCAGACACACAACTGCTAATGCCCCTTGCTTGGTGCAGGGCTGAAATGAATTTTTAAATTTGCAGTTTCTCTGGGCTGTGCCAAGGGCACAGGGAGAAAGCCAGGGGATGCTCCTGGGCTGCGGATGAGCCAGCTGCAATGGAAGGTGCCCAGCAGTGTTGGGTGACACAGGGACCAGTCTGTCCCCTCACATGCCACCAGCAGTGTGGTCACACTGCCAGGATGAGCCTGCTGTCCTCCAGATAAGGGCTGGCATCCTCTCCTTTCATGGTAAGAGATGTTCCCCACAGAATTCATACCTGACTCTGCTGGGATGCAGTGGCTGCACCTTGCCTCTCCCACCAGGCAGCCCAGCCCTGCCCTTTGCTCTGCCACACAATGAGGGAGACCTTTGATAAAGGTTCCCTGAACCGAAATCATTGATAAGAGTCTGGCAAAATTAATATTTTAGGCCTCTTGATTCCCTTTTTTAATGGACTAAACAGAAAAGCCTCTAATTTTGTAACAAATAGACTGCAAGTCCATGTGTTCATGCTCTAAGATGTCAGCAAATAAACAGACACATATCACACCTCTAGTTCAGGACACTTCCAGTCACACAATAATTATATTAGTATTGCTGCTCAGCCAATATGCTGCATGGCCTGCAGTACACACAGAGCTCTCCAGTCCCTCCACATACATCAGATCTCTCTTCTTTCCAAACTGGAAAAAAAAGAAATGGAAATTGATGAGCAGGGTGGTTTAGTCTCTGTCCTCCAGTGTTCGCTGTTACAAATGCTGCCTTGTTAATAATTACTCCTTTTTTCCAGTTTATAGTGATATCCATTCACCTTTTTGGCTTTGACCTACTCAAGGACAGAAACAAATCTTTATTGCAAAGCTTGCTTTCCTTCACCTATATCCAGACCTCTAAAGCCAGTCACTTTTGATAATTCAGATTTTCACAGCTAACTTTCATATGACAATATATTTTTTTATGGCTCGATATCTTAGAGGAAACATAATTTTAAAAACTAAGTAATTTTTAATATATATTTTAAATGTTTAGGAAACAATTAGAATCCTGTTTTCCATACTCTCCTTTATAACCTTAAAGAGCAGTTTCAAACTGTTTTATTCGCTCTGACTTACACAATCACCTGAAATACCACAACATTTTTAAATTATCTTTGTAATTTTTTAAGTGCTGTTTGAAACAACAAAAAAGGCCTCAGCAAGGATCAAGATGCAAGAACACATATTAAGGATGAAATCACATTGATACACTTCATATACATTAAAAATTAATGCAAGATGAATGGTGAACACTGAATAAGTGGCTTTTTGCACAAAGACTTCCAAGTCATATTTCTGTCTGATGACAGAAGTCTATTTAAAAAATTAAGTAACAATCTTGCAAGGTTATGAAATATTAATATATTAGAGAATAAAAGAAAATAGGCTTCAGACAAAACAAAAATAACTCACCTGTGGTGAAGGTGAGAGAACAGCCCTGCATGACAGCACAGGGAACTATCAAGAAACAGAAGTGCATTGCCAAGGGTTTTGTTTTGATGATCAGGGGGATAAGTACAGGCAAACAAACACCTATTAAAAGGATAATAATAATGTACTTCTTTCACTAGTTAAAATATCACTTGAAAACTTCTTATCTCATATATATCTATCTATCCACCCATCCATCCATCCATCCATCCATCCATCCATCCATCCATCCATCCATCCATCATTTCAGTTCCAGATCAAAATGAAACACACTGCACACTGAGTGGCAGGGAAAACTGTTTTTCCTCTGTTGTTCAAGGACTGGTATCCTAGATTCATTAAATCTCACCAGAAATGTAGGATGTGTTAAAGAAGTAATTGAAAATAAATATTATACTTATTTGAAATTACAAACCACTTCACACTGTTAATTACTTCAGCAAGCTGTGTACTTTTACACTTGCAATCACTCACAGAGAGGAGATTACTGCTTAGGCAGACTCAAAATAAATACACATGCTAATAGATGCCAAAAAATTTAAAAATTAAAAAGAATGTTTTCCTCAAACATCTTGAAGACATTGATTTGTGAAGAAAGAAAACATTCCCCCAAACTTCTGGGATTGGTATGGAATAAGAGTAATTTCCCACGCAGAGCAATATATTAAAATCTACAAATGAATATTGAAAAAGGGTTGGGTGTTTTTTAAATACAGGAAAATTTAAACATAACTGCAAGAATGAAATTATAATATTACTTAGATAATGGCAAGACAATGTGATTATCACATGATTAAAATGGATCACTATTAGACAAAACTTCCCTGTGACTTATTAGTGATAGTCACCTTTTCTTTACATTGCATAAAACAAAAACAAACTTTTCAACGATGGAGTTTCACCAAACTTTGTACGAGTGTCTTCCCTTAAATAAGAGCAGAATAACAACTTCAGGTCTATTTAAGATGACACAAAAACAGGTTTTTACAAGCTTAAGTGGCAACATTTTTATATGTTTACATGAACTCCACCACATGAAAACTTTAACTCAAGATTACAGGTAATATGGTGAAAAGCAGTTTCACAACCATGGCCCCATGACACCAGAAGTGTTCCTGCAATTAAAAATAGTTTCCCAAAGTCACTATGATTTATGGGCTAAGTGATTTGGCTGTGTCTGGAAAACCTTTAGAGCATGGCTTTAAAATTATATATTTTGATCCAGTAAGAAATGATTACAAGGTGAATTTTTAATGTCTGTCTAGTGCAGGGCATGGAGATAGAGAGAATATCCCTTCCTACATCTACCTCTGTGATTTCTTATGCCAGTCATGGAACGATTCTACAAGATCTCCATAAAAAGTACAGAGGAGATGCTGCTGTTGCCTGCATTTGAGATTGATTATTCTGCAGCTTTTCTACCTCTGTAATTCAGGGAGTATTTGAATGAGTATTCTAGTAAAGATGTTTTCACAATATGTAAGGTATTTTCTGCTTTCAAATGCATGACACATCAGCACGGTGTAAGTGGTAATATTCACCTAATATTTCCATGCATGTCTGGGTCTTTAGCAAGGTAGAAAAATCTTCAGCTTCAGTAAAAAATACTTCCATTGTTTGTTTGCTTTCCCCAGCTGAAGAAAGTAGCGTCCTATTGGGAGGGTCAAAAAGATTGTGACACCTGCTTTACTGTTTCAGAAGATAACCACAATACTCACAAAATGTGTTGGATATGGTTGATGCTAAATTTATTACACTGGCCAGTGACCCAACTTTCTCTTAATTACCTTCATTATTTTTCTTCAACAGATAAAATTAGATTAACTTTGATAACAAAGGAAATATCAATTCAATATTCTAACTTTAGTTACATTTCCTGATAATTCTGTTGTAATATTCAGAGAATTAAATGTCATAAGGAAAAAAATATTAATGTTTATATAAATTCTGCACAGAGAATTTCTTCTTTATATAATAAATAGTTTTCTGTGAAAAATGAGCTTTGTATTAGTTCTTTGAAAAAAAAGTCCAAATCTTGGTTGTTTCTGAACACAAATTGAACAATAATTGTCTTGAACAATAATTATTATGCATCTTGTCACTGAGTGAAAAATGAGGTGCTTATCCTGGGCATTGCATCAATAACTGTCACCTCTCCTCAGAGCTCCATTGCAGCATTTCCTATTCCTGTTTACATCTCTGTGACAGATAGAGGCACACCTCACAGGGAGAGAGCAGGGCTGCAGCAGTGCCCAAGCCATTCTTTGAGCAGGAGACCTACAGTTCACTTACACCAGCAGAAATTATGCTGTAAGCCAACTGTGCATAGTGTTCATCCAGTGCCAAATAACTTCAATAAATGGTGCTATAATCTTCCTAGATGTTGGTAATATAAACTGTTATAAACTACATTTGAAGTGCTGTTGTCCTTTTACTTTTTTTCCTTTTTATATTAATGCTGGCTGCCAATGCTAAGAAAGCATAACACAGAAAAACAAACTACAGGGAGCTCTTACAACAACAAATATTCAAACATCAGAACTTTTTATTACTATGATTCTTAAGTTGTTCTGGGCTTCAAAGTTAGTACTTATTTAGAAATTCCCACTGAAATATAGTGGTTTTGGTTTCACTAAATTATTACCCAATTTTAGAAGCTGGACGTTAAATTATTAAAGACAAGAATGTGAAATACTATTATAGAGTAACCCCCACAGATGTTTGGCCAATAATTTTTCCAGTTTTTATAGAAGAATTTCTCTTCCTAGCCTGAAATCACTTTTTGGATAACTGAAGTTTCTTACACAGCATTCTCCAGACAGAAGACAAGATTCCTGTTGGAGCTTGCTGACTTTCCTTGCTCAGTTTAAAGGACTTCCCAGTAACACCAAACCTGTTCCTTTTTCAGACTTCCCAGCACTCCCTGACTTCCAGACCCAGGTAACAAACAAGCACTTGGCAGTGACTTCATCATGAATTTTATTTGAAAACTGCTCTTAGGCTGAGATTTCAGAGAAATTCATGATCGAATAGAGAAATATTTTAATTCCCATGCAAAAGCACCCCACTGTGTTGGGAACGCAGCTCCAAGAGTTTAAAATAACTGGGGGAAAACCAAACTAAAAGCATGGGGACAAATTCCCCAATGTGCTGGGGCAGATGGCCACAGCTCAGTGCTCTTGTGCATCAGCACTCACTCAGTTAGAGAGGCTGAAAGGGGGGAGAGGAACCTCCCAGTCAAGAAGTGCTGCTGACACAGCAGGACAGGGGGCTGCACCTGGGCACCAGCCCTGCTCTTTACAGCACAAGTTCCAGTGAGTCAATCCAATCCAAAAGGGCACTTAAAAATCAAGTTTAAATCAGTAATCTACTATTAACCCCAGTTACTCACAGCTGCAGTGTTCCACAGCAACACACCCCAACCAGAAAGTGACCAGGTTTGTAGCATTTTCTGTTAATTACATGAAAATAATTAATTATTCTTTAACATTTCCCCTAAGACTGGTAATTTTCAGGTGCTATCTAATAAATGAATCGTTCTGGTTAGGTAAAACATCTCAATTGTTCATTCCAACTTGGCAAGCTCAGCATTAACACCAATGCACAAGCTCCATAAAATTCAACCACCGTGGCAATCAGCAACTCCAGATGCACACTCAACACTGTAATTAAGTCATACAATGAGAAGTTTAGCTATCTGTATTTCCTCTTAAATATTCTACACCAACTGCACCGCTGTTTAAATTATTTCTGATTTATGTCATCCTGTTTTGGGCACATACACTGCAATTTAGAATGACAAGTCCTTATATTTCAGCTGCCTGGTAAGTGAAACAGGAGCGTGCCCCACGCTGCCACAAGGAGAGCCAAGCTCTGGGCTGCAGCAGGGCTTTGCAGGGAGCTCTGTTCAGTAAAGGAGAACCTGCTCCTGTCCTGCATTCCTGCCTGAGCACAGCTGCAGGGAAATGACATTTCACCTGCACACAGATGACACTTCCAGCTGGAGCACCACGCTCCCGCTGCTGGTACCGATCCATCACTCTTAAAATTATCTACACAACGAAAAAAATTCTGCTTAGAGCAGGGGATGACACATCTCTTCTTTGACCACTTTGAGAAAAAATAAAGAACCAAGGGATGGATGGATATTGCACATATGTATTTCCTTTCACTGTAAAGGGCATGGACATGATTTGGTTCATGGCATTCCTTGATAAAAACAATAATTTAATATAGTCAGCAGCACCAGCAATGAGAGGCATATTCCAGTGATAAAAGCCAACAAATGTACATACAACTGAGGTAATTCCTTCCTAGTGGACATTATTTTATCCACAAAAAATGTATTTTAAAAGTACTGACACAATTCTAAATAACTGTACCAGATATCAGTACCCCATTTACTCTAGAAGTTATCCTGTAGATTCTTTTGATATAATTTGTCACATGCACTGCCTCAAGACATGGGAGAAATGGTATAAAAATATTGAGTGGGGGTTTTCATTAAAAAATTCAACTCTATTTCAAGCACAGCTAACAATCTTTAGCTGCAACATTTACATACAAAATAGTGAATTGCAACATGCAGAATAACAGATTTTTCATTATGTCTGGAAAAAAAAAGATTCCCCATTATTGGATACATCATACAGTGATAGTGAAGAACACTAGGAGACACGTGCACCTTCAGTAGACATTTAAAATATTAATTGCAAAGCACAGCATATTTGGCAAGTCCTTCACTGCTACTTCCACTCAAGTGTAAAACAAGATTACTGTGAATTCTCATGTGCTATAGTCTTTCCACCTCAGGCAATGATCTTAAACCTCATTAGCTGAGGAGGTCTGTGTGGGATCAGGACTGAAAATGTGCAAAGAGTCAAGATTCAAAGCTGGAGGATATTTGTACGTGAGAAGAATCCAAGCACGCACACAGAACACTCATCTGCACATCTCTAATCCTCTCATTAGATACAAGAACCTGCACTTTCTTTCAAACACCACAGCAAACACCATGCTGAGGCTGCTCCCCCAAGACTCCTAGAAATCAATTGTTCTGGGTTTTATTTTTTGGTCTATTAAACTTGATTTTACTTGATACACACACGGATTGACTCTGCACACCCTTTGTTCACTCTAAAGCACTCTCCCCTTTTCTGCAAGGCTGTGTGATGGAATCAAGTGAATCATGCAAAGGCAAAGCCATAAATGAGCTGGAATGGAGATGCTCTCAGAATATTCCAGATCAGACAAGACTTCCTGTCCATTACTACAGTCAGATTACCAGGAGTTAACTTCCCACATCAGCCTAGCCATGGCTTTGGCCAGAACAGCTGTCACTTGACCTCACCTGTCCTTACCCTGATCACCACATTCATGGGGTTTAACACTAGCAGTCATTCAGAAGCCTTTTGAACCCATGTACAACACCTTGATTAAAAATCCATACCACTGATTCAGAAAGCTCCTTTTCCAGACACAGAATGTTCTTCTTTGGTGCAAGATACCTAGATCTGCAATTCAAAATTTTCTAACTTTATACCAACTTATTCAACACATTAGTTACTTATTTGCCAAGATAAATAAATTTTCATTTTTTTTTTCTGTGGAACACACAGGTTCTCTTTTCTTCTCAATTATTAAAAAAAATAGATATATTTTTAGCCTTACTTCCAGCATTCTCTGCCAAATTTAGCTATGATTAGACCTATGCCTTTTTTTAGAATTTCACTGCTGCCAAATAATTTGTAACAAAAACTACAGCAATTCATATTTGCTCCTTTTAGTTACACTCTGATATCATTTAGCACTTGTCCACTGCCTAACATGCAGTACTCTCAAGCTTTTGCATTTTTATCTATTTCTGTTCATCCTCATTACTCCCTTGTTGATTAACTTCCCTTTTTAATCACTTTTTTTTTATTCCAAAGTAGTTTTCTTTCGCGATTAATGAGTTGTATTCTTTGGCACCTAATGAATCAGACTCGCACAGTTCCAATTATCATTGGTGTTCTTGTTTCAGCATTTCCTCCCACTCCATTCTCTCCTAACTGCTTTCAAATTCCCATACATATATTTATATATTAAACTGAGAAATATGCTGGGTTTACTCTGTGACATTGACTACACTGTGTTTTTTCATACCAAACAAAACTATCATAATCACTTTTAGTTCAGTGATCAGTGGCTTAAAGTAACAGTGGCACAGCAAAAGGAGGGTCTATGTAAGCTAAGGAAGCTGTTTTTCATAAAACACTAACTAAAGACTTCACACACTCTAAATACCTGTGATATCTTCAGTTTTTTCCTCATTCCCAAGAGGAATAAAAAGAGAGGATGGCAGGAAGTGTGCTACATTTATTCTGCTCATCCTCCATGACAGAATATGGGGGAGAAGAAAATGATGTGCTCCACAAGGAATAGCACCCAACTTGAAAGGCAGGCTGAGAAAAAAGCTTCCCAGAAACAAACTGCTGAGCTGAACTAGAAACAGCTCTTCATCTTTTGAGAGCTGAGATAAAATCATATAAAGATATTTCTTGGAAATTCCCCCTATGCATGCTTTCGGCACAAAGTTTGAATTCTTAGCGAAAAATTCTCTCAGCCTTTTGTTTTCTATTTTGAAAAAAAAATATTGAAAAAGAGAGGGAAAAATAAACAAAAGCAACGAGACAGAAAAGTTTCACTAAGGTAATTGCTCCTCATGTTTTCATAGAGGCACAGGCGTGCTGATATATTTCACAGGATTGTCTGAGGTGGAAGGGACCCAGAAGGATCACCAAGTCCAACTTTTAGGTGAATGGCCCGCACAGGGATGGAATCCACAACTTGGTGTTATTGGCATCATGCTCTGACCAGCTGGGCTAATTTTGGGGTCACTGCAAGGGACCTATTTTAATGTGCAGTCAGGAAAAGCTCATTATTACTGAACTAAGCTTCCTGAAGGTTTATTTTAGGTTCTGTGTTCCTCAGCTGCTAGATCCTGCTTTGCAGATATTTAAAATCTAAGTGCATGTTCTGTGGGCAGAGGCTGCACCTCAGTCATGAGGAAAGTAAAATGTGTGTGAACCAGCAGTCAATGACTCAATTTTACAAACATTATGTTGAAAGGGATTATTAATGCCATAATTCCAAAATAATTTACACACACTTATTCCCCCCCTTCTATGAATGAGGCTTTTAAGTGTTCAAATCACTGCTGAAAATTAGGTAACCTTGAAAAATGTTATTGTGTATATAGTAATAATAGTTTTCCCAAAAGTTGATAAAATACAGATTTAATTATGCAGGTTATGTACATCAGTAACTTGCATGTGAGTAAGCTCTCTGCATAATAATATACACACATAATATACATTGATAATACACAATTATAATTGAATGCTTGTAATTATTTTCAGGATCAAAGCCCTTATTAAAAATCCCAATTAAAGTGTTATAATGGTCGTAGTCATGACGGACTTGCATGTGGATATAATGAAATAAAGCCCTGTAATAAGTGGGATGATTTGCATATACAATTAGATAATCTTAAAAATGATCAGTGTAGGGCTGACAAGTGCTAAAAGAAGAGAGACTAAATTGTGCTATCACTAACAGTTAGTAGGGAAATAAGAAAAATTACTAAATCCAAAGCTTGGTATGCCTCAGAGACATGGTGAACCTAGCAAACGACCAAAGTGATGGAAAACCCGAAGGCATGGGATGTTTGCCTGTCTCTGGGCTAATGGCCTGACACTAATCTCTGGGTAATGACCAGCACACCAGCACAGAGGCTCTGCAGCAAGGAAGGAGCTCCTCCAGCCCAGCTCCCACCCATCCCAGCACAGAGCACCGTGGGGACCCTGCCTGGCTAAACTGAAACTGCTCCCAAGGTGAACTTGTTTGTTCTCATTCCCCTCACTCTGCAGGCTTCTCATTTTGTTGCTACACTCTGAAGATTTAACAGGTTTTCTTTCAGTATTGCTAGGTCAGCATTAAGGTAATTGAGTAACTACAGCTCAATGGAAACAGGGGTGTGCTTATTAAAAAGTATTTCCAGTGCAGAAGATTGGGACTAACAAATATTCTCAACTGACGTGTTACAGAAAACCTGCAAGGGAAGCTATACCACAGCCTGGATTCAGTGTCAGTAATGCAGAAGGCAGAAATATGTCAGAGCATTTGAGCTGTGCTGCCACTGACGCACCACCCTCTCTCCCTGCTGAGGGCCTGGACTTCCATGTCCCATTTAAATCACATGCTCCTCAGCAGCAGGGCTCCCAGATGCTCCGAGTGCGCTACATTTAAAGACCACTTCTGCAAAGAACCTCCACACATGTTTCTCTGCTCCTAGGGACAAAGTAACACTTCCCCAACTCTTATTTCATTTTAACTGAGACAGCAACGACGCCTAGTTTGTGCTTAAGGCCAAATATACTTGCACTAGTACTAACAGCAGATTAATCATTGAATTGCTTTTTTTAAAATGCTATTTCCAGCATTAAGATGCTATAAAAGGTGTCTACCATCAGCAGAGCCACAGCTGAAGTGGTAATACAAAACAAGAGGGATGTACAGATGAAACAGAAGATTTCAGCCTGCTGCTCTGAGCAGGCTCGTGCTGCAAGAAGCCCAGGGCACGTCCATGGGCATGGGAAGCACCTGGAGCATCCCCCAGGCTGTGGGGGTCAAAAGGCAGGCATGGCCTTCCTGTATCAGAAAATGAACAAGAGCTTTTGAAATCTGGGACTGTAAAAACTCATAGAGACACAGGGAAGAAACTACTGACAAGGATACCATCAAAGACAGGCACAACCAATGTTTAGATTTGCTTTCTGCCTTAGCAATAGGGATCACTACTTGCTTTTGTGGAAAACAAAGGCTAGAGACACTTAGAGCTACCACTTGGGTATAACCAGTTTGCTTAAGAAGATTATACATTGCAATTTGTTTTAAAATTTCAAGCAAGCATAAGAACATAAACCTATAAACTAAACTAGGTCCACCAGGGAGAACTGGAGAATTGTTTCTATGCAAGACACACACTGTAACATTCACCCAGATCTTAGGAATTCAGCTTTACTATCTAGTACATGTTGTATTTCAAAGAGGACCCACCATCAGCATCAGGAAACAAATGAAAGTGCAAGTGAAACAACATCATAAAATCTACAAAAATCATTGCAAATCCCAACTCTATTTGTACAATTTGTCAGGTTCAGCCCTGCCAACACTGTGTCACTGCTGCATCCTCCAAAAGGCATGGCAGCACTGCAAACGTTTCTTTTAACAAGAGCAGTCCAGAGCTTTTGTTTGGTAATAAAGTAAAGCTCTTAAGCATTATTACTTAGATAAAAACTTTAAATTGTATAATGGATTATTTTTGCACTACAGAATGGCTTACTTGGTAGCTTCCTGTAATAGTTCGCCCATGCATTAATTTCTTGAATCTATAAAAATGGTGTCTAGGTAATTTTTCCTGTAGCTTTCTTTTAAGCATTACTCACACAACACACACATTTAGTTTCTCCATAAGTTTCTTAGTAAAACCTTTTTTACTTAATCCTGCCGAGTGCAGAGAAACAGCTTCCACAGCTAGATCTTACTAACGGGGATGGAAAAGAGGAGACGTTTTTGTTGTACTCTTCACACGTTTTGGCTATGTTTTTTACCTTTAAAAAGCATGGCTTAAAGTAAATAAATAAATTTTTGTTCTTACATAGGTGGTGAAAGTATTGGAACTGAGATATTGGATTATACTCATTTCATGCCATTAACTTTTGAAGGGAAGAACTGTCCCCCAGTCAATACCCAACAGACACGACAGCTACAGTTAAGAAGCAAAGTGCTTAAAATAGATTATAACTATGGGAACACCACTAGATTCAAAATGAGGGCTGAGGCTCCCTCACAAACAATCCTGCACAACTGACAGCTGCACAGCTCTTTTAACTCTGTTTATCTGTAAAAATAAAGCCATTTTATACCATAACTGCTGCTTCTTTGGAAATCACAATGGAAATGTGCTTTGTAATTCTCAGCCAGCAGTAAAATTCAAGGCAACTATTTGCTTTAAGTTCAAATAATAGCAAAATATAGAACAGACTAAGGAAAAAGAAATGAAAAAAAAGTAATATAAGCACAGTCCTATTTAGCACCTAGGGAGGGCAGGAAACATGAGGAAAAGTAGGCTCCTTTTCTTCAGGCTCTGTTTATCTGGGTATTGATTAGCATGTGCTCTGTCTGCTCAGACATGCTGGGAACACTTTCCTTCACACTGAGCAGTCCAGAAAGGAGCTACTGAAGAAGAATTTGAGGATTAATCAGTGTGTTAATTGAGGTTATCTAGATAATGACAGATGGGAAGAACATACTAAGCAAGTCACTGTGGCAGTCATACTCATCTGTTAAAACCAAAATTAATGGATATACAAACTTAAGTTCACTTGCTCATTGATTTTTATCCAGCTGCAGTGGACTATAAAAGAGCTATCGGGGAAAGTTATCCATTAGCTGTCAGCTCAGAATGCCTTAAGAAGCAATTGCTAATCCTCCAGTGATATCTCATGAAATCCTAATCTCTACAAATTGTTCTTGGAAGAAGCATTAAACTGGTCATCAAACCAGGTTTTTAATGCTTCTTAAGGCTTACTCAACCTGTAACCCTTTAGAGATCATGCAAAATACTAAAATATTCAAAAGCAGATAAAAGAAATAAATCAGATGAGTGTTGTCAACTGCACATCTACACCCTCCTGCAGTTTTGTGTAATGTGAAACAAAAACAAAACAGGAAAATTCACCATTATATTAATAAAATAAAACATCCTAGCATTCATACAAATTAAGACACTGCTTTGATTTCAAATCTGCTTCACAATACAATATCCTATTATAAAAGGGTATAAAACACTTATTAAGAGGTGGAGATAGATTCATTAAAATTTCAGTGCTCTCATATAATTCAAAATAAACAGTACATAAACACACATTATTTTTCTCACCTTATTAAAATCTTGATTGTCTCATCCAGAATTACATTGTGCAACCACTTAAATGGGTACAGCTACACCAGTATGAAGATTATTTAAATTAACAGGTTCTAAGTCTAACAGCATTTTAGGAAACGAGAAAACAGTGGTGGAGCTAGGAAAAAATAGAGAATAAGGATATTGATTTCATTACATAACTGCAAAATTATTAAAATCTTTCTCACATGTAGGTTAAAGGAAGCAAATAATTCTGCTTCCCAGTGCCACAGAAGTGGTTCACTTGAAGACTTTGGATTAGAGTTCTGGAGAGAGCAGAGAGATAAAAATTACCGATTGCAGGTAGTAATCCAGAAAACTCCCAAGTTCTTCAGTTGGGACAGGCACAAGTTATGATGCGTAAGCAGAAATGATCACAGCAACAGAAAAAAAATGGCTGGCAGACATAAAAACAGCAAGACAACCCAAAATAAAAATTAAAACAGCAAATTGATGCAACGGGATTATCTATTCCATCTGTGCCCTTTACAAAGAACAACAGAAAGAGAGTCATATTAGACCTCAGGAAAACTTCCAAACTTTCAATAGGTGAGGACGGCAAAACACTGGAACAGAATGGTCATTGTAGAAGCAAAGGGAAGTTGGAATGCACACCTTCTGTGTTAAGTGCACTCTTAAGTCACAGCAGCTCTGAAAATAACATTTTTTGTCTATAAAAGACAATTGAGGATGAAGGTTGCACAGTAAAAATACATAAGTGGACATACAGATTGATTGGCAAAAATAATTTTTCAACACACAACATTATAGACCCAAGCTTATCAAATTAACATTTTACCAGCATTCTGCATTTTCAGAGACCATTTTGGGGCAAATTCATTAAGTTCTGAAATATGATTACTTTGTTAAGGAAGTTTTGAAGAGAGTATACGAAAGGTTAAAATGTCACAGAATTCTTCACAAATCTGAAAAAAACTTTTATTTAAGTTGTGTCTACTATTTGGTGAAGTACCTCAAGAACTAAAGATAGGCACGGGTTTCTAATAAAGAAAAGGAATGGAGACTAAATCCAGGTAACATTTTTTGGCAGTGATAGGAGAACAGGGCTCTGGGATAGATGCAACAGAAATCACTGAATCCTCTCATGGATGTACAGCAGGAGTTTTACTGCGTGTGACCTCTGGAAAAACAAATGCACTCATCCATAGAGGAATATGCAACTGCAAATTGAAAAGGATCTCAGTATCATCATGAACAGAGTATGGTGCTACCTAACATACAATAAGATGTTCCATTTTTCAAACAGTAATAGCTATATTCTCCTTTTAAATACAATATTGTTCTACCTTCTCCTGAATGTTGAGAAATAGTAAGAAAATGCAGAAGGCTTTTTCTTTCAAATGGCTTTATTCTTCATTTAATTACCTGCTCAGGGGAATAAAGCCACTACAAATTAACTGATCAAAATAAAGCTTAGTTATCTAGGGAACAAAGGCAACCTACTGTATTTCTTAAAGCTCTTTCACAGTGCATTTAAATATTTATTTGAATAATAATTTCTGGAAATATGCAATAACATCAAATTCAGAGGCAGAAATCTCAAAAAGGTGCGAAATCATAAAAAGAAATACTCTGGGAAGTTTAAACTATTCTTGAGGAAGCAGAAGAGACCCATAAAGCCCAGACCACGTATTTTTAACTGAAAAATGGACATCTTCTAAGATCATGGTATAGTGAAGACATCTGTCAGTCAGAATACACGTTGCCTCCACCCAAATTTATTATTCTGTTAGAATTTCAAAGTACCAGATAATGATCTAAAGTGAAGAGAAGCAATTTAAAAAAACAGCTCCATAACTGTAAAAAAAATACAATCTTTTCCTTGGTTGAAAACAGAGAGCTGTACCCACAAACTTCCCAAGTGAGAGTGTAGTGGTGTGTATGCGCCAAAGGAGCTACAGATAACCAAGGAGCAGGAGAATTAAAGAGAATCAAGGACAGACCCATCTGTTGAGGACAGGACAGCATGGTTTAAACTCTGGCATGTCTGGGGCCCACATCAGACAAATCCAGCAGCTGTAAACCCCATGTACTGTAAAGGAAAGGAAGCACAGAAGTGGCAGAACACAGGAAACCACATCAGAGCATCATTGGCATTCACTCCAAATGAAGATCTTGAAGGGAAAAACCACCAGGAAACTGATTCTTCATCAGCCTGTTCTGACTGCTCCCCAGCCAACAAAATGTTGTTTATTTGGAGCCACAGCTCTCCTGTGGTCATGGTCAGGCACAAGTGAACTGGAAAGAACCACAAAGGAGAAGAACTCGCTTCTTGGAAGGGCTACATTTGTGACTACACAAATTCATCTCCTTAGCACCCTGCAGGGCTTAGGAAAATGCCACATTTAGGCAGAATGGCCATGCCAAGAATGCAAATTAAGGAATTGCAAGATAGAATTAGGAACATATATCAGTATCACTATAAGAAAATACAAATTTCTAGGAATGATTTTCAAATATTTTATTCCCATGTGTAACAGAAAATACACTCTTGTTGTGTGAGATTATTTACAAATTAGTCACTTAAATGCAGTGACCATGGGAAAACTCTGTCAGACAGGAATTTGAACATTGCTAAAGGAGAAACAAGTTTTCAAACTCTTCCTGACAAAATCAGGAAAGACTCAGGAGAGAGTGGATAACTTGACAACTTTCTACCTGATTGATGCAAGCAAATACAGAAAATTCTACTCCACTGTGGCCACTTAAAAGATCACAGAACACAGTAAATGGGAAAATGTGATTGTATTCTTGTAGTCTATTATTTTGTTGTTTCTAGCAGCAACACCTGCTTCTTGGAACAGCAGGAAAAGGATATCAGGCAATCAGTTTTGACTCAGTTCTCACAGAAAAACAGAAGCTAATTCAAAAGATGAGAGTATGATGCAGCTCAGTTATGACAGAAAAGAGGGGATGACAAGAAAAATCACAGCCATTTCAAAAACAGGCAAAGCTTTTGAAAATATTTAGGAAGTTGGAAAAAAAAAAAAGGAAGGAAATTAAATGGAAGTGAAAAGTCTAAGAATGTAAAATATAAGCACTTCAAATAAGATTGTAATATAACAGGGAGGGAATGGAGGAGTTCTTCCTCTCTCTGAAAGCAAGAGAACACTACAGGGGAAGGCAGCAAGTTAGATGACAACACATCCTTTCTAAAATAAAATCTATCCTGAGCAAATGATTCAGAAAACCAAGAGAATTTTAAAAGCTATTAGGTAAAGGCAATAAATAAAGCGTTTAAGTGTATCAGTAACAGGAAGCCTAGGAAAGAATCAGATGTTCTACTAAAAGATCAGGCATCAATTATGGATACTGCAGATAAATTACTACAATGCATTGATCTTTACTGCAGAATATGATGGAGAAACATCTCCTACAAACTTTATATTTCCAGGAGGAACCACTTACAGAGAAAATGAAGTACTTATATAAAAGAAGCATCATGGAAAGATTCTAGAAGATTACTTTCTAAAGCTCATTGCAAATTCAAGAGCACTTGCCAAAAAATAAGATATAATCTGAAAAAAACCCCAAAGCCATAACAAATGAATAATCAGAAAGAGATGTGAAACTATGCCTCTGACTCTCACAAAGGTGAGCCAAAATATCCCAAATATTTCTCTCTCTAAAGAGTTTAGTAAGATTTTCTTATAGTAGAAAAGATCCATAAGAACTAAGCAAGTTATGAATACAATCAAGTTATTATCTGCTTAATAGAAAACAAATATCAAATTTGTATTTTGCAGTTGCCTATATCATTTCTTCCATCCTAATCAGCAAGTGGCAGAGAAATGAAAACTGAGGAGAGACATCTGGAACTTGTCAAGAAACAAACAGAACACAATGCCATCACTGGACTTCCACAGGAACTTCAAAAGACATTCTAAATTCAGGATTATTTTCTTATTACATGGAATTTTAAAAGACATGGCTGCCCTTCATAATAACTTTTTTTTTTTTTAAAAAACAGCATTTTGGATTAAATAATACTAAAAGGATATAAGAATGATGTGAGCACCCTTAAGGTGCACACAGCCTTTTGGGGAGAATTCCCTGTCCATTGAGACACATGAGAGCCTTTCAGCAAGGCTCCAGAGTGGAGGGACACAGCACACTCAGGCGATGAGGATGATGACAGTAAAATGTTCATTCAACACAGACTGCAGAGGCAGCACAAAACAACAGGCCCAACTGGCTAAGAAATCTTTTTGTTTGGGAAATTGAAAAGATGTGCTGAAATATCCCACCACGTTCGGAGTTCTTTCTCTAGTCCATATGAATTCTTTCTCTTTGGCAGTACCACCCATTCCAGGAGAATCCCTGGGAGAATCCCTCAGGCTCCTGGGCCAAAGAGCACCACAGGAAGCGTTCCCAGACTGTCTCACCTGATGGTGGGCACAGCCCATCATCCTGGGGCAATTTCCTCCTTAGCTCTTCAATAATTCACTTGCTGGCAGGAGCCTTATCATAATAAATTGGGCCTAAGAGAAAGCACACTAAATAGTCACAATACAAACAGTTCCAATGGCTTTTCCGATCTCCTGAGCTTCCAAATCTGTCTCTCTCACTTCCTCTCAGCACAAGACCTCTGCTCCTACCTCTACTGTCCTGCTTGCTGGGTATTTCTGGAAGAATCAGCCCAGAAAACTGAAAAGGGCATTCACCACTTCACTGCTTCAATAAAGCACAGTAGCACAGCAAACATTAAAAAAAATGAAATTACAAAAGACAGCTACTGCTAGGTTTATTATAGACATACCCTCTGAATAACACATCACTTGGGAATAGCTGCTACATGTCTCTCTTTAAAAGGTTCTAGAGAACCCACCAATGAAACTTCTACTTAGTTATAAAGGCTTATGCTTTGAGAAGCTAAGATTTGAAAAACAAATACAGCAGAATATTTTAGATTTCGCACCTATTGCAAGTTGAAGCACAACCCTACAGGTAATTTTTAAGATGTGCAGTTTGAAATCCTCCTTTGATCACAACCTGATTTCACGTAAAAGTTCCAAATATACCATGTGTTGTCTGTAAAAGTTCCAAATATACCATGTGTTGTCTGTTTTACAAAACTATCTAAAGTTGTAGAAATCACCCTTTCTGCGATCCCCTCCCCAGTGACCATCCACACAGTCCCACAATCAACTGCTCAGCTCTATGGGAAGTCAGGCATTTGCTAAAGTTGCCCATGATTTACAGAAAGAGTACCTGGAACTTTGGAGAGCTCTATTTATTTTTGGGGTTTTTTTTTGGTTTTTTTTTTTTTGCACAACAAGACTGACTTATGAGAGTCATGCAAAATATAAAACATAAAAACATTGACAAAACCCTTCTACACAAATTCAGTACAAGGGCCAGGCACAACTGCTCCAGACCGGCAGAGTTTCAGTGCGTCCCACCTCAGTTCGTTTGCAGGCTTCAGGAGGAGGAAACCTGTAGGAAACCCCAGGAGTGCCTGGGAGCAGACATCCCACCTTGTGGGGCACACACTGAATCCTCTGGTCATAGCCAGGACGCCAACCTCATTGTTAATATCACAGTTAATACTCTGTTGTTACACCTCCTTGTTTCCAATCCATTTCATTATCCTATTTGCAACTGAAATATTCCCAGCTCTCCCTTCCAAACACCAGATTGTGCCACTTAATGGCAATTAAATGCCCTCAAGGCATTAAAAAGGCTATTATCAAAACATGTTTTTCAAGCACCAGTGTAAATCATTTCATACAGGCTTTGAAATTCATAATGAGTGAGCCTTCAATGAGAACGTGCGTGTTGGGGTTGTACATCTAGGTGTTAAAACAACATTTATCATCAGTAATAACTCGTGAAATGAAACCTTTCTCTAAAATACTCAGTACGTGAACATTTTAAGATGTTAACCAGTTTCTGGCCCACCACTAGTAAGTTCCTCTGCTACAGACATAAGTTTTAAACCCCAAACCTCAGAGCAGGAAAAATAAACAAACAAAACACTTAGCAAGATTACATATTTACACTTGAAACCCAAGCATATCAGTTCAAGTTATGAAAAACATTTCAGCTAATTGAAGAAACAACAAACATCTCAAACTTTGTTGACACTGGTATCTCACCACTGGAAGGAGGTCAAAAGAGACACAGTAAAAAAATATTTGCCAATTTTTCTCCAGTTGAGTTGGTTGATTTATTACAATAACTCTCCCATAAAACTTGTCCATTCTCCATCTCAGATTCCCTCTAATAAATGCATTTTTATTGTTAGATTTTTTTTAAGAGATCAGCATAGTTACACTTCATAAAAGTCAGCTATGAGCAAATGGAGAACAACAGACTAGGCTAAGCAAGTCACTCCTTTGTAACTGTTTATTTTAAATGTTAGCTAGAGCCCACTTTTTCTCACTTATCTCATTGGGTTTGGATTTGGATTAGGATCCCACCTACTCAGAGAGCATTTTGACTCTATCTATAGAAGACTACACCATACTGAAAGTGTTTCTTCCTTTTGATGTGAGATATGGTAACAATAACACTTTGGTCCTAAAATATAACAAGACAGTAATATAAAACATAGTAGTTACTAAAATTCCCAGTGACAAGTGATTATAAAGTTAAGCTAAAAAGATTTAAATGGGGTTGTCACAATGGCAGGCTTTGGCCTAATGAGTGTCCCAAATTCAGACCTGATTCCACTCACTGCAGGACAAAAATAAAGAATTACTAACTCGACTAAGTGGCTTGCTAGGGTGTCTCACAGACAGCCCTGCCCTCCTGTAGATACAGCCCTGCCATCTGGGGACAGATCCTGGCTATATTTGGAAATACATTTTTAAATTACCCAAAAAAAATTAGATGCTTCTGTCCCTTCCTCTTTAGTACTTAAGTCCAACAGATTTCACTGTCAGAGAATTATTGGAAATTATCAGACACTCAAGCAAAAGAACAACCAAGGACATCAGATACTTTCTGAAATTTGAAGCAAGACATATTACTTTCTTCTTTTTTGGATATTCATTAATACACACCTTACTTCCCGTCTGTACCTCTTCACCATGTCTCTATTTCACAAATAAGAAAAGCTGAGCTTGAAGGAAAGGAAGGGACAACTCCTGGCCTCCTGAGTTTCAGCAACCAAGTCTCAGATCTTTTACTGTCACTGAGGTTTTAACAACTTTTTGGATGAGCAGCAGGCAAGCTAGATAAACCAGTGAGAAGAAGCCATCCCTGCTAAAGGCACTTTTTTCCTGGTGGAAGGGGGAAGTGAGGGTGATTTTGGCCGAGCTGCAGCAGCAGAGGGCAGAGCCCAGGGCAGGCAGGGCAGCGTGGCTCATCCACACCTGGCACTGCCCGCAGGGAAGGACCTGCACCCACACACCCAAGGGACTGCTGCTTCTGCACCCACTGGGGACAGCCACTGAGCTCTGGAAAGCAAGAAATCACTGCACACAGACATGCTGGGGGATCTCTGCTGTTAGCTTTGGGATTTGGGGTTTTTTAATCAGCTTCCTTGCTGTAACAACTGAAATTGCGTATCACATATACTTCATTTAATATCCTCCTGATTTCCTTTATTTATGTTTTGATCATCCCAACCTCTTTGTAGGCTGAGTTGAACTGAACTTAGAAGAAATTCATTATGTTTGGACTCTAAACTCCTCTCTCTCTATGAAAAGTTCTCATGTAAAACATTCAATCTAGTACCTGACTGTGGTGTACCCTGCTTCTCGCTGTGATTCTTACAGAACTGCTGACCTCCACCTCCCACTGAACATTCAGTTACACATGAGCTCCTCAGATTCCAATTCTGTTCCACAAAAATACAGGAAATTTGTTGTTAAGTAGTATTTGTTAGGAAAAAAGTCCAAGAGTCTATGCTTTCATATAGACTGCATTCACAAACAGGATTAAAAATGTGAAAAAAATATTAAGAGAGTGTTACAATTTTTAGGGGTGATTGAAAAATAATCTCTAATTAAATAATACAAATGTAATGTGTCTAATTAATTAGATATAATCTTACAGTATCTTCTTAAAAGCATTTTGAAAAAAAATAAGCTCCCTAATAAACTCACACTGCTTTTAAGCAGCCAAAATTCTCAGTGTGCAAATAAAACATCTCAGAAGCATCATTAATCTTTTGCTCACCTAACATACCTCATCCTCACTGTAGGACTCTACCTACCATCATCTCTTTAGAAAGGCATTTTATTGCTATGCCTGTTCAACATGCTTTATTTTCTATAGGTACATCACTGACCACTCAAGTGTTCAGTTAAAATCAAGGCTAAATGTATTTTAATCATTGTACAATTTAAATAAATACATCACTGACCACTCAAGTGTTCAGTTAAAATCAAGGCTAAATGTATTTTAATCATTGTAAAATTTAAATAAATATGTGTTCATGGTTCCAAATTACGAAGTGCAAACAAACCAGGAATGAGGAGCTCAGTAGCTCCTCAATCTGTGTGTGTTCAGTTCACATTTATAGATCCACCTTAGAGCAGCAAAGCTGTGGCTGGCTACAAACCCCCTGCATCTGCCAAGGTGACAGAGGACAGCTCTCCAAATGTATGCAAACACAAGGTGCAATCAAGCCTTGTAGCGCACCAAAATACTGGAACCCAGTAAGTGCAAGTGATCTTTTCAGCCACCTATAAAATAACAATTATGGTATCAAACACTTCTCCTCTTAAACATATCCCACACTAGCATTGCAGCTTCACATGTTCAGCTTAAACCCAGCCATCCAAGAACTAAAACCTGAGAGAATTTCCCATTGCAGGCAGATACTTCTAAAGCCAATTTCTAATATTAAGTTACCACTCATGCTTTCCATTTACATCCAAGTAGGGCTCTGTGAAGAACATGCTCCAGATATGGAAAGGCATCAGGAGCACTTCCTTCCCTCAGTGTGTTTGCAGGGCAGCTCATGGTGACAGGGACAAGGCAGAGGTTGTGCGTCCCCAGCTCAGGCAGCCTGGACACAGCTCAGCCTGTCACCTCTGCTGCCCACACACCCCCCTTCTTCTGTGAGGCAAGGTGACAGCAAATGTTCACCCTCCCAGTAAAAATGGACTCAGATATCCTGGGGATGCTGCATTTTCTGTGCCGGTTTTATGATGATGCACATCAAGGTCCTCACAGCTCAGAAGTATAATTTATAAATTGACAGTAAGCAAATACACTTCATACTTGTACTGTCTTTTATACTTAAAAGACAGTATAATTTATAAATTGTTCTGATTTCCAATCTGTATTTTTCTGACCAGCATTTTTTAAGGATGAAAACAAATTACAACCAACGTTATTACACTGAGATACAGCTTATAAATAAGCAGCTGATGCTGTGAAATGTGTGGTATGCTCTATTATAAGAAATAATAAAATAAAGATTGAAATCTAAAAGCAAAAGAAACACAATCTGCTTAAGGAAAAATTCAATGCTGTATCTATTTGTGCATTACTTTAAGCTTTCTAGTTATTACAAAAAAATCCCAAAAAAAAAAAAAAAAAAAAAAAAAAAAAAAAAAAAAAAACCTGCAAGGGGATTGAACTTTTAGCACTATGACCATTATGTATCTGGGCCAGAATTCAGGCTAAAGACTAATGTGGTTTAGCTACTTATGAAATAATTACAAAAGCACCTCTACCCTTCTAAATCAGGAGAACGGACACTCATCAGAATAATCTCCTCAGTAAAGTTCCTAAACCCACTGCCCACTGAACCCTGGAAGGAAAATCACCACACCACAGTTCAGTGCAGCTTACCTCTGGGTTTCCAACAAAACCCCTGCTTCTCTTTTGTGAATTCATTCACAGATTGAGCAAGAAAATTAATTTTCTCTCCATACAACATTACTCTTAAAAAAAAAAACCCCAAAAAAAAAAAACAACTAACAAAGCAAGCCCTTTGGAAGACAATTACTGGATTGTTTTTAGCAAGTATTATACAATCAATTCCTGGTCAAAGCTTCTGAGATAGCTCAGTACTACTTTAATGACAACCCACTCAGCACTTGTACTGTAATTCACCAGGGGAGAGAAAACAAAGATTCCCCACATTTTTTTTAAATATTCAATGGTATTACTCAGCCACTTAGCTACAGCTCTGAGGCACCCTGAGCACACTGCTGGAAATGCTATTTTCCTACGCACTGAACTGGGAGATAGAAGTAACCATCAGCCTTGCACAACACAGCACAGTTTTCTAGGTTAGCAACACTTTTCAGTGCAACATTCTTGGTTTTGTTGAAATCTTGATTACATTCAGAAGCAGCACAGCAAATTCAGGCTGAACATCTTCAACCTTCCTTGTCAACCACTTGTCACTGCAGTAAAAGCACACCACCAGCACCCTTCCAGGAGAATAACACACCCTATCTCCATGCCTGCCTTACAAGTTCTGCCATCAGTGAGAGTTCTCAGCTCTGGAAAAGAGGCTATTTGCTACTAATACTAATTTATTGGTTTGCTAGTGCACAGTGCTATAGCCCCTCTATCTGGTAACAGCCAGCAATCAAGGCTCAGTTCTTGCTGAACTAGAATCTTGAATTTTTACAGGAATGACACTGTGAAAGGAACAATGTAAAGTTTATTGCATATTTTGGTTTCAGAAAATAATAAATATTAAAATACATCTTGCCATCCCTAAAATTTTAGAAAGCATTTTCTATCTATAAGCTTCATGAAAAAGTCAGTTTTGGCATTGAAGCTAAGAACATAATACAGAGAAAAACAACAAAACCAGAGATTTTCTCAAGAATAATGAAAAACAAAAATCAGGAAAAGAAATAGTTTAAAAGTGATGTATAAAAAATGACACATGACCCACGTGTCTTGTCACAGTCTACAGCTAAGCAACTGCAGTGCTCCAGAACACAAAGATTTTACTACAGAACTCATTTCAGGCAAAGGGTAAACAGGATAATGATATATTTTTCAAGGCAGTGCTAAGAACACACACACACACACACAAAGAAAATGTTCTAATGGAAACTCGGTTCTAATAAGCATATTTAAATAACATTGGCAGTTTTTAAAAAGCTGATTTACATTTACTCACACAGGCATGTTTTGTAAGCACTCACACCGCAATCTAAGACAGACGAACACATTTAATCACACAGATGTTCACATAAATTGGCCCTGATTCTGCAGATCCACAGTTCCACAAAACACAAGATGCATCACTAGCACACCCTAAACTGGGCCTATAATGTTTGCAAAACTTGGCCATACAGCAATCTCCTCATAAAAAATGAAAGACTATAAACGACTTTGTTCAGCACAACATCTACACAAAATACTATCAGGATATTTATTCCTCAATGCTTTAATATAAGAGTTCCACCATGCCTCTGTGAAAGGTCTGAATTTTCATACAAGCTAAAATACTGGTTTCTATGAAGAGCACCTGCCACGTTGCACTGCTAATGTGCATCTTTCCTGTCAGAGGAAAATACAAGTGGCAGGTGTGGATGGGACATAACTGTAGAATTGCCAAGAGATTATTTCAAATTTTAAAACAAAAAAAGAAAAGCCATAAACCCAAAGACAAACAAACAAAAAGACATTAAAGTAACAAGAAGAGATTTTGTAGGTTTCTGGGTTGATTTTGCAGGGGCCAAAGCAGAATTCAGGTAATCCAAACCAAAGCTTCAGTTTATCTTTTTACCCAGTTATATTTTTATAGGACACTGAGCCTTTTCAATACTACCTGTGCTTTCCTCAAATGTTTAACTCCTGCAAAAATAAATAAAATCTCTCTGAGGAAAAAATGTAAATCAATTTGGACTTAAAAATTGGTTGCTCAACATGATAGGAAGAGAATTACCTTTGAAGCTGAATAGCTTATCTCCTACAGTCAGCAGTCAACATATCACAGCAAAAAAAAAATTTTAAAATAAAGGAATCGGGAATAATGTGTTTTAAAAAAGACCTGGAAGTCATGGGATCCTCCTATTGAAATGCTACAGGAGAAACACAGCTTTGGAAATCCAAAATACTGGTCTTAGAGGACAGAAAAGACAGAATACTGGAATAATTATTTTATATATTTATTTTAAACATTACTGGGGTAATATTAAGTACATTGAAAAACAGAAGCAACCATTTAAACAGTTCGCAATAATTACTTAGTTAATATATTCTTCTCTGCTAACTCCAAATTTTACCAAGAAGAGTTGATCCAATTAAGCACTTCTTCCATGAAAAGGACATGGAAATTTGTAAGTGCAGTTGCTATTTTAATTTTCCTCGTGGCTGCTTTATTCTGTTTCTTCCTCATGAAGGCATTCTACCAAGGGGCCCCAGAAACCTGTGTGACAAAAAGAAGAAGCCATTTCAAGAAGCACTTGCCCACTTGTGTGCATTTACTTTCTCTGTGCTACCTAGAGGCCACCTGAATGTTTATCCTCTGTCTTGTCCAGGTGTGAAATGCCCTCTCTCCAATGAAATGCACTTTACTGAGTGGAGTGAGATTAGACATGAAGGGGAAGGTTAAAGTAAGAAAGCATGTTTCTGAGCTGTCCACCTTGGAAATTCAGTTAGCCATGAGAAAACACAGTCCTAGTTTTGATCTGAAGCACAGCTGTCCCATTAAATGACACTTCCAACCCTCACCATACTGAAGGAACAGTCCCTAGGAGAAAGAAAACATCTCCATAACACAAAGTATTTCATTGTTTCTCCTGTGTTTTGTCTACTCTTGTAATGCAAAATAATAATAAAAAAGTACTTGTGCTTAATAGTAACAGATACTACAAACCCCTTCCATGCAGCAGAACTGAAAGAGACTTCCACATTTAAACTTCAGCTTGGCACTCAGTCTAACCAGCTCCAATGAAACCTCTGGGTTTCTCTTGTGAACTGCACTGACTGGACAAGCACCAGGACCAAAGCAGCCAAAGGCTGATCCTGGGGTTACTACAGGCTTTGAGATCCCGATCCTCCTCCAAAACTGGGCAAATGCACAAATCCATGCTTGTATTGAGCGTCTGCACACACACATGCACAGTACTGCAAACTTGCTCAAACACAGAGAAGCTCAAAAAGAAACCTACCAGGCTGAGAGACAAACAAGCCTCTGCTTTTAACGAATTTATTTATATATGCTTGTGACCAAGCCATCCCACATGATTTTACTAGGCACTTCTCCTTGTGCAGCTTGTTTACAAAACAATCACAGGAGAAATCAACAAAACCAAACACTGGGAGTTTCAGGTACTTCCTGAAAACCATATGGGCTACAAAACTGAAAGTCAAGGCCAAATCCACAGCAATCCATGTGTTTACTGGGCTTTGCCTTCAAAGCAGTGAGTCATTTATAAATGCACTGTGCAACACTAGACACAATTCTGTAGAGACAGGTCTTTTGCTTTAATTTTTAATTTCCATTTTCTGTGGGTTTAGATAAACCATGAACATTACTTTAGCATAATCCTTTGCAATGAATCAATACACTAATTTAATAATGGTATTCTGTTGTCAACATATAATATATCACATAATGTCCTTGTATAGATGCAAAAACAAAAAAGCCAAATAAAATTCAAGGCTTTGCTTTCACCAGTGATCACAGGTTAAATCAATGTAATGACAAACTCTACAGTCCCCAGAAGAATTTCCTTCAGGGTTAAAAATCAGCATGGAATAATTTCAGCCATATCCCTCCCACTCATCATGCCAGTTCTGTGCAAGCTCTTCTAGGTCATAGGATCCCAACAATTACTTTAATGAAGGGAAGAGAGAAGAAATATATCTGAATAGAATCAATGTACATATCTGAGTGGTCTTATTTAAATATTCCACTTCTTTATGAATTCAATGATAGCTGCTCTAGCCCCTAACTATAAAGAAGATTAAAAATCGAAAACAGAATTAAGTCCGATATCCTCTAACTTAATTGAAACAAATGAAGCACGTTATAGCTGAGAAATAAAATACATTACAATAACTTTTACTTCAATGATGTGGTTGCACATCTGTGTTTGTTATTTTTACCTTGATAATAGCCTTCCGATCAACATGTATCTAAAACAGGAAACACACATCTAATCATCTCTGTGATACTGACCAAAGGTATGTGAATAGAAAATAAGTAAGAATGAAGAAGAAACAAATGCTCTTAAAACTCCCAGTTGTTTGTCTTAGTATTCTTTTTCCAACTCAACAGCTTTTGAAGCATTTAGAATCGGTAGATAACTGGCACATTAATCTCAGTTAATGCCAAAGGCACGTGCTCTGCAGTCACGTGCACTCCCCTCGATTCAATGACAGCTCACACTCGTCATGCCAAGCGTTCACAATCCATGTCATTTGCTGGCAGAAAGCTCCAGAGCTCTGGGAAGAGTAGGTCTGGTTTTACTACGGTTTGGCACCTCCCACAACACCCTCCAGTTGGTGAAAACCCCGCAGTTCCATCTAAGTGTCATCCTTAATGCAAAAAAGATATTTGAGTCAGTGCAAAATAAAACAAACAGCTTTTACCAAAATGTCAGTGCTGGTAGCAGTGCATCTGCCAGATGCTTGTTACTTGAACCCATGCTGTGCATAACAATCAGAGATATGACGAGGATAAACGACTGGACCAGAAAATCTTTAGCAGGAAATCAAAGTATACTCAGACTATCAAAAAAAAAAAAAAGGGTTGCAATTGGACTTCACAAGATATATTGATTAAGTGTTCTGAAACGTCTCTTTTCTTGGCTACTATGCATTAGTTGAGCCCCACCTGCCTGACCTCAGTTCTCTGCATTAGTCTTTGGTCATATGAACACAAGAGAAACCACAGTGCTATTTCATAGCTGAATTCACACAGGAATTCTTTTAAGTACAGTATCTCAATTCGAGGATAATAACATTACTGAAGAACCCAGAATACCATGAAAAATGCATATTGGAAAAATCAGGGCATGACTCTTTTGAAATGAAACCAATGGCTTGATAAAAATAAAACCTCACTAGCATGTTCCAGGCTGTTGGTTGATTTTTCTTGATCCACAGGCTGGACTATCCTTCTAAATTAGTGATTGACTTTTACACTGAGCACTGGATGAAGAGGCTTAGGCTGAAAAGGCATGGTTCATACGTGATCATGGAAAACACACGCAGGCACAAGATACAGAGAGAGAGATTTGATGAGTAAGTGGCTTTTGCTTAGTCAGAACCTGAAGGATCTTCATCAAGAACTTTCAAAACAGCTAACAGATAGCTTGACTTTGAGTGAAACACAACCAAGAATTATTGTCATTATGCACACCCACAAAAAAAGAGAGATTTCACAACATCTCCTCAGATGAATACACACACAGAGAAAAGGCTTTACCAACACTTATTCAGGTGGGCAATCATCTGGCTTTCTGGAGAAATAACTCCTGTTTTGCCTCCTATTTTCCTAAGTCCTGCTTTGAGCCCATTTTAACATGTTTAGACAATTAAATAAACTACAACACAAACCAGTATAAATAAAGATATCTGCTTCTTTTCTTAAAAGCTGTGAAATGTTAAATAACCTATGACTCCCACCCATATATGTGCCTTGCCAAGCCAGAGGATGACACAAGGGCATGCACTATTTTGCAGGATGGGGCATGAGATTTATCATGTCAGATTTGTATTCACAAGGTACAACAGGATCCATGACTTTCATTTCAATAGCAGCTGGAACAACGGGCACAGAAGGAACACGCAGCTCATCCTGGGAAATTAGGATGAATTTGTTTAAAAAAAAAAAAAATCCCTTTCTTACTGAGAGCTGTTAGTGGCAGACACAGATACTTGCTTTGGGGTCACACCATGTCAGCAGTTCATAGCACAAAGACTGCATTTCTCCCTCCTCTCCCCTCAGTGCATACTGCAGCCTCAAAGAATTTCACATGTATCCGTAGAGATGCTCATATGTATCAGGAGAGTACAGCTGTAGGCTTTAAAAAATGTCCATATGCCCTAAAAATTCAAATCCTTTTTTATGTAATCTATTTAATCTTCCATTAATGATAATCTCTGCTATCAATGTGCCCAAACAGGGTCAATTTCTGCTGGATTTGCACTTCCAGCATTTCCATCCTATAACTGAGCTACATTTAGTGAAGGGAAACACCCTGCTGTAAAAGGTATTAGCAGCCTCCCTAAAACAAAAAATAGTTAGGAAGCTCTGCAACTGCCAGGAACATCTCAAGATTGTGGTTTTTATTCTTCCTTTGTGTGTCTTGCATAGAGGAGAGTCCTGCCAGCTGAACATTATTTATTCATCAGGACATTCCTGCCTTCTATACCTTGTAAGGAGACAGCCTAGAGGGGTGGAAATTGCTGTGGATTTCTCTTACATACCCAACGAGACAGAAAGGGAAGAAAGGAAGAGATTGCAAGGGAGCGTTTAGACCCCGACAGATCCCACCTGGCAAGCCCAGGCAGATACACACACACACACACACACACACACACACATCACAGCAGTCTGAAGAACCATGCAGCATTTCTGGCTTCATTTACTGCTTTGTTTTTTAACAAGTGCCCCTGTACAGCTCCCCATACCTGAGTGAAACAGGCTGCGTTGAGCTCCACAAAAGATTTTCCTTCTGGTAACTTCCAACTACCTTAGGTTCTACCTACAGAACGTGCAGGCTTGGACACACCTGTAAGGGCTGCTTCTCCCTCAATTACTGTGGCACACACCGGCAAAACGAGTCATTGCCTCGTTACCTCTTCTGATTTAGTGATAGCTTCATTCGTAATCATTGCCAGCCATCCGCCACCTGCACACCCACCCACCCACACATACACATCCAATTTGCTGTTCTTCTCCCAATTTTGTCAATTCACAAGATCAGCTTGCACTGCCTATCCTCTCTGCTCCAGTGCTTATCAACAAATAGATTTAACAGACAAAATAAAGTTCATATTGCATTCCAACAAAATCCTCCAGCAGAACACCCCTACATTAGCATACACAAGGGGAGCCCTGGGCTGTAAAAGGGGTTCAACCGAACTGATGTTCCCAGCAGCAGCAACTAAGAGTTAATGGAGGACACCCGGCTTTTCACTTCCTCTACTGCATCCAAGAAAGCACAGAATACTATTACACAGTACAATTGAGCATTTCACTAAATAGCATCGCACAGTTCTTTTGGCACGGATTGCATTTGTCCTAAGTAACCTTTATGAGAAGCTGAAAGTTGACGCACCCAGGCCAAATGAATTTTCAGCTTTAGCCCGAATCCTTCCGTTTGTGCTTGGGAGGGTGGGAAGAACCAGCCACCAAGCATCAATCGGAGAACTAGCCCCCTCCTCTGCTTAAAAAAAAAATAGTCGGGTACGGCACCACGGTGCTGTGGCTACACACGGGAGCCGGCAGAGCGCAGGGATGGCTCTGCACATCCTCGGGGAGCCCCGGGCTCCTTCCCGAAGGAGCTGGCCGCGGCTCCTTCAGGAGCGGGGACGGAGAGAGCATCCCTGCGGAACCCGCCCTGCTTTCAAGGGAGACGAGCGTGCGGGAAGCCGAACTCCGTCACCAGCAGAGAAGCACATGCACAGCGCAGCCCGCACCTGCTGAGGACCACTCTCTCCACACTGCCCTTTCGGGGGGGTCATCACTTGTCCCACTCGCTCAGACATCCCCCCAGCATCTCCCAAGTACCTTTCACAGACCAGCACAGAAGGGGAAAGGGGGTCTGCATCCTTCCCAAAACCACAACCGAAAAGCATTCTCCTCAAATGGCTGCTCCTGCCTCAACATCCATCACACAAGCAGGGAACTTGCCGGGGGTAAAAAGGGGGCGCAAGCAGGGAAAGGAGAGAGAAGCGCAAACTTCGGAGCTCTCCGGCTTCCCGCACGGCACGGGAGCGGCACGGCGGACAGCTCCGAGCGCCGCCTCGCCCCGGCCAGCGCCGGGTCCGGACGGGGCGAGGCGCGCAGCGAGCGGCCCGAGGGCGCGGGGCGGCCGGCGACACTTACGGGTTTTGGGGGTCGTGCTGGCCTCCGGCGTGGTGGTGGTCGACTCCTGGAAGGGAGACAGGGTCCAGGACGGCGCCGAGTCGTGGACGTAGATCTTGTAGGAGGAGGTAGCGTGTGCCGCAGTGGGCCAGGCGGGCAGCGGCGGGGTGCTGGGGGCGGCGGGCGGCGGCCGGGCGGCGCGGCCGGCGGTGCCGGTGCCGGGGGGGCCGCTGGCGGGCGGTGCCGTGTGCGGCGGCACGGGATGCCGGGGCGCGGTGGGCCGCGGGCCGCCCCGCGCAGGGCCGCGGGTGCCGGGGGGCCGCGGGGGAGCCCGGCTCATGGTGGTGAGGCGGGGGCTGACCCGGCTGGGCGGCCGCGGCGTGGCGGCGGCGGTGGTCTCCGCGCCGCGGGGGGGGGCGGTGGGCTTGGAGAGGAAGAAGGGGTCCTGCCCCACGCCCTTGGCGTCCATCAGCTCGGTGGGGACGTACTCCTTGACGGAGCCCACCACGATCCACTTGAGCAGCATGAGGCTGAGCCCCAGCCCGATGAAGCCGATGAAGAGGGGTACCACGCACAGCCACGTCTGCTGCCGGTTCCAGACGATGCAGTCGCTGCAGCGCAGCTCCCGCGGCGGCCCCCCGGCCCCATCCCCGCCCGGGCCCCCCGCCGCAGCCGCCGCCTCCGCCGCCCCGGGCGCCGCGGCACCCGCAGCCCCCTCGCTCATCCTAGGGGCCGTCCGCAGCGCCGCCGCGGCCCCGGGGCATCAGCGCGCCGCGGCTGCCGGCGGCATGCGGCGGAGAGCGGAGGGGAGCGCGGCGCGGTGCGGGCGGGCGGCGGGAGCGCCCCGCTCAGTCGCGCCGCCGGCACGGCATGCCCCGCGCCGCGCCGCCCCGCGCAGCCTCCCGCGGCCGCGGAGTCAGCGGGACGGCCGCGCCATCCGCCGGGCGCCCGACTCTGCTGGAGCTGCTCGCTGCAGCCTCGGCGCTCTTCTTCTTGTCCCTCCGCTAGAAGGTTTTTCTTCTCTTTTCCTTTTTTTTTTTTTTTTTTTTTTTTTTCCGGGTAATAAGTCGCAGGGATCAGCCTCCTCGGTTAATTTATTTTTTTATCCCAAGCGTGCGGCTCCGGCGACGCGCAGGTACATTCCTTCACATTCACGCACCTTCTCGCCTCTCCTCTCCCCTCGGGGCTCGGGGGATCCTTTCTTTCCGTCTTTCCTTCCTTCCTTCCCTCCCCCGCCCGCTCGGCTCCTGCCTATGCCCGGCCGCGGCGCAGCAGCATCCCTCGGCGGCTCCGCGGGGAGGCGGCGGCGCAGCGCACCCGCCACTCCGCGGCCCCGCGGCCAACCCGCGGCCGGCGCCGGGCCAGGGAGGCCGATCCGCGGGCGGGGCCCGGGGCAGGAGGCACGGCGAGGCACGGCTCCGCGCAGCTCCTCCGCGCCCGCGCTAAGTCCGGCCCGGCATCAAAACTCCGGCGAGGATTCCCGAAAAAAAATAAAAAAAAAAAAAAAGAAAAAAATATTGAATAATCCACACACGCGCAAAAAATAAAAATTAAGATGAAACCCTGGAGGGAAGCGGCAATGACCCAGTCGGCAAAAAAATATACGGATCCGGCAAGTAAATGGGCACGCAAAGGCAGCTCCTGCCAAGCTTGCAGCTTGGGCTCGATTGTGTATTCCTCTGGCAGCGCCGCGGAGGCAGGCGAGCGCGCACCGAGCAAGGCGCCTCCCACCAAAGCCTAATGGTGGTTTCTTAATGCGCACAAGATAAATAAATGATCCAGGCAAACCCCTCGGGAGGGGGTATGCTACGGCAAACGGAGCCTAGGAAAGAAAGGCAAGGAAGGGAAAGGGAAAGAAAAGCAAAAGAAGAGCTGCAGGGGCGGGGGTGCGGGGTGGGGGCGAAGCTGCCGAGCCCATCCCGGGGCAGGATCCGGCAGGCTGGGGCTGCAGGCAGCAGAGCCCAGCGGGGCGCGTGTGCCGCGGGGGTGGAGACACCGCCGCCAGCCAGCCGGGGCTCGGGACACGGGCATCCCACCTCGGTGCCACCCCACAGGTATCCACCGGCAGCGTTGTGTTACTCTTGTTTACAATGGGATTCTCTAAAGAAAAACAAACAAAACAACCCACCACACACCTGCAACAAAAGGACACTTCATGCAGCAGCTGGGGAGAAACTGACGGCACAGCACCATACCGAGATTGCCAGACAAGTTCTGGTATCTTAACTACTCTGGCTTATTTGGTCTACGCCAAAGCTGAATTCCCAAGTTCAATGTAGTGAACAATGGGTACTTTCACTTATTGGACTAACATTTCATCAGCTAGGGTGGTCACTGAAGGGTTAACAGCAATGACAATGCTGGCTTGATTCCCATTTTCAAAATTTTAGAGAATTTTATAGAATTATGCATTTACAGATGTTCTTAACCCTTTTTTCTGACCTGTTATCTTATTGGTGTCCTTTTCTGGTATTGATGCATAGGTATCATTTCCTTAGTCATGTATTTCTACAGGATAAGTGAGCGGAAAAGTTGGAAACAATCTGTGAACTGCATTTGTTCTGTGTATAAAGAGACAAATAGAGAAAATAAAATATTGCAACTGAAACATACCTGCTTGATATTTTTCCTCCAGAATGAATGTTAATACCATTTAAAGTATCAATATTACATTAACTAGATATCTAGATTATTGTCACTTGAAGAACTCCCTCTGGAGTTTGGCAGCTCCTCTAAAATAGTTCTCTGCTAACAGATCTGTGAACTGGTTTATCAGGTAAGAGTACTATTTAAACATTTCATAAAATCCCCCCACTTTGGCATTGGAAAACATTAATTTAGGGGTTTCTATTCCTTAAGCGAAGAGAAAAAAGGATTAGGAGAAAGCACTTAGAAAGAACCACAAATGGATGCCAAACAAGGCAAACAAATGAGAAAGATGGGGAAGTCTTGCAAATCCAGGGAATATTTTTCACCGATTTTATGGAAATATGGACCCAGATGCTTTCAGTCGTGAGTGCCTGTCCTACAAAGTTCTCACCTTCCTTGTAAGCTTGGAATACCTTTGTCCTGCTATGTGCTTTGTCTTGCCTTTACAAATGTCCTTCAGCTCCTGCCTCTTCCATAACCATATTGCAGTTCACTAAGCCCAGTATGAATCACTCTGTTTTCATCCTCAAATAATTTGTACGTGCTTCTTGGAAAAACAAAAATGTTTTACAACACTTCCATGACAGAGAGCTTTTATTTTTCTCATGACTACATCCTGAACTCTTTCAGAGTTTCCTGAGTCTCAACTGCACTTCTTCACCCACTAAGATTTTCAAGATATCAGCTCCTAAATTTTGCAGTGGTTCTAATGGAAGACATGAGGATGTGATACCATTAAGTGTAGCCATTTGTTTAATATTGGAAGACTTCCTGTATTATTAGTAAATATTTTTTCAGGCTTATTTTCTTACCATTTCCCATTCTTATTGAGGGTTGACAAACTATTCTTGAAATTGATTATGGAATGCTTTCAATGGACCTTACTTGAGTGAATTACTTAAAACCAGCCATTACCCTGACATGTTAATTAAGTTCCTACCAATGGCTATTAGCTTCTTGAAAAAAATTCTTTGGTCTAAAAATATGAAATGGATCTTGATGCAAGAAGCTTCCCTTAACCTCATAGTAAATGCAAATGTATTTCAAATAGGTTATCCTACAGTTAGAAAAAAAAGAGTCATTCATCTAGACAGACACCTTAATGAAGGCAATGTCTTCCTGTAATAACTTAGTCATGAGTTAAAATGTTATCATGTATACAAAAACACAGTCTATAAATGCTTTTAGGTTATTTCTCTGTCCTTAAAAATTAATATTCAAATCATAATCAGTTTCTCAAATCAGCCCACTCTTGTTAAACTGAATCTGTTCCATGCATTAATTCTAATTTACGTAGGTATTTGGTAGCTCTCACTTGCATTTCTTCCTACTCATTTTGTATCATAGCCCAACTCCTTTACTTTTTCTGGAAATATGTTTATCACGATCAGAAAACAATATGTAATTTGTTTTTCTTGACTTTTCTTCATAATATGCAAAGAAATCTGTAGTATCTCCTTGAGGACATCTGTGACTGGAGTGGATTAAAATTATTTATCTATGATGGAGTCAGAAGTGGTATTTTCTTAAGGACTGCTGTGACACGTGTAACAGGTACACCATTTATGCAAGTGTCCCTTTGTTTGTCACAGTAGGTATGGCCCAGCTTGGCTTCTCACATGCCTACAGCCATTATTTCAAATAATGAAATGTAATGGGTGAGTTAAGGGAGTTAGATTATTGTTTAACTGTTATCATGGAATCAGAGCTAGAAACCTCAGGATAACTGTCCTTGGAAGAGCCAACAAAAGAAATGGAAATTCAAATTTGGAAAATCTGAACCATGAAACGGAGCTGCATCCATTTCAGCATGTAAACAATATGCATGCATACACACACAGTTAAAAGCCTTTCTTTCCTCCCCAGCTTTACAAAACACTGAAGACATTCCCTGTTATCCCATGTAAGTATTGACTGAAGTTTTGAGCAACAAAACCTCCACAGTTACTTTGCTTTATGGTGTAATCAGCACCTGAGAGCATAACCAGTCTGGAATTTGTGAGTTGCTCCAGCAGCCACCTCACCTGCTGTGTCCTGGTACTTCAGCAGGTGGATGTGGTGAATAAAAGAGAATTTCCCAAAGGATGCCTGAACTGGGGCTGGTTATATAAATAGGTGTTACGCTGCTTCCCAAACTAGGCCATTTGAATATTCTTTACTTAATTCTTCCTCTTAGCTTTCCTCCAGCTCAGCTACATCATACAGATCTCTAGTGGTCAGCTCACAGGCAGGGAAAACCTTGCTTGCTTCTGTCTGAGGTCAGCATGTAGGTGTATTCCCCGTTCCAGGTGAAATGCACAGCCAGCATTCCATTCTCCAGCGCACAGAACTGAGTGCTCCTCCCGTGCTGATTGCCAGAACAGCCCTACACCGGACTGACCGAGCTTTACTCAGCCATCCTCAGGGTCCTGTTTGCAATGTGGTACCTAAAATATTGAGTTCTTAATGGGTGTAAGGAGTTCTCCCTTCACCCAGGTGCAGCAGGTGAGAAAAGCAGTGCAGAGCTGCACAGCACAGCAGCCACCTGAGATGTGAGCAGCCTGCTGGTTTGCGGTGTCAGTCCCAGACAGGTGTGAGGTGAGTGACACTTCATTTTGGGTTAAGGAAAGGCTGCTCTCCCTCACTGCAATATAAACTCTGAATAACAACTGCATCATTAAATTAATTGGATAAGAGAGACCTATCCTGTCACACGGTGCAAGTGTGTTGGTTCCTCCTCAACAGCATTCAGCCCTAGGTGACTCAAGTCATGTGTAGCCAAATTGCAAATGCCCAGGCTGCCACTATATATTTAGAATTACACTTGAATATTTAGAATTACACAATGAATACATAAAATTCAAATATTTATCTTGGCATGGTTTGTAATGATGAAATGAAATATTACATTATATTAACAAAAAATCCTACACCCCAAATCCTTCAAAACATGTTTCAGTCAGGAAATAATATTAAAACAAATACTTTCCTTGGAGGAATTCATTGCTGTGTAACTGAAATCCTAAATGCCTGACTCACTTTTCATCAAATCAAATTTTCAATATTCTCTACTTTTAACTGACCATAAATTCTAAGGATTTCAGTGGGATAAATTCTGTTTGGCAAGTACTTTTTAAATTCTGATTTTAGTCGTATTTTATCAGTCCCTTAAGAACACACTTAATAGTGATTTCAGACTGAGAAATATAGGGACTAGTCTTAACAATGCCCTTGTGACATACTGAAGCCACTGCAGCATAAGAGAAATGAATATATCACTCTTCAAGCCTTTGTAACCCCTGAGATTTTTATCAGGAACATCAATTTAGGATGCCTGGGAAAGAAATAATTGAAAGCAAACATGAAAATGCCATCAAAAGGGCTTGCTCCAAAGTGTGATGGAGTCAGCAGAAATCTCTCAGTATATTGCAGTCTATCTTGGACTGAGCCCTAAATCAAAATTCACATCTTTCCAAGATCTGTGACTAAAGGGTGAAAACAGCAAGTGGAAAAGCCTATGAAGCAGTCATTAATATAAAAGAAAGTTAAAATTATTTACTATTGTAACTTATTGCCAAATATTTCCTGAAAATCTACACTTTTTCCATCCCAGTAAGGACACCTGATCCCACTTATGAAAAAAAAGTGAATATATATAATATTTCAGACTTTGTGATCTTTTCTTTTTCACTTGAACATTCTTTGCTGTCCCATATAACTTCTACCCAGTGCAGAGAACACTGCTGCTCCATGTTATTTGCTGGATATTTTGGATGTGATTCCAATAACTTTAGGAGGTTCAACAGTTTTGCAGGAACCTCTTCAAAGCTGCCCTGAATGTCCAGAAAAGCAACAGGTAGAAAACAGGTAGAAAAAGCCAAGGGGAACAATCTCCTTATCCTTCACATAAAACAAAGGGAGTTCATTCTGTCAAACTTAATGGAAATAATTTTGTGGCATCCATCCTTACAGTTATATTTGAATGACCCTTTGAAGTAGAAAAAGCCCACAGGAACTCATAATTCTGATAGCTTAATCAGGAAGAAAAAGTGGATCTTTCATCTTTAAAGCTTTGAGACATCCATGAAATCAGTCAAATTTTCCAAGCACTTAACTCTTTGTAGATTTCAGCTATGAAGGAAAAACATGGAGGTTTTATTCCTTCCACAGAAGAGTCAGAATAAACTTTTTTCTCAGTGCCCTTGCTTAACTCTGAGGAACTTTTCTTTAACTAGCTACACCAGCATAAAGAGATATGGAAAATAAAACAGATGGGTTTATCACTGCTGTGCATTTCTGAATGCATTTTTGTATGACTTAGGTATGCATGTGTAAGTCCATGGGACCTGATAAGATGCCCCAAGAGCCTTGAAGAAATTGGCTGATGTGGTTGCCAAGCCACTCTCAAGGATATTGGAAAAATCACAGCAGCCAGGTAAAGTTCCTCACAGGAAAAATGGAAACATTGGACCCATTTTAAAATGGATGCCAAGGAGGACTCTGGGGACACTGCACTGCCAGCCTCATCTCTGTGTCTGAGAAAATTGTGGAACAAATCCTCCTAGAAGTGCCTCTAAGGCACATGGGCAGGGAAGTGATCCAGGACAGCTTCACCAAGAGCCCTGAAGATGAGCAATGGGCCATGTCTCCTGTGAGGAAGGGCTGAGGGACTGGTTCAGTCTGGAGAAGGGGCCAGGGAGACCTCACTGCAGCCTTTCAGCACTTCAAATATACAGAAGATGGGAAGAGACTTTTCAGCAGGGCCTGCTGTGATAGGACAAGGGGGAATGGTTTCAGACCAAGAGAGAGTAGCTTTAGACTGGACCTAAGGAGGAAATCTCTGACTCTGAGGATGGTGAGGGACTGGAACAGGTTGCCCAAAGAGGTATGGGATACATCTCTGGAACAGGTCAGGCTGGATAGGACTCTGGTCTAGTTTAAGATGTTCCTGCTCACTGCAGGGGAACTGAAACACACGACCTTTAAATGTCCTTTCCAACACAAACCACTCCATGATTCTGTGATTTTCCTTTAACTGCACATGGACAGACACCAGAGACAGGCAATGAGAAGTAAAACAATGCCCAGAGCAAGACGGCTGCTGAATAAATATTTCAAAGAGAACAACCAATGGAAAATTAATTCATAAATATCTATATTTAAAGCTGTGTTAAAAAAAAATTGAGAATGTACTCTGGAAATTTTAGGATTTTGAAACATAGAGTTATTGACAGGCCAACTTACAACTCCACCAGGTTGAAAAGGAGATTTTCTTAAAAAAGAACTAGGATTCAACCTTAAACTAATCAATTGCCAATGTGCAAGCCTGTCCTTCCACTTATGGACACTGTAGGTGTTAACTTTTATTTGTCCAATGGAAAACTAGAGATGCATTAGGTAACCTAAAATCCCAGGCAGTAATTTGAAATCATAGTACTCTGTTTCTTTGTGTGCACTATGACTAGACTGATGCAGAGCCTTTGTCATGGTAGTTATTTTCTACAGCTCAATAATCAGGGATTTAATATTTAATAAGCAATATCATGCCAGTAACAATATACCTTGCGAGATCTGATGTTTTAATAATGGTAAGCATGATAAACAAAGAGATATAAGGTTTATTGAAAGAGTTTGTTTTCTTTTGTGGTTTTTGTGTTGCCTTTTTTTCCACCAGACCAGCTGAGCTAGTTGGCTGAAGAAAACAAACTTTCAGCCACACAAGGCTTTATTTTAAATGATTTATTTCCAGACAAAAAATGACTTTTTTAATTTCATAACAGATCTAAAGGGAGAGCAGCAAAGCTTTTAGAAATGTGTTTGTATGTATGTATATCAATGTAGACATGTATTGGTGTGTAAATGTAGATCTATTTGAGAAGGAAATGTTAAGGCTGTGGAGTTAACAGAATCTGTGAATTTGTCCCTTGGCTGTGGAACAAAGCTCTGTGACTTTGTCCCATTTGGTACCAAAGCAGACACCAATCAGCTGCTAAGAGATTCCACAGCTCATTTCTGCATACAAATATGCATATGCAAATATTCCTGGGTCTAGAAGAAACATAATGCAGAACTATTTCATTGAATCATGTTTTAAGGTCAAATTAAGCATCCATGGTGCACCAGGAGATTCTGGCACTCAGAAATTGAAACACATCTCTCACAATCAGGATGTGTGGAGGAACCCTAAACAAGACAGCTCTAAAATGGGTTTTTTTAGAACAAAATCATGTAAGCTCCCAATCCCAAACTGGGACCAGAATTTTTGTATCTCTTTTCTGAGCAAAAGAAAGGATTTTATTTAAAACAGCCATCATCAAAGCTGTGACACTGCTCAGCTACTCATTTGTTCTACACAGCCATTCACATTGTCCTTCATCTCTTTTGAGAAATTGAACCTTTTTAAGGAGAAACCTCTCTGGTCAGTCAGTCTCTCTATAATCAGAGAATCAAGCTCAGCAGAATGGTAAATCTGGACTCAGAGATCAGAAATTAAGATTTCAAGCTTTATAGCTCCCTCATCATCCAAACCTGTGGTCAGGGAATTATGAGTGTCCCCAAGGTCTCTCATAAGCTGCTCTCTTCTGCTATTTCTTCACTTCCTGTATTTCTACCCTAGAATTTAGTACAGCACAACAACCTCCACAATGCAGCAAAATATTGTTCAAACAATAGTGCTTTAAATAGTTTTCATTGTTTATCTGGACATCTTATGTAGAGCATCTGTGTCAAAAGTGCTGCAGAGCATTTGTTTCCATTAAAATTACTGGTGAATTGTATGAATTCTGTGTAAACCTAACTTGCACAAATTGATGTGCCTGAAAGAAAGGTTTAACTTAATTTCTGTAATTGTAAAAGTCCAAGTGTAACCTCCCTGTAAAGGCAAGGAAAGATCAGCTTATAGATTTCATTACTTCTGCACTCTTGAGGATATGCCCTAGAATCAGATGTTCTGCACAGAGCCCTCAAACTCAGCCTCCACTCCTCAGCCTTGCTGTGCAAGCCAAGCTGCACTGACATCACAAGACATTTTCCCAAGCAGCTGGTGACAAACAGCTTTCTAATACAAAATTGCCCCTAAAAATAAATATGCTGCATCTATAGATTCTAAAGTATACATAGGCTTGTATATGAAGAACAGAAAATCTCTAACCTTTGCTCTGAGAAATAAATCAACTGCATCTCACAAACACAGGGATATCCTCGTTTTTGTAAATTTATCTTTCAGTCACTGTCTTCACTCACTGATTTTGCACAAGCTGCCCTTAAATACTGAGCTGTCTTTCTATTCTATATTGAGGAAGCTTTTAATAATTAAGAATCCCTTTGATTTAGGAGTGATATAATTTTAATTATTTCCCCACTATGGTCCAACCATTAATTCTTATGAGGTAACAAACCTCCTGGGTGTCTGGCCTCTGGCCCTTGCTTTATCTCCTGTTTGTTCATCCTAAAAGCTTCTTTTGACTGAGTGAGAAAAAATCAGGCAGGCAAATATACACATAGCTGTACACAGTCTGACTCTCTCCACAGCACTCTGCTTACACACTAGTGAGATAAAAATTACTTCTAAGATGAAAAGCACTTTTCATCTTGAGACCCCATTTCCTATCACATAGAACTTTCCAAAAATATGTTACTTTTGAGATATATGTGATTTCAACACTAGCAATGCCAGCTGAAGTGGGAACTTTGAAAGAAATGTTAAGCTCCATCAGTTTGATCATTAAAGTTATGCAAATGGAAAAACACATTCCTTCCTTTTAAATTTTGCTTCGTTTTAGTTGCAATCATAAGATCCAAGAAGTGAGGATGGTGTTTAAATGTCAGAAGCTTGACAGCATCTCAGCACCGTCCCAGCTGTGGTCAATAGTAGAGCTTGTCTGTATTTCAACAGGAACAGGATTTTGCTCGGAGTCTTCACAGAGCAGCTGAGAACTGACTCAAGTTTAAACATGAAGCTGCAGAGATTACTTGTCTGTAGGAGCAGGCAGCAGATTTCACTGCACACCACCAGCTCAGGAAGTTCTGAAGCAAAATGTACCAACCCAAACCAGTGGTGGTAAAGACAGGCTTGTACTGCACATCCCATGTTGTCCCTGTTAGTACACACTGCTGGTTCTCACTGCCCTGCAGCACAAATGCCAGTTGCTGGTTGACAGTCGATTAAATATGAGCCAGCAGTGTGCCCAGGTAGCCAAGAGGGCCAATGCCATCCTGGCCAGTATCAGAAATGGAGTGGCCAGCAGGAGCAGAGAGGTCATTCTTCCCCTGTACTCGGCACTGGTGAGGCCTCACTTGGAGTACTGTATCCAGTTCTGGGCCCCTCACTTTAGGAGGGACATCGAGTTACTTGAGCGTGTCCAGAGGAGGGCTACGAGACTAATAAGGGGCTTGGAGCACAAGCCATACGAAGAGCGACTGAGGGAGCTGGGGTTGTTCAGCCTGGAGAAAAGGAGACTCAGGGGCGACCTCATCGCTCTCTACAACTTCCTGAAGGGTGGCTGTGCTGAGCTGGGGGTCGGTCTCTTTCTCCGGGCGACAACAGATAGAACAAGAGGACACAGTCTCAAGCTGCGTCAAGCAAGATGTAAGTTAGAATTAAGAAGGAAATATTTCACAGAAAGAGTGGTCAGATACTGGAATCATTTACCCAGTGAGGTGGTGGAGTCATCATCCCTTGAAGAATTCAAAAAAAGACTGGATGTGGCACTTGCTGCCATGATCTAGTTGAACAGTTAGAACATCGGCTGGACTTGATGATCTTATAGGTCTCTTCCAGTCTTGAACTTCTGTGATTCTGTGTGATTCTGTGATTCCTTGCCAGGAGAGCATGGTGCTGCAGAGGTTCCTCCAAGAGGTTTATCTCTGAGGCAGCTGCCACTATCTACCCATTTCAAATATATGAAGAATAAGTTGTATGAATAGTGTGGAAACTCTCCAGAAAGAAAGCAGGACCTGTGCTGGAAGGCATCTCCCCTAAAGCCAGCAGAGGTGCTCACTTCACACTTAAGCAGAGAACTTCCCTGAGTTATGGCATGGGGGGGTTCCCTACCTGTGACATTCCAGGCCTTTACTTACTGAAGCAAAAAGGTTTTTAATTAGAAATCATTTTCTTCATTAAAGACCAGTAGGATAAGGACAGTCACCATTTGATGAAATACAACTGTCCTATCATCTTTCTTAACCCAAAGAGATTTTAGTTTGGCAGTTATTGTGTCTACTTTATTTTTAAAAACTACATAATCAAACAAAAAACAACCAAAAAAAGAAGTTGAATTATCAATGGGAAAACTCTGAAGAACAAATTTTTGAAATCATTGCTCCAACATATGACCAATGGCAGTGCAGTAATTTAGCCTCATGTTTTATAGTGAGGCTATTGAATTAAAGAGATCTTTCTTATTAATATAGAATATTTTATATTCTTATTATCAAGCTGCCATGAAGTTTGCAATTTGGTCAAGTAAACCAGATCTACTGTAAAAGACAAATATTGTCATGCCTACACAGTCTGAATTACCTATTAGCTCACTATTTTTATAAAATAACAAGAGACTTTGATTACTTCAGCTTTAAATGAAAAATCCTCAAAATCCTCATCTCTCTGAGAATCCTGAGACAACACATTGAGAAGATAAATCTATGGCCAAGGTAGCCAAAAATCAAAACCAACCAGAAAGATAGAGAATTTTTTTTCTTTTTCAAGAACAGATTAAAACTGAAAGCAAGAGTAATTGCAATCTCTTCTTTTGTTTGTTTGTTGTTTTTTTTTTTTTTCCCCTGAAGCTATGCAGGAGAGTTTTTATATTAAAATACTGTACAATATACTCAGGTATGAAGAGCTTGCATTTTTATTCTAATTTGTTTTCCTTCAGGTTCAGAATTACCAGCAAAGAAAATTGCTGTAATTGCAATGCTTTGTATAGAAATAGCGATTATAGCTTAGTGGATTGGTAGGACACGACACTGCACAACTTATTAGATCAAACTGAGTGAAGCCTACACCATACCAACTTTTAAAATGTAGGTAAAGCAAGTTAAGCTCTCTCAGCAAATCTAAATATTTATAAGCCAAAATTATGGGTGTCAACCTGCCAGGCACATGACATGATTCCTGATTCAGAACTATGAAATAATCATAGGGAAAAGGTGCCACAATATAGGATGTCATTAAACCCAACAGCAGCAAAATCAATTTTAATTAGATCCCAAGAAATGAATATGTAGAGACCAAAAGCTTTCTTCAATATATTAATACAGTTTTTTTACTTGGTTAGTTTTATGGAATTCATCAAAGGGATGCTGAGTGACTGAAAAGGTGCACATGAAAGCACTGAGATTGTGAATTGCATACAGAGGTATTTCTACATTTCCAGATATTTATTTTTGTTCTAATGAATACTGTCATAGAGAATGCAAATATCTGGAGGACAGCACAGCTCTCTAAGCCTGTACATTCAGAATGAAGTATCTCAACCTACTACTTATGACCAAATTATCATGATCCATAAGAAAACAAGGCTGGGCACTTCATGTACTGGAAGTTGTAATTTCCTAACTATTACTTAGATTCCAGTTACAGTGGATATACACTGGTTTTTACAGATCAGTAGTATTATAGCAGAAATTACTTCAGTTCTGGCCCATTATTTAAATCCAAGCACCATTTTTCTAAAACTAAATTACAGTGTATGTTGCCTAAAGTGCAGATCACAAATCTAGCTAGTGGCAGAGATTTTAATGGGCATATTTATTTTTTTCCCCTGAAGTTTCAATTTCTGGCTTATAGTCAAAAAAAAAAAGCTTTTTTGTTGTTGTATGCCAGTGATGATGGGAGAATGGATTAGGTCAGGCCCTGTCAGTGTATGGAGGAGTGTCTGAGGTGATGAGATGAGTAATGTCTTCCACCACTTGAGCATTTTCTTGTACCCTGCAAAGCAGTTTAGTCTGAAATATTTCCTAGTTTGAAGACTACAATTATCATATGCTTTGTTTATATACTGTTATCTTCACTTGTTAATAATTCCTGACAGGAATAAAAGACTCCAGGAAGTTAACACGAAAAGCTGGAAGCAAGATGCAGCTGAAAATCACCTTAAATGCTTTCCAATAGTCCCACCTTTCCTGCCAAGCTCTGTTTCACCACACAGCTCAGCCTGGATGCTCTTATGAACCACTCACACTGCACATCTGGCTCAAGGCAAGGAAGCCTGCATATTTAACATTTTGCTATCTGTACAACTCGTGGAAAACTCAGGTTTCCAATTGCATTGTACAATGCATATTGTGTTTTAAGGAAATGTGGAAATAAGTGTATGGAACCAGTGCATTTTGACGCAGGTAATGGTTAAAAAAACCAAACAAACAAACAAACAAACCAACTTCCCAACTGCAACATTCTCTCACCATCTGGCATAAAATGGTCATTCTTTCCTGTAAAAATGATGGTATTGGAAGTGTAATATCTAGTCAACCAAATCTCAGCCCTTAACTGAGTTAAATCAGTCTTTCTGCACTGGTTGTGTGACCTACTAACCCTAAAAGCAGTGTTATTGCCAAATACATCACATGTGCTCTGAGGAATGCAACTGAAACAAAAGACAGATGAAACCATGACATTTTGAGAACAAGAATAAATGTAATAATATTTGTTAAAATATGATTTGCTTATGAATGCAGGTCAGCTGATTTTTTTTCCTTAAAAGAAAAAGTAAATTTGTGGATTAATCAGGATTTCAGTGATACTCTGTACCAATGCCATGGGAATCCTCCTCATCAAAGCTCACGGGTAGGGTATTAATGTGTCCACAAAATATGGTGTGAATGTGTCTGCACATCTCAAAGATAGACACAGCAGACCAAGACTCCCCCCCTGTTTGCAGAGGGAGGTTTTAGCCATTTAAGAGGGTGAGAAATCAGTAGGAAACAAAAATTAAATTAAAGCAGCCTAATGATAGAAGAATACTCTGAAATACTGCAGCCAATATTACACAATTGATCTCTTGGCTTGCACAGTAGACTGATATACTCTAAAATAATAGGTAGGACAAGAAGTTGATGACAGATTTTGAGTTTCCTATTCTTTTATAGTTTACTTTTGACACTCTGTGGCTAAATTTCTGATTCGTAACATTTTCCTTTTTTTTCAATTTAGCCTCATGCTGAAAAGCCTCTGGGGATGGTGGTGAATGAGAGCTGTTTGTTTGGGAAACAGCAAAATTGAAAAATAGGGCTGCAGAAGCTCTTTTCTATGACCTAACATGAGTTTGGAGAAACCCAGATGAGATGCCTTTCCTAGTAACATGCAAAATCACTCTGGTAAGTGGTAGCATCAAGTGCCAGAACACAGAAAGGTCTGTCCCAGTACACATTACTTGAGGGGCTGTAGTGGGGTTCACATCAGCAATTCTGTCCCAGACATACAGAGTATTACTGCAGGGCTGTTTGCAGAGTAATTCCAGGGCTGGGCAGTGATGAGAATGTAACATGGAAACAGTTTTCTTGATTTCATTGTAATTGGTCCCAGGCATAGAATAAAACTCAAGCTTATGTACTTAATTTACCTAATTGCCTTGCTGTATGAGGCCTCTGTACTTAAACTGTTAGCATGTCATCCTGACAGGCTGTAAACTATGGCTTTATATCAGCAAATAAATGTAAAAGTATTGATGTACAGTCTGCCACTGCGGAACACTGTGTAATTTACACATCCATTATGCAGCCACAAACACATAGATCCATATCTTCCTGAGCAGCTCTATCCAAGCTGTCTAGATTTTAGCCAGTGCTACCCATTTATTCTTAAATCACTTGTGCTAGCATTGTTTTAACACCCTAAGAAGGCATGTTTGACAGAGCAATCCGAAAAGTCATCTAACTGTATCTCATATCCAGGTTGCATCTAACACTGAAGGAATTTGTTTGGCAGAAATGCATTATTAAGAAGGCATTTACTGTTTTCCTTCCTCTCCCTCTTTTTGCCTCTTTTCCTTCCCATATTTTTTGGTTGGTTGGCTGTTTTTTAGGTGTCTGCCCTGCAGTGTGTGCTGCAGAACAGAATAATTACTTTCTAGGACACTTGGTGGATACAGTCCAACCAAGAATCATTCATAGCGTTTAACGACTTTGCAATGCATGGTACAAATGTAAAAATCTGTTGCTATTTGATTGAGAAGCTTTGACCTAATCATTGTGTGTCTGCAATTGCACATCCCTAAGGTTTTCCCACTCAGAATTAACCCTCCTCCTCCTCCAGTGTCACTCCTTCTCCTAAAACAGGCTTTTAACAGGAAGTCTCAAATGAAGAAGTGAAAGCAGTGAGTAATGACAGACAATAAATAAACAAACAGGATAACCTGGGATAATCATTATTTGTCCTGAAGAGAATGAAAGTTTGATCAACTTTGAATTAAAATTGGAAAGCAAATTTCAGTCTAAAGAAGGAGTTAATTCTAATACAGTATAATTTCATTCTTTGAAAGCCACAAGCCAACCCAAAGCTTGGTGTCCTCCACGGAGCTGGCAGAACTATTGCAGAATTGAGTTCACAGTTCACTCTCTGACAGCTCCCACATTCCCTGCATCCCCAAGGCCTCCTGCTCCTGGCTGTCCTGGCATGGAGGGCTCAGCAGGCCAGGACAGGGGATGCCCTTGGACCCAGCTCAGATCCTCTCCCAGCTTTGGGCCCCGCTCTACAGAGGGGACAAGGAAGCTGAGGAGGGTCTGGAGCACAATTCCTATGAGGAATGGCTGAGGGAGCTGGGGGCGTTCAGCCTGGAGAAAAGGGGGCTCAGGGGTCACCTTGTCACTCTCTGCAGCAGCCAGGTGGGGATTGATCCCTTCTCACAGATAGCAAGCAACAGAACAAAGGAAAATGGCCTTAAGTCGCGCCAGGGGACATTTAGGTTGGATATTAGAAAAAAATTCTTCACTGAAAGAGTGGTCAGGCATTGGAACAGGGTGCTGAGGGAATCAGGGGAGTCACCAGCCCTGGAGGTATTTAAAGGACATGGAGATGTGGTATTTTGTGATATGGTTTAGTGGTGGACTCAGAAGTGCAAGGTTAATGATTGGACCAAGGATCTTCTCTGACTTTCCATTTTGTGTGCAAGGCCAATAAGGCCTCAAGGTGAAACTGTACTGCACACAAATTTCTTCTGCACAATCAGTTCTCTGTCTTCAGGCTTTTCTTTGACAAGAATAGTTATTGAGTGTTTATTTACTAGAACAGCATTAGAACCTTTTGTAAGACACTGCTCTCCAGTCACCATATGAATCAGAATAACATTACTGCAGCTAATAAAATATATTACTGTATTTCTTAAGATTCATAGACCCCTTTCCTCTCAATTTTATAGAAAATTAGGACTTTTTTTTTACACTTGCTATGCTTCTTTTCAGGATTATAATAGCGCTTGGAGTTTAGGAACCTCTAAATACTATTCTTGATTGGTCATAGAGAGGACAGCAATAGTCTAAATCCATGGGTAATTGTCTTTCTCAGAAAAATGAAATATGAGAGTGAACATAATTTCAGTATCATTTCAGTGGGACAGGATTCAGCCTTAAATGTTCTAGTCACTAATTTCTGCTTTGATGACATGATTATTACCTAAATGTAGGAGAAAGCAACAGAATTTTTATACAACGTGGGTGTTTTCACCTGCTGCATGTAAGAAAAAAAAGCCCACAGCTTGAAGCACATCAGAGTAGCAATGGCAATTAGGTATTGGCATATCATCCAAGAAAGAAACAAAAAAGCTTGGAAAATGATATGGCTTAATAATGGTTTAGTATCCTAGAGCTATGCAAAAAGTTCTCAAAGGGAAAGGTAAATTGTGAATGACGAACACTTGTGATTCCTACAAGGGATAACCGGTAAGAAACACAGGGAATAAGCACAAATGATCCCATTTAAGCCTGAGTAAGGAGTATGATCACACATCTGTACGCAGTCAGAGAGATTTCCACAAATGCTAATTGCCACATCACACACAGCACCTTCCTGTAGAAGTTATGGTTGTTAATCTCATCTAAAGTACGCCTGCAGTGACAGCATCTACCAGGAAATTTGCACAGAAATGAGAGAATATTGCTTTCTGAATCCATTTAAGATCCCAAAACATTCTGGACCAAATTTTTCATTGCCAATGAAAAATTTATATACGAAATTTTTTTTATAGCCAATGCTTCCAAAATGTAATGCAACCATGTTACTAATTATGATCAGAACCAGTACAGCATCCCAGATAGATAAAATGCTTCTAAAATCTTGGAAGACTGCAGCAACCACATGCATCTATATATTTGGTTTCTGAAATGAACTGACGGTTTGTCTGACAGAAAATCAGGGTACACCAAATCAGAATACACATATATTAACCTGGAAATCTGAAAAGATCAAAAAACAGGTTTAGAACAGTTTGTACAGCTGAGACTGTCTTGTGTTCATTAGAGTCAATGACAAGCACTGGCAGGGTCAGCTGGAGCTGAGCAGAGCTTAGACCAGGCACACCAGCAGGATTTCTGCTTGTTCCTATTCTTAGAGCCAGCTGCTCTGAGCTACCTCACTTGCAGCCATGTAGATATTTTTGGAGTCTGGAATTTCCAGCCTTTTAGTTTCTCTGTTTAAGCACAACCTCCCAGACAAGCTCGCCCCACAATTCTAATTGGACCTGGAAGAAAATGTAAAGATATGAGCATTTGTTTGAAATTGGAAAGCAACCAAATTTTTGAAAGCTTCATTAAAATGGAATAGCTTTTTTTCCTAGCCAGATTGAAATGCTGGATGACATGTCAAAGAGAAATATTGAATTGGCCCTCCTGAGCACAAAATTTTATTCATTAGGGGGCTTTTTCCCTTGTTCAACAAAAATGATTTCCAGATTAGAACATTACATAAGTATATTTCATATATGGATAAAATTGCTCTTTGCTTCACTCTCCTTGATATTTCCCGTACAAAGATACAGGGAGTTCGCATTCTGCAGCTGAATTACGTTACAACAACACAGATGGAACTTTAGATGTAAAGCCATATTTTTAGCCAAAGCACAGTTGAAGCAATGTCATCTGATGCAGTTAGAGACATATAGAGAAGCACTTGCAGTAATACACATTTATCACTTTTAGTGAATGGCTGATACACAGCACCCTGTGTACCCTCTCCTTCAGAAGGGCAATAATTTCAAATATATTTTTTTCCTTGAGCAGGAAAGAATGGAGCATTCTATTCCCATGTGTGGCCTGGTACTTGTGCTTCATTTGGCTAACACTCAAGCTGTTCCTGCAGTTTCCCCTCTGTGAGCACCTGTGTGAAAACTCATCCTTGCATGGGCGCTTGTGTAATTGCCCCAGGGTGAAACCTTTGGTCATCTCCCTCAGAGAAAGCAGATATTCATTGTAAAGATTGTGAAATTCCACCTCCAGAGCACAGGTGTGAATTTCCATACATTTGCAACTGTCAGAGGGAATGCTCAATGTCTTCATGGTAACACGATCATTTCCAACAGCAAAATCCCCTCATTTCATGAAGGATCTGAGCTGGAATCAGAACCCCTTACCTTTATCACAAAGTATTGCTGTGATGTTTCTCAGGTATGAGATGCTTTATTATTTCTGGCACATTGCATATCTGATCTTAAAAATCAGAAAAAAAAATCTTATTAAAATAGGAATTTGAAAGCATTGGAAGCATTCAGAATTTAAAAGAGCTAAGAAAGGCAGAGGGTTTAGTGCAGTTCTCTGATATTCATAATTCTCAGTTCCTGAAATTTGATGTCCCATACAGACACATCAGTAAGGTGCTGGACAAGACTTTCTGGAAGGATGAACACGACCCCTCCAACAATTTGATTAAGTAATAGCTTGCAAATCTATATAAGGGCAGTAGCAGCAGTAGCAGCAGCCCCTTGTCAATATAGCTGTCTCTGGTTTTACAAGATTTAGAAGCTGTTGGAAGCATCTCTTCAGCAAGTCCTTCCCCATTAAAGAATATTACTGGTACAGCTCTTTGAAGAGCAAAGGAAAATCTAAAACATCTTTTAAACGTTGAAGGCCTTGGAGCCTCTTCTTGAAAAATGCTGAATTTTGTAGTACTTTATATTTCTGGTAAACAGGATTCAGCTCTTGGCAACAGGTTAGGGAGCACTATTCCTAGTAAAAAAGACATAGAGAGAATGAGCCAAGGAGGAAGCACAGGAAGGAACAGCTTCCTAGAAAGCCTGCTGCTGTTGGTAAGGAAAGAAAAGATTCCATGGAATGGCCAAAGGACAAAAACAACCTTTACCCTTAAGGACAAAAAGCAGCCACCACAAGCTAGTCAGTGTTTCATGAGGCACTTCACCTTTAGAGAGGAAAACAGGAATTTCTTTGCCAAGTTTCCTACTTCATAGCAAGAAGCCTCCAATAGTATTTTATGAACTGTTAAAGCAAAGAAAGTCAAAACCAGCTTTTGGAAGGCTGTTTTTCTTGCCTTCCTCCCCAGTGGGAAAAAAATGAGCAGATAGCAGCCACATGAGACTGGGGAGTGTGGGTGGATGGTCAGGGTACAGAATGTTAGATTACTCAGCAGTTTAGCTGGCTCTGATATGTACCCATGACTACATCTTGAGTCCTCCCCAGAAAAAGCATTTAATTCATCTCAGAAAAGTGAAAAAGTTAATTACTGAATAAATGATAGAGCCCCACCTACTGTTTTCTTGCATACATTTCTAGACACACACACACTTCATGCAAATGCAATTCATTAGTGCATGCATGGCCATTTCTATTAGAGGAGCCCTAATTATGGATTATAATCCCACCCTGGGTATGTTTTGCATACACACACAATTGTGGATTTTGCAGTTCAAATCTAGAAATGCAGGTGGATTTCTTCCTATCCCCCTTGTAAATCAGGCTTCTCTGCGTCATATGCATACACACATCCCAAAAGCTCCCCAGGGAAAGATTAAATTTTTTCAAAGAGCTTTGAAAATCTTTTGGTCAGCAGTTGACAGAATGAATGCTCGTTTAATTAACAACACTGGTATTGGGGATCACTGAGGCTCTGTCCCCCATTACCATGTTATCAGATTATCTGGCATATTTTCCATCTAGAATTTCTCTGCTCATGTGTAAAGGAAAGAAAATATCCCAGCAATGTGAACATCCCTTAAAGTAGTACAAGTTTTGTTACTGAAATAGAAAAGTCTAAATGCAATGTGCATGAAAGACAAGGGTGGCATTATTTTCATTTTAAGGAAGTGGAACCACAGGACACTGGGAGTGAGGGAAGTACCACCCAGACATTAAATATCTTTCCAGACACCAGCTCTCCAACACATCCCCTGCTCATAAATAATGCAGCACAGAGGTTGAGTCCCAGCACACACAAGGCTTCAAAAAGGGCCTCTTTCACCTCTCCCCTTGTCATGGCTGTGAACTGAAATTCCCATTGCAAAGGGAATTCTTAAAAGATCTTTTCTGAAATCCCATGTCCAGAGTAGGAGGCATATTTTGAAAACACTGAAATCCATTCTTGTAAGCAGTCTTGAAAACCATTTTTGTCGCAGTCATGAATTGGCATCACATTTTGCAAGTAATGTCTTGTTTTTCAAATGTTACCAGTTACTACAAGTTCACAGACTGGTGTGATTTTAAAATCACAGAATTGTGTCAAAACTACAAGGTAAAAAGACCTCATGCAAGCAAAGTGAATTGAAATAAGTAATGAAATGTGACAGCTGGAGAAAAGGATTGATTCATTTATCACATTGAGATTGGCAACAAGCTTCAAAACCCTGTTGTCAGCTGGCAGCAATTGTTCTGTTCTGTCAGTGTAATAGGTGATAAGCCAAAAAGGTGGAAGGAAATCCTCCACATTACACAACACTTATCTCCGCTATTTCATGGGAGTGTTTTTGATAATAATTTTAAACAAAGCTCTCCAAAATATGATTGGCAGTGTCTTCATAACACTAAATAGAAATTAATTTTTTTTTAATTTGAGTATGAGATTCTTCAAATGAAGTATAAACATTTCTCTAACCTCAGATTTTGTCCCTTATTTTTTAAGGGGCAAAATAATATATTTGTAATATTTGCTGGCAGCAGCTGACATGGTTTTACTTGCACCCCTCAAAAATACTAAAGCATTTGAAACTGGCCAAGTAAAGGATGTGGTCATGAGTATTGACTGTTTCTTGTTTAAGTTATAAAATATTTTTTATTACAAGATACTGAAATTATTAATATAATATTAATAGAAGTTATAAAATATTTTTATTACAAGATACTGAAATTAGTAATATAATATTATGTAGGGGCCTGAATATATGTATTAGGTATGGAATCCCCCGGACAGCCGAGAGCTGTGGCAGCCTGGGAGCTGGGACAGATATGGATATTGTAACTGTGTAATTGAAAAATTGTTAAAAGAAAAGGGGGGAAATGTAGGGGCCTGAATATATGTATTGTTATAAAGGAGTCCTTGTGAATATATATATGTAGTGAGAGTCCTATGTATTAGATAGGTGGGTCCTGTTGCTCTGGATGAGCTACAGCTGTGGGATCCTTGGTTGGGTAGCAGCTGTAGCTCATGAAGGGCTCTGGGATAAAAGGGGGTTGGGTCGAGAGCCCAGGAGGAGCCCCTATGGAAGCCATGAGGAACTGTGCTGCAGAGAGGAGCTGCATAATAGGACCAGCAAGAAGGTATGGACTTTAAGATGGGACTCCAGAAATATGAAATACAATAAGATAACAACAACAATTGGTGACCCCGACGTGATAAAGAACATGCAGCCAAGGAGAAGGTATGGAATCCCCCGGACAGCCGAGAGCTGTGGCAGCCGGAGAGCTGGGACAGTGGAAGATAGGACAGCTGAGAGCTGTGGCAGCCGGAGAGCTGGGACAGTGGAAGATAGGACAGCTGAGAGCTGTGGCAGCCTGAGAGCTGGGACAGATATGGATATTGTAACTGTGTAATGGAAAAATTGTTAAAAGAAAAGGGGGGAAATGTAGGGGCCTGAATATATGTATTAGGTATGGAATCCCCCGGACAGCCGAGAGCTGTGGCAGCCTGGGAGCTGGGACAGATATGGATATTGTAACTGTGTAATGGAGAAATTGTTAAAAGAAAAGGGGGGAAATGTAGGGGCCTGAATATATGTATTGTTATAAAGGAGTCCTTGTGAATATATATATGTAGTGAGAGTCCTATGTATTAGATAGGTGGGTCCTGTTGCTCTGGATGAGCTACAGCTGTGGGATCCTTGGTTGGGTAGCAGCTGTAGCTCATGAAGGGCTCTGGGATAAAAGGGGGTTGGGTCGAGAGCCCAGGAAGAGCCCCTATGGAAGCCATGAGGAACTGTGCTGCAGAGAGGAGCTGCATAATAGGACCAGCAAGAAGGTATGGACTTTAAGATGGGACTCCAGAAATATGAAATACAATAAGATAACAACAACAATATTAATAGTCATATGCAATATATTTAAACACTTCTAAATATGAATTTTTATAAAATATAGTAAACATTGATAATTCACAAATGAGAAGGACACCTTGTTCTTTGTACTAAAAAGCCCTCTAACCTCAAAATATATTTTTTTTCAAACTAAAAACATATTGAAGAAGAGACAAGTTGTTTCTGGAATATTTGGAGCGTATTCTTGAACAGCATGACATTATGCATAGACTAAAAGTCTAGCATTTCTAAGTTCTTCTGTAAAATACATTTTTTTAAAGGATGCATTTAAATGATCCATGCAAGACATTTAAAGTTTGCTTGATACCAGGACAAGAGTGCATTAAACAATCTCTTTTCTCCCTCAGGGACAAAGATGTGGCAGCAAAAAAATATTTTGTTAGCAAGTGCCAAAATCCAATGGCAAAAGACACAGTATCCTAAGATGGTTACAAACAATTTTGGCAAGTCAATGTCAATACAGTTTATTGCTGTCCATACCAACAGACAATATAGCCTATGGAGTTTCTGTAGCACTGGCTGAAAGAACTTGTGGCACATCTTTCTTATTACTAAATTGCTAAAATAGCTTACTTGGGGAAAAAAATTCCTATGCTAAGCCTGATATTTGGTGCAATAATTTGCTAAATAGTTAAAAATTTAGGCTGCTGAAGTCTCAGTATTAAAACTCTGCTTTCTAGATCTGGTTTTAAAACACAATCCCTCCTCTGACCATAAAGGCTGTAAATTTTGCCATCTCACCTGGCAAAATTCTCTAAAAGGACAGGGCTTCCTGAGAGGGATTAAGATGGGAAATAAAGCATTGTTTGGAGCCAGGATGAGCAGGAGATAGGCACAGGCACTTTCTGACTAAGCAAATGTGGAACAAAGCAATGTGAGCACACCTGCTACTAGCTTTGCACAATGCTCACCATTCTGTCCTTACAGATTAAATACACACCAAACAGATATCCAAGTCTGGTGAAGCATAACTATTTTTTAAACTTCTGAATTTCTAAGAGCACAATCCACATGACCCTCACTGCCAGTTAGGACCTTGTGTGAATATCAATTTTCATATCGCATGGGAGTGTGAAGAATGAAATTTTCTCTAGACAGATCAAACGACTGGGATTAAATTTGAAGGGCCAGACATTTGGAATAACTGTCAACTTCTCAGAATCCAGCAGCTTTACACCACTTGAGAGTCTGGCCTAAGGTATATATTAATCTGTTTGAAGTATTTCAAGCATTCTAGTTGTATCTTCTAATAGCAGCTTTGAAAATGTGCTGCAAACCTAAAAGGATGTTAATATTATGTACTTTTAAAAGGATGTTAGTATTATGTGTACTTTTTCTCTCATATAACAGATAGAAGGAGAAAAGAATTTAGGAATGTCTGAATTAGTGAAACTCATATCCCAATCCTGACACTACCTTATGGATATCAAGAAGGAGGAAACTTTCCAGTAATGCTCACGTGGACTTCAACTTCAGGCACAGGAAAGTAGTTTTGACTATCACACATTCAGAGCAGTGAAATAATTTATCATAGCAAAGTGAAATTGGAGACTACAGATAAAAGGCACACAGGCTGGAGAGACATATATATTTACAGTTACTTAGAATGAAATTTTTTTAGAAAGTTAAAGCTAGCATATCTATATCTGTCATGTCCAGTTCTTTCTCTCTTGCATAAGATTCTGCTTCCATCTTAAAGTAAAATTGAGTCCTAAGAAAAGGCAGATTTAATGGTGTGTGAATTTGAAACAAAGCAAAGTAAGAGCATATCAGCACAGCTCAATGCTGCAGACTGTGGGAACAGATTTCTGATTGTGGTTTTGTCTGCATCTTTACTTTCCCAGTATATCAGTGGCATCAGTGCAAGCGATTTCAGATTGACTTCGCAAGCTTACACATTTTCCACGTCCAGCAAAGAAGGCTGCAAACTCCTTGAGAGGAGTGACAGCAACTAAAACCTCCAGAAAAACTGCAGAAAAATTTACCAAATTTACCTCCTCTCACCTCTGTCAGCAGGGTTGTTGTGTGCCAAAAAGAAAAACAAAAAATGTGGAAGGCTTTATATTGACTGTTGTCACACTTGATTAGAATTTCTTCCCCCTCTTCAAAAAAATAAAATTATTATGGACATAATTATGTGTCCTGTTGCTCTCCACTAGCATAGACTTGACCATCATATACCTGAAAAAGAAATGGCTGACTCTAATAATGGGTTATGGCTGAAATAAAGCTGACTTCCATGAAGCCTTCAGCTACTGCACACTTTCAGCCAGAACTGCGACACATTTGCAAATTTGCAAGTATCTGAGAACATGAATCTTAAAGCTATCTTTTAATTAATCCAACCTTTTTTTTTTATAGCAACAGACATATTAACCTTGATGTTCTTGTCTATAATTTAACAAATTGTATGTGGTTTACCAGAGTTCAGTTTCACATTCTCTGTGGAACTATCATGTTTTAATTAGTTGAACTCCTACGAAAGAACTGGATAGACTCTGTCTTAACCTTATGTATATATAAAAATGTTCAGATTGCTAAATTTGATATGAAAATGCTATTATAGGCTCAGAATGATTATTAAATCAAGGCAATTCTTCTCAATTTAGCAGTCAGTATTCTTTCAAAGCTTTACAATTCTTATTTCACTGGTGTTATTTTTGAAAATTATGTACTTCTGTATTCTTTTTTTTGGTATATCTTTTGCAGCATCCCAACTTTGACAACACCTTTCCTCTCAGTGTGACTAGAAATTTATTATTTTATATTCTCCTTGGGGCTACTAATACAGTAGGCACTCATTCCTACCTGTAGCACAATCATGTTTTTAGAAAATCTAATATGAAAGGGAAAAAAAACTGAATTACATCAGGATTTGGATTTTTTCACTTTATGTTGAAAAAGTAAAATTTAGTCTTCTATTTTTTATTCTGAAAACACATAAATTTTCTTTGGTTATTTTCCTCAACACAACTTTCCACAACGATTTCTCAGCAGTCACTTAAAAACAAGTCTTTGCAACAACACTACAGTATTAGGAAAAGAACCGAAAAGGCAAGAAATATAGAATTCTTCAAACCACCAATAAAGCTGTAATGATGAAATTAAAATCTTTCTATATGTCCCAGAAAATAATTCTTTTCATAAATGCAAATATCAGGCTTCTGCACAAAGAGATATCCATTTGGTTTCCATCCTCAAAATATGAATATAGCACAAATTTAACCTTTCAAGACAGAAATACGAATGTTTTGGACAAAAAATGTGTATAGTCATTGCAAGGTTCAATAAATATGCTGAAATGCTTTTTTAGAAATATTCCTATTTCGTATAAGTTCTTCATTGATAAAGGAAATGGATTTTTGCATTTGAAAATGTTCAAAGCAATTTTGATAGAAGGGAGTAAGAACATTTCTCTTTGTTATGCTGCAGCTCTGTAAGGAATAGAAGATATGTGGAAAAGCCCAAGGTGTCAACCAGGATGGGCAAAAGTAATACTTCTCTTACCTTCTCTTTTATTACAAAAATGTATAGCACTGTCTAGTGAGCATAAAATTTCACTGAATTCAAATAAAAGTACTGGGTTTTTTTCTACTTCAATATTGCCTTATTGGTTTTTGTTTAGTTTTAAGAAAAAACAAGTCTGAAATAAGATTAAATCAGTGCTGTAATTCTGCATAACTTGATGTAACTTAATACTACTGGGACAGACCTCAAATTAGATTTAAAAAATCCAATTCTATCCAAATAATTGTGAATTTTCAGAATAAGACTGAATCAACTGATTTCAATAGTTTAACAGCTCTCTCAGTGTTACTTAAGCAGCATGATATCAGGGATTAATCAATTCAGATTTCATAGAAAGTGTTTCCATAGTAAGGGAAGGATTAGGAGGTGGAAACCCCCTCCCTTGTTTGCTCATACAGCTATTTAAGAGACATGACATGCCTGTTGCAAATATGAAAGACATAGTTATAGCTCACAGTGGTTCTCTCCATTTTAAGCAAAGACAGGGAAAAAACCAAAAGGAAGGGCTTGTGAGATTTGATAAAAAACTACCTAAGCTCTACAGAAAACATGGTCCCACTGACATTGACCCAAGTGCCTGTGGGTGACAGAATTTGCGTTTACTGTAATCCAAACACGCCAGCCAACAAACAAACCAACAAACACACACGAAGGCGGGCAGTGCCCAGCTGCCTTCTGCCTGTCAGGTGCTGCTCTGCTGGCTGTTCCATCCCTGAGCACCAGGAGCACAGTGTTCCTCCCCCCTGCAGGCACAGGCACCGATGCTCTGAGCTTTGGGACACACAGCCTGGCATTGAGGCGAGGCTCCTGCTGTTTCCCCACACCTTGCAGAGGCTCCTGGCAGCAGCACCAGGATGGTTGCAGTGTGCAACAGAGAAAACAGGGGGCTTTCAGAGCTTACAAGGAGTTTAATCCTCTTTTTAGTCAAAATACTAAAAACTCATCCTTTCACAAAGGCACAAAGTGAATTCAGAGCAAGAAAATTTGTCTCTGCCTGTATTCTCTTGTCCTGCTAGGCAAATAACTGAGGCGTCTGTACTGACAAGCTCTGCATTCAAAATGCTACTTGTGGCAAACAATTCATTATCTTCCCAGAAATCCTGGTCAAGTATCTGTTCTAAGAGAGATCTTGATTAAGCCACAGCCAGTAGGAGATGGATATGCTCCAGAAAGGTGGCAACAAGTTTCAGCAACAAAAGGTAGCAAATAGATGGGAAAAATATGAAGTGAGGAAGGAATACAGGGACAGGGGAGAAGAGCTCATTTGCTTGCAGGAGAGCAGAGTGGGAATTCAATCAGAAAAGAAGGGAATCTTAATAAGAGAATACCTCTATCAGGAGAACATCATGTCATTTCACCAGTGCCAACTTCATTCTGCAGTGGTTACCCACTTCTTTATAACAATACCATCAAGATTAGTGAATTTTCAGAGAAAAAATATCCTTCTTTCCTTCCCCCAAAACAATAAATTTGCAAAAGAATTTTATTGCAAATCAGCCTCTTTTTTTTCACTCCATTTCAATAACTATTTTTTTTCAAATAAACTCTACTGAAAACAATAGAAAATAATAAATTGAATACAACAGTTTTCTTGTAAGCACATTTTTTTTCTTGCAGAAGGCTTTTAAAGCTGGAAAATCCAGAACATGGGATATGGGAGTATTTTAGTCCACAATCAATCCATCATGCTGGCCTACTTTTAGGCAAACGTGTTTTAAGAAAGGAGAAAAGAACATGAAAGGGAGGTAAAAGCAGCAGAGTGTAGTATCTTATAGTGTGTGAATAGTCCAGCCACTGAACTTTGTATACCCACACAGAAAAGGAAAAGGTGAGCTTGTAGGAAAATGTTTCATTTGTATTCCTGATAACGAATCACACTGGTTTACCATACATAGCTGCAGATTGCCCTTCCACTTTGAGCAACAACATAAAATGGTTTTAGGAAAGGTGAATGGAAAATTCCTCCTCTGTAAATAGATTTCACAGGTGAAATAATATAAAAAGGGATATATTTCCCATGAAGAGCAACATGCTGCAGCTTTCACTAAGACTGCCTAGTCTCTGCAGGATCCCAGCAGCAGCACACAGAGAAAATCCCTATCAGCAATTTTTATTTGCCTTTCACCCCCTACCAGCTCTAATAACACCTGCTAAATTTATTTACACGCTCTGCTATAGGAAATAAAAAAAATCTGCCCCGAATACTGATTTTTAAATGTTATCTGGAATGCAATATCCTTTGTTTTATAACAAAGCCACATACCCTTTCAAGGAAGTCACCATGTTCAAGATTAGGACAATTCTCCATGACAAGTATATAAGGGCATCTCCTTACATCAGCCTGTAATTGTGTTGCTCACAGGGATATTAATTGTTTTGTGAATCCTCTCTAGGTTCCCCATGAGCCCCAGGGTCCCATCCCACCTTCCACTTGGCTCCACCAACATGTGCTCCTTCTTTAACAGCAGCACCTCTTGCTTGCTCATTCCCTCGGTTTGTGCAAGCTGTTCATTTTGTTCAAACGTGCAGGAATAAAAGAAGGGGGGAAACCAGCGATCCTGTAGCTATGAAAGAGTGTGGGAAAAGCAAAGGGAGCTGAGAGATTGACCCTCATGAACATGAAGGAGATTCCCAATGCATTGACTTTCTTTGTCGCCACCGAATCGTCCTTTGCCCTTGCTCCTTGTCACACCACATCCTACCTGGCCTACCCTGGATCAGAAGCTTCCCAGTGGCATTACTTAGATCAGTGACCAAAAAACCCAAGTATCAATGGAATTAAATTAACTGCCAGAGACAGATTTTTGGCAAGAGGTGACGTTGGGTGAGTGTTACTCATCACAATTAGAGAATCTAAAATTACCATATTAGTAATCAGCCAACTGCCTGTTTGTCACTCTGTCCCTGAAATTACACATCTGACACACATGGTGCCATTTCAGGAAATGACATCAAAACCATGTAGGCCTTCTTATATAATTATGCTTCTTAGCAGAGGGGAGTATCTGCCCCAGTAATTACTTGTGTCCCCTACATTCATAAATACCCACATTTCCATAAGTACATATTCAGCCTGGATTTATAAAAATTTATACCATCATTAAAATGTTGTAGATACACAGTGATTTTCAATACCACAACATGGCAGTTAAAGGAGATTGCCTGAGAGTTTACGTGGTTTACTTACTTTTACTTGCAAATTAATTCTGATTTTCTGCACTCCTGATACGTTAGATGAGAGAGGAAAAGTAGGACAAATCCTTATGACAAGAAAAATGTTAAGCTTGAGGGGAGAAATACAAAATTAAAGAAAATATGACAGGCCTTTGAATCAGCATCCTTCCACTCTTTCTGCCATATATTAAAAGTTGGTGCAATTTCTTGAAAGGCAGCCTTGTTTCACTGCAGCTTTTTCAAGAGTGAGCAACTAAGGTACTATAAACAGAAAATCTGTTTGGGGCTGGTGGACTTGTGGTCCCTTCTGGTATGTGCTGAGATACATCCTAGAAAAGAAACTTCAGTTTCAGCAGATCTGAATATTCTGGATCCAAGCCCACTGATAAATCTTTCTGTTTACAAGGCAGCTAAGGAGATTATGTCTGTCTTTTATACCTGCCAAGAAATGTTGGTCTCATACACCACAGAGCAATCCATGCATGTCTCCACAGACACCCTAAGAACTTGATTAGCATTAATACAGACATGAAAAAGCCCTGGTAATCACACACCAGCTGATACACCTCACACAGAGACACTCCATGAAATCAGCTCCTCCATTTATGTAACAATTCCCTCCGCAAAAATCAGAGAGACTTTAATATCTCAAAAAATACAAAGATGCCTTTTGTGGTGGAACAAAGGAAACAGGTTGATTGACTGCACAGAAGTGGCAACAAGGGCTCAAAATGATCAGTTGTGCCAACAATAGATAAACAAAGAATATGTAATCAACTGCAAAAGCTTCTTAGAAAATAAAGTTCATTGCAAAACAAACAAACAAAGAAACACACCATACCCTCCACAATGTGTGTTTAATTATGTGCATCTTTAAAATCCTGATGGGAAATTCCATTTAGCTCCTAAAATACATATAGCTTATCCTTAATAAATATTTATTCAGGGTTTAAGTACAGTGCTCTTACTTAGATGAAAAGAGATATTTTACCTCTCTTGAAAAGATACAACAGAAAGCAGAAAAAACCCAAATCCAGGAAATGTTTATTAAAATTGTTGTAGCTGGTGAATATCTAAGTGTTTTGGATGAGTACTTATTTTATGTAATAATTCTGCTCTGGCAGAAAGGAGGACTTGCAGTGGCAGCATAGTGATATTCCTTTGTTGCTTGGAAAGCCAAGCCTCACACATTTTGTACTATATTTAATTACAATATAGTAATATCTATAATTTATTTTTATCCTCTTTAGCTAATTTGGTAGCCAAACAGTCAAGATTTTGTACCCTTCTTTCTGTCTCTTTGTAATATGCTACTTCCACATCCAAATATTCTGGGACTGTGCTGGTGGAAACCTCATTAAGGACTAGATTCTGGATGAAGAGAACCCTGTCCTGATTCAATGAAATAAATAAATCAGTGAGGTTGTTGCCTTGAAAATCTCATAAAAACCTGGCTCACTGACTACAGAACATGGGCTGTGTAGTTCCTTATAGTGCAGATACTCTGGCTCCAGCAAATCTGATAAAGAAAAATATACAGAAAAAGGCAAATATGGGACCTCTTGTCATTTGCACTGCTTAACTGTTGCTTTAGTTCTCTTTAGCCTTTTTGGGACAGCTAAAACTCTCTTCCAGACAATATCCTGGGCAAGCTTTGGTGGATACCTGAGAATTTATATTCAGAATTATTGGTGCTTCCTGTGTGAAATCATGCTGGTGCAGGGCCTGCATCTGTGGCTGCAGTCTGCTCTCGTGGTTGGGGAGTCAGTAAGTTTGCACAGTCTGCCTTGGAGCCAGGGCTCACTTTCCAACCATTTTTTATTTAACATTAACGATTAAAGCATGCTCCTGAAACACTTTAAAAACCTCAAAACACACAGCAAGAATCAAAGCCCCTAATCTATTCCCTGATGATAGCAGTCTAAAGTCGTTGCACATTTTGAAGTCAGTGTATCTCAGAGATATTCACACCCTTTGCATGCCATTTGCATTCATAGGTGTTAATCTGTTCTGAATTGGGCATTTTACTGAGCAAAAATCTCCAATGTTTAACGTTTCAAGACTGCTGACTCATTGTTTCCTTTGTCTGTTAAACTAAACCCCAGTCTCATAAATTGCTTAAAATATTAAAAACCCCACCATTAGGAATGATGCAATATAACCTTGGAGCATTTCTGAGCCCTTATAAATGTCTATCAGTTACAGGGACCAAAAATTAAAGACATAAAGCTTTCAGGAGAATTCTGGGAAATGCAAGGAGAGGCTGCAGCTTTTCTGAATGAATGCACCTGGGGCATGCGCCCACATGGCTGATCAAAGTTCAGTGAGGCTTTTTGTGTCTTTACATTTTCCTGTCTCTCTCTTCCCTAATCCTTTTTAACTTTTCTGGACATTGATCCACAGGGGAAAATGCTGAAGCTAAAGTAAAAGTCAGTTTTGGTAAGAGGAAGCACAACAGACTGACCTGCTTTGTTGGGAGCAAGAGAGGATCCCAACAGGTTTTGTTGTGCTGTTCTTTCCCCCCAAAACTGCAGGGCCCATGTTCCAGTAGGAGCCCAATATAGAGAGATTTGAGGTACACAATTTGATTTCAAACACTGTCAGAAAAACTGTTTTGGAGGGAATAGATTGGGAAGTGGAGAACTTATGTAATGCTTCCTTCTGCCTTGCTCCCACCACTGCAGGCAATAATTTTGCTTCTTTGCACCTTTTATATGAAAACAAGCAAACAAACAAACTTCATTCCATTTCTGAACACAAGCGTCTCTCAGTTGGATTTTACTTGTCCATCTGTCCATAATTATATGGCTATCAGCAATATTTATATTTATGAAGCTCTAGCACACCAAAAGGCACAACACAGAACACATCAAAGGCACTCAGTAGAGTGGAAATAAACAAACATGTTCAGATTAAAACGCTGCATGTTTTTCACTGGGAGTATTTGTTTTAAAATACAGTTGCATACAATTCCTCAGAATCTTCCTGAAAATTTTTGTCTGAACTGAAAGGGTTTAGTCAAAGTATCTGCAGTATTAACTCTAATATTTATCTGCTTATTTCTCTGTCAAATACTGCAATAACGACTGCCTGAATACCACATCTAACCAACTTGGGATTTCCTTTACAACAATATCTGAGGCCCTATAGCACCCTAATAAAGCAAAATATACAGTAGGCAGTTTTGTCTACTGTTCAAACTATGTCCCAGAGTGCTCCAAGTTAAATAATACAATAGTGGTGATAAAAACCTGAAAGTAAAAAGAAAGGAGAAATCTTCAAGAACAGAGAAGTGACATATATTTTTAGGGAACTTCTAAAGGCAGAGAAGTGTCACAAAGTCACCCCAAATGTCAAGGATTCTCTTGCAGCTAGGGTGCAAGGTAGTAAATAGGAAAATAAATGAATGTCAGTAGGAAATAACCAGGCAAAATGGAGGTAAGACTGGTGACAGGTGTTCCCAAAAATAGCTGTGCTCTATTTTGACATGCAGAGTAAAGAAACTACACTAAACATAGGCACATTGCCTTTCACTAACATTTTTATTCATGCTGCATTTTTTAGAAAGCTCAGATTTTAAGAAAACATTGACATTTCGATGTGTGAAGTGCATTGTGCTATCTCTGTGTATCTGGATTTTCAGGGCACAATAAACTGATGAAGGAGGTTAATGGAGACTGCCAAAATAAGCTTTTGTAAACTGCAGCAGGGAAGGTCTTGGTACAGGGACACCAACATGCACAGCCATAGACAGGCACACAAAAGCACAGCAGAACAGGAAAGGGGGAAAAATGGAACTAAACTCTAAAGACAGAAATCTCTGCATCTTAGAGAGGGGAATGATGCTAAAGGCTGCTCTGAAGTCCATGAAATGGGGCAGTAAATGCGTTCATCAGTAGGAGGGAAGGTGGCAGCAGCACAGAGCAGAGAGAATTCTTTTCTTGGGCAGATTGAGCCAGTATTGAAAATGGTCAAGGTTATTGCTAAGTAAAAGATGTTAGAAGGGAGAGAGACAGCTATTGTGTTTCCTTCACATAAGAAGTCATAACATATGCCTCTACCATCTGCTCTGCCCCTGTTTGCAGCTGAGGTCAGCTTCTTATTCATTATCAATGTTGTAATCAATCACCAATCTCTAATTTCAATCTCTTCTTGGACAGAATACACAGAATACTGTCAGGTGCTATGTTAGTACTGCTTTTACTAGCAAGTTACTTCCACTTACTGCAGCTCTTAAAAATATTTATAATTGTGACAGTGTTCCCAGAGGAGATTCTGTGTCTCAGAGCTAAGCAAAGAGAGGGCAAGTCCTATGCAAGCAGCTGTTTCCCAAATGTCAGTGCTCAGGATATCCTCTGAAGTCATTTTATAATGCACAGGGAGGCACATCCCTGCATCTATTACTACTAATAATATTATGCAAACATTTCACCAAGAGTTTCCAGCAGTCCAGGTTTCCAGAAGTTAGCAAGCATTTTAGCAGTTTGCAATCAGGAAAGCTATTTGAATATGTAGAAGGAACATACAGAAGTAACGCATCCCAGTGTGGTCCAAAAGTGCTGTGTCAGTCACAAGAAGCTAGAACAATGAGGCCAGACTAGAATGCCCAGAAAAAGGAGCACGGATGCAGTATGCCTGTGATCCTCTCTTTTCTGCAACAGCAAGAGAGGTGGCACAGAGGCAGGAACAGGAACAGCCTCATCCTACCCTTGAGGCATGAAAGACACTGGAGAAAAAACTGAGAGAAAGAGAGATTTTGGCTTACTGTAAGAAATGAAGAAGGATCTACCTTTGCATTCCTATAGATAATATTAACTATGTTGTTGTCTATATTGTTCTCTATTTTTATAACTCTATTATTGCAAAAGGACATTCCTTTATCTTTTAACCTTGTCTAGTGACCATGCTGCCTGTGAATGACATGGCACATAAAAAGGCACACTCTGCTTGTGCTGGCCAGGAGCAATGGCATGCTCCTGCAGGTTTGCATTAGAGATGGTATGTATAAATATAATTATTAGGACTGTATTGTATTTAAGCTACTTAATATTACAATGTTAAATTTATTTATCGTGTCAACAACTTGTCAACACATTTGAGCTGAATCAATATTACATTTCTTGCATCATTACATTCAATTAAATACTAAATATCTTTTGAACTTAAAAATGAAAATCATGTATATGTACATCTGAAACTACAAGATGAAACTATACTATGCTTGGGACACTATAAGATTTATACATAAAACATAACACAATAAAAATGTATCACAACTAACTAACAATGTTAGTTTTTGACTCGAGCATCAGATGTCTTATTTCAATGTGTAATTTGTTTTCAATAAACTTTCTGAAAATGTTCATTAAACATGCAAACTATCTGCAACATAGTAAGTATGTGATTTGGACAAACTCCAGAATACCTGCAGGGTGTTAGTCTTGATTTATACAACACATAGAAAGGGACAGAAATTATTCAAATGCCTTTATAACTCACTTGTCAGTGCTCCTGCCAAAGAATGGAAGTACTGAATTCCTACAGATAATACCTAAAGAACAAAATTATTTAACTGATATATTGAATTTCTTTGCATGTGAGATGAGAATTACTATAAGTTGGAAAGCTGTGCATGCCAGTAATCACTTGCTGCTCTAACTCACATTTCATGTCAGTATTCCTATGGATGCTGTTTTCCTTACAAACATACCCATGGAAATAAAAATAAGGAAGCAGCTGCATTTCTCTTTAACTTCAGAATCAATTAAAACTGAAACACTTTCAGCATACCACACTTTGGTATTCCATTTATCTATCATCATTGCACTACTGTAATTGAAACTGTGACTGTTGAGCTGCTTTCCTTAATAAGGGAGATGGACACTAGAAGCTAAACCAGCCTCAAAACTCAGAATAACCCAAAAACTCAGAATAACTCAAAAAACTAGGGGGATGGTAACAGAAAAATAAGAGAAACAGCTATGAGATCCAAGGAATGCATGATAAGCAAGAAGCAAAGGTGAGAACAATTGACATGTAAGTTATAATAAAAAATAAACCGCAAAACATATATCTGAGGCTTAGGACATAGAGAATTTGGGGCTGTGAAAATAGTTTCTTGCCCCATTTTCTGTACTTAAGGTTCATAATTTTTCATCAGATTAAAAAGATGAAAATCTACATTTAGATACAAAGGATTTTTACTTTCCAGTTTATTCATCTGCCAAAAGAACAGACTCATGATAAAACACTGATTAACCACTTAAATTAAAAGATATGCAAGCACCACAGAGCTGAAGCTCTAGGGCAACCACACAGCAGCACTTCCTCCTTATTGAGATTGTGAGTGAAGGTCACACCAAAGACAACTTAGACGTTGTCACCTTATACCCTCCTGCATTTACAACCATCTCAGAACCCATAAAATTGTTCATGAATGTTTTTGTTCCTTTCCCTTATTCTCACAAAAAAAAAAAATCTCCAAGATGGGACACTTTATGGATACAGTTGTTATGGGGATTAGAGAAAATTACTTTTTGTCCAAGCTTCCATAATTTCCTGAAGAATCCAAGGGCCAAGTATTCCTACGAAACTTGGCGTGCTCATGAGCAAAATATATCAAGTCTGGACCCAGTCAAGATTTCAAGCCTAAGAATACCTTTTAAAAGGAGTTTACATTTTGGCACCTAAGGGATCTAAGGGTCTCCAGCTTTTCCCAGAAAATCACACATCAGTAGATTCCCACAGTACAGATTACAGTTAACTTCTAGGGGCCTCCAGTAGAGTCAGATCTCTACTGATTTAGAGCTCAAAAACCCACAAAGAAATAACCATTATCCTGCTGGAGGAACATGAACAGAGAAGATGGAAAACAGTTGTGAAGGTGTGTTACACAGGCTGGTTATTTCACTGCTGAATACAGAGAAACTAGGTGCATTTTGCAGATTTCTGAGTGCCAGTTTGAAAAGTTAATTGATGAATGATTCTGTCACTGGTATCAACTAAGACCATAGTCTGGCGTGTGTAACCCTGCTGACACCACCAAACTGCAGCATTGAGGCAGTAGAGCAGGGAACAGGAAAAGGGGGTGTGTTAAGGAATCCTCCTTCTTGTGCTTCACATGTTCCCAAACTGAAAATCAATAGCAAACAGCCTATGAATCAGACTTGAGTATAATTCTGTGTGTTAAGGCAGGTGGGCATGTTCCAAGGAAATATGATGTTCTGTAAATGGATAGCTGGGAAAGTTGAAGGATCCTTGTTGGATATTGGGATTTAAATGTAAAAATGTACAGTTTTTGAAGTTTTCAAGCTATGATTAGAGGATAATGTAGGAGAAAGGCAATATGTTATGTTTAGAGCTGAAAGAAATAATATCTGCATCATAAAGCTTGAATATTAAAAGTTACCCAGTTACTTTTAAATTAAAAGCCCCTGACTACTCCTCACTATTGTAACTTTCTGTTTTCAAACTTTTAAGCTCTCCATAAAGTTTTGTCTCATGCTATTATCTCCAAAGGATTTTGATGAGGTTATTAGAGCAGTGGGTGAACTGGAGTTGTGCAGACATGAACTACTGTAAAGCAGCAGTACAGAACTGTCACTAAGTCACAGGAATTTATAGCTCAGGGAGCCATAACTGTGCAAAGAGAAACAATAAAATGCAGTTATGCTCAACCATCTGGGTATATTTTCCTACACAGGCAACTAAAATTTTAATAGAAAAGTGCATACAATTAAATGATGTCATTTAGTAGTGTACAAGGTTCGGTTTGACAATTCAGGGAACAGGAAGGTTTTACACAATAACATGAATTGCTTTTCAATTAAATGAAAACGCTGTTTTTGCTTTCTCTGCATAGTTGTTGGTAATTTTTGTCTTACAGGGTGCTATTTTACTTTTACCAGACTAATTATTGAAAGCTTCATTTAAGACAAGGAAGAACATCCCTGTCCTCTTATGTGTCAAAACGATAACAATGGGTACATTGATTCCTGCTGCTTTGATTCCTGTAATTTGCTGGTGCAAACAATTTAAATTTCTTGTTGTGTTTTCTCTTCACACATTATTGCAACTGTCTTCTTATGCCCTTTTACTCCAAGCCAGGTCATAAAGAAGAAGAAGAAGAAATGAAGCTTTTTAAAGGAACTATTTGTGACCTACAAGATTTACAGGGCAGCAGCTGGTAACAAAATAGACATATTTTTGTCATGGTTAGAGACCAATGAGCAAAAAACCCTGATGGGATAGATTTCCATTACACTGGATTTGTGGTGCAGCTTCAATATGACAGAAGCTCTTTTTCCAGATACTGGAAGCTCCTTTTGAAGGTTTGGAATAGAAATACCAAAGTGGTTGGCAGAGGGGAAGAAAAAGAAAACTAGTGATTTGAGAAGATTTTGCTTAAATTACACTCTTATTTGGACTGAATCACAGGCATTCAACACCTGGAGATCACTAAACTCTGTAAATAGTTTTAAGACCAGGACACTATGTGAGCTAAGCAGACAATCATGCAGGAGTCTCAAAAGTCAGTGCCTTATCATTTGAATTGAGGTGCAAAAAGAATTTACATAAAGACTCTTGTATCAAATGCTGAAAGTTCTGGACTATGTAATGCACTGCTGATGGTTAAAGTCAATGGTTCAGGGTTTTAACCTGATTAGTGAATTCAGAATTCGTGCTAGAAAAGTATTTTCTTCCAAAAGTTAATTTCTTACAGCACTATATTCCCAACATTTCTCCCCTACCCTAAAGAATCAAGTGTGTTGCTGTAGCTCAGTACTTTTTGTACAGTAACTCCCTTAAGTTCTGCAGCTGTACCTGAATGCATGAACAGCTCCACATTTGTTTAGCAGCCCAGTCAACCTTTAAGGATGCAAAAAGCTCTGTTTCTCTCATACCTTCTAACTAGCACACCATAAATATCTCATCTTACTAGCAGCATCATCACAAGATAAAAATGGTAAAACACTTTATATTATTTACATGAATTTCAAGCAAATTCTCAAGTTTCCATGGCAAAACACATTCATCTGGTATTTTTCACAGTATTTATTAATTTTTTCAAAATCCCTATCAGAAATTCCATGCACATGAGCACAGAAAATTCAAACAGCTCTAAATGCACTAAATTCCCATAAATACAATCTTATATCACTTCCATCTTGACACACTCCTATGCAAAATTAATGGATAATTATCTTAACAGAAGAGCTTAAAAAGTGAATGACCCATTCCTTGTTCTAAGAAACCAAATTAACAGATTTGAATAATGTGCGTATAACAGACACCAAACAAGCTCATTATTCAACATTCTCCTTGAAAAAAAAATCCCTCATTTATATTCCCACTGTGGCTTTGGATTTTGGTCTACAGAGTTGTTTGGGGCAGGAGATTTCAGGTGTTCTAGAGCTCCCCACGGCATGGGGCTGCAGCCAGTGGGACTGCAAAGCTCCTGCTGGATCTGTGTCCACTGTGAGCGGTGGAATTGAAGTGCACCATACCCAGGAGCACTCCAAATGACAGCTCACCACCAATGACACCAGCCAGCTCTGTCACAAGAAAGAACTAATTATTTGTTTGGAACAGATTATGCTGCTTTGTTGAAATCCTCTTCAGGGTGGGGGAATAAGGAGAAGGCCACCCTGTTCTTTGAGTGCAGCAGTGCTTAAGCAGATGGGACTATACATATGGATGAAATAATTAAGATTCAATGTGTAAATGCACTACGCATTCTGCCCTCCCTGCAATTAAGAGATTTTACTTTAGGCTACGGAAGCAAACTCCTACAAAACCCAACCCAAAATAACTACAAAGAACTTTCTATATGTTAAGCTAAAAAAACATTCTGAAGAGGAAAGTGAGGCATGATATGCCATAACTGTTTTTCAGCACAGTAATAGCAGAAACATAAAGGTGTTACTCCAAAACTGGATTTATGAATTAGTTTCACTCATGTTTATATATTGAACTTTATGTTTTGTAAGACTCTACCTTCAATAAAAGAAAACATTTTAATTTTTCTTTTAAGAAAAACTATCTCATGAGAATAGGAATATTCAACAAAACTGAAGTAATAGAAATTAGAGCGCCAGCTGGGCTATACCACATTTTGTGGAGGAAAAACATAATACTAATCTTTAGCATTTTCAAGTGTGCTAATGACACTGAAGGGTTTGCTGACAAATGTTAGATATTGAATGTAACCTTTAACCCAAGTGTAGACATTAAAATCATATTCTGAAAACTCTCTTAGAACAATCTGCACCCTAATTATTCAGTAGCTATTCTAGATGATCTTCAATTTGAATTCCTTAATAATAAAGTCTAATCATATTTTATCTGCTGCTTTACCTTAATTGAAATTTCCAATAAATTGTATTCATTTGCCAGTAAATGTAATTTTTTCTCTAAACTACAGATTGATATAATTAATTACAGTATTTTTGACCACATATTCCCTTGAAACCTTTCAAAACCAGGATGAAACATATTTTTCATCACTTGTGATAGTGTTAAATGACCACTACATATTGTTAAAGGTTCTCAATCCATGATGGAATCTCATGCAAAATTTGGGTTTCCTGCAATCATAAAACCAAATGAAAATAGACAGAGGACATATTCTTGAAAAGTCAAGTGCATTTTTGTAGAGATTTTTCAATCCAATATTGGATCTTTATAACCAAATGTGGTTTTGGAGAAAAATATAATTAAAGCAGTTCTATAAGCTTTAAATGTATCCTATTCTATGATAGTAGTTAATTATTTTAAATATAAGTATTTGTTTTAACAATTACAGGAAAACATCTGCTTTCACCTAGCAGCAAATCAACAAGTAACACTTAAGAACTGATGCACCACTAGCTCTGATTCTGGTCAGAAGGAGGGATTCAATGTACCTGTTAAATGCAAATGAGATGTAAGGTTCTCAAGTTCAGTCTTATTCTAAAAGTGTTCCTTCTGCTCCTAATCAGTCTGAAATTACAACTCTACTTACAGGAAATTACATCCATCATTTCAAGTTAATATACATTAAATGAATGATAGAGATTTAATCCAAATGAGATGTCTGAGATTCTGTTCCTGCTTCTCCTTCTGGATAACATATATTTGATTTGACTGCGCATTTAAAAGTTGAGTTCTTGTCTGTCACTCATCCTGACAGCTCTTCACTGATACTCTCTGCTCTGAGATTAATAAAAGCTCTGAAGGCTCCTTAACCCCAGAGTGAAGAGAGAAAGATGGAAATGGACTGAGCCAGCTGCCACCAGGAAATTCTTGGATGTCCTCGCTAAAATGGGAACCAAAGATTCTCACATGAAGCACTCCAGAAAAGGTAACTAAGTGTCTTTGAATGACTTTCAAAATCAGATCAGCAATTGCCAATGTTGTAATCTGTTGCAAAGGTTATATCAGAGAATATATCAGCAGCTATATTCTCTGCTGTGGTACATATGATGAACTGTCATATTTATAAGAACACACCTTCATATAATCAGAGAGATTAAACCCCAATCAAATGAGAATACAGAAAATATGTTTAGAAAGATGATTTCAAATTCTGGTCTCTCTCTCACACCACCCAAAACACAGTAAACTCATGGCAATTACATCTTTTCTCCCTGTGTGGTCCAACAGTTGCATATGCTGAAAGATGGAGAAGGTGACAATTAGGGCCAGATTTTATGGCCCTGCAATCTATGCAAACCTCTGGGTTGCAGGTGGAGCCAGTCCATACATAGCCAACTACTTCACTGGGGAATATTGAAAATATCTTGCCTGGATTACTGTATATTATGGAAATTTGGGCACTATTTTAGAATGTGAGAGAACCAGAAAGCCTCATGAAGCAAATGAAAGAGTTTGACCTCATAGGAAATGAAAATATTCCAACCACTGACATATCTCAACTTCATCCTAAAATATATGGTTCTGTTTTTGGAAGGAAAGACTTTCCTCCCCTGAATATTCTGTTCTATAAGAGGGTTCAGAGCTTTGAGTCAAGTCATATGAGCTCATGAATTCTTTGGGAAAAACAGCATAAAACTAAACTTTTGGGTCATGCACTGGCTTGTGTAAATTCAATTCATAAGGGTCTAACATTTCTCTGTATATTTTTGAAGACCTAGAACAGATACCTTTAGCAGGGACAGCTCTGGTCTTACAAGTCTCTCCATTTGGAATCTTGTCTACCATTATCATTAGGCTGGGTTCTTCTTTTAGAAGACAATTCTTCTTCTCACATATTGTATAAATGCCAATAAAAATAACTTTTTAAAATAGATTCTAAAACCATGGCCTTTAAGAGTTGTCCAAAGTGGTTTAATTAAAGGTTTTTCAAGTGAATAATGCTTTTAAGCCAGACAAAAGAGGACCATTAAGCAATATCCATTTAACTGGTCCAGAGTTCACTCTCTTTTCAGTTGATACACAGAGGAGACCTAAGCTGAAAATCTTTTTCAATCAATTATATTCAGGTAGATGGAAACATTTAGAAAGTCTTGTTTTCACTTTGTCATGGAAGGAAAAAGACCAAGAAAGCTCAAAGCTGTCACAAAAAACTGGTTTTGGGCCATCTTCTCTAGTTACTAATCAACTCAGTGCTTTAATCTTCGAGACTACTTTTGAAGAGGATGCCAAGCAGATGCTGACAGGATCAGCTTTTAATGACAAATTATATGTGAAGTTGTACCATATTTTTGTCTGTTTGTTGAATGCTGATTGCCTTCAGGAAATGTGGGAGGATCATGTGATTTAAGAATTATTACAATTGCTAAATATAGCATGGATATTTTTTAAAGTCTCAAATGGGAGTTGGAGTTAAAATTCCTTTCAAACTCTCACCAGTAAGACTTCTGGGAATTCTATATATTTTTTAAAAATTTCCAAGGACATTCTACTGACTTTGCTGTATTTGTTTTTGCTTGTATACCTACTTACCCTGTGAAGAGAGGGAAGAAGAAATTAACATCAAGAGCGTGAAGAAATTTACTCAACATGGAAATTTTAAACATGCTGTGGCCCACCTGACAACACTGCACAGGACAGAACCTGTATCACACCAGACACCTCCAAGAGGATGCTGCTGTTTGAGGGATACGTTGGGTATGCAAGGAGGAATAAAAAAACCAAAATCCCCCAAGCAAGTGCACAACCCAAAAGTTTTGTCTTATGCTCTTTTTCCCTAAGAATCCATGAGCTCATATGACTTGACTCAAAGCCCTGAACCCTCTTATAGAACAGAATATTCAGGGGAGGAAAGTCTTTCCTTCCAAAAAAAAAGAAATTAAGAAAATAGGGGAAGAAATATGTCACAAAAATGGTTCCCAGTCTCCCATGAGATTCATTCATAAAAATGTTGCAACCATTTAACATAATTGAGCATAGAGTCCTTTATGCTTTGGTTGCATACAAAATTTGTTTGCAGAAATTCAGCAGGCTTGGTATAGCAGCAACAAGATTCAGACACTCAGAAAAATGAGGCATTAGAACTACTGTAAAGTTACCTGCTTCATTGGAACAATTTATATAAAAACATTAAAATATGTGGGAGAACACAGATGTGAAAATAATAAATCAGATTTTGAAGGTTAACGAGTCCTGTAAATAAACAGCAGAATTTGGGTGATCCCTTCTGCTCAGGTTTGCACTGGGAGGGATATCTCAGAGTTTTGATGATAGATAAGCATGCTAAGGGAGCAATCACCCATGCAAATTTGTCTGACATCAACAAGAATCAAGTAGAGGGAGGCAAAGCAAGCTTCTACTTTCAATAGAGAATAAATATGGTGTTAGAGTGGTGCATTTGTCAATACCCAGGCACAAAGTATACAACATTTAAAAACTCAAAGCACTAAATGCAGCAGTCCTTCAACACACAGAAATCCTGCTGAGGACAATGCAAGTCTTGCTTGATGAAAGGCTGACAAATCTGTCCTAGAGATAAAAAACCCAGTGGTTATTTCTGCTTATTTCAAACTGTCACACTTAAACATAAATGGGTGAATTTCAAGCACAGCAGGAGAGCAATAGAAAAACCATGGCTTAAGCAAATTGCTAAACAATTTGCCTGCAAGTCTCACTTACAAACTTCTGCTAGACCAACAAATAGAGCAATGCTGGAGAAGAATCCTTGAAAGCCACCAGAACTTAGGTAAGTTCATAAACCTTTAAGTCAGGATATAAGACAACAAGTTTATTGGCACTGCTAATTCTTGGGCTTCTTTAAATAGCTCTGTCCAGCTTGAGTCACAAAGAGAGCTGGAAGTTCTGCTGCCCGTAATACAAGTAATACACTATTAATGATGCAAGCAATAACATAAATATTATTTGCATTAATAATGCAGGTAACAGGCTAAGTATTGTCTCTCTGATTTACAGTGCAAACACTACTTGAGAATCTTCAGCTCAGTGTTAAGGTGATGACAGCTGTTTTTTACTGATTCTTTCATTCTAAACTAGAAGTATCAAGATCTATTTCCTGAAATTCATCTGCTTTAAACAGATTTAGGGCTAGTTGTTTTCCTGACTTTGTTTTCTGGGGCCAAATCATGAATACTTTTAGGCTTAAGATGAGGAGGTTTTGTGGGTTGTTCATTTTTTGTTGTTAAAGTAATTATTAAGTAATCTACACACAAAACTACAATTTCAATAAGAATTCATGCACTAATTTATAATCACCTATCAACATTACATCTTAATACCTCAAACAAGATCAATACACATTTTGTTAAACTACCATTTGAAACACAAAAGCAACATTTTCGATTTCAGATGGAAAACTGCAGTGGTGGGAATCAAATGACTTGTCCAGGTCTGAAGAGAAAATCTGTGGCGCAAGAAGGAAAGCCCTGACTCCTACTCTGGTGCCTTCACAGCAGCATCCTAATTCCTTCCAACTAAAAAAGAAAAGAAATTTCCATGTCCATGTATGTGAACACAAATATACTCATGCAGTGGGTGCAAAGCTGGAAATTTTGCTGATATTTTTATATCCAAAAGTGTGATGTTACATATCACATCAGAGATGCTCTCTATTCAGATCTAGTGACAGTAACAAATCTCAATAATTTCAGTGGTATGCTTTGAAATAATTACACATGGATATCAAAATAATTTTTTAAAAAAGCCAAAGTTTCTCTATCAGAAAAGCACATTTAATATTATGCAAATCCTACCACTGCTGTCCTTCTTTACAGCACATACCTTGCTCAAAAGCAGGGAAAGCAGGGACTAAGGCCGAGTCAGGATGCATGTGCTCCAAATATGCTCCCCTAGCTAGAAAATGAAAGCTTCTTATGACTAGATTACATAATGCTTCATCATAAATCCTCATAAACACTTCAGTCACCTTTTCTTCAAATGGGTTTATGCCACTGGCTTGACAATTACTGCTTCTGCTCTTTTGCACAATATGAACAAACCACAAGGTCGAAGCTGTCTCCTGAATAACTACATAAATTACTTTCTACATGCCAAAGGTGGTTATCTGAGTGAGCTTTAAATTTATAAAGAATACCAAAAAACCCTCTTAGGACACTTAGGGATACAAATCCCACCAGCCTGTACAAATGCTTCCATCCCAGAACCTCTTCATTTTGCTACTAACTTGGTTGCAAACACAAGTGAGGAGCATTCACGTTGGCGGTGACCTCAGGAGGTCCTGGAGTGTTTGTTCCTGCTGAAAGCAGGCTCTGCTGGGAGGAGCTCAGCAGCTCCAAGGTGCCAAAGCCTCCTCTGGCTCTCACAGTTACCATGAACAGACAAAACAGCTGGAACCCTCTCAGGGGAACCTCATTCCTTTTCTACCATCAGCACCACCTCTTTTTGCAGGCATTGAAAATATACATCATGGACCTTTCAGTTTAAACTTTGAATAAACTTAGTACAGATGGAACCAAAAGATTTTAAAGCCAGTTTCTTCTGACTTTCAATGTTATACATTTGTTTGCCTTTGCTAGCAGAATGTATGTTTTTTTTATTCTGCAGCAGAAATGCAAATAGACAGTGAAGTATAGACAAGGTTCCAACTATTCATATGCTAGTTACATTACAAGCAAATCCTCGTATTTCCAAGGGTGGTTCTGAGTGTGGATACTGTAAACATATTGAAAAAAAAGCATAATTACTGCAAAGTAATTTAAAATATTATTATAAACCTATAAGTGCTATTTTGAGAAACACTGCTACCTTTTAGATTAATCTTACATTTGTATAATATCTGGAATTAATGAGTCATATATAATAATGGGAAAATATTATTTGACTTCTCTGAAATGTATTTCTGTTTAGCCATCAATAAATGGTTCAGATGTTAAATGATGAATGATTGCTCTATCTACAGTCCCATGTTCTTTTACAGACTCCTTCAGCAGCTAATATTTCTGAAATTCCTAAAACACTTCTAAGACAGTTTTTTACTGCTATTGGTAGGTATTGTAGCTGTATTTTCCACGTGGAATCATCTTTCATTTGATAGCACTTTATCTTTTTCAACCCATTTTAAATGGAGGTAAGAAGCATGCTTTCTTATACAGCACTGTGGTAAGTAAGTAAGTAAGAAAGACAACCATACTTATCATGTCTAAAATTCTCTGTAAAACTGTCAGGTAGCTTTATTATCTCTCCTGGTATAGTCACTCTAGGACAACACCTTGAAATAGCTTAAGCAGACTGGGGGAATTAGCTAAGTCTGACCTTCAAGGCCCAGTTTAATGTTGCAATAAGCAAACTTACATTTTAGCCTCCCCAGGAAAGACCAGCACCATCTACAGTGACTCATGTTTAAGATACTAAACATGGAATACATCTCCTGCTGGACTTCCCTACATCAGACTGGTAATTTACATCTGAAATTGTTCAAGTTAACTACAGATTTTTTTAACATTCACCAACAGCGATACTTTTCCAAAGTGACCAAGTCAAACTTGACACACTTCAAAAGATCATTCTGTATTGAAAGTTACTGACTGATAACTACTGTGAAGCACTGTTTTAACTTGAGAGCATAACATGCTGAAAAATGGTGGCCCTCACTTAGGAAAAAGAATAAGTTGAGGGTTAAGAGCTGTCATCCTCTTCCTATATTGGAGGAAAATGATTACCATATTATTTTTTACTCAAAGTTAAAAAAATAACATTGTGAATTCCAAATCCCAAAAACATGGCATGACTTTTTAAAAATAAAAACAGCTCCTCATTTCAGTAGAGAATTGCTTCTGCTGGCTAAGCAGTAGGTGTTGGAGAGCATGCACAGCTCTCACCTTTTAATTCCCTGCTATTCATACCTAAAAGATGATGCACGACATAGCACTGACAGGATTTGAACTATGGGAAACTTCAGCCAGTTATGTTGACATTAATCACCTAAATCTGGCTTTGAACATTCCTTACAGGAGCACAGTGGGAGTGGAATGAGGGCTGGAATGGGTCTGACCTGAACAGAGGCCACTGGCGCGGGGGGCGTTTGTCACTGTCACTGCCGCTGTGTGTGATGTGTTGTGCTTCCTGTGATTTGCTCTGGAGCAGTTGCTTTCCTCTCTGGAAAAAGATGCCCCACACCCAAAGAATCTCATAGCTTTGTAGAACAACAGATAGGGCTTCTCATTGCAGCTCCTGTGCAAAGCAGCTCTGAATTTTATTTACATGCATTACTGCCTGCAGGCACCACAGGACCACAAGACAGTAATAAGATACACACAGAGGATATAGGAAAGTCCATATTCTGTTTATAATCCAACTTAAAGGGAGTTAAAGTGAGACGAAGAGGAAGAATCAGAATCAGTTGTCACTTTTTTAATACATGGATGACATGGTTATCTCTAAAGAGTGGTGTGATAAGTCTGGTATCCATTATATAAGAGTAGAGATTTGAATTTATAAGGAGATTTGAATATTAGCTTAAGGAAAAAAAAACAAATGAACAAACAAATTCCCAGTCTTTATGCAAATTAAACAAATTTCCTATATTATAATAACTTAGTATTCCATGTACCTATCACCTGGTCTATGGGACTAATGCACAGAGAATTACACAAGCAAGTGAAACACAGCACACAGCTAAATGATAACAGCAAACTAGAAAAAAAAATCAGTATTGCAATTGAAAAATAGTTATCTTTTCACTGCACAGAAAAACTGCTATTTGTCCACTGAGTGTATTTTACCTCCTAAGACAGAAGAGAATCACAGAACTTTCTGCATTTGCTTCACAATCATACTTCTAATTTGGCATACAAACAGCTGAAATGTAACTAAAATTTATTCAATCTGTTGAAACTGCAGGGAAAATCATTCCATCATGCTGAGAACTAACAAGCTACAAAGGAAAAAGATACACAGTAATGATAGAAAGTGACCATATTACTGTTTGTAATAATGCTTTGTGCTGAGTGTTCATTTGGACTTAAGCCAAATTGGAAGGCATACTTATATATAAATTTTATACTTCCCAGAACATCTTCAGATAGCTTTATATTGATTTAAAGCAGAATAATTTTAATTTTAGTATGCTGAATTTAAAAATTCTGAAAACACTTTTGGTTTCAAAACTATGTTCCTATCTTGCCTTCAATTTATCTTCCAGGTACAAAACACACCTGAACTTGAATGGATTAGGCATTAATTCCTGAATTATGAATGTTCAAAACTGACAGTTTTGGTTATACTTGCACACTCATCCTGCTGTTGGACAGCAGGGATTCTGTGTTTCCATTTTGTAAGACCTAAGAGTGCCCCTTAGAACCACAAAGTCATTTCAGTTGGAAAAGACTTCTAAGATCCTTGAGTCCAAAACTTCCAAGCCCACCACTAAACCATGCCCTTCAGTGATACACCTACAAGTGTTTTAAATACCTCCAGGGATGTTATGTGGCAAAATCACATCTGAACATAAATAACTTGACTCTAGTGAATAACACCATCATGTTGACTTAAAGGCTGTAAATGACATTATTGAGAACAGGAGAATATTTCCCACTGTGGGCCCACTGACAAGAGAGGTCAGCACAGCAGGCAGAGAAGGAAGCACTGCTCAGCCATTGGGGAGACTAATGGGGTGGATACAGTCAGATAAATGTACAAGCAGCTCACACTCATTGCTGCATTCACGTATGCATAAACTGCAGCGTGACATGCAAGCTGAGGAAAACATGCTTAGAAATTAATCATACTTTTTGTTGAGAAGAATCTGAAAGCATATTAGAGAGAGTATGATGATAGAAAAAGGAAAATTACCAAGAGCTAAATAACCTACTGAGTACTGAGCTTTTAACCATATTCAGCTCAATTTATTTAAGGACAGGCTTGGTTGCATGATGCTTAGATTCATGGTGTGAGAGCTGGAATAACCTGGTTTTACCTTATGAATATGTGGCTCAGTAAAATATTCCTTATGCTGGTAAATTTGATTTTTAACAATCTCATCTGGCACAGCCAAGAGATGGATTTGAAGGGAATGACTGCTACCAGCAAGCCCAGCTTCAGGCTCTCTGACATGGTTCTGTTCTGTGTGTGCTGCTGGAGCTGCTTGGTTTACTCTCAACTCTGACAACACAGCCAGGCACCTTGTGCTTTCCAAGGTGTGAAAATTGCTCCCAAACTTTTTGGGCATATGTTATTTTCTTCAGGAAAACAGAAAAGGAAGAAAACTACAAATGTTTGCTTACTCGATGTAAAGCTCCACCCTTGTCTGCAGAATTAGGCTCCCATATGTTTTCCTTTCTGAAGTATTTTTTTATGGCAATAATACCAGAAACAAAATAAGAGTTAAAGTTAAAAATGTTGTCACTATCCAAACGAAAATGAAATTTCATAAATATTATGGCTTGTGCTGTAGCACTTCAAAAATACTTTAAACAGATGGGCTAGTGAGACTGCCATTCATGCTTTAGCAGTCAAGAGGCAAGTTTAAACTGCTGGTTGAAACACAATATAAAGCACATTCCACATGTAGTGTCAGAAAAAAAGGCTTGTTTGTTAAGAAATCACAAATAATAAAAAAAAAGCTAAGTGGATGACATAATATTTTATATAACTAATTTCTTGATAAGAGAGCAGTGGTCCAAGAAAAAAATACTGCTATATTGTAGAAGTAAAAGAAGCAAAACAGAAAAGAATCTTGTTTCTGTGAATAAACTATCACAGTATTTTTCAAATAACTGTCTGGATGAAAAGCTGAAAGCTGCGAGTTTTGTGTACTGCTCTACGCCAGAAAAGCACAATAACACCCATAGAAACCAACTAGGGGAAACATATTTTCTTCAAGTGACAGCAGTGTAATGGAGATAAAGGATGAGGATAAGAATTTTAATCTATATTTTAATGAAGATAAAGGTGACAGATAAAGGAAGAGGAGAAGGAGGAATGTGTTCTGCATCTCTCCCTGTGATCTGAGATAGTCTCCTGGAAGGACATTAGTTAACCTGAATGGTCACACTCCAGAGCTTCAACATATAACAAATTCCCCAAAGTAATCTGCTTTATATCATCATCTTTGAAGTGCTAAAAATTAATCATGTAAAAACATCCTATAGGTCACTTTGATTTTCTAGTGAAGATTTCTGTTCATTTAGAAGCTCTACAATGATGAAACAAAAAGATAACAAAATATGAGCAAAAACATTAACTGTAGCCTTATATCATGATACAGAACTCAGTTTTAACTCCCAAATCTAAAGGAATCATTTTGTATAGGGCACAGAAGAATCCTAGTACAGGTTATGGAAGGGAACAGAGAAGGCAGAGCTGCCTCTGAGAAGGAAAAACTACTATTGGGAACTACTTTCTACATTTAGAAAAACCAAACATAATGTCAGTTCTTCCATTCCCAGCAGGTGAAACAGAGAAAGCAGAGTTCCTCTGTTGTTCCTTGAAGCTCCACAAGAGATAAGCCTTACACTCCACCTATCTGCACAAGGATGTAAAGTGAGCTTAGATAACATCTCCCCCAAGACTTGGTAATCATTCCTGCTTGGGTCCATTATCTGAGCAGGAAAACACATCTCTTCAGTCTCAACAATGAACAATAGCCTAAAGTCAGATTCTAATCTTACAGGTTGGCATTGACAAGTGTTAACAGATGATTCCAGGACACAAGTATATTCATTGGCTATGCAACTCACTTTTTGGCTGAGTCAAAACCAGTCGAGGTGAATACATCTCTCCCAGCTGCATCTGGAAACACTGTTAGGAGCTCGGAGCACTTGGATTCCTTTGCCTTCTCCTTTCCATACCTGATCCTTATTCTGTAAGAGAGGGATAAAAGAAAATGAAAAGTAGAGAATTTGCATCAATTATTACAAAGTCATCTCTGCTCAACTTAGTTAATTAATTAAATATAGTCAAGACCAATTGTTCTAGAAACAAAACTAATGCACAGAAAATACAAGTGACTTGTCAGTGTGTCAGGCTTGAGGAGCCACTCAGTTACTCACCATCCCTTGTTGAAGTTACTTCCCTAATTTGTAAGCTATTATTTAATCAAGTCTTTGTAGGGTCTACTGCTTGCTTTTATATGCTTTGAGTAAACTAATTTTTGGAATTTTTGCATGAGATATGTGAGAGCAGTACTTTACTTGAACTCCAACGCAGCAATGAGGTATTGGATCTCCTGTCATTTATTCTCAGACCTGCTGCTCATACTGTGCTATGCCACCCCTATGAACAAGATCAAATGAGGGTGTGAGAGAAAAATCTGTAAAAATAGCTGTGAAATAGATGGATCATAAGCAGGTTTAGGCTTATTTTTCATTTTTAACCACACTTCTTTTGTCACAGACTCAGATACAGGGAATTCTTTTCCTTCTCCCTGAGCCAAATAAGCTGGGATCTCTACAGGAATCATTAAAGTGCAGCTGATATTTTCCCACCAATGGCTGTGCTGGACTATATCAGAAGGAGAAAAACTCCATGAAACACCCTTTCAGGAAGAAGCTTAAAAATAGAAATTATAAGTTCCAATGAGTGACAGAGAGCAGTGCTGGGTGATGCAGGCAGAGGGGATAGCAGCAGCCATAACTCTAACTTTGTGCCATTAATGTTTATGTTGTGTATGAAGTGGTTTACCAACATGCTGATGGACTGGCATAATGTGCAAGCACATGATTTATTCCTTCATGCAGCAGCTGTGGGGGAACACAACCACAAATGGATGTTTCAGTAGAGACAGTTTCAAAATAGAGAGATTTATCTTGACAAGTAGAGAACTGCAATAAAAGATGTATTATTTGGTGGAATTATTGGTGAACGCATTATCCTGTCAACATTTAACTGCTATAATCAACTTAAATAATCAAAGCTGCCCGAGAGTTTTTATTGTTTTACATTAATTTGGGAATAATTCATAATTTCACTTACATTTGCATCAATGTAAATGGAACTAATAAGTTAAACCTCAAAGTTATGTGAAACAAGGTGTCGCAGACATCTTTTATGAAAAATCCTTTCCTTGGGATTTTTCCTCCTCAGAAGCTGAGAGACATCAGTAACAAAATGTAAACAATGATTATCTGCTGCTGTGGAATGCAACAGGTGCATCTGTGATTGGCCCATATTGGTTGTTTGTAATTAATGGGCAATCACAGCCCAGCTGGCTTGGACACAGTGTCCAGGACAGAAGACTTTGTTATCATTCTTTCCTATTCTATTCTTAGCTAGCCTTCTGAGGAAATCCTTTCTTCTATTCTTTTAGTATAGTTTTAATGTAATATATATCATAAAATAATAAATCAAGCCTTCTGAAGATGGACTCAAATCCTCATCTCTTCCCTCAACCTGAGACCCCTGTGAACACCATCACAACAAGGAACATAACACACCTCAACACTGACATGCCTGCTCTGCAGGCCGTGCATTCTCATGCAGGCTGCACTTCAAACCAGCAGATGACACCAAAATGCTTGGGCTCCCTACCTGTGCTGTTTAGGCTATCCATGCTCACAACGACCCTCTGATAATGGCTTTGCTAATTAGGGAGTGCTGGTAGTTATCTTTGGTCCTTGTCTCACCTGAAGTCGCTCTCTAAGGTGGCTTGCTGTGACTGGCTCACTACCTCTTTGCAGAGGTGTTATTAAGATCTCTTTGTGACCTATCCAGCTCTGTGTGCTTCATTAGTCTGTTTGTTCCACTCAGGCATAAACTGCTGATTTTTGGATTAGCTGCTTTTATCTGTTAATCTGCCCTTGACTCACAGACTGAAATGTTTTAGTAGTGGAATTCTGAAGCATTTCAACAGTTGTTCCTGAGCCACTTAGTGAGTGCCTTTAGAAAAACCTGCATGCTTTGCCAAGACCTGGGGGTATTTGTAGACTCTCTGTGTGTGCACCAAGTAGTACATAATATGTATAAATGCATTGCTTAGGTAGAGGCAAATTCAGCCTAACTGTGGTGTTCTCAGGTAATTATGTAGATCTCATATTGAAAGCAATAGCATGAGATCTTTTGACTCTTTATAGAACTGAGAAAAGCTCTGGCTGGATAGATCACAATTCCCTGCATGAAAAAACTCCACCCCATATATTGGTACAAGCTCTTACACTGTTTTCAGCAGCAAATTCTGGCTAGTAGGGAATTCTGCATTGCTTATCCTTTGACTAGTGGGGCCATACAACAGCCTCAAAGAAATGAGGAAAATAAGGTTTAGCTACAACTTTATTGCAGAAAGATGGGGAAATGAGCATGTAGAATGGTGAAGACAAGAGGGTGCTACCTACACTATGATTGTGATGCCACTCAAGGCGATGACATCTGCATCACTGTTGAGAAGAGAGAGAACAAGAATCCATGTAAGCTCTGAGGCTCCCTGGGGGCAGGAACATCCAGCTGAATATTTAATATGTGTTCAGCACAGCTACTGGGACAGCAGTGTGTGGCTCGACAAGCGCAGGCACACAGTGTGGCATGTCCTCAATGACAGATCAGGCAAATTAAGAGAAACACCAAGGGTTTGACTGGATACCATCAATAGTTTGATTCATTCTGTGTTTTGTGTCAGAATGTCCAAGTGGGAGAGAATAATATGCACTTAAATATATTGCTGATGGTTTAATTGCTGAAACTTGCTACTCCATCCCTACTCAGTTGTAATAATGATCAGGGCATGGAGCATTACTTGAAGAATTAATGGCCACCTGAGGTTAACAGCCCACAGCTAAACTCTGAGCCTTCAGCCTTCTCAGCTCGTCATTAATCCCCAGGAATTGTCCTGTGACTCCATCATTACTTCTAATTTAAAAAGTGTATTTTCTCCTTTTAATTTTCTTTTCACAAAATGAAAGTACTCAATTAGACTTTGTCATTAAATCACATCTGCATTGATTACCTAGGAAAAAAATAACGAGAGCAAAATTAAATTTGCCTATTTAATGATTGAATCCTGATTAAATATTTGTTATAAACATTTCATTGCAATTAAGGTCGCATAAAAAAATGCATATTAGGCAAAGAATGGTATACAATTCAAAGATGTAACATGTCCAGACTCCCTGCTTCTGTTTACTTCCCCTATTCCTTACTGAACAATGCACTGCATTTGTGAGAAACTTCACAAATTATTTTCAGCATCACAGGACTATTAATACATAACAGTAGCTAGGAAACTACACAAATGTTTCATTGATCTGATAGTGAAATCAATTTAAATCACAATGATGAAGATATTCCTGATAGAACCCCATGACCACATAATTACTTACATTTTCATAGGTCAGATTTCTGACAGTGATCCAAATTCTCCAAATTTCTCTCTAGAAGTTGATGGCCATCAGCAAAACCCCATGTTTGTCCATGAGTCTGGTGGGATTCCATAGGATTCCAAATGCATCTAGAGATGCACAGTGCTGTGATTAAATGAGTCTCTGGCTCAGGCCCTTTGCAGGCACAGAGAGGACACTGCACCCTAGAGCGCTGTGTGCTGAAACACTGCATTCTGAATTAAAGTGAAATCAGTTCACTGACATTGTGATTTTACACTGAACTTCAGCAGGAAGTCCAAAGCTCAGCTTTGGGGGGATATTTATCAGCTTAGCACCTGCTGAAAGGCATCTGCCATGCTGACACACAGCCACATTAACAGGGGAAAAACCTTCTTCAAAGTTTTGAATAAGCACAGCATGTGAGCACTGACCACCTTTCCTTGTGCTTGTTCTCCACACCCAGGTGGAGAACCCAGCCAGGGGCTGCTCAGAGCTGGAGACCTGAGCCTGCAAACCAGACTGGCACCCACAGACAAAGGGCTTTGGGTCAGTGGCTGCTGCAGGTCATGTATAACCTGATTTTCCGTGAGAGAGTTTCATTTCTCTCTCCACTGTACGCCAAATATCCCATGTCCCCTTTACTCCCAGTCACAACATTCCCAATTTCCTCCAAGTCCCATTTCCCCTGCTGGATTTAGTGAACAGGTCTGTGCATTGAATCTGAAGTGAAGAAGATATTGATAAGATTCCTCCCCACAATATGGGAAATGATCTCTGCTGCTTTGGTTCTTTTGTACACAAATGGTCATAGAAAATAATATACAAATTTATTTGAAAACATGAACTGAAAATAACAAAAAAAGTTTAAAGATTTTTTTCCTCCCTGTCTCATTTCAGTTTCTCTAATAAGAAAGCAGATGGAGCAGCACAAAACCAATATCTAATCCTAAAATATACCTAAAAATTTTCAGGTTTTCTGAATGTTTCATTGCTCCTTCCAAGTCTTCTTCCAAAATCTCCCTGCTTACTTTTGGAGTGTCTATATTTTGACTGTAGAAATCATACCAAAGGCCTCATCTTTTTAGCACCTTTTACTTAATCCCAGCAATAATATGAATTATTTCAATAAGAAGGCTGACATATTTGGTCACTTCCATGATTGTGCTACTAAATGAAATATCCCAGAATACTTTTAGCAGGAACCTTCTTAATGAAATTGCAAGCATTCTTTGTGCTGCCAATAAATGGGCCACAAGAAGTATTTCAGCTGTGAGACACTGGATGGTGTTAGTGAAGTAACAGGGAGGTTATCTGGAGATAAAACCAGCTTGCAGCTGCCAGATGGTGTCCAACAGAACCAACTGCTATGTAGAGCTGCTGAATTTTTACCTGCTAAGTGCCCCATTGCACACAGTGGTTTTGTGTATTCAGATGGCATAGGGGAATGATATATGCATATTTGAGCCCATAAAAATATATTGAATAATCAGCATGTTCTTTGTGTTATCTCTCAGACACTAAATTATAAATTATACATGAAGAAACATCTTTCTATCAAAAACTCCCCATCCAATAAAGGCAAAAAAACCTACTGAAAAAAACTAACAAAAAAACCTTTACATAGCCCAACATAAGAAAGGCTACTGCAATGCCTGAATTTATTTAAGAATAATAATAAAAGACATCAACAGTCTTTTGTTGATGAAACATGAACATTTGCAGTTCTTAAATATAACATATTTTTAGATTGAACTATGGATTCCAGTTTCATTTTACAGCACTGCAAACCTATTAAGGATATAATTGGATATCACATGAAAAATTGGACATCACATGAAAAAAACCCACTGATCAAGACTTTGGGTTTGTTCATTTTTGCAAAAAAAAAAAAAAAAAAAGGAATGGCTACCATAATTAAGATTACGGGATTCATTTTTAGCTGCAGTAGGTGGAGTGAAGTGAACCAAGGCAAAACAAAAATCCAAAGCTCCAAATCTTACTCCTGAAGAGAGAACGGGGGAAACTTTCATGGGCACATATGGTCTCATCTGAAAGAGCACTTCCCACACTCACTTCCCACTAGTACTTTATGAAACATTGGTTCAAAACTGATTCAAAAGAAGGATGACCTGGTGAGTCACCAGTATCATTTAAGGAAACCTAAGAAATCTCTTCAAGACCTCTTGCCCCACTGTTTGATCTCATCCCATTTATAAAACCACAGTCCAAGATTGCATGTATTTATTCAAATACATGAGTAGATTTTTAAAAAAATATTCAGTATGGAAAGAACTCTTTCCGCATTTATTATGGAAGCAGCTGAGAACTCTTTATTCTCCAGTCTTTGCAAGTAAAACCATATTAATTTCTAGGTTTATCACTGCCACCTTCTGAAACACTGAAATGCTATGGTAATTACCAAAGCCTGGTTACACATTACTAACACAGCAAGTGTTTACTCTAAATAGAGCTCCTCCTTGTTAAAACCAAGTTTATCAACCTGTGCATGTTTTTAGCTTTTACCACAGAGCAGGGTTAGAGGGAAGGTCTTGCAATTTAGCATGATCAGCCATTTATGAAGGGTACATATTTCTCAAACTTCGCCATTAATCATTATTCTGTAAATAGATGAGGACCTATGCGCGTTTAAAATGAAATTTACGCATTAAACCACTCAAGATGATCTTTAATTTCTTTAATAAATTAATTCAGTGCTAATGAAGGGTGAAAGACTGACTGAATCAGTCATTAATTTAACCTTTCCCTCTTGAGAAGATCAGTGAGCTACCACTTCTCAAAAGGCTATGTCAGGGGAACAAGTCATTTTATAATAACTCAGTGAAACATATAAACATGGTAGCATTTAGAAAATGCATTAGCAAGAAATTTACTGAACCACCTTCAGGTTATTAGAATAACCAATTAATTAGCCTTCCTAATGCCATATGGACATCAACCACAAACATTTTAGAGATTCAAATTTGAAAATATTTTAACAATTATAATTTTTAAAATGACTATAAGTAAATTATGCTTTTCAAGAGGAAATTCAACAGTTACAAGGAGGCTTAACCTATGTAAATAAAGCAATGTGTATACCAGTTTCTTGTGGAAGGTTTTGGAAAAAAGAAGGAAGAAAAAACAATAAATAGAAACCTCAGGGTAGCATAGTAATAAATATAATACCAACCTGACAAAAAATAAAGTAAACAAGCAGCAGCAGGACAATAAGCCCAGCTGGAGAAACCTTCACTTACATTATAAATTCAGATTAAATTCCAGTTTATTCTTGCCTTTTTTTTTTTTATTACTTTTTAAAAATTCTCTTATCTTATAGACTTTAATTTCTACTAGCAACCTGTAAAAAGCCATTCTAGGGAATACATGGAGTACTTACACATTTGGCTGTATTTTCTAGGACAGACTGGATTACCAAATGCTTGGGAGTTGCAAGGCACTGAGGACTATTTTTTTGTCTGCTGTGAGTTTTCCAGAGCACACAGGAAAGCAACTTTATTGCACACTCTACCAGGAACTGAGTTCCCAGTATCACAGCACTGGCAGCAAAAGTCATATTTGTACAGATAATTCAGCATGTGCAACTACAAGAAGGTAAAAAGTCCTTAAAACTCAGTATCATCTGAGGCTAAAGCCAAAGCAATGTGAACCTAAACCAAGGAATCAAGTGACAGTCATAATCCTCCTGCTGAACAGCATTTCTGTGGCAATGGCCTACACATTTGCTTAAATTCAATTTTGGCACAGGAAACCTCTAAAATACATTCTTTCCAAAGAAGCTCTATACTTTGGCTTTTCTACATTGAAAGATATGTTCGGCTTGATTTGATTTCTGATATTTTTTTCCCCTCAACTACTCTTTTGCCTTCAGGTGAGAAATATAAAGGCAAACATCTATTTAAAAAGCTGTACAGGAAACAACAACATATGAGGTGCACCAGCAAGTACTAAACTATTCCCTATAACCATTGGAAATAAAGTTCAGTCATGTTCTTTACATAAAACATTTTGCTATTATCTAATAGTAAAGTTACATCAAACCAGGGACAGAAAGGCCCAGGTATCTACAGAGACATAAAGAAACAAATTTCAGTTATTAAAATAAGCCCTGAAAAACTCATTTTCCTAATATTGGCCCTAAAAGAAGACAACTGGGAAGAATGACACCCCAGCTCTCTTTTATGATGGAGCCAAAAGTTTATTGGACATTTTTAACAGAAATCTAAATGCACTCAGATTTATGTAGAGCAGTCATGCAGCCAGTTGCAGTTTGTTTTAAATGGAGATACATCTGCACTACACAGCTAAGATCAAACAGCCCCTGGAAGTGCAAATATGAGATATTACAGCCATTTAATCAGAATGATTTTCTCGATCCACAGGAGAGCCAGGAAAGAAACAAAGGAATCAATAATGAAAAAAGGCAGATTCTGTAAGAAGGTCAAGGTTAAGATTATGTTAACACCAGATTAAGCATTTTGTAGTTCTTATTAAGAACTGAAATTTAATGCCAATTTTAATGTTTCATTGGAAAACTAGAGATTAACACCTGAAAAAAAACCAACTTTGAAATAATAAATTAGGCTCCTCATTCTAATGTATACAGAAAAAAAAACAAATAGAAGTTAATTTTAAGCTATCTGCTTAAACTGTTAATAAACTTATGATCACTTGTGTACATCATTTATGATATACATGCATTATTTCAGAATCATATAAAACCTGCTATTGGTGTAATATAAGATAAAGTAGTTCACTGTAAGTTACTGCCAAAAAGCTCATTATTTCAATCCTTAGATGGGTTCTGGATCTCTATTCCTTCCTTAATGGCTTCATGAATATCAGGGCAAAGGGGTGTTTGTCTTTTTATAAGAGGGAAAAATTAACCCTATTAATCTCAATACTTTAAGATCAGCAATTGTTCAAGAGCTCCGCTTCTAGGACTTAAGTGAAGAAAAAGCAATCTCAGTTTACTTCCTGCTGGAGTGCACATAAACAACATTTATCACAATAAGCACTATCTTGCCCACATACTTGGCTGGCTATCTCAGCTCATCTCCTTCAGACTCTCATGAAAAGTCCTTTCATACTCTGATTTCATTGAAATAAGATTTATTTTCCTCTCAGTGTTCCTTACTCATTTTTTTCTAACATATTTACATGTCTTGCTTGCTTTTTCTCTGGTGTGTTTTGGGATATTTTTGTGTAAGACTCAGTTGCAGCAGTCCAGCATGTTAAGGGAGGAAAAGGAAAATGAAATGTATGCAAGCAGCTATAGATGTATAAAACTGATGGTTATTGGTGACACCTGATTCGGCCCTGGCTGAAAAATTTCAGTTCCACACGAAATTTGATTGCTGATGGGAGACCTGGGTTTGCATTAAGTGAGATCCTGATGGTGACTTTGCAGTTTTAGGGGAAGTTAATGGAAATTGCTGGGTATTCGGCACTATAGGAGGAAAAGCAACAATTTGCAGGCTGCCTAAATATAGATTTAGGAATCTGACATCCTGAAACCAAGATAGAGGCCAACTGTGGTCATTTTTTAATGGTGTGTCTTTACACGGTGTTCAGTACTATATGTTCTGAAAAAAAAGTCTGTTTTCCTCCTTTCATCTCCCTCTTTTACAACATGTTTTTTTCATAGGAGCTGCAAGCAGGATTATTAATATTCCAAACTGGTTCACTGAGCACTGTGTGAAAGCTTCCTCCAAGAGCATTGTAACTCGTTATTTGGTAACCTCAGCTCTCCTGATAACTGAGATGTCTGTGGTTGCAGATGAGATGTCTGCAGTTCTGCCTTCCCACATAACTTCCAAACTACATGCAAGTGCAAAGTAAGTGTGGTGTTTTCAGTGCAATTCAGCTAAATCATTATACAGCCCCAAGTCCCAGTCCTCTCAGCCTTACTCTGAGGTGACTTAACTTTCCACCACAGCCAGGATTGATTTTCTGAAAAGACAATGCACAGCAACCAGCAATCCTGTTGCTCCAACTGGTATCAAATTTATATATGTGTGGTTTTTTGTTTTTTTTTAATTATGCCTTGGAAATAATTTTATCCAAAAGTAAACCAGGACTCGGGATTTTATTTTACTTCTGGGGTGATATACCAAGAAAGTTTAGTGCAACGAGACATCCATCTCTGTTTTGTCTTCTAGGCAATCTGAATTTCCAGTGGATTGCAGAATCCCTCTCTGAAACACTGCATCACACCCACCACAGGGCATGTGGATCTGAGTGGGTTCTCTTGCTCCACTCAGACTGCAAGGGATTTCCACAGTTCCCAAAGTATGTTTTCAAATAGTTCCTTTAAGATTACCTTTTGAGGAATGAACACACAAATTATCAGGAAATCATAGGTGCAATCCAAAAACATTGGGAAAAGCTTAAAGAATGCAGTCATATTGTAAAGAAGAATGTCCCATTCAGTAACAGACACAGCAGGAGCGATACTGTGGTCATTGAGGAGTTCCTGAGAGCAGCCACCTAAATAATGCTTTTGTTGCAAATTGCTAAGGTGGGTGAGGCACAGGTATTTTCCTATTCAATAACAAATTCTGCTCCACAAACAAGTTCTCTTAGCAAAGCCATGTCCTAATCATCTGCACAAGCAACCCAGTAGGAGGAGCAGATCAGTTTCCCACGCTGCCTGAAATAAAGCCGCTGTTGGAGCTGGAATGTTCCTGACAGGTAAGATGGGGCTACAGCTCATTTTCCTGCTAGTGATCCTTTGTTTGGACACAACATGATCCTGAGCACAAACATTCTGCAACTGGGTCAGCTCACTCCTCAGGATTGGTGGATACAGAATTCTGAATGGAGTGTTAGCAATTTCAAGGGGAAATAAATGACAAAAATACTTAACAGTCTTCCTAAATACTGAAGTTTGTAGGCTCAGAAATAGTTAGGACACTATCTACCACCTACTTGAAGATAACAGTCATACTCCAGGTATGGAATTGTGTCTCTATCCCAGTGCATTGAGCATCAGCTTCACAGAGTGCCCTGTACCTCACATGAAAAGGAATATTCTGCTTTTCCTCATGGCTGACATGTGGTCAGACCTTTGTCTTTCAAGAAACTAACCAGGAAGTTATACCAAATTTTACATTTGTGTTGAATATTGCTGTCTGTAACTTCATATTCATCAATAACAAAATCGGCTAAATTAAAAAACAATTAAATAAAAACAAAAAGCCAACATTACTTTATCAACCTTGGGCATTATTCGTAGTTTGAAAAGTCCTTCCCTGGTGTATGAATTAAGAACATTTTGGATCCCAGTCAAATCTCTGCTGGAATTTCTCAGTATGCTCTTGAAGTCTGATAGAAAGGGAGGGATAGCAACAGTTGATTAGTCAGTCTTCCAAACATTCTCATCATAGCAATGCATCCTATATCCCTAACCAATATATTTATGTGTTTCAATTGAAACGTGGCTTTTTGGCTTGGGAAGTTTTACTTTATTTTCCATCATACATGTGCCAATCCACAGACTTGACAGCCCTTGTTATCCTTATTTACTCCTCTCTCCAAGCTTTTATATATATTTATTTTGAGTTGAGAACAGTAACTCTATAAAACATACAAGATGTGCTCACATCATGATTTACTAAGTAAAACAACAATGAGATCTATTTTATTCCATATAGGAAATCTGAGAGATATTGGGAATTTCTAAGACTTCACCACGACTAAGACCTGAGCTGTCTGTGAAGAACTGAGACTCTCATATCTAATTTTAATTGTCATCTCAGAACCTATCCTTTTATATGCAAATTTTGTGGTAATTTCCCCCCATGTGCATTGTGTAAAGCAAATGCCCGCTGAATGATCTCAGAAATGGGAGATTTTCTGTTGACTTTTATGGTGTCAGCCTCCCACAGCTGCTCTTAGGCTGGTTATAGAGGCCCAACCCCACAAAAAATGTAGATCATGCTAAGTGTCTAATACAGATGGCTGAAAAGCCTTTAGGAGCCCTGGTCCAAATACAACAGACCATGTTCCTCCTCAGTCTCATCCATTTCTAGACTTCTCTGAACACAAATCTTTCAGTTCCAAAAGATAAATGTAAATTTTCAAATTAATTAGGAACCTAAAAATACAGATTCATAAAAATAGATTTTCCATAGAAATTTAGGGTGATTTTGAAAATTTTGTCAAGAGATCTTCAAGTATTTTAAAACCTGATCCTATCAGGGGATACAGTGAAAATATAACATTAACTAAACTTTCCTCCAGTCCTAGCATCATATTCTGAATAATACTTCCTCCTGAGTATATTACTAGCAGAAACTATTCTGCCTTTAAGGACAACAGATTGTATTTCTGTACATTGTTTTGCATATTGAGATGAGAAGTAAAAAAAAAATGGCCAAATTAGGTTGGAAAATCCAGAACATCATGCAAAAAACCGTTCATCAGAACTTAGCATCTGTCAGCATGAAAAATCATATAAAATTAATTTATTTTTATGATTCTATATCATCCTGTAAAACTGCACAGCTTGCCTGCTTCAGCATATTATGGCCACAGGGAGGTAAAGCGCAGTAGTCATCCTTCACAATCAAAATGTGTTTAACAAGATTGTTAAGGGAATTCTCTTAACATCCCCTTAGTAGCTGCACGGGCAACTGGTCAGCTAGTGAGGCGTGGTCATGTTTTTACAGAGCCTGCCCCACTCATCACCAGCCTGCCCAACATCTGCACTTAGCACTTGACACGCTTCCCCTTTCAAACAGAGTGCACAATATCAGCCCAGCCCTGGAGACCTCTGTGCTGCTTTCACCGAGGTGAAAGTGAGACCAAACCTGGTATGTTCTGCCTTACAGAAGCAGAATTGGGGGGGGAAATATAATATGATCCTTTATATAGTTCAATATTTCAGTTGATTGGCTAACGTTGCAGAAATGTCTTAAAATATACATTTAAAAACCCCAAACACCATTCCAAAGGACAAAGTTTTGCAATAGACAGTATTGTCCGTGGAGCATAATCCACTCTGTAATTTTAAGTCAAGGAAAATTGCAGAATATGAAAAGGAAAGAATACGCTAGGTTGGATTTTGAGCTGATATCCCTTCCTAGCTTATCCTCTGATTATCTTGAAGATAATTTCTTTTCCCTTCCCCTGCATGGAATCTGATATTCCCAAGAAGGAAGTTCAGAAGAGGTGATGGAGACTTAAAAGATTAAGGCATTATGTGCGAGTACAACACGAGAGATAAATAAAACAGGGGCGTTACACAAAGCAGAAAACAAATGAGACAGCTACCTTGCGGTACAAAACAAGAGTGCAGCTGCTGCATGGAGCACTTGCACACCCTCCAGAACACTTTTAGCCGGTGTTCTGCGGGTGTTGGGGCCGTGCGGAGCTGCCCTGGCTGCCGGGGCTGTGTCCGGTCCCTCCGGGATGCTCGGGATGCTCGCAGCCTTTGCAGTGGCTGCTGGTGCCACCTACAGCGAGCTGCCGGCAGCTCCGCCGCGCTCATCCCCTCCCTGCCAGAGCAACCACCCAAAACGCATCAAAAATGCATTTAAAGGAGCAAAACAGGTCTTTCATGATACAGAAAAATTGGCGTGGTAAATGAAAACAACACTATTTAGAAGACGAAGCAGGCAGGCGAACAAGCAGGTAAAAACAGAAGGAAAAAGATCACTGAGTACTCAAAGACTAGCCGAGTAAGCAAAAATGCAAGCCAGATCATCTGGCTTTTGCTAACAGATATGCAGATAAAAAGAAAATGATTATTCAGCTTGTAGAGAAAGACAGAGCACAGATGGATAAGATGAACATGTATTTCTGATTTTGAATTTATTTCGCCACATCATCTTTTTTTCCATTTCCAGTGCAATAACCCCATGGCTTTTGTTATTCTGTTACCCCTTCCTGCATGTGCTTGATAGATGGCAAACAGTATTACCAGCAGAAAAATGCAAAATGGAAACTCAGCAGTGAGGGTACCAAACAGATGTGTTTGGCCCTGAAGAAGACATTGAGGCATCTGAGGACTCACAGCTTTGTCACAGACTTATTTATACATTTCTGCGCACGTCTGAGCAGCTCATCACAGAGCAGTGCAGAGTCATAAACTAGAATGCCCACATCAAGTGTTCAGTAAATTCTGGTTCCTGTGTCCAACACAGCAAATGTGTTTTACAGCATCTCTCTGGGCAGAATTAATGAGTTAAGCCCTGCCAGTGCTACAGGACTCAGTGGCAGTTTAAAGCCATTCAAGCTGCTCTTCAGAGCTAAAGAGAAGTCCTGTCTACATCAGTACCTCAGATCTGTTCATGATGCTCTTCCCACTCACAAAGCAAGATAACATTTCTTCTTTCAACTTGTTACTTATGTTTTGTATTCAGTCTGCTTAATCTGGCACAAATGATCCCTTTTTGGAAAGCTGTCTTGCCCAGAACCTATGTGGCAGTGACATGACTGCAGCTGGGCTCAGCTGAGGCTTTTAAATTTTAACTTTAAAAAAAGGCAATAGAAAGAAAACTATGTAAATATTTTAAATGTGAGTGGAGTTGGCTCCCTGTGCCTAGATTTGTTAGCAAGATGCCCTCATTTAAAGTTATCATTTACACATATCTATAACACAGAAAAAAAGACAGTAAAAGTTGGAGTTTGTGGCATCATAGATGATTAATTTGGAAAGTGTGGATGTAAAGGTAAATTCCATCATGGTAGTATGATCCAACACCAGCATTTGTGACACTTCTAAGCAAGTTCCATTGCTTCTCTCTAAATATCCTGATTTTATTTTCAGTAAACACTGTGGGGATGGTGAATAACAAGGATACATGAAGAAATGTGAGCAGCTGTACTTCAGAGAATCACAGACTCATAGAAAAGTTAACTTTGGGAAAGACCTCTATGGAAATGACCTCCAGACATTTTGCTTAATGAAAAATCCCTGATGAAGGTAAATTAATCAGGTATTGCTGAAGAAGGGAGAAGTGAACCTACTCTTTATTTCACTGCACACACACCAGAGGTTTCAGCCAAAACCTACCTCACATGGCTTGGAAACCAGAAAGAAGACAAGCTCCCAATTTCCTGTTTAATAAAGCTTTGTACATGAACCTTGTCCATCAAATCATTTTGATTTCCACCTGAACTTTCTGCCCAACTCTTCTCCCATGCTAATTCTTATATTTCTTATATTTTCCTGAGAATTTTTATTATCTTCAAATATTTTGCCTAAATTTTGTCAGAATAGCTGTCCACACTTGGAATGCCTTAATTGTCTCCATCTGCCAAGAATTCTTTCCCTGTACCAAGCCAACAGAGCCAGGACTCTTCTTCCCTTCAGTGCCTCTTAAATTATCCTAACACACTTTTAGCATTTTCCAAATACTTCTCCTGGGCCTCAGCCTTTGTCTTGCCTAATACAGATCCTAATTGTCTTGAGGCAGAGAACATGTTTTATCCACCTAAAAAACCCTGTAAGTTTACAGCTCATGTAAATACTTTCTCTTAATACAAGTTGTGATATACACTGTGTAATATACAGAGGTACTGAAGATCAGCTGGCCAAACAAATCACAAGTCATGAGATAACAATCACTGATCACCTACTGCAGATTTTGGCCTGTGCAAAACAGAAAGATTCACTTATGTGGGAATTGAAGAAACAGATAGATTTCAGTGGGAGGAAAAAAAGGCTCAGCCAAGTTAGAATAAGGCTCAAATGAGGGGAGGCAAAGGTTACACTAATATCCTAGGATTCTAAAAAATTCTGAGCCTAGGGCTAAGTACCAATTAAACAGGACAACAGCATTGCAGTCAAGTACAGTAGTTGTCTTTCAAATTTTATATTACTTAATTTTGCCTACCAGAAAATTATATTTCCCAAGGTCATCTAGAGTTATTTAAGGCTACAAGAATTATATTTGTGAGTGTTTGACCCTTACTTGTGATGTTCCACTTAAGCTTCTCTATGATTTCAAAGATAAAAACAATTTCCTAAAACATGTACCTTGGGTTTGAGTTACATCAGTGTGGAGGATGGGAAGGAGCAGACATACTAACACTTCAGAAGTATTTTAGGATTCTCACTAAAACCCACTGAACTATCATAAGAAAAAATCTAGGAAGTTTTTTGCAGAGACTTTTATCTGTGTGTTGCAGTATGGTCTCATCCCTTAGATCAAATTGCTACCATTATTCATATGATATTTGCTAAATTAGGTGTGCATTTCTGTAAGCATTGTTTTTTCCAGGGATGCTCCATATACATCCCTGACTGCCAGTTACAGTCCCTCCTGAGAGAAATGAAGCTATGAGTAATAGAGACAAACAGAGTGGAAAGTAGCATAAAATGAAAATAAACATTAATAATCTTTAACCTCACGCTGATTCATTGACTCACACAAATCAGCACCCTGGGATTTGGTCCCTGGTACAGAGAGGGAACTCAGGGTATTAAGTCTTAAATCATAAAGGCACTTAAGCACTATCTTTAGCACTGGCATTAGAGCAAGGCCATGGCAGTGGGCTGGCAATTCAAAGTGCACCAAAGCATCACTCTGCACCTGAGGCTGGGCACTTGGGGTGGGTCACTGTGTGCTGCTGTCATGTTTCTGTTGCTCATTTCCATCTCTTGTACCTAAAGGCTTTGGAAAGGTTGAGAGGGAAGTCCCCAGCACACACAGCAACCTTCCACTTGGCCAAGAAGGGGAAGCGTGCTGGAGCGGAATCTGGGAAAAGACAGCAAGGGCACCACTTTGTGAGTACACCCAGCTGAGCTGGGTGCAGAGACTGCAGCCTGGATCAGTCATCTGGGAAAATATTATGAGAAGACAGAAAAAAATATACCACTTCATGCTTTCCTAAAGTTTGGAGTTGTTTAATGGTGAGTAAGGGATCTGGTCACTTTCACATCCTGCAGCTCTTCAATTATTGCAAAGAGCAGTCTCTTAGATTCCAGATCTATGAGACAATAAGGGTTTACTATTGCTTTGATCTTTCCATTGCTGTATAATTTACATATTTATCAAAATATTTTAAGCTCCCCATCTACCTGTATTCACTTCTGTGTATTCATCCATGACAAATTTTTTTTGATTGTTTTTGAAAACACAAACATTGATTTTTTTTTTTTTTTTGTTCTGTGTAGTTATAAAATTTCATGGAAGTTAAAGAAGTAAACTCCATTTCCAAACAGCCAATACCTTTATCCACATGTTTTAACACCATTTTTCTAAAAACAAAAGCCAGCCTACTACTATGGCTTACCTCTCTGGCTCAAACATCGTTCATGAGCATCAACACTGTGGGAAAATATGTTTCTCACCATTACCTTTGAGAGCCCTCCCACTCTTCACAGAAGATTCTCTACAGTGCTGTGGAGTCAAATCTATTTTGCCCTTAAAAATCTCAATTTTCAAGATTCAGCACTTCAGTGATCACACACTTAGAGGTGCTCAGAGTTTAGATGGTACAAGGCCAATGAAGGGAATGGCACCAGATGCTCAGAGTCCTCAGCACTGCTGAGTAGGACTCATAGGATAGCAGCACACAGCTACTACCACTTTACAAACATTGTTGAGCTAGAAGATCAAATGAGTCTAAATTTATAAGTGGGTGAATGGAGACAACAAGTTCAATAGGCTGTAATTTGGGTGTATTTATTTCCTACACCATGCTTAGGCTGAGCTATGAGGATCAAGAAATTGATATTTAATTGAGTAGCGTCTTCAAAAATAAGCAAGTAAACAATGTGTATGACCAGAAAATAATTACTTCAGTTCCTTGCAAAAATATTTTTTTTTAAGAAAATGTTTCTAAATTTTGAATTGATTCCTGGACTATTACAGTAATCCTGGTTTTAAACGTCTGCTAGTGTGCCAGGTCAGGGATATAGTTGCATTTTAGGCTTAAAGTGTAAAATCCTGACATTGGATAGCAAAATGGATTTAGCTATGTATTAGAAAACATCTGGAAAATAGTTTAAAAGTTCTGGATTTGAAGTCCATCCTCTGAACACAAAAAGAACTGTGGCAACAATTCCTTTCTGGGGAATTTTCTTCTTCATAGTGCTAACATGAAATTCCCACCAGGACCAACTGCCATAATTTCAAATCAGTACTTTCTGTATTTTAATTTAAAATTCCTTCATTAGGAACAGAGGTGAAGCAGCTTCAGTCTCTTTCCATAGTTCAGTCCTTCCATGTCAGTGTTTTATAAGCAGTGCCTGCAGTAACCAGCTCTGCTCGTGCTACAGGACACTGTTTGGAACAGACCATTGTCTATATTGTCCTGAGACAATTCAGCTGCAATCAACACACCAATGCTTGGCAAACTCCTCCAAAGACATTCCTCCACAACAGCAGGAACATTTTTAGGGCATTAATTTAGAGACATTTTCGGCTAAAGGTAGACAAATATGATTTAAACATTCTAATCCTTCCATATCAGAGTGGCACTTTAGGGCTTATGTTCTTAAGCTGGGGAGGGAGGCAGCCAGAGGAAGGTGTGAGGAAAAAGCCCCACAAATATTGCTTTCTGCTGTTTTGTGATTAATTTCAAATAAAGCCTCTCTCCAATTTTCCAAAGCTGCCTCTCTCTACAGTAGAAACCCTATAAATATATAAAAATGTGAGATATGTAATAATACATATTTAATAAATAACCACTGCTGAAACTTAACCTTTGAGGCTAGTCTATTCATTTATAATTAGTTTAGGAGCTGTTTTTTGTGTGCTTCCATTTTAGAATCTTCTGTAACCACAAAGATTAGTGTCATCATCATTTCAGTAAAAGTAAAATTAATTTTTTAACGCTTTATTTTTACCATCATTTTCCTATTGCTGAAATGCACATAATGCTAAGGAGGGTGACATAACAGCTGATGGGTAGTTATGATAAATTATATTTAAATAACTGGAAATGTGACATGGAAGAACTAGGAAGGTCTGAATGGGGAAAGAATTGCATCTTCCCTATGAAAGAAATACCACTGAAGCCATATGTTTAAATCTGCAATTTCTTTGCTTTTCTAAGGGAGATACCAGAGCCAAAAATCCATTAGAAATTTCACCAATCCCAAGTGGAAGCCACTCATGAATAGCAGCATTCTCCCTGACATAGCCTGTGATCCTCTTGTTACTCAGGAAAGCAGAAAACTAAAATCCCTCCTTTTAAGCACATTTATATAAATGTAGAGAAACTTTACACAGAACAACATACGACACCAACTTAGCTAAGCAAAGACCACAAAAGTCCCATAAAGTTTTACTGCACGGTTGATTTTGTGTGTATATCTATTAATATGCTAAACATATCACAGCATTTGGCTTCAATACAGGCTGAAAAAAAATAGGAAAAGCCAACAAGAGGGCAGCTTAGTATCAGAATTGCTATGGAAATAATAAGGGAAGAGGCAAACAAGCCAAATTAGAGTATTCTGAACACCTTTTGAAAGGTTATTCCTTTCAATTAAAATTTTTCCAGACTAAATATACTAGACTGTGACCATGAGATCCTAAAAGTCCTAGGGAACAAAGGTAAATTAAATTTAAAAAATTTGTGATCTGCATACATTTTCTTATGTAAATATAGGAAGTAAGCATATCTTTGAAGAAGAATTACGACAAAGAAATTTAAAAAAAAATGCAAAATGTGTATTTCTTGAGAACAATGACGAGGGCTTGAAAACCCCTTAGGCCACAGCAGCAGCAGCTTTTATGCAATCCACATTACCCTGGGTGCAGCAGCACAGCTTTGCACCATTGTGTTTGTGCTGAAAGTCGCCCAGACCTCCCCCAGCCCTGGGGCACAGCTGATGACAGCTCTTCATGCCAGGCTCTGATGGAAACAAAATGTAAAAGGGAAACCTTTTCCTTTGGACTCACCACCATCTGCACTGCTGGGGATTTTCTCTCGGAGACCTGCACTATTCATGTTTTATATTTGATGTGCGGAACTCAATAGACCATTACAAGGTTCAGCTCAGGGTTTTTGGCTGTAGGTCCTTTATTTTTAACTGTCAGTGCTGATGGGCATCTGTGTCTCCTCTAGTTTGCCTCCCTGCCCGCTACACTCACTTTAGTTAACATAACATTCATTAAAATAACCACAAATCAACAGCTGAACAGGACTTGCCTGGATGCCCTAACCATAACTTACATAAAACTGCTGTTAAGCATCATTTAGAAAAAGAAAAAGCAAAAAACTGGAAGTTACTCAGATTTCCTGAGTTTGGTTCTTGAATTATCTCCAGATGATCCCACTAATCTTGATGGATTTACTCTAGGTCTGCTGATGATGGTGCCGTGAAGACACAATCTCATGGCTGCTTCACATTCAGAGTCCACAAACAAAAGGGACAGTCCTGCTTCATTTTTACCTCCTTAGAGCCATCTAAAAACCTCATCCTTCTGTTATTCTTACTTACCCAGCCACCCCAAGCCAAATCCTATTCATTTTCACAAGCCATACTGGAAATTGGTTCAAAGCATCCCCATCAGCTGTGATACTTCAGGAGCCACCAGCAGCATGAGGAGCCAGTGGTCTTTGAAACATTTTATGTGATAAAATTTGGTTATTTTTTGCTCTTCATTTGCACTGGAGAATACTAGCTACCAGTTCTAGATACTTAGATGAAAGAGAAATGACAAAATCAGACAAGTGTTTCCTTGTATCTTAAGCCTCATTCTTTGGAGTATTGTGATATTTAACTGGACTTTATTATTACCTCACCATTGCTCAGAATAATAACAATAAGTCTTTAAATTAATTTCTGTTCACTTTAGGCAATAACCAATTTCTTCTCCTATTGCTCTGTATTTTGATCCATGAAAACTACCTGGTAAATGTTTTGTCCATATTAAAGTGAACAACATTAAAAATTGTCTGCTATCATGCCGAAAGCCCACAAAATATTTTCAGCTGAAAACTACAAATCCCCAGCATAGCTGTATATATTTAGTGCAAAGAGAAAGCAGTGGAGAGGACAAGTTTTGCAGGGGGTGGGCAGTGGTTGTTTCATTTTTTATTGCTGTTCTCAGCAATTTACTTCACTGGTCATGAGACAACATCCAAAGGTCATAATTACTTTGGGCTCGATATGATAAAAATGGCCTCATGATGAAAGGCTCCCTACTCTATAGCTGCTTACATTATTTTATTGCTTGGCTAAGAGTTTATTTAGAAAAACAATATAACTGTACCAATGCTATTACTTAGAAACATTCATTGCAGAGAAATCTTCAAATTAAATTGAAATATGTGATAAATCAGAGAAATCTGGACCAAGTTGAATGAATTTCTAGATAAAATTAAGAATTCTTGTTAAGCCTGACTATTTTCTTATCAAAAAGGGAAAAGCTGAAGGAGGGATGATGGAGCATTTTTTGAAATCTCCCTTTAACTGACAGTCTAAAAGAAATTCCTGGGCAAAGCAAATTTGACATCAAGGCCACCCTTCCCCTGAGGCATTTTGAGCCTTTCTGTCTCTGACACTCTCCAGTCAGAAACTGAGCAAGAAAAGAGCTTTATTCCCTAAGACATTCACTTGCAACACAGGGTACAAAACTTCCAGCTCTTCTGAGACTTCTGATTGTGGAAGTAATGGTTGTTACCTCCAAAAGCAGGCAGGGAATCCACAGAAGACTGACCAAGAGCAGCTGAACCATTAGCAGTGAACAAGATATTCTTTTGAGAACTGAACCAGAGTGCTGTGTTTTGTATGTGTAAACAATATTATTTTTAGTATGCAAAATGTGAACACTACTCCTGGTCTTTCTCTTCCAGCAGGTTTTTTTGAGTAACATTTATTTTGCTATTCTTTTGTGTACAACACAAAATATTCCCCTTTGTTTGTGGTATTGTTTTGTTTTTTTAAAGAAGAATGTTCATTTCAACCCCCAAATTACTGTTCTGGCATCAAGTGCACGAGCTTTTCTCCCTAATTGGAAATTATATTTATATTATTATAGGTATTAGTAGTCTGCCCAAGTGATTGTCAATTATTCGCACAGCCTTACTTGCAGGTTTGTCACCAGCCAGGAGTGACTTTGTGTTTGTTGTCCCAGAAATAAGCTGTGCAAACGCTAAGGATGCAGAGAAGGCCATCTGCTGAAGCACACAGGATGGCTGCAGAACAGTTACACCAAGGTATGCAAAAACACCCCATGGCAGCAAAAAGGCAATTTCACTGCTGCTTCAGAGGTGTTGAAGCCTATTGCTTCCCAGGGAGATCTCTCCTCATCATTTCCTGGCTTTACACACAGGCTTTCTTCTACCTTCCAGTTTATGCAGTTTACTGAGAGCCTCACTCTTGAGACAATAGCACCTTTTCAAGATGCAATTTTAAAGAGTCAAAGAAAATGAAGGGTAGAAAAATTGAGAAAAAAAAAATAGTCTTGTTGCCGTATTTTGTAGTTTAGTCACTGAAATCAAACAAGTCAAGTCTTAATGAACATATTTTCAGGGGAATAAAAGTCCAATAGCAACAATAACATTGAGTCCTTGGGAGGGTTATAAACAACCAATGCTAATTTTGCACCCATTCTATGACACCTAGTATTTAAAAATATTTTGACTTCACAAACTCCTTTAACAAGATTAATAGGATTTTTTTTTCATATCTTTAATCTGTTCAGCACTTCATTGGTCCACAGGCCAATAAATTCCTTTTCTCTATCTTCCTTAAATGACTTTTGCCTTGAGATCACAAGTTTGATTTAGTTTTGGTAAATAAATTCCATTTCCATACCAGAAACTTGAAAAAAGCCCAGGACAAATGAGAAGAAATCTTTTATCCTTTTCTGAAAGGACTGATTTTAATACATTGGGGAAATCAGAATTACCATCTGAGTAATGACAATAAATGATCTTCATTTTCAACCGTTAGGAGGAAATTTATTATTCCAAGAGATATTATAAAGAAAGAGAAAAGGACATGAATAGCTTAGAGAGTGGTTGGCTTTACTCATTCCCCTGCTGCAGTGGTATCTGAGGATAAGCCATTTCACCATTCTGGAATTACACGAAGAAGGCAGAGTTCATAAGATGGATGTACCAGCAGTGACTGATGTAAATAATGAGAAAAAGTCAGTAAGCATCTCTAGTTTGTATAACTAAACAAAGAGTCTGTTTGGGAAGGGTATGGTTTTAGGGCAATTAATCTAATAAAAGGCATTGATACCTAGAGATAACAAACAAAAATAGAAAAAAAAGATGCATCAGGAATGAGAAACTTGGGATTTTCTTTTCAGTTCAATTCTCAACTAAGGTCAAACAGCTTATGCACATTGCATGGTTTCATTCTGTAATGAGCTATTTAATTTTGCAAGCAGATAAACTGACTTATTTTGTCTCAAAGACGTATGCAGAAGTGGATAAATTTGGTACAGCTCCCTATAAAAGTTGATAAACTTATACTCTTGCCCACACTGCTGTATTTACCAACTTACAGTTTTCAGGCTGGTTTGCTCAGTCCATGGATTTCAGATTTGTCTTTTGGATTTCAGACTTGTCTTACCACTTCAGTCCCATTTACCTATACAGTTTTCTAGCAATTTGCTTGCAGTAGTCAGAAAAGCTGTGATACTACTGCTACAGTAGATATTTTGTGTGATTTTAGTTGTACACCTTCATAAATTTATAACTAAGATATAGTGCAAGAGCAGTTGTAGCAGAACCCATCTCTAATAGATCCAATTCCCAGGTGGTTTGGTAACACTTTTTAAACACCTGGATGTCCAACATTTTAGCTATCTGCTTCAACTTCTTACTAAATTCAGTTTGATGCCATTTAGGTTTCTAATCAGCAGTTTATCTTTTTACTGTCAATGGCTGCCTGCTGCAGGTTCTTTATCAGTGCACAAGCTGTTGAGCACTAAAGCATCACTGCAACACATCTTCCTAAACCTAAAAATACTTAGTGAGGGAAGAATTCATTTGGTTTCTTTTAAGCAATGCAGAATTTGCTGCACTCAAATGCTATCCTGGCTCTTTAAAACAGCTTGATAGTTTTCCATCAAGTTTAATGTATATTTAACTGGAAAATAATTATTTCCTTACACAATTTTCAGCTCAAAATGGAAGCCAAGTTATTTGCAGACAAATAAAGAGACAAGGCCACAGAAAAATCCTAGAGCATGCAGAGAAAACAAACCCAAGCAAGCATATGGGTCCTGACATGGGTGCAGAGGGGAAGCATATGGCTATGCTCACAGAAGATATTCACTGCATCCTGACATGTTTCGAGTAGAAAAAGGAAAGCAGTTTGAAAACAAGCTGTGCATTTTGTTGCACAGTCATAGAGGCCTCCTTCTCTACATTACCTAATACTAAATTATATTACTGCAAAGTAAGTGTCAATGACAAGGAAGATTCTAGAAATAGAGCACTGTGCACTTCTGTCATCCATGTACAGAGCAGAGCAGGCCAGATGTCCACTGGCACCGAGTGGCCAGCTCCAGGGAAAGCAGCAGATAATTTCTGGATGGATAACAGAAGACAGTTCCCCCCTCAGTTTGACAGAAGGCACTGTGATGGGAGGGAACATTGTCTGAACACTGCCAGAATCTCCAGCTTGCTCCCTGGACAGTTGCACTGATTGGAAGCGCTGAGATACATGGAATATACTCAGAGAATTTTTTAACTTTTAATGAGATTTCTAGCATGTGCTGCTGTTTCAATGACTACCTTTTTCTGAATAAACAAATAATTCTCTTCAAAACTGTGTTTGTGCAAGTCTTACAACCTCTGGGGACTCTATTATCCAAGGTGTTATTGCAGTACCTAACACAAATGAAACACCATCAATAAATAAAACATAGTTTTACTAATGCTTCAAATTGCATCTCTTTGACATCTATTGAAATCAATTTATATTCAAGTCAGAATTCACAGGTATTTCTGTAACATCTTACTGCTCAAATTCTAAGCATTCCTATTAATTAATGGGAATTCCACAATAATCTCTCCTAGACACATTATTTTCATTTTGCAGATGTTAGATTGGGGCACCAATATGAAGAAATATGACTAAAGCCCAGTAAAATACATTGAAGAAGAAAGATAATAATTCATATTTCCCAAATTTCAGGCTAAATGTTCAATTGAATACGGTTTTTTATTGGGTTTTGCATCTTTCTGAATATAGGGTAGAAGATCCTTAATTAAATGCTTAAAACTCGAACTGTTTGAGTATCAGATAGTTTCTCTTCCAGCATACATTACTTGCAATATCTTTATATTCCCTGGAAAAGACAAAGTCTGTTTGTACAAATATTTACCAGGTTACACTATGTACAAATGCAGCAATTAGAAAAATTGCAGGCTGCTCTATTTAAATATTTTAACCTCATAATAATTCAGTGATATAATTAACATTAAAAAATAAGAGCAATACATTACACTGGTGTTACTATTACTGTTTCTACTACTTCATTTCAGGGAATTAATTATATCCATTATCCTGCTGCTGTTATGAACCTGTCAAAAGTTTCAGGAGGCAAATCAAATTTTCCTTTTGAATAATAAAAAATTATCAAGTCTCTAAAGTCTCTAAAGTTCCAACAGTGCTGCTGTTGTATAACGGAGGTAAATAGAGCTTTTTGAAGCTGCATATTTCCCCCCCAGCCATAATTTCTGGAGTGTGCTGATGGGGAGAGCTGGCTGCTCACAGCACAGGGGTCAGGGGCAGCTGTGCCCCTGCAGATGCAAACCTCTGGGGTGCTGTGCCAGGGAAACACTGCCAACAGTTTTCTTCCTGCATCTGGGAGGATTGCAAAGAAATGCTAAGTTTGGGACTTCTATGTGAAGTCACTTCCAAATACGGAAATCCACATTAAGAGGAGACATGAGACTTTGGGATCACTCCCCAAGCTAAGAGAGCTCAGAGGTAAAAACTGGGGGTGTTCATAGGATTGGCTCTAGTGACTCATTTGATAGCAGACACTATTCCTGACACTCCTCTCTGAAAGCACCTGTTGAGAAGGCACTATTCTTTGAGCCTTTCTTCAGGGGAGAATATAAATTCTCTCCTGAAGAAAGTAATTCTGTGCTCCTCTAGACTTCTACGGTTTAGTTAAAAAACCCATTTTCTTACCAACAACTCTATAATTTAGAGCACACAAACAATAGAGCAAACAATTTTATAACTAAACTAGTTGTGATTCTGAGATTTATGACTTTATTTGGAATTTAACCTGCTTTCAACAAGAGAGTTTGGCCTTTTATATGGGTGAAATTTTGTTTGAGATCACTGTCCATGTGATCCACTATACCCTTACCCCTCCAGGGAAGAATTCAACTGTGTGGATTAGAGAGCAATATGAAGTTAGTTTTACTCTTCAATTCAAATCAATGAAACTTCAGATACAAATCTAGTTTGCAAAGAAATTGGACACCATTTATGTTTTAGGACCCTGCCTTGATGTTTTTCATTAGACCCCATGCTGGTGTTTAATGTTTCATTAGAGTAGTATAAATGTAGAGCTGTTGCACTTTACCCAGATTTATGGGAATGTCACAGAGCTCAACTTATTACAATTAACATTCCAATTACATTTCTAGAAGTATTTTGGAAAGGCCATTTAGAATGTTTTGACAGGAATTTGATGCACAATTCACTACCACAGCAAATCACACTTGGAAAGAGAGCTGGAAATTGTACATGCTTTGAATCTTGCATACTGATTTTGGCTGAGCAGTCACAATGGTTACCTTCCAGAAAATTCAAGAACAAATTGTCAGTGTGTGTTCCACCAGCCTTCCCTCTCTGTAAGTGGAAAATACAGCTCAGCAGACACAAAGTGGCATGTATGTAATTGTGCTCACATGCACTTCAAGCACACAGCAATCTCCACTGATGTGCTCTCCTTACACAGCTCATTTGCAGCCTTGATTGAAAATAATGAAGAACTAACATACACAAAACGCTTTGGAATGTTCTATACCTTATCCTTCATGTTGGGCACTTAAACTTGAACAAGTGACTATTATCCCTAATTATATCTCTGGAGCTCAGGAGAGGGTGACACACCCTGAGTGCAGCACAGGACCACGCTGAGCTCTGCCTTCAGCTCAGCACTGCTGCCAGAGCTGGGCTGCAGCTGGAGAAGGAGCCCTGGTGATTTGGGCAGGCTGCGGAGGGCTGGTGGGAGCTGTGGCCCAAGGCCAAGGTGGGTGGACAGGGACAGGGGCTCACCTGTGGGGAGGAGGCTGCACTTGAACCACAGACACACAGTCACAGACTTCTCAGGCTGGAGAAGACATTTAATATTGAGTCCAAGTACTAACCCAGCACTGCTGGCTTTGAACACCTGCATGTTTTTTGAGGCAAAAGAATTTTGGTAGAAAGTGAGGAGTTTATAGCCCCAGGAAGGATGAGTGAAAAAGCAACATGGGTTTAGACCTTGCAAGAAACCAATGATGCAAGGAGGGAAAAGCAGCTGGAAACTGCACTTGAACAAACAGGGGGGACAGCTCACAAGACATGGAAGCTGGAACTTGTGCCTTCTAGCAGCAGGAGAAATTCTCCTGCTCTTCCCTCACATCTGAATGTACAGGATCAGTTCAGTTCTTGGCAGTTAATAGCCAAGGAGAGGGAAGAGAACAAAAGTCATGAAAGGAGGCTTAAAAGACATCTCAGTTTGTAATGGCCACCAACAACCCTCTTGTCTCAGCTATCACTTGAGCTTCCAGCCCCAGCATTTTGCATTTTGCCAGCTGCCCCCTTTACTGAGCAGTCAGTACTGGATTTCTTTTCATTTAGGATCCAAATCCTAAAAACCCTGCATAATTTCAGGCAGTCTAACAACATGATGCTAAGAACACTTGGAAAATGCTTCATGCACTCAGCTACTTCCCAGTCTGAATGTTTAAAGGATTTCCCAGCTCAGCCCTGGCTTCCCTTTCAGAGACTGATGGTGGCTGCTGCCCCCAGAATTCAATGTATTTGATATTTTCACACATGCCTTTGATTATTTCCTTCTTTATCATTCTAGTTTTGTTTTTTCTTGTTTTTTCACTAAGCGTGCTTTTAAGAAAATCTTCTAATTGATAATGTGAAAGGATTTTAGCAAGTTTCCAGAATTTGCCTTAGAGCCAAGGCTTAATTGGAGTCATACCAAATTACATTAGGCCTGATACATAGCATGTGCCTGAAATGCATGGACCATTTGCCCCTTTGGAGTTAACTCTTCGCTGGCATGAGTTAGTGCCATTGAAGATAACAGCACTACCTCAATTTCCAGTTTTTAATGGTGCATAAGTTAAAAATAATGCAGTCACCCACTTAGAGCAATACAAAAACACTGCATGATGATTCAGGCTAAGAATATTTTATCTTATTCCATTCTGAGCTGGGATTCACAGACCCTTTATGAACCATGTTCACAGGACATAAGTGGTTTAGCTCCCCTCACCTCAACACATTATGTATCTGGAACCAAGACAGCATCTATTCTTACACAGGGGAAAGTCTGAATGGGTGTAAATATTACATGATATAACTCACTTTGAAATCAGGATGTATTTCAGGGGAAATGCCATTCACAGAGATTCTTTAATTGCCTTAGAGAGCTAAAAGATTGCCCTGTGGATTTCCCCACTCAGAACCTTTGAGTATTTCCTATGATCTGCTGCTTCATTTATTCATGGAAAAACTTAGGAACACTAAGAAAGATCAGTATCAAAATTAGATTTTAAATCAGACAACAACATAACAAGGCAGAGTTATGGACTGTATTTAACCTCAGCCCACGAGTCTCACTGCATGGTTAAGAAGGGCCCCTCAATGGTGTGCCTGTTTCTGAACCTCTCTGTCCTGTCCTCCAGCTTTTGTGCCATGCCAGGATGGAACCCGAACCTTTCCTGTTACTTTTTGCCCAACTTTCATCTTTGTAAAGACATGAACAGCAGTGGAGCTTTATTCCTAGCCACCCCTGCCATACTGGGAAGTGACACCTGAGGCATGCAGCTCCCCCATGCACCACCCTTATTCCACAGGCATTTCAGTGCCTGCTGCTGCGCGTCCCCTGCCCTGGCTCTGCTCTAGGAGCTGGCAGGAGGCCCCACTGAAATCAATGGTGGAATTATTCCTTCATCCAAAGCTCCATATGGCAATGTCCAACTGATTGCCAAAAAGAGAAATTATTCATGGCTATTAGCAACCTTTTCTCACACCAATTCTTTTTCAGCTGAAATACCTTGTCTTTTTTATTCCTTTGGCTCCCTATAAAACCCGAAGTTATAGTGAAAATCCATAAAGGTGTAACATCACATAGGTAATTATACTTTCTTTATAAACTAAGATTCACAAATAAACATAATTTGAATGAAGCACTGAGAAATCAAGGTCTCTTTGATTAATCTATTTATATTTAGAAGTCTATGACTGATGTGTTATTTTTTGAATGTCAAAACTTTTTTTATATTAAGGCGAAAATACATGCATATACAAGCAGCATTCATTATCTCTGGATAATCAGCACAGGAAGAGACCCTGAATGTCAAATTCACCTGTGAAATTAAGAGAGAAAGCTCCAAAGAGAGAGCAAAACAAATCAGATATGACAGAGCATGACTGACATCTGATCACGCACTGATGGGTTTATATCTCGGTAGCAAACAAAAATATAATAAAAGTGCAGCACAGTGTGGAAAGAAATAGAAAGATTCTATGTGTTGTGCTAATGAGAACAAATAATCTCTCAAATATAGGGCCCAGAGAGAAATGGGTTGAGCCATCCATTATTCAAACAACTGCCAGCCTAGTCTTAGGAATGGCTTTATGGATACACCAGAAATGTCTGTATTGCTCCTGCTTTTCTTGAGATGCAACTCACTGTAAGTTCCAGTCCTTACTAGCAATGTTATGAGCCAGAATTTTAATTCTATTTCTAATAGCAATGACATAGGAGTGGAAATGCCTGGTAAAAATCTCATAGAAACTGAAGTCCATCAGACTGGCAGTATGAAAAAGATGTCCGTAAGTTACATTTAAAACAAGCTAGGGCTGTTCTTTCTACAGTTTAAGCCATATATTTTTATAGGTTTGTATAATAATAATAATAAACCTTATGGGAAGATTAAAATTTGTACACTATTTCTAAAAGAATGCACTCTTGCAATAAATAACATTCTATTTGATTACAGATTTAAAAATAAAGTAATAAAGTTTTATCTTTATTCACTGAAATGAATTACTGTGAATCTATATTTCACAGTCCTTAAATAAGTATTTAGGAATAAAATTACTATGTGATTGGCATTCATTCTGTGATATTAGGGTTTTGGGGTTCTGAGTGAAGGAATTTTTTTTCACCAAGTTCTACAAAAGCCATAGTAGAACAGCAGGGTTATAGTTTAGAAAAGAAACAGAGAGGAGTTTATCCATATGAAGAAAAGCTTTATAAAGGATCTAAGAAATGTCTGTAAATACTGCACCAGTTTGAAACTACAGTTTTTCTAACTGCAAATCTCCCAGAAGTTATAAGCTAAATCAATGTTTATTTGCACATGCCATGTGTATTGCTGACACCGCAGTAAATAATCTTATAACAAATGGATTTACATTACCCTCTTTTTCATATCTTCAACACAGGGAAATGAAGACTCAATAAAGAAAATGTTTTAATCCTTTCATATTGTGACATGCACACAACAATAACCATAGGCAGAATAAAATCCAAGTCCATAATGCATGCTCACTTCACAGTAGGACATGGGCAAAATCTAACAGCATAAATTAACTTAATACCATGTCACTGCTTCATTATGCACTAACAAATAAAATTTTAAAAGCCATAAAACAGAAAAATAAATTAGTCTGTTAAAAATATAAAAACAAACCACCAAATATAAAAAAATTTATATTTTTGTCTTAAGGCTCTTCTTTTTTAATGCTATACTAAAAAATGTAGGAGCAGATATTTTAAAACGAGTCCTCCTCTGAAACAGTGGAAAAAAACCCCACTTGAATGAATGGGGGGAGGAATGGGAAAAGAACCCCAGCAGATCACTCCATTCCAAAACCTTTGGATGAGCATGAACGTCATGGATGGCAAGATAAATAAAGCGTAACTCAACTCCTCTGTAAGCATTCAACATCCTCCTAAACTGAAAAGCTATATTAGCTTACAACACCCTTCATTTTGGAGAGAATTCAACAATACAAAGACACAAACAAAATAATATTCAGCAATGAGAACCTTCATAATGTGCATGTGTAACAAGTGATGCTATTTGACTTGCATAAATCTAAAGGTCATTGAAATCTAGTACTGAAGATTTTTATACCAGAAAGATATCAAAGAAAGTCACAGTACTTTTTTTTGCAGATCGCCAACTATAGATTATTTCAGCTTAAAATGCAAAAGTAACATAACACTTATCCTTTTTATTTATGCTCATACTTTGCAAGAAATTGTTGTACTTCTCCTTATTCTTTTCCTCTTATGCATAATTGCAGTAATTAAAAAAAAAAAAAATAAACAGAGCAAACAAACACCAAACCAAACAAACATAAAAGCCACAACAACAACTTTGAAAAAGTCTCCTAGTGGACAGAGATTTGTCATGAGATAGAAGCAGAGGATTTCCTCTTTTCTATTTTAAATTTGATGCTACGGGATCTTGTCATAGATTCACCTTCTATGTTTATAAGTACTTTAGAATTAAATATGTTTTTATCCATAAATGTGCATTTCTAGACCCTGAGTAAAATACATATCAATCCTATCAATTCCTTGAGTCTCACTGTAAAAGATATTTATATGTCTTCATTAAGGAACATCTTCCTAAAATTTGCCATGTTATCAATGAATAGAACTATAAAATTTATTCCAGTAACAAACTCATCTTTGGTCTATACAGAGTATTGTTTTTGTTCAATAATCCATTCTTTCTACATTAATCATCTTTTTGCCTTTTCTCTCAGTGCTGAACTATTTGGCATTCATTTACCCAAGGGAATTTTTTTCAGCTGCTTGTTCTGAAATCATGTTCCTCATGAAAGCGCGGCCTACATTTCTCTCTTAGATGTACGCACTTACATTTCTTTGTGCTAAGGTACAGTTAATGCTTTAATTAAATAATTCCTTCCCAGATGGCTGAAGTCATATCTAGGGGATTGTTACAGCCCAAGATACACAGCAGCAGCTCTTCCCCAGCACAGGAAAAACTCTCATGTGAAAAAATTCCCCCCTGAATATAACAGGAGCACAAAGAGCTGTTCCAAATTCCACTGATTTCAGCACGAAATGGATTCAGCTCAGGAGACCTAAAGAGAACAACACAATTTCAATTCTCTGGGTATCATATGAGAAGTGTGTGTGGGGGGGAAGTACCACTAATGACAGTGTGGGAGTAAAGCAATTGTTTCCACAACTCTCAAATCAAAATGCACTAAATTATGTTTCAGACTGGGAAAAGCCTGAAACTGTAATGCAGAAAAGAGAGGTTTAATTTTATGTATCCAGGTCTTATCAAAACAACAGGAAGAGATGCTTAACATGAAAACTCTAACCACATTTTAGGCCCAAAAACCCCTATTAAAAAAAAATATAACTCATGGTTTTCATGGTGGACATGATCTTTTGAGCTTATCACTATTGTGCTATGAGGTTTTGGCTATGATGTACATTTCTTTGTGTGAAGCTTGACAAATCTTCTAGATTACCTTCATGCAAGTTAATATACTGGATAGTTTTAGGACCTGCGTATTCATTTTCCCTACCAGTCTTTGAACTTGTAGGGAAAATCTTTGAACCCCTTTGTTTTGTTTGATTCCTTATATAAGGACCTACACTTACAGGAAGGCACACATGGGGGAATATCAGGTTTAATCAGACCTGCTGTTTCCAAACCTTCTTGGTTGAGTGCTTTGGTCCAGTGCAACCTCCCTCCTTTTCCCCACTACAGTCTAAGAAACTGTAAATGCATCCAAGAAATGATAATACACAGGAACACTGCCAACATTTCTCTTAGACATGAAATAGCAATTTAAAACAATAACTGAAATTATACTGCAACAAAATGTAATTAGCTACAGCTACAGAAAGAAGACAACCTCTAAAAAGGTTACAGACACAGGAATATTGTGATTTGAGCATAATGGGGCATGGCTGAGACAGATCTATACATCTCTAAAAACTGATTTATAACACAGTAGAAGAGATTCCAGCTCTGTTTTCCCCACAACTCTAAAAAATCCTCCACAAATCACTTCCTAGTGTTCACACTGTGCAAATATGGGTGCCACACATACAATCCTATTTGATGACTTCAAAAACCAAACAATAATTAATATATCCTTTTCCTTCCTCAAAAACAAAACAAAACCCAGGGATTTTGCTCAGATTACATCCACCCCCTGACTAAATCAAACTCATCTTAAAGGGCAAACAACTCCACCTTGCCCACTCCCACTGCAAGTTTCCCTCTTTAGTGACAGTTCATCACATGACAGGTTAACAGTGTCCATGCTGGTAGATGATTTTCCTGTACAGGAAAACCTAAACTTTAGGGCTTTCATCCTGTTCACAGCTGAAACAAAACCCACAGTGACCTCTCTGACCCAGCTCAGGACAGATCCTACTGGTGCTTGTTCTCCAGCCCCCTGCTAAACCCAACGCTGTGAAATATGGGAGATTCTAACAGGCTCTTGAAATTTCTGTACAAGAATGTTATTTCCTCGGGGCTGGTGTATCAGTAGGCATGAAAGAGCTAAATGCCAATTTGCCAGTAAGGAGAGAAGTATGATTTCAGAAGAGGCAAAGAAGCCACACATTCCTCCCCTCCACCTCTGGTCAAATGCCGTTTCTCCAGCCCTATCTGTGAAACAGAGAAAAAGCCACTAATTGTTCACAGGTATTCAAAGAAAGGCAGCTGCTGCACTTAATCCATTCCTTGTGGAACCTGACTGAGTTCTAGGACGAGATGTGGCCAATTGCTTGCTGATCACGGCTGAAAATGAACAGGGCTGCCATGCTTAAGCCCCATTCCCCAAGTGACAGCAATCCTCACTTATTCAGAACAATTCCTGGTAGACACAGGTATCTTAGAAATGGCTAGGAGCACTATGTGGATAATAAGGAAGCCCTTGTTAGGGCAATTCTTAGAGGTAAAGGTGAAGTAGTTAAAATATATAACCATCCATTCATAACAAAAAATATTTTCTCCCTCAGTGAGGATGAAAATTGGATTCAATAGCAAAGCAATTTAAAGTGAATTTCCCACTCTGCAAAGTTTATATGGCATGCAGCAGATTATCTTCTGTCTGCAGGTACAACAATTAAATCCACTGAATAAAATTAAACTTTCCAGGGTATGCAGATGAGTCCTGTTGCTATTTCTCCACCAATATATTTAATGAGGAATTGTATCCAGTGTTGTGAGAACAAAAGATATTTTTACATTTATTCTTGTCAGCCTTTTTATTTGATAGACTTTTCTTCATCACTCTGGGGATTTATAGGATTTAGCATAATGAATAAAAGAACCAAGTTATTAAGTCTGATATTCAAACCACAGTAGTGACCACTGAAGAAATTATTTACTCTGTAATATCAAGGAAATTATTTATTCCCTCAAGCATAAATATATTTTCTTTCCTTTTTTGTACATTTAAAAATAATTTTTCAAGGCAATCAACACTTACTAAGGGAGCTAGAATTTAAGAGTAAAAATTTTTTTGAGAGACAATTTAAATAGACATGAAAATAACAAGAGGCCTTTGCTCTCTGCACACTGAAAATAAAAATTGAAGGAAAACTCAAAAGACAGTTTAAAAACTCCATTTAAGAAACAATCTACAAGAACTCTCTTTCTTTTTCAGAACTTTTTTTTTTTTTTTTGGCTTAAGAGAACTAGCTGATGGAACTAGGCATTAAGATATGTTAAGCCCCCAAAATCGAGATAAAAATAATCAGGTAAAACATACTGTCAAGGACTTCTGTCCTACTACTTGTTTTGGTTACATTTCTAATTTTGATAGTGAGCCATCAAAATTAGATACAGGGTGAAAGAGTATTCTGGCATGCCACAGGACCTAAATAATTTGTTTCAAATTGAAATGAAGTGTGGAACCTCCTGTTCCAAATCCCTCCTTTCTCCTGCTAATAGTTGATCTACCTGTCTGATCTGATTTAGGTCCTGTTCTGCAAATCCCCCCTGATTTGAATTAAAATGGGACACTCTAGGAAAGAATAACAATAGCACAGTACCATGAACCTTCATTCAACATCTACATTGAAAAAATTATTTCTGCACACATAGTAATTTAAATTTAAGATTTCATTAAAAAGTGATTTCTTGAATTTTAATAAAACATAGTACAATTTGATTTTAACATATGCCTTATATATAAATTCCGAAATACTGACAGACTACTTTGGAAATCTGGGGATCACAGTATAGGTTTTTTTTAGTTTGAGCCTTTTCATCACAAAATTCCTAGACCGGATGATTGCAAGATGCAAACAACTGCCTGCTCTCTATTCTCTGGAAATAAATGAAAGCAAATGATTCAGTACCAAAAGAAAGGAGAAATGTGTCATTCTTGCTATTATGAAACATCCAACTACTCATTCTTTCCATAGGCACACAGAGCCCACAGAGTTTGTGGTGATGCATTTTGGCTCCGCTTGTGGCAAACTGCAGGGGATGTGGCTGGTTCCAGCTCTGCAGCACCTGGAGCTTCAGTGTGGGATGGTTAAGGACAAAGCACTCCCAGGAAGCAGCAAAGAGCCAGTTCAGTGGACAGGGATAACTCTGAAGGGATTATTCAGTCAGGTCAGAGGCACACAAGCCATGCTGAAGGCAGCAGGACACACACACAAAGAAGCTCACCTAGAATTCCTTCTGTACAGAACCATGCCATGGGGCCTCTGAATGCTCACCATCATAAAAAAACATTCACTTTTCTTGCTAAATACAGTAGGAAAAATCCCTCTTGGGAAGACAATGGAGATTACTTCAGAAACCTGAGCTGAAACACAGTAAGTATGTAAAATTATTTTGCTCTACAACTGCTTGGGCACAAAGCTGACACTGAAGTATAATTGATACCAAGTTCCATTTCACGAAACGACAAAGTTACTTCCAGCCCTGTTCTCCCAGGAGTTTCTCAGGGGATTCCTTTGTAGCTCCCCTTTTTGGAGGGACACCCTTTCCCACTCTGTAGCCCAGGTGACGTGGGGGGTGACATCAAACAAGCACAACAGAGAATTTTCTACCCAGAATATTTTTATACTCTGTATAAGCTCTTGGCAGGAAATCCCCGAATCAGGCAGCCATTGCAAAAGAGAAAGGGGTGCAGTGTTTGCTAAGTCAGTGCTGGACAATGACTGAACAAGGCAGAATGCCTCCAGTGAGTCAATGTGGTGGATTCTGGTATCTAGGGACCAATGAGTAATACACATTAAATATTGAGCTAACAATATTTAACATTTCTGTCAACACTTTTTTTCAAAAATTGTGCGTTTTTTACAACTTACAGATAAATTTGACTCAACCACACAAAACCCACACCAAAATACTAAAAGGTCATTTGATTGAAGTCAATTAAATTCCTGTAATTTAATGTCAATAGCTACCGCTCACCCAATGTCAACTAATGTGGTGATCTGTAGGGGAGCTTTGTTTCCCCAATGAACAGGCACTAATTAAATTACTTCAACTACATTCACACTGTAAATGCTCAACTGTAAGATCTACAGCCAATTCTCTCAGGATTAGTTGGGCAGATTCCCCCTGGAAAAACCAGAAATCTCATAGTAATTATGCTTGAATTAAAAAATGCTATCAGGCTTAAAAGGTCATGTGCCACTTCATCACATTTTTACCTGGTGCAAAGGTCCATTACTGAAGAATGGCAGAAACTCCTAAGGTATTCTAATCTGTTTCCAGGGTTATACCTGCCCGTGGATTGCCTCACTTTGTAGTGTGATGCTATTCCTTTCTTACTTTGCCCTTAGCTGAGCTGAATACAAATTCAAAGTTATTTCCTTCTCCCCTTGTTCTTGTAGAAGGACAGAAATATCAATGGATTTCAGCTGTCTTTTGAATTTACGTTGATAAGTATAAGAGAATTAAAAAAAAACCCCAACAAAACAACAAAAAACCCCAACCCCAAAGTGAGCAAAAGTGAAATATGAAGGTTGCCAGCCTTTATTTGGAACTCTGAAGCACTTCACTATAAAAATTGGAAATTGCACCTTTTGTGCATCTGGTCCAGAGTTCTCTTTTTGTTTTCTCTCTTGTTATAGATAAGGAAATAATGAACAAGCTTGGAAAGAGTGAAGGCTTAAAGGACATTGCATAGGAACTGGTAAAATTCCTTTACAACTTTTGGAAACTCTTTTGAGCCTGCCAAGTAGGTTCAGCAAAGGGCAAAGCCACAGTTTGCTTCAACTTTGATTCAGTGAGCAATGCACCCATGAAGTTCTATATATCTGTTTATAAGTATGGACTTGAGTGAGAAGAGATGAGCTGCCCAGTGTCTAAAAATTCCCCACATGAATTCTGCCTGGCTAAGCAAAAATCACCTGTGAATGCTTTGAAATGTACATTCTATTCATGTTGCTCAAAAATGTGGTTTTTGGTTTTTTTTTTAGTTAAGTAAGCTTAATCTAAATAAAAAGTAATCCGAGCTGCTACATAGAATGCAATGTTTCAAAGAAATTAATTCCCACTGTTCTCTTCCCAATCACGTTTTAAATTCTTTTCAAAACTACTTTTCAGACTAAAGATTATTCTCTTAAAAAAAACCACCATAGATCTTTAACACTCAATATTTTACATGCTGAATAAATATTTTATAGGTTTGTCAGTGTCAATGATATTTGTATATAATTATATTGTATAAAAATGCATTTCTTTGGCACACTATACATCTTTCAATATGTCAGAGGCTGCAGAGAAAATGTTGCAAACATTATTTAATTAGCTGCATTCAAATAAAGCTTTGCAGAGCAAACATTAAAACATGGAACTTCTTAGTCCTTCTTTACTTTCCAGAGGAACTGTAACAGATACAGAGTATAATTTTCTACTTATTATGTAAAGTAGAAAACTAAACACTACCAAGACCTTTTCAATACAGATGGTAAAACAAAAGCTTTTACCATATATCCATAAAATTTAGCAGCAGACAAAAGAAAAAGTTATGATTTTGCTCATACACTCCCAGCATTAGACCAGATTCAACTATATTTTTACTTATTTTTAATAATCTCCTTGGTTAATCAATGGTCATTCTTACTTATAGCATTTATTTAACCCTAATTCTATATTTTCAAATAAATGGATATTTTTAATGGTATGTTTTTAAATAAATGGATAAAATAATTATCCCTAGTTTGACAATACTGCTGCCTGCAGGGGCCAAACATAGCACTGAAGTTACTCAGGAATATATTGCCTGACCCTGCAGCTCTTGGAGTTAGTAGCAAGAGTCCCCCTGGATTTTCACAGACAGGATTTCACTCCAAAGTTCCTGGCAGGTCATCAGACTGCCTGAATTAGCAGGCCTGCTCTCTCAGGGAAGCTCACAGGGGGTTGGAGCTCATTTTGTGAGCTGCATGCATCCACTGCTCCTTGGCTCACATAAGCTGGCCATGCAAACTCACTCGAGCAGAGTGCAATTCCACCTGCATCCAAACCCAGCTTCTGCCATCACATATGCACAAGTGCTCTGCAATAATACTATGATAATTATTTGTTACCAATGTGGAAAATTACTCCATCTAAATGCAGAAAATATTAAATACAAATTTATGTCTATCAAAAGTTCAGCTTGTTCACTCGTTTTCACTTAAGTCAGAAAGTGAAAAATGCCAGTATATTCATCCTCTCTGATCAGTACAGTGTTTCCCAGTGCAATTCCTACCACTAAGTAGCTCTGTTTTCAAGGAGATACTCATCTCAAAATAAATTCTGTAGATCACCAATCTATCACATCACTGCATATACATGCACAGCACAGAGGTGCTAACAGAAAAGCCACAGCCTTTCCCCCCCTTTCCCCACAACATCCACAGTGGAATTCATAACCCAGTTTTTACCACACATATAAACTATTTCACTTCCCAAGGAGTATAACCTATTGGTGGCACACATCTCTTCTAGAGATTTAACTTCTGTGGATACTTGCAGAAAAATAACTGTTATTTTCAATTCTTAAGGTAGAACACCAATATTAGGGAAGTGCAGAAAAATAAATAGAACACATGCAAGGCCACCAGTGCATAGGTAGGGTTTACAATTGTCATTTTATGCTCCCCCTCATCACTACTTGTTGGACAGGCTTGTAGAAGGGTTGCTGGGACAGCTGAAGAGAAGGATTATTCTTGTTAGTAAAATCTGCACTGTTATTACAATGTTTCTTGTGTGACAACAGGGGAAGGAGAAAAGGCAGGTTTCAATCTAATTCTAACTCTGCCAAAACACGGTACTAACATAAGGAATGTGACCTTTATTAAATTACAGCAGTTATATGTTACATGTTTGCACAATACACTAAAATGCCAAATATCATCATCAACCACTTAGTACCTGGAAAGACTAGCACACTACTGAGCCTCATTCCTCATGTCACTGTGGAAGAAAATAGCTGAAAGAGTCAAAAGTATTACAGGATTTTGTAGTAAAGTTTTTATATACTTTTTATATTAATAAATCATAAGAGCATAATACCTTAAAAGGTGTATCACCCTATATTCCAGGTGGGTTAGAGCAAAATTATTATTCCTTCATCAGCAGGGTCTCTGCTCTTTAGCCTAATTTATAAAAGGTCTTTTTCAGTAGATGTCAGAGGATTTCAAGACAGTAACATTTCTCTTTAAAATACAACAGAAAAAAAATTAACTTTATAGTTGCAGCCTCACCAAATGTAACTGTTCCTTTTACTTAGGAATACTGTGTTTAATACCAGTCATACTACCTAGAGCTGTCTGACACACTTTCAGCTAAGGAATTTTACTTATAAACTTTACCAGACTCTTCTACAGCTGAGAGCTGATTTAGGTCTGATCTTGAAATGAAGGCGGTTTACATCTGCTTACCCAGGGTGCTGAGGTGAAGAAACAAACTGAATCTATGGTCAGAATCAGTTCAAGCAATGACGTGTTTATAAGAGAACAACTGAACTAATATTGTTTGGCCCCATTTCTTCCCAGCTTTGTCTGTGTCTGTTTTTTCCCCCTTGCAGAACAGACTTGCTGGTGCTCCTTTGCCTGCTACATGCCCACACACACGATAATTCCAGTATTTGTGCCAAATGCAGCTTTTGCATTCTCTGTACAAAATCTATGAGCCCTAAAAAAGTTCCTCCTTTGCTATTCACATCTGACACTGAAAAAAATTAAAAATGGATCCAGACTTTGTTTTGGATGGAAGACAAGGATCGGAGTTTGCAGAGTGGAGAAGACAACAGTTGCCAGTGCATATGGTTCAGAGCGAGAGCAGCTCCTGCTGCAGCGGGGTTCTGGGTGACAGCAAACACTGCTGCCAGTGCAGGGCAGAGCCTGGGGACACAGGACAGACTGACACCACATCCTGTGTGCTACTTCTGCTAAAGCAACTTAAGGGAATTTAAACTTTATTTGAAAGAGGCAACTTCCAATACCAAGTGTACACACACTCTGATCATAACTCCAGGATTATTTTAGTGTCTCTCAGCCTGCCAATAAATCATCGTTAAGGTAGATGCAACGCTGCAAATCTGGGACAGGGCTAAGGATTGTGTAAACAGAGCTGAATGATCTCTGACTTGCTATAGTTCCTGAATTAAACAATGCAGGTGTTTGAAACCAAAGCTGTGAAACTCTTCACAGCCTGAAGGCAAAAAAAAAAAAAAATAGTAAGCTCATTTCTGATGCCACAGTTATCTGTGCAGAGCTTAGTTTAATCCTTGTTTAATTCTGTCAACTTCAGTAGGGTTGAGTTCAGCTTCTTCCAGGCAGATGGCAAAAACCACCACCCCTCACCCCAACCCCAAAGGAGATGGGTACATAAATCCACCACGATTCTCACCCACCAAGAAAGATAAAAACCTTTATCTCATAAAGAACAAGGCACATTTATTAAATAACCTGTTGGAATAGCTGTGTTTAAGAACAGTAAGAAACAGATACAGACAGTATAGATGGAAATCATTATTCCCATGAACACTATGGGGAAAAATGCAACAAATGCTGTACAAGGTATGATAAATAAACATATTATTAGCTTAACATTCTCTCTTTGGAAAGGTAGCTGATTGGAAGGCAGAAATTCGGAATCGGAATTTTAGTAATGATTTTTATATGATTGCACACAAACATTAGTTATGGTGGAGGGGGAGTAGTTTTAAAGAGCTATGAATAGTGCTATTTAATGAAAATATTATTCTGGGTAGGGATAAAAAAAAATTAAAAAATCAGACCTCAAGGAGGTTACCAGTTCTTGAATGACTGATATGAAGCTTGTTATGTTATATATTGATATATTACATTAACTAACATGAGTAGGAATGCATTAATGACAGCCATTATTGACATAAAATGTAGCATTTTAAAAACAAATGTGGATGATTTTACAAAGATAGTATGATTGGCTTTTGGAAGAGAAAAAACAGAATTAATATGAAGGGACTAATTTCTATTATTGAGTGGGAAGCTCATCATTTGGGGATGATGGGGTAGGAACAGCTCATGTGCTAATTGATAAAGAGTCAAATACAAGTTTGGGAAAAGGTATTAAGAAGCTAAGAAAGTCTACAGCATCAAAGTGCACCTGTGATATTGCATGAAATGTATGTTCAAGAGACAAGAATTTATATCAGAGAACAGAAGAGCTTAACCTACTTTGTATAGTAAACATAAAATGTCAGAGGAGATGGAATTTCTGCCTGTAAATAAATCAGGTGAGTAAACTCTGGGCGAGGCAGAACTGGGTTTTATGGTTATTGCCAACCTAAAGCAGAAACAGGTGATGTGGTAAAAACATCACCACGTTCAGTTTGATGTTAAAGAAAGGGATGTCATTCAACAGCCACCAGAGACTCTCCAGTGTCTCCAGATGCATCAAGCAGGTGAAAAACCTAACATTTAATTATTATTAATTAGTGAATCCTGCATGTGCAACTTAGCGATCACTCTTCACAGATATCTAGTAGATTAATATCTAGATATTAATCCTCCCATAAAGCTTCCCAGTCTAAAAGTCTTATATAGAAAAACTATATGGAACACTTCTAACTTTGAGGGGGTAAGAGAAGAGCATTTATACCAATTAATTTTATCTTCAGGTTATTGAAAGTAGAGCCCAGAAAAGTCACAACCATGACATCTAAGTATAAATCATAGTTTCCTATTACATACACCATGAAATTTTACTGCTCTTTATCACAAATAAAGTGCTCAGGCAATAGAGATTTCAGCAGGCAAGAAAGCTTAATAAACATTTTCTTCTCTTATTTTCCTGTTGAAACAAGGGGAAAATTAAAAAGCATGTTCATAATGTTTCAAATACTCTAGTCGCCACTGAATTAATTCATCTGGTGTTTATGCAACAAGAACTAGAACAAAAAAACCTGAAAGAACCCAAATCCAAATAATCGTCCTTCTCAATTGCACACCAATGTTTTAGTTCTAGGGAAATATGTTGATACACTGATCCAATAACTTTCTGGCAGATGACAAAGTACAAAAATCATGTTGACACTATGTACAGCTTTTTTAAAGGCATAAACACTTATATCTGTTGAAGCAAATTTTTCCTCACGAGATTAAAGATTATTCTGCTATATGATTCTGTTTTGATAGCAGCTGGGGCACTAGACAACCACTAGTTATAAAAAGATCAAAAGTTTTGGCTTTTATATAAGCCACGCACTTAATCCCAAAATTTCAGTGATGGTTAAAGGTAGCTCTATATAGTTTATCCACAATAAATGAAAATAACTAAAAGATGAACAAAGGCAATTAATTAAGCTGTATTATATTCAGGTTCTGAGGGAAGATGTAAACAAGCTGCTCCAAATTACTGTATATTTCAATTGCTATCTATGGTTACCCACCCTACAGCTATACTACTTCTTACAGATATCATTTAAATCATCAAGATCTTGTATAAAAAACAGTCAAAATTCTCCACAGCTGTACGAACCAATAAGGGAAACAGAGAAAAATTCAGATCTTTTCAACAAAAATCTTTGACCTCTACACTCTCTCTTGAGAGGGCTGATTTAGAGACTGACATAATTTGAAAAGACAAACCATATTTGAATGCTAGTACATTTTCCTTTCAAGAATTGGTGTTGGCCAACTACTACTTGCATTTAGCCATTGGTGGTATTTTGTTGCAGGGCAAAATATAAGAAACAACAGGTTTGGTTCCATTTGCTAACCTATAATAACCAGCACAAGAACTGCCTGACCTGAAAAAAATCTAAAACTGTGTTTAGGATCAATCATGGAAGACAGAAGCAGTTATGTTTTTGGGTTTTTTTTCTTCCCACCCCTAACCAGAACTCCTTTGCTGTTCCCTGCCAACAGCTGAATCAGAAAATATTTTAGAACTAATAAATGTTAAGGGATCACAATATCTTCTTCCTGCTACCTATTAGTGATAAACTTATATCAACCTATGAATGTTATCCAGCCTTCAGCCCCAAAAGAAATAGGATTGGACCATAATTATTAGGATACTCCGTTCTGGGAGTAAAAAGTAATTATTCTGAGACCAATTCACTAATATTTCTTGTCTTGACTGGCATGCTGAGCCTCTGAGGAAAACCAGCAGCTGCCTCAAACCTCTCTGGAGCACCCCAAACCTGGGCAGGTGTTCCTGGAGCCATGCTGCTGCTCTCAGGGTTGGAGCTTTGTTGTTTGTGGAGTTTGTTGTTCCCTGTGCCGTGGAAGGAGAGGAAAGGAGCCTGCAGGGCACACAGAGAGGGATTTGGACAGAGAAAAGGGGGTGGCTGTGCCTTTGGGGGTGAAGCTGTGTCTCGGTGCCTCTGCCCACCTCTATTGAGTTCCATTGCCCCAGCATTTCCTGAGCAATGCTCAGGCTGATGGTGCAATGTGACCCAGAATCTCAGGTTTTACTCCACAGCAGAACCAATCCCATTCCCCTCTCCCCCAAAAACCAGCGCAGCTACTGTGGAAACATTTGTGGCTCCAACCTTGCCAGATTGTCCTGGTAAAACATGTATTATCAGAACCTGACTGCCAGGTTAGCTAACATAGTTAAATGTATATTCCTGCATTTCAAAAGTATTTCTATTTTTAGTATATTGGCATTTTTTAATCTCTGCTAGTGGGTTTTGAAACATAATGTCTCATTTGAATATATTAGCATATCAGTACCACAAGGTCATTTCAGAATGCAGGAGAAGAAAGCAGTTTTACATGCTGTTATTTTCCAAGAAAACTGGGAGAAGCAAGAGAGTAAATAGCCTACTATTTTTTTTTAAAGACCCCAAAAACAAAACCACAAAAGAAACACCAAAGCAAAACAGACAAACCAACCTCAGAAACAATTTAAACAATGCATTTAACAGTCACTTGGTACACCTGTGTCATGGATAGCTCTGGTCTAAGCTGTTCTGGATCCTTTTGCTTTTATAGATATTAAAACCACCCAATATTGTTTTCCACATGTAAACATCACACAAGTTCTATGATGACAAATACAACAAAATTAAAAGGACTCACAGTTTTTTACTTGTTGTTGCTAAGCAACTCTACATTTGTAGACCATTACATTTCTGGTCAGTATGAGGACCAGAGCAATCAAAAAAACCCAAAACAAAAGGAGCATCCTGCTCAATTCTTCTGCTGAGCTGAGAGTGCTCCATGGTTACTGGACTGGCCTTGCTTTGACAATCATTGCACCAGGAAAATCTTTCAACCAGCAGCAATACCATGGCAGAGTTAATTACAGAGTTAATTACAGTCCCCTGTTTGTCATTTCTAAAACAGTCTACCAAAGCAATCCAAGAAAGGTGATTTGTTCATTAAAAGATCCAATTAAATATTTATCTGCAGTAATTCAGCAGATTTTAAAATTTCAAAAATTATACACTGCTTACAATTATACAGTAATCCAAAACAAACCCATGATGGTATTTTATATTACAGTTGTACAATAACTTCCAGTGCCAGCCTAACAATTAGAAGCATCTCATTCTGCCTAAATCTCTAATTCTCTAATTAGAGGCATTAATTCAGAGTTTGTTTTGTCCATCAGGGAAACACTAACTTTAAAATTTGCCAAGAAATTTGGTTTTAAACTTGCTTGCTCTCATTGTACATCTAGATCCATGGGTATAGCTTGGATCCATCCATCCAAACTATGTCCAAACCTTAACAGGAAATGGACCAGTAGAAAATATAGAAAGGTCATCATCAAATTATAATTCTTTTTGATGTTATCAAATTCCTTCATCCTTCATTTGCTTTCATTATTCTTCAAAGAGACTTAAAAAATTACTCCTCCCTTTTTGATCATTACAGCACTCAGAAAGTCCACAAGTTAATATTTCCCACTAATGTATTGAGGAATTAAGGTGAAAATTAATTTAGGAGGCATAAGGGTTTTTTTTAAATTATAGGATATTTCAGAGAGTACTTACACTGCCTCTTGAACTTGCAAATCTAGCTTTTCTAGAAAGCTTCTATTTGCACTTTATAAGGTGTTCATGTATCCAATTATGATGTAGTAAAGGCTACAGAAGTTTGTGAAAGAATCCAAGGAAATGATTTGAGGACTCAAATGAGGTTTTCTTTCACTTTTTGATTGTAGTGGGAAAATAACACACTTATAAGTATGGCTCTTTAGGGAAATCACAAGAATCACTTGTGCATGCTTTGGCCATTTAAAGCACATTTCAATTTTTTAAAATTGTTTGGTTTTCCTCCATATCAGCAGATGTACCCTACTCCTTTTGACAATAAGAGTTGCTTTCCAGCAACTTCTGTCCACACAGATGTCCCCTAAAGTGTGCTAGGTGAGTTGGTTATTCCCTTTCCTCCCCTTGTTCTACTGCTCGTGCTCTTGTTCACACATCCCAGCCAGGAGAGAAGGATGCTGTGGGTGACTGCATGAAAAATCCCTTCAGCACCTTTTTCAAGCTGGCAACTTGGCCATGTGAGAAACACTACAGGCTCACAATTGTTAATTATTTCTTTTCATGTTCTTTTACTTCTACCTGCTCTGAAGAATTTTATGCTCATGTATACAGCAATTATTTTTTCTCTCACAAGGAAGAAAAATTAACATCTAAATTACTTCAAAAAGCTAATAACCAGTACAGCTGTTTGAGCTACTATGACTGCAGCAAATTAGTAGAAACAAATGAAGAAGTAGTAAGATACGAATTGGACTTACTTTTAAAGAACAGTATTTAATTAAACCAGGTTGAATATATGAAGACTACCTTTTATCTGACAGTGTGCATGACTCTAATCTATTGATATTTAGAAAAATCCTTCTCTTGTTACTATATTTTTAATGAAAGGAATTCTCAGCAAAGTATAGCCAGTTATCATCTTATATTCCAGACCCAAAAAGAGGTTACTTAAAAAACCTTTAATTAAGAAAAGGAAGGCAATTCATGAAGATTTTAATAGCCATTTTCATATCAGCAACTTTCAGTTAGCAAAAAATAATTTTTGCTGTCAAAAGCTACCAGAATCCACAAGTCCAGAAGCAAAGTATTGGCAGCAATTATTTCAGCAGGGAATTACCAAAAATATTACATAAAATTTTCTCAAGGGAAATGTAAACTCATCCTACATCATTTTAAAGTAAGTTTTAATGTCTTTCTCACAACTAGAATTTGGGAGTTTAAGTATAGAACATTTACATGATTACCAAAACACACAGTTTGTGCTGTAACTAAACACAAAGAATAAAAAACATAGAGGGTGTTGGAACTGATTTAACATATTTCTGCAAGCTTTTTCAGTGCCACCAGGCTGTGTGGTGCAGCTGACACCATGGAGAGAAGGGATGCCATCCACAGGGACCCTGAAAGGCTTGAGAGGTGGGCCCACACAAACCTCATCAAGTTCAACAAGCAAGACAAGGTCCTGCACCTGGGTCAGGTGAATCCCAACACAAAGACAGGATGGGATGGATTGCCAAAGAGAGAATGGACTGGGAGCAGACCCTGGGAGAATGACGGGAAGGTGTTGGTTGACAAAATGTTCACCATGACCTGGCAGTGTGGGCTTGCAGCGCAGAAAGCCACTCATGTCCTGGGCTGCATCCAAAGCACAGCAGCGTTTAATTTTTTAATTTTTTTTAAGTAAAAGGACACAGAAGGGAAAAGTACATAATCAAAACTCTGAAAAATGTAAACAGAAATTTAAATATTTTAGCAAACAAAAATTTCTGTGACTTCAGCCTTAATACCAGAAAGTTTCAAATAAACTGAAAATGTGTAGATGAAGTGCAGTGGAAATTATAAAATAGATCTCTGCTCTCATATATCTCTATACTTGTAATGACACCATGAACACATTACCTGTCCTAGTGTGTAGGACTATTGTCACACACAATTACTATTTCAGCACAGCATTTACTCCCAAAGTTTATACACCTCCAACTTTCTCTGAATTGAGAATTATTAATTCCTGTGACATTATTCATCACAACATCTCCAAGTGTTTTATAAGCATCACTGGACAGATGGGAAAGCTGAGACAGAATCATGAAGCACCTTTCACAAGGTCATGCACCAAGACTCCAGTAAAACCAAGAACAAATGTCATGGTCTTATTGTCTATGTGTGAGACACACAGATGTACAAATATTACATCCTTCATCATTCCTCCTACCTTAGATTTAAAAGCAAAGATTCTTGTAGAGATTTATGTTTACCTTCAGAATATATATATTTTTAAACCCTTCATATATTAAAGATTTTAAGTTTATCCTACCTTTTGGCTTTTTTCTGAGTTAAATATTATAGAAAATATTGCCCATTTTATTCCTATAGCTTGGAAAATTAGCTCTGGGAACAGAGACCAAAACCTACAAATTGAAGGAAAACACAAGTTCCTATGATCAGAGGCAGCCCAGGAGATTATTCAGCAGCCTGACACAGCTGGAAGAACACTGATCAAAGAGAGACAAAGAAGAATATCTAACCCTGAGACAGCAGAGTTGCTTTGCAGAATGTGTTTCCAGGTGTGTGAGAGCCTCTAGCCCTGCTCGTGCAGGGATGTGGGGGTGAGCAGAACAAAAAGCAGTGTGAGTGTGTTATTTTCTGTGCTTTCCTCTGGTTTCTGTGCACAGCCTCTCCCTGGCACTTGTTTGTGACCCCTGGTACCCACATCTCTAAGGAAGGAAGCCAGGGCAGGTGTCCCTGGAATTGCTGCTCACCAGCACTTCATGGACCTCTGCAGTTTCACCACTGAACCCCCTTGGGTTGATGTAATCCTCGAGCTCAAACCCCACCAGCAAACATCGCTTGTATGTGGATCTTTTTAGCTTTTCCTGGGGAATTTATCCCATCACTGATCTTTCAGCATTTAAAATAGCTTCTCTAAGCATTCACAGCAGCAACTACTTCAAATAATTTTATCAATATCTCTACTGCCTCTTAAGATGTGTTCAGCTTTTTTACAAGCATACTTTTCCTGTAGCTTCTAGACAGTAGGGCACACTACCTATTTTCCCAGTAACTCCATACAGGGATGAGAGACATGGTAATAAGTTGATTAATATTAATGTGCCTTACTCTTGAGGAAAATGAGGAAATTGGGAGTTTTAGAAACTTCTTTCTAATTAAGTTTTACCTCTTATGGGTCATTAGTTACCAAATATTTCTGTACTTTCAGCTCTTTATACAAATTTTTTTGAAAGTAAATTATAAAAGTGTGTCTTCTATACCAGAGTTAGTAGCCAGTTCATGACAAATACTTTTGGTATCATTTAATGAAGGTCAGCACACCAAATGTGCATGGTGTGTCTCTGCTTGATGCCCCAGCTATCCAATTATCAATATATATGAGTGTATTCAATCAGGCCTGGTTATTTTCTTCCCTTTGGTTTAAGTTTCTTAACTGCAGTGCCCATAAATTCTGTTCATATAGACAAGCTCACATTCTAGTAAGAGAAATTCAATGTCCCTTCATCTAGAAATACATTAAAACAAAATACAGTGAATAAAGAAGTGAGAGAACTAAAAATACAGCTCTCCGTGAATCTGAAATTAAATTAAATTTGCAGGGACAAATTGGGATTTGCCTTATGGTAAGCACAAAGCAGATCAAGGTTACAGAAGCCATTAGTCTCCCACAGAGACCTCCTCTTTTCTTTATTCCAGTGAGACCTTTGCTATGTGAGATCTCAGAGGCACAGCATGAAAATTTGAACTACAGATTAGTTTTCTAACTCAGCCACAAGTGCATGTTTATATATTCCCAAGTGGGCAAGTGCCTCAGTGCCTTTGGGCAGCCCTGAGAGCCACAGACATTCCCTGTTTAGAGCCCACTGCCCTCAGGCAGAGAAAAAGTTTTCAATATATTTAACAAAGAACAAAATTAGTGACTGGCAGCATATCTGGGAGTTATAAAATATAACATTGCTTGCATGCTTAATTCTTGCTCTGTAAATATTCTGTTACAGTACCATAAATAATTTCCAATTGCACTGGACCCTGATGCGATTGAAATATTTATGTAGTGGCAGAGTTAGAGGAATTATTCTGTAGTGAAAGATTTCATTATCTTCGTAAAGGTTCCCAAAACTGAATGTTTGAGAAATTGCATTTCATAATTCATTTCAGAGATACAATTAAAATCTTGATTATAGAAAAGACAAAGATTATTCTGACAAGGTAAAGGCCCCACCAAGATGTAGATTTGTTTAGATACAAATACTGTGCCATGAGTAATTGCAAAACTAAGACAAATTACATTTTCTTCCTCATAGAAGATTCTAGTGCATGAGCAGATTGAACATATTTGCATGTTCAATATAATCTCCCCTTTTCCTCACTTCAATGCATTCTGATATGGCAATTATTATTTTTTTGTCTCCAAAAACTACATTTAACCTCCCCCGGCTCAGAAAAGTCATAAAAAGACTATCATCTTTTAGAGCTCTCTGAATTTCTACACATTCATTTTACTTTTCTGACATCTCCCACACATATGAATTATTTTAATTTTTCTAAACAATTTTTAGTAGAACGATGAAAAGAAATGTGAGAGAAAAGCATTGTAATGTCCCAAAGATTGTTAAGCACTTCCAGAATTGCACTGAACTACAATTACATATATTCTTCCCCAGCTTATTGGCAATCAAGAAACAGATATACAATGAGCACGCTAAAGTATCTTTAAGTGAACAAAGCACAATTCAGAATGTGTAGAAGCCAAAATGTCTTTTTTAGTTAAGACAGATTCAAATCAGATACAAGCTAGCTTGATAATATTTTAATCACTTTTATAGAGGTTCTTATTACTGGTTAGCTGCCACTGATTATGCACCTTTACTATAAGAAAACTTACATACTATTCCGAGGGGCAATTCTGTTCCAGTTTTCAACTGGATTTGTCAGCAATGGCACAGATGGGAGATTTTTCTGAGAGAGAATGATCAAGAGAGCTGTCACACTAGAAATAGAAAAAAAATTTGAATAGAAATAACTAGGCACACAATGCTGTGAGTGGTGTTCACCATAACGTGCATGGTACTCTCCATAGCTTCATAGCCTCACTTCTGCTGTAAAGATAGCATCACTTGGAATTTGGTACCTTAATAATTAATGTACACACAAATTCTTGCAAGATAATAAAAACCTACTGTGCATACATGGATAAGGAAAACAGTTCTCAAATACAAATAAGTACACCTTCAGTGCTAAAAACCAAAAAGAGCAACAAAATACAAATTAGGCTGGGGGACCTTGCTCTCTCTGCTCCAGTTTTGCCCAGGGAGTTTTGACGTTAAGCAGGTTTCACACACATCCCCTTGTCAGAGTCACTGTGGACAGATGCTCCCTGTTTACACGAGGTATTAAGATCAAAGACTGCCAACAGCAATGGTCTTTCCCACCAGATCCTCTCCTCAAACATGAAGAAAGCAGATAAGAGCCATCTGTTATTTTGCCAGTACAGATGTTAGTTTGTTTTATAAGACCTTTGCTGCATATCCACTTCAGCTGGGATAAACTTCACTTTGTTTACTCTGGGAATGAGGAGCAGTGTGTACAGTCTGAAAGGCAGCTAACAGCCCTTTAATGGAACCATAACTTTTCATAGTGAGACAGAATGGCAGGAAGTACAGTTCCAAAAGCAATACTAAAAATAAGAACCAGTCAAAAATAAGAGTTGGCAAAAACTTGTGTCACTTTTGCCAAGAATTTGATTAAATGTTTACTTGAAAACTTGGCTTGTTAAATTTTGAATATAGCCTGATTAGTAAGAATATTCAAGGGATCTCTCAGCTACATGGATATTCCTTTTATTTCTATTTTCCCTTGTTTCTCTTTCCATTATTGTTTCTTAAAATTATTTTTGCAATAAAAGTCTTACAGCTCCTCAGTTTCTTGTTATATACTAACCCAATCATCCTTCCTATTTTAACCAAGATCTCTGCTTTGAGTCTTGGCTTTCTATTAGGAATTCTATCCCATTTTAATGCCACATGTTTTTATCTTCCCAGCCAGAGCTGGGAGATAAAAACCCAAAAGGAAAGCAACTAACACACAGTCCCACCTATAGAAACAGAACAATCTCTTCCTCCCTAATATCTCAAATTGACGTTATTATTTGGTCTCAGTAGTAAAATTGGGATAAATGCTAATATTCTAATAAGAGCCTAAAATATGTATATGTATTTGCAGGAAAAATATATAAACATTTTTTGCCTGCAGCCTAAGGCAACTAACACAATTTTAAGCATACTTTCTTAATACAGTCTAATTATTTCCAAATGTTTTGTTTTCATACTACCAGAATAGTGCAAGTTCTTCTAAACACAATATTATGAAGCGCAGCAAAAGCATTTAACCCCATATTGGCAGAAACTTGCAGATAGTCACATTCCTTACTAAAGCCCCACCAGGCATCTGAAGAACAGCCGGGAAGGTCAGAAGCACCACATCGTACCAAGATGAACGTGCCTCCAGGAAGAGTTTGTCTCAAGGAGGAACATGTCAATGCTGAGCCTCAGCTCTGCTCTCTCTTCACATGCCATGTGAATTCTGCTGAAATATGGCTGCAGCTCTACTCTGCTCTCAGGGACAGCAGACACTCATTGCAGTGCACATAGAGAGCATGTGTGACAACTACTTTGAGATTCAGAGAATAAAGTTTGATTTCTGCCTCGATTTTCAAAGCAGAAAAAAAAGTATATTTCCCCCTCACCTAAAATTTAAATTGTCATGCACTTTTTATCTCCTTTCTTGCATAGTTTCACAGCCCACCAGTCAGAAATTCTCATTCTGATTGATTGTGAGACTAATCAAAATTCCAGCTCTGTTACCTGCCAGGTACATACAGAAGATCCCTAAGCTGAGCCAAAACTTATATTTCTTTCTTTGTGGTTTCCTTACTGCACCATAGATCAGTCTCACAGATTCAGAAACCTTCAAGAGGCTTTGATTTCACATATTATGAGGCCTTTCCTTTTAAATTGCTATTAGTGCCATTTCAAAATAACTGTCTTTTCTGACAATAAACTTAATACTTACAGAAATCCTGGCAGAACACAGATTTTTGTTCTATCAACTAGAGACAATTATTGCTCATACGTGAGACCATTACATGCCACACCACCTTTCCTTAGGCCTGAATAATAGAAGAATCAATAGGTAAGCACAAAACACCAAAGCCAGCACAACAGTACTCTAAAAGACACTCTATTAGGTAACATATTTTCACTTTGTGGTTGGGCAGATTGAGACATAGACAGTTTTTCACTCAGATCTGCTTTGCCTTAGCTGTGAGCCCTGCTCTCTATAAGACATTATCACATGATGCAAATCCTCCTCTAGTCCAGATGTAGAAGCACAAGCTAAACTTTGGATGAAAAATTAAATACCGAAATTGGAATCATGCATATTCCAATCATTACATTATCTTAATTTTCCTGCAGTATTCACATTGAAAGTAATGCAGTAACATTTTGAAAGTTGGGTGAAAGACCAATTGTCACATTAATATACACTTGTGCCTTGGTATCTTCTGAAAATCTCTTCTGCCTGTTGTCAACGTACTGAAAATAATTAGCTGATAATGACTAGATGTGGCAACTCCAGGACTTCAGACACATAACATTCCCATTTAGCCATCTATAAATACAGTCATTAAAAGTAAGTAATTACTCCTGAGTGATTGGCACTTAGCACATGTGAGTCAGACTTGAGAAATACAGAAAGATCTTGTTTCTACTAATGCCTGGTCCAAAAACATTTTAAATTGTGTTCTCCAACATAATTAAAGTACAAAGACATTTGTTATTCCAGTTGATATATCTGGGGGCTAGTAAAATAAACTTTATAAGCCAATAAAAGCACCAGTTGCAAAATATTCCTTTCTGAAAAGGAAATAAAAAGAAAGGAAGCTGGGAAACCTTTCAGATGTTTGTATTTCTCTGTGCAATCACAGCTCTCCAACAACTCTGTCCATGCTCCCAGTCCCTTGGGGATTGCATTTATTGAGCTATTAGATCTGCCCTGCTGCCAGCCTGCTGGGAAATCCTCACACAGAAGTGCATTGATTATTTTTTCTGTCTTGCAGAGATTATCTGGTTCATATCTTAGTCCAGAAACAGGGGGAAAGAATGAAAATTGAGCACCACCATAACCAACCTGATATTTAGGTTAGAGTGCCCTTGAATTAAATAATTTAGTCCAAGACAGTGAAGAAATATAGGAAAAGTACAAGCTATCAATGATACAAAGTGATGGTCCCTCCTTTTCTTCCTCTCACTAAACAGAAATGATTATTTGCTGAAGCTGAGAGGGGACTTTAGTGATGAATCCAAGAAACAGAACACTGAGTAATTTCAGAAACAAAAAATGATGACTTTTCATACCAGCAAAAATGCAGTTTTAATTTTTGATGGAAAATTAGGCAAAGATTTCCACTTCCTGAAGAAAAATGACAATGGTAGATATGATGGGCAAGAACTAAGGAATTAATAGTCCAAAATAAATCTGGACTATGATCCAAATCCTTGCCATTCTCCAGCATTAAACATTTAAGATGTTGTATTAAGTCATTCATGCAACTTCTATTTTCTTTTCCAGATACAGGGAAATGCAATTGTGCAGCTCTACTATTTTAGTAGAGTCTATGAATTTGTTTTTAATTCATCCTACGTTTATGGATTAGAATTTATATAGTTATATAATATTGTTTCATGCTATGAGCATCCTGAGGTGTGGAATTTTATGTGCTGAAAGGACTAGGCAAACTGAGATGACCAAAGACAATGTATCCTCACCTACACTTCACTCTCCACAGAAGTTCTTCTGTGTGTTTACTTGATAATTCCTTGCCTACCCTTGGGGATGAAGTACCTCATTTCCACAGCAGGATTGGCAGCTGTACAATTGGTGTTACAAACAGCACTTAGATCAACAATACTCCAGAAAAGATGCGTACAGATGTGCCTTACAGTAATTCTGTGGTTTTTGTTACACCCTCTAACACCAGAAGACAATCTGACAATCTTAAATCAGTTAACAGTAACATAAGGAGTCAGAAAACAGATGATATATGTGACCCCTGATTAGAGTTCAGTGGGCACATGAGAATCTTGTAAAAATATTATGCTGGCATTACTGAAAAGATTCCTGAGAGGGAAAAAAAGAAATTGCAGCTAAGCTCTATTATACTTCTAGTGACATCTGAACATGCACAAAACAGAGCACAACCAATTTATGTTCGTCACCAGAAACCACAGAAGAAACAAAGCTCTCTTGAACACTTTTTTGTACAAGCAGACTGCTTGATGTAGTTTTGTTGAAATTGCATATGAAAAAGCTTGCTGAGTATTTATCTTTTTATAGATGTTCAGACAGCTATATAATATATAAAATATATGCATTATAAAATAGACATGAAATATGATTCTATGAGTACACAACAAATTCTGAACAGAAAAGTGCAAACAGCCCACAGAATGTAAGTCCTGATTTCTCTATTTTTGTCTTCAGGGATATGCTGCAAAGCCTTCCCTTTTCAGATTTACCAGGAAAGGAAATCTCTAGCCATTCCTACAAATATTCAAAAATCACTCAAACATCAAAAGCTAAATGGCTAAGTGCTTCCACTATTTATTGAGTGCATTTCAAGGATGCATTCAGTGAAGCAATTCGTGACTTACTAGGGCAAATAACTACTGTTTGTCCATCTGTACTTTTTCCTTTTTGGTTTTTTTTTATTTTTTGGGGGTTTTTTTGCTTTGTTTGTTTTTGGGTTTGTTTTTTTTTGTTTTTTTTTGGTTTTTTTTTTTTTTTTTTTGGTTAGCTGGTGTCAAACTTTCTGTCTGCTTTAGGAAGTTTCACCAGCTGGAAGAATTGAGAATGTGCTAATTAGCAGAAACTGACCTCAGGAAGAGCAAGCATAAAATGTAGATGTACCTAATAAAACTAATGCCATTTGAAAATATCATCCAATATTCAATTCCTTCAAGTAACCATGGCTTGTTTGAATGCTTTTTGATGAGTGAAAGATTAAAGATTGCTTACTTTTTTTCTTCACAGAATATACTAGATGCAATCTTATTCTTACATGAAAAAAAAAAAAAACCAAAAGATCCAAAGAAGTCTCCAGCAAGGTCATATCTTTCAATGTTGCCTAGCCTGATATAAAGGAGCAGTGAAAAGATGAAGCTGCTCTTCCAGCTCTAATACTGATCTGTTGCACGTCAGCAAGAAGTGATTTCATTATATTGCTGCACCTTTTTACCTCTTTGGCTTTATACAGGTTACAAATTCCTTTAAATGGATGTTGTTTCTTCCTGGACCTAACAAAGAGGTTTGGATAAACATTTCATGCACTTCTGCTATGTAACAAATACAGACAAAAATAACAAATAATAAATTTGGTGAGCATACTCACATTTAATTTTAAACTGAGGGTCTTTAGGCACTTATATCATGTGAAGGCCATCAGAATGACTTTTAAACCCAGGTCAGGTCTACTTATAAGCACCAATACTTTGCACCACAAGAATATCTATTAAAGTTAATGGAATTTCTGACAGGAAAACACAATGGTCATATGAAAACTAGGACCTTGTCCCATAGGATTATCAGCAGAACCACGATTCTAAACTCTTTATGCATGTAGGTGTTGGGGTTTTTTTGTTATTTCTTCCCAGGATTAATTAATTATTAACGACGAATCTGTATGAATAAGCTGTTCTAGGTCAGCCTAATAAGATACATCAAAATGGCTTGTTAAATATTAAAAAGGCACTCAAAGCTCTATTCATTCCAGGGCTATAGGTACACAGGCTATCTGGTTTTGTTGTTATTTCTATTTTTAAGAGCCATTAGTGCCCTTTTCCAGTTACTCCAGCAAGATATTTATATACCTTATTAAATATCTAGAAACTAGGACTAAAATCTCAAGTATCCTGAAACAGAAATAAAGACTGAAGGACAGACAAATGCTATTGGAGCCAAATGCACATTGTTTTCTCTTATAAACAGAGAGGAAAATAACCCTACCAGTGGGTTTCACAGTGCCCAGCTCTGGAGAATGTTCAAGTTTGCTGAGGACTGAATTTTCAAATATTATTTTACAAGTGACACCCAACAGCCATGGCCTGTCACCTTCTCCATCCCCTCACACACACACCTGTTGTTCACCGAACTCCAAAGAAATAGGTCCCTGCATCACACAGATCCTCACTCAGAATTTTAATAGATTAAGACAGAAGTCTGTGTTACCTCTGCACTAGGGAACTAAATATTTTAGATAGAGATTATTCTCATTTTCAATCAAATGGTGCTGAATCACTGGCTTCCCTCAGTACCCTGAATAGAAGGGAACAGAGAATGCCATCTTCCCTAAGGAGAGAAGGATCACAACACTGACACATTTTTCTGTACAGTTTAGCAGCCAGCAAAGACTTTTCTGGCATGGCATCAGAATTAAAGGAATAATCTTACATTGTTTTCAATAATGCAATACAAAATGCTAATCATTGTCAGCTCCTAGAAGAAGTTGTTATGCAACACAGACACAATATCTGCCAAAACTAATAAAATGGGTGAATATCCTGTCAAATTCTGACGTACCTAAAGTGCAGACTGCCTGGAGTTGGAAGAAATCTTACAGATCAGCTAATTCCAGCATAGTAGTTGTGTTCACATTAGAATGATTTCTCTGTGGCTTTTCCTACTGCAAGAATTCTGGAAAAGTTACAAATTATGGCAAATTATTCTTCTATTGCTCTTCCAAATTAATGTACTTTAAACAGTATAGAGATAGTTCAACACAAAAGCAAACTTACAGCAGATGACTGGTTTTTTCAGTGTCCTAGCATATTGTGAACAAGGAAAAATAAAGAAAAATATTTTAAGTATTGGATGAAAGTTTCTCTGAATGCCAGAGCCCTAGATATAGATATTTTTCACTATTTTGCCTAAACCCTGAAATCAGACTTGATTCAGACCTTCCCTATGCATAGATCTTCTCCTGCTCAGCTCTTTACATAGGGTAAATCTTCACAAATATGTGCAAGGCAGGCATTAGAAAAGGAAAGAAAAAGGTGAAACTAGCCCTATAGTTTATATGAATTTATATGATTTAACTCTGCTTCCCTTTCATGCTTTTTCCCCTCTTGCCCCCCAAAAGATGGGAAGGAGAAGGAAAGTCTTTCCCATAAGCCCTGAACACATGACATTTTTTCAACTGTTCAATTAAAATTTTAAACCAGAGCTTTTGAAAGCTCCAGCCAGTGAAAAAACTTGAGACGTTTTTCATGAAGACCAAATTTCTGTTCAAAAGTCTGCAATAAACTCGAGTAAGGAGAACTGTAGTGGGGTTGCCAGGCTGACAGATTAAAGTGTACCCTGACAATTTGTCCTGGCCACAAGAGACAGCTCTGTGCTTCTCAAGTTTAGTGTTTAAAAACAGTAAGCTCCTGCCAAAGCAAGAGAGAAGATGCAGTTTCAGTTTATACCAAAGCTGTGAAAATAACCCAGCAAGTTTTACCATCAGTGGTGGGGAAAATCCATGGCACAGGTCAAAAAATCACCCACCTCCTCTCAATTTCTGGCTACAGCTGTACCTGCTTGGAGGATCATTGCCTCCATTATTACATCACCTGCTCTCTTTTGTCCCACTCAGGCAGTCCCCAGCTGCATTTCAATATTCAAGGAGTATCATTTTTCATTACTACTACACAGGACCTTGCCTATAATGTCCTAAGCACTTTCCAAACAGAAACTAGATAAAAACATTTTCTTGGGGCGGGGAAGTGCCTTCTCTTAATTCCTTTATGTATAGTTCTGATTTTGCAGAAATCATCTTCACTTCCAGATAGCACAGAATCTAATCCTAGGAAAACCAACACACAAGAACAGAAAAGAACCCAATAACCCTGAAACACTGTGGCATCTTGAGATGACATTTTGAAGACAGCACATGGCCAAGATCTTCCCTATTTTCCATTCCACAGGCTTGGACCCCATGTGCACCAAGACTCTACACTAATATTTGCAAACTCCTCTTTCCATTTTTAATTTTATCCAATGAATAAAGGAATAGTGTTTTTAACACTTTTATTCTGTTATGTATTTCTCCTGAAGAACACAGATTAAATTCTATACTGGAACACTAGAGCAGCATTTGATTTCACATCACCAACACATTATTTGAGTGATCAATAGAATGGAATGTCAAAACACCTTAAAGGCCTGGAAATGTGTTTGGACAGTCACTTAGCTAAATCCTTCCCCTAAGAAAGGAATATTTACTGACTTGCAATAATAACATTTGAAAAATTTTTCAAATTAATTTTTACTGTGTATTTTTGGTCCTTTTTCTTATTTACAATCCACTTTTTTTTCTATTCCTTTTCAACAACTGTCAGTTTTTCCCCAGTCCTACCTATGTTTTTCACTCTTTCTCTCATATTTACCTTTTTCATCTGCTCTAACAAAACATACACATTTCCTTCTCTTTACCAAAACTGTTAGATCTGAATTCATAAAGTGTTTAAAAATATATAGGATTGCTTTTGGTGGTTAGGGACACGTAACACCAGCCATAAAACATATCTAAATCAATACACTTCCACATATCAGAACAGCATGTGGCAGTACAGCATTATGAAATTTATAATTGCATCAGATCTATGATTTCCCAATAGCTCTGCCTCTATAATAACTAATTTTAAGCTAGAAGTCCCACTGGTGACCTACAAAAGAAAGAGAGAAAATGGGACATTTCACTGAGGAATGCTAAGCTGATGATGCAAGGACTAAGCTCCACATTGCACAGTGATTTATTGTACTTTCTTGTTACAAAAAAATGAAATTAATGACTTAATGAACACATATAATCTGACCTTTGCAGATAATTTTAAGGGTTTTACTGTATTTTTTTCCCCCTATCATTTACAAAAATAACCCTAGCCTGATTCAAAGAACAGAACAAGGAACAGAAGATTGTAAAGTATTATAAAAAAGTAAAATATATTATTTAAATAGATAAAAGAACATATAAATAAATAAAAAATAATATATATAATATTCTCTGATAGAGTGGGACCTCTAAATCTGAACCTAAGACTTAAGCATAGTATGCTTTAGTTTTTAAGGTTACTTCAAAATTCAGTCAGAAATGCACATGGAGAACAAAAGGATCCAGAACAGATTCCTGCCACAAATAAGCACCACATTTCCTTTCCCCAAGAGGGAAAGGTACAGTCATTCAAAAGGTAAATGTGCAGCCATAAAAAGAAAGTTGGGATATTTTCTGGCAGCTATAAGAATAAAAAATCCACATGGTCGAATATTCCACTTGGTATTCTGAATCACAACATTAAATTAGTAAGAGGAAAAACCTTTCAACATTATTTGGTTACAGACAAATTCTTCACAATGGTATTGTATCCTGTCACACCTGCCTGCCTAGTGTGAAGCACATGAAATACACTGCACTGCAATGAGATAGCTAGTCATACTTTGTGGCTTTATATAAAAATTATAATTGTAATCACATGAGACCATCCTTAAGGGGAAAAAAAAAACTAAAAAAGGAAAACATAAATTAATTAAAAAAAAAAAAAAAATTCCACTAGTCACGGCTGGTGTCCCTCTACCCGGGTGCCACCTTGGCACAGCCGGCACAGCACGCTGGCAGCCAGGTGAGGTCTGTGTCACTGAGGAGACACCCTGCAGAGGTATCTGCTGTCCTCCTTTGGTCCTCACTATAAATCTGTGGGCACTCAAAGGCACATCAGCCCAAGGTCCCCACCCAGGGGGAGGCGCGGACCCACGAGCCAGCTCTGCTTCATTTGAGCAACTCATGCATCAGCAGCAAAGCTGGAGCACCAGCAACTGTCCTGATGGTGGCACCTCTTGCTCACAGGGCAGACTTTGCTCCCAGACTCCAGCAAAACTGACAGTCAGAAATTTGGCACAAAGCCTGTGGGCCTCAGGAGCCAGTGTTCCTAGGTCCTTCCACTTTAGGGTACAGACTGAAACATAAAAACCCCAAGCTGGTTTTGGCTGGGGCAGGGTTAATTTAATTCATAGCAGCAGATGCAGAGCTGAGTTTCAGATTTGTGCTGGGCACAGAGTTGAAGCCTTTTCTGTTTTTCCCACTGACACAGTGGTGAGGAAGGCTGGGAGGAGACACAGCCAGGACAGGTGACCCAAAGTACCAAAGGGATATTCCAGACCATATGACATTGTGCTCTGTAGATAAAGTGGGGGGAAGAACTCTGTGCCAGGATTCAGCATGGGCTCCTAATGTCCTTGCCACAGGACCATTCATGGTGTTCCTACAAACAGATGGCTTTTTTCCCCCCTGCCAAATGTCTAGCACAAATATTAGGAAAATACTTTTAAAGTACAAATCACTGTAGAACCTTACTTTTGTTAAAAGCCCAAGGGTGCACTTATCACTTGGAGCAGAACTATTACATTACACAGGAAAAAAAAAAAGAAATCAAATTCTATATACTGAGGAAAAGAAAGAAATTAAACCAGCTTCATTACAGAGATGACCACATGTCAAATTTTGTTACAGGAGTTTATGAAATTACTCATATGCATATTACTAAGAGGAATCAGGTTTGCTTTCATGTCAAAACATCATATAAAAAGCTCCTATTCTTGTAATATTTCCATCCCATATATTTATGTATCTATTAAAAGCATCACTAATGATTTGCTATTAAGAATGAGCTAATTAGATTTTACACTGTGTGAAAGAGATACAAAGTATGTAACTAACCATCCATTAAAAAACCTGCAAACAGATGAAAACAAAGAGGGATCCAAGAAAAGTTAAAGACCTGACAAACCAACTAGGCTTCGGTTACCTTGGACAACGCTAAATTACAAATTTACAAAGAATATAAATAATGACAACAAATTAAAACAACCCAAATCTATCATATTTGACTTTTTTTAATGTAACAGCTGAACAACCTGTAGGGAAGCACTTCAATTACATAACATTTATTTAACAAATACCTTGTTCTACCTCCCTTGTGACTGTATTTAAATCAAGGAGTTATAATTACAGAATTTAAAAAAAATAATAATCTATCAATTACTGTTGGTTTACTTTGTCAAAATTTACAATTGAGATTTAAAAGGCTAAAATTATTTGAATAGAATAAGACTGCCTGGAGTAAAATATTTTTAATTGTTAAATAAAATGTTTTGAAACAAACCCCACTGTATTTGTAGAACCAAATTTCAGCGGGCACCTTGGGAAAGATGTTATGTAGACATAGAAGCCACAAGTAGATTTTTGTTTATTTTAGTTTTGATAAGCATAATTCTCTTCCCAGTTCCATTTTTAAGAATAACAACTTTTAATATGAGGACTTGAAGCAGTCTCTTGTGAGTCACTCGTGTCTTAGCCAGCATTCGTGCTGTGTTAGAAATAAGTTCTGCACTGTTTTGGAGGACAAGAGAAATTTTTAAAGCTCACTGTGTTCTGCTTTGACTACACTACACTTCAGATTGGTACAAAAAAGCATCTTTGATATGGTCCCCGTTTGCAGATAAGTTATTTACCTTTCACATGTAAAAAGTTGCAGGTAATAAAGAATCTACAAGTGGAGATCTGAGGGGTATGAACTTGTCTTCTATTGGAGCCAAAACAGAAGCAAGTTTCAGGCTCCAGTCCCTCAGATATCCAACAAAAAGCTGCTCCATTAGGAACTCCATTTAACAATTCTTACCTGCTCAACGTTTTTGTCGCAGCACATGTCACAGTTGAGACGGCCACAATACACAGAGTGTCACCACACAATTTCAGAAAGCTTCAACCCATACAGAGTAACACCACACCACTTCAGAAGGCTGCAGGCATCTGCCCCTCTTGTTCTTCAGCCCAGGCTTTTATCCCCTGCTGCTGATGCGCTGCCCCTGTGTGCCCTCTGTTCCCTTTGGTGGTTGCTCAGTGCCCCTGGGCACTCCATGGCTCATCAGCTCCAATGGGATTCACCTGCTGCTCACAGCTGTGCCCATGGGGGATGAGCCCCTAAGCACAGCCCCACCCCAATTAACATAAACTGTGCACCTACACATTTTCTTACAAGCAGATCTTAATTCATTATTGATTTTTAAGGCACTCCTTACGTGTGAACACTCATGGACATAATTAGTACTCCTATAAGGAAAATGAAACTTAATAAATAAATGCAGTAATATAAAACCACTGCCTTCCCTATGTACAGAACATGAGCTGTTAATGCTTTCACACTCTGATCCCTGAGCATGCATGAGCCAGAGTTTTCCAAACTAGACAGATAAAGCCTAAACATGCCAAGATTTTAATAAGGCAGCTGTGTATTTAAAAAAAGCATTATCTGAAAATATACATTTATGTCTCATATTCTATAAGTTATATTAAAATTGGATATTGAACACGTAACTTAATAGAGGATAACTTATAAACATTATTATGGATGTGCCAAAACATCCAGCCCTGTAAACCAGCAACTTAGGTCAAATACCTAAAGGCAAAACAAATAGTTATTAAACACCAAACCAAACAGCAGTCACGCAGTTGTATGCAAAAATCTCACAGGTCAAGAATAGAGGAATAACAGCCAAGTTTTGTAATCAATTCTGTACATGCTTTTACTTATAGATATCTTCATTAGGTTTTCTTTCATACCAGTAAAAACACACGCCTCTACTTCAAAGAGCTTCTGGTGGGAGCGGCATTGCTTCTATGCTAAGAGTTTAGAAAAGGAATGCAATGATAACTAAAATCCATTGCATGAAATGAACACAGGGTGTCTTTTCAAAACTAATGAAGAGTGGTCACAGTCAGGGAGAAACCTCCAAAATATTGTTGTTCTAACTCAGAAAATTATGAAGGTGATAAACATTAACTCAACAAAAGTTTGGGTTTTTTCTTTAATTAACATTAATTTCCTGTAGTAGAACAGCACTTTAAAGGTCAATCATCTGTGAGATGCGAGCAAAAGTGTTCAAATAAGGAGAAAACTGGTACCAAGCCTGAGGGACACATAGCCAAGATTTTTCTGATCAAATTTACCCATTCATCCATATCCTCAGCAGCAGGTGAGGGAAGATGTTCAGCATTAGCTATATTCTGATGTTTAGCTAACCAAAGATTGATTAATCTGATATTGATTATCAGACTGGTCAGAGGAAATCCTCACGTTCCCATCCTATGAAGTTTCTCAGTAATAGCAAAGGTTTTGATTTTACCACAACAAAACACATGAGCTGAATTTAATAGTACCATATTTTACTGCAATTGGTAATATGCTTATTTTTGTTAGCAATTGTGCTGAAAAAAAAATCACACCAAGTCAAGCTAAGCTATAAATTAATTAGGGTTTTTGGTACAGAATACATGCCTCAAGGCTTGCAGTTCCAAATGTCACTGCATTCATTTTATTAGAAACACTTTTTCAGGGTAATAAATCTGTTTTTCAGCCTGCACAATTGATGTCAGTGTTATATAAAGGTAAATACTTCTGGTGTGAACATCTGATAAAGAAGCACATTAGTAAAACGTGATACGTCACTGCCATTGTGCCATCTGTCAGGTGGGGTGTAATTATGGCAACATCATTCTTATCAATCCCTTGGACAAAAAGAGAGGATCTGGCAAAGATGGTGAAATAAAGGCAGCCTCAGTCTGTAATCATTAAGTCAGTGACAGTTTTGAAATTCATTCACGCCCGTTTCTACAACTACAGCATTGTGCCAGTTACAGGCAATAGCTTTTTAAATTATGATGTAATTTATACCAGGTAACCTTAGAACTTGTAAGTGATGATCATAAGCAAAAACTTTTAAAGTCTCTTTCTGTCAAAAAGCTCTGTATGGAGGAAAAGCAGGGTTCAAATATCACACTTAGCTCTTCCCCTCTATACGACAAGCAGGTTATCATCAGCCATGATCCATAGAACCTGCTGAGGAACAAATCTGCACTTTAATGTATATGCATATATGTGTCTAGATATAGCCAAATACAAATAGATATGCATATTCTTAGCTGAGGAAACAGAAACAAGTGACTCATTCAAAAATATATATGCAAAGACATCATCACATAATTCCAAAATCTGATGTGCTATTCACTTGGTATGTCACTTAGTTGATAATTTAAAATTTATTATTAACTTAAAAAACTAAATACAGAAAATAATATGTTCTCTCATTAACTTTTCAATATTAGGGATTGAGCACAGGCTGGAAAATACAAATGTCACTTTAATCAAAAGTGGAAAAAATGCTGCTTTTGAAAGTTTTTAATAAACAGTTGTGGATAACTTATGGAGATACAAATAATATCCACAGCACAGGGAAATAATGCCTAGGAATTTGAGAGACAGAGGACTTGGTTATAAAATAAGATCTCCTCCCTAAATAATCACCTTCATTACATTGGTATGTGAACAGAACTGACCCATGTGTTCCGATAAGCTGAACTGCAAGTGTAAAATCTCAACACGTTTTTGATTCCAGAAAGTTAGGTTCTTAACTTTTTTTTTTGCTTACAATTCTTTTAGAGGATGGTTCAAGTTGCAAATAGGAGCATTTGAAACCAATTATTTGACCTGGACATATTTTTAAAGATTACTTTCCTCCCTATGCACCTCCCTTGTAGTACAAGGACTGCTGTATCTCCTGTGCCTGTACACATAAAAATGAAGCGCAAACTCTATCTATTGACAGCTAGTAAGTGCAAAAACTCATCTTTTGCTTGTGGAAATAAAATACGCATATATTAAGTCTGAAAAATAGACAAATATGTAAAAGACACTGAAATACTCACATTGGCAGTGAGTGGTCACCATCCCTCAGGGATTTACCTTTATAAGAGATTAAGTGTATTCCTGAGCCATGTCCCCTCCCAACTACAATCATCAAAGATTACCCTGCTCAAGCACAACTGCACTGGCCTTGTATGAAAGTAAATTTCTGGGACAGCCTTAGTTCCAAATTCCGCCTTAAATTGGGGAATCAGTGCTATTGAAAGCAGTTGCTTTATTCATTATTTATCAGGATTCAGGTTTAAATGCTGTAAATTTAATATCTTGTCCTATCAGATATTTCACAAGGCAATAGATGGCCATGCATCCTACAAGAGTGAAGATGGTTTTGCTGAAGGGTTTTCGGATCAGCCTTTTTCTTTTTTTGCAGTGATGATTTTTTTGGTATTTTTATCTAGGAAAAATCCATATTGCTTAAATAAGTAAGCAATAAGAAAAAGTTGCTAAAACACTTGAAAGCTTTTATTAGAAGAGTGTCATACATTTCTAATCAAAAAAGCTACCCTCACATCTACTAATTTTTAACCTTTTTTAAATTTCACAAGACCCTACATAAATCAGGAAAATATAAACAAGTACTTCAGAACGGCCAGTGAATGCTGCATACATACTGCAAACTTCCTTACAAGAGACAAGATTTATTCTCTGCATTCAGAGGAGCCCATCACTCCTAATTTCAAACCAAAACTTGATTCAGCCTCATTTCACTGGACTGAAATAACTGGAGCCTGGACATCATTAAATCTTGGAGAAACAATCAGTGCAATTCAACACATTTGCTGAAGATTCTCCACATGCAAGAGACCACTGCTGTTATTTTTGTTTGAACAGCTTCCCATGGCAAACTCTGGTTTTGAAGGATTTATTTTTCCCTGTTAGACAGTATTGAGGCATAAAACTCCCTAATAATGTGACCAAATAAGTCTTGGAAGTATTGTAAACTCAACTTTCCACAGGGAAAAAAAAATTAAAATTTTCCTGTAAAGTATTATTATTTATGAATGGAGGTCTGTCTCAGACCTTCACTTTGGACTTGCACTATGCCATCATACAATACACCAAAACGTTCTAAATAATCAACTTTATATCACATTTACATTGCATGAGAGCTGACTATTAAGAAAGCTGAAGCCAAGAAAAGTGACTCTGCACAAGATCCATCTGCAGTAGATTGCTGCAAGAACAGCCTGGAGAGGCACCTATGACAAGAATTTCATTTATTAAACCTCAACTTCAAGGGGTTTCAGTTTAAATTTACTTCAATCATGTACAAGAAGATCATGTCCCATCAAGAGCATTCCAACTTCAGCTTCTTTGGTGCAATCTGTGCAGTGTCTCTGCAGATCTATCTCTGAATTTGATAGTAGCATGTATAGCCCTGTGCTGGATCTGTAACTTCAGTATCCAGGCTCATTACCAATCTCCCGAGCTATCCATTCTTCCTCAGTTGTGAAAATGTAATAAATTGCTTTTTTTCCCCTAGTGTATTTAGCACTCATGGAAGCTGACAGATTGACAGCTGGGAGGCTGAAGCACTCTGTTTAAATCACAGAGAAAAGGAAAGAAGCAGCAAAGACAGACTAAGGAACCAAAACTGAATTAACCCCTGGCTCAAGTGGCCAGCTGAAGGCAGAATGGCAAGGACTCAATGGAGCAATCAGTGGATTTTGACAACAGAGGTCTTACTTGGTGATGGCAGATATGAAATTATATAAAACCCCCCACATTTCAGCACACAACCATATTTGCATATTCCTGTGCTCAACAAAGTGCCTGGCCAGTTTACAGTAAAATTATGAAGAAAATCTTAACCCATCACATATTTGATACATCAGCTCATTCAGAAAGTGAAACTTATCAGTTGCACTGTAAGTGCAGTGTACTTAACCTGCAGAAAAAGTTGAATGGCTAGAACATAAACTCAAAATAAATACTACTGGGAAATTTTCACATTTTACCCATTTTTGTGGGTTTTAAAGCAGTCTTCAGTCAATCTAAGACCAAATGTCTACAAATTCAATATTCATCCATCGCACAGCTCATTAAAAAGTTGGATTTTGCAGAATAGTTACAGGTCTATCTCTTCTGCTAATACCTATTTGTCAAAATTGATAAAAAAATCTTGCTTCAGCTTTCAGCACCAAGATGTATAATGAGTCTGACATGGTAGAGTCTACCTGTTTATCTTCTAATGTGGAAAAAAAAAAGAAAATCTAAGCAGGGAAAGGTCTTTCTTTAATAAATTGTCTGCAAAATTTAGAGGTCTTCAAGAAATTCATTTGGACATGAATTAAAAAGAACTAGACGAATGAAACTTGTGCACATTAACAAAAAAATTCTGATGTCCTGATTTGAAAACACCCTGTTTTTGTCTGCATTCATTATATTGCAGAGGAAAAAATTATGTTCAGTACCTTTTAATTTTTCGTATTTTTAGTAATAATAGAAAATTAATAAGATTACTATTTACTTTAAATGCTGTGGCATTACATGGCTGAGGTTTTATCTATTTGGGTAATTTTCCACACAAAGGTAATCTCCCACTTTATTATCCCATGTATTAAAATAAACATCCCAGAAATCCAGCAGAAACCTCAGATCACTTACATGAATATAAAAGTGATATAGTATTGATCTGAGTGTAAGTTTTGCTTTAACCACAACAGATGACATCAATAAAGATCATTTTGTTCAAACTAGAAGATGGCTTTACATGAATAGATACCATCTCTATTTATTATTCTTTGGAACATAATATTACTGAAACTATGAAGAAAAATGTCACATGGTCACGAAAATGGCTAAAATATTTCCTAGTATTCCTAGGTGAAAAGACCTGGATCTTGAAGCAGTTCCCACATTCCTAGGATTATTTTATTCAGAAGTAGTGTTTGGCTGGACATTTTTGTTCCATGTGGGTTCCCTTTACTCTATTGTGAGTTTAGAGAGCAACGAGATTCAGGAAACATTGATTTACAAAACTAAGTTAAGCTCACCTGACACATCTGAACTGCATGTGGTTGGTTGTTGCAGTAATTGAATATATTGGTTAGGATTTGGTTTAAAGGATTCCTGAAAAGTAGTCTAAAACCTAATGATAATTTTTCAAGCAAATAATAATAACAAACATTTGAGAGATCCCTTTGTCCAAGAGACTTTCCCCAAGTTACTTAAACAATGCTTGGGGTCATGCTAGACTTCTACTAATTTTCTACTCTCAAAACTCACCTTCAAAATCAGACAGTCAATAGATTCTTCAGGGGAAAAAAAAAATTAGGATAAGCGAATTAAGTAAGACAGGGCTCCAAGTGCAACGACTCAGCTGGGCAGACATTGGGCAAACGTGCCCAGCATGGCTGTGAGCCTGTGCTGGCCTTCCCCTGCCAGCCCGGGGACTCTGCATTTCCAGGCTGCATTTGTGAGCACAGGAAAAAGTACTGCTGATCTCTCTTTGAACAATGTCTATGACTTAGTGCCTTTAGAATATGAAATGCACTCTGAACTCTCATTAAAGGATTTTCAGTACTGGATTTTTAATTTTTTTTCTATCTTGGTGAAAGAAATAATTAAGTAAGTACAATAAATTTTATATGCAAGTTGTTCTCAGAGTAAAATTTATATTTTTTGGCTCATCTCTTTAATTAATCAGGATACATTAAGTAATGCATCAAAGAAATATTAAGACAAAAGGGTTTTTTTATAAGCAGCAATAAACAAAATAAGCCCATAAATCCATGCCTTGTTCTTCTGAATCTCACTGAAGTCTCTGGTTTGCACTATTTTATGATGCATTTTTGAAGTGTTTTGACTCATTTGCTGTATTGCTAAACATTACACAGAAATACCAAGTAAGATATAGGAGCATTAACCCATAAATGTAAGTGAAAATATCACATATTTTAATTGTGGCAGTTTTTAAATTGCAAGGCCCTATCTTCCCTGGAATTAGGCAGCTCTGTGAAAGGAACCTTTATTCATTATCCTACATTAGTTGTAGGAAGTAACATTTTCTTTAGGTTTCCCCTGGGAGATGTACCATACAACAAGAAATGCCCCTTTTGTTAGAGGAAGACGTAATTTAGACAAAGTAGCCTGAGAATTAAATTTGGTAAACTGAAACAAAGGATTTGATCTTGACTGTGGTATTCATTGGCATAGAGTTTCAATGTAATATTCATTAATTTCCCTGCCTGAAGACAATTCCTTGAATTTCAGAACCTCAGACTAAATTTTGAGAGAGGTCAGATATAACCCCTTTCACCTCTCCTGCATTTAAATCAGATCTGAAAGTTATGAAAATGACAGACAAAAACATCAGGAAAGAGGCCAAGAGATGGGGTAACAGCAATTCTCTGTCACAGCCAGCTCCATCACCAATCTTTCCAGAACACAAGCTGTCTATCAGGAATTACCTCCAATTGGCAATTGGGCTGCTCTGACCTCAAGTTCCAGATGAAGAATGAAAATTTACAGAAGTACAGGGAATATAAATGTTTTATACAATTGTACTTTGCAAAGATCTCTACAAATTCACACCAAAAGAAGAGCCTACAAAAAATACCTCTATCATCCATATATCAAATTAATTCTTCTAGCAATACAATCATGGTTTTCCTTCTAACCTCTTTTTCCAATTGAAATCCCCTAACTTTAATCCTGTTATATTCCAGTGCAACTCTTAACAAAGAACTTTTTGTAGAGTAGTTCCTAATCGAAAGAGCTTGAGTCCAGCTCTATGAATTCTTTGTGCTCCACTGTACACATAATAATCTTATGCTGTTCCTAAATAGCATAAATAAATTCAGGAAAACAAAGTTCTACATTATTCTCCCTGCATTTCCAGACATGTTTCTATTTTTGATAAACCCATGCAGAATTGTTTTATATATCATAGATATTCATATCCATAAACTAAAAGGGAAGTTATAATTACAAATTGGTTTGACCTAATGTACAACACGAGCATTACAACACTAACTGGCTGCTTACCAGGGCCCTGAAATTGCTTCTTGACTGGTTAAGCACAAATTTTTTAACCTAACTTAATAGGTAGGAAACTCTTGGCTAGGAAATGACCCTGAATAAATATTAGCATCCATTCAGAAAAGGTCAAATACTTTGGTTTTTTATCATTACATTCTAACTGCTTATTTATAAACCATTGAATTTCAAAGGCAGGTTATTCTTACCGCACTATCTGGCAAAAATATTTTCTACAGCATCACAATTCTCAAATATAAAAAATAAAGAATATTCCATACTCTTTTAAGCAGGAGCAGCATGACCTCACAGAATTTCTCAGACTAGCACAAAAATCACTGAACGTCTTTCACTCCAAATAAGAGGGAAGAGCTTTCACACTATGTCTGTTCTTGCTTCTAAACCATAAACAGACAAACCCTCTACTGCTTAATTCCACTGGCTTCAAATAACAGGCAGTGGTGGACTCTATCTCAAACAAAAAGGGATAATTAAAAGTGTTTTCAAACCCCCTAATTAGCAAGTCAAAGGAAAAATTTCACTAAAGTTCTGATTTTACAATTTTTAGGCAGAGCACACTCAGTCAGTGTAGACATAGAGAGAAAAGAGGCCAAACATCCTCACTCTGTATCAGCTCAGGGAATAAGTTCTATAAATCATCAACATCACAAGAACAAATCTTGGTACTTCCTTCTCCTTTTTCAAATCTCTGAAGAAATATATTTTCAAATTATTTCCTTCAGCAGGAGAAACTGCTACAAAATTTACTCAAAGACTTCCTATCCCATAATTTCAATAAAGGGGATAATCTAGCAAATATTTTCAGTCAGTTATTTTCCTGCCTTAGAAAATAAATTGATCTTATCATTTAGGTGTGCATCAAACTGTTGAGGAAAGTGTATGAGGGCTTCTTCAACAAGAGACACAAAAGAGAATGGAGGAATTAGAAGCAGTATGAAGCCTCACCATGGAGATTCTGGACAAAAGTCCTACCTGTGGCAACCAATTACTGATGTTTGCCACTAACACCATTCATACCAGCAGCAGAGAAAGGCCTCCTTCTGCCAACCAAAAGGCACGGCTTCTTTAAATACAAGATTTTGCCTGGTGTTATACAGGAAACTCCTTCTCATCGGGGCATACTCCTTCAGACAGTATACAATGGTTTAAAACCCCACACAGGAAATCCAGACCAACTTTTTATCTGGCTATTTACAAACAATCATGAAGAAAAAGGTTTTTTTCTTTCCCAGGATATGCTTTGCTTAGAGTTTTAAAACCAAATTTCTTGGCCTAAATAGAGAGGCCAAAAAGGGAGATTCACCCACCTGAGATTTACCCACCCATTTGCAGAGCCACAGTTCTAGAAGAGCAATGACTGCCAAAGCTATGTAAAAATATAAATTGCAATATCAAGGATGACAAAAGGAAAATAAAAAGCACTCAAGCATGACAAATTACCTTTTTGTAGGCCCCCTGTGCTGGGATAGGCACTCTCTCAAGACCACTGAGACACCACCTTTGATGTTCCTCTCCCTTTAGCTGCAGGACACTTCAAGTCTCAGCACTTCAGTTGAGCTGCTGGAGGGTTTGCAGTTGTGTTGGCTGAGATCCTCCTTCAGAGATTACTCTAGAGGGGAAAAAAGACAAACTGGGATCACCATCCCTTCAGAGGATTTCAGGCGCTCCTTCTAATTAATAGGTAGTGCCTAATCTCACTGTCCTAATGAAATTTAAAGTATTTTGACTTTGGGATTTTCCCAGATCTTCTGATTCAGCAAGTTGTGTGCAGTTGGTTTAATGTTTCCATCCCACACTACCCTACTCTACAGCGTTGCTATGAGTACACTCACCATCAAACTACCAGGCTGTGCCTTTCTGGACCAAACTGTAAATATCCCAGTCTCCAAAATCCTTCCCCTGGGAGACTCAAAGGCAAAACTTGGTTTCAAGAAGAAATTTGTGTGTGAAATTTGTATGAGAAACCTGTGAAGCCAGCAGGCACTTCCCAGGGCTGGTACGTGGGGAAAGAAGGGTTTTTCCAAATCCAGAGTTACAGAGGGAAGGGGAGACAGACAAGGGGACGGAGAGAGGTACAGAGAGTGTTGTGCCCTCACCCCACAGGGGCACACTGCCCATCATCAGTGTCCCAGCAGGAGCACAAAAGCTGGTGCTGGCTCAGGTTGAGCTCTGTCCCTTGAGCATCTCGTGATGTTCAGTGCTGGGACTGCCTGGACTGCTCACACACACTTGGCACATCCCCTAGCAGAGTCCTCTGCCAAGAAATACACAGCCATGGGGCTGTGCTTTTCTTTCATGGTCAGAAATAATGATAGCTCTTAGAAACCTGAGAAAAGTTAATTTTGTGTTTATGTTTTATACCCTACAGTATTGGTAAGCAATAGGAATTCTGAGTGGTACAAAATTAGAAGAGTTTTTTTTTTCTCATGCTCCTCAGTAATTTTACAAGCTATTTTTCCATGCTTTAGAGTGTGAGTTTTATTCCATTATCTAATCTATGCCTGCTAATTAATCAAATTACTTTAAACAGTGAAATTTGATCTAAAATCTTTTGTTCATTTGCAATCAAGTAAAGTTTGATAAGAACAGACAGTTTGGCAGTGACTGTAAATCCTTGTGGAGCAAGGAAATTAACATCTTGGCTCTCAGCTCTGCAATGATGTGCCTGATTTCACGGAAAAAAGACAACAAATTCATTTCCATACCTCAATAAAGATTCTCTTTTGCTTTAACTTAATTAATTCATTCAAGAATGAAAGCTGAACTTTTTTTAGGCATACCTGGTTCCTAGAATGTGCAATAAGGTGGAAAAATGATAAATCTGAAGCTTTGTGATAAGAATACTTCAAGGCAAAAAGAATTTGTATACTAAGAAGAAATTCATCACAGTTTCACTTGCAGCTCAAGAGTCAATAAAACATGGTGTTTCAGGAGAGTTCCATAAGAAAGGAAGAGGGACATCCCAGACAAAACTTTCTAATGTTTGCTCTCCTCATTGATGGCTCTAATGCAGGGATGCCCACCAATATTAACTAAAATAAAGGGCAAATTGTGTTACTTGCAATACTAGTCTGTGTCTTTTCCTCTATGTATTTATTATCTTCCAAGAGTATAATACAGCAATATTTAACTCTTCCCCAGGCATCTTTGGATAATCTAAGCCCTACATCTGGTTTTGTGCACTTACTTTCTTTGTATATCCCCGTCTTACTGGTGAGATACCTTGGGATAAGGTTTTGCTATCAAGTAGGAGATAAATTATCATCCAATACTTTTAGCTGTATATAGTTTTCTAAAATAGTATTCTTAAAATTAAAAGCATGATATTTACTATTTTCACATTGGAAGCACTGAGTGCAAGATATAAACAGAGATATTCAACACATTCTATCTAGTCTGCTCAAAAATTCTAAAACTGTACTATTAATATTTCAAAGAAACTCACTGGCATCTCACACAACCCATCACAACCTCAACTTCTTCCTTCTTAATTTCAAATATGGAAACATGAACATTTCTGTGTTTGGAGGATCCTGATATGTGTAGAGCCATGGTGGGGAAAAAAACCCAAACAACCAAAAACCTGAAGTCTAAATGGTTTATTTTAAAAATACCTAAATGGGCTAATCATGTTCCTAACTGTTGAGGATGTGTTGAGTTTTAGTCAAATAAAAGTTTGTTTGGTGAAAAGCAAATTCCCATCTCTTGGGAAATTACCTAACAGGTCATAAAAATACGAAAATAAAAAATTCTGTTTAAAAACCCAGAGAACACCTGACAACGCACCTTGCTTACCATCTGGGACACCCTGAAATTTGTTTTGACCTGAATTAAGCAAAAGCTGCACTTCAAGGAGCTAAGTTTTTCAACTTATTTGTATGTATTTGAATATTATTTTCCCAACTGCATATACTAAAAATGACATTTTAAATGTTTCAAATTTCACTGATAGATAGAGGCTCCTCTAATGGCCTGCATGTGAAATCAACATGAATAGTTTACAAAAAGCCATGCAAAGAACATCAGTCAGGAGCAACATGACCTGAGACAATCTTGTTCATTTACTACAGAATGTTAAAGGAAGCAAATTCCCTTAATTAAAAAAAATATATGATAATAAGATTTGGAAAATTGGGACAGAATATTAAAATATCACACATGAGGACTGTGGAAATGTAATTTCTAATTATAACTTAATTTTGGAAATATTTCCTTGAACCTCATCCCCAGCAGCTGGGTCTTGTTTTGATTAATTTCTAAATGTTTGAAGCAACATGTTCCCTTGCTGTAGTCCTTAGAGTTTCATACCATAACTATAATATGCCATTTTCTAAGGGGGTTAATTTTAAATGTTAATGTCTTTTCAAGAGCTACTTTCAAAATCAGATCTCACATTTATGTATCTAAATTTTAAGTACCTAACCTTAGATACCCAAATTTTGAATATGCAGGGATTAATCTTCACATGAAAGAAATTAAATTCATATTCTGTGGTGAGAATCAATTACTCTTTAACATCCTTAAAATGCTGGTATGCTAATACAGCAAAAACTAGAAAGAAAAATGATCCAAAGGAACCTATTTGAAAGGAAGGCTGCCTTTGAGCAAGCAAGAGAAGGTGCATTATAGTCATGGGCACTTTATTTCTGTAGCACCAGAGGTAGCACCAACCTACAGGCAAGTTCATTAATCTCCCCAGCTCCCAGGAAATGGAATGTCATGCACTGCAATGGATTCTTTATTGCTATTCCTGCATAGCTTTTCCATTAGGTTCTTTGTTAAAGATAAAATTGAGAAAAGTTTAGGTGGGATTTTAAGAATTTCAGAACTGTAGTGTCACAAATATTCTTCTCTCAAGATCACCCACAGTCTGTCCTGCTCTACAATTTGTAGGGCAATGATGTAAAACGTGGTCACTATAAAAGTTTCACATCATCTCCTTATATATCAGTGCAGAGATAAAACAATTATGTATATCCATTTTATAATGACAACAAAAAAAACCCCCCTGAATTAAGACACAAATAGACATCATATTCCCCTGATCACATTCCCAAGGAAGAAAGCTCTCTCAAAAGATCTAGCTGAAACCAGTGCTTATAAAAATAATGAAATTGTGTCATCGCCTTCAAGGACTTCACTTAAATTATTTCTGTTTGGAGAAACAGTTTGTCTAATATCATCCTGCAGAGCATCCTGTAGCCATAATGACTTCATACAAAATTAATTTTTTTTTAGATATACACAACAGTCTTATTACAATGAAAAATTGACAGTGTATTTTTTTTCCTAACACATTTTGGATAATAAATAGGATATCAAGTTACATCTTTTACTAATGCCATAATGAATGAAAAATCTTGACGTAGTTTAAGTTATTAGTTTAATATTGAGTTTATTTACTACTAAGCAACTTAACAGAAACACTAGACTGTGAAAGCACACACCTGTGTCCCCACTGTAAAACAAAAATATCTAGGAGCTTTATTGAAGTGCTTTCCAAGGATTTTCAACACCAGAGTAAATGGTAACTCTCTTAGTAAATTTTTCAGTTCCTGGAGAGCTGTTATATTGGCATCCCATGGATCATATTGTTCATTTTAATGATGTAAAATGCTGCCATTGACTTTCACATAAATGGTCTCCACGAATTTGAATCGTGGGATTGAGGCCCTTCTGCTATAGATTGGTAAATTAATTTCCCCTAATGCTACAAATGCTGTCCTATTTATCTTTACCAAATAAATCCAATATTTCAGTCGTTAAGAATTCCACACTGGAAACAGCTGGACTTTTTAGATTTAAACCAGGGAATAAATTCACTAGCAAAAGTCTATAAAACAAGGTCCTAAGCCTCTGAAGGATGTTAGAACCAATCAATCAGGTCTCTATTAAGAAAACAGTATTTATGGAAACTTCAAGACTTCAAATTAGCTGTAGCCTAAAGAAAAAGGAATTCTATCTCCCCTCCCCTGCCTTTTTTTTTTTTTTAGATTTTAATTTCTCAAGGCTTAGACTCCTCCAAAATAAGAAGCAATTTCTAGTGTGTTTTCAAGGAATGGAATGATAGCAGAGCTCTAATGCTTAAAAATAGATTGCCCTGCTAATCCCACATCATACCCAGGTTATTGTATTTGTTAATCTTATTCACTACCAAGGAAGGATTTTCTGTCTATGGATTTAACATGTGATATAATCTCAGATTACAGCTCTTTACAGGGGGATATAAAACCAGGGAATATGTACAGGGATGGGTTAAAGAAGTGAACTTTAAAATAAAACAAATTTCTTTTAGAAATATGCGGAGTGAACAGGAGTCAAGTTCTTGGGTAACGGGAAGCATACTGAAGTGTGTTTTAATAAAACATGAAACAGATCTCCTAGAAGTTCTTCTTGTATGCATCTATGCCTTCTATTTAAAATCAGTGCATATTAAGAGAATATTTTAACTGTCCATTTCAGATCTTCAAGATATTGACAGTGTAAGTGTGGAATATCCACCACAGGTACAGAGATTTAAAGGAGAGTTTCAATATCAGACATTTTTTAAGCTAAGGTATTCCTTATTAACTGTTCCTAAATGTTTTTTTAATTTGTTCACATATGAAAAAACTCAATTATTTGTAATCTATAATTTTTTATTATCTTTTATCCACTTAAATTTCAAAGATTTCTCCTATGAACAACTTAAGCAAATACTATTGCCACATTGGGGAGTGTCAGGAGTGCAGAGTCAGGCAGACCTCTCGCACTGAGGTAATTTTGTGGATGTTCTGAGATACCCTATTTGAAGGCAGGCAAAGGGCAGCCCTCAGCCCACAGTGTTTTATATTTTCCAGCAATTCAACAAGCTGTATTCACCAGTATCTGGCAGCTCCCCTCTTGTTCATGCAACCCTAAACACTACTTTACGATTTTAATTGATATTTATTCATTATATTGCTAATGAAAGGAATAATTAAAATAATTTTAATGAGAAAAAATGTCCTCAATTTAGCATTCAAGCTTCCAGGCTGCTGGAGCCAGAGGTTTTCTGCCAATATTACTCAGGAAACAGCACGGTATGAAATATTGTACATTAACTCTTTTTGGTGTGGCTGAGGTACTAACCTTAATTCATGTTGCATAAAAATCAGAGGTTTTTTTTTACAGACTTTGGAGATGCCCAACCAATAGCACAGATTAAACTATCACTGCAATAATTCCACTGACACAAAGAATTAAATTCAGAATACTTGCAGTTTCAATATTAATATTGCTAAAATATGTGTACTGTGAACTACTTATTTTCATTTTGAAAATATTCATAAAGAAGGAAAATAAAAGAAGCACAAGAAAGAATAAAAGAAGAAAAAAAAAGAAGAAAATAAAAGAAGCACAAAAAGAATACGAGACATCCTAAAAGGGAAATTTTTTTTGTAGCTAATCATCACTATTAAAGTAAATTATTAGATATAACAATGGGAATATTGTTGAAATTTTAGGCATAATCTCAAGAAAACTCTTTTCATTCAATATTTTTCCATTAATACGTTATCTTTCAACAGAGAAATTTTTCAAAGCATGTACTCTAAAGTACAAATCTATTCCTTATGAACAATATTATATATATGGAAATAATAGCACCTACTTAATTTTTAGTGTAGACAGGAGGTTTTTGGGGTTTTTAAAAGTGAAATTCAAAAAAGGGGAAAATCAAAACCAAAAACTCAGTTGAAATTTTCAATCTGCCATAATTATAGAAAACAGAAGTACAAAAAATCAGGAGTTCTAAAAACCTGGCCCCAAAAATCATGGAGCCTACTCTTTTCAGCCCCAAAGAGGGCTGTGTTGCACACGTGTCTGTGCTTTGCCAGTGATGCCACGCGGTGGACAGCGTCCCACAGCTGACAGCGAGCAGAATCTGAGCAGCTCCTTGGGGTGGGCATGGATTAAAGCCCAGGACTGGGGATTGGGAGGGCACTCCAGGCTCTGGCTCAGGCTGGGAGCCCTGGCAGCAGCCCTGCTCACCCCACCTGCCCCACCAACCACACACATCACATCTGTGTCTCTACCCAGTGACGCCCCTCATCTCAGAGCAGGGAATCCCATATTCTGCTCCTTAACAATTTTTTTCCCCACCAATTTCTATGTCCAATTACTGCAAAAATGGTATAAAAGTCCTTTGAACAACGATTGGGAATGTCATCCCCACCTTCTCAGCCCTGCAGTGCCCATATTCCTCTCTAGAGCTGCACTTGCATGCTCTCCAACAGGAAGGAATATCTGCCTTTCCCCGGAGACACTCAGTTCCATGTTCCACTGTAGACACACACAAACCCCCTCTCTAAAATTAGATTGAGAAGGTTCTCTTGAACTGGGCACATTCTACAGGGGCTGATTTGCAGATTACAGCTGAGCAAATTGTCCACCCATAATGAACACCTTTAATTGCCAACTAACATTCTTATGGAAGTCAGGCATGCTTTTAAAGTTAGCCCATACTCATGAATTTTATTAAAAAAACCCTTCATACCTTGACAGTACTGAGAGGTGATATTGCCTAAGTAACTGCCAGCTTCTTCAGGTTGAAAGTGTCTGAACTAATTACAGATACATGGAACCATCCTTAAAAAAACCCCAAAATTATAAACGAGCTATAAACAACACATTTGCTATGTATATCATTTTACATGGCAGCCTATTTTTAATTAATTTTAATCCATGTCTAGGAAATAAGGGCAAAAGTACCATCAGATAGCAAAGTATCATAATATATGCTCATTCTTTTTAAACAATAACTAATATCACACCGTGCAGAAGGACAAAAAAAACGAGAGGAGTATACCTCAAAGTATTGTTATTTCTCACACAGTAGAAATTCTAGATATATATTTCAAGAAACCTGTTTAACCAATACAATGTAACTGCATCACCTGCTGAAAGAAACTCCATTTTAACTCCTAGCGCAACTGAGCTTTGTTTTATGGCACAAATTGTTCCAGTGACATGTAAAATAACCTAGATCCATAATTTCACCATGAGGCTCCATAGATTAATTTGTTTCAGTAATTGTTTTTTGTGGAAGTAGCTGGCCTAGTTATGCAAAACAGAAACCCCACATCAGCTTTTGTGTGGCATTTATAGCAGTTAAAGAGAAATGGAAGAAATTCTATTTTCCCCCAAATTCAGGCTATGTGCAAGTTTCTATGGAAACCTTGAACACCTCTACAGAGATAAGCAGCAAAGGGTAAAACTGTTCTCCCTGGTTTCCACCATTTCCTCTTTTCTCTCTTTGATCCATGTGCAAGTGTTTTATGTATAATTCACTTTCTGCTGTCCCTTATTTCTCTTTTCCCTCTCCATGTACTAGAGGGAAATCTGGGGAAATGTCCCTCATTATTTGCTTTCCATTGGCCATCCAGATGATTTTGAAGTGTGATGACTAAAATTTAAACATTTTCATATGTCTGATTTTATACAATTATTTATTCCAAGACACCTGAGCAGAGAAACCTAATAGAAACTCTAATAAAGGTACTTGGAACTGGCCACCATGACTTTGACTATCCTGTGAGATTTTCCTCAATGGCTGCTTCCAAACTCTGGGTTAGGCTCCTGTAAAATCTCAGCCATCATACCAGACACAGCCCAAAACGGATATAAATGACACACATCAAAGAGGTCCCTAAAGAGCCTTTGAAGAGTTACATTTACTTCTCCTGAAATGAGAGACTACAAACTATGTGAGCTAAGCATAAAAAACGTAATGTGCTAAAATGCAGTTTTATCTGCAGACCTCAGATGACTGAGGAAACAGACTAGAAAACAGCACAAATGCAATTTGCATTTTGTCATCTAGATTTTCTTTCCTGCTTCTCTCAACCCAGGTGCAACTCAGCTCTGCCCACATACATAAAGCACTGGAAATTTCAGTTTCATGAGAGCCAGTTGGGGAATGAGTTGGAAAAAAAAAAATCTACTTATTGAAGGTAAAGAGTACAACTTGCCACATGAGCTGCCACAAGGGCCAACTAATTTGGGGTCTGTAGATCATTCTAGAGCACTCTGATGAGGGTTTCTATAGGCCAAACAATTCTTCCTTGACTTGCATTATTTTTTGTGAGACTGATGCCCAACCACACAAGAAAAAAAAAGTAATGCTGACTGGATACAAATTTTAAATGGTCAAAATTCTACAAACATAATTTTTAGGGCAATCTAGATAGAAATAAGAAATACAATGGGAAATCATCCAGCTGACTATAACTCGTAAATAATATTAAAAAGGCTTCATAATGGCCCATTCTAAAAGGCCCAAAAATAAAATGTAAATTTTAAAAAAAAGCCTGTAAATTAAAAAATGGGTCAAATTTTGTGGAGGAGCTCTTATTTTAAGAGCATGGCCCTTCACCAGATAGTCAGAAAAAAAGAGTTTTCTGCAAAAATATGTAACACTTTTCACAGCTAGAGATGGATGTAGGCAGTGCTTTTTGTGAGGGTATGAAGAACCAAAGTGGTTTTTCTGGTGCTGTACACAATTCACTGGACAACTAGAGTGCTTGATCATCATCTGGAGTGACAGAAATGCTCATTTGCCTGCAGTAATCCCAGATGAAAAATTCTGCTCCACCTCCAGTACTTCTGATCAACTGTCCCATAAGAGCTGCACAGCAATCAGAGATGTGTAATTCTGCCACTGCACATCTGCAGAGCTCTGCAGACACCCACAGCCCATTCCTGACCCTAAAGAACTGGAGGGAATTTCCTCCTGTGCTCTCTGCTCAATGCTGTGTGTCTGCACCACCCTCTGTAACACTCAGATGCTCTTTGGTGCCTGGTTCCTGCCAGAGGGCACAGCCAGCTGCCACCTGTGGATATTCACGGACAGGAGCTGCTTGCTTTCATTTGTTTGCTCCTGGAGCTTTTCTTACACCAGGTGATTTTATACATGCCAGGTTATACTCATCTTCAAAAGTTAAAATAGTTCTTCTTATCATTGCACTTCTGTAGTTTGATAAATTTCTCCCACGCCTTCAAAATATTTTCTTGGCAGCAGTCACACACACACAGACTGCACAAGCCCTGTTAGTCCTCCATGACACCAAATATTTCAGCAACAGTACCTGTAAGGAGCAGGCACACCACAAGGCCATTTCTGTCACACTCCATTTTCACCCAAGAATGTGTCTAAATATTTTTTAAAAATTGTCTGGCTTTTTGAATGTGATACTCAAAGTATGGTTCCATTTAGAAATTAGAGTGGTATGGGAGCACATGGCATAGATGCCAAGTTTTCATGCTTATTTAATATCACTGTAATTTTAATTTCTCACAATCAGCATAACAGTTTTTCTCGCTTTTTACTGCTGGCACTTTTCAAAAGGAAGTATACTTTTTTCCATACAATATTTTTTTATCTATTGTATTATAAATTATATCTTGACTGTATAGTTCACAAGCTGTCAACAATATATCAGTTAAAACAAAATTAATAGACAGCTTCAATGACAATTTGACAAACTGTGAACTGAACAACATTTCCCTGTGATATTACACAAACTTTTTACGGAGGAAATAGCTGATAAAGATATACATGTTACAAATGTTTGGAAAAAACAGACACAGATCTTCAAAGGCTCCTGATTAAGTAAATAAGTGACACTGCATCTCCAGAGGTACACATGCTCAAATAGACAATAACTGTCTTGTTGGCACACCAAATCCATGTTTTGTCAAGCAAATTCCAGAACTTTCCTTGTGGCACATTAGTATATTTCAGTGGCACACCCCTGAGGCTTTGGAAGGAAGATAAGCACTGATAAGGTGACTTACACTGCAAAGCTTTTCTTTCTGACCAGGGTGATGTCTGCTGATGAATTATTCACAGACTCGTGTGACTAAGCGTGCAGCTGATCTCAAGTGCCATTTATGTAAGAAGTGTGCTGCTAACAAAATGGCTGCATATTTTCTCCTAAGCTACTTAATTAGAAATGTTGAAAGCATTCTTTTTGCAGATGCAGCTTATTTCTTTGTGATCAAACACAGTTAAAGGATTTGGTACTTCCCTTTGACGCTGTAAATTAGACAAATTTCTCCACGGAAAGTCTTTTAAAAATTATCACAGTACTTCTAGTCCACATGTAAATCAGGAAATCTGTAAGGAAATAAAGCATTAAAGCCATCCATTTGAATGATAGAGCTACTATAAAATGCATAAAAATGCAAGTCATATTGATGTCATTGCTTCTTAGCGTTTTGATACATTAAAAATAGTGTTTAATAGGATAAAAACTTCAGGAGATAGAGACCAAAACTTCCTGGACTGGAGTCTTTGAGGTTAAAGTAATTCCTTAGAAGTGCCCTTGGTGGTAGGAAACCACCAATACAAAGTGTTTAAAATGAAGAAATCTTAAATATTTACAGGGTAGCTTTTTCTCTTTTTCAATATTTCTAGATCTGATCTTTCCTGGGAGAAGCTTAGCGGCCTGTCCCCACAAAGGTCTGTAAAGATGTTTATGCATAAACTTTTTGCCTTCCTAGGGGAGCATTCAGTTACATTATGTGTGGTGCATCAAAATAGAACATGTTCCTCTGTGACCTGAAGGGTAACTGCCAATGGGGCCAGAACTGTTCTTCCAGATTAATTTCATAAATTATTTTCTAATCAAAGAACTACACACTCAACTTGCATTTCATAATTTTCCTCTTCCCTGTTTTTAAATCATTTTGGAATGATTTACATACCAGTTAGAATCACAGTGGTGCCTTGGAAGCTTCAGTGGTACCATCTTTCACAGGCCATGCACACATCAGCATTGAGAGTGTGCTGAATGTTCAGTAAACCCCGACAAGGCAAATTCCTTACAAGGACAAAGGGAAGTGTGGCAGGGCAGCACTTCTACCTCACAAGTCCTCTGCTAAAACACTCAAGAGTTTCTAAATATTGATATTATCTTGGGTTATGGCTATTACACAGCAGAAATATTTTGAGTCACTGAGCTCATGATTACTTGTAGGCATCATTGATGAAGTAAGGAATGGCTTTTATTATGTTGAAGTTTACTAAAATCCAGGCAGACAAGGCAAAGGAAATGTGAACTGACCCTTCCATTTTACAGTTACAATAATTGGGATATTCAGATATTGTTGGGCAACATAGAAATTGAGGTAGAAAAGGAAACATTTCTGGTTTCAGCTAAGTGTCTCATGCACAGGATTATCTCTGTTCTGCAAAGGAGGAGGTTTTACAAACCTATCTATCTATACATCTATAATAGATCTATATATACATATATCTGTATCTATTTAGAAGCAATGTTTCCAAATAAGGAGATAACTTCATTAAATATAATGAAGCACCTTATTTGCTATATATAAAGTACATGTTAGGTCACAAAAATTCATATGAAATTGGGCATGAAAGCAGCTAATTGCTTTCATTTTTTCAATACCCTATTGCATGGATCCTATTATCTTATTATTTTGGTTTTTTTGTAGTGATATATTAATGATTTGTCCTTTGATCTTTCTCTTCATTTGTTTAATAGTGTAAACTAAAAAAACAACAAAACAGTTACTTCTAAATTTAAGGTCCTTACCAGTCATAGATGAAATTGAATGCTGCAATTATGTTTTGGCAAATTAAAGCACATTAAACAAGCCCTGTTCCCTCCAGTCCCAACTCACTACATGCAATACAGTGACACACATTAGTTTCTCCACCAGGGAGTTAACATGATGAGTTCCTGCAGGCCAGTACCACTTGTCACTTCCCACTGGCTTTCCCTTGGACAAAATTCCTTCCAGTTTTCTCTAGATGACACAATGCAGTGTAAAGCTGAAGGAAGTTAGCACTTGTCATCACAAGGGGTTTTATGCCATTTAATTAAACAGGGCAGAAATGTGCAAAACCCAAGCCAGACTCACACTTCTCTGCTTCCTGTCAAAACAGACACAACTCAGTCTGGGAGAGTGCAGAACTTGGTGTAATGATGCACACAACCTATTGACTACTGCCTTTAAATGAGAAATACATTCCTTTCTTATCCTGCTGTTACTGAGCAATAGTAAAGTGTGGCCACTTTCAAACAGATTTATAATTAATTCATTAAGACTGCATGACCCTAATTTCTGAGGCTGCATAATCACTGAGATAATTCATATAACACACAAAATATTGATGAAGCAGAACACTGAACAGCTACTTAACTTCCAAGCCTCTGGATCAGTGTATAAAATGAGATGACATAATAACTAAAACAGTTACTGAGACTAAACACTGGCACATTTACAGCACTAGGCTTTTTTAAGCCACCTAAAACACAGTTTGAGAGATTACATATGTATGTGTACATATGACTTTTCAAGATTGCTATAAAATGGTTAATTGTTTTAAACTGCATGAAGAGACTGACAAAGAATAATTAATAGTAGAGGAATTGTTCTTGAGTGTGCAGAAAGACATGATAACACTATTATGTAAATATATATGTGGGCACTGGGAGAGGCAACTCCTATTAAAACAAGACTCTTATACCCTTCCAGGGTTTTCAATTACAAATATTCATTGCTTTACTTCACCACTGAAATAGCTTCACTTTAGTTTCAATACATTACCACATCTGCAAAGTGCAACTGAAATATTTTCTGATAACCTCTATGTTCATTTATTTCCTTGGATCACTCATGACACCAGCCACTCACTATTGGCCCTGAGCATGATGCTTTTTCTCCTTAGCTGGCTGAGAGACAGTAAGACAAAACCAAAATCTTCATCACCTTGCAGAATGTATCAATAAAAAAAAAAGAACTTGCATCAAGGAGGTTCCAAGTTATGAAAAATTATATTATTTTGTTAATTTCCTGAGCAACATGTGAGATGAAAGACAGTATTTTTCTCTATTTTTTCAAGCTCTTGATTTACAGTCACTCATTCTTTCTTTCTGAGATTCTCTATGTTTGTCTCAGGACATGCCAAAGATTCATCAACACCCCAGGAGGAAGAATTCTGCTTCTTCAGCAAGAGAGCCTGGACTGTGGAGTAAATTTCTCCAGGATCTCAGTGCACTGCATCTTTTTTACTTTCCTACCTCATACATTGTCCCTATTTTTCTTTTTTCTCACCTGAAAAAAGTTCCAAGTAATAAAGCCCAATATAATTGGAAAATCTGCTCTAATGCCTTAAAATTTGAGAGTCCCCATGCTTTCTGCTGAAGAGAAGGTGAAAGAAATGCAAAGCCCTGCAGCTTTCTGGACATCACACAAAGATGCTGACAGCATGCCACAGAAACCCATGGAAAAGAACATTTTGAATGTTGAAAAGATACAAGTGGCATAAAGCATCTCAGGATGCACTAACTGTGTGAATTCTGTCACTTTGCCACATATCTAATTCATACCTTCCTCCCCAGCCTGAGAAAAACACTCTGAAACAATTCCCATTTGTTACATCCAATTAACAACACCAGAGCATTTTGACACCATCAGCTTTGCAAATGGCATTTAGTGATAGCATGGCATTTTTCTCTGCTAAGAGAAGAATATTTTCTCCACTCAATGATCAACTGAGAAAATAGTACAAAATAGTCTCTGTGAATGAATTTGCAGCAGGAAGGAAACATCATTCATGACTCAGAAGAAGCCCAAGGAACCCAGAATTTGCTCAAGAACATACAACTGAAATGAATATTGCAGGAACAGGATATGTAATTAAGAAATCCCAGGGTAAGAATGTAACATCATTTCCTTTCATCACTTAGCCCACCACACACTTAACCTTGGACCTCTCCAGCCTGCAGCTTCCTTGTGCAGAATTGAGAATGAGGATGGCTGACAGCTCACTGAGGTCTCCATCCCTTGCTGTGGAACTGCAGTGTTCCACACAAGTTCACTTGAGCTGTGAACAAAATTTTAAAAAATCTATTTGTTTATGAGAAGTTTCTCCATACTTAGAGGCACAAGGTGTAGATAGGAGTGTAGGTTACAATGAATAATGAATAGCTGTCCAAACCAGCTCACATCAAAATGCTGGCTCTTACTACTCTTCAGGTTTAATACAGCAGTTTCCAGGATTTTGGTTTTTATGGTTATACAGTTTCTTGAAACAATTTCATCTAGCCTGTCACTTGCAGCCTACATTTCCTTTACCATTTTATTGTTCTACCTAGAAAACCTAACTTCAGCTAAAAGCACAAGTTAGTGTATGATCTTTAGTGCCATCACAGAAACAATTCTGCCCAGATGAACATAAAAAGGGTCCTTTGTCATTATCTTGTCCAGTGGGTACCACGGTATAGCCAGGCTTTGTAAGCTCATTGTAACAATTAATTCCAGTAAACTCTTCAGAAAAAAATTAATTATATGGTCAAATTGTCTCCAGCAGGACAGTACCACCATCAGGAGAACAAAAAGTCAAAGACAACTTTAATAAAACAGAAATTACTGTCAGTCAACCAAAAATATCCTGGTATGACTCAGTCTCTTAAAAGGGAGTGTAACCATGATTTAATAGTTTACAGTAGGTACACATAATAAAATCTGCAAAAAAATAGATTATGAATTGTATCTTTATTTACACTACTTCTCAAAACACTCAATACTCAAAGATATAAGTAAATATCATTAACATGGCCAGACTGCACAATGACTTTTAAAATAAAGGAATGATGTCATTCCTGAAACAAGGTAAATTTTATGCTGCAGTTTGCTTTCAGTTGTAAATGAAAAAGGAATTGAAACAAATATTTTTATAACTGTACAATACACATTTTAAAGAAATCCTGTGCTCAGATACACATAGAAACAAATTATTTCATGGAAAGCAAATTTGTGTTGCATAAATGAGTGCTGACTGTTTTCCTGGCAAACACAGTAAATATTTAGGAAGCTAGAAAGAAAAGTATTTTTCTCCTGTTCTTTTAAATAAGAAGCCTGATAATAATGATAGAGAAATACAAAACATGTCATCACCTTTCAGTTCAAGCCTCAGGGTGATTAGGATCTATTTTTATTGTGACTTAAAGCTTCATTTTTGTGTATGCCACAAATTTCAAATGAAGCCCAGTGAGAGACTGGAGAAAGGCTATAAAAATACAACCCTCATCCTGAGCATTTCAAGCCTAAAATTGCTATTTGTTTTTAATTTGATCTTTTGAGACACTGGGTGTTCTGGCTAATTAAAGGGAATGAGATACCTTGACAGATTTATTGAGTTATATCCTTCTCAAAGGATGGTTTTGCTGGTTATGATGCAATTCACAGTCCAATACATTAAGGATATCAAAACTGCTTTTATCACTGCTTCATCTTACAGTGGGAGCTCAATTTTTGTTGAGCTGCATTACTTCCCCTGATTGCTTAAACCAGCTCTGGAAAGCACAGGCACAGGAAGAAATTGATGCAGACAACGCAAAAAATCCAAGGAAAAACCAATATGTAAAACCTAAATTAAACAATTTTATTCAAAATGAAAGCTGACCTTTAATATAATCTAGTTCTTAAAAATTTATATGATCTGTGACTAGTTTTGTTCCTTTGTCCCCTTTGAATCTTACACTAACCACAAAGGGTTAGATCCGCTAAAGGCTTTTATCTAAAAATTCGTTCAGCCATCCAATCCTCCTGCCTTTTTACTAGGAAAACGAAGACCCCTTCCAAAGACTATAATTTATTTATGACCTAACAAGACATTTCACTGTGCCTCAGAGCACTTCTCTCATAAATAATATGGGATTAAATGATTCTTATGCTGAATCTCAGACTGTTCAAAACATAAGGGAACACTTAAAGCTGTCTGTTGACTTCCACAATACTGTCAAATTTTTGAAGACTTGTGTCAGTGCAACAATTAAAGGACACAGGTGGAGCTGAAGAACCCCTGGAGATCACTCCAGCTGAGGAGTTCTCAAAGCTCTGAAATGGCATCAACTCACCTGAAAGTGAGATACCCCAGTGCCAATCTCAGCCCAAACTCCTCTGTAGCCATGATATTTTATGAAAAATCCTTTCCTTGGGATTTTTTGTCCTGAGAAGCTGAGAGGCCTCAGGAACAAAATGTAAACAATGATTATCTGCTGCTGTGGAATGCAACAGGTGCATCTGTGATTGATCCATGTGGTTGTTTCTAATTAATGGCCAACCACAGTTCAGCTGGCTCAGACTGTCTTGTTCAGCACAAGATTTTATTATCATCCCATTCTCTGCTTTCTTCTGATGAAATCCTTTCTTCTATTCTTTTAGTATAGTTTTAATATGATATATATAATAAAATAATAAATTAGCCTTCTGAAACATGGAGTCAACATTCTCGTCTGTCTCTTCCTGGGACCCCTGTGAGCACCACCCCACTCCTCCAACTGGTTTGTCATTCCTTGCCCTCAGGCGAGGTCAGGGCAGCTCCAATCCTGCTGCAGGGCTGCTGTGGAGCCCTGCCTGCTGTCACACAGCTCCCTGGGAGCAGAGCAGCCCACACCCTGCTCTGCCCTGGCCCAGCAGCTCATCCATGGGCTGCTGCTGCTGCTGCCACATGATGCACTCCCAGGGAGCAGAGACAGGTTGTAAGCTCAATTGTTTTAGCTCAGTTTTAATACATTAATGACCCGGTAAGTTTAAAACCAAACAGTAGCAAGCTGCACTCTGGAGAGCTCACCTTGAATGGGAAACCTCCCTCCAGCCCAGTGTATACAGAAACTAACAGCCTGCTTTTGCTGCAAAGCAAGTCTCAGCACTGCTGTCATCTATGGATTTGCCAGTAGAAGTAAGTTTTTTTCTTAATCTGAGACTAGGACTAGTCAAGGAAAAAAAAAAATATTTTTAAGTGAAGTTTATAATGTCATTTATTTTTCTGTCAGCATTCTTTGCTAAATTTAGCTCTTTCCAGCAATTTGAGCTCATGGGGGTATGTTTTATTTCTAAAAACAAAGATGCTTTCCTTGGCAGGTAAGATTTTCAAGTTCTTGCAGGTTTACTTTAAACCAATTTTAGTTTCCTAGATACATATTAATATTGTGAGAATGCTCTTTCAGTTGCAGAGAGGGAATTGCAAATACAGCTGCATATAAATTACAACAGTGGGTGACAGATTTCACACATTGGCCATAACCAAAATGTTAAGTTTTGTTGTTTTTCTAGCCCAAGAATCATATAAACATAATCATCTTATTTAGAAATTATGATTATTTCATGTGTTGGGTCCGAAAAACCAGAAAAGCATGGAATGTAAGGGAAAAGCATGAGAGTTGTAGCTGCCTGTGTGTTAATTCCCAGTGACCAAACCATGGAGCACATTCAGATTAGACTCAGGCTGTAGAAGGGCAACTAAAATAATTCACAGTTTAAAAACTGGTTAATAAACACTTCAGCTATATCATAGTACTGTATCATATACTATGATACACTTCAGTTATATCCACAGCACTGATGCATCAATTAATCAAAGTAAAAAAATGTGCAGATGCCTTCCAAAACAATAATTAAAGCTGTTTTTCTTCCTTTTTTTGTGTGTTTGGTTTTCTAAGCAGATTTCATTTTGATGGAACCTTTAGAAATAAACTGTGGGATATGAGGTTATAATAAAACCTCAGGAAAAACAAAGACATGAGACTATAACAGCATAGGACAGATAAGGTAATGACATGCTGGGGAAAAGTATTATATGAATGCTTCAGATTAGATTAACTCAATGCCTTATATAACCTGGAATTGTGATGGATTAAAGTTCCAGTTTGAGAAAAGAAAATCCATCTGGAAGCATTTTGCTCCTTTCCCAAGGAGTACAGCAATTATGACATAGAAGAAATTAAAAAGCCTACAGAGACTGAAAATATTTATAATGAAATATCAGTTATCCCATTATTTGGGTAATTAGGTTAAAGGAACTAGAGGAAGATGCTGATATTGAAATTTTAGACTTGCATTTTATAGGTGTTCAAGGAACAAATAGAGTTACAGGAAGAGAAGTTTCTGGTTAAGGCTCCAGACTTAGTTCAAAATGGTGTGGAGAAAAGTAAAGTGATGCAGTAATTAAACATCCTCCAATTTAGCATCTTCATGAGTGTAACAATGTCCCAAAATAAGCTTAAAGTCTTCTTCTCCAAAGGAAAGCTACATGAGAACACTAAGGTTTGTTGGAATTAAACCCAGGGATCAAATCTTTGCAAGGGGGTGGAGACAGTTGAAAGGCACTGCTGTGAAAGTTTGGAATAAATGCATGCAGGTAAGACTTGAGAAAGGTCAAAATAAACCCAGGAGGATCCTTTTTTTCATGTAACTGAAAACTCTTCCTTACTTTGCTATATGGAAGTTTATTCAGTAGAGCAGACTAAGTACAAATCTAATTGTGAAAGGATTAAAGAGGAAAAATACAGTAATCTCAGTAATGTCAAGAAATAGATAATTAGAAAGAGTTTAAAGACATGTTTTGTCTACCTTTTCTGAGGAAGCAGCAAGCTAGAACTAGGTGCAAAGCATAAAAATTTTAGAAAATTGCATCACTCTTGTTTTTTTGCTCTGATGCCATTTGAACTGATTCACAGAATTTTAACTGTTCTATAAATCTCCATTCCTTGCTAAAGGGTTCAAAAATCTATTTTTGTATATTCACCACTTAGTTAAACTGTTGTTCAAATTCTGAAGGACCCTACTTACACTGAAAATGGGTAAGACCTTTAGATAAAGCAAGTGGCATAAACAATGAGGTGCTCTGGCTTATCATGTTCCACCTGTAAAACACACATATTTTGGAGTCAGATCACTTCAATTTGTTAATTGAAGTAATCTGACTCCAACAGAAAGCTCAAAATTTTCTGTTCTAATCAAAGAACTTGAAACTTCAAATTAACTGCCTATAAAGCTTGGCAATTTCACCAATCCTGAACCAGAGGTCCATTAATTTAGAGAAGAATGTTATCTCTCTACCCTTACACACCTCAAAACCCAGCTCATTAGAGAAGCCTTTATTCAGGACGAAAAAGACCTGGCAAGAAAAAGAAAATAGTGCATCCCTAGCAGAAATGTGAAAATTAACACTAACCCAAGCAAAAAATATCCACACAATGGCAAATACCATTTTCCCCCCTTTCAGTTTGCATCCCCATTTGCAGGTCAGGAATCAGAGAGAAAGAGCCAGTCCCAGCACTGCACCACAAACATAGCCTGCCCCATAAATCAAAACTTGTCTCCTAAGCAGAGGCAAAAAGCTTCCTCCACAGTGCCTGTCAATGCTGCCTATAGATTACTGATGGCTTCCAGAGTCTCCCTTGCACCATGCAAATGTGTCACAATAATCATCAGGAACAGAGCCATTGAGAGGAACCAGGCATCTCTGATGCCCCTGCATCTTCTCCTTCCCCCCTCTGGGTAGGGAGAGAAGGAAGGGGAACAGGAGGCTTTTTCACTTCTACCTCTTAAGTCCAATTTAGCCTAATATATTGTTAGGATTATTGCAAAAAAAAATTATTTTAGTTTATGAAAAACCTGTCTTAAACTATGAACTATGTCTCCCTTAAGAATCAAAAGCATACAATACAGTATTACAGTGAAAACAGGACCTCAGAATCCACAGAGTTCACAGCCCTGACCCATTCACACATCTCACTTTAATGGAAACAACTGCTTTTGGAACTCCCAAATATTTCCTTTCCCTGGGAGATTAAAGCTCATTTTGACACTAAGTTAAGGCCAGACACATCACCTTTTACAATATGCACTGTGCCCCAAACCTCTGAGTGCAGAAAAGCAGCATGGGACACAGAGGACCCCTCTTGCACAAATCAGTCATCTCTTATTTCTATAGGGAAACAAAACAAAAGCCATTATTCCACTGAAGCTGTCTAGGGTGTTCAGAGCCGCATGATGAATCTCTGAGTAATTTCTTTGGAAGATGGAATAATTTCTTTTAGCATTGACTGAAAGTGAACCAGTCCACTTTGGACTGATACAAATGAGGACTAGGAATTAATTCTGTTTGGCCAAGTTTTTCTTCTACCAATCACCAGAAAGGGTTTGGTACAAAAACCTAATGACATCTTAAAATCTGTGAATTACTAATAATCGATTTAAAGATGTTTCATCTACTGCTCTCAAACAAGAGGTTGCATGAGGAATGAAGGTGTTACCATATTGCAAAATTTCCACAGAGTTCTTTTCACTTGGAACTTCACTACTTACACTGAACATTAATTCACTTCATAAAAGCTGAGAAAGGAATTCAAAACAATTTGGATCTTGCAAATAGTTTCCCAACATTGAAAGAAATGGATATTTCCATCCAGCTTGCACTGTGTTGGGAAGAGAAATTATGTAGTAATTAGAAATTTCACAGAACATGGAGGCAAAGAGGAATGGGAAAAACTCGGAGAACTAAATGAAAACATTAAAAATAACATGGACCGGCAGCAAAATGAAGGGAAAGCATTGAGTCCATCTTAGTTGTGAAAACTTCAGACCAATTTGAAAAGTGACACAACAGCGATGCACTGGCCTCAGGGTATCAGACAAAGTTCCAAAGACTGTGTTGTTTGCTTTGCAAAGGGTTTCAACATTGAGTTTGCAGCGTGGCCAAAGCGAGCTGGCCCTGGGTTGCCAAAGCCCTGCTTGCAGCAGAGCCTGGGGGGCTCAGCACCAATCCCTCCTGCTGTGGCCACCTGCCACAGCTCCCACCGGGATGGAGCAGGAGCTCCTTGCTCTGCACTGGCCATGGCATGGCTTATGGAGCCAATGCCAGCCACTGGGAGGGATTACTGCTAATAAACTACAACCTCCTCATTTGCATGAGGGCTTATGGAATAAATCCCAGGAGCTCAGCCAACAGTGTGACAAAACTGTCCTAGCATACACCAGGTCTTTGTTGTCCTTTACAACCTAACCTCCTCTGCTTTCCACAAATATCTATCACAAATCAATCCTAGAGCAAACACATTCTCCCTTTTCAATTTCTTCAAGTTCACTCTCAAAATAGGGATTTAATCAAAAGAATAATTTTAAGAATCCTCCAAAGGCAAGAAATTTCTGAACTTAACTGCACCATACGAGGAAGATTAATTCCATACTATTGATCTTATAAGAGCTCTTTTAATAATGCTACAAATTATATGTTAATGCAAAGTTCAAATGTCCATTATATGTCTGGAAGAATTGTGATAATAAAGATGAATATGAGGACTACAGTCTAAAAGCACTTAAATAGAAGCCTGGTAATTTCCATTTTGAGAGGTGTGGGTTTTTCCTAAACTTTAGCAACAAATGAAAGAAAAATCCAATAACAGCAATGAAATAATTCCAGAAATAATAATTTTTTTAAAAAGGCTTGTTTTCTGAGATTTCTTACCACAAATTTTGGGAAAAATCACTGTCATATTCCAACCCTCATAGTAACTCTCACTAAAGATAAACAATATGAAGGGCATCTACTCCCCAGTTCCTTTTTTAGGTCTGGTACTGTACAGGCATATTACACCCAAACAAAATATACAATTCACTCTATTTAAGGTGCTTATTCATGAGCAGACTCAGCCAGAGGAGAAAAAAATTCATATCTGAAAGTAGGTAGGGAAGTTTAATTACTTTCTTCAGGGAAAGGTGAAGAAGAAGGAAGAGCAAGATAAATTGGAGAGCTTCATAATAAATTTTAAAGGCACTACATTTTAATCCTTGAAACCACAGTTTTTCAGATTTCACTGAAATTCCTGACCAAACACTGTTCTCACTTCCAGAACTTGGTAGCACTTAGACTTGAGCTCTAAATGATTTAATACTTGAGATTGTGCATGAGAAATTAGTTTTACCTGTATTTTCTACTGGTTTTTCTATGCAAATAATGGTATTTGATTTTTTTTCAGAGCATCTTTATGCAGGTAGTCAGGAAGAATTTAACTTAGATACCTAGAAAAGAATGAAAAATTATCTTCATCAATCTGCCAGAGAAGAGAAATTGGAATTGTTACAGCTTAAAATTTTATGCAGGTTTTATTAGACTCTGTAGAAGCTTCTCAATAAAATTGATTGCTTTCCACCTACAATGGCTGGAGACACAATCCAGAAGGTGAAGCTATCATTCAGCTCTTATTGGCATTTTACATATTCAGGCTTTTTGCTCTTTGGTTACAGAGTCAGATAGGAGTGTGTGCATAAATGAGCAGCTCAGGAAAGCAAAGCTGTATTTTCCCCACAGTCCCTGAAGGGCATATTGTGTCAGGAGGATTCAGAAGAGAACTATGGTCAGTCTCCATGCACTTCATAACATTTGAGCCATGTGGAGCGAAAATCTATCCCAAATCAGCCAGCAACTGAAAGGCAATTTCTAATGCCATGTTATTATAACCTGCTTCAAACACCTGATAAAACATTGGGTTTATTGCTAATCATATCTCCAGTGATGCCACATTTCCAATGTAAAGAAACAAGCATAGTTAGTAATCATGCACTGTCCTTAAAATCTTTGCACTATCCTTTAATTTCTGGTCCCTATCCAATACTCAGATTAACTAACACCTTTACGAGCTTTAGTTCAATTATTAAAATTTATGAATACATAAGGATGCTTATTTCAAATTTGACTCTACAATCTCAAGTATAATTTTAACAAAACCAGTTAGTTCATTAAATCTTTATTGCCCAGAATTTTCCATCAGCTGAGCCCATGATGTTTTAGTCCTTCCCTAAAACACTGAAAGATCTGGATATCTTTTAGCAGAGAGCATTTACTGCTTTACAGATGGACAATGGCTAATGCAAGCATTGTGTAAATGCATTATTACTCATGGATATGAGCTTGGCTTTTTAATTGGTGTATACCTCTCCTCCATCTGCCTGCCTTTGCTTTTTCCACCCAGATAGAAAAATAGTTTTTATTTAGTTACATCTTTTATTGTTTTACTGACATTTTCCCATGCCATCCTTTAAAAATAGGAACAAACAATAACACTCTTTGCTGGCTTTTGGACACCTCATTTACTCAAAGCCTAATTTGCTGCAGTTTGTTGAAGTCCATGAAAACAAGACATTTTGTGAAAGCTAATCAAGTGCTGATCTGCTTTGTGCTTCAAGAATAATTTATTCTTCTTAGCTAGATAAACTTCTTATTTCTTAAACCATCAGATTAACATATTAATTGCATAATTGCTGCACTTCTACAGGGCTTAATTCTGCCAGAGAAAAGAGAGACTCACTAGGAAGGAGTTTATCTATTTCAGAGACTTTCAGGCCTCATGCAGGGATCTGTAGAAACTGACAAGTTTAATTTTAACAAATTAATTGGTATGGCATAGCAGATTGCTGTTGTGCTATTCTGTTCTAATTTAGCTGACACTTCCCAATGGTCAGTGTGCCCTGTATTTCAGATTTCAGTGAGGTAGGACAAGCTCCCTCCTGTTACTAGAGATCTCTTCTATGGACCTGGTCTCACATTTACATGAGAGAAATCTTTCTGATTTCCATGAAAACAGAGAGAAAAAGACAAAAATGGCTCCAAGCAAACACAGTACAAGAGAAAATGTTCTGACATTTAATAGTGTCTCCAGCCATTCCCATGTAAATCAGTACCCTCAATATATCATCTGTGCATAACTAAAGAATTTCCAATATCATTGGCTCTTTCAAATATTTCACTGAATAATTTTAGAGGTTAATTACTTTGATGGGGAAATAAGTTCTTTATCTCTGCCTGGTGAAGGTTGGGGTTTGCAAGGTATTGATAAAATTCAACTGTTTAAAAAAAAAGTAATAGGCCTCATCAATTTTCCATGTCTCTAGCCAGAGCTTTATGTCATGAAAATAAATATATGCATTAAATAAAAGTATTAATAAATATATCTATTAAATATAATATCCAATGGCTATTTCAAAGGAAAGCACATTTCTTAGTAGCCATGCGTAAAAACAGATGAGATTTTATTTAATTTGATTTGGATGTTTTAAGTTGAACCATTTCTTAATGTTTATTGCATGAAAGAAGTGAGAACAGTACATTTTGATATTTCACTTCTGCTCCTCCTTTAAGCTGGAGATAAAAATTGGATGTTATTCTTAGAAATAGAAGAATCCAGAGGAACCACTGAGGTTTCCTGTATTTCAGGTACTCATGGCAAAAAGAAGCAAGTGACAGGTAAGAGAGGAAGGGTTGGAAACCTCAGAAAAAGTTTCAACTTCTGCTTTTCCTCTATTTTTTTTTCTCCCCAGCCACAGCTCTTTGAGACTTCATGATTAGGCATTCAGGCTGCTGCACCATTCACTAGCTAGGTACAACATTTACATTTCATTTTCTCTTATCAGAATCAGACTAAATAATTACTTCTGTGTGTCTGGTTCTGGTTGCAAGGAGCTTGGTCTGGCTGTGAGCTGGCTGATGAACCTGCCTGGGCACTGGGCAGAGGTTTCAGAAAGCCTTTCCTGTGTGATTTAGAAGCCCCAGTTTGTGAACTAAGATTTTTAACTGGTATTCATGTAAATATTTTTCTTCCTGAAAATTAAACACTGAAAGAAAGAGTAAAAAAGGTTTGGGGTTTTTCATTCAATCATCATTCAATTAATGAGAACTGAGATCATGGAACAAAATGTTCCATCTTCTTTTCAGGGAAGAATTCTAAACACCCATAATAAACAGTCGTTATAATTTCTTATTCAAGATACAATTCTACAAGGACTTAACTACATGCTGTACTTTGTAAGATAAAGAGGCTCCACTAAAGCACTGATTAATAGAGAGCTAAAGTCTGAGGGAAAATCCTGGTATGGAAGAAAATGAACTTTTTAATTTACTATTAAGAGTTTTGCCAGAATCCCCAACTTCAATGTATATGTTTATATAACAGTTTAAAATTAAATATTCAATCTCTAACCTGAAAACGGCATATGAATGCCAGAAATCCATCAAATAGCACCCAAATGTCCTGAAAGCCCATGCCTTAAAAATAGTTGGAGAATGAACATAGAGCAGAAGGAAGTTTTCTGTGGAGTATTTGAGAACTCTGTACACCAGTGACATTGAGCAAAGGTATAAATATCTGCATCAGTAACAAATGGTTTGTACTGCCAGTAGCTGGAGGAATGTAAAGAAAGGAACTATACAAGCCATTCCTCTGTAGTACTCCACCAAGAACAGAAAAAGTTACTGAAAAGAGTAGAAAAGTGTTTAGAGAGTTTCTGACATTTAATTGTCTTCAGAGAAGAGTAGTGAACATTTCTGCAGACATTTGTCACAGATCCTACTTGTTTGGCAGGGAAAGAATTCATCAATACTAAATATAACTCAGCACAATGACACTCATTTTAGCTAATTTTGAAAGCAATCCTAGTCTGCATCTACATTCATAGCTTTGGAAGAAATTCCAAAAAACAAAAGCTTCCTTTATATGACAGATAGTGAAAAAATATATATGCTACTCACCCATCTGCAGCATAAATGTAGATAACTGGAAGGGACTTTAAAATAGGCATTTTTAAAATGTAACAGTGTCTGATTCGCAAAGCTATATTCAAAGGTCAGAAATAATGAGTGTCTTGCAATAAAATCATGCAGGTGATGTGACACAGACAGTCATGTTACAAGTTTTACTAGCAGCTGACCATTATTGTTCTAGAGAAACAGCCATGTATTCAAATATACCTTATTGTCAGATAAAATGTGCTGCTAGGTTGTACAGCAGGGCAATGAATAAACAAAACAAAAAGCATGAGCAGAGTCCTGGCTTCAAAAGAATGACTCAGTGGGATACAAAGAAGTAAAACATGGAAGTGAAATGAACTGGAACAGAATCTATTTGCATTAGGGATTGAACACAGTGGGAAGGTGAGCAGCATTCCACTGTACAATAGCAAAATAAGTTAAATACCCCAGCAATGGCTTCATGTCCCATAAATGAGCTTTCACTGTTGTTAAAACTTCAGTCACAAGTTTTTTCACCAAAACTTTTTTAAAAAGAAACTCCTTGTGTGCATCTCTATTTTCAAGTCATGACACAGTTTTAAGTATGCTCAAGTGCTATAGACAAGTTGTGAGATCTTATGGCTTTTCAATTATGGATTTCCTTTGAAAATTTTTTAGGAGACCCAGTATTGTATTTTCACTGTCTAATAAATTTCTTCTTTTCAAAGTCTGTGCACGTGGAGAATCAATTCACACTTCGGAACAAAGAAACTCTTAAGAAGAGGTCTTAAAAGGTAGAGTTTGTTTAAATGCTATGTCATTTGCACAGACTTAAAAGAATGAAAAATATTTTACCTTAAAAATGAATGGTAATTTATAACTAACACAGCATGCTGAAAAAAAAAATAAAAATTCCCATTTTTTAGCTAAATGTTATGCCATATATTTTATTGAAAGTGTGTCTTCTGTTCTGGTCTCTTCATTCTGTGTTACTCCTAACATAAAATGTGCTCATCTTATTGGTGATCAGAATTTTAAGCCCATCTGGGAGACTGAAACTGTTGGAAATTCAACATTGAATTCAACACGTGGAGGTGAAATGTGAACTTCACCTTTCCTCAGAAAGGAGGAGACATGGAGGACATTTTTCATCTTCCACCCTGAGTGAGATCTATGTAGAACCTAAATGCTGTATGACTTGACTTCTCTAAGAGAGAAATTTCCCTGAAGAAAAGATCTGTGGAATAAGGATGCCATTTGTTTACAGGCTTATCAGGAAAAAACTAAATCTGGAGAGACCAACTGTCCCCTGATATTTTGAGTATTTCACATGTTTGACATCATTCCTGGTACAGCACCACCTACCTCACTTGGCATCTATAAATGTGAGAAAATGTACAAAAAGAATTGTATTTATTTGGAGTACAGGAAACAAACCTGTAGGAATAAAATCCAGGGCCCTTTATCTACTCTGATTGACTAACTATAAAACTAATATGTCAAAAAGGGAGCACACATTCGGTACCACAAGAAAAAACTCCCTGGGAAATCCGATCAGTGTGCAAACCCAGGATTTTCATGGGAATGGGCTGTGCCAAATCACCTCAGACACATGTGGTGTTACCTTAAAATCCATGGTAAATCCAAATTTCAATGTCACCCTTAAAAAAAAAAAAAAAAAAAAAAAAACCCCAGACAGGTTTCATAGTGATTTATAGATCCAAAGATCAAGCCAGAAAAGAAAAGATTTTACATGAAACTGGCATGGGAGAATGATGAAGTCTTAATGGACAAATAAAATGAGTTTAATTAATTCAAATGCTGTTACAATGTGCGCTCAGCTAAGGAAGTATTTGAAATTTTATGAGCTCTTAAATAGAACCAAGCATTACTATAATGCCCAGTAGAAGCTGTCCCTCACCTTCTAAAAATTAAATACTTTGTAAGGAAAGATAAGGTTTCTCATGAGGCCAGTCCAAGCATGGGAAATTGCCTGCTTAGGAAATTAAGAATCACCTGCCTTGGTGATCACAATTTCCCTGGAAAACACATCAAAGTAAAGGTCTTATGACCAAAATCAATTACTGGAAGATGTAACTTCAAAACAAAGATACTCCACTTCATCTGCTGCACCCTCTTAGAGGAAAGGATTGGAATGTTATGACTACCATAAAATAACACAACATACCCTGAAAGCTGCTCAGGACATACACATATGTCCTACTCCGTACACCTGGTATAAAATACTAAACAACTCATGGGACTGATCAAAGTTACATGATTGTGTATTAAAATTCCACAGTTACAATTAATAAGGAAAAACATTACATTTGCTACTGCTTCTTCAGCAGATGGTCTATGCCCAACTCAGCAGGTCTTATGCAGTTCACAATTCCTCTCACAATCCATTTTTCCCTTCCTGCAAAAGGACTACACTTTCATTAGTGTTTACTTTAAAGCTCAGATATCCAGCTGAGAATGAAGCAGCCCATGGAGAGCCTGTTCACCGTGAAGTGACGTCACATTAGAGCAAAGAATCAGAACAGTGAGGACGTACTTCCTTCTCCCACCTTTCTGTATCTAAGCAGCAGGTTGTGTGAAAACGAGAAGAGAAGAAAGGCTGACCCTCTCCTGCTTGACCCTGACACATGCAGGCATAGTTGTCACATACAGGAGAGTTGCTGTTCTCCGCTGTTCCTCAGAAATGGCAGAAAGTGAACTCACTGGACAAGTCCAAAGACAGATGTAACCTGCCATGCCCCTGCACAGAGCTTACAGGAAAGCCACTGTCTCCAATTACCGTGGATTTTATCCAGTTGTATGCTCAAAGGACTGTTTTGAAGGATTTTCTCAAACTATTTACATAAAGTCAATTAAACTGTCTTTTAAAATAAATAGTTCAAAATTGACATTTTCCAACAGCCCTTCATGATTTTGCAATATTACCTTCTCATGCTGCAGTATATGCCAGAAAATTGGTTTACCATAATTAAACAGTGTATTTACTGTACTACTGAGTGTGAGGGATAGGATGGGCACACGCTTCAGAGCTGCTGAAACATAAAGTATCCAAGGTCAAATGTCAGCATTTAAGTTTTAACTGAGGAACAGAAATGCTGGTGGAAAATGCATTATTTTCAGCAGTGGCACGACAGCTGAAAATATCCATGTTGTTGTCTTTTTAGAAATTCTTTTATTTATTTATAATATGGAATCTCCAAGTCCATCATCATTAAGTTTCCATTTGCACAGCATTCTGCCCAATGTTTCTAGCTCTTTTTAATGCACCTCCATATTGGGCTGAAACAAAGTTCTACAGGAGTGTCCAATTTTTTTCAATTATCTGCAGTATGATGCCAGATTTGTTATGTGCCACCTCATTTCATTTACTGCTATTTACTGTCCTCCAGCTGTCAGCATCAATGTTTATTTTCTACCTGCTTGCTGCCAAGCTGCATTTCTAGAGCTGTTATGCATCTACATTTCACCCACACTGCTCTTTTCATCACTATTTGTAGCACCATCTATAAATATGAAATCCAACCTTCAAATGTCAGGCAGTTATCCACAAAAGGGTACCCAAATCACTAAATGCAGGGTTCTCCACTCATCTCTTCAGAGATTTGATTTACTTTGACATGCCATGCAAATAATATCCAAGTACACACTGAAATTAATGTGCAAAAGAAAACATTTACTCTGTTCCCTCAGCCAGGCTTCAGCAGTAAACATGATTGTCACCAACATTATGTTGTTTTGTCCCTTGCTTTCCTCAAAGAGAGTTGAACTTTTAGTATTCCCAAAATAAACAACCACTCAACAACCTACAGTCATAATATTTACTTGTTTAACACTTTAAAACATCAGCATGCCATGCTTAGAATACTGAAAGCAATTCAGAACATTAAACAATAACAAATCACTGCTGCCTTCAAGCAAAAATTTAAAAAAACCCAAACAGTTAAACATAATTGCTATGTATTCTGTTGCAAATTGCACACTGACAACAGAGGTGAGAAAGCCTCATAGAGCTCAGATTTTGAATCCTATGTGTTTCACTGAGGCCTGAAATTTATCATGGATTAATTAAACATGAAAACAATCAAAGTAACCCAGGCCTTGAGTCTCATTCAAAAATAGTCACATCTCCTCTAAAATGCCCTTGCCCTGGTGCATTGCACATTTGCAAGGCTGGGGACACTGGTGGCTGGAGAACACAGCAGATAGAGCTGCACAAAGCATTTATTGCAGGAACGGGCAGCATGGAAAAAAGCAGACCTGATTCTGGACAAACAAGGCCTCTCTCATGTGTGAAATCACTCAAATGATCTTTCACAATTGAAGGAAATATTTTCTTCCCCTAATACTTGTCAGCCTTTATTAAGACATTATTTTCATCAGAAGTGCTTGAATTGCATGTGTCTGACACATTAATTTATCTGTAAAGGTCAGAGCAACACCAGGCCCAGAGGAGGCCTGGCTGGCAAGGGGATTTCTTCTGCACAGGAGCACAAAAACACAACACAGATTATTTTATTTTGGACTGCATGGCAACAGGGAACAGCACAGCAGCTTCTGCACAAGTTTTGGGAAAAGATGTCTTTTCAACACAATTATACATTGATTTCAATTCATATTTGAAGAGACTGTGTCTGTTTGACCTCAAGGTTGCATTGCTTCAGGAGTCTGCTATCCATGCAACTTGGGAATATCTATGAGAAATGATGTAATAAAGGAAACGAAAAAAAAAAAGACTGAAAAATGCCAGATGAAAACACAGGTCAAGGATCAAAGAAAATTACCCAGTGCATTTTTTTTCTTGATCCTATATTAGAAGTATTATCTGTTTTAATATCATACACCTTTTAACACTAATATTACAGATTCTATAACTCTGAAGAAAATACACATTTGAGTCGAAACTGAAATTAAACTATGCCTACTTTATTTTTTTCCCTTACTTTAAGAGATTTATTATTATTCCCATAGTAAACACTCCTTCCAAACATAAGATATTTTGAGGTGTCCAGTAAGGTAAGAAGCTTTTTTTAACACAATATATCAACAATAATCTGATATTGCAGCAGATTTGAACTATCTCTGTCACTTTATTTTGAAGGTGATCCTGTTAGACTAATTTCATCTTGGAAAAGCAGTGACATTCTTGCAACAAAGTTTGTGATCCACAGCTTAATGTAGCTAATAGCCACATGAAGGTGAAATACTGGGAAAAAAAATATTCAGATGTGCTGCTAGCACTCCTGAAATCACTGTGGACAGTTTACTGATTATAGATCTGGAAGACTGCTCCTGTGAGGGAATACTAGTCCTAGGTTCTATGACAATTAATTTTCTAAAGCCTTTATAGGCCAATTGATAAGATAAACTACAGAAACATAGTGAGAGGTTTATTATATTCATCATAGCTGATGCACTTGTTTGTATTGTTAAGGAATATAATAGGGGTTTTATAGGGCTTCTGTAATTTTAGCATTTCTACCCCCTAGTGCTCCTCTTAAATGCTTTAATTGTCTAATTTGACAAGTTATATTGATTAATAATGGCTGCCCTGCTTCTGTAAAGAGACAAATTAACCTGATTGCAATCCAGCAGTGAATGCAAGTGATGCTTTTATACACAATACACGTGGCTTCAGTCCTGAAACACCTCTGCCAGGGCAGGGGGATCACTCACTTTAAACCTCAAAAATTCACATGGATTTTATGTTACATTAGATTAGAGTGCAATTTTAGCATCTTTGAGACAACATTTTATCCCAGGTTCTAATTATGACCTTAACCCTTTGAGAACAGTGGGGCCCACAGTGCTCTGCGAGGCACTGTCACTTGCCCACACTGGATGACAGAAAATTCTCTCCATTTCAGTCTTTGGCAGGCTGTAAAATGGGGATAGATGGTGCTTACACAGCACTCAAATTCTCAGTCACAGATATCAAAGTGTTTATATACCTGCCATGAAATGTGATTGCAAAGAGAAGAAAAAAGAGTAGGAAAAGTTGATAGACATTAATGCATAACATGAAGATTAACAGAGAATAGACTTTATTTGATGGATATGATAGTGTTTTAGATTTGGAAACTGAGCTCACTGCATTATCATAAAGTATAAGATGAAAGATATGTACCCAGATTTGTCTTCTGTTTCTTTGACTTACACAAAAGAACCATTTCTCATGTGGAAATACTATATTTATCAATTTTGTTATTTATTTGAGTGTTTCTTAAGATTATATTATTAATATTGCCTTTTATCTGAACTATGTTGTGACTGAATCAAGAGATTCATCATATGCTTTTCTTGGACAGCATTCTCTTAGTGTTAATAATTTCCCTTTAGGAGTGGACATAGCTGAGGATCATCATTAACTATTGGGGAATTTTATACAGAGAAAAGACTTTGCTTAGGCAAAGGGAGTCTTAAAAACGCCCAAAGCAATGCATCACCTCTAGGGTACCTGCATTTCTTATTGCAAGAGGAACTGAGACAGGAGAGGGAAAAGAGAGCAGGGAAGGAACCATCCAGGGAAGTCTCAACCTTTACACATTTCTGACTCTTCTGTAACTTTAGAAGATTTACAAACCAGCTGAAATTTCAGCTGAGCGCTGCAATTCCTCCCTAAGGCCCCATAAAGGTTGGCTAATATGTGCTCAAATTTAATAGCAGATATTGTCTCCTGTCACTGAGCAACCAAGATATTGCCCCACATATTCACTTAGGTCTGCTGCTTGGGAAAAAAAAAAACCAAAAAAAACTATCAACAGAAAAATACCCAAATCCAAAAACCAGCAATAGAAACAGTGTCTTTTATACAATAACAGTGTCTTCCTAAAGAAAACTAAGGAACCAAACCTGAATATGCTAAGATGATGATTTATCTTGTACAGAAGCAAGAATTTCATAGGGCAAATAGAGATTTCCTCTAGTAAATTACATAAATTAAATGATACTTTAAACACGAACCACCGCCACCCAAAGCCAAAGAAACAAAACCAATTTTGTAAGTTGATTGGTCCCTCAAGTGTACTAAACAGAACAGTTTCAGTATAGAAGATATGACAAAGAAGACATCACACATTACATGTACTTTAGTAAACACAGACATTATTTTCATTAATCTTCTTTTGACTTCTGGGTTTGCTACCAAAATTTTCCAGGCTTGAGGGTTTGCATGCAATCTTTCAATTTTGGAGCAAATGTCTTGAGGGTGAACATCCCTCAATTACATGGCCAAGTTTCAGGAAATGACAGTTTGAAGACAATATTGATTTTTCACAAATTTCTGCGGTGGCAAGACTGAAATGAAAAATTTGAGGTCAGTCTCCCACATATCATTTCCCCCTGGAAGTTATCCTTTTAGAGAAAAAGTAGAATATTCAAGTACAAGGAGCAATAGTTTTAGTAGAGTGTGCCTTACCCCAAGTTCACCTCCACTACTGTAATAAACCGTGTTACATTTCACACCTTTTTGACATGCAAATTCAGTCCTTGTGCAGTTGTAGCCCCTATTTCAGTGTGTCAGAGGGCTGGCTCTGCACTGCACAGTGAGGGGGCCTGCAGGGGATCACAGGGAGCCCTGCAAATAAGTGCAGAGCTGAAGCCTCGAGAGGGCACCTCAGTCAATCACAGTACATCAAAGGGCTTATTCAAAACCTGAACACTCAAAAAAAAAAAAAAAAAAAAAAAATCAGCATCCATTTAGGGAAAAGACCAGAGTGAATTTGCAGATTCTGAAGCTGTAGAGAAACTAAAGGAAGACTGATGTTCTGAGATAACTGAACTCAGTGAGGGCATCAGATATATAAATGTAAAGAGCTCATTATATCTAGAAAGACCACAACACATTCATTCCAGACCTTGTTGGAATAGAGAGTAAAAAAGACTACAGGTCACTCCATCCAATATGAAAAGAGATCATAAGCATGTTGCTAAATATGTAAAGTACAGACCAATCGATTTGTGTGGGGGAGGCTATCCCTGCAAGTTATGTGTGTTCTTCTGTATAATAAAACCTGACTTTGAGGAGCTTTGAAACTCCTCAGTTGCCAGCCTCCAGTGTTGATATGAACTGTGGGAAACTCAATAGACACAAAAATTTGCATAAGCACAACTCTATACCTCTCTGCAAGTGAATTTCTCCTGTAGAGCTCAGCCCATACATTTTCTTCCACACACAAATCAGATCTATAACTAAAGAAAGATTTTTCCATTTCCTGTTCTCACAACAGACGACAGGAGCAATTAGTTCCACGGCAGAGGAGCACCCTGGCAGCACTTTGATTTGTCACAATAAATAAGACTCCTGTAGAGCCCAATATATCAAGTAGATGTCAGTACTGACAAAAAGAGTTAAAGAGCTCCCTCCAGAACAGGGGAGAGTATTTGCATGTTTGGACACCTTTTGTAAGAGTTTTTTCAAGCTTCTAAATGGGGATTTGAATAGGTTAATATTTTCTGACAGAAGAGTTTAAGTCATTACATTGTTGCTTTTAAAAACTCTTTTAACAAGGGATGGTGAACAAGTATTAGGTGTATATGTTAAATTTAACATGCTTATGACTGCATTGGAATGATTGGGAAAAACATACCTTCCGTCTACACAAAGTCAAATTTCCTTTCATTTTGACCTGTCCCTTTCCCACTGTGGCATGTGGGTTGTTCTTTAATTTTTATTTATTCACACATTACAAGTTGTTTGTTTTTGAAGCAAAAGATGGTTTGGGAATCCTTTGTCATCCTGACAAAGACAGCACTTGCAGGAGTTAACACATCTCTACAGTCAGCCATCAAAAGCACTGCTCAAGAAATGGATCACCTGCTAAGTATTGCTCTGAAATTGACAATATTTGCTTTTCTGAATTATAAAGCTATTTGAATTTGTCATTAAACTACTTCCAAGAAAGGCAACTAACTGTTAATTCTTCTGCAGATGCTTTCATAACAAAGTATTTGTATTTCTAGGGTTAGACCTCAACTGTCCATATTGAAACCAATCAATATAGTGAAATGAAATAAAAAAAAATTGACATTTTTAGTGAATTTTAAAAGTGTCACAGTATTAAGGAGTAGATCATCCAGAAGAACAAAGTTGCAACCTAAAGCTCACTAAAAGACTTGAAATGCTCAGAGACCTTTACATCAATCTGGATTTGCACATCTTCTTATATACAATATGATTACTAACTTATGATTAAGAAAAAGATATTTCAGTGCTCTTGAATTCCTTTGGTTTCTATTAGCATTAATAGAAATAAGTACTGCAGGCTAATGCAGCTACTTGTAGCTGCATCTTACTATTGTCACAGGCCACAAACCATAGTTCAGTAAAGTAAGGCAAGTCCTACCCAGAAACTGTTCTAAGGAATGACTGAAACAATTAGAAGGGTAAACCTGATCAAATGTTTTTTAAAAAATAATATCATTTGGAGATAAATGTATAAATGTTTAACTTTGTTGATGGGTAAGAACCTCCATGAGTGATTAGCAGCATGACTCTGTATGACGTTGACTGAAAGGGGATTTACCATTATTCCACTGGAAGGTTCTTGAAAATGAAACAATCAAAACATTTTTGTTTAAATGAAAATTTTTATTGGAAAAAAAAAAAATCACTGTTCTGATGAAATGCAGGATTTTTGTCTGATGCATTTGACTTTGAAGTCTTGGTAACTAAACTTTTTTTCTTTTCCAACTCAACACAGGTCTCTTCTTTTGCTTTGCTTTCCCCATCACCCCCAATATTAAGAAAAACACAGCTCTGACTTTATGGGCAGCTCTATTTCTACATAGATTTAACACACTAACTTTCATAATCATTTCACTTCCATGATTTCAGAAAGTGATCTAGGCATGTAAGCACTGTGACTGTGAATGCAGTGAAAAAAACAAAGTTAGGAAAACTGGTTTTCTAGCCATCATGTTAAAAGAGTTCTCAGACAAGTGAAACAAGACAGCTGACATAAACTGATGGTGCTTTGCTGACTCTCAACCCAGCTGTGTTGATTTGTACACACTGAGCTCCTGACCCATTCTTTCACCAGTCAATACAATTTTACAGCTATTTCTGCCATCCTGATGAGGCAAGACTCCAGTCAAGTTACACTCCATTAAATGCGTGCCATCCATACACAGTCAAACCAAGCCTTCGCAATAAAATGACAATAAACTTAACAGAAGAGATGCCCACTCCATACTGAGGACTAATTAAGTTTGCATAAGCTCCAGGGGGACACAAAATGAACATCTCTGTAGTAACTGCAGCCTTGCTGCTGGTTTTGCACTAAGCTGACACTACTCTTTAAAAGTCAGCTGATGCAAACCAGGTCCCCAGTGCCAAGAGATGGGCACAAGTGCCACCTACTCTCTGCAATGGAGGTTTCCTAAAAGGCTGCACCTTGTTTAGCTTTATCTGTATTGCCAAAGCTTTACCTGTGGGGAAAAAAAAAACCCAGAAAACCATGAATGTGTGGTACAGAAAGGCTCATCTTGGTTATGGATTTCCTAAAGTTCAGCTGGAGCTGCCTCCAGAAAACAGTGTGCACTTAGGCACATGCAGCCAGGGCCTATGAATGCACCAAGCAGGTGGGGGCATAAATGTGGGTGTGTAGGCTTCCCTCAAAGCCCTGTAAGGCAGAAAAGTAGTGCCCTCACTTTGCAAAGGGAAAGTGAGGGGTGGGACAGCTAAAGGACACATTTCTTGTCCTTGTTTTTTGTTCATTTGAGATCTTCTCCCTGGCTGAGCTCAGTATTATAAAAATGAATACAGCTGATTTATCCTCAGCAAGCCAGGCTCCTTGGCAGTGATAATGAGGTCTCCCATTCAGGGTTTTTATGAAAAACCAGTCTTAGTCACTTCTGAGGCCAAAGAGAAGTTGTTGCCACTCCACAGAAAAGAGAGTACACAGGGCTTCACCAGAAATGTCTGCAGTGTTCTGATATATTTCAGCAGATCTCACAGATCTATCACCATTTTGCAAAATTTTCCTTCTAATCAGTATCTTTTCTCTCCCTGGGGAAATGAAAATTCACTCTGGAAACTGAATCAATTTAAAAAAAAAATCTTTTTATACCTTGTAATAAAAGGCAAGGTTTGTCCACTTTTCTAAAGAAACCCACTAAACAAATCTCAACAAAACTATTTATTACCTAAAGTACAGGGAAACAAGCTTTTTAAAAAAGGCTTCACAAATAATTTGCAAGCAGCAAGAGTGACTCAAAAAACCACACATATGCCACTTAAATATACCAAAGACCACCATAATAAAGAGGAATACAATGCAAACAGCAATAAGCATTTACAGTCAGCTTCACACACAAAAAAAGGCAGTGATTTGAGGCTATATAAAGGAAAATTTAATTCAACAGTTACGAGGGCAGATAAATACAGACAAAGAATCATTTAGGAAAACCTTTTTTTTAATCTATCTGCAAATGCTTTAGAGACACATACTTCAAAAAGTTTCAAGTCACCAGTGGAAACTGTGTTAGTTCAAATGCATCAATATACAACATTGGAAAACAAAGCATTTTCAGTCCTAGAGAGAGAGAGACTATATATACTGTAAAAATAAATGAAATAATACTGTTTAGACAGTGTACAAAAAGATCTGGGTAAAGGCAAACTTATACTTGACTACCTAGTTCTCAAAGTCATACAATTATTTCAGAACCAAAGCTGGCTCAGATACACACATGGGAAATTTTGAGAATCTCCACAGAATGTCCAGACCTTGACTCCTCAGACAATGTGACAACAACCAGAAGGAGAAACCAGCTCATCTGGGCACTGTGTGTGTTGGACACCAGCTGTACCTGCCCCCAACTCCATGCCCAGTCCCTGCAGCCCCCAGTCAGGTGCAGTTTAGGTGCTCAGGCCTCCCTGCAGCCTCAGCCTGTTTAACATGAAAACTTAGCCCTGTGGAGTTTTTCAGCCCTTTCCTCCACCCTAACAAAGAGAAGCACACCATGTCCCTCCTGTCTCATCTAATTACTACAACAAGGGTTTGGTGGCCTGTGCAACATGAGCAGAACTAAAGGGACAGTGTGCTGTACACACCAGTGTCTACATTGGCTTAATTCAAGTTGCTGTGCACTGGAAATACAGGAATGCCTCATGCAAGCTCCTCCTTTTTTTGAGGAGCAAGCAACAATGTAGAAGAAATCAATAAAAAAAAGTGCTAAAATTGGAAGCTAATACCACCAAACAAAGCACAGGAGCGTGTGAAGACTTTTTCCTCATTGCTAGAAATTTCACTGCAAAGAAGCAACAACATTACCTGAACCTGCTCTGAAGATGTTGTAGCAGCATATGTTGCAGCTGAGACAGCCATGGTACACAGAGCATCACCACAAAATTCCAGAAGGCTCCAAGCACCAGCCCACACAGAGCAATACCACTTTCAGAAGGCCTCAGGCACCTGCCTTTTCTGGTTTTTAGCCCAGCCTTTTATCCCCCCATGCTGATGCACTGCACCTGTGTGCCCTCTGTTCCCTTTGGTGGTTGCTCAGTGCCCCTGGGCACTCCATGGCTCATCAGCCCCAATAGGAGTCACCTGTCCTGCACAGCTGTAGCTCATTAGGAATCAATCACAGCCCCACCCCAATCACCACAAGCTGTACCCACAAAGAGTTGCCTCATTGAATGAAGTCCTAGAAAATAGGTGTGTCCTGCAGTACTGTAGTTTGCATCTGCTGGGCAAGCCCTGCTGTGCAGGGGGTTAGTGCTGTGCCCTGGTGGGACATGGGACTCAGACTGGAAACACCTGCAGAGAAAGGATTGTAGGTGATTCCAGCGGGCTGAGCAGAGATCACACACTGCTGGCCTTGCCACATTCTCAATTTCTGTAGGGGGGTGGGGGAATAAAAAGCACAACACCACGTTTGCTTAGAAAAACACGTAGCATTTGTATTGTAGTAAGATACACTGAGGCCATGTAGGGATATTTCTTACATGTGTTCAGCCACATTGGTGATAATTTAAACTGCAGTACTTGACAAACAGATGGAGAAGGGCAAGAGACATAAAGGTCCTTTGGTTCATGGATAAAACAAGTGTTTACAGGAAGGCATTTGATCAAGGAGGAGTTTTTTAAAAGAGGATTAAGTCAACTCAAGAACTGGATGGGGAACAATCCAAGTAATAGCAGGTTGTGAAAATGTAAGAACACCATTCATTCTGCACAGAAAGAGACAGGATTTTCATGAGAGAAAAAAATTGCAATCATATTATTAAGACAGCATGGAAAACATATTCACAAGGATCAAATTAAGATTGCACTGATACAGTCATGTTTCAATGATTATTGCAACATCTTACTATTTTTATAATGGAAAAGTGAAAGAAAGATGATTGCAAGGAATAATTGTTGCACTTTTGTTTTGATGTGTATATATCACTGTGAATTTTTATGCATGGTTTAGTATTCCAAGAGAGGAATATTTCTATAATATAACTGTTTTCTTAAATATGTAGATGAGAGAGAACTTTAGCAGATGTTCTAACTAGTCTTATAAATGAGTCACAGAAGTTGTTAGAGCATGAGCTGGGGCTAGGCAGATGATAGCTCATTCCAATATTATATACTGCCAAAAGCAACCCTACCTCCCCCAGTATACTCACAGTCCCCAAAAATTACATAACAAACTTGATTAGGTTTTTTTTTGGTAATATTTATAATTTTTCTTCTCTTTTTCCTTATCTCTTTATCTGATAGGGAAGGGGAAAAATGGAGAATTATCCAAGAAATGTAAATAATTTAAGTAAAAAAATGTGTTTTGCTACAAGTTTTCAAAATAAAGTGAAACATTTTTGCAATTAAAAAATCCATACATATTTATTATTTGAAAAATATAAAAAAGTTTGACCAGTTCAAGTTATAACTGGTTTTCTTAAATAATGATGCACAACAAACATGTCAAGTAACAGAGAACACTGTATTATTTATAATTCAGATGCTTTCACATCTGGGGTTAGCAAGGCAGGGAGTAGTAGCAAAAATGGAGCTGTCAGAAAAAGTTGTGTCAGACCAGCCTGATTTCCTTTAATACTCTGGACTGGCCTAGAGACCTTGTGAGTGGGGAAGAAGTAGAAGACTCAGACCTGGTCACTTTTATCTGGTGTGTTCCAGAGGTCATTCTCAGGAAAGAGATGGGAAAACTTGGACTAGATTCTAGCAGTGGGATGCACAAAGTGTGCAAGAGACTATTTGAAAGGAAATAGAGTGTCTTCTACATCCATGTGGATGGAACAGCTGCAAAAGGAAAAGTTCAGGTGAGATAACCAAAATCATTCTTAGTAAGAGCAAAGATCTGATTCTGCCTCTTGTGAAGTTTGTAGTCTCCACACACATAAAAAGATTTGATTAATTACTGTCAAGGATGCCAGAGGTTCTTTTATTCCCATTCTGAGTAAAAGGGAGCTCTTAAGGTTCTCTCAGTCTCTTTTTTTGTAATAGGCTTAGTGATGTTCTGAAAATTATACATATGTTGTGATGACACATGAACTGAGGAGTAGTTGAATGATGACTTTCAGAAGTGGGTTTAAACCTACATGTGAAAACACACCAGAATCAGGAAAAATATGGACTTTTAAAAACACATTTTAAAAAGTACAACAATTTCAAATATCTGTCCTACAGAAAACTTTAAAAGCATGATTGTGCTCTCCTCTGATTTTGAAACTCTGTCCTCTGTGCAGGGACCCTACAGAAATAGGATCCAAAGCCAGCAGAGAATTTGTCATTGTACTTCCCCCTCACCAGGAAGCCAAAGCTCCTGCTACCTGTAGAGCAGGATGAGAGGATGGATTCCAGCCCACAGAAGCAACAGTGGAGAATTGTGTTTCACTGTGTTTCTACCATTCTTGCAAAAATTACTATGATCTTCTATCACAGGAATGTTTTGCCAGTGAATGAATCAGGGGCATGCTAACAGAAGGGGGAGCTTCTGTTTGTACACACATATTTCAGTAATCAGCAGTGATGGGAAAGCAAATACAGAACCCTTCAGGACACTTAAATGGGAGTTGAAATATGATCCTTTCTTAAATTGTCGCTGACTCTGGCAGGTTATTTTTAAGCAGGATTTCAGCCAATGTCTGAAAAAGTGCATATAAAGCAGCCTTGAGCTTTTAATTTAATTTATATCAACCAGCCTACTTGGGGTTTTCAAATTGATTCACCACCACTGTTTGAACATCCTGTGACAGGAGCAATGCATATTGAAGTAGCTAGAGTTCTCCTTTCAGCATGCCTAATTAACTGTATTTCTGTCACAGGGAGTTACAAAATATTGAAATATAAATGCATTCTGGATATCAGACATCAAATTTTAACAATTGTGACAGGGTAAAATTCATTATTTGGCTATGATGCCATTGAGCATCCTCCTTTTTCATGAAGTATATTCAAGTGTCCTTCTTTTTCAATAAGGTCAATGGAATGATAAAAAAGTTCTCAATTCTCATAAGTGCATCTGGTCATGTTTGTGCTTAAATAAAAAAAAGATACCACAGTAGTTTTGGAAATACTGAGAGGATTCAAAAACATCAAATCAGTGATGCCATCAGGAAAATTCAGGTTTCAGATAACAGCTGAATGGTGAATATAGAAAATAATCTCAGCAAATATTATGTATGAGACTGTTGCTTGAGCATTTTGGAAAAATAAACATATTTATAACAATCTGGAAAGCACCTGCATGGGAGCTAAGCATTCAGAATAACACACTTGCTCTGAATAATTTATCCAGTTCCAATATTTACTCTTACATACTCTAGAATTGAATTACTAATATGTAAGCAACCATAACTGGAAGAGTATTAAAATTCTATTTTCTACCACAGGTCTCTCTATGACCTTGAGCAAGCTGTACAGATTTTTTTGTATTTTTGTCCTGCTTTCCAAATTCAGCAATGAAGGAACTGCCAGAATTGTGAGGATTAAAATTTTCTGATGCATACAAGTGATGTTCCAGCAACATGGGCACCTAAGACACCTGTACAGAGCCCTTCGGAGAGAGGAGTGGCAGAACAAGAATTTGCACCAGGACAGAATTGCACCATGGAGTTGCTATTTAGATCTAGATAAGCAGGACAGTGCTCAATAAGCGATCAGTGGTTGTAACCTTGTGTTTCCTTTTGCATTTCAGCCTTTATTTCAACCTGTTGTAGCTATGAAGTTTCTTCAAGAAAATAGAGACAAGATTAAAACCCTTGAGGCGTCCATATCTCAAAAGGGTCATTTGGTTTATCTGAGAAAAAGAACACATCCAAAAATCATGAGAAAAGTATCAGGATACCCACAGGCTGCAATTAAGGTTAGTCCCACTTAAAACAGCACTAGCGGGCAGGCACACTTCCCATTTTGTCTGTTCCTGCACACTTCACTTGGGCTGCAAGGAAATCAGAGCTGTGACAGATCATTTATATTAATACAATGCACCTGCCAAATTATTTATACACCATAAGCATCAGTCTGGAGAAAGTGCACTCTGGGAACTTCATGGGTAGAGAAGAAAGGCTTCACTGGGAGGAAGGCATGTAAAAATAGTGCAGGATTTTGATCTCAGATATGCTCTGGTAAATAGAGAGTGATGCTATTGAAGCCTGTAGACTTAGTTTGGCTTCACACCAGTGAATGGGATTGACAGAAGAAAAAGTGTAAAATTGCAGCATAAGGTGATAAGTCACTGACAAGAAAATTGGAAAGAGAAATACAAGTTAGTGTTGGATTGATCTACTCTTCTGTGTGTTTCTCCTGGAATAACTGAGCATCCCTACCAGCCTTTGACTGTAATTAGTGATTATCTAATCTCTAGATGTACATTAGCTTTAAATTACTGGGTGCTCCTAAAGATAGAAAAGCTAAATAAAAACTACAGTTTAAAAGAGATTTTTTTCACAAGCACTAAAGAAACACACAAATATTTGGTAAACACTCATTGGTTCCTCTACAAATTTGTTTTACTATTAAACTGCTTTGATATCATGTGCCTTGCTTTAGAAGGAGTTCAGATATCCAAATGTCAGCCCTTACTAGTAAAAGGTTTCAGATCTGCTCCATAAAAGGTCCTTCAAAATTTATATCTTAATCTCAGCTATTTTGAATTTAGTGTGTTCATATTTGGTTCCTGAAAGAGAGAGGTTTTCAGTGCTGACACAAAGAGGGATTTAGGGGAAGCTGTATGCTTTATTCAGCAAAGAACATTTAATTTACTCTGTTTGATCTGTAGGTCATTAGAGTTTATTGAACTTTTTTTTCAGCTGATTGCACTGACTTCAGCTCAGGCCCCGTTACCTGTGATTTCACAGGATCACATGCTAATGCATGATCCAGTTTCTTTGCTCTAAAATCAATGTGCACATGTAATTGCCAGTCAGCATTAGTCCTTTAGATTCCTTCCTTTGAGATGTGCTCTATGAAAGCATGTTTACCCTCAAACCAGAAGGAGAACTTAACATTAATCACTATGAAAAAAAACTATTGAGCAGAAATTAATTAACAAATCAAGGGCCAATTTTTTTCCAACCCAGTGATCTGCCATTTTTTCAAACTGACACTGCATAACAGGAAATAATCTTGCACATTAATAAATTCAGAGAGGCTGACAGTACAGCATACATTTCTCCAGGATGCATATCTTGAATCACTACATGGGTGTTAGCATCCTCTGTCTAAGCAGAAACCTGTAGGCATACATAGTTTATAAGGAATAAATAATACAAACAAGATATTGACTCTTCTATTTTCAGAACAGGAGAAGCAAGCATGAAAAATGTTCCTGTAATAGCCATGTCTTCAAAGGTATTATTTATCAGTTATCTACCTACTTGAATCAAAGGAAAGATTGTCCTTCATGCTGGTAAGCTGTGCTTTACTTTACCCTCTTCAAAATGTGCCCTGTGCTCTCTGACTGAAATATTCCAATCAACCAATCTACAGCATCTCCAATGAGATTTTGTTAAAATACAAAATTGCTTAAGATATGAACCAGGAAGTTTATTGTCATTCTCTTTCACTGGAGTTTTATTCTAAAAGGACATGCTATAAAAAATCCCAGTTGTGTTGTGGAAAAAACCCCAAAAACTAACAGAAAAGAGCACACACCTCAAAGGACCTGATAAACTGTGAACTGTTGGATGACAAGATCCAGAGGTCACCCAAAAGAGACTAAACGAGGACTGGAGGCAGGGGAAGAGTGCTAGGATTTGCACCTGACCAGGTCAGAAGAGGAAAACTAGAACTGAACCTGAGACAAAATATAATAGTATGAATAGAGGCTGGATAAAAAGAAAGACCACAAGAAGAAATTGTGGAAAGTGCATGCCCAGCTGAGGCAGCTGTGAACCCTCAGCAGTGGGTGGGTGACACCTGAGAGCTCCTGCAAGCACCAAAGCACCAGGGCTGCAGACCTGCACATGGGGCAGGGCTGCAAGGGCTCCACACTGCCCTCACCCCCAAAAGGAGATGCTGCAGGGTGTTGTGAAGCTAAGCCTCTTTCTCTCTTAGAGAGGATGAATGAAAATCAAAACACTTTTGAAAAGCTACCCATGGAACAAGAGAGATTCTCTGTAGTAACAATGGGAGGACATTACATTTGTGTATTGTGAAAAGAATTTAGTCTCTATTACGCATATTATAATTTTACTCCTGCTTCCCTTAATTCATTCCTTGGCCTCATGATCAACTTCTAAGATGTTTCCTTAACAAAGCAAAGGCACTTGAAGTACTTTGAACTCTGGCTGCTTAAAAATTGGATGTCCTTGCACAGAATATGATTAACATATTTATAGACTTATTCCCATACAGTTATTTTCAACTCAGATACACCTAACACTTTCTATTATAGTCAGAGCTGAACAATTAAATCAGTTGGGGGAAGGAGATGAGGTATTTTTCTGACTTTTATATAATTTATGGAAAAATTCCCAGGTTAAACAGATCAGTAGATCCTCAGTTCTTATTCAGCTGTAGTCACCAACTATTTTAGATTTCAAGAAAGAACTAGAGCAAACAGAGGGTTGTCTCTGTTTTTCAGATGTCTAATACTTCAAGACGTATTAGACATTAATTATGTATCAATACTACAACCTTGACCTGCCTCTGACCCTAAACCACTACTTCCTAAGCATTATTTCATTCAGAAACTACTCACTCAGTGATTCCCTCATTCTGTAATTTCATTTAGGATTTTGGAGGAGTTTGGTTAGGTAAAAAGTGACCCAGCACCTTCAGTCCCTGCCCTGGGAAGGGACAGAGGGTAGAACAGACATCAGTCAGAGGGGAAGGTGTGTAATGTTTCACAGCTGAAACCCCAGTTTCCCATTTATTTGTGTGTGGAATGATGGCTGCAGTATGCAGGTGAGTTCCAAATGCAGATTTACACAGCTCTTTGTACATTTACCCCTACATTAGGGTTTGCTAATATGTTTTGTATTCATTAGCAACAATTCTGCTAAAAAAATGGGTTATTTTTGAGTTTTAAAAGTTACTCCTTTAAGAAGGAATTATCTACATAGGTATTTTTCAGTAAAATTACCAACAACTATGTTTATTTGATTCATATTATTCTGCCTTCTGTACTAGTAGAAGAAATTCTGCTACTAGGAGTTTTTGAAATTCAGATTTCTTTTGTAATGATCCCATGTATTTCCCTGTCACAAACAGATTGTTATGATATGAAAGCATGAAAAAAGCTGGGAAATTAATTGCTTTGTCTGTATTTGGACAAATTTTGATAACCCTAATAGCTTCATTGGGTCATTATAGCTTTAAATATGAAAACAATGCAGTCAGAGTAGCTTATCTGTGGCGGACATTAATTTTGGTTTAGAGTTTGGGTTTGTGGTGGGTTATTTAATCCAAAATAAATTAGCACTTGAATTTCACTATCAGGATAGTAACCAAACAGCTTTCCCTAATACAAAAATATTATTTGTGTGAGAGAGGGTTGAACTAAACTATTTGACGAATGGCTTAACATTTTCATTTTTGTATTCTGAATGCAACTGTACCCTCAATGAGTTCTAATTAAAATCTTACTGCAGCTTGATGAAATAGTACTTAGTGAAATGAAACCCACATCAGCATGTTGGTTAATTTCTAATCATTTACCCTATAACAGTAAAATATAGTTTGCAGTCACTTCACTTGCTAATCATCAGGGCGTCATTATGCAGCCTCTGCTGTCTACCTCCAGAAATAATCAGTGTAAAAATTGCTTGAAATTTAGCTACAAATAGTTGTCTAAAGAAGAGTTCCAATCTGCTACTCTAAATTTAATTAAGTGCATATTCAGTTTATGCTTTTTTCCCCCCCTTGATGAAGTTCCTGTTGCGCGTTGGGAACAGTTGAAGCAGATTTGAGTACAAAACAGAGGAATTGAGCTTGGTGTCAATGTGTGGGTGTTTGTGTTCGTGCCTGCTGTGTGAGCAAAGGACAGGGAATTGCAGCATGGCCTCATTTCCCTGTACACCAGTAAAGACCAATTGGAAACAGCCAATGCAAGAGACATCAGTGACAGTGTTCTATGCATTGAGAACAGCAAAACCAGAAAACTAATTGGAAATAGACTAAGCACCACATTAAAAAAATTATTTCTGCTTACCTACAGCAAATCAGAGGGACGGAAACACTGACCAGTGTATGCAGATTCAGCAGTAAAGTCAAAAGAAAGGTCTGAAGAGATGCAGCTATTCTGATAACTGCAATTTTTATTTTGAAACCCCTTTAATTTTTTGCAACATTGAAATAGTTTGTTTCTCTTTTGAAAGATTTTCTTCACAGCATGTCTGCGAGACCTTGTGCCTCAGCCAACAAAAGTACTTTCAAGCACCTAATGCCTCAATACCTCTATACCTCTTTCTTAATATTCATGGAAGTATAAAGGAACAATAGAAATAAGTTGGTTTAATATGGTATTTTTTTCTAAAGGCCCCAATTTGTGTGGTACAACCTTCTTATCCAAAAAGATAACAGGATGCTTTCAACAAATAAGAGATCACATTCTGCTTTCCACAAATAAGAGACCCATCTTGAGTGGCTCTGGAAGTGAAGAGTGATATTGTGAGGACAGGGATCACACACATGATTTTATGCTTCTAACACTCTTTTTGTAAAGGGAAGTATTAAATCAAAGCTTTTTATGTAGTGTAAATAAATTGAAACTCTTTCTCCTTATTTTTCTAGTCTCTCTGCTCAGTCCAAGCCTGCTTTGCTTGCCAAATTTTAAGTACCTGTCACCATGAAGTATGTTCTGAGCCCTTGGCTGATGCTTTTACTTTAGTGAACAGAATTTTTTGCCTACTTACCAGATGCCAAACTAGAAAATTGTTAATAAATTTCTATTACTGTCAACTTCCTCTGGCTCCTTTTGTTTTAGCAAAATTGGATCTCAGAGGAGATACATATCTATTCCTCCTTCATGTCTCAATACTAATTAAGTAATATGGATTTAATTAAGTAAAAGGCAGGCTCTGCAAATATATAATGTGTAAGTAGGTAGCATCTACCTCCTTCCCATGACTTATGGGTTGCTACCACAGAACATTTGCTAGATCAGTATCTTTTCATTTCCCACACTGTTCAGCACACCCTACTGCATGACTGGGGATGTTTTGGACTTGCAGCAATTGCTTCCTACAACAGCAGCAGCAAAGAGCTGCTACTGGAGCAGATACAGACCATTTAAAGTTCTCTTATTGAGGCTGCTATAATTCCCAGTACAAAGAATAAACCTTCTCCAGCAGGAGTAATGCAAGCCTATCCTTCACCTGACTGAACTCAGTCTAACACTGAAGTAGTGCGTGGGTAACAGTATGAACAAGGCAGCTCACACAAGAGGTGAACATGGAAACCTCGCCCTTCATTTAACCTTTTAGATATCTAAAGAACAGAGACATTATTGAGATCTGCTGATGGCCTGTGTCACGTTAGCCTTGAAAATATATGAGTGGCAATAGGTTAGAAAGAGACTCATACATTGTTAACACACGTATTTTGTACTTTTCCTGAGAAAATTTAGTGCCTGAATCATGACGAACAAGTCTAACAAAACAAAACTCTGTATTCCCTGTGCTGACAGTAAGAGCATGTGCTGAGATGCAATTGATCCTGGTTGGAAGCTTTTAACAAGAAATTGTAATAAGTAGATGAATGACATTAAGATGCTCCTGCTGTGTTGGCTTCAGGCTACTCTTAGATTTGCTTCAATGCCCTTGTGCCCCTCAACACTTCTCACACCCTTCTCTTGTGAGCTGAGAGGAGAGAACAAAGCTGAAAGCAGGATTACACTAATGCAAGGACTTCCAAAGTGGAACAAATGAAGACATTTACACTGTGTCTGAACTGCAGGAACCACAGTGGGAACTCCTTGAAGTCAGTCCCTTGTTTATCCTGGGCTTGTGGGCTGCAGGGAAACCAGAGCACACACAGGAGCAGACAGGCTCCTGTGCTGCACACCCACCAGGCACCTCCCCTGCCACCTGCACTGCTCCTCAGAGAAATCACAGCACTGGGAAAAACTGAGATTTTGTCGGCTTAACTTGGCACAGAAGTACTCAATTATCCTTTGTGACCAACAGGATGATACTCCCCAGGGAGTGTGACTCTGTATGTAAACTGCATGTTAAATGCAGCCCAGGTACTGACTAGGGGTCATCAGTAATGCTGTATTCATTATTAAACACATCAAAGAGTGTCCAGATACTGTCTTTTTATATACATTTTCTAGTGCACACTTTAACTGTTTTGATTAATACTCCAGAGTTAAACTCTTATTAGCTACTTTAATTACTTTCATTTCACTTACAACACATCTCATTAAAGTGTTATTATTTTACTAGATATATTTACTATGGTAGGTACTGCAGCAACATTCTTCACTGCTCATCCAAAACAGTCATAGGCTGCACATTTAACCTCACCCAAAATACCATATCTGGGGGTTTTTTTCAATTTTTAAGCAGCACATATCACCAAAGCTTTTACCATTTAGTGGTTTCTAGCCAGCACACCCACAGTGCAGTTCATTGAGCTCTTGAACTTACCTTTCTCATCACACATTTCCAAAAGAGAACACATCTCTGTGGCACTAACACCTATAATATTACTACTAATTAGAATGTCAGTAACTGTACAATATTTAATACATCTTCATATAAAGTTTCTTTTCAATAGAAGTTTAGCTGAGAAAGAGACACACTAATATATATGCACTGCATGTTGGACACTTCTTAATAACTTATATACTTGTTTCTTTAATCTTCAAATGTAAAACAATGTCAGGCCTTCATTTGCTGTAAATATATACAGGAGCATTCAATTAATAAAGCTGTGATTCTATTCAGTATCACAAAATTTAGACAATAGTCTTTTCAACTATGCTTGGGGGAAAAAAAAATCTTATTTTTCTCCAGAAAATCAACATGAGAGTGCTCATGAAGAGAAAAATCAAGTCATGCAGCAAACATGCAGATACATGTGACAGAACACACATATGGATGACAAACATATCATTAGCTCAGAGCACTTCTCTAAAGATCAAGAGAGGAGATCTGTGCTACCAGAGGGTTAAATTCTGCAAGATACAGAGCTTTATGGAGATGATTTGACACAGAGAGCTTCAAACATATCAGTATCTTCACTGCATTCTCAATTTCAAACAATAAGAGAATGAGTGCAAAATGAGAGATTTATAGAGCTGTCATATTACTATAAAACCCAGATAACACCAGAATTCTGAGGAAATAATTTTTCATCTCACGAATTCTACTGTAATTATGAAAGAAGCTTCACTAGCATCTCTAAGCTTTTCAGAAGTGCATGCAGTCTCCTCCAGTTAAAGTTTGGAAGGCTGTAAATACATGCAGTGCATGTAACAACACCAAGCAGCTGTGGCAAGCTGCACCTCTGGAGCCACTGAAAGCTGATCACTGATTAGCTTCGTGCAGCTTTTGGAGTGCCTCACTGTCCCCTTTTCCTTATCTCTTATGCTTTTGCACACCCAGACATTGCAGAAGGGAAAGGCTTTAAGGGGCTGAATGGAAGTTTAGAAAAGGGATTCGTTTTAGTGGCACAGTGCTGTGCTTCACTAAATTAATCTGGCACCCATCAGGGGCTTTCAAGTGCTCCTAAAAGATTCCCTTTTTTTATTGGATTGTGTGAAGAAAGATATGTTCCTATAACATAATGTAAAGGACTTAGCTGTGCATATGTTATTCCTTGCCCCATTAAAACAAGGAGTCTCATCTCTTTTGTAGTTATTACATCAACAAGTCCTAATCTTTGAATAATCAGTCCTGGGTTTTGAAGCTGTCTGACCCTATAATATCTGCTATGTAACCTCTCCCTATAAAAACATATCAAAACATTGTGACCCTTAGAAACATATATAAATAATGCATCTCAGACCTAAATGGCAATAAAGGCACAAGGCCTTAAAGGATTTCCGGTTTATCCTGGTCTAAGAATAGAACCATATATTTGTTAGCACAAAATATAAAAACATAGCTTAATCCAAAGAAAGAGTAAAATGCAGTTCAGTTACAGAGGCTTATTGTCTCTCATCATGCTGGGGCCTCCCCTGGTCCCCACTGACTTGAATCAGGCTCCAACAGAACATGGAAGGACCAGTCCAACCTTGCAGGGGTCATAGGGAATTCCCTCAGGGAAGCAGGCATCAAAAGAAATCACATGGCTGCTTATGGCCTGGTGGCAGATGAGATGATGGGACTTTCTCCTTAACAGGTGTCAAAACCAAACCCCACTCCATCAACAGGCTCTTATTGACAACGTTTCTGACAGCTGCTCTCCTTTAAAAGGCATGCCTGCAGACTGGGATGGACACATAAAACTTATACAAAAGTTGTCAGTGTGACAGTTTTCATGACAAATAATCCACTGAAATGAGGCAAATTCATGTGCAGTGGTATCCAAATCCCTCTCTAAAATGAATAATTTAAAATCAGACATTCACTTGCCATTGAAACTATACCTTTATTTAGGGTGCTCTTCCCCAAGGTAGCTGTGGGCAGAGTTGGGTCATTTCCCTCTCCTGTGCACATCCCAGTGTGGTGGCAGTGAGGAAGGATGTGTAGCACATCTGCACAAACACTGAGGACACTCAGAAGCCAGGCTTTAAATGACCTCATGCTAGGATTTTCAATAAGGCTTAGGGAAGTCAGGGATCCACTTTCACTGGGAGGTACAGGTCAGAGTCCTTTGAGCTTGTCTAGAAAGCTCAGCTTAAATTAAACACAATGGCTGGGCATTAATCTTCTCAGGGTGGTGCTCCAGCAGTGCAGTTTGTTTTGACAGGCTGCCTGCCTAGAAAATGGTTCCTTAGATGAAGGCCTGAGTTTCCAACAGGCATCTCAGTCTGTATTCTCAGTGGCAGCAGGTCTCTATTAATAGCATTTATAGTTTGCTTCAGCCCTGACTCTTTGCAACACTGAGTTCCCTGGTTTGGATATACTGGACTGTGATAACAAAAATCACTACAAATTTTCAAAGCCATCATTACAAAATCCACTTCAATTAAGGGAGAAACTATGATATGTTCTAATGGTTCAAACCTGTGCTAGTTTAATGAGCAGGCAAACACCTTTTTGTCTGAGTGAAATAGTAAAAAAAAAAACCTTTTATGCTCTAGCTTGCTAATCAAAATGAAATACTGAAAAGTCTCCACACCAGACAGAGCCATGGCTCCTCCATAGCTACTCCATCCTGTAGCAGCTTCTGTTGGCTGAAGCTAACAGCAAAACAAGAGAGGGCTGGTGGAGATTTTCCCTTTGGATAGGACAGGTTTGTATCAGGTGACTGTCCTGAAATGAAAGGGTCCCATGGCAGACCAAGTGCTGCTGTATAACACTGTGTAACAGAGCACTCTAAGGTACTGTGAAGGGTGGGAGGAAATAAAAGGGGGCAGAAGGCTGGACACACTGGGGAAGTTACAGGCAATAGCCAAGAAAGAATAAGCATGGGAAGAGGAGGCTGGAATCCAGGAGCAGGGGAAATGCAGGTGGAGGGTGCTGTGCCAGCAGGGTGGTGACAGGAATGGGTGTGATAACAGCACAGCGAGGTAGTGGGATCTCAGGGTGTGACATGGTTCAATGGAACCACAAGGAAGACAACGAAAGAAAAACGGTTCAGAATAGGTGGGTAATTGAAGGACTTAGCATAAGAGATGAAGGGTTGCGGAGCATTGAACAGATTGGGAAAATAGAATGACTGGATGAATCATGGACTTGAAATTTTAAATTCTACTACTTCTGACAGCATGGGTTTACTTTGATAAAGGCTATGTAAATGACATTTTCTGCTTCAAAAGATCTGCAAACAAGTCTTGTTCTATGTTACATGTGCTGGCTTGAAGATGATGCCTCCCCAACCAGCCCCCACCCAAGTTTTTCTTGTCTTTTTTTAAAAAAGAGCATTTATTCTGTGTTTAAAAACCTGGTGTTCCCCATGCCAGGAAGGAGGAAGCAAAAGGCAGACTTTCATTTTTTTTTGTTATATTGGTCTCATGACCTTACTAAGATTAAACTAAATTTTGCTTTTAAGGACTGCTGTCAGACACAGCTCATGGAGAGATGCAGACTGTGCTGCCCTTTTGGTGCCCCCTTGGAAACTCCATAGAAATACGGATGTGCACATTCAGTCCCTGCTCTCAGGGCTTCTGTGGTGCATGGCACTGCTGCTGAGAGAGAGAGAGGGAAACAATTCCCAGAGAGGCAGCAGAAGGCTCATTCCTGTTACTGCCATCTGTGCCAGCCTCTGCACACAGCACAAACCAGCCAAAGAGCACCACCCATGTTCCACACATGGCCTTCAGACACAGCTTGCAGTCTGAGAACTGTGCATGATACCTAAAGCACAAAAACTTGCTTTTCTCCATGTCCTTTCAGGAGTCTCAGATCAATAGGAAAGATGAAAGTGGCCATCAAAGTTAAGATCAAGTTTCTCAGCAGACACAATCTGAGCAGAACACATAGCATTAGCATTGTTGTATCAGCATTACCCATACATAGTTACATCCCTGTTGGAGATCCATTAGAATCCAAAACATCAGTCCAGAGATAAGAGTGCATTCTGTAGAAAGGAGATATTGTGCTTGGGGATTTGTTTGTCTGTTTCCCCAAAAATAAATGATTTACCATTGTTTCCCCCAAAAGAACTGCTCCACGTCACAATTTTTCTCAGGCAATCCAATAGTTTTTGCACCCAGAGTGCTGTGAAGTCCATGTGAAAACACCAACAGCCAATTTATCTATCCTCTAACACCATCCAAAATGGAAGATTTTTGCCTTTGGACATGGTGAATAGGATGGAATGATCTAAGTGGAAACCCTGAGCAATTCCTGACATTCATTATTGAACATGATAAATCCCCATAATTCCTGCATATTCCATGTTCTTTCAGTTTTGATTCTCATCACAAATTTTTCTCATTTCACTCAGCAACTGTTTGTTCTTTACTTCTGTGATATTATAAAGAACTGATAATTTGTTTACCATTATTACTTATATGTTTTAATGGAGAGGAGGAAGCCAAGAGTTTTAAATACTCAGCAGAAATTCCTGCATTTATGAAAGAACACAAACATTTTTTAGAGTACTTTAGTCTTTTATCATCATTGTTGTGTTCTCATTTGATAATTCACATTTTTCTATTACTGCGCTATCATTGGCTTTGTAGTCAGCTTTAGTACAGAATAACATTTTTTCCCAAGTTATTACTTGAAAAAAGATATTAGAGGCCTGCTGTGCTGATCAGCTGTGATAGTCCCCAGCAGGTCCAGCAGCAGTGTCAGGGGATTATTTGGCAATACACTCAGTTATCTTTGTCTTACAGTCTGTCTGTAGTTATTCCCAAGAACATGTGACCATGAGTATCCTGGCAAGGACAAATGGAAATCCTTCTGCTGTACTGCATTCACCCCACCTGATCTGATTGAGGGTTTTACCATGAAAAACAATCTTCACTGATGTCAGTAAAACTGAAAAAGCAATTCAGAATAATTCCAGCTGATGGTTTGCAAATAGATTTGTCTAGGATTTGCAGACATATTTTTTTCCCAAATGTTTAACTGTAATCTAATCTTGGGATTTTCCAATATAGCACAAAGTCTTAAAACATAATCAAATGAGGATGAGGTAAATACGGACCCAATTAAATGTATTAATGGGTAATAAAAAAAAAAATCCACCAAAACACACACACACAGACAAAAGAGAACTAATGGTAGTTGAAGTAAAAAATATGAAAGTGATTGAAATGTTGTTCTCAAAGGATCTATCTCAAAGTGAATGGAGGAGGGAGCAAAGGAAAATTTCCCTTTCTTCCAAAAAATGCTCAGAGAAATACTTAGTAACTTGCAAAACTCATGAAGGACACACAGGACAGAAGGATCCCATAATTTTGCTCTTATCTCTTGTACCAATCCTTGCTGCATAAGCAAAACGTGTAGGAAGTGTCTCTGTTGTACCTTGATAACTTCAATACACTTTAGCTATAGAGTTGGCAGTTTCAGTTTAGCTGCAAAGCAGAGATTCTTAATATCAAATGCTCCAAAGAAGGGATGTAGTTACTAAAGACATGAATTACCTAAAATGCTCATTATTTTATCAGCAATATAAAATTAAAGCAACTGGGCATCCAGATGCGTCAATAATTTCATTCAAAACTTTACTATGCAAAAACTGTCAAGTCAACAATCTCCCTGTGGCTGTCAGGAAATTATTCCAAGGTCAACATGTTACATAAGCAATCATGAGAAAGCTTATCTGAGACTAGGCAGCTCATGCTGACTCCCCATCATGCAACAAGCTCAATTTACCTTTCAGCCAAAGTCATGCTCCAGTTTCACTCAAGTAACAGGTCCTGTATTAGCTCCCTTAAAGACTTTTTACAGTAAATGCACAATCTGGATTGGTTAATAAAATATTATCTATTATTGCCTGTTGTCACCCTACCTGAGGTAGGAAATAAGATGGTTTTGAAAATAAATCCACCACTACCTGGTTTTTCTCAGCAGACATGGATAGGAAAGATGATCTATTTAATATTTCCCCTTTTGTCTCTAAAGTAATTTCACATTCAGATTTATGCTTTTATAAATTTCTTCATTGTGACAAATGAGACACTAAATATAATCCAGCCTTAGCTTTTTTTTAAGATTTGGCTTTCATTATGTTTTGAGAAGCCTATTGCTGCAGCTTCTCATGTTCAAACATCTGAATTCCATTGCACTTCTGCTGCTTGGCTGGGTAAAGAGGTGCTCACTCAAAAGAAGGCAACACTCTTTAAGTGAATAATGAATCCTACTACCTGCATGGGAATCGTTCTTGTCCACATGAAAGATTACTGTTGCGTTAATAAAACCCTGCATGAATGTTCAGGATGAAGCAAGTACAAATATATTAAGGATGTAGACAACGTGAAAAGGAAAAAATTATTTCTGAAAAAAAAAACTCAAAACAACCCTTGCAAACAGGCATTCAACTTTTAATTTCAGTGCAGAGCTCTGAATGCCTCATGAAAAAAAAGAGTTCAAGTATAAAAAAAGGTAAGGCTATAAGCAAACATTTATCTTCTGTGTATTCTTGTCATTTACCTTGGAACTGAAGTAAAAAAATTATGAGCAAATTAATAAATACAAGTTCTACAAAGATTGTGTACAACCCAATGAATATGGAAACCCTATGTATATTTGAAATTATTTTCTCATCTCATCTGTTTAAGAAAAAAAAAATCAACATCCCATTTTATAATTCAGGATAACAGAAACCTTATCATTTCTGTTGCCAGTACATTACCATTTATGTATTTTTTAAATGTTAGCTAAAAATATGAAAATAATCAATAGTTCAATTACGGTTGCAGCTTATTCATTCCAGTATTTTTGTTATGTTGACTTAAATGTTTATCCTTTTTTCTCCAGTGAAGAAGAAAATTCAGCTGAAATGTTCTCTCTGTACAATCTTTATTCTTGTCCTGCCTTGGTTAGCTCCCTTCTTGTTATTAATAGCACCCAAGTGAAAATATGGGAGCTCTGTGGCTTGCCTTCTTAATAATGAATAAAGGTGATGCATTGTATGAAACTGCCTCAATAATTTAAAAGGTAATATCAAGAAAAGACTAACTATAGTGGTCTGCAGAAAACATATTGCATTGAAAACTGATTTATAAGTTGCAGAGATGCTAAAATGCTAAATTTAAGTAAAAATTTCATAGTCTATTAGAAATATTAAAGTTTTAACACCAAGCACGGCTATTTTCCTACTTGTTTTAAGTTGTAAATGATTTTCTATCCCTGTCCTTTTCATATATATTTAGAGTCACTTAACGATAAAGACATTTTTCTGACAGGATGGCCTTTGACCTTCAATTGCACTTGGACAAAGACAAAAGAAAGGGATAGAAGAGTTCACTACAATCACTGCTTCTGGTTTTAAATGTGCAAGCTGCCTGATATCCAGAATCTACTAGACAAGCAATGAAAGTGACTTCTCTTTGACATTCAAAGTCTAAGTTATACAATAGATCACTTCTGATTATTTAGTGTATAAGCATACCTTTATGCACAGTTGAATTACAAAATTAAACACATGCACACTCATAAGATCTGACTCATGCCAATTGTGCCTCATGAAAGCTTCTCCAGAACCAGTATTGAATGACACTTTCAATGCTCTCCCATTCTCTGAGACTCAAATTCTAGCCAGGTAAAGAGATTAAACAAAAAAACAGGACAAAACTGAACATAATTCTGGTAGAGGAAATAGTAATTTGCATAACTTAACTTTGTCATCCAGTCAGAGAAAATCAACAGATTTACATCAATCACACAGTTCAAGTTCAGACTAGAGAAATAATACTCTTAAGAAACAGTTTCAAATTTGTACTAGGCACAGACTTATGCAAACCTAGCCCTCTTATGAAGGGCAATCAAAAAAAAAATCAGCACTCCAGTATAAGCATAAGCCAAACAAACAAACAAACAAAAGCTAAATAAATTGTTCATTGTAAAACATTTGACGAGATACACTAAAAGTGCTTTTGTTGTGGGCAGTCCCCCCTAACTGAAAAAGGATCTAAATACATTATTGTACAGCAAAGACTGAAATGTGTTTCATTATTCATCCTGCCCCTGCAGAAACAGGCAATGCCTGTAAGGGACACAGGGACCTCATTCCCTTGCACACAGTACCTGTCTCAAAAGAGTAAAGCTCAAGGAAAGACATTTGTAACGGGGACACAGACACATGCAGAAGAGAGAAGGATAACTCAGATGAGCAGTGCAAACAGTTCAGCTCTCACACCAGAAGCACCCCATTTCCCAGGACATCAGACAGGACATTTGAGAGTGACACTGTTGCTAAATTTACAGTCTGGCACAAGTGGGCAACTTGTAAGGGGCAGGAATTTCCAAAGTGTTCTGGGAGAGTAGAATTGTAAGCTGTGCTTTATAGGGCACATATATCATTACTAATTTTGTATTAATAGAAATTTAGATGACAGAGTCTAGAAGCAAAACCATGCAGTCCTGAACCTTGGAGAGTCTATGATGCAATATGCACACAGATGTAGACTGACACTCATTGTACAAAGTCACCAAAACTGACTTTGGAATTATGCCAGTTCTGCAAAACTCAATGGACTGACAAGAAAGCTTTGAGCTACTTTGTCCTGGTGCTGATGGCATATAATTCTTTGACTTTGAAAAGAGCAACCATGGCAACATTTTAGTGTTATACTGTGATTATTTTCAGTTTAAAAAAACCAAAACAACTCAAACAAACAAAAGCAGTAATAACAGCAACACATGATATTTATATCTCTTAAGAAAATACTGCCACACTATGTTGTAAACAGAGATTTACATTATGTATTCAATAGTTTAATATGACTTTATCCTCTATTTTCTAGCTAATTTTGTCAAATTAATGGTTTTGCATATGCCAGCTTAATATACTTGTCCCAAAATCTTTCTCTTTCTTTACTTGAGGTTAATAGTCTTTGCACAGAGTTCATATATAGGAATTTCAATATAAATTCAGAATAACCATGTTGTTGCAACAGTTGTCACCATAAAAATGTCATCATTCACATAAGAAACAGGATGATAGCACCGTCCTTCTAACTAATACCTCAATGATCCAAAAGCATATAAAGCTTAAAATAGTTCAGAAATAAAATAAACCTGGATTTACTTGACTCTTTAGATGGAAGGAATAATTTTATAAAATTTCTTATTTTTGAGCCCTAATACTGAATTTAATTCTCCATTTCACACTTGGAAAGTATAGTGTTTAACCATAAAGTACATTTTAAAATTTTAAATCTGCTGCACTTTCCCCTTCATTTGCCAAAACAATAATTGCAACCTTTGATGCCAGGTTTGTTTTACTAGCTCATTTAGATAAGGGAACTTTTGGTCAGTGACTCAGAAGAATATTATCTTAAAACTTTGTGAAAAATTGTGCTGCTTCTGAAGCACAGTGAAATACAAAAATGCTATTGAACCTTTTATCCTCGCGGGCATCCTGTACAAATCAATTCACAGAGTTCCCCAGCCCTGCCCACTATTACTAAACTGACTTTTTTTTTATGTGAAGGTGTCAGAGTTCAATATTCTCTGACCAGAATATTTCGGCTATTCCATGCATGGAGGGGATTATGTTTAATATAAAACTTACTTAAGATAATGTGTATTACAAAAATATGTATTACAAAGGATTTCTGACTTAGCAGCTCACTATACGCACTACAGTGTATATCACCACTTAGCAAAAACTCTGAAACAAACAGTTCAATCCCAATACCCACGTGATTTCCAGTGCCAGTCCCCAGATTCTGCTGTCACTATGCTGGGAGAGAGCAGGGAGGTACCAGCCAGCTCAAGGCCTTGCCCTCTTTAAAAAGCTTTTGGCAGTTGTTCAGCGTTTATACCCTTGTTGGGCTGAGCCCCCTGCTCAGTCCTACCCACACATCCACTCCTTGGCCGAGCTCCATGAGGAGCACTGACAGCAGGGATTGATGGTACCTGATTACCCTGAACAAAGGCAGCCCCACCCTGCTGGCCACACCCCTGTGCTGGCCACACCCCTGTGTTGGTCACACCCCTGTGCTGGCCACACCCCTGTGCTGGCCACACACCTGTGTTGGTCACACCCCTGTGTTGGTCACACCGCTGTGCTGGTCACACCCCTGTGCTGGTCACACCCCTGTGCTGGTCACACCCCTGTGCTGGTCACACACCTGTGTTACTCACACCCCTGTGCTGGTCACACACCTGTGTTACTCACACCCCTCTGTCACACACCTGCAGTGGCCCCTGAGCATCAGGGCCCCTCCCCACCTGCTCTGAGCTTTCTGTCATTTTTGGGGTTTATTGGTTAGCCCCAGAAGATCAAGTTTATGAAGCACATTGTCACAAACCCTACTAGAACTGCCATACAGATATCTTTCCTTCCCTTGAACTGCTCTAGAGACCCAAATGATACTCAGCTGGTTACTCATTCTTTGTGATGTATTTGCAGTTTCTCTGGTACCAAACCTGCATGTGTCGTTAAATGTCACAAATCCATTTAGGCTGCAGAAGCTGGACATGAAGAACTGCAAATGAAGCAGCTTCATGAAAAATGCTTATACAGATAAGATACTGTAATTCCATGAAGGAGACATGGCAGTCCAGGTCCACTGTTCAGTCAGCTTTGGGCTTTGAGCAATCTTTTAAGTGATTTCTGTGTACACATTTAAAAGGCATTTGCCTTGCAATTGGGGGTATCAATTACTCTTTGTTAGTTGCATCTTTCTTTGGGATTTTTCTCCAGCTGTAAAGCCATTCTGCAGTACTTCAGTGTCATTAACATTGGAAAAATCATCTAAAATCATCAAGTCCAGCTGTTAACACACACTACCATGGACTAAACCACATCCCCAAGAGCCACATTCACACAGCCTTGAACACTTTCAGGGATGGTGATTTCACCACTTCCCTGAGTAGTTCAACACCTGATCCCACTTTCAGTGAAAAAAGTTTTCCTAATATCTAATCTGAACCTCCTCTGTTTCTTCTTCATTGGAAAATAAATAAATTCTTTATTCAGTATAAACATTTGCATAAACAGAATCCAGGATCTGCAGGTTTTAGTCTCAGGAAATTGTTTTTCAATATACAATAAACTACAATATGGGTATGTTCAGAGTTTGATATTTTGCTTTGCTCCTTGCACAGCCTCTCATTTTAAACTCAAGAGCCACTAGTGCAGATCCACACCAGCCACAGTAACTTACAGCTACTAAAGACAAGCTTTATTATCAGCTCCTGGCAGCATTTCATGTTTGGATCCTTCTTACAGATGCTTTCCGAGTTTACAGTAATTACTATTAGAAAATGTCAATATTTGTCAGAAGGCCTGATTGCCAATTCCCACCAATACTGCTTCTTTCCAAAGCAAAGATGGATGCATGATTTCCAGATACTTTATGGGTCAGATCATCTGTGATGTTAAATCTGTTCTCATCAGATGTCATTGAATCATACTGCTCAGGATTCAGCTCCTTGTTTTCCTTTTTTCTGTTAATTTTTTTGAACCAGATACTATCACACCACAAATTTAACAGCAGAACTGTAACAACAGTAATCATACAGTACTAGAGGACAGTGATTTTGTTTTCCTGGCACATAATTTAAAGTGTCTTAGAAGAGGAACCTTTTCAGGTGAGTGTTTGACATCCAATTATTTAAATAGATTTACAGTTATTAAATGATGCTTCTGTAATTTTCTAAGGCAAAACAATAGGGGAGAGGAAAAGAGATCCAGAGAGAGAGAGAGAGAGAGAGAGAGAGAGAAACCAGGTTTGTTTTACAGGTTCCTTCCCTGTTTCAGATACTTTATTTTCATTGTTTATCCTTGTTTAACTCAAGAAGAAAAAGGTGAGCTATCCAGACTGATAAGTCCTAGCTTTAGGACATTCCTTTCAGAGCACAAGTTGCAGGCTCTCCACATTGTAGATGAAATCTGAAATGAGTTAATGTGGCAGAAATGCATCCTTGGGGCTACAGTTGTCACAATATATGTACAGATACGCTAATATCGTTCCATTAGATCTTTTTTCCCTGAGATGTTATACAACCAAACTCAAGTTCAGCCAGCTCTTATGCCATTATACTCTTGCATGGTTACAAGGAGAGTAAAGGATAATTCCTTGACAATTCCTCTCCAGATCAACAAGTTAATAAAATTTTAAATGTATTATAAGAAAATACTTATATTAAACATGTCTTTTCGATTCTGAGAAATAAACTGTCTTCCTAAGCACTTATAAAACCCTGCATCTTAGGCAGTAACACTGTCTGCAATAATTTCTCAATGTTTTCATCAATTTTAACTTCTATTAATGAAGACTTTTAACTGATTTAGAAGCATCATCTCATAGAAAGAATTGTTTAGATGCTAAAGACGTTAACTCATATTTGAAACTCTGCTAAGCTTGGGTGCTTGAAAATTTGAATTGTTGAAGCAGTATTGTTGAATTCAAATAACACAGAGGTCCTGTGGCTTCATTAGCTTTTCACAAAAATAAGGGAACACACTTGCTACATGGAATAATTACATCTCTCACTCAAACTACTGCTTCCCTTCTCACTATTATAAACTGTCATTATGCTGTGAACCTTAAAAAGTTTTCTGAGTGTGCAGTGAAAAATGTGCATCATTAATATATTGACTATTGAGCAATGTTTTTGTCCTAGGTAATTTGACTCCTTTTATGTCCTGAGCTCATGAATTTGTTCATAAAACTGATATTTTTCATAGTCTTTGATGGTTGCTTTCAGTGAAGAAAGAAAATACAAGTTATGTAACTTGGCATATTTTTTTGAAATTAATTTTTAACATTAATAATTTGCTTATGTATTAAAGAAAATAAGTAGTTTACCATAATGGGTGGGGTAGCATAAGCCCCTAGCAAATATAACATCATTTAGGCAAGTTTTATTTGGTATAAAAGGAAGTAAAAACAATTTTACATTCATTAGACAAGTATCGTGCTCAGGATTGCACTGAGTTGTGAAATAATGATCTGTTACGCTGTGCATTTATCAGCTACAAAACACTGCCACTCTCTTTCAAACCTTATTACCATATTTCTAAACACCCTCATTTATCTGCTAAAGAAAAGTTCCTCACAGCTTTATTTGTTCCATTTTCTTGCTAATAGTCTACCTTTAATCTTCATGCCTTTGGAAATGCGAAGCTTCTGCCTCTTGCACACTTCTCTATAAGCATCTGTCTCCTATGCACATGCACATTAAGAATTGTCATGTGGGTCTTAGGTGCCTCTAATTTCCAAGTGCCAAATTGCTGACAGACTTCTGTAAGGTGATAACAATGTAGTTCTTTCTTTAAAATTAATTTCTGGGTCAAAAAGGTCACTTTACCTAATTTATGACTTTTTCTCCTTCAACTAACCAGACAACATTCCAACTTTTCCAACATTAATGTTCTATTAATAGTAATATACCCAGCATATAAGTTTTAATATGGAGTCTCAATTATTATGTTCTGAGTTGATTTTATTTCTGGCAATTTCCTCGTTAAATAAAAAATGTTATATGTGCCATAGACTGCCATGTATATTTACCATGGGAATGTAAAGGGACTCTCACTTCTGTCAATATGAAGCAGAATTGCATTCATGCTCTTAGAAGGTGAAGAGACCCTATTGAATCCAGACTGACCTGTCCCTGCCCTTGTTCTCCTTTTCAAGGACCCTGTTCATAATTAATTATTAGTATGTCTTCAGTTCTGGTTAAATGTTTTTATTGTCACTCTGGCCAGCTCAGTATGACACACAGTTCTGTACACCTCATATGCTTTGTGTTCTCAGGGGTGAATGCCCACAAAGATCTGTTCCTCTCCTTTGCCCTCCACTTTCTTCCAGCTAGATATTCCTCTAAATCTTGTGGGAGCTGAATTTATCACAAACTTATATCTTTCTATCCAGTTGAGCTAAAATTGGATAGCAGCTTTAAAAATGATAGAAAAAAAAGAGTGACAGGGAGATAAACACTCACATAAACACACCCAGAGTACAAGCTATTATGGAAGAAGTCCGGTTAAAAGTTAAATTACATCAGCACAAACATTTGATTGTAAACCATGCAGTGTGAGATTAAATGCCAAAAATGTAGGAAAACATTTGAATTGCCATGGAAGTTATGTGTAGTGTTGATATTTTAAAATCTGATTCCTAACAGAAGTCAGTGATTCATCCTTTATTTCTTGGGAGAAAATTAGAGGTCTGCATCATGTGACATTTCTGAACTGGCAGACCAACTTGTACTGAAGCTCCATTTGGTGCCATTAAGGAATCAACTGAGTTGAAGCTGTTAGCTTCTGAAATTCCCTTCTGTCAGTGAATTCTTACTATTTATATTGTTTGGAAAGGATGATAAGTTTTCTTGCAACAGAAGAAATGCCGAGCTGCAGCTTGTTAATTTTTTTTCTTTTGATTGGCATGTGCTTCTTTCTTCTGTACAGACAGCTTTGACCATACTTTTTGTCATGTTTTTCACTTTGCATTTATTGCTACCCTTAGCAGGAGGGGTGACAAAAGCTGTGTCTCCTCCTTTAGGTCCCTTCTCCCAGCAGAGTTCTAACATGCAACAAGATAATAAGGAAACAGCAAAAATGGTTCTTAATTTTTTTAAGCAATTATGAAATTGTCTTCTGCTTCCAGGGAGAATTTAGTAACGAAAGTATGCTGCATAGTATTCCTCTAAAAATAAGCTTGACAAGAAAGGTGTCCTCCCTCTAAAAGTTGACTGTTTAAAATAGAATTTGGGCCATATTTTACAGACAGTAGTTGACATCTTCCTCCTTCCAATCCTAAGTGAAGCCCATGGCACTCTTTGGTCAGGCCCTCCAGCTGTAGCCATCAGCATTTCAAGTGCTTCATCTGAGAGCTGGAAATACACTTCAATTAAAGCGAAAAGAGTGCCTCCACAGGTAATGCAGTCAAAAACTCTTGAGCACCATGATGTAATGGGATGAGTTCTCTCTCGTTCCCTATCTCCATGGCTATAGACAAAACACGAATGTCTGATGCAGACTGGTTTCACAGTCTCCTTACATTTAGCTAGATTTAAGTGAGTTTGATCCAGGTCTATGGCATTTTTCCACACTGAGGTGGTAGCAGTGCTAGTATTTTCTGAGAATTGCAAGGCTACATTTTTTCATCCCAGATTCATATAGCAGAAGTGCTTAGTTTCAACAGATACAGCAACTGCATCATCAAAGCTATTTCCAGAAATGATGAATATAGACTATATCTAAATACAAATGGTTTGTCTCTGTGATAGAATTAAACTAAATAACTCTGATATATTGATATATTGATATATTTCATATTTTCTTTCTTCTTTTCTTTTAATGTTTAAGTAATAGAAAAAATTAATTTATTAGAGATAATGAAAATTTTCCAGACCAGTAGATGGAGGTTGGATCCCAATCTCCTGTGCTTGATGGCACACTTCCCCCAGTTAATTGCACCTTTTCACACATGTGACCATAGTTCCATTTCAAAGTTCTTCGTTTTGGTGGTTGTCGTAGGTTGACAAGGAAGTGAGTTACAAAAGTGGATGTGGTGAACTTAAAACAGCAGATGTGTGAGGCAGAACAGCAGTGATGCAAGAGCAACTTTGGTACCAGTGGGACCAGTACCAGCCCAGCCATCTGGAAATGTGATCCTTTGTTTTGTAAATATGTCTCAAAATCAGTCTTGCTGTTGACACTTCATCTGACTAAGATAATGCAGGGAGTTCATTTTTGGGAATATTTACCTGAGGCTGTTTGGAGAGTTCATGTGGTAAAATCTGCTCTTTAATTACTTTGCCACAAATACTTGTTCCAATGAAATGCCCACTGGTAGTTCATAAAAATATGTTGTTACTGCTCAGTCTTGCATGCATTCAGATGAAAACTGTGCAAATGCCAGCAAGAGAGCCAAGCAAATTGAATCCAAACTCCATATCAAATGAATTCAGCTCTTGATTGCTTTTGAAGAAAATACTAAACGGTAAACTTCAAGCTGTCATTACAGAAATCTCTAATAGACCCAAGTGTAAGGACTTGAAATTAAAATCACATATTTTAAAGTCTTAAATATTAATTTTCTGAGTAAATTTTGTTTTCTATTAGAGCAGATCTTCCTTTTTTTTTTTTCCTCATTTTTCACATCAGCCACAAGAGCTGGAACAATGGTGCAAATTTTTCACCCCAACATGGTCATATTCCAAAGGGATTTCTGCCCTCACAGCTACAGACCCCACAAGTACTGGCACAGCAGTGCCACAGTAGTCAGTTCCAGGGACTGATACAGGAATTTCACTGCGCAGCAGCTGCTCCAGGTACGTGTTGTGGACCTGTACATAGCATGGTGGATCAATCTTTCCATAGGTGGAAACAGGAACACTCTGATTTCAGCTACAGTGAGGCAGAGTTTGCTTGGCCTACTTATTTTATGTTTGTCTGATATTTTTGAACTTTGTTTTGGAAGTTTATTCTCTATTTATCTTGCGCCATCTATAACTGCCTCCTAAACGAATCTTTTTCTGTTATCAACTTTGGAATACTTTGTTTCCCTTGCTGAGGAAGCAAAGTCCCTATTACCTGTCCCAGCAATTAACTCTGGGTATCTATTTGTGTTGCCTCTGCTGGGCAGCACCCTGGCAATTACTGCAAAACAAGAAGGCTCAACATCACATTAGGCTAAAAGTGATTTATGAGCACATGTAAAAGCTACAGACATTGCCAAGAAATAAGGTAACAAATGTCAAATGAGCTCTGAAATGTTCCATGCTCTTTCAGCTGAGGTTCTGGTAGAGCAGCTAAACGAGCTAGCGTGTGCAATGAATCCTTGGAAGCACTGACTGCTGATTCCAGAGCTCGTGGTACTGAAGCTTAACCAAAGGAACACCAAGCGTGTTTATCAACACCACTGAACTGTGCTGTGGTGCTGAATAAACACCATCCAGGGAAGGCTTGGAAGGCAGAAGAGAATTGGGCTGCTGGTGGTAATTTCCAGTTGTGAAGCAATTATTTAGATAGCAGATTTTAGTCTGAGAATAAAGAGTTCAGTAAGTGCTGGATTTGCATAATAGTAATACGTGTCACTTTAAATTTCCTCCCGGCATTTTCAAGCATTTTTTAAATGAATCCTAATTATAAATGTTACACAAGTCTCACATAATGTGAATTTACTTGTATGTACATTTGCATTATCCTCATTTTTAAGTGTGCTGATGATTAACATTAGTAGCCAAGCTATTATGATAACTGCAGGAGTATACTACACACCATCTTTTAGAAATTAAATGTTCTGCACATTAAATGTGCAGAGAACTCTAAAAATTCACCCCAATCAACTGTACAAAAAAATAAAAAAAAAACAAAACAAAAAACCTTCAAGTGAAATCAGGATTAAGTATGGTCTTGACATACTTAATTTAAATATGAAAACAAAGCATTTTTTAAAAAGCAAAACCCATCACATTGATTTTTGATACTGTAAATGGAAAAAAGGCTTTTCAAAGAAGCCACTTAGAGAAAATTTACAGAAATTCACTCTCTCATATGAATTTTTAGACTATAACATTCCATATTTCAGGTGTTGTGTGACAAATATGAATGGCATTAAATTTCTTTGAGCACTAGTATGCCTATCCTGAGCTAGACCATTCTCCAAAGTGAGTCACTGCTGCCATCTGGAAGTCAATGAATTGAATTAAGATGTTTATGTCTTACGTGAAGACTAAAAAAGTCATGGCAAAAGTTGTAAATATAATCTGAGGTGGGAGAACATGAAAACATGGATCCCATCCATGTGAAAACAGTGGATTCCACATTGGAAATCTTGTTGTACAGAGTGCACAATTTAGTATAATCAGGATATGCATTTATTTAAATAGTTTGATTGAGTTTGGGGTTTTTTTTTGTATTTCATCAGAATGACTTATCTTTATTCTGACCTATACTCCTGAAATGTGTCAATTAATATTTATAAACTTTCATTCATCTAGTAGAAACTAAACTATGCAAAGATTTCCTCATGGAGAAATCATTCTTTCCAATTTTCCATTTTCTGAGGACAGATAAAAAAAAAACAATACAAAAGATCACATTTACTTGCATGCAGATAATGCAGAAAAAAGTTGCATGGAGTCTACTGGCATCTGTCAAACAAGAAGAAATGTTTCCCACCATCTGTAGCATTGAATTTTCCTTGATAAATCCCATGATAGAGTGTTTTAGTCAGAAAACAGCCTCAGAAAAAATGCATTAACATATGGTTAGTATTGCACTCCCATATCCAGCTGCCTGATCCAATTATCCTAATTTAAAAGAAGAATAATTTATGTTTTCTAGTGAATGCCTTGTAGAAACTGTGCCTACATTGTGTCGTCTAATAATTTACACAAAAGCTTTGGACAATCCAATGGAATAAATCTCACAGATTTAAAGGAGCTGCAGCAGCAGCAGTATTCCAGGCAGATGTCATTTTTCTTTGTCTGTGGTTTTTTGTGTTTCTTTTTTTTTTCTAATTAACATTTTTGCATGGCTAATTAAATTTATTAACAAACTTATTTCATTGCTCGGTAAATAAGAGTTCATTAAAAACACATTATTGAATACTTAACAACAACACAATAAAAAGTATAGAAAGGGTAAGTCAATGATCATATTTGTACTAATATCAGCATGAGAATGCTCATTAATATTATTTATTTTAGATTGCCTCAGTAAACATTATTATTTGCTACACATTACTAACAGGTTTTAATGATCTTTTATTTCTTCAGTGAACAATGAAAACTGATGATGTGCAAGCATTTGTTCAAGGCTTTACAGCTTGTTATAAGGTTGTATTTGCACACAAGAGCAATTAACACACCAGAGATGTGCAAGAGATTTTATTGATAGCACGGAGACAATCTTAGGAAATGACCCATGACGAGCTCTGAAGCAGATAAAATCACAATCTGAACCTGTGAAAGGGGCACAGGGCCCTTGCTGGCACTGAGGTTTGGGACTGAGCACTCAGGGAAGGTGTGCTCAGCCAAAGGCACAGGCTGGTACCGTGTGTGAGATGCACTGCATGGATGCCCTAAGCAGAACCAGCCTGACCATTGATAACATCCTTGCATGGGCCCCTTAACTCTAATTCTGCACATGAACCCGTTTCCCCTGGAGTTATAGAAAGTTTTCCTTTCAGTTTTGAGAGAATGAGATTTTCCCCTCAAGCTGGTATGCAATTCACCAGTTCACACACGGAACACCCAGGCAGTTCCAAGTCAGTTCCTCAGACTCTTTGTCTTACTCCTTTAGCTAATTTCATCAATATTATTTATTCATTATGGTATGGAGACCAAAGCCCAGTGATTCATTAGTTTCACAAGAAGATACATGTAAATTATTTAGCCGTCCAAAATCCAATTGCTGCCTCGTATAGTTCACTCTCTCAGGGTTAGTGAAACAGTAGAAAACTCAGTGTATTTTGCAGGTCACTGACTGTTTCTTACAAAGGTATTTGTTTGTGTGCTGAAGAGAGATATGTGAACAAACACACTTGTAAATGTAAATTATATTTACTGAAGAGATTATTCTGTCTTCTGATGTTTTACCAAGCAACTACAGACTTCCACACAGAGAGATGACATAGCACAGTGTGTTCTGTAAGTCACTTCTAATCCCCATCAACTCCAGAACTGCTTTAGAAATTGTTGGGGTGAGTTACGTTTCCAGCTATCACAGTCTTATGTAATTTCCTGAGACACCTGCATATGAGAAATCTGTTGTAACAAGCAATAACCTTAGTAAATATAATGTAAATATTGTAAAAAACAGGCAAAAATACAATGTAAATTAAAACAGCAAGGTTAAGTCTCTCAACAAAAGGAGTGAGCAGCATTTGCTACCACTGAGCTCTGAAAGGTGCTACCTTAACAACAGTTTGGGATTAAACGCAAGAGCAGAAAATTCAGAAATATGTCTCCAAACTCTAGCACACTTTTGTTTTCACACAACAAAGAGTGGTTTTCTGTTTTTCATGAGAAGTAAGAACTTTTTTGTCCACAATGACCTGTATTTTCAGGTGTCTGCTTCACAGCCTGACAGAACATTTGTGATGTGGCACAAGTGCTGTCTCTGAGGGCTTGTCCTACAGGTACTGGTTGATTCATGGGGAGTGAATCTATCCCTGGAGTGCTCGACTTCTGCATTGAAAGAACACTTAAGGGTTTTTTTTGTTTGTAAATAACCTCAATATAGTTTCAAAATGAATGTGAACTTGATACCTGTGTTTGTCAAACATGTAGGAGAAACCTGTGTCACCAAGAATCAGAAGCCTGAAATAGTGGGTATGGGACACAGGAACACTGTGTAGCTCTCAATAAGCAGCCATTTGCATAGGAAAGCACACATTTGACAATGCACAGCAAGAGGGAAAGTTATGAACACCAATCATTTCCCTTCTTATGGCAGTGCAAAGCATCTCACTCCTCCTGCATGGAGTTCTGTGGAAGCCCATGTGCTTTGGGCTGCCTGTGCTGTAGCTGTGCCTTTGCCTCCCCTGACACAGGGTGTGCTCATGGGAAAAGCATTTCCTCCTGAGATCTTGAGATCCTTCTCTACTTATCCCCATCTTTTCTCCAGGGAAAATATACTGATCACACTAATGCCCATGCACAGCAGTGGCCCTGTGAAGACTGGCTCGAATGAAAACATTAAAAATAAGCCATGATCAAGAGGGATGATGTTATTCAGAGAGAATGAAACTTAAATGGGAACTTCAGGATGCCATTTGCACATCCAGCTTCAAAGTGACTTACAGAAAATCCTATACTACCAAAATGAACAAATGATACATAAGTAAGGAATTCTTAATGGAGAAAATAGCCATAGTAAAAAGGTGAAAACAAACCCTAGGTTAAACAAATTCTCACCCAATTTGAAAGTACAATAAAAAATTATTTCACTGAAATGAGAATATATTTGAAAACTACTTGGCTATAGAACACAAGATTACATCAATGACATTTATTAACTGTAAGAACTTAGCTTCTGACAGAAATAAAGGCATTTAATAATGCTTTAAATGAGCTTATTTCTTTCTGAGATTATCATGAGACCAGAGTCAGGCATTGGGGTTCTAGAAATTTCATTAGAAGTGTGTCATGGGAAGTTTTGGTGTTCTGGGATGCATATATGATATCAGAACTGGCTTCCTAAAGAATGCCATATGACTACATTTGGGTATGTCAGAGGCAAGGCTGCAGCCAGGCTTCCTCTGCTATTGTGTCATGAGGCAGAGGCAGTGGACTGTAATACATCTATTTTGTCAGGCCTCTTCAGACAGCACTTGCCATCAAACCTCTGGAGAAAAAAGTACTGCCCTTTCCCAAATCCATAAAGAATAATTGGATTCTTTATCAAAATTTAATTATTCTTTTAAAACTCTTTACAGAAAAGAGGTGGCCAGCAGGAAGAAATTAGAGAATGTCACTATATCTCCTTGAAATGTGGATTTATAAATAGGGATTGTGGAAGAATCAGACATGTAAACCTCCAGAGTGCAGAAGTGTAGGAGGGATAGCAGGGGTTTGCAGTTTCTTTTCAATTAGTAAGGAAACTGAGTGGTAAATTCACTTTGAAAGAAGCTGTCTCTCAGACAAAACAGAAGATGGGCATCATCATTGCCCAGTAGTTTCTGACATCTCTAATTTCTTTGTGCCCAGGGCTTTCTAGAGACATGTGAAGTCTCTCTAGTCTGTGTTGCTGCAGGATTCACAGCAATCTAGGCCAGTCCTTTGGCAGTATCCAAGACTCTGTATTAAACCAGCATCTGACAACATTTTCCCAGCACACAGGTGGTGAATTCCCTTCATTGTCCGAGCCCATTGTCTGCTTCTGTGCACTGTGCTGCTGTTACCTGGTGATGCTACAAGACTATGCCCTTGACAGCTTTTACTTTAAACTTTATTAAGGCTTGCACTCCTGCATAAAGACAGGTTATATTTACTTCTCTAACTGAAACTGGCAGCTCTTGTTGATATAAAACAGAGACAGAACCACTCTGGGTCAACTCAATTCACTCAGTGTTTGAAAAAGACTGTTGAACTTCATTTCACTGCAGACAGCACTCTTTTTTTAACCCTCCAAACAATCTTTACTTTTCTACCTCACATTCTTCTATTTGGAAAACAACTTAAATCAGATTCCCACAGTTAATTTACAGTTAATGAACATTGATTTCATTTTCAGTTAAGTATATATTTCAAGTTAAGCAGTAGTTACGTAAATTTCAGAACCAGAGCCAACGTTTGTGCCAGAAAAATCATAAAAACCTCTACAAATCAATAAATAGTCAACAAAGAAGGTGATATTAATGATTTAGATTAAAAAGTTATTTTAAAAGTACCATTAAATATATGTCATCAAAATAATATTATCCAGGTGAACTTTACTGGTGCCTTTGTTTAGGAAATTCTCATCAACTAAAAAGAGTGGTAATTTCAACATAGGCAAAGGAGAACAGTCATTAAGTGAGTGCTAATGAATTCCTCCTTTATTAAAATATTGTCATACTAGAAACTGTGATCTCAGCTCATTATAGCAGTAATTGTGTTTACTCACTTATTTACTCAGCAATAGCTAAGGTACTTACTGGAATTACTTCAATACACAGCAGAATGGAGCTGAATGGCACCAAAGAGGACAGCGAAGAGCTGGCAACTTTAATTTGCTAACTACATCCAAACTATTCAAAGATAAACAGCTGGTTTCTTAAATTTATTATGGTTTACAGATGCAAGTACAACATGGCTCAGGACCTCTGCCCTCACCATTCCATGTCCTGTGACAGTGAGCACTTCTCACCCTGGTTTGGGGTTTTTCTCTACTGCCCAGGCAGCAGTGGCAATACCCAGGTATCCACACAGCTAGAGTACTAATTCCTAATTCTAATTCCTCCATCCTCTACTATCATTCTTGAGGTCAGATAATAACCAATGGCAGCAGGAAAAGATTGTTGAATCAACAGTGAAAGTTTTGGGAGATTTTCAGACTGTAAAAAAGATGAAAAGGGTAACTCTCAGGACCTCTTTTGTAAGTATTGCGGATATTTGGAGAATTACTGCTGATAGTGTACCAAGCATCAGCAGTGCTCTCTATAAAGCTGGCCCTGAAAGCAAGTGTAGGATTGTGCAAATGGGTATAAATGGATATTGCTCTATGTGTGTGCCTGCAGAGTCACCTGTACAAAACAGAGTGGAGTTTGTAGTGCTGCATTGGCACCGAGGTCTGTGCATTAAGCAACAGGGTGAATAAAAACCACAGCACTTGTCCCACAAGTCCTCTTCTAAAAATGAACAGCAAAATTTATGTCTATGACACTCAAGTGGGACAGCATAACACGATTAAGCTCAATTTTCACATTTTATTCTGAAGAATACTGTTTTCAAATAGAGCAAAAACTGCCTTATTCAGCATCCAAAAGTGCACTGTAACTGAAATCCTACAGTCATCTACAAGTCCTTAAAATCAGTATTGTATATACAAGGGACTCTTTACATTAAAGAGCATTTTATAAGTTATTTGTACAAAGTTAGATTAAAAAGTTACATAAAACAGGACTAATACAGCCAATTCTATGGTCAACTGCTTCCTGGGATCACTTCTGGGAGAAAATGTTGCCAATTTTATCTACAAATATACAACTACAATTCACTAGATGTCTCTAGATTAAATTCCTTATGGAGTTAGGCCAATATTTTCCAAATGAGAAAATTTAACAAAGGTCATGACCTAATTTAGGAAGGACCCACTAGAGCATCAGGAACAGAGAGCTCCAATATATTTGAAAGGCTACCCTGTACTTCCAATTATTGTTTTATATTTGTCACACTTGTAGATGATGAAGACATGTATTATTGATGAAGTGTGGGCAATTTTTCCTGAGCTGTTTTTCAGCTATCTTTGAATTCCAGCCTCCTTAAGAGTGCCAGCATGGAGTGCACTGTGCCATGGGGATGGAGGCTTGAACAATATCTCAAAAAAACTACATGCTTGAGGATACTTCCTCAGTACTGTGTATTAGCTGGAAAGTTTTAAATAAAATTCCTTTTGACCTACATGTTATTATCAAGGATCACATTTTCTGCAAGCAGATTGTCAAAAATGCAAAATGTGAGTTTTTCACATGAACCTTTTATGGAGTCTTTCTAAAAATATAATTAGCTAAAAGGACAAGTTAGAAATCGTGTTAATATTAATTGTAGCAGATGGAATTTTGAAGGGAAGCAGAAAGGCTAATTTTAATTTCTTACTTAAAAATAGAGCAGTACCAGCTGCAAGTTATTCCCAGCCAACTTGTATTTCACTGAAACTGAAAAAAAGACTGTCAAGCTCATGGGTAGCCAACATCCTTGCTCACAAATCTAGAGGCAGCAGTATAGGACTTCTGAACTTGTGATGCATTACACACAAGCCCTTCTCCCAGATCATGATGGCTGTGTTAAACTGTGTCAAATCTTAAAGAGATTTATTCTGAGGATAAGAATTTATAGCACTTGTCACCACAGGTGATATTGCCAAAGCTGTGCAGAATATCAGCAATTAGCCTACTCTGTAGTCCTATGTGTGAGCAGAAAATGTGCTTGTTACCCAATACAGGTCTGCTTGGTATAAATAATTCTAGCACTTTTAAGTGCTGATTTACTTTAGAAACATGGAACCTGACCTGGCTTCAAATTCTTCAGACTTCTGAGGGATTTGAAGCTGCTTTTTGGTTCCTCACTTAGCTGCTTTACCAGATTAATTGATGTATTATCATTTTGGGGGAAAATCCTCTTTTGCCATTTAAATTTCTAGATATACACACATAAGCAGTAGCTCCCTTACCAGAGACAAGCCTTTCCTGCTGAATTTCATTTCAATTCTAGGAGTGATTCATGGTATCCATTCCAACTCAGTTACCTCTTGTGAAGTTTGTGTAACCCTATGCTATTCAGGAGTTAGTTTTGACATTTCTCCCACTAAATTATAGGGTGCCTCACCTCTCTGAAGACACAAATGCCATTTCAGCAGATCAGGTGCCACCTCCAGTAGCTGACTAGCCCACTGACTTGACTCAATGTTGTTAAATTTCCCCCACATGGTGACTCAGTTCGTGCATTTCAGTGTAAAGGATCTCTAGTTAAAGAATCTCATATTGTACATCTGCTCATAAATTGATTAAAAATGCTTCAAAGAGACTCATTCAATGGATTAATGCATGCAGGTCATTACTGGTTGTTAACTGAGATCTGAACTGATGGAATTAATTGCTTCAGGATTAAGTTAGCTTGTGCAAAGGGATTCTCACAATTTTTGAAGGAAAATGCAAGAGCACCACCATCTCCTCATCTCCAAAGTCTGCTTTGAACTTCTCTACTCTTTTTAGAAAGCCTTGTAGACAAAATATGTTCCTAGTTCAAATCTTGTTGCATAAAATGGTGTTGGGCATTACCAGAGACTGCAACTTAGCCTGTATCAGTTTCAGGTTTTATTTGTAGTATGGTTTTATTGAACCATATTCAATGCAGTCTGTCTATGCTGCCAACAGAGATGTCCTTTCTTCAGGAAGATGACAGGTTAATGTCATTTTATCTGCATAACAAAATGTAAATTTCTCAGTTTATCTGGTTATATATATGATTTAACTAAGTAGTGAGCCTTTACAGCAGTACCAGCCATTTTATGATTGCCAAGAACTCTCATTTGAGTGCTGCTCATGGGATTTCAAGGGTTAAGTATTGTTTTCTGTGCACATTATAGAATTGCTTGCTATCTCATTTTGCAACCTTAAAAGCCAATTATTACCAACTATTTAACATTTCTAGGGTTATTTGAAGCCTGCTTTTGGAAATAAAAAGATGGTTAAAGAGGTGGGTAAGATGAAGACAGGTGTAATAGCACTACAGACTCATGTCTCAGCTCCATAATATATACCGGTTTTATATAATACTGCTTTTTATCTATACTTGCAGTTTTACATTGGTTGAAATAGAGTTAACTAATTTAATAAGTACCTGCTTATGTTCAAAATAACTGTTGAGAGGTGTGAGAGGAGAGAAGTTGAAAAAAAATAATATCTGTGTATATATATGTGAACAAGTAAACACATTTAAAATACTCTGCTGTGTTTTTCCTTTAAAAGTTTAAGTTTATTGACTTGAAATTCTTTATTAATTCAAGATGAGATCAAAATAACTTAGAGCTCCTTAAATTTTGAAGTAAAACGAAATCTAACTTCAAAATGGCACATGGCAGATGCAGGCTGACACTAATCACTATGGACAGGCAGCTTTCTTTTAGCTCTACATTCATATCAGTACTGCAGCATCAGGAGATGAGCTGAGAAAGCAGCCTACTCTTACTGAAAAACCCAGAAGAGCATGAATGTTCTGATAACAAAGCCCTTTTTAACACAGAAAATACAAGCAGTGTTTCCCTAATCCGTGTTAAAGAAACAAATAATGGCGAGTGCTTAGAGTGAACCTAATATTTGCATAACTTCATTAAATTGGCAGACAGTTTTTCTAAAATTCCATTTAGCTATCATTCATTGGAGGTGAAATACATTAAGCACTTGTGGAAGAGGGTTTAGCCACTAAATCTAAAAACAAGGTTAAAAATGCACAGTACCCACTGCTTGTAGCACATGGTAGGAGTATGCAGCAGCTTAAATGTGAGCCCTGAATCCTCAAATGACCATGAGGATATATTCTTGGAACTCTAACAAGAATAAGAATTGTTCATTCATTTTTCTCTCCCTCTCCCCTGACATATACATATAAATATATATTTCTCATATGTATATGTATGTATGTGTGTATGTATATGCATATAGTAAGAATTTACACCTTTTCCCATCAGATAGGGAAAGAAGTTGTAATCCTCAAGTCCAATTTACTATTTGCATCTTTACTGACTGCAACAACCTAATCCTTAGGATCAGTAGAGAGATCAACTGCACTGACTGCACTGCCATGAGGCTAGCAGACAGAGTCATGGAAGCGTGGGAGAGAGAATGGATTGAAGGCAAAACCAGCTCTCTTTATGGTTTGAGTTTTTGTTTGTTTTGGGTTTTTTGGGGTTTTTTTTGTTTGTTTGTTTTGGGGTTTTTTTGCTATCTTCAAAAATGTGTAATAACATCATCACTTTACAGTCTGCTGTGTCTTCCTTTTATTGCTGCACTGCACCAGCATTCTTGCAGTTTCTATGATGTGTGACCTTTCAAAAGCTTTATTTAGACATTTTTGTTCTTATTACCCTTAAAGAACAGCTCTTCAATGGCCAGAATGTATTGGCTAGTATAAATTTATTATCACAATTATGCTAGGCTAATGTAGCTTGGATGATTTTCCATTTCACTCCTGATGTGCCTATCTTGCTCCTAATCAGGGAAATTTATCTGGCTACAGGTATTTTCTGAACGATAAAGTAATTTCTCACAAGACAAACTAATCACAACAGAAATAATTTAACATTTCATTAGAACTTTTGCTCTTTTTTACCTGTTAGAAAATTCTATCTTATTTAAAAAGTGAAACAAAGATGCACAATCATGTCTGTAATAAAACCCCTGTTATTGAAGAGTACAAGTCAACTCTCATCACTGGCTTGTAAAATCCCAGCATCTGGCAAAACTAATCAATGCTTTTTTTCTCCTGTAGAAAGAAATTAAGTACTTACAGAGTGTGATTGCACACCTGTTATGGAAGACATTAAAAATAGTTGGGATTAATAGTCCACTAAAAGCACCATCTCACTCCACACTTTAGGAAAAGTTCTGATTGCTGGACTAACCATGTACTTCTAAAAATGAAACTTAAACAATAAGATTTTCATCTACTTTGTCATTATGGCTAAATTAACTTCACAGCACAACCTTAAAATTAATGAGATATAACTGTCATTGACATGTGTAAAAATGTATGCTAATGGTGTATATGGAGAACTTGACAATCAAAGGATTTGAAGGCAATTTTAAATACTTTTTAGTTTGCTAATGAGAAAAGTGTGCTATAATTTCTTTTGCCTATTTTGACAACTATTTAAATTTAATTCATTTTATATTAAGATTTTAATTAAATTAATTAAATCTTAAATCTAAATTTAAGATTTTAATCTTAAATTTAGATTTTAATCTTCTCCCTTTAAAAATTTTATAGAGAATTTCAAAATCTTACATTTGACCAAGTGTCTCCAAAATAGGGCAAGGAAATTTTTCATGGAATCCTGCAGCTATTGATGGCTTTTTTGCCTTTGCCCTAACCTTTAATCTGCAATGGACAGAGCCAATTCAAAGCATTATTTAAAAAATACTTTTCTGCACAGTTCAAGAAGAGACTACGTCATAATTAAAAAGGAGTCATTGATGACTGGACTGTGCGGTATTGCCAAATTTGAGGAGAAGATGTGAAAGGCAAAATTTGATTATGACATGATAAAAGTAATTATAAAAACACTCCAAACAAGTGTGACACATTGTAGACAAATCAGGAAACAAACTTAAGGTGGGGAAAATAAAACAGTGCTATGGAACTTTGCATGAAACTTGCCATCACAAGATATCATTGAGCCCAGTGGTTTAGGAGGTGTCAAAGGAAAGATGAGACTGCAGTCAAGCATTTCCTAGAGAATACAGAACTATTACACACTTTGCTTTTGGAGTTAGGTCATGACACGAATCTTGCCTCAGGTCAGGAAGTGCTATTTGTCTCATATAATAACCCTGTGTAGTTCAAGACTTTAAAAAGGCTTCACTTTTTTTTTTTTTTTTTTCCCTGAGGGATGTATTTCCCTCTGCAGGACAGCAGGATGCTCGACTGCCTTGACAATTGCTCCAATCTAATCCAATTGTGTCTATAGCATCACCAGAAATAAGATCTGCTATTATGCCATTTCCTCTGTTACGGGGAGGTCGTGCATTATGGGCACCATTTACAGCTCCTGACCACGCTTGGCATCTTGCTGGCTAATCTTGTCATCTTGCAGTGTGTATATTATAATCAGCAGCACCTTGTGGGTCATTTTATTTATTCTTTTAGTCTCAGCTTCTATTTAATTTTCCAAAGTCTTGAATTCCTCAAAGTTGCCTTTTTTTTTTTTTTTTCCTAGAAAATGTAAAAGTCCAACCCTGGGGCAGATGCATTTTTTTAGCATTGCCTTTAAGTGCCACAGCAGGTAACATCTGTCCTCACTCACTGGATTATAAAATGATGTGATCTAAGGAGACATCTGACAAGTTAACAATGGATGCCACAAGGTAATAGGCACAAGATTACAAAATGCACAATGCTTTTCAAGAATGGCTTCCCCTACTTGTTTCCTTAACAAGTAGCCAACTGCATCAACCAGTTCCTGTTCTTTTAAAAATAACCTTTGCTTTTATTGCTTTTCCCTGCAAGTCACCTGCCTTGTGCCCAAAGTAGTGGGATCATCAATAAAGAGTGTTTGCCAGTAGAACATTGTACTTTGAATATTCCCCCTAAAATTACCCTAAGTGGTGCAAATGTAAAGAACAAGTAAAATTAGCCAAAGTTTCCGAATTGCTTTTCTATAACTAATCTTGTTAGAATCTGTGTTACTCCAGCCACCTCTAGATCTCATAAGGGTTTTGATTATATGGAAATATACCAATTTTATTCCAGCATATCTGCAAGAAGCTACAATGTCTAAGGTATGTTGAAACTGAAATTCTCTCATAAATAATGTTAAAAATTATATTTGTACTGACACTGCTTCTGCATAGTCATGCATTTGTTATTTAAACAGCAGAGAAGAAACCAAATACTATGCAGAAATGGAATTCACATTGGCAAGCCAAGTACTACCCCAATAATAAGAATGTTATCTTTGTTTAATTTGAAGCACAAGATTCAAACATATTTTAAAAACATAAAGCTGGAATTTAAAAACATCTATTACTATTAGGGTTTAGTTTTCTCTTCAAGTGCGACATGAAATGATTGAAGATTAAGTAGGGAGAGTTCAGTTTGAAATAGTAGGAACTCCTAACATGCTAAAAGTATACATTTTCTAAAAATTCCCAAGTGATGTCAAAGGAATCCTTTAGAAAGTGGTACTATGCCACTTAAATATTAATTTGGTAGTTTTATTTATTGTTACTAATGAAAATGACACATTAATAAAAACTGATATGACTGATATGTTGCAAATTTGAATATATTCATCCTATCCCTTCAAAAGCAGCTCTAAAGCTCACAATTCCTGGTTTATGCTTAATTTCCTTGATAATGTCTCAGTTGTGAATAAAGAGAAAAAGTTGCAGTTTTATTCAATTGGTATTTTGTTTATTCCTTTTCTAAACATTAATAGAGATTCATCTTCTTTTAAAGTTTGTAAGAAAAGGGAAAACATAACAATCATGAGATAAGAGATGTTATCTCCCCTTCTCATTGCCTACAGACAAACAGCAAAACATTAATACTGACAGATGTGTGATAAGGAATGAATCATCCTAGGCCACTCTCAATAATTTCCATTCTGTCCTAAATTTGGGGTTCAACTCTCACAGCCTCTTGTCAGCATTGCAAATTACCTCGGTTGCCCATGGGGGCACAATGATGCACTTCAGCCCTGTTCCCAGTGGGGACTGTTCCAGGTTTCGTCCAGCTCACTGTTAACTGGACAGCACTCTGAATTCTTGTCCTAAGGTCTGTCAGGACAGCCTGAAAGAAAGGATCCAAAAGGTAGTAGGAATATTTTCCTTTTTTAACTTTTTTTACTCTCACTTCTACAGCATGTTAATTGATGGTGTGACCCAAAGCCTGCAAGAATCAAACAAAGAGACTAACTTAGCCCAGAAACATCAGTGATTTTTCATCTCTCTCTCTCTCTCTGCAAAAAGTAATGAATTAGATGGTTAAAACATTTTTTCTCCTTCTGATCTTTTAACTGGATTATCAATGTCCTCCTTTGATTTTCTCAATGGCTTATTTTAGGAGGGAGGGATACTATGAATGCTAAGGCTGCTGTCTCCTTTGAAACAGAATTTTAAAAACTGTGATATAAGAGGGGAAAGAAGGATTCCATTGAAAAAGTAGCCAGAGTTGGTCTCAAGCGTTGGTCTCAAGACAAGCAGAATAGAGAAAATCAGAGTTATGGACATTCTTGGTTCAACTGATGAAACAAGCAGTCAGAAGATGCTGATTTAGGTAGAAAGAACCTGGCAATTATTTAAATATCTGACAAATAAAATCTAAAAAAGCAGACAGGAGGAAAGCAATGAGAAAGAGGAGAAAACACAAAAAACACATAGTGAAACTGGCATAAAGAAAACTGAAACACTTTCCAGCATGCATTTCTATTGTACTTATTGACTTATTGACTATCTGTACTTAGCTCATACACACGGCTGCATCCCATTCTTAAAAACTGGTTAGCTCAGGTATATTTGGCATGCATCATGTCAGGCAGGAATTTTAAATTTATTTGGACAAGGATTTTCTCTGTTCTAAGCAAGGTGAAGGCACTCTGACATTACAAAACCCTTTGTGAGTAGACATAAAACAGAAGAGCTTTTATGTTGGTCCCAGTTGTATTTGCATTAAAATATAGACATCATATTTCTCCAATATTGTAAATATGAGATCAAAATTGTGCCAATTAGAGCAAATACTTAAAATACAAGCTCAGAAAACCTCAAATATCTAACTAATAAATATAGAGAGTATTTATAATACATAAAGCCTTGCTAAAGAATACGAGGGAGGCTTAAAGTTGTGCAGGTTTTCAGCTCATGCTGTCACACTGATATGGCAAATAACAGTTGGATAACAACTGCAAAATAACCCTCTATTACACCTCTTTATGAATTATGTTTTCTTATTGAGTATATTGAAATAAGTTACTGTAGAAACACCCATTTTCATTTAATAATATAACTTCGCTATGGAAATGAGGTTTAGGTCAGAAAGGACAAAGAGAATAAGAAAACACAAGGTATTTCATTTTTAGCCACCTGATTAACCACAGAACAGATCTACAGATAGGCTACAATAGTGTCACACTGCAGAAAGGAATTAATTTTTAAAGTTGATTGAATATTTATCTGTAAAAAAAACACTGCTAGGCAAAATTTTGCTATAAATATTGCATATAGATCTTGAACTCAGTTCTGAAACATACATCATAACCCCCATTTTGACACATTAGGAAACCAGCAAGGTTTTTAATTGTTAAAGTTCACGTTGGAATACCTGCTTTTTGAACAATGGAAATTTTAAATGGAAGTAACTTGGGATGTAATGTCTTGCATGTGGACTTGGAGCCTTCAGCATCTTTTAATTCTAAGTGTTCCAACACTGATAAAATCAGAGCTCTAAAATTCAGGATTATTAGTACCATAAGCCTGCATAAAATTAGGAGAAAATATTATCTACATGTGGATAAGATCTAGCAAACAGTTTAACATTGCTTGCCTTCTGGCTCTCCAGGAGTTTAGATACTTTGGTTGGAACATTTTCACTATGGGTCTTATATAAATCTGAAGAATACTGAGGTCTATTTTATTTTCAATAGACTTGTTGCAAGCTTGCAGAGCACATAGTAAAGATAACATCACAAGTGTACACAGACCCCCAAATAAAATCAAGATTCAAAATAAACAAACACTGACTTTAAAGGACATAGATGAGATTCTAAAAACATCTCAGAGATTGATTATAGCATTTTCAAGTGAATTATCCATCTGCTGAAATGTTCAACTATGAGAGAATTCAACTATAGAGAGAATTTGACACACACACAATTTGATAATTATTGTTCTACTTAATTGTTTTAGAAAGTGGCTTGGGAGCTGTGGCCTCAGTGAAAGCAAGAGAAATTGAGGTTCTAAGCATGTGAACTAGAAATTCCTTGTGCTCTTTTGAACATGTTCATTCTCACTCTTTCTTTCATATTATATGGAAATTAAAAGCAAATCTGGATCCATCTGAAAACATCTAATCATCTCCCTTCACATTAATTAATTGTTGTTCCTGAAGCCAAGCATATGTTCAGTCTAGATTAGGGCCCTCACATCAATCCCCCCCAAAATTTAAGGATTCTCTCTATAGTGACAGTATAAGCACTTTACAATCAGTTTCAATTATTATTAAACATCTGCCTCCTCAAACACCTACAGATTGTTTTCAAAATTATTCCTATATTTTTGTTGGTTTGTGCTTGTTCAGTCATCTAAACAAGTTCTGTACATATGGTGATGTTTCGTTTACAGCAAGAAAAGTAAAACTATTTCTGGATTTAAACATTATTGTCACAAGTTTTTTACAGTCTCACACCATCAAGAAATTTTAAAAGTGCTTGATTCTCTACCAGAAAATGGATAAAGCATTGCCTGGTAGGACTCTTGCACTGTAATCTCAAGGCAGAATTCAGTAGAGGAAAGCCAGGTTTCATTTACACTCAGAAGATGGTCAGTATCTTCTTGACCTAAAATGCAGACAGCTGGAATGATGTAAGATTATTCTTTTCCCTTTCTTCATCATCATAACAGATTGGTAGCTATTGCCACTGGCAATTTCTTTACAATAAAGTTCTGCTTTGATTTATAGACTTGAAAACATTGCAGTCATCCTAAAAATCTCTCTGAAAGCTGCCAAATATAATTTCTTTCTAAGTTTAGAATATTCCCTGGTACAATCAAATCAAAAAATCATTTAAAACTCATGAAAACTGGTCTGTTAGAAGCATGTTTCTCTGCACATGCAGACTTGACTCTGAGGGAATTACAGAGATCATATCTCAATACCAAATGTACTTCTGGAATATGGAATACAGTGAGAAAACTCAGTCCAGGCACCATGTATCAATTACAGCTAGGAGGCCCCCAGAGAACCACATTACCTCCCATTAATTATGAACTATTACCCCTAATCTCCTGTGGTGTGAGAATTTTGTTGTACACTGCTAATAGGCCCTAAAGGAGCGGCTCATTCTTTGCTCCTCCACTGTTTTGAGTTTCCAAGCCAAAACACTGTAAAGCTACAGAATCTCACCTCCAATGCTGCTTCCTGGCAGAAAAGAATCCCAGTTAAACCACAGATGGTGTTTGTGTAAGGAGACCTCAAGAAGAAGCTTTGCAGAGAAAATAAACACACAGCAATAAACCATAGAGCCATGTAATTTATCCTCAGGATGCTATCAGCTTCTACTCAAATGATTGATTCGTGCTCAATCTGTAATTTCATTCCTTTGCTGAATGGATTCATAATGCTTTTTTTATAATTTCAGCTAATAACTATTGTACTTTGGCTTTTTCTAATGTCTTTTCTTTAAACTACATCTTAGCTGCTGGTTTTGGTTTTGTTTAATGAAAAACTGTGACTAGGGGGCAGATTCTAAAAAATGAACTGACTTTAGAGTTTAAAGGAAAACCCACTAAAAATAGTAAATCTCAAAAGCCCCAAATATTTTTTAAAATTGGTAGAGTGAATCTTCTCTTTAGCAGATGAATCTCAAGAAATAAAAATTAAGTGAGCAGATATAATCACTTCTTTCCAAGTCTTTTCACCCACGGGTATCAAGAGAGACCCACTGAAAAAACACATTCCTCATTTGATTGATTTCTGCTCAAAAACTGTTTTAATACAGAGTTGCAGAGAAATGGAGGGGAAAAAATGCTCAGTCAATCTAGCAGAGGTCATGGATGAATGCATGCCAATAATTTAATACATAATGCAAATAGTAAATAAAGAAGCACAGCTCAGAAAACATGAAGGCTTCCTACTTGCAGTCAAATGTCACCTGCTTTCTTGCAGAACAGCTGAGCAACTGTGGAAGAAAGTATTTTGCAAATGATTGCTGTTTATACTGATGAAAATTGGAAACCATTAGCTGTTGCTTTCTAGGTTCCACATGCAGTCACCAACAAATAAGAAGCAGACTGACAGCCAGCATTAGTTAAAAATGCTAGTGAATGATATTGCTCTAAAAAAAAGAGATGACCACACAGACCACAACCAGCCAGACTAGCTGGATTCACCTGAGCTCCCCAAAGTGAGCACTGCTGCACATTCTGTGTGACAGGGGAGAAGCTCAGCGAGGGAAATGAGGGGATTCATGTTTGAGATGTGGTTAGATATTGCCTGGCAACAAATACACCAAATACCCTCGGACTAAGAGAAGGAAAAAAAACTACATGGAGATGGTTTCTTAGCACATGCAGTGTACAGTAAGCTACCATTAAAAAAGTTGTGTTCTGTGAATAGTGGATAAATTATTTTGATTTTGCTAACATTATTTCAAGAGCATCTTAGCAACAGTAAAATCCACCTGAGACACAGGTTAAGTTTAAACAGAACTTTAAGTTCCTGAGTATTTCGATGGACTGTGATGATCCAATGCAGTTATGAGGGCTGGTGCAGAATCTAATCTGAGAATGCCACTCTTTCAGAATAGTTCAAAGAGAAGGGAGAAAAAGTGTTTGGGTAAGCAGTTGTTTTCTTTATTAGAATTTTCCAGAAAGAAGCTAGTACTTCAAGTGGGTAAATATTCAGATGAGAATTGCTATGCACATTCTTCCATTTATTGAGATAGTATTTTAATTTGATTTTAATGACTGTAAAGTGCTCCAAGACATTTGCAGGAATAGTGCTATATAGTGGCTGTGTATATTACGAATTTTTAGCATGTCACTTTTAGTACGGAGCAGTCAGAGAAGTGCAGGTACCAGCAAACTGGATTTTTCAGCAACAAAGTGGCCATAAGGCAGTGCTAATACTCTGTGCAACCTTGACTCCTTCTTCTCCCTTGTATTTGCACAATGGTTTTACATTCTTTAGTGCTATGTTCTGTGCCTTAGGTTTGCATGCTGGAGCTGCAGCAGTACCTCCTTATTGTGTTTGAATTATTTTAAAAGTAAATATTTGACATAGAACTGCTGCTCTTGAAGGCAAGAGGCTGGAGTTCTGACATTAACTCCATAAAAGCATAAAAATCTGTCATGCAAGTTACTACATAGAGCCACTGCTCCTCATAGCTGACTATCAACATTGCATAAAGTGGACATCAATTTAGCAGTTCAAGCTGTAAGATTACTCTTCTGAGTGCCCACCATAATAAATCTATTCAATGTATGTGAGTTAGCAACTGCATCGGTGCTTTAACCTGGAAGGAAGGTGGTAGCAGTATGCTAGGCTCTGTTATGCTTGAAGCATTTAATATTGCTTTATGTCACTGTTGGCATAGGGCTAAAACAAGCAGGCTTTAGAAATTCACTTATTCATACTTTAGCCTAAAATCAGTTTATTGACATCAAGTGAATAATGGAAGTGAGGAAATGGCTTTGCCTGTACAGGACTGGTGGAAACTGTGGCAATGTAATTTACTAAAATCTTCACCCCACACCTCTCACAAACCACTTTCCACCACTATCCAGCCTTTCCTACTACAAGGTAAAAGAAAATTTGGAATGAGTCTCCACATTAAAGGTCCCTGCAGCAGGAATGCAGGAATTCAGGTCACTAGCAGAGATGAACACAATGTCCCATCCACTTTGGTTACTCTGATTTACAGCAGATGAGGTTCTAGTTCTTTACATAACCTGTCATCTTGTGCTTGTGGCTCTCACAGGCACAGGAACCTAAACACCTAAACACACATGGTCAGTATTGAGAGAGTGACAATTAAAGTAAAAAATCAAAGAGATTTCTTACATGCTCCTGTATGTTCTGTCAATCAAATATGGAAAGGCCCAGACCAGAGCCTTTGAGCAAAGTTGCTTTTAAAAGAATGATACAAATTTCCTAGCTACCCAAACCTACTACATGTGTATCATTTTCATTAAGTGCCCTGCAGACTTGGGAGTATCATGCTTCACACTGTTTTTCTTGCCTGGTATAGTGCTATAAACTGTAATCATATTTCAGCCCGGCCAGTCATAGTCTAATGTATCTCTCCATCATTGACTCTGCTGATAATTGCCTGGAAGGATGCCAGGGGACAGATTAATATCTGTTCTTAATATCACCATTCCAGATATAAAGAACTTTCTTACTGTATTTCACATGAGACAGGAGAGACTGTTGACAGGTATTTCTTTCTCTTATTTATACCAAAATTCTTGTTACTGGGATATCCACAGGACAATTCCCACACTGTAAAGTTGTGTAACTCTTCAAAACACCAATGAAAATGATCACTTTGATTCAATTTGAAGAGCTACATTAATTACACACATAACCTCATTGTATTGTCTTGTGTTTCAGGCTGTTTTGACATCAGCTAGGACACCCTTACCTATCAATTTATTAGGATCCTATTTATTTCTTACAATCAGAGGGAAAATGTGCACCTTGATACCTATTTGTAGCAGAGTGTAGCATATGTATAAACAAAGGAATGCGTGTACATGTCCACACAGGTGCAAGATCAAGCACAAGAATACATATCATTCATTTGATACCTTATAATTTTTATTAGAGAAAGCCATTGTCTACTGATAACATTCATGTAGAATTCTGGTTGGTTGATTTCATTTCATTTCATGTAAGAATTCACAAGCATCTCTCCACAGAGATTACTGGGTGTGCAGGAGGGTGATGTACAACTCACAGTGTAACTGTGGCTGGCCTCAGGGCAGGAACATTCCCATCACAGTCTATCCAGAATAACAGATATTTTCAATCTACTCTCAGTAAGTGATCTGATTAATAGCCTTATTTCCCCCCCTCAAAATAGAAAACTGTATTTTACTTGTTCAGTAGAGGAAAAACTGAGGCATAAGGGATGTGAGGGTTTGCCTAAGCTCAGGCCCTGTGTAGTGCCTACATGTGAGGCAGAATGGGTTGCAGTTCCTGCCAATTTAGCCCCTAATTACCATAGTAATTAAATAAAACTGGCTTCTTGTGAAGCTGAAACTGGAGGGAGTGATATATTATCCTCTTTTTCAAAGACTACCTGTGGTTTATATTAGCAGGCTTCAGTGTGAACACTCCATCTCTCCCACCCAAAAAGGGCTTCCCCCTGAAGAGAGCCCACCTTATTTTGGTGGTTTATATGTCAGGAGATGACTCTTTGTTTGTGTTCTAATCATGGTTTGATTGACTGGTTCAACTACTGGGAAAATCTTATAATTGGTATTCCTACTGTTTCCTTTCCTTGCTGGGAAATCTTATTCTATCTAAGCAATCATATGTTGGTGGTTGTTCTTTTCCCCTCCTTAAGCAAAACACCTATGCTGTGTGTTCAATTTGTTTTCTCATGCTGTCTGTATATCACAAAGAATCAAAATTCACCATGAAGTAGAGCATATAATTCATTCAACTGAGATAAGAATAGACACAGAATAAAGTCACAGAATCATTGGCATACAGCATAAAATGATGCACATTGACTCGTACTTCAATATGTGATTAATTTAAATCAGAGTTTATAGTTTTTCACAGTGAAGGTCTGTCCAATTACTCAAAACTGCCCAGTTCACACTATCTTAAAAAAGTAGTTTGTGAGAGTTCAATTAAGTGACTTAAGTTTTAAAAGAATCCTAAGCAATACCTTTTTAACAATTCTGAAATTCATTTTAGCAAAAGAACTTCAAGCCTGATTTTTCTTTATTTTTTTTTCTAATTATTTAAACTTGTGGTATGAAACCCAGATTGCTTGGCTAAACTTACATAAAGTTTTAAAATTAAAAGACACAACTTTCTGATCTAACTTTCATTCTTGTCAGAAGATGGTAGCAGCAGTATCCAGCCCCACTGTCCCATGACTTAGATGGCACCACTAATATATTAGTGGTGATTTAAATAATATTTTCCTACATCTCCACTCTGTAAGATGGGTGCACACATATCGAGGGCATTTGGATTACAGGTTAAAACTGCTCCCCGACTTCTTATCATTCCTATAAAAATGAGACCACTGTTGCCATTCTTCCACTGCTCTACAAGCCAGCAAGCCTTCTGAGGTGAGAAGGGATGGTCAAACTTTTCCTTAAATTTTTATTAGAAGGTATGTAGTGAAAATTTGTTGATTGTTTTATATTTCACTGAGCTTTAAGTCTTAAGATTTGCTGAACATACATCTAAAGTCCAGGACCATTGGAGTTTCTTTGCACAGCATGATACACACCATTGTTGCATTTAGGTAATCGTCCAATACTTGGAACCATACTTTCTATTTTCAGGAGACAAAGAGTTTACTGATGTTTTTAGCTCTCAAGATGACAGAACTTAGTTTTCCCACAGGGAATCACAATAACTCTCTAAGAACAAAGCAAACTCAAGTAATTCTGAGAATTTCAGTTTCTACCCCTTCACCATCTCCAAGAGAAGTTGGCAGATTGAAGAGGTGTGATGTATCAAGGTAGGGGCACATTAATTCTCTGCATGAGATTTACCTAGCAGGGTGTAACGTCCTCAGACTGAACAACCTGCTCTGCTAAGAATGATTGAACAGAGCTCTGTGTTCATGATGTGCCTGGAAAGAAGACAGGTGAAAAAAAGAAAAAAACTCTGTCTCACATCACCAACTGCATTATTCTCACAGGTCCTCCAGAAGAAGGAGGAAAATCAACCTATTCAGGTTTTCTTAACAGCAAAATACCTACAAGCTGAATAAAAAGCCAAACCCCAAACCCCCAAAAAGACAAATAAGCCATGCAGGAGAGTCACAAAGGGAAAGATGAAAATACTGCACATTAAGGTAAAAATGCAGGCTTTGTAAATTGAGTGTCTAACTCCACAGAAACATTTTCTGAGTCACTGTATTTGATTTGAATTTTTATCTTGAAAGCAAGCTTTGACTAATACAGCTAATTTCTTCTCTTCTATAGTCTCAGGTCAGGAACTAACTCATCTTCAGACTTCTTTGAGCCTGATAGACTGAGCAGCAATCAATCTTACCTAGCTCTGGATTTTCCATTTCAATGCTGGATTCTGGATCATACAAGCCAACCTCAGTTTGCCTGATGCAATTCTTGCCAGGTGGTATAAGACCCCTTTTCTAGATCAAACTCACAATTCAGAAACAGAGTTTGTGTTAGCATTTGTTGGATTCTTTTTTCCTGTATTTTTTTTTTCTTTTTGTATTCTGGTTTTGCAGAATACAAAACCTAATCTCTTATTAGGTTTTGCAAACCTAATCTCTTATGCTATCAGGGTTCTGTGGCTGAAACTCTGGACAGCATTATACCCATTGCACTCAGCTGAGACCAATGTTTGTTTCTGTGAACTATTCCATCACTGACAGTCACCCATGTCCTCAGCTCCTTCAAAGAAATGGCCACAAAATCTCAATCCTAATTCTCCAATTACTTGGAGAATCAGTGATTTATATAATTCCGTCTGTCTGGGGGGTCGGGGTGGTGTTTTTCAGTTTTGGTTTTCTCTGAAGATTTCAGAAGTTCATATATTTATATAAAATAAAATAAAATCAAGCAGAAATAAAGTGATAGGGTTTATACTCAGCTTATATTCAGGCAAGGGATAAAGTGAGAAATATTTTTACTATGGCATACTATGGATTTTTTTTTTTTTTTGTAATAGATATTCATTCTAATCTAAAATACACACTATCTGAAAGTATCCAGAATCTAAAACATATTCTTTAATTTTGGTAATGACAGTAGTGTTACACAAAAATTGAGGACTAGATGGACTCATACTTTCTATAAATGAGGAGTTTGTCTCAAACCCAGGGTGACTAGAGAATATTTTATACCAGTGTTAGGGATAATCAGTGTGGGGATTCTGTGAACTGGCCCCAAGAACTGAGCCTGAGACTGTTCATCTGTGCCGTGCAGCTATTCCAGAATATCCAACCTATATCAAAAGCTGCTGCAGCTACTGGTGGGTTTTCTCTCATTATTATTTTTTATTATTTTCATAATGCAATAATTCAGCTACCCATCAGCCTATTAACAAAAGGTCAATATAAATTCTCCCAGAACTCCTGTGCCACAATGGGTCATTGATAGTCACTTCTCTGCTGATTTGATTCTCTGTCCCCTTTACCTGTGCTCACACACCAATGAGTGGAGCAGGAGCCAGGAGTTAGACCTTGGCCAGGACACACAATTTAAGAAGCACAGACCTATGTCTATATCTGTAACATAATGAAGAAGGACTCCATGATGCCTGTGGCAGGGATGAAATTTATTTTCAAACAAGCTACTGTCTCAGTCTTCATCTTCCCTGGCCAAGCACTCTAATACATCCTCCATTACATCTGGCAGCATTTGGGGAGGAGTCTCAAATACAGAAAGACTGGCTCAGGATCCATGGACAGTTTTTGTACTTTATTATGCTTCACCCCCTCATTAATTCCATCCTAAGGTTGATTAAATGTATGTGCTAATGTGGATTTTCCCAGAGAATATACTGCTTGTCATTTAACTTTCCCTGCTGCCACATGGCATGTGTGACTCGTGTTCTGGGAAACCTCCCAGTTAGTTTTCCTAATGCTGCAGTGTGTATTAGCCTTCATTTTTCTACTTTCTCTTTAGCAGTGGACAGAATAAGCATAATAAAATCTTTATAGAGGACTGCACCAATAATGAATGTAAATCACATGTAACTGCTCTACAGGGAAAATGTAATATTATAGTATTATGTTTTGAAAAGAGTGAATGTATTTTTGAAATATGTTTACATATTTAGGTTTTTTGAAATATGTTTACAAGTAATTAGTAAAGATGACAATAAATACAATTCAGGTGTTTCCTTAGTCACCATTGTTTCTGGTTTATATCATTCAATGGAAAAGAGAATGGATAAATTTGACAATTATCTGTACACAAACATTATGTTTATGTGTATTTAGAGATGCATTTTCATATTTATATATAAAAATGGTGAAAAGCCACATGTACGTGAATTTTAATTTGCATGTATGGTGACCACTGTGTTACATCTTAGATCAAAATGTGGCTGTCCTGTTCCTCCAATAACATCTGCAGATTACTATGCAGAGAAATACAATTATGTCTACTGTATTTTTGGCATGAATGGCAGGCAGGATCTCATCAGAGCCTTCTTTCATTGCAGTGACCTGCTCTGTCCTTCACAGAAATGAGCAATATTTTTGCCCTCTATGCAAAAGCAAAGAGTAGCTTTGAAAGCTAAGTGCTCATCACAGTGACAGCCATTATAAAGTGAAATATTTTAAATGCACTAATTCTAGATATTCATAGCTCTCATGTAAATTAAATAGCATTGCAAATTTTGTGAATAGCAAATGACAATAAGACATACATATTTATCTACCTTTCTACTGTTCTCTGCCATTCTTGCTCTGGTTTCCCACTATACCATGAGCCCATCTATGTTCCACACTGCCTGTTTCAAGATATATTTCTTTTGCAGATAAAAAAGTGACAATTCTTTCAAAACAAAAGTATGCAGTTAAAAAAAAAAGTCAGAGGAAAAGACTGGGTTAGTATCAGAAGCCTAATGAACTGTTCTCAGTATTGGAAATTCAAATGGTATTTTTTTGTTCTACGTGGAGAATAAGCTTTGCTGAAAACATATTCAACAATAATAATAATCTTATATTCAACAAATATCTACCACTGCAAGGATTCCAAAGTCATTTTCAGAATCAAGGACTGGACTGGTCAGAGGCAGCCCTTCTTCCTGCTATTATCCTCCTTGAACTGGAGAGAACTGCAGATAATATAGAAAGCTTCACCTACTGAAAGAGAAATATTCATCCTTGAATCATGAAGTGGGTAAAGAAAAAGTAGGAAGTCCAGAGAGCATGTGAATGTGTGGAAAAAGCATCAAGTGTGATCTCCCATTCCTGTGTGTCATGGAAACCACCCTTGCATGGCTTCTGGTTCCATGGTGCAGCACAGAAGAACATGGGGAAAAGCAGTGAGGAAGAGCAAGCTCACAGAGATATTGATTCACTGGAAAACAGAACGTGCTGAAGGGAAATTCAGGGTGACTCTCTCACACAAAATGACACAGTGATGCATAGACTTTGTCAGTCTCAAAAGCAATGAGAAGCAGCATTTGAAAACATGCCACAAGAAGGTAATTATGAAGTGAAGTGGACAGTCTGGACATTTGTGTTGGGGTCTCTGTTATCTCAGTCTCCTTTCCATAATATCGTGAAAAGTGCTCGGATCTCCTGTTGTTTGTAAAAGATCATATTTCTATACAGACCATAATTCTTGCTTCCTGCAGTTTGCTTGTCAACAAGGGCTATTACTTGCACTAGTGCTCCAGTTTAGGAGCATTATATGGGGATGAAGGTTATTTTACTTGCTGATACATTCTTTTTAAATTCTGAGGCTTTTTTAGTGGCTGTGTAACACGCATCATATATTCTTTTCAGAACACCAAACAAGTAGCATGGATATATTCAGCCTCACTTTTGTGTATGGAGGTTTAAGGATTTTTTCCACTTTAGCAGAGTAAATCTACCTTTAAATACCAGACACATGTAGGTAATAAGCTCAGAGTCTGCATGGCAACTCTCTCACCGCTGTGTACATCACAAGCCTGCTGCTTAAAGTCTGGAAATCCTTTACTCCTTTCAGAGCATGACTCTTATGCACTCAAGCTCCTGGTTTGTGCTCTTCAGCACATCGCGTACCATCCCTAAGTAGGGTGCAAGACGAATCCCTCCTGTTTACACAGAAATTCACTGGTTTAGTTCCAGTGACCTGCTGGTGCTCTCCATTCCTTTAAAGCAGTGCAGCCACACATAGCTGGTCTGGCCACCCTGCAGTCAGGACACAGCTCACCTGCCCCTAGTTATGGGGGACAGGGGACAACTTTGGACTGAAAATGACAGGCTGTGACCAGCTTAAAAACATACTTTTTTTGTCTCTTGCAACTGCATTCCTTCATGAAGCCACAGTGACCCAGTGGTATTTAGAGGATGAGTTATATGTCTTTGCCTTTACATATAAACATTCAGAACAAGAAAAATTAAAAGCCTTCAGGGGAAAAAAATTCCTTCCTTAGTCTTTTCCTGTTTTATGGCTGGTGGGAAAGTAATTCCCTTGGAGTCACCCTTGAAAGCAGTCTGCTACCACTTCAGGAATGTTTTCCAATTATTTTTTCTTAGATTTCATCAATTTCAGAACTTCACTTGTACTATCAGTGCATAAATCTCTTCCAGCTCCTGTGTTGCACGTGTGCCTGTAAAACCAAGCACATTCCCAGAATCATTCCAGTCATGGAGCGTGTAAGGCAGGCAGTACACTGAGCCTCCCAGTAATACCACCAGTAAAAGCCCCAGCTTCCCAGACCTACTGCAAAATTGCTTGTTTTGCAGAACACCATTTTCAGTCACCCTGCTTTGCTGAGCCCTTTGTGATTGATTGCCACCACAGTCATCAGTGCTCAAAGTGTCACTCACACACTTGCATTTATATTCTGTTCTCAATCCATCTAACAAAAAGAAATGCTTGCATATTTTTGACAGTGATAAATTACAAGCTACTGAAGAGAGCAAAGACTTAGTTACTCTTTTAGAAAATCACATCCTGGACAAGTATCTTTATGACACAGAGGATTTGACAGGGAACACAGACAGTGGCAAATGAACAACAGCAAAGCTGGCAAATAACCTCATTTCGCTTCCCTTGCCAGCCACACTGAAGGTTATCACAGGTTTAATGTTCTCTCCCAGGACAGCAGGAACAGTAATGTCGCCTACAGAAAATGAGATGAGGATAGGCAGTAAATGGACTTCAGGATTCATGCAAAACATTTAGTCTTCTGAATTTCTGGTTAATGTTTTACAACTGGAATTAAATGGCTCAGTTATGAATATGAGAAGCAGTTTAGCAATCCATGATAACAAACTAATAACCTTATGAAATTGTGCCAGACGTAAATTTTCCAGTCAAGATGTCCACACATTGATTTTGTTTCTTCTTTTTAACCAGAATATCTCAGTTTGGTAAACCTTCCTAAGGTGCAAGGAAAAAATAATACACAGAACTAGACCCAGTCCCTCTGTCCATTCCATTTAGTTCATTGCTTCCAAAAGCAGTAACTTCACCTGAAGACTAAAATAAAAATAAAAAACTTTTGTCAAAAGAAACCCAGAATACCCTGGGGTTCAGCATTGGTACCTATGCCATATAATTTTTTTTAAAAAAACAACATTAAAAAGAAATTCTGGAGGAATAGGCAGCTACATCAGAGGCTATATTTACGAGCAGTTCAATTCCTCATAACTGGATTACATATTTTAGCTCATCAATTCTATATATTGGCCCCTAAGACATTTTTCTTGTTACTTCATGTATTGCTTAGCCAGTATAAAGAACATACAGATGTTACAGAGTACACCAACTACCTAGAAAGAAGTGACAAATGTCTTCAGTGCAGCCAATTCCCCTCTCAGGAGGACTCTCATTCTTGGTACATCCCTTTGTGTCTGCACTGCTGAGGATAAAACATGATGTGGTCAGGAGAAACCAATATTTATGTAAGCCTATATGTCCCTGTGGCTACACAGAGTAGCTTGTACACATGGGCTCCACACAGGAATGTCTTCAATCAGCTTTTTGGACAGCTGTATCTCTATGACAAATTGTTCAGGCATTAAGACTTCTGGGAGCAGGTGATAAGCAGGAATTTTACTTCATTGTGAGGGGAACTAGGCAATTTGGATAGTCCCAGGATAAAACTCCTGTGAATATTTGTTAACAGGTGAATTCTCAAACCATTCCAGCAGATATTTCTTCCATATCCCTGGCTCCTCTCTTGCACCCAACCACATTAACATGAGGTGAGTGGAGTTACAAATTAACTTGGTTACAAATAAGATAATCAGTTTAAGATTTTTCTGTCTCATTATGTGACACAGACATTTAGTCACACAGTTGGTTTCCTTCCTTGAAAACAAAGCCAAATTCTCCACCTAGCTACTGAGATAGGGGCTTTGCGAAGCTCATGCTGTCTGTGATCTCAAGCTCAAGAAATTCCTCTAAGAACAAAGTATTTAGATTAATGTGTGAAAAAGAGAAAATATCTTGTATTTAGTATAAAATGTTTATAACGTATATCTCTACGATCTCTTGTGACTTTCAAAGACTGTCATCTTTACTGGAAAACTCAAAAAGTAAGGGTGACATTCCCAATCTCTGCACATAATCTACTTTAAACCTTGTGAGAAAATAGGCCTAACCTCTCTTTTCTGTAAATGTTGACATGGAATTTCTGAAACTCTGATAAGGCCTGTAAAGTGTCATGCTTTGGCAATTTTGGAACAGTCAAAACTGTGATTGATACTCAGCTTTGAAAATAAATAAATAAACAAAAATCCTAACAAGGAGAAATCTTTTATAAACAAAACTATATTCTAACTTTTACACATAAACCCAAAACCAAACCCTAAACAAAAGAAACCAACTCCTGTACTTGGAAAGTATCTTTGATACGGAATTTATCACATCTAGCCAGGAAGATGACATTTCATGAACCAGAGAAGAGCAACCAATTTTGGCTATGAACAGCAAAATCTAGATGTAGACAGGCCTTGCCTGTATCAATAATAATATTTTCTGAAGACAAAATCATGCAAAGTCATGGTGTTAGTCATACAGAAGCAAGATGAGCACATAAATAAATCATGGATGGATCAGAGCCATAAATATTTGAGTGGGTGTTGCTGTGTTTAAACACTTACTGAAAACTACTGACACAGTCTGACCTGAATATGATACTACTTCCATTTTGGAAATAAAAACAATATCTTCATGTTCTGAAGGAAGATAAAAACAAAGTTTTTTAGGTTTTTTTTAAATACCTAACTCCTCTAGTGCCCAAAATAGGCAGAAAAAAATAATACCCAACTGATTAAAGTAGTTATCATCATCAAACCTTGTTTTATCTTCTTTATAAACTTTTCCAAAAGCTCTTCCATCAAAAAAAAGGTAGTTAGGAAACTTGTTTAAAAAAGGATAACTTTTTCAAAGCTCCCCACTGTATAGAATTTGCAGTCTATATACTATAACAAGTATAGATGAAGCCAACTTTCAGCTTCAACACCTCAGACTTGGAAGGTGCCACTTCCCCTCACCAAAACAATGACTGTTGGTTGTTTTTCAGAAACATCACTTGCCCATTTTGTATGACATGAAATGTGAGGCACCATCTAACATTTTTTGTTATCTTTTTCCTGCAAATTGCCACATTTGGTATAATGGTCCCCCGTGACCAGTTCATACAATAACAAGGGCAGTCACTGTTCTCCTTCTAAAGGCTCTCAAAGGTTACCAAAATAACCTGGGATTTAAGGGGAGCCAAAACTTTGTTAAAGTTATGAAAGCTGTCTGAATACACATATGCATATTATGTAGCAAATTCACTTTCCTGATCAACTCTGGCAAACTAAGTGCATCCAGAGATTTGAAACTCAGAAGCTTAACTATGAGTGACAGCATTCAATCCACTGAAGGATGTATCCTACAGAAACACAAAACAGTAGTTTTCCCATATGATTCAGAACAAAGTAGGATCTGATTTCCAGTTCTTAAGGTTATTACAATTTGTGGTTTAAAGCAAGACAGAAAGGGAGAAGAGAATTCAGAAAAGAAGCAGCATAGTAAACACTGTGTCATGAAAGGTTACAACCTCTCCAGAATAAGAAAACCACTGAAATATCCCCAAAAAATAAACTATTGAGTCAGTGAAAAATAACAACAGCTTTGACTGGCATTTTTAGGGAATTTTTATATCTTAAAAATGCAAACATGTAAGGTCTGGAGTGTTAAAATCACATTTCCCCAGATCAAGAGTCCCTGGGACACTCTATGACATCCTGCTTCAGTAAAGCTGGCTTTAAGTTTTAGTAAATTAAGAGATCTAAGACAGAATTGCTGGACAGAACAACTAAAATGCAGCCTGAAAAACAGGCTGTACTCTGCAGGCTTGAACCAAGAGACAGTCAAGCAAAGGGGTAGCACCAAGAACTTTAGGCAGGCCAGAGATAATGATGATGATGTCTAATTTACTCTCCAATTCAGGATCCATTGTACCAATAGGCCACAGCTTTCCAAAGAAAATTACCTTGTGAGGTTAGATCACATTGTGTCAGATACCAGAAAGGCAGCATAGACATTTCTGCAAGTGGCAAATGGATGTGAAAAAATTTAAAAAGGCAACAGCTGCTATTAGACCTGGGAGAAGTGAGAGTAAAGATCCAATTGAACTGTGGTCCAATGACAGACAAAGAGAACAGTCCCTGGGCCAGCTGGGGGGTGCTGGGGACATTCTCCTTTCTCAAAATCTTTTATTTAAGTCATCCTGGGCAAGATGATTGCAAAATTCACCTAAGATGACAGAATTTTTTATAAAAAGCTGCAATGTTGTTGATGGAGCTGAGAACATGGCAACTTACTATACTTCAGGGTTTTCACAAAGTAAAATGCAGTTAATTCTGGAACTGATCTCCAAAACCCAAGTGCATGTAAGGCAGATGTCAGCTTTTCCTAGGAGAAGACAGACAGCTCTGTGAGAGAATTCAGTGGAGTAAATATTTCTAAAAAGCAGGCAAAGCTGAGGGGTAGAAAGAAATATGTGTGCAGTCTGTAACAAAGACCTTCTGGGGGAAGAATAGTTAAGGGCACAGATTTTGGGACTGTGCATAAGGACACCTGGGCTTAATTTTGTTTATGGCACAGATTACCCCCTTGCCAGGAAGATATCCTGCCTTGCTTTGTTGCTTGAAATGCAATTCAGAGGAAATGAATGTTGTGATACATACCAGTTACCCCACTTGAGGCAAGAGAAATATTTGCAGTGAAACATTTTTCCTTCATCCCTAATAGGACACTTAGACCATTATAAGTTTGCTTATTTGGGCCTCAGCCAAAGGACTGCTTCATAGAAAAATGGTCCTAAGATTCTGCTGCTGATTACACAGTTCTGTTTCCTGTCTGTTCTTTGGGATCTATGCACTGACAAACAGATCCCAATTCTATTTCAATCTTAAAAGCCAAACACTTTCTAGATTTTATTCTGGCAGTGTTTGGTTTGTTTTTTTTGTTTTTTTTTTTACTTTTAAATTCAATATTAAATATAAGTGTATGCGTAAGTTCAGGGTAGGTTTCTGAAAGAAAAGGAGAATTTTTTTGAAGGTAGGGGAAAATTCAATTGCAGGAAGTTTGAAATTTCAGCTTGAATAGAGCCTGCCTGTTGTTCTCCTTCTCTTACAACATGAACATTTCTACAAAATGCCTGTTGCTGCTGCATTTACCCCAGTTTTGTCTGCTCTGAGTGTACCATAGGGTATTAAGCCTAAAAATGTCCCTACCATATTGTGATAAAAGATTTGGTGTCCCAAAGCTTACTGAGCTCTGAGCCTGGTGTCTGTGGCTTCCTGGGACAGAACTTTTTGTGGTACCAAACTATGCTCTGATACAGAAGCATCACTCAGCTCTTTATTTTAGGAGTACTGACTTTAAGACTCTTTTTACACTAAGAATCAACTTTCATATTTCTACTCACACTGAAGTCTGTTGCCTTCCTTGTGAATGTGGGCAAATGGTTTGTAGGAAAGAAACACCTCCCATATGTTCTGAATTTCAATTCAGTGAGAGCATGATTTGTTTAGCTTTGGTAAGGTCTCAGCTGGAATAACACATCCAGCTTGGGAATGATAATGATGAATGACCAAGCACATCAGTGTAAAGAATGGAGACTAAATGTCTAACAGTGCTAAAAACATCTAAATGAGATGCAGAGAGCAAGGGACGTACCTGTTCTATATTTAGGATTAGACAGAAAGCTTTAGATTTAAAACACATGAAGGAAAATCTGAACTAGATGGTAAGCAAGAAAGTTTTTAACAGTGAAGGCTTATTTCATTTGCAGTTCCTGAAAACTTCGGTGGGAAAACAAGGTTGAAAAATTGTCTGTCAGGAACAACACAGACTGGCCCAAAGAGGGCCCAGCCCCTTGTTACCTGCACATCCCTCTCATGTTGCCCAGAGTGGAATCATCCACCCTTTTAAAAGCTCCCAATATGAAACTCTGATTCTAATGTTAGCTTTCTTTTGAATAATCTGATTAAATTATCTGTATATTTTGTTTCTATAGTAGGAATGAGACTAAAATATGCATTAAGTACAAAAATACAAAAATTTGCACCTTCAGTGCAAAATACATACCTTTTACCACACAGCTATGAACTTCAGTTACTGCTTTAAATTTAGCAGGTGCAAAAACTCATGCACACAAATGCTTCAAAAGCTTTTGAGGAAAGCATGTTCATCAATTTACAGCAGGTACTGGGCATTAAATCCCCTTTGTTTGTGTTTGGTATTATTCTATCAGTACTATAATATTGGTATTATAGCATTGATACTATTGTATACCTACTACCATAATATTGGTATACTATAATACCAATATTGTAAGTACTGTGTGGTTAAAACAAAACAAACTATGAGAGTAAAAGACTGTAGAGTTTTCTATGGGTTATAATCAGATATTTATACCTTTTCCTCTGAAAGCTGAGCTTTTATATTCTGTGACTTCAAATTCCGGCATCTTAATCTAATATAAATGCTTACAAATCAGCACAAGATCTACAAAATATTAAAAATAGCTCTATTTTTATAATGCGAACTTTTTTTATTTTTCTACCCCAACATAGCAGAGCTACATTTCTCAAAAACCGCCATGAGATCAAACATACACTGCTAGGGGCATTTTTGCTAAATTAACTAAAGAACACCAGTGACTAATCAATATGAGAGTAAATCTAAGCAAAAAGGTTGATAACTTATTTTAAAAATAACATTTTATCTTCAGGAGGGAAACAATACATAAGGTTTAAGAGCAATTCAGACTGGCAGTCCCAGAATAGGGTTTAAATCAATAACTCTGAATTTCCTGCAGGTAGATTACAAAACACAATAAAGCAGCATAAGTATATGAAATATAGAAGTTTGTTTATCTAACTCCACAGTGCCCAAAAAGGATTCAACTTTTTTTTTTGCACTTTCATTTAAAACTCATGAATAGAACAGATGTGCTGATGGCAATATTTAGATGAGGAATTAAACTTTAATTTTCAATATTTTGTTGGCTTTTACTTGGCTTTTAGCATTGTTCTACAGTTTTTCCACCTTTGTACCTATCCTGCTGGAGAGGAAGGCTTTACAGACAGTGAGGGCAAACCTCACACTTCACCCTTCTCACTCGTGGGGATTCAAGAAACACCTCTAAGTTATTCACTTGGCAGGCATTAGAAGCTTCCTGCTTGTCTGAAAAGCTACTGTGGGGAGTACGCTTCCATCTGCAGAAGAACAAAATTATCTGAGCAAGTTAAAAGTGATCAGCAGTAGATCTGAATTCTAAAGTCAGTTATGTGGGCATTGGCTTCAAGGAAATCTTCACATTTTTGCTGAAACAATGTTAAGGGAACCATGCCTTTTCCCCAGTGCCACCAACTACCTACAGTGTTTCCTTATAGAATTCACTTCTCTGCTAATGGCATCACGAGCATTTCTCATTGGTCCTCAACCTAATTCCTAACCCCAGATGATTTTTAATATTTAATTAATTACCTAATTTAATTGAAGCTGTCTATCAATTCCTATAAATAAATAAATAAATTTAGACACACATCCTTCCATTGCTCTAGATATTTGTGTAACATCCTCTGTAAGTCACAAAACTAATGATAACTCATATTTTTTTTCTAATACACCAAAATGTCTTTAACTCCTTTGAAAGCTTCAGATTTACTTCACTGATAAATCTTTTCTAGCAGGAAATCTTTAAAATCGCCATGCCTTAAATATTTTCATATACTGGAGTCCAGTCTGAAGTATAGTAGATAAATAGAAACTATAGCTCTATGTGTGTATATATATGTGTATATATATATATATATATATATATATATATATATATATATATGTATATATATATGCATGTATATATGTATATGCACAAAATTTCTGATCCATCCCACTGGGAAGAGGGCTGGAGGAAACATTGTGCTGTGTCCTGGGTTTGGTTCAGAAAGGAACACAACTCCTGTCAGGGGAAAATCATGGGTGCTGACTCTTCCTTATAGAGTGAATGTCACTCTATAAAAGAGTGTGGTTAAATTCCTCTTGTTCAAGGATCTCTTCCAGCACTGGTGGGAAGACCTGATCTCACAAGCACAGGGTCTCTTCCCTCTGTCCTGCACTTTAATTCTGCATCCTGCACATCAAGCCTCGGTCAGAGCCTCCCTGCCCTTGATAAGCAGAAAAAGCACATGGGAAAGCATCACAGTGTGAGCTATGAGACTTCAGTGAATATATTCAATCTGCTGCAGTATTGTCCAATCTTTAACCACTGCTCAATTCCCAGAATGAAATTAAATACAGTTTAAAAATCATTATTTACATGATTTCTGTATCTTTTACAATAGAAAACAAGGTGTACTTAATGCACAGCAAAATGCCAATAAATGCTTGCAGGTATAAGGAGAGAGACACTTTTTTTTCTAATTTAAAATATAATCAATCTCCTCAAACTTTGAATTAATGTTTTCAACATGTGTTATCAGAATTCAGCACTGCTATATGAGTTACATGCCTGCTTTGTAATAGACATTTAATTTAGCACTAGATTTTGAGTGGTTTAATAGATAATAAGCAAAGGGCAATCTCAAAGCCTCAAATTAAATGAAATAAAGGCTGTCTTCAGAGATCAAGGCAATTTGATGAGAATGAAAGGTATCTTTCATAGAACACATGTCTGCGCCACAAAAGCTAAAATAACATAAAAAGAACCTATTTCCACTAAAGACGCCTCTACTTCTTAAAGAATCAGTGATTCCTTAGATAGCCTAGACAACTTTATTTCTCTCCCAGTTCATTTCTTCTTTTTACATCCTGTGGGGTGCAGTAGTTCAGTATAGCCAAGCACTTTTATATTTCCCTAATGGCTGGGTTCCCTGCTTTAATATCCCAATGGGATATGGTGCTACTGAACTGCTTCTGCTGCACTGGTGAAGAAGAAAAATTACTCTATTTTCTGCTGAGGGAGAAGAAAGAACTTCAGGTATTTCAGTTACTAAAAATTTGAAAATTTATTCTCATTGTCTGAAAAGTTGAAAGGGTTATCCATTTCTATCAGTTTTAAGGTTTGGTTTCATCCCCTAAATCCAGTAAATAAATTAGGCTTTTAAAGTAAGCCTTAGACATCTAAATTTTTGCCTACATGCTTTTGAAAAGATCCACCTAGTTTCAACTCTGAAAATACTTCTTTTTTCCTAAAATTTCCAAAAGATCTTTCCTGATGCATCCTCACAGGTCTTCAGCTCTGAAAGGCTCTCTCACAATTCTCCATCAGGAGCCATTAGCCAAGCATTATTGTAGCCTGACCTTCCATAGCAGTCTGATTTGGTAAATATTTGCAGGCAATGCCCAAACCAACAAGGATTGGGATTTCTGTGATTTCTAGTTGCACTCCAGGGTAATTTTTAGTTTCAAGTGCTGATAGCCAGTATATACAGAACCCATGCTTAGAATACTGATCACAACAAAATGCAGAGCTGAGGAGGATCAGTTATACTGTATTTTCCAACATTTGGAGTGTGCTCATTTTATCTGGTGTAGAGTTCATTTTCCTCACAGCAACTGCTATAGGCTGTGCTTTGGATCTGTGCTGAACTCAGTGGTGATAACACAGAGATGTTTTTGTTATTGCTGAGCAGGGCTTGCACAGAGCCAAGGCCTTTTCTGCTTCTCACCCCACCAGTGAGGAGGCTGAGGGGGCACAAGGAGCTGGGAGAGGACACTGCTGGAGCAGCTGACTCGAGAGATTCACTATCATATGGTGCTATGCTCAGTATGAAATGCTTGGTAAAAAGGAAGGATCAGGGGACATTCAAAGAGATGTTGCCCCCAAGCAGTTATGGAATTCCATACTTCAAACTTTGTAGCTCCTTTTTCCTTGTGTCCTTCTTCCAAGCTGTCACATGTGAAAATTACTCTAGTGGAAATGCACAGCACAACACAGCTGAAGGAGACTGCCTGCACAGAGGGTGTAAATCCCTACATATTCCACCCATACAGATGGGTTTTACTAATGCATGGGGTTTTGTTCAATTTTTCAGCTGGATTACTTTATTTTAAATTAAACCTCCAATGTTCCTTTATGTGGAATTATTTCTCCTGTCATGCTTCCAGTAGCTGTTGTACTTAAATGGGAATTTAATCAGAGGAAACACACAGCAATGCAGCCAGAAACTCCTTCACTGTAAGGAGGCCAGGTTTCTGATGGCTGCTTCTATCTCAGAACATCCTTAAGATCAACTGTACTGAGCACCCATCACAGCAATCCTCTGAAACGCCTCTGAAAGTCCAGTTCTCCATTAGGTTATAAAGTAATAATATGAAGTAGAAAAGGATGGATTGAACTATTAACTGCAATCTGGGACTCACTGCAATGTAAACCTTTTATTATATCAGACACTAAGCACTATATAGAAAGGATAAACCAAAAAGGAAGAAGTAACTAATAGTAATTTTTTAATTTAGTATATTTTATATAATAATTTATATACATACATAAATTAAAGTAAATCCTGTGGAATGGATGAAAATAATGCATTTGTGAATGCACAAAGTTTTACTTACAAGGACTGACTTTCAGTACTGCTGATTAGCTGTATCTCTGTTTGGTAGATCTGCTGGAAACCTCTGACACAGCAGGCTCATACCTTCACTGCCTCTGCAATCTCTCATGAGCTTAAGAGCAATTAATATCAACAACACAGCATGCAAATACGCTGCTGACTAAGAGACTCCTCCCTTATAAAGGAGGCAAGGAAGAATTGGATCAGTAAGAAACATTGGAATGGAAACAGCTCTCAAGCAGAAGAGAGAAGTCTGACCCCGTGGTTAGAAGGGGAACATTTTTGTAGCAGAAGGGCTTCCTAAAGCCTGCAGCCTCCTGACAGCCCAGACTATTCCTGTGCACCTAGAGCACGGCTGAGTCACTCCACATGGTCCTGGACAAGGAGAGCACAGCTCTGTGTGCCTGTGGGGACACACTTTGGTTGGGAGCAGTTGTTTGACAGCTGGATCAGGTCCCAGCAATCATGAAACTTTTACACTCTGCTCTGCAGAGTTCACAGCACATTTACACCCTGTGCATTCAGCCCCCACAGGACATAAACCAACATACTATGGCAACTTTGAGACCCCCCAAGGAAGGCAAGCTACACTGCACCATTGGAAGACAGCAGAAAGAAAACCTAAACACAAGACTATCACCAATATTCTCAAACAATACAGGAAGGAGCAACTTGTGTCTGCCAGGACACATTTCACAAACCATATTAGATTTATTGCTTAGCAGTGGTTCATGCTAAGCAATCCATGCTAATTGCCAATAAAGTATTCCTGACTGTAACATTTTATCAGGAATTAATTTTAACTCAGCCAATTTTTTGGCCTTTAACATTTTCTTAGTTACAATGGAAACAGAATTAAGTTAATTCTTGACAGTAACTCACGATTCCTCATGATGGACTACTGTCTCTAAAAATGAGATGAGGAAAAATACAGAGGGGGATTTCATATAATCCATGTCATTCAAATAAACTAAATAATTAATATAATAAAAGATACATCCGACTCCTATGGAAGGATTTACTATCTCCCTTGCAATTTACATCCCTTAATAGAAGAAAAATTTGTAGACCATTTTAAAATTCCTGAGGATTTCACAGTAGCTGATGCAAACCCAGGGTAATATAAATTTAGAGATGATGGATGAACTGTACTGTAAGTCAAATAGGTGGACAGATGAACAATTTTTGAAAAGGAAGACCTTGCCATCATCCTTCCAAAAGACAGGATAAATACATTCCATGTCTTACCAGACTTAGCAGAATCTTATGAAATATTGAAATCGTCTGGGAAAAATTTACCTTTTTTCTGGCCAGCTCTATTCTTAACCTAAAATTCTTCTAACAAGGTGAAATTGTATCCTAGGCTTACCTAAATTTCCTAGAATTTTTTCTTGATAAAAATTCTGGATTTGTTTTACAGATACTCAAGTGACTAGATTGACTGATTTTGAGTGTTGACACACACTTTACATTACCTCATTCCCCACCTTCTTGAATTTTTTACAGAAACTTGTGGTATTCAGGAAGAACAAGAATACATTTTGTAAATATTCTTATTAAATGTCATTTCCACATTTCCTAAAATATGTGTTAAAAATACATTATTTGCAATGCATTTTTACATTAAAAAAATACACCACTATGTAAAGTCTACATTATTTTACCAAACAGAGTAGTTTTGGCATTGCCAGGGATGAATGTAAGATCCCCACACCACCCACAGAAATGTGACTCAGTGCAGTTGCAGAGACACCCCTGGTACTAGAAGATCCACACTTGCTATGCCTCTCTAATTGCTGGGTTGCATTAATGTGATTGCCAGCAGTGCTGCCACTTGGTGCCATTATGGCAAAATGACAACGTCATACTGTGGTCAACTGGCCTCAAATGGCTTATTTTATATACCCTGGGGAATGGCCACCACTGATGGAAATGTCTGTTAATTTAGTCTAGATTTGAATACATACATTAAAAGAAATAATGTAGGTGTACTCTGACATGTCTAAAATGTTTATTCCTCCCTAATGAATGAGCAGGCTGAAAATCAACACTGTACTCTATGACTAATACTACAAGGAGTGTGGATGTTTTCAGGTCTTTTTCCCACATTTTCCCAGATAACTGTACATGCCCATGCAGCAATTACCCTCTGTATGAAAACACATTCCTGGCTTTGTGTGTATTTTTCCACCAGTTTAGTTTCTCTACATGAAGAGAGAGTTCTGTGATTTTCAGGTTAGGTCTGAAATACAGCCTCAGTAGCTTTTGGAGGAATATTCCTGTCTTTGAGTCCCATGTTGCATTCCCTGTGCCTGAGATGATAATTTCAAAATTCCCTCCAAACCATCAAGAGTCCACATTCCTTGTTGGACTCCAGTATCTGTGTGTGTGAGACATCATCTGAAGGAATTCTCTAATCTGCAAGAGACCACAGAAGTGTGCCTTTGAGCTGGATGTATATTCAGTGAATTGCCTTAATGTATGTTAAGATGTATATTATGTGAATCTCTTAATAACCAAGAAATGGTTAGGCAAGGCTGCATGGCTGAGAATTTAAAGGAAGGATTCACCAGCTGAAAACCAACTAAAATTCAAGTCTCTGGCTACAAAAGCTGGAAAAATTAATTTTTAAAAATGATTTAATAAATAAATGATTTAGCTTGTTAGTAATATTGAATGAGTGAGCTCACTGGTATTCTTAATTGAATAGGAGCAGAGTCACGTATGAAGGAAAAGCACCCGTCAGAACCAGTACCCTTATGAACAGCCCTCAGTCCCAGACTAGAGAATGATAACTGTCTTCTCAAGCCCACAGAACAAATGCAAATAAAGACTTCAAAAATCATTGCAAAAATTATAACAGAATAAACTGCCTAAAATATCTTTTCTCCTCTCCTTCCCAACAAAGAAATATGCATTTTAGTCTACAGACCACTGCTTGAAGTATAAACTTTGGTGCCATTTAAAATTTACAAAAATGCTTTCTTCTTAGCCCTGCAGTTCAGTGTGCTTCCCCTTTCCTAGTTCAATCCAGCAGAATCTCTCATACATTTTTTCATGTTTTCAGAGGATGCACAGAATTTCATTTTTCTGACTGCCTCTCTGATGCGTGTGGAGAATAAGAGAGCTTTTGATTAAAGCCAGTTGTAGTGTGAAGCCTGACCTGCAGGGCCACCCCAGCAGATACATCACTCACACATTGTGCCAAGGCAGTAATGCTTCCATATATGTACAACTTCTATAAAGCTGTTTTGTAATGGTATTGGACATAGTAAATATTTGGAGATAAAAGTTAGAAGTAGCTGCAGCTGACTATAAATACGTATTTCTGAATCATGCGAGGCACATCCAAGAAGGAATGACACACGAGTTGTGCATGGCAGAGTTCCCAGGCATGGCTGAGTTTTGGGTGGGATGTGTGTGAAATTCTCACCTCCCACCATCCTGTCTTACACATTCACTCCAATGCCTACAGGAAAAGCAAGAGTCTAAGTATGGTTATAGTGAAACCATCAGAGCACATTCCAGTCCATAAACATTTTTCAGGACAGAGGATTAACTAATAGAAAAGCCATAACACCAAATAAGGTCTCTCAAGTTCTGCAAAAACCTAACACTGGGAAGATCTGTATTTGCAATGATTTGCTTGCTCCAGCATAACCTTTGGAATCCTACAAGTAATGCAATTTTAAATAAAACAGTTACAATGCTGGAGGATGGATGGGGGGAAAAAAGGATAAAGAATCTTGCTCTTTATGCTCTTGTTATGCACAAGTTAGCCTATATTTACTACCAAAACCAAATTATCATTGCAAAAAACAAGATATTTGCTCATCTTTCAGTCCAGGTCTTTCTGAAAACAAAATAAGAGTGTGGAACCTGAGGGTTCTTCTGAGAGACAGAGCTGCACTGGAGTTCCCCTTCCCTGGGGTGCTGAGGAGTGTTGAGTCCTTTGTACTGGTCTGCTGAGATACACTAAACTCATTCCCTTCTTCTCTTCCACCTCTTGGTCTTTACTTGTTTATCCATCCTGTCCCATCCAGTATAATCCATGGAGGTTCTATTCAGTCCCATGGGGCATGAATTTGGTGAGGCTGCCCAGCTGTGAGGATACAGACATTATTCCTCACTACTCCTCATATTGCCTATTGCAAAAATTTCAGAGAAGCAGACAGAATTTGTCTAATACTAAGGCAAATACATGTGAGTAGTATTTGGCTTTGTGTTTTCTTTGTGATACAAACTCAACTCTTAAAATGCCTCTCTGTGAGATGGCACAAATTCCCTAACTTACATGTTAAAAGAGTGCACCAGTGTCCTAACAAAAAATTAGCATATGAATACCAGTTAGATGATAAGAGATTAACATAAAAATGAATTGCAAAAATCTGGATTGCAAAAAAAAAAAATTGCATTGCGCTGTCAAATCTCCAGTTTACATTAAAATGTAATCCTAAAATGAAAACAGCACAGAGCATCATTGAATGTCAACTTTCTTTTTACCCTCCAGTGTAGTAACAGTGTCCAACCTCTGGGGATAGAGAGTTGGAAGTTCACACAGCATGCGTTTAACTCGAACTGCTGTGAGAAACTGGTGTTTTTCTTCTTTTGCAAAAGCAAGCAGAAACGAAGAATAAAAGAAAGGTATTACCCTGTCATAGCAAGATGATAACTTATTCCCTTCCTATCACACTTTAACGTGCAAATCAATCCTCATGCTGTTCTTTGCCAGTTTCCACCATGTTATTGACCCTGGAACAGCTGGGAGCTCTCCTGCTGCTCCACCTGGCATTGGCTTAGGATCAAATGGGGTCATCTGTCAAATAATAGATGAGAAATAAATGGATGGAGGTCTTCCAAGGGGTGGAACTGCTTGCTAGTAGTGTAGGTAATTTACAATGAGACAATGTAAGGCTCATTAGTTTGTTAATTAAAGATTATTAAATAAATAGTCTATGCACTGAAGTAATTTGTTTTTCTAGATGCCTGCTCCAAATCTCATAAAAGGTACAATTTTAGGAATAAAACCAATTAGTTTCTGGTGGTTGAAAATCTCTGAGGTAATTGTGGTTTAAAAGTTCTTTCTTTTTACACATTTAATCTAAACTAAAATATTTTTGAATTTTAAATAATTTTAAATGATTTCTCAGTAAGATTTTTTTTTTTTCCTCCTTCACCGTTAAACACACCACTTTCTTTTCAAAATAATTGCAGAGTATTTTTGGCTTCCTCAAAAATCTTATCTGTACTCTAAAAAGAGACATTTGCCCATACATGTAACAAACCTTCAATTCAAAGCACGAGATGCCCTATTCCAAGTATCTTCTAAACCTATGCTCCATCTTGAATCAATTGGATAACTTTCCTGATAGCCTTTGTCATTACCAGGAGCTCTTTTTTAGTATTCTGGTTCTTCTCATTAAAGTGTTCTCTTTCCAAAGCAAATAGCCACTCACCATCACTGAACTTCTGGGATATTCATGTCCTACACACAGTGAACCAGGTGCAATTCAGTACATGTGCACTGATGCCAAACATTTTGCTCCAATATTCCAGTTCTATCAGCTAGGGTCCTTTCCAAAATTGTAAATGTATGCACAGTGTTATTTCAGTGATTTATCACAATAACCTGGACATCTTAGTGCATGTCTCAGCTAGAACACCAATTTTGTCATGCTGAACACTAATTAGTTTAGAAATTCTGTCATGCTTAATCAAATTAAGCATAATATCAAGTAACCTCACTGAATTCAATGACTCATCCACTTCTCCTGTGGGAAACAATCAAAGCAACTTCCCATGTCACACAATTCCTTAGCAGCTTTGAAGGCTACTCACTTTTTCAAAAGGGAATAAATTTAGATTCTTCAAAAGATCTGCACAGATGTTTATGTGTGATCTACATGTGTAATCTGTCTTTAGGGCTAATTTAATAGCCTTTTGATTGAAATAATGAACTATTTACTGTAATCATGCAGGTAGCATTGTTTTAAGTATTATAAGACTGGGAAAATCATTAAAATCATGTTGTGTAAAACAGAGCCACTAAAGGAATTAATGACCTGAGTACAGTATTTCACAGAACTGATATAAACATCTGTGGTTGAAGATATGACAGCATTCTGTGCAGACAGTGAGTACCCCTAACTTATTCCATGAATTTACTTTAGCTGGGTGCTGAAAGAGTTCCAAAAGTTCCCCAAGAAAAGTTTTGACTCCATACAGAACACTAAATGACACAAAGGCCATACTTACAGTTAGAACAGGCATGTGTGTCATAACTGGTCATTTTTGCAGGGAAAAAAATAAGCAGATGTTGATGGCCTTGTGGGTAAAGTTTCCTTAAAAATTTCACTTTTTTCTTTTTTGTATGACAAATTTCCATAAGAAACAACTGGGTAATAGGAAAAAGGTTAATATTCAGCTTGCTATTTTTGCATCTATTTTATGATAATACAGCAAGAAAAAGTGCTTCATGTATTTGCTTTATCAAAGTCACATAAAAGCAAGATGGGTTTGTTTGCATAGGTTTGACTTGACTTCTGTGAGCATTATGGCTGAGTAGACCCTAAAAAAGAATTGAGCTTAGGAGCTGTCATTTCTCAGTGCCCCTTACTCCCCAGTGATATACACAGGCCTAAATAAGATTTCCCCCTGTAATTACCTTATCAAATACATCTTACATTCACCGCAGAATTCTTAGCTCTATAAATCTAAAGTAATCCAAATGTATGAATTTTTTATACAATTGTTCCAACTTATAATGCAATGGCTGCTCTTTTCTCTGTCCTTGACAGAAGCAGCAGTGGAAATTTAGCCACCTGACACAACTAGCCTTGGGGAACACTCATTGAGGAGTGGTACTTTCATCATTAGGTCATCAGTTAGGTTCTAATTTGGCCTGATGCTCTGGGTTACTCGTTCACTGCAACATTACTGCAATTGGTTTTGTTTGACAAGTCAGCTGCAAAGCTCTTTGGGATTTACCTGCAGATCCTGACCTTGCATCCACTGCAGTAAATAAAATATCTTGTGCCAAAAAAAGCTGGGAACAAATAAGGAAAGTCCAAACAGCAAAACTGTAAGGCCATCTCTCTGTGTGTCTGTCTCTGAAGATCCAGAAGAATAGAGTGTAGAAAAAAGTGCTTTTAATCACTTGATATCTGTCAGGAAATAACGGGTTTTATATTTCTGATTATACTCTTAAGGGCAAGGGAAGCAAGAAGCTCTACTGATATCCCTAGAAGCACCTCTACTAATATCCTGAGTGTCCTCATCAGGATTTAAACTAAAGGATCCTGAAGAAACATAAAACTACATTCATTGTGAGAAAAAAAGAATTCTAAAGAAACTACAGCAGCAGTTTTGCTGACGAGGTAAAGTCACAATACTTTAGATCATTTTATCTCTTGATGCATTGTTGTCTGCTGCAAGCCCTACATATCCTGTCACAGATAACAGAAACGAGGAAAAACGAAATAAGACTGAGGAAGTAAGTTAAATAACACAGTAAACTTGCTGATAATGGGATCTGCTATGACTGTGAGATAACTTCCCAAAGAAAGTCACAATGACCTAGTTATTCAAAGAATGGAAAGCAGATGACCCCTGGAAATAGGACCATCTTTCTTCAAGAAGAGTATGCTGGGCTGCCAGCTATTTCTTAATCCTGAACATGACATCTGCAAAGCCAATTGGACAATTTTTTGTCTTTATCTTTTCTAACTAACACCTTTTCTGTCATTGAAAAATAGTGAGATTGCAGATCTCTTCAAAAACTTGCTTGAGAAATTCTGAGGGAACCATTGCTCTCCATTGTGATAAAGCAGTTTCAGAGATAAAATATCATTCAGGGAACATTTCCTATTAAGATCAGCTTTTAAATTTGAGAACTACAAAATATCTATCTTTTCTCCTGTGGCTTATTCAGCAGAATTTTTATTATTAATACTGTAGTACTTATGCAAGAAAATGTCTTCTCTTCTGAACTCAATAGGCTTCTGAAGAGAAACGCACCTATAAATGTATATCTACCTACTACTGATTTTACTGTTCTTTAAAGAACAAGCAAGTTACTTGATATTTTAATTATGTTTCCCAAATACATCAAATCTCTACCATAATTATGTTTCCACCCTGCTTTGTAGGCAGTAGAAAACTGAACTAGGCAAAGAAAAGGGGGACTTGATTTTTCAAAATATAGTAAACTAAATTTTACTCAAAGAAAATTTTTGGGCTTAAGCATGTAACATCTTTAAATAATTCAAAGACTCTAGTTTAACAAAAGCACAAGAAGTTTGCTTGACCTATTATTTCACATAATTTACATCTGTTACTAAAATGTTGTTGTATTGATGGTTTTCCCCACATTTTTACTAAAGGCTGTTTACAATATTTAATGTTACTCCAACAAAATACTGTCCAATACTCTTTCCAAATTAAAATCTCTAAAGCTAAAATATTACAAAGAATATTTTAACATATTTCTTAAATACACATTTTAGTGAAGTTTATATTTAATGTTTGTGCTGATCTATTTGTTACTGTAAGTATCCTTATCCGGCAGCTTTTTCAAGTAGGATTTACTTCTCCCTTTAACAAAAGTTAAAATAATATCTGGCAAAATAACAGGAGGCATATTTGGACTCTGTTTCATGAAAATTACCTAAGGATCTTTGATGAATATATCTTTCCTTTGTTGATTCCAGCAGATAAAAGAAAACCCCGTATGTGAAAGCAGGAAGCTACAAGAAGCTGCCAGAAAACAAAGATTTCAGCATTTATTTTTATTGTGTTTTTTTTCAGTGCTTGCTGTCTGTCCTGCTGAACACACCCTCATTCTACAGCTCCGGATTTCACATTTTTGAAAGGGCAGTGTTGAGGGCAAGCCTGTACTCTGTATAGAGTTAAAATGTAGTTTTAGATAAGTAACTCAGTGTTTCACAGACTTTGTACTACTTCAGTGCTAGCTCAGTGTCTCTAAGGCACACTTCATTAAAAGGATTTGCTCCTTCCTCCTGGTGCTCAGTCACCACAGACTTAACTTTATCACTCTAAAGAAAATTAAACCTAATTATGAATTATGTGGCTCTAAAATGCCTACAAAGATATGTATTTTAAATCACTGTGTCTTTGTTGATGATTAAATCTATTACGTCCCTGTTTAGTAACGGCATTAAAACCTTGGTACTGGTTGTGACAGTCAAGTAAAATGGTGTTAGAGGGCTGTCAGCATTATCAGGAGGCCCGGTCTTAATCCTCTTTTTGGAGGCTGAAATCCCATCATTTCAGACTGCAGTGGGCTTCAAAGGGCAGATCAATTTTTATAAAGGCACTGGGGATACCTCTGCATAGTGGCTGAGAGAGAATATTCTGTTTATGTATCTTGCTTGTAGAGCAAATATGCAGTGATGCATTCCTTTTATCACTTTCAACACCTCTCACCATTTGTCCAGTGAAGCCCTCTGATGGAGGGGAAATCTATCACAGTGGCACCTCCAGCACAGCCGCCTGCACACAGCTGGTTCCTTGGGAAACAGGATCACCATCTCACTCCCATTTCTCCCATATGTCATTCTGAAATCAAAGCAGGTTGTCAAGAACAAAAGCTCCCTTCAACAGCTGATTTTTTGGCACTAAAAGCCTTAGGCCAGTCCCTTGAAAGAAAGGATTCCAAGAGCCTGAATTTCCAAGGATATGATTGATTGTTACAGTGAAACACATATGAAATAGCTACCTGTATTTAGAGATGCATACCTTCCTCCTACTGTCTGAAAAGCAGTGACCTTGGCATACCAGTTAAAAAAACAATAATTGACCATTAATGGCACTTTTTCATGGTTTCAGTTTGGCTGAGCTTTTGGGGACAGATCAGAGGTTTTAACACTCACATTCCCAAAGTTGTGAGGCATTCGTGGGAAAGCTCCAAGTCATACATGAAAGCATATACAAAAATGTATCTAGATAAGGAAATTTCATACAAGTAATTATTTGGTATTTACAAAAACACCCAGAAGGTCTTTGACTGCTTGCCCCTCACTCTCAACCTCACATCAATTTGTCTTTCATGGCCAGACATGCTGAATTTTTGTTATGCATTGAAGGATTCCAAGCAGTTCCCTTAGACTGTTTTCTAAGAAAGGTCAGGTTTCCTAAAATGTAGAAATGAGTTTCAAAAGTGACAGAAGTGAAAGGTGCCACCCTGGGCCATTTCCAGAGGAGCCTTCCCTTGGCAGCCTGTAGCCCAGAGGAGGAAGGTGTCTCCCAGCAGCGTGAGTCTGCTGCTCCTTTTTGGGCAGATTGTCGTGGGCACCAGTGATCCCATGCCATGCCTCCTAAAGCAATGGATCACCTTGGCTGTGCCACCACACTGAGAGGCACAATCCCACCATTTATCCCACAGATGGTGCAGATATTCCCTACTCAATGCGCACTTGATCACTGACTCTGAGTAGAATGGAGACGCACGAATTAAGTAGGAGGGAAGCTTTCAAAACAGGAAACAGGTGTCAAAGTTGCACTACTTTTAACATTTGAAATCTACTCTTTTTTCTTACAATATAATCACTTTTAACAAGCTCCAACTGTGAAACACTAAAGCAGCATTTTAAAAGTGAAAATTCATTTTTTGCCAGCTTTGTCAGTTTTCTAATAACCTGATACATTAAATTCCTTGCAGAAATAATTAAGATACCGAATTTAAGCCTGATTAACAAATACAATTTTCTTCATTAAATCCTTGGTTTTAATTTTTAAATAGGAAACAAATTAAAACATGTAGAGCAGGAAATACAATCTCCTTTAATGTTCCAATCCATTCATTTGTTGCATTAATTTTAAAGTAATTGTACTTAACTTTTTCTCAGCTAGGTATCCCGGAACTTGAAACAATTAGCATATTCATACTACTAAGACATAGCACAGTGATCCTGTCTATTTATTTACTTATTTATAAATTAACTTCTTTGCTTGTGCCTTGATTTTTTTATTCCTTCATCCAACTGTAGATTTTTGCCTTCCATGAATAAAAGTTCTAAATTCTAGAGACACGTCAAAGCATAAATGCCACACAAAATCTTCCAAGAATAAACTTAAATACAGCTTAAAGGATACATGCAATTTCCCCTACTCCAAGAAAAAATTTACTCAATGTATATTACAAAATTACATTTGTATTCAATATATATAGATGAAGAGTTGCATAAAGCTGGAAAGGAAATTAATTACTAGTAAAAAAATGCATCCTTCATATTAAAAATAGCTTTCTTCTTTGTTGAGGCTATACACAGAATTCCCTGGCCAATTCTCAAGCATGGTTTTCCTTTGTGTGAATGATGCATTTATTCCTATCAGGCATTCACTTATTTTGGATGCAGAAGGGGCATTGGAGATGGCTTTACCTGCCGTGCCTGTGGAAATTCCTTCTTAGGCTGTCAGCCCTGCAGTCTTGGATGTTGTGATTTAGAAATGCAGGCAGGCACCTGAGCTAAGGACAACAGGGGGCTCTCTGCCCTGAGCTGCCACAGAAATGCCATCTGACAGCATCTGGCCGATGAGACACACACCATGAGGGCACTCTGGGCTGGTGTTTGACCTCACATCTGGCTCTGCAGTACCTGGAGCACGTGGGTGCTGGCTGGGCATGGCACAGGAGCCCCATCACCCCAGAGGGGACTTGGCTGGGCAGGACTCAGGATTTTCCCTTCCAGCAGCCTCCAACTGCACTTGGAGCTGGCACACAAGGATAGTTTGCCCAAGATACTGTGCAGCTGAAGCACAATGGGCAGCACACGGACCCAAGAATTGAGTGAAAGGCTGGGAGGGAAAACTACACCCTGATGACTTGGCATCTCTCCTTTTGCATCTCCAGGTCCAGCAGACTGACCGGCCATTGGACTTTGGTTGCCCCCTTAGAGCCAGGCCCTCTAATGTTTGCCCCTCCTAAAAATTTAAATGTGCCACAAAGCGCCAAAGAATCACAAAGAACAGAACTTTTCTAAGAGCTGCATGAAATTTATGCAGACTAATAAGATCTATGCAAAATAAAGTCCTGATATAATTATTTAACCATCCTGACGTACTATTCTGAGGAAAGTCAGAAATAAATTGTTGGGGATTCTTTCTCAGATTTTTCTGTCATCTGATTTGCTCTCATTTCTCTCAAGGGCTTACACATGTGAGAATGTCTTGCTTGCCTTTCAGATAGATAGGCCATTGTTTCCCCTAAAGTTTTAGCACGAGTTTCCTCTTCCACCTCAGCTAAAATTGATGTTCTTGCTTGATTACAAAAGCAATGGAACACATCAGTTTTCTCATTACTACTTTTAGCCTAAAAGCCAGTAAGTTCTCATCTTTACCATGCAATATCCAGGGGCCAGCACATGCCAAAACCCCCCCAAAATTGCTAATAACACACCAAAATCACATTAATGTTTTGATTTGCAATGGTTCAAATTCAACCATGTAAAATTTTATAGGGGTCTTCACTGAGCAGAATTAAGCATATAATGTATCAAAACTGAATACTGGCAAACTCCTTTCAGAGGCATAATCACTTTGTACTTAACAGGACCCCAGTTTGCTCAAAATCCATTTTGAGCATATCTATTCAATTAACTAATAAGCTTTCTCTAGATTTGAATTCTCTGACCCAGTATTTATGAAATCCCTGCTTTTCTCTTTTTTTTAAACCCCCCTCTGTTATTTTTTAAACCAACACCTAGTAATTACTCCAAAAGCTATTCTTTATGCTTCATAAAACAGATAAGGAAGCACCAGGTTGCCATTTATATTTGTTAAAATGAAAAATATCTCCTGGTTTTCCTTTTGATGAATCCAGCTGTCAGAGAAATTAGCATGAGAGGCTAACTCATGCAAAGACGAACGCATAAATGAACAATAAATTATACAACAAATAAAATACATCATTTATATTTATTAGGAGCCTAATTCTGGATGCTCTTATCATAACATCTCTACTCAATTCAAATACTAAATATAGGCATTGTCATATTGGATCAGGATATGTTATTCCATCTCTGAAAATGGTGGTACCATAGAGTAACTATAGGTGCAAATGACAAGGGCAAAGGCCATAAAAAACCCCACAAAATATAAACATAGAATTTATTCTGATCTCTAAAGACACTGGCTTTACCCCAACTCGAGGATACACTGTCACTTCTATGGAAACTCTAAATTTTCCTTACAGTTGCAGAAATACACAGATCTTTTTTGAACCTTTAGCCTGGCTCAAAAGTCAATGAAGTCTTCCAAATTCCTTTTGCAGTGAGCTGCCAGTCTGTGCCATAAGGCACATCAGGCTCCCAGTCTTCTGCTGGCCTACCACAGCTCTTATTCAGATCTTTGCTCTAGATTTTCATCCTCTAAAATCAAAATCATGCATATGCCGGGCAAAGAGCTGGAGTGCATTCAGGCCTTGGTGCATAAAAGGCTGGGAGAGAGTGAGAACACACACCTAGAGCAAAGCAAACCAGGCAGTGCTTTCAATATCCTCACTTTATACATAATTATCCTATTTTAACCATCGTTAATTCACAACACAGACATTGCTGGGTTAAGCTTCAGTTACATCCCCAGGCAGCTGTGGCACAGCAGTGTTTGTTCTGGTTCAGTATTCACCAAGGACATCAGCTAGCTCTCACATGAGCAAGTGCCATGTGTTTATTCCCACACCATCCTCACCTTGCTGCCTCAAGCCCTGATTCTGTCCCCTGTCCTGTTGCAACAGAGATAGTTCTGATAATCCAGGGACTGCTATACCTCCACCTTCCTTGTGTGGACGTACCATCAGCTATCATTTGATCCCATCCTGATTTACATGCAGGATGCAGTTAAAAAATGTGCCAATGTTTTTGTCTAGGAAAATGGTTTACTGAAATATGATGGTCTTCAATCAAAACCAGCATCTAAAATGTTCATGATGGAAGCAGGAGTAAAAACCTGATCAGGTAAAGAGCATAAGCTAAATTGCGGAATGAAGCCATCTGAAAACTCAGTAAAATCAGTTTTTCATGGTGAGGAAAATGGGAAAAGGACCTTAGTGGCTACCATCATAAATGTTGGAAAAAAGCTGATGTCTGGATTCCAGGGTATTATATCAATGTCGAGAGCCAGATTAATATTAATGTCTCTGGCTTGTAGGATTGTGTACCAGGGAAGCAGGGAGTATCACTGCATGGACGCACTCACATTGGGTATTACCTGCAGGGCTGTGCCAAGGATTCCTCATTCAGTCGACTCAGATACATGCTGAAACTCTGCAGATTTTAGCTTTATCAACACTTGCACTGAGTAATTAATCATATCTCGGTCCAATGCCAGTTGTTAAGAGAATTCCCCTCAGAGAATTCCCAGTCTATTTGTTAGCTAACATCTATCACTGTGATACCAAATTAAGCAAAAATAAATTTTTCTTCAAATTATTTGATTATTCATACATATTGTAATAATTATGAAGACACTTTTAAAATAAAACCAAAACCTTAAGTATTCTACCTATGAGCTAATCTTTATCTTTGAATCATTCCATATGCATATATTTGAAGATGCTGTTTTTAATTCTTAAAGAAGCCTGTGGTGTTTCACTCAGGCTACAGTTGGCTTACTCAGAGGACTAAACTCAGGAATGTATTATTCTGACAGCAGGAGCAAACAAGCTGACGAGTCTTCTGTTGGCATGGCAACACAACACTGGAACTAATTCAGATCTTTGGTAATGACAACAAAATATTCTTTTCAAAAAGAGTAGTAGTGAAGCATTATTTCATTACACAATTTCTTGGTTTGGGGTCAGAATTTTGTTGGCTTTTTTTGGTTTTATTTTGAAAAATCATATTAAACTATATTGTTTCTAAGTAGTCTGGTTTACTTGGATCAATGTTGATACAGCCTCTCTTCACTCTTTCTTTTCATAGCTTGACTGTATTCCCACCTTGATGTTTACAACTGCTCCTGAAAACTGCAATTACAGACAGCTCTCAGTGTGCAGACTAATTAATTAACACCCTCAGCTTCTATTCAGAAGCAGTCAGTGCTGTAATGGATGACTTCTGAAAACAGTTACAGAAGCACTGGGGATTATGAGCTCTTTTTCTTTCAGTATAAATCTGTGCCAGAAAAAAAAAATTTAAAACAGCAGAAAACCCCAGGTAAGTATATTTTAGAAATCTTCTTGCAGCATTTCAGATGCTGAACTGACAGACAGAGCCAGAGCTCCAGTCTGAGCTCATAAAGTCTGTGATTTCAGTGAAACTGTACAGAAAAAAGGAAGTCTCAACTAAGTTATATTTGATACACACTCATAAAAATATTTAAGTTTTAAAAAAAAAAATACTGAAAAGCCCTTATTGTGCTCAAGCAACAAGAAAACCCTTTACAAAAGCATTATGGAATATAATACCACTTCCCTGTACATGTGCATTCTTCTTTAAATATCAAGGACCTTCTTTCCCGACTAGATCTGATCAGTTCTGCCAATAATTTCATGGAGAACAGACCTGTCCCCCTGCCTGCTTTCTGCTGTTTCAGCAGTGCCACTTTCCTGGCCCAGAAAGCCAAGCCAAGCTGCAGAGCCAGTCTCAGCTTTAAAGAACTTGCTGGTCTGAACATGGCACACAAAGGAGAGGAAAAAACAAAATGCAGAAGGGCAGAGCAATTTATCCAAATTCAAAGAGGTAATGCGATAAGTTAAAACAGATGCTAGAACACCCAAGAGAAGAGATCAAGATTTCAGATCTCATTCTGTCCTGTGATTCAAGACACCTTGCAATTAAAATCAAACAAACAGCCAACCCAAACAAGAAACAAAAACCCCATTATTCTGCCCATTTGATGGCTAATCATGGAAGTGTAACAAACTTCTCCAGTGTTCGAAAATTTTTCCAAACGACCGTTAAAATAAACTACAAAAACCACTCATAGCCAGACCATTAGTTACAAGTCATGGAACTGGGAAATTACTTGCCTGCCTAAGCAGGAAACTTTGGTGTTGGTTGGTTCAAAACCCATTATATGGGTAGACTATTCCACTTCAAGCACTCACTACCAAAAATTACTGACACCTTCCAGTTTATTATGCTGATTTCTTTAATTTTCATCATTGCTTCCATCAGAAATAAAACTCCATGAGACTGACATTGTGTTCTTTTCATCAGGAATGTGCTGTTTTTCTGTGAGTAATTTATATTCATTGTTTTGTGGTTTTGTCAATCACAGCACCACAGACAGCAATGCTAACAATTTTTTTTCCTCATGCACACACCATTTCAGAAATTACTTCAGTAGGAGTTTTGGCAATTTAGGCACTGCAATTTGGAGACCAAGTCATGCTGGGAGTACTGACATCTAGTTTAAGAAATGAGTTCTTTAACTACTGGTCTAGCTTCAAGGTGATTTTTCTGATGCAATTTTTTTCTTTAATGCTTTTAGGAATGCACTTACATATAGCTAGCTTTCCATCATTTGTATTTGTCCTGTGTTCCAGTATGACTAAATGAGATTCAGTTCAGAACTAAGGTTACAAACAGCACACACAGCAAAAGGTAGGCTGCAATAAGAAAGGGTGAAAAAAGCCCATTCCCTGGAACTCAAATCTCTCTCCTTCAAAGGCAGAACCACATCCTTTTTAAAGATGTTATGTTATATGGGGATCTACTGCATTTTGGAAACTGGATGCAACATGCTATTCATACTTAACTACCTCTGTGTTTCATCTTTTTTCTTTTACAGGTCCTTTGTTGGTCTATGTAAGTGCAAGCAAAATTCTGCTTTTCCTAGGGGTTTGTGATCCCTCACATTATTTTTTTTAATATATACCTGCATGATCTATCGCATTATGTATTTGACTTGGACTGAATTACGTGAATGGGTTTCACTCAGATCTCCCATCACACCTTCACTGTCTCAAACAGAAACTCCCACAATAAAGGACAAGAAGGAAAAATGCAGAATTATCCTTCCATTCCTTGCAGCCATTTCCTTTCCTAGCCATTACCACTCAGATATACCATCCATTTACTAATTATTTACACCAATGCTAATAGGAATGCTGAAGAAAAATGTAGGCACTGGAAAATTCCAAAAGCAAGGCTTTATAAAAGCTAAAGAAGTGCTAAAGAAAAGAAAGCCCTCAGCTCCCTCTGATAGTTGAAAAGTTTTCAGTTTATATTTTCTTATACTCTGTTTCATTTGTATTTAAATTTAAAAATCAAGCCTTTGGTGGAAAAAGCCAATAATTCTGTACTTGTCAAAGGGTGAACATATTAGTATATACATCAAAAATAACAAGAGTTATTAATAGTCAGAATTACCATGAGTATTTACAGACGTATATTTTTCATTTCTTCAAACATTAACTACAGAAAATACAGGAGTATTTTTACAAGACTTTGAAAAATATAACCTGTTAGCATTAAGGTTATCTACCTGGTAGATATAAAAAATTATTTTTCATCAGAGGACAGAGATGAGCACATAATTTCAACCTCTAAAGGAGCTGTTAGTATTCATCAGCAGAGATGCGTTGCCAGAGAATGAACTACCATTTTAATATTTCTGCCTGTAATTATTTTGTCCAATTTCATTGGACAATTTGCAGCTATGGTTTTCATATACTGATAAAACCTGGTGAGGCTTCTGTGTGAATATAACATTCTCCTTTTTTTATTATTATTTATTTTGTTTAACTTGAAATGGCTCCTTCACTTCTGGGAGTTCGGCCATTTCTAAATGACCAACAGGGTACGCTGCTGTAGCCTTCCTTCACTAGATGTTTGTAAGAGACAGGCAACATGCACAAATCTCCAAAATGACACCGTTAAGGATTCCCATAGGATTTGTGTTTTCCTATTAAAACATGGACATCATCATCACCTTCATCTCAGTTCAGTCAGAGGCAGAGAATGGCGCTGACCACCACAAAGAAAGAAAAGCAGATGGGAAACCTTAAGGGAAGTGCTATGCTGGAATCAGCTCAGGCAAAGAGAGGCACACTGGATTCGTGATGAATGAGGCACTGAAAATAGCACAGGGAATGAGGGACAAAAGGATCACTCCTGGCAGGTGTGGAAACTCCATCTGTGGCTATGAGAGGCACACAGAGGCAAAAAGCACCCTAACAATGCCAGAGTACAAAAGAACACAGGAAGAGGGTTTAGAATGAAATAACAATGATCTAAGGTGAGAGGGGCAAAAAGTCTTTATTATACCTTCTTCACATCCATTTCTTGCCACTCACATATGAGCTCATTTTCTGAACTTGCAGGCTTCCTTTTAAGATCACATTTTAACAATGCAAAGCCACTCCAGGCTGCTGAGAAACATTTTTGTCTTAACCCTTGCTAAGTCATACATAAAGCAGGACCCAATCCTAGACATTATTCTGAGGAGTCTGGTGTGAGAATTGCAGATAAACTGCATCAGCTTATATCACATATACTGAGGTTTACTACTTTTTTAAAGTGATTATTGCTGGCAGAGAACTAATGCCCACACGGAGTTTGAGCATGTCTTGGAGGTACAGTAAAAGAAAGTGGTCTCTGTCAAGGCAATCTGCTGGGAACTGCAGTTTTTGAACTTCATGAAAAGCAGCAATAATTTGAGAGCTAATGGGATACCATCAGGGAGTCCTCAAACTCTCAGGTAAGGCAATTCATTCTTCTCAGCATGTTCTACAGCTAGAGGAGAAATATTATATTAGCTTGGCCCCGAATCCTGAAAGGAACCCACCATGGACATCGATCTCTCTTTCCTGGAACAGCCAACAGTAACTACTCAGACATCAAGAACACTGAACACCTATTTTAAAACATTCTATGCAGGAATTTGCACATTCAGCTCATGGTACAAACTACAGCAGCACCAAACACAGTGCCAGTGCCTGTTTCCTTAGCTGGCATCCTCAAAGATTGGTTTTAACCTTAAAGATTGAATAAAAGCATTCTGTAACATATTTCAGGGAATTCCATTTATGTTTGTGCTTTCTAACAGTTCTCTCTCTGCTTTCCAGAAAATTTTGTTGTTCATTCCTAGGAAAATTTCAAAGGATTTCCAGCAGTGCTCCTGCTGCTTTCTGGGAATTTTTTACTAAAGGCTTTCAGAAATATCTCCTGTACCTTCTAGGAACTTTTCAATTCACTACTTTCTAAAATTATTTCCTTAATACTTTCATCCAGGAATCTCCCCAAAGCTTTCTTTTCCTATTGCTCTCTAAGAATTTTCTATGTGCTTTCTTGCATCCTCCCTATTGATTTCTGGGAATTTTGTCTATATGGTTACTAGGATTTTGCAGGCTTCCTAGGAAATTCCTAACTGCTTCCTAAGATTCTTTACAGATACTTCCTGTTGCTTTCCACTAATACTCCTGTTATTCCCTAGGCATTTCCTCTAGGATTTTCTGAAAATATTACTGATTCCTTCTAGGAATTTATTAATGCTGCTTCCCAGGAATTTCTCTTCTACTTACAGACCTTTTTCACTACTTTCTACGAAAGTAGTGATCCATCCACTAATGGATCCTAGGAATACCACCCTGGCACACATAAATGACTTGAAAGAATGCTCCAGATGTTTTTGAGGAAATTCCCCATGACTTTTGGGGGATCCTGCTAATGTTGTTGTAAGTTTCCTTTTTACTACACAAATAGACGCATAAATAGGGATAGTTCATACTCACATTCTGACAAAAAGCAGGTAAAATATCCCTGGGCTAGAAATATTGCCAAATCATGTCAGTGCTCATGCAGGTGGCAGGTTGAGTTGATTTTCTGTGAATCCTTTAGAGCTACACTCTGTTACTGGGGGCGCACTGACACAACGATGGTGAAGCACAGAGTTACAGCTCCCCCACTCTTTCACTAGCCAGGACCTCAAAAACCACAAGGTTTCACCTCAGTCAATGTCATTTCAGCAGCTGACACTTTGAATCTTGTTGCAAATATCCTTTTCTTAGTAAACTGATTACAGCTGGTAGCAGGCCTCTACCAGATTTCTTTTTCCATCACACAGAACTATTAGTTACATGTCTTTGTGGCCAGAACTTCAGTCCCATCCTATTTTAGTTCCAAGCCAGGAGATTCAGCTCTTATCAGAGCAAACTGGTAAGGACAGTACCCACCAGCTGTTCATTCAATTTCCAAATAAATGTATTGCTGTTTCTCCCAGGCTGCACCTCTGGCTAGGAAAAAGCTCTTTATAACCAATCACATAGTTAGCTCATGGCCTTCACTCAAACACTTTAGAATTCTCTTTCTACAATATTTCTATAAGTATTGACAACAAATGGGCTGCTTGAGACAATAAGACCACAGACATTCATGACAACATCATCCCATGTGCTTTTCTGTGTTTCCTGACATGCATATGTCCCCTGATCTCTCTTATTTTTTCTTTTTCTTTTTTTTTTTTTTTTACTCCCTGGGGCAGAGATGGTTATTTGGTTTTGGACTGTACATCACTAACTTCAGTCTGACATTCACAGATTACAGTTGGAAAGGAAGTAGCTGCTTAATTTCAAATATCACCTGATAGATGATTTTGAGCAAGTCATTTCTGCAATTTTAGAAAATTGGCAAAAATATAAACCATTACATTAGTATGACAGAAATTCACTTAATTGTCATATTGTTTTATTATACATCAATGTTCCAATTTTGTATTTGGGGCTCAGGTGAAAGGTTGCTTTCCAAACCAACTGATCCTCTGCTGTCATTTATAACCTGAAAACTTTAGTCCTCTGTGTCATGATCATAGATTGCCTAAATAAATGTCAGAAGGATTCATATATATTGACACCAGTTAAAAATCTATGCTGTTTTATTGATGGAGAATACCTTTAAGTGCTTTTCAAATGGATTCTGTCAAATTTCTTTAAAAATTACAGAGGGTTTGATTTGGATTTTCATTGACAGAAAAAAAAAAGCTGAGGATTATATAATCTACTGAAAACTATGATGGTCTCAAGATGTGACAAAAGTAAGACTTCCACAAATTAATGAACAGCTGCTCACTGTTAAAAAATGTGCCTCTGTACAAGAGGAAAGAAATCAAGGCCTTTTGTCCACTGACTTTTACCTGCAAGAGACCAAAGCACACAAAGGCAAATCTACTTTAAGGTTTAAAACCAGAGTAAACCTTTACTGCTTGAGAACAAAGTAGTTTCAAGTCTTCAGGGTTCAGTGGGCTATTTTCCTCTTAAGCCAGTTTGTTAATGAGAAATCTGTTTGCAGCATCCTTCAAGGAATGTCATTAATCTGAGGGCTCTGTTTGAAGGGACAGAAATGCATGGGGAAATGCTGCATTTTGTAAATCTCATAATGGTTCTTGAATTTTCCATCTGGTAAGGTAAGTAACTGGAAGAGAGGGCATCAAAAAACCAACACAAGCGCACTACAGCTCTTCTAATGGATATTTTCAGTGGATCTCAACCAAGGAAACAAATTACAAGAAATGAGGGCTATTATTCTCTCACAGAGAAAAACTCACAAGTGCTCTGCTGTGGCAGTGTTTCTTCATGTTTTTCCTTCCATACAACCAGGTGCTTCATAGCAGCAATTGCTATTCTTGCTTAGTTGAAGAAAACTTTAATAGACAGTACTTCTAAAGTCAATTTGGGTCTGAAATGCATGCAGGATTATTGCCAAAATTGTTTTTCAAATCTCCCAATTAGGCATTTCTAAGAAGTGCTTTAAAAAATCCCATATTTATTGTTCAGAGAAACCTATAATTTGCCAAGTTCCACCAGCATTTTTCTGAAATGTTGGGAGCAATTTCTAGAAATATCTATTTTCTACATGGCATTAAACTGACTTATCCTACTTTTTCCTACAATGATCCTATTTGAAGGATCAGTATGAGTCTCTTGCTCTTTTTCAAGTGCTGAATAGTGACAAAACATTTCAGATAGCTATAAGATTTTTTAATACGTTCCCTTCTCATCATTAATATGTCTACTGTGTTTTAGCTGAAAATATTTTTGTGACTGGAGAGCTTTGCTGTTGTATGCAAGAGCCCCAATAACAGCAAGGGGGTTGATTAATGCAACATGCACATACCTGGAATTTTCATGATGGGTCTCAATGGACTTGAACATTAACTGAAGGCTGCATTGCTGAAGTAATTTCTTCTTCTATTTCTTTGTTGGTCAAGAACAACTCAATTGCATATTATGTGTTACAGCACTTGAAACTGGCTGTTAAATCCAAAGGGATGGAAAGAAGCTTGAAGTTAGCATATTAAGCACATTTTGTTCTAGACATGATCTTAATTTACATTGTATTGCATTAATAGTTTCTTTAATGTTAGATTTCTCCACTGTCTTGAGTGGGAGATCTGAAAATATGTGAATTATGCTTACAATTGTTTTGCTGTAAAAAGACAACTGTTCTCTACTGATCTGACTAAAAATATAATTCTCATTTTAATGACATTTTAGACACACAGTCACTAAAAATAAGTAGTTCAATAAGGAATTTAGTAGTATTTAGAAGCCAATGTTAAGAACAGGTTTAAAGTTCCATGATTCACTGGTTATATGACTGACAGCAGAATTTGATTTTCAGTAGAATTAAGTGCTTTTTACTGTTTTTTTACAAGATTAAAGGGCATGTAAATACATTTTTAGACATATTCAGTCTCGTTTTGTGTGGTTTGAATATCAAGAAAGGATCTCACTTTTAAGGAATCGTGCTGATGCATTTAGGCAAACACAGATCATGCCATTGCACTTAGATGCTCAAAGCAGGAGTGAAGCACCTGTGCAGAAAACAGTCAAGGAATTGGTCCAGGGCTGACACAAGACTTTCCTGTGACCCTCAGTCATGGTTGCCAGCAAAGTCTGAACTATTTCCCTAATTTAAAAATTCACTAATTCCCAGCCAATTGCTTCAGGCTTACTAATTACCCCAACATTTCAGAATATCTCTTCAAGCCCAGGATTTTCAAGGAACATTTTTCCTTTTCTTTCTCTTTTCAACAAAAGAGAACAAATAAATTCAATTAAAGCTCATTGTAAATGTGCAGCATTTCCACACTAACAAAACTATAGTACATTCTAGGTGAAGAGATGCATTAAAATCTTGGATTTTATGACTGTTTGTAAATAATTAAACCTATTCCACTAATTCAAAAAAGTATTCTAGGAAAGCCATGTTGGCAACAGGCTGGAAGCCTTACCAGTCTCTTCTAGTGAAGGCACATTGGAGAATAATTTGTAAGCACCAACCTACAATACTCATTAGGGATCATCACTGATTCTACAAGTGTCAATATACTCTGTTTGGATAGGTGCTTTTACTTGGATGAAAAACATAGATGATTATTACCCATATATTTGTATAGATGAAGGCATAGATAAATTAAGACTCAGTCTTAGCTGGACTTCTCTGTGCCAGTTTAAGGACAGGACAAATGCCTTTCTTGCAGACCCTATAAACTGGATATTGTTTTCTGCATTGTCAAACACTCAAAGTGATCAGCTCTGGAAGCACTTCTTGACACTAAGTGTTGGAAAGACAGAAGTCTCCTCTCATTATTCCAGTTCTTCTCTCTTACAAGCAATGCTCAAGGATTCCCATGGGAACAGAAGCTGCCATTTAGTGATGATTTCAGTTCCCACCTAGCTATACTTACTTTATCAGAAAAGTATTTCTGGGGCTGAGGTAGTCATGATGTTTGTTTGGTTGTTGTTTTTCCAAATGAAATTTTAAAATTGCAGGGAATAAAAGCAAAGTGGGCAGAACGTCAAAAAAGGGGGAGAAGAATGACAACTAACCTGCAAACACAGTGAAATCATTTATTTGCCCATAATCTGTTCTAGCTTTAGCATTTCTTTGATGACTCATTTATGATGTATCACTGCTTCTGTTGGCTGGGGATTTATCTGAGCTATGGTTTGACAATAGAGCAAGAGTGAGTTGCAGAATGCTAGCACCAGATTGAAAACGGTACAGTCGCAGAATAGCAAATGCCCATCTGCTGTAAAATCCTGCTCTTCTGAGGGAGTTTTGAGAGCTTGCAGGGATTTTTGTGCCCACTGTGACACTCAGTGGGTGAGTCAGGCCCAGCTCTGTCAGTCAACACCTCTCTGATGCTTTGTGGGTTAGCTGGGCTTCCTTCAGCAGCACAGGCAGCCTGAGCCCCCGACAGAGTCCTGGAGTGCTCCCACACCCTGGGCCTGCAGTTTTCTGGGTCACACCTGCCCTGTTTTAACATGTGAAAGCAGCACTGGGTGTCAGGGCCCAAGGAGTGTGGTGCTGTGCCCGTTTCCTGCTCTCCCTACACACAGAATTCCGAACAGCCAGCAAGGCTAAGTGTGTTCCCAGCACAAAGCTGTGCAGCTCTGAACGTGGAGTCCTGCACAGATCACCTACTTCCCAGCCAGCTGCAATTCTCATGAATATGCAGCTACCCAAATCCTCTGGAGGAACAATATGTAAAAGACACTAAAAGCAAACTGGTTACTTTTCTCTCCTTCCAAACTATAGCTGCTTGGATTCCATCTTTATTTATGCTATTATAGATTCAATTTTTGTATTTTTGAAACTTCCCTCTTTCCCCCTATATTTAGGAATGAATACAGTTGTTATGAACAAAGTAAGACTAAGAAATTATGGTTAGAGAAGAGTTATTGAACAAAAATAAAAGAAGTAAAGAGGAGATTGAAGAGCAAGCTCAAGAAAGAAACAGGCAAGGATTAAAAAAAACAGAGATACAAACCAAAGGACAAAGTAGTGCAAAGAAGAGCCAGAGGGAAGGAAAGTAAGTTGCAAGTGGCAGAAAGGAAGAATGAAGGTGACATCAGAAAAATAGTTGTAGGAATTAAAAACAACTCCCCTAAGACTCAGCATTTACAAAAAGATCCTTCCAGATAATGTTTTCAGATCAGTTTCAATTTCCTTCCTTCACTGTGTATGGTGGTTTCCATACAAACTGTTAACAGTGAGAGGAAATATTTTTTATTTTAAATTTAGAGTCCAAGTCCTTTATCACGTTTGTTTCTGTTCAGGTGGCTGTAATTCCAGGCTGGCATGACAGAGCAAAAATTAATAGAATTAAATGATAATTTAAATTCTTCATATTGAATAGCCAGCAGGACTGAGGAGAGTTATGCACATTAGTTCCACTGAATATTCTGTTGGGCTTATATTCATTACATAAGTCCTTATTTATGTGATCTTTCTAAATTGAGAATTCACTTCAGCCTTTGGTCTATCACCCCTGTTCAGACTCCTCAGATTTTCCTCAATAGAGACAAAAGTCCCAGACTTATCACTTCTTAATTACTTTGAAAGAGTTTTCTGTCCTATGAAATGCTGCATTTAAAGAGTTAGCTGATCAAGATGTATAAGGTTTGCCTTAAGGCCAGATAGGATGGATACTCAGATAAGAGATTCAAAAAAGGGATGCTGAGCTTTACAAATGCAATTCATTTCAATGCTTATTAAAACAGAGATGTGAAATAAATACATGTGTAAACAAAATATGCATTATATACACACACAATTTATCTATCATAGTATATAAAGTCTAAAAAACTTGTAGACACATTGGTGTTTGCAAAACCATTGAGTTAACAATAAAGCACTAAATCCTTTCAGCCTGGTTTGTATCCTTCAGCATGGTTTTGTATGGATAAAAGTATTCTTAATTTTTTTTTTTTTTCAGTGAATAGAAATAAACTTGCCTACTGCCGCCCAGACTTCTTTCTGAACTGTGCTGCTTTCAGTTATGTCAGCTATCACTTTGGGTTTCAATATATACATTTAAAGAAATATTTTTAAAGGACATATTATCTCAATAGGTAAAATATTACAATAAATCTTTCACTTTTGAAAGATAAACACAATTAATAACCTTATGGCAGCATCTACCCACTTATTTTCCCCTATGTCACAGCAGACAATTAGGAATCATATTTTTGAAAATGTCTTTCCAGTGCCTAAAATAGTCATTTTACTGATACTGTTTACTTAGGTGCAGAGCAACCTCTGTGATGAATTCTTAGCTGATCAAGTGGGAAAATGCATCAGCCCAATCAAAAGAAAATAAAAACAAAAAAACCAAAACAACACCAAATCCACTTTCCACACTTAGCAGCATTTGCACTGATTCGCTCCACTGTGATGTGTGCTCTGAGCCACCACTCCAGAAGTTTCTCCTTGCTCTTGCAAACCTGGTGAGAGCCAATGCGGGTCTGCTTCCAGCACTGGCTGCTCTCTGCAGCCCCCAGCACAGAGGAGACACAGAAATCAGTCTGGGGGCAAGCACAGAGGCTTTCAGATATTCTAACTCAGAGAGATTTTATGCTCCTGCACCCAGCCACCACTCTGACACTCAAAAGAGAATCACAGAAATTATCTTCTGCAGCTTGTCGTGGCATAGATACTTTGAAATTATTTTGAGCTTCGGTGCAAGCACTCTCCCAAGACAACTGGGTTTCAAGGCCCCAATGTATATCCCATGAGAATTCTCTGCTGTGATATTCTCTTACAGAGTAAAACTGCTCTGTTCAAGTCTCTTGGGCATAAGTCTTTTTACCAGAAAAAGGAAAACTATGACAGAAAATCCCAAGCCTGCATGATACTAGTTGGAATCCAAGTGAAATCACAATATTTTTGATCATGCAGTGACAATGGAGAGGAAGTGCCATTATACACAAGCATATTCTTCCCTATTTTCATATGCCAGGAATCTAAAAGAAAAAATGGGTTTACAATTTGTTATATACATGAATTTATAAAAAAAATTCAAAAACGGAACCCGAACATGAAATAAGTAATAGTTATGTTAAAAAAAATCCAAGGAAAACAGAAAATAAAAATATTTCTGTCTCCCTGTGGCTAATTTCCAGCTGTTATGAAATTTAACCAAGACAATTACATATCATAAGGAATTGCTGCTGTTTTTCTGTAACACACAGCATGGCAGACACAATGGTAGAGCCTGACATGACACAGAGGTCCCCAAACTGCATCAGCATCAACTTCTGGTCTAGATAAAAATGGGAGTCATAGATGAGTTTGGTCTCCTAAAGATACAGTTTCACTTGGACACAGTAGCTATACAACTTTCAAAATAAAAAAAAAAAATCTGTGGATAAAACCCCCAAAAATCAGTAGGAGCTGATAGGAACTGTCATCAGTTACAGTATCTAAGGCAACTGCAACAAATTAAAATGCTTTATGGATTTAGGGAAAAGTTGGTCTGACAAGAGCAAAGAAGAAGCAGTGGTTTATATTCACTGAAATAATTTGGAGAACAAAGTTTTCATGGCTAGCATCTTAAGAATTAACCTTTTTTTTCAGCCAGGCCTTATTATGGCCACAATTTCTACAGAGGTTAGCTCATAATTTGTTTGGGTTTCAGGGGTGTTTTTTCTTGGGTTTGTTTTTTCTTTGTTTAAGTTTCATATCCCACTCACATTGCAGCCCAATTCCCTAGCAAGGACCTCAATGAAAGATCACACATTTGCAAATGAGATGAAAAGATATGGAGAGATTGTAGATAGATACAGCCAGTGAAATAGTTAACAAAAATAGTTTGCCATTCCTTCTCAGAATAATCATCACAATTTTTCAGATGCCTCATCAAAATTATTGTACTCCAGCTGATTTGCACTTCTCTTAATAAAACACAAAGTTAGTTAATGCTGCATATTGTACTGGTCTATAGTATCATTAACACCTATGTACATTACAAATTGCAGAATTTTACCTCCCTAAGGTTCAGTATCTATTCTTAAACAGAGCAATTTTTATTCTATATACATTAATCAAAACTGTTCAGCAGCATTTTTCATTATTATATTTCTCATTCATGGCAGTTAGCTGCGATTTGGAATTGGGGCTATGCCCATTAAGCTTTGGGGCTACATGGCATGCCTTGATTTTCTTTTGGGGCAAGTTCCTACATCTAGGAATTCTTTGCAGAAATATTTGGCATTTTCCTTGAAGATGTAATGAGCTTTCCAGATTTTTCTAACAATTAAGTCATTAGGCATATGTTTTTCAGGCAGAAACGCCAAAGAGCTGTCAACTCATTAGTATTAAATTCTTTGAATATTTCAGCTGGATACATGTGAAATACCCCCATTGAACATTCTGGTAAATAAATAAGCATAAATGATAGTTTGTATGTCTCTACCTCTTTTTGCAGAAATAAAACATAAAAGCCCCATAAAGGTCAAAAAACCCCTGAATTTAAATGAAGAGAACACTGCTAATTTCTAACTATGCAAGTATAGCTATTTAAACACTAACTACAGTGTTTCTTTATTTTATATGCTGAAGGGCTCTGCAGTCCACTGGTACTTCACTTCATTGAGGATAAAAGGGACTGGTTTGAAGTTGTCATGGCAAATGAACGTGTGAAATCTAATCTCTTATTCAGACAATGAAATCCAAGAACCAATCTCAGATTTAATGCTGAAAATATAAGAAAAATATTCTGCAGGTTGTTTAGATCTGCCTGATTTTACCTTACTGGCCAGGTTCCATTCCTTGTGAAATACCTCTGACTTAGAATCATGGGCTTTTTAATAGCACTCTAAATTAAACTTAATTCTACCTTCATATCCTCTGTACTAAAATGAATGCTCTAAGGTTAGAAGCCATTGTGAAGTTTAAATCTGTTTGAATTACTGATCACATTTCAGACCTATTTTAAATAACGTTTATAATATACATATTGAAGCTTCTGGCAAGGGTACTGTAAGACCTGTGAAACATTACTATGATATAGCAATAGCATTATTAATAAACTAATAATAAATGTGGAAGCTGAAACATAGAATTCTTTCTCCTCTGAAACAAAGTTCCTCTTCATATCCAGTGTATTATGACACATCCCAATGATTCAACAGTAGAATTGAAGTTGCCTGTCCTTACAGGCAATAAAAAGTCAGGCTGCATAACTTTCCTTAACCACCACAATCAGAGGTGGTTACACGTCCTCCTTTGAATTAATGATTGCAAATCTATGACAGGTCACATTTTGTGGATAAAACAAAGTATTTCAGAAGATTCCTTCTGATTATTACATAGCGTAATCAAATTACTCTGACAGCGATTATAAAATCTCTGACAAACTCTTTTTTTGTAGAGAAGTCTTCTTTGCATCTTAAACATAGTCAGTTGTGTCCCTTCAGGTTCACCGCAGGCTTTGCCCTGACAGTGTGCATATGCATAGCCTGTTATCCTATTAGCACCATAAATTCAAAGTTTTAAATGCCTGGACTCTGATGGGAAGTGCATCTCTCTTATAAAGACAGATTGGGGTCAGGCACAGCCATGGATCGGAGACAAGAATTTGTGGAGATAAAAATCTACTCGTGAGTGACAAACTCTCTTTGTCTCCCCCCTTCCCCAGTCAAAAGAACACACACATTTCTCAGTACTGAGCCCTATGCTACCTATTTGCAGGAAAGATGAATATTGGCAATTGTATTTCAGGCTGCTGTTTTACTTCACAGTACAGATGAAGTGAGATGCAAAATTGAACAAATGCTCTCTTGGTAAAACCATAACTTTCATGAAAAAATGCCATTTGCTAGCAGAACACGTGCATGAGCCATGGCCTCTTCTCAGAAAGCAGCAAAATGTGATGCACCCAAGATCATAGTGACTATTCTTCCATTGTCATTTCCAAGAAGTCACAAACCACCTATTTCTCAAATACCTTAGAAATCTGAAAAATTTAAAAAATAACTTTATAGGGACACCAGCTTTTTCTCAAGCAAACTGCTGGTCCTTAAAATATATATGTTATATTCTGTCTGCACCTCAGAGGTACTGTCTGGAACAATTAATTTAAAATGTATCTGTATAAATGGATACACTAGCTCTGTATATAGACCTAGTCAAACAGAGCAGATAATAGGATAATTCTCCACTCCTTGCTACATAGAGAAAATTAATTACCAAGCAAATACATGCTTATTTTATTGCATTAGTGCTATGCAAGTCAGTTCAGAAAAGCTAAATTTCATGCTTCTTTAGTTCCCCCTCAAAGTGGTTTTCCAAATCATTCAGGAAACGAAGGAAAGGTGAGAGGTTTATGGACACAGGTTAACAGTATGTACTGATGCAAAGAAATAAAAAAACCTGAAAAGTTCCTGTGTGCTTGATGGAATAACAGCTGGTAAGGTATTACACAGCAACTGTCATTTACTGTAAACTATTAAACTACAGTAGGGCAGAAGGCTGAAAATGAAATTAAACTCAGCCATACATCACCAGTGATTCTCCTTTCAGCAGCTTTGAACTCTGCAATGGATGATGCAGTGAATGTGTGTGCTGGAAGCATTTGCAGAACAGGAAGCTACTTGCTCTGCAGATCCAAACTGGAGCAATTTCAACCATATAGGAAAACTCTGAGAACATTAATTATATTGTGTATTACAAGAAAAAAAAGTAGGATAGTGCAAACCAAAGTAAACAAAACTTTGACAGAATTTCGTCTAGAAAAATGTGTTCTATAATTCTATAAATGTCCTTCAAACAAATGGCATCTCCTCACTAATTCTCTTAACAAAAGGCTGAGTTACAGTGTTATCCTTGTTTAGTGGAAAATACAGAAAATTAAGAAAAGCTTTTTTTTTTCTTTTAAATTATTTCTCTTGTTATTTGAAGCTGTTTCAGAACTGTTTTTCTAGTGGAACAGTTACAAAAATATCACATCATAAGGGAACCAACATTCCCCAGTAATGAAACATCACTCCAGAAGAAAATGCATTCATACTTGCAGGACTTGCAGTGAAATCTACAGCACTTCAATAATTTATGTTCACTTTCAAAGTCTCTGTTTTGATCACATGAAAAATCAGGCTTGAAGAATTCCAAGGAGCTGAAAGCACAACCAGCTGAATCCAAGACTCAGTGACTTTCATTTTTACAGCTCACACAGAAATGTGACATATGTATACCAAAGTAAAGATGCAAAGCCAACCATAAAATTAATTTAGAAGGGGTTCATCCAACTGACATCTCCTCATCAGCACTCTGCAGATGTCCACAGCTCCACGTGTGCCAATTAAAGACAGAATGTATTCCTATTATGGTTTCAAGAGTACAAAATCTCTAAGCTCATACACAAAAACTAGTTCATGGTTTAAACAATGCATTAGCATTCAATATGATACAGGAAACAGAATTCTAGAAATGTTACATTCAACAATTTAAAAACGAGAGCAACATCTGCAGTTCCCATTCCCCCCATCCTTTTTTTTTTTTGGTACAACTTTTAATTCATTTTACTGTCATACAGCATTTTAAGACACAAGAAGAGGTCGTTCAAGAATACTTATTGGCTTATTAATCCAGACTGCATTCTTAAACAGAAAAAAATCAAATTGTCTGTTTATAAATTACTAAGTTAGCAATACTAAATTATGTTAAAACTGGATATTTGTAAAGGACTCTAATAATTTTCACTTTAAGAATTAATTCACCTTTAGTTTGGTTGCTATAGAAACCTTGGGACTCAATAATTGGATATTGTGCTATTAAAAAAAAAAAAGAGAATCTACAGATGGACACTGAGACATTCAAATTCCTTGTGTAGTTTTGAAAATTTTGGCCTAAAAACATGCTCTATGAGGTTTTGGAAAGTTAAAATTATTATTATTAGTGTATTTGAAGACCCGAGTGAATAACCTGAATTACCAGAGCAATCTGGTCTAGTTTGACAGTTGGCCTTTCTTGGAGGGAGAATTTAGACTGGAGACATTCTGAGGACCCTTCCAACTGGAATTATTCTGTGCCTTTTCAGAAACAGCTCCTGAATGCATCTGCTGGAGGATTTGTACACTGATAATTTAAGTAAGGCTGAGTACCATGTTACACAGTGGCAATCCAGATTACAAATCCACATTGGATCACACAGTAAATCTTTCTCCTGAAACAAACCACACCCTGCTGCTGTTAAAAGGAAGGAATCCATGGAGCAGAGCTACAGGACCCAAGAGACCTAGACCAACTTTATTTAACAATCACGGCTTAATCTGAACTATTCTGACAGACAAGTATGCAGATACTTGCCTACACTGTCAAGCTTCTGATCTTAGAAAATGCATGAAGTTTTTGCCTGGCATATATCTGTGTGTAAAGGCTAAGATTTTATGAGGAATTTACCTTCCCAGAATAGCAAAAGAATGCACATCTACCCTTGTCAAGTCAGTGTAAATAAGAAAGTGAAGAATAATTAAAATGCCTGGTTTACCTTAATTGACAGTGGACTTGGTTCAGCCACAAGGTCAGTACATCACAGTAAACGTTATACCTTTTTGATCTTTTATTAAACTATTAACATGAATTACAGCAGAGCCTGTGCTTGCTATTAAAGGTAGTTTAAGACAATCAGGACTGTCTCTTAAGCTAAAACTATTCTGAAAAACCAGCTGAGAGAAGGTATGACACCACACGGTCATGAACTGTGGCTACAGCTGGAGAGAGCCAGAGCACAACTGTGAGTGGACATACAATGTCAAATATCTCATTTCTGAGTAGAAATTGAAAGGTGGATAGCAAGAATACTATTAATAGAAAATAAGCACAAACAATAACTTTCTTAAGCAATTGAGAAAATATTCCAAGCTGCTTTGACAATTTAATTTCTGTAAGTTATGCAGGAGTCCAAAAATTATAATGTTAAGAAATTCCTGTAAGTTGACACAAAGTTCATTGAGTCTTTTGTATAGAAGCAGAGTTCCAGCCTGCACTGAACCGTTTTCAGTGCCTCGAGCACTCACAATGATGTGAGTGTGTTGCAATGGCAAAGCCTAGAACCCAATTCCTCATTGTTCCTATTTTCATGGACTTTGTTCTCACAAATAAAGGACATGGAGTGGTAATTCAAGCTCTAATTCAATTTCTTAATGAACTTTAACCTCCAGAAGCCAAAGCCACACCAGATCCCCTTTCACCTTATGTTCTTTTCCCTTTTAAGTACTAATTAATTCTATATATAATGGGAGCTATTTTTTCTAACATGTGCCAAGACCTTAATACAAGCAATTGGGCAAATCTTCAGTATAACTTCATTGACTTTTAATGATTTACAACAGATGAGAATCTGTTTTCAAAAAGTATACTACTAATTAACTTATGAAGAGTTGGCGGCTTGCAGTATTTAATATAATTCTTGAATGTTCCTAGGCATGCATCTGAATTTCAATGAAACTTGTACCAATAGATAGATATTGACATTCTCATGAATACCAAATGAGTTCATTAGCACTTGTCCTGCAATGGTGAATACCTGCTGAATTTTTAATTGAGTGGCCTTCAAATGAAACTGCTGGCCACATATCAGGCTCCAACAGCTTTTCATCAAATCTCAAATTCTACCAACTTTTCCACCTTTTATTTGTGAAATGGACTGAGAAAATAGGAGGGGAAAAAAGAATTAGCAGAGACGAGAGGCAAGAATGTCACACACCACAGACATGCTTACTGCACTGAGGTTTTGACATAATTCAATACAGTACACCCAGGGATGTGATTCCAGCCTGCAGAGGGTCTATCAAAAAAGACGAATCTTTTACACTTTTCCAAAAAAAATCATTTGCTTAATAATTAGGAGAGAATTGGGATGCCTTGTGGCAAAGGGCAAAGGTTAGAAATACACTTCAGTCTTTCAAAAGTGGTTTTCATGCAGCAGAGACTCTGTCAGCTCTGGCAACGCACCTTAAGCTCTTGGCTGCTTATTATCTGATAGCAGCCCCTCACAGCATCCTTCCATTACGGTTTGGCAGCTGGTTCACATCCATTTCCCACACGTACAGTTTCCCCCTAGTTTAGAATGGGTCAGAGCCAGGTCATCCCAACACTGCTGTTAACATTGACTCTGCTTGCAAAATGGCAGTGAGGAAAAATGAAAGGTAATATGGAGGCAGAAGGGGAAATACAGAACAGCAGCAACAAAGGGTTGTTCTTCCCAACTAAACACTAATGCATCTGAAAGCATTTGCAATTTGCAGAGACCAAAGAGAGCTAGGAGTGAAGGACAAAGCCAGAAGCCTACAGTAGTTAAAGGTAATTGACCTTGAATGTGAATTTAGCAGTGAGAGAGAGAGTAGAGAAGACTGTAGGTATGGGAGAACAGCATGTTTTACTATTTTTCAAATGAATGCCAACTTATTTAAGGGAAAAGTAGATACTATGTATGAGTAAGAAAGGAGCAAAAAAAGCCTATGTACCTAGTGATGGCTGCATTTTCTGGTGAAAAATAAAGAAAATTCCTGGAATGAAAATTCTTAGCAATGCCATTAGCTAAGAGTTCTCATATAGAAAATGCTCAGAATCCAGTGAAGCAAAATTGTTTTTGTGAGAGGCTGATTTTGTCTTATCGTCCATCTGAAGTTTCAGCATGTTTGAATCTCACTAGATTAGAACACCATTCTGTGAAGTTAGAAACAAAATAAAAAATATCTGGAACACAGGAGACAGACATGCAAACAGATCATTGCAGCATACACACAATTAAAATTAATTTCAGATGTAACTATCCCTATTATTAGGATTCTATACATAAATGCATATATAACATACATCTATGTAAAAGTTTAGCAGTAATTCACTTGTGCTCATTGCTGTAAGATACTAACAGAATTCCTTATCTTGAAACAGAGAAATGCACATGACCTCAAAATCTATGTACTAGGGGAGAATCTGCTGCTTAATGGATGAAGAGATTTAAATCAACACCTCTCCACTATGCCAGATGAATTCTGGTTTTGGAAATTTGGTGGCCTGAAACAGTAAAACATATGGGGAAAGTATGAGAGATTAACTCTAGTTCATAACAGAAAAGAAAGAATTTACAAGATCTCTTTGCACATGACACCATTTCCTGTTCTAAACTCAAAACAAAACTTATATGAGCAGAGAACGAGTAGACTCTCTCCCAGTCTTTTTGCAATAGTACCTATGAATGTCATCAACAAGAACATTATAATGAAAAATAATCCTAAAATACTCCAAATGATAAATTCAGTTTTTTGAAGCAAATAGAAACATTCAGATGTGCAAGAAAAGTTCTTACTGATCTAAGGGCAGAGTATGACATAGGAATTCTGTCATGTGATTAGTTCAAAACATAAAAGCAGTCACCTACGCATGCTACCATCTTAATGCTAATTTCTTAACTTCTTATCACTCTTTTTGATTTTACACAAGGTGATTTATATGGGCATTAATATACAGCATAATAACCTCAGAAAAGCATATAAATCTACAGTGTTTTAAGCGTGAATATATTTTTTTTCTCTCTCCTCACTTTCACCACAACTGAATTTGTGTACATGAGTGGGCAATTTCAACACAAAGTGATAGAACTTTTACTTTCTCTCAGTGGAGACTTTAAGATTTGGAAGCATTAAAAGGGATTGTTTTTCTCCAGCAAGGCCAAGAGATATCCTGGCATACTGTAGGAAGCAGAACAGATTGCCATTTTTTTCAAAAGGTAAAAAATCTTTTTGTACCATGCAAGCAGCTTAAACACTCCCTAAATGCACAGAGCCCTCCTGGGAAGACAAGTTTCTGGCTGCAGCCTCCCACTGAAATGTATGAATACATTGGGAGTCCTCCTTCTTTCATCTTGGTTAAGGATCAACTAACTGTTAAATGCTAGTGTGAGAAATCAGGGTTGTTCAGGAAAGGGCTAATTTTTCCCAAGTTCAACACCTGGGAATGGAGAACCACAATATTAGCTCATTCACTCAAATCTGGTGATTAGAAGCATTCTCATAGAGAGCCAAATCTGTCTTGTGTATGGGGGTCTTATATAGAGACCCATCTGAATTCAGAAAGCCATTTGCTTAGAACAGCTGGTGGTTTAGGGGAGAAGTATTTGGAAAAACGATAATATTTCCATGCTGAAAGACAACCCACTTTCAAGAAGATGGTTCATACAGGAAAGCAGCCTGGATGCCTTCGCTGATTTGAGTATGATTCATGCACTTCAAACAGTCCTGCATAAACAGACACAATTATTAAAGAATAGCTGCATAATGTTTCCATTCATAAGGGGTTTTTTTGCCTTTTTTTTTTTCTTTGAGGGAGAAAATTTCTCCGTTCAGAATGGTTCTGTTCTTTCATGTGCAATACCATCAAACTGTTTTTGCTATTTGGAACCCTCGATAGGGAGCTCAACTCAGCAGCACTATTGTAGTCCCATTTTAAATGTTTCTTACTTGTATAGAGTTTTATAAGATTAAAGGGACTTGTTTCTGTTTAAAATGGTGCTCTTGGAGCCCTGGTTCATTTTAGTTTTGTTTGTAATACTCCTGAGGATGTCAAAACGTAGGCCTCATGCCAGAAGACGAATTCCTGCAAACACTGTAACTACACAACACAACAAACCCACACCACAGAAATTTTCTAGTAAAAAACAAGGTACAGTATTTGAATTGGACCTCTTTTGTTTTTTAAATAAATGAGAGAAAACAATTCTGCCAGACTTTTCTATGTCATGGCTTTGTGAATATTGATGCTTCTAGCAGTAGTTTTAGTCCATTAAATATGGATTTTGTGCTTCTGATAAATGGGTAGAAACAGATTATTATGTTAGGAGCAATGAACAAGTGGTTCATTATACCTGTACTACACTTGGCTCAGGTATAGAGTAGCTGCCTGGAGTGCCTCTGTCCCTGTATTCAGAAAGATGCTGAGCTCTAGTGTAAAACTGCACACATTTAGCAGCACTAGACTGACGTTTAAAATCATGCATTTGTTTAATTTCCCCACTGACTTAAACCAGAATCCAGAGCACTTCGCAGCACAAAGGCGTAAGGCTCCTGCAGAAAAAGCTGGAATTGCACTCCATGGTTTGCTGCATATTCAGTTATCCTGGTGGTGAGGAGAAGATGCTGAGACAGTAGAGGAAGGGAGTAGTTGTTTTGTGTTATGTTATCTTGGACAGCTACCAACCTTGTCACAAAGAGCAGCCAAAGACAGGCTCTCAGCAGATCGTGTGCGTGGATTTTGGTTTTGGAGCCTGCTGCATGGGTATGTGTATCTAAGCTGGTCAGCTCGGGCTCCCTTATATGGATTGTGATCTAAACAATAAAAAAATATCAAAGGTTCAAATGTAACTCATTTAATACAGACATTAACTTCTGATCATCTGAACTGCACCACTGATGACACGGGCTGCCTGGGTGGCTTTCTTAGATGTGCATACATCATCCTTGGGATACACATTCATATTTATTCAGATGAATCCCACTTTCATTTATGGCATTGGGTTCCACTGCTCCAGGCTGCCACTTTATCATCTCTCCTTCAATACACCTGCTTGACTTTGAGACTGCCAGAAAAAAAGATTCAGCACAGAAATGAATGCTCCTTGACATCAGTTTCTGTGCTGCTCTCTATCCCATTGTGCAGGAGATTTTTCCACGGTTTTTGGTCAAGATCCACATCATGGTAACAACAGTCTTAGGCTGAGTCAACCACTGTGCTTGATTCAGCTCACAGCTAAACTTCATACTTTTGCTATCTTCCGTGAAAGGTATTTAATTTTTTCATCAACCTTCATGATGAATAATGGGTATTTATTATCTTGAGAGGTTCTCATTTGCATTCAATCTTGTGGCTTAAGCTCATCAATAATACTAATTCACACTTACATAGCACATTTCATCTGAAGAACATAAAGCACTTCATAATTGCCAAATGATTAAATTTTACAACATCTCCCAAAGGTAAAAAGTATTTCATTCACAGAAGGCCTGGTCTCTATTGTTACTATGTCTGCATGCTGGGTTTTTGGAGAATTGGCATGAAGCTCAACAGCAAGCTGTACACACATAGTTACATAAAGATTCATTTTCTGTGTTCAGCACCACATTGGAGAACAATTTCAGCATGTTAAGGGATCTTTGTGCTAACTTGTTCAGCAATATTGCATTAAACCCAGCAGTTCACAGCCATGTTTGAACTCAGTACAATGGTCAGCACAGTTTAGGACTAACTAAAGGGTAAAACAAAGCAAATGCTTCAGTCATAGAACCTGTTCAGTCTGAATTAGGAAGCTACAAGTAGATTGTATAGATTGGATTCCCTTATTTGTAATAATTTCCTTGAGGTTTCCCAAGTTACCAAGAAAACTGGGGTGGAATCAATTTTCCTGTGTATCCAACACCACCAATCTTTCCTGTCTGTTTTCATGGCTGCATCTCGTGCATCCAATCTTTGGGACGTACAAGACCTGCATATGCAGTTTCTCAGAGCACATTCTCTTTTCTTTGCAAAAGGTGGAAAGCAGGAAAACTCCACAGAAGTCTACACCAAGAAATTTCTAGAGCTGGGCACTACTACCACTCACCTACAGAAAAGGGAGACATTAAGTGATGTCCTAGAAAAGGGGAGACTGGTGTAAAAAAGAATAAAAGGTCCAAAAAGGAATAAAAGTAAAGGAAAGCATTGAGTTGAAATCTGATAAAAGCAGCCCCAACAGATCCTCTATATAACCCATGCTGGGTTATCAGGTCATGCCACAGCTTAAGTCCCAGAGTGGGGCTGCAGCCAAGCCCCCCTGTATAAAACATGGGGTACATCCCAGCTCCACAGCTTTGCTCTGCCAAGGCTTCACCTTCCAGACAGATCTGATTTGGCACAGGGCATGGAGAGATAGGGAGCCTCAATAATGATAGAAGTTCCCTTGTGGTGTTGTTCAGCAAGATTCTGGATCACATTTCCAAAATCTATACCTAATGAAAACTAAAAGCAAAGGGAAATATTTAATTGGAAAAGGATAGTCTGTCTTTACAGAAGTGACTGCAAGATCTGTTGCCTTCCATTTTACTGGTACCACTGTCCATAATCTTAATTGTGCCCTGTAGCCAATACTTTTGACACAATATTTTTAGTACAGCACAGATGTCTCCTACAGAAAGGAGCCGCAGGTGAACACCAGAACAGTCAGGGACAGTAAACATTTGAGATTTGGCAATTTTGATAATTAAATTTTCTCCTTCCTTTCTGTAGTACTTCATTCAAGTAAGTGAATAAAATGTTCTTCGCATCTATTTTTCTGGACAACTGTCTGTTTAAATAAGTAAACACTTATGCTACGCACAATTAAACTTCTTCCTAACCAGCTGTGAAATATCTTGTTTTCTGTCACAATGTATGGCAACCTAAACCCAAAAATATAATTATAAACCTAGAAATATGAAGGCCAGACACACAGAATTGCTCCTAACAATGGCTAACACAAATAATTTCCAAGTTAAAATTCACAGACTAGAATTGGCTAGGATTACCTTTAAATCACAAAATCCTGCTTTTTTAATGCCATCTGAATGTCAGAACTCTGGAGTGCCACATTTCACTTGAAACATGTCATTTCACACTAAGAGAGGGACATTTTCCAGAGTTATGCATAAAAAGATGTCTCTTCTCCATGGTAATTTATGAAAGAGATCAAGCCTGTGTTAACTTTGCTGTGCAATCACCTGATAGTGCTTTCCCACACTACTCTGGTAATCAAACACTAAGAACACAACAATAGCAGAGAAGGTTTTACACCATTACCATACATGCAAAAATATTATTATTGTTGCCATAATGAGCAGCTCTTATAATACCAGATTTTGCATGATACATGATACACAGATTTTACCACCTTATTTACATCACTGGTTCAGTTTCCTGGCAAACAGCAACTTGTCTCTCAAGGTTTTTTTTGAGCTCACTATCCCCTTGCAAAGGAATATCAGCAATCCTTTCTCCACTGGTGAACTCAAGTGTAATTTTCTCAGTCATAGTGTCAAAGGAGTGGGATGTTGATGGGGTTGTACCTTGAGAATATTGTAACCAACGTATATATCCTAATATTATATTTGAATGAACACCAAGAAAGCTAGAGAAGGGTGCACATGCTGATTACAGCGTGATACTTCATAAAGAATATTAAGAAACTATTAAGACCGTGTAGGTACCTATCCCTAAAACTCTGATCACTCTGTAATCTCGCAGAGTGATCAGAGTCTGGGCACAACTGAAGAAAAATCCTCCAAAATTCATTCAGTCTGAAGAAAACACCAAACCAAACACACACAAGACATTGAAAGTAACGGCAGTGCTACAAAGACGAAGCACTAAGTTGGCAAGATCTGTGAAAAGAAGCAGCATTGGCAGTTTGGGGACCATTCAGGGCAGCCCCTGCTCTCCTACAGCCGCAGCAGCACAGACAGAACAGCGCCGCAGCAAAGCACAAGGGCAGCTGGTGTAAGGTGACAGCCAAATCCCCTCTGCTTTCTGCACTGGGCACTCGGTCCTGCCCAGTCCCTGGCAGTGGAATTGTTACATGAAGCAGCCAGAACTCTGGGAGACAGCAGAGAAGCCAGCTAAAACGAGGGTATCGGTATAATGAAGCCTAAAGGGACACTTGCTTTGTTACGTCTTCAGAGTACGCCCTCAGAGGATATTGTGTTGTACTCTTGCAATAGAAAACTTTGAACAGGAGAAAGGACAAAATTTTTCCTTTTATTTGCTGAATATCTTGTATTGCATGTGGTCTCTTGGTTAAAAATTCATAAACCCTTAGCACTCAAAATTCTCAGGCAGTCCTACTTTCCACACACTTTATATTCAGTTGGCCTTATTCTTAAAAACAACCATTAAAATTCTGCTTTACAACCTCTCCTGCGCTAAGGGGTTTTTGCAAGCAGAACAACTCCCTGAATCCTGGGTTTCCATCATTTACAATTCAAAATGAAAAATATCTAACAAAATTAGCTAGCTGTTAATTGTATTTCAAAAAATGGGGCTCCAGAGGGTGTGAAGAAAGAAAGGAAAGTGTGTAGAAAATTATTTGCATTCTTAATTATTTATGCAATGTGACAGAAAATAAAACAGAGAAGCAAAAGACTAGCCTATACATAAAGTTTCCAGAGTCTAAATTTAAGTGCACACAATGCAGCACTGCACAGTGTCTTGTGATTGTAGCTAAAAATGAAGTTGAAAGTCAAAGAATAACCAAGAGAAAATAATTTTATAATTTCTAAGAAAATCTAAATTTGCATGAAAAAACATTTGGTGGAATAATATTTTTCATGGACTTGAAAATAAGTGCTGAACCAGGATTGATTAAACTTTCTTTGGTACAACACTGACACATTTGATTTTGACGCCTTTTAAATTAAACCTTTAGAATTTGCTATTTGAAACAATAAGCTTCATTTACAAACTCACCTGAACTAAAATATATATGTATATTCTAGTTCACTCAAGATTTGCCTTCATTTTCCAATTCGCCCAATAAGCTGAGGAATCCATTATTCATCCAAATGTAATAATTATTCCATCAGAATTTAACAGCTAAAGTGCTCTTTATTGCTCTAAAGATTACTGTGGCACTGTTTCTGTTTTACTTATAGCGAAGTGAATTAGTGTTTCATTTCCCTTTTAAGTGGAATAGCATATTATTCATTGATTCAGTAATTCAGTGGCTTTGAGTTATCTAATCAAGTGCTCCTTGAGAGCATAAAGACTATAAAGTTTTACAAATTGTAATAAATTGCCTTTGAATGTAGTTATAACTAAATTGAAGTTAGTGTTGCTCATTCTACATTTTAAAAGTCAGCAGCAGCTTTCCTGATTAGGGAAAAAACCCCTACAACATATTTTTCACACATTTCCTGGTGAAGGGGGAAAAAACCACTCCCCTTTCACAACTTCCCAATTCTCGTAGGTGCATTCTATCTGTGTGTTGTCAGCTAATTACTTGGAATTCGATTCCTACTTTTGCATTTGGTGCCAGTGCTGTCCACTGTCCCTCGTACCCCATCAGCCACAAGAACACACAGCAGGCTCCACGCCTGCTGTGACCAATTATCACCCCCACAAACAACAATACCATGACCCGACAATGAAACAATGAGGAAACGTATCTAAAACATTAAACACACTAAAGCAAGTATGAATATGGTACTGGGAATCCACAGCGTATCAGCAAAACTAATTCAGTCCTCCAGTGTTACAGGACATTAGGGATAGAGAGAACTGATAATATAGTTAGAATCTGCATCTCATGAGTGCTCCCTCCTGTCTTTATCATTCTTGAAAAGCCAATAAATAGCACCTTGCCCTGCTGCCAAAACCAAGGGTATTTAGTTCTTTAGCCTCTTGCAGCACTTGGCAGCACACATGCCATCTCCTTTAAGAAATGCCAGTTTGCATTAGTGATCCATTTCAGCACAAAAGATAAAATATCTTACAGTTTTCATTCTGGCACAAAATTAAATTTCACACCTGGCACAAAATTAAAACTATTAGATTGTTGTTCTATCACAATTTAATCTCAACCATTTTCAAGACTCTCATTAGTCTCTAAATAACCAAAATTCATTTTCCTATTGCAGAATCAAATTCTGCATTTTCTATTCATCCATGTATAAAATATTTACACACATCCTTTTCCTTGTTTTTAAATATTTACATACATGCACACATTGCAGTTTCTAACACCACTGACCCTTTGCTCAATGTTTCATCAACTCTCAGGCAGAATTGACGTGAATTTCCATCCACAGGTGCAGGACAGGTTGCTTTGCTTGGAGCCAACTGCAAGCCACAAAACCAGGATTGGAAGAGACACAAGTGAGCTCAGAACCAGGCTAAAGGGAAGCACGGGATTTCAAGGCAAATCAAAGTGCTGGCTGCCTAAATGGACCATTTACTTCTTTCTCCACCCTTGAATCATTTCTTCCTATATGTTCAGAATTTTCTCTTTCTAAGAATAATTATTATTTGCAGAACAATGTCTGTAATACTAGCAATTATAAATTCCTGGTCTATCATTTCCTAATGGATTAAGGTATCTGATATTCCAAATTTGAGTTATACTGGCTGGGTTTTTATTGTATTCCAGGACAATATTGCAGATTTTTAATTCCTCTGGTTTTTCCCTATCAATTAACATTTATTGTGGTTCTTCCCTGAGCCAGTCTTGAACAATTGGTATTTTATGACCAGGCAGTTTCTTCTGTTGTATTTTTTCTATGTGCCAATGGAAAGCAGAGAAATATGATCCTCTCTCTAAAGGAAATCTCCTGAGTGAGAAAAAATATATTGTAACTGCTGCAACAAACTTCATAGAACAGTAAATCATCTAGCAATTTAAAATTTTAAAAGAATATTTGAGAACATAATTTACAATCAAATAGGTGGCTATAAACCCTCCTCAACAGTATAATAATACAAATTATCACTCAACATCCATTTAAAAGAGGAAGATGTAAGGATTTTTAGAATTTGTTGCAATTCCAAAACTTTTCTTTAGAACTGCGTATTTTTCTATTGTGTTCACTGCATACAAGGTGCCAGTATTTATTTTTCAGGAATTAAAAAAAGGTATAATTTTTGAGCTGACACTGCACTTATCACGACTTTTTCATGTACAGAGGAATTTATACTGACAGAATTTTGTGCTGGAAATCCTGTACCTATTATTATTGCAGTGTTCTCAGGCAGCCCAGCAACATACAGGAGATTTGTTTCCTTGTCTATATTAATAGCATGTGATCTATGAACAACAACAGGTCACATAAGTATCATACAGTTGAAGTATCAGTACAGTTAAAAGCAGGCAAGTATTTGGGCCCAGGTCCTTCAGGAAACAATCTCTTAAGAAAGCTGCAGCAAACATTAAAAGGTGTGATACAGAGAGATTGGCTGATGCACTGAATAAACTTCATATAAAACTTTAGCAGTGTTGTATAAACACTGTAAAAGATGCTGGTTGGAAACATGACTAAAGTCAAAGGAGAAATGTTCCTTAAGTTTTCAAGACCTGTGTGAGCAAACAGAGCTATAGCAACATTCACTTGCTATTAACTAAGCACAAACCAGGACAGGGAAATTTAAATTTAACTGCAAAAGAACTTTACAGAGAGTAATCATAAACAATTGTATTTGCACTATGAACGTTAACCTAAAAATCACATGCTCTTGTAGTTTGACACACCAGCTATTCAGAACACAGTGGAAAACATGCTTGCTACATCATTTAAAACTTTCCAAGTTTTGCCATTTTACTGACTTAAACGTTTCAAGCAAGAGAAACAACACAAGTAGAGAGCCACTGAGTAGTTTATGCCAAGGTGAGCCTTAGCCCTGCAAAGTTTTATTTCTGAGTTAGTGTGTATGATTATTCAGCAAGGAGAGTTTGTGTGATGCTAACAAACTGGGATTTACCTCTCTACAAGATCAGTAAATCCAGTGAAGTCCAGTGTGAGCATACACTCCCTCAAAAATCACGTTACAGATTGTTTTCTGGCCAACACAGACATAAGGAGTCTTTCCTTCAAGACCTAGAGGCCAGTGTTGAAAGAACATATTGCTACACAAGGCTGTAACAAAAAGTAGTACTGCAAATATGAAAAAGTGCTCCTTGGCAAGGAACAGATGCCAAGAGATGTTCTTTACTCCTTCAACCCTGAAAGAAATTAAAAATTTGGAACACAACTTCTCATAAAAGCAAATATGAATAACTGCACCCTTTCTCTTTGGATATTCTGCTCTGAAAATCAGATCTGCATCTACAATTTCTTAGAGATTCAAGTATATGATGCATCCACAAAGCGTTACACAGACAAAATCCGTACAGACCACACCTGCTCAATCACCTATTGCAAAGGAAATGCACAATTTTATTCCATGAAGGCCTTCCAAATATAAAACATTTAGAGAAAATAACATTGCTTACCTTGAAATACATAACCCCCAAAATTATCATGCTACTGGCATAAAAATTTTAGCACCTTTAAAAATGGCTGTATTGATTTCTACAGTTATTGAGTTTCTACCTTACAATTCAAAACCTCACTTTGAAATCATCAAGGCTAAAATTTCAATTATTTGGGTTCTTTAAGGGAAAGCAAGGTGTTCAAGTCATCCCATTCTCTGAGACCTGAAGAGTTAATAAAAACCGTCCATAATTGTGAGTTTTATAATAAAAGAATTGTCAACACTAATGATCTCTGTAAGGGAAAAATTAAGAAAAGGCCCACAGGGAGATTTGATGCAAAAAATGTAATAGAGGAAACAAGGGCAAAAATATCATCAGGGGAGGAATCTTATGTAACTTAGAGCAGTCTGACCTTAATAGCATTGTTTGAAGAGACATTAAAGCTTATTGGTTTTACACCTCAACCTATAACAGCACTTAAAAAAACCAGGTCTTCTAGCACACTTGAGTAGCTCCACTGAAATAATGTTTCTTGGTAGCAGCTCTGTATTTTTAATATTTTCTTATGTACTAAAGTCTAGCTCACTTCCTTTCATTAAAACTTACAAACTTCTCCAAGTGTGTCTTTTATTTTTTGCATAGTAAGGAAATGAAGTGCCTGACCAAACAGACACCTGTGTGGAAGGATTAGATCCCACTTTGTACCCAGGGAACATAAAAATTGTGTGTTAGCCTTGGGCACTGGCATTACAAGAATGGAATAGGAGCAATGAAAACACACCAGCCCCCGCAAATGAGTATTCCATGTTTTGCCCTTCCTGCCAAATTGTCATTATATTGCAGGAGTTCCATACCATTGTCTCCTTATCACAAAAGTTCCATACCTTCTTGGTGTTTCTTGTGGGCAGCTCCTCAGAGCACTGACTCTTCTTCACAAAGCAGGCACTGCCTCCAGCTCCCCTCTCACCCAGCCACCCCACTCTTTTATAGCATCTGCTTCTCACTGCTTACAGCTGTGGCCTGTTAAAGTCAGGCCTGCTCCTAATCTTTGCTAATTGGCCCAGCTGCAACTCCTTAGGGGTAAGATTACTTTCTATACTGCCTTTATTTTCGTATATTCTATCCCCCTACACTGCCACACACAAAAGGCTGGTTCCCCGTCTTTACCACCACTATCCCCAATACAAGAGAGTGTCTGTCCATACATCTCTTCCGTCATTATTTAATATACATTCTGCATCATGGTTTTCTTGCTGTCTAAAGCACCACTTAATGTGTTTCCACAGAGTATTAACCAGCTGCATTCAGCACACATAGTGAATTCACTGGAACACCTTATTACCATATTAATTTTTATTTTGTCCTTGCCCTAGTCCCAAACCAGTAGTTTTGTTTGGAATGCCTAACATGACTTTGGAGCACAGTTTTCATTTCCACACAGTCTCCTATCACAGATCTCTTCCCTAAACCTTATTTCTGCCATGCTGGCTCAGTGAAATTCTAACATGGATCAAGAGGGCAGGAGGATGAGTGCAACACAGCCTCAACTAGCACACAAGCAATTTTTTAATCATTCTGTTATTGAGACGTGATTAAAGCAGGTACAAGAACCATCCACTGAGGCACCTTTTGAAACACTATTATGGTCATCATATCTGGCATCCACATGGTAGTTTCCTGATTCCATAGAAAATCAAGAGGTTGTACTCCTTGAATTAATTCTGATTTGCCTCCAGACAAAGTGATGTAGGCAATTTTATTTTCTGTTTATCTTTCTGTCATCATTAGCAGGTACCAGTCTGACTAATCTTAAGACCTGCTTTACTAGAAAGTAGCAAATTTTCTAGAGTTTGACAGAGTTTGCAAGAAACAAAACCAAACCCAATCTCACAGGCTGTCTGTGAGATTTCTAACTTTGGCTGGGGCCTCTCTCCATTTATGTATAATTATTATTCTCATAGAGTTCAGTTCTTTTCAGACAGTATTTACTTTCACTGCACCATAATCACCAGAAATGTCAGATTCATTCACAGTCTTGCATTACATTTGGCTTATGTAGTCTTAGCTTTGTATTAAGAGGTCTCCAATTCAGAATCTGCACGTTATTACTTGAGTCTAAAACAATATTATTACATTTCCACAGATTTTAACTTTCTTCTTCCCAATGCCTTCCTTTAGTTCTTTCATGCCTCTTTCCCTTTGGTCACAAAAGATTCTTTTTGATCTCTTTCATTTAAATCTATCAGAGTTTCTTCTCCTCTGCAACCAGGTTTTGAGAACTCAGAGATTTCTCTGCTACTTTAATAAATTCTAAGTTGCTGCAGGGTGATTTTTTTCTTTCTTTTCTTTTTCTTTTTTTAATTTTTTTTTTTTTTTTTTTTTTTGTGGTGCATGCCATGGTTAATTGCTGTAATTGTTCTTTTTCTTGTATTATTTATACCCGCACATTACAGTGCAGTAATTCTAATAACACTTAAATTAGATCACTATGGGTCACTGGTACACCTGCTAAACTGAAATCTTTGGGTCAAAAATTTGAAACTAAATGAGGATTTTTTGATCTTGCTGTCCATTATAAAATTTAAAAATAGAATTTATCATCTAGCTAGTATGTAATTTCCAACACTAACATAACTCTTTTTCCTTTTTTGCCCTTTTAAGAATCAGAATAAGCCATTTTCTCCATTTTAATACTATTGATTGTTTTCTTTATAGCCTCCTTGAGCTGGTCATTTCTAATTCATTTCCTCCAGCAAAGGCTGCAAATGTTCTCTCCATTTACTATAATTAAGCCTTCATTAACCTGTACACATTTACACCAAATGTGTTTGCAGTCTCCTTCCATGAAGCTATAAATGTCTTTCTTAGTTTGCTGTAATACCCATTAGGCAGCGATGACAAAGCTGCAGACAACACACTACATAACTTTTTGTCTGTATTTCAGCCACAACTTCAGAACTATTACACTCAGTAGCCATTCCAAACACTACCTCTTGATTTTTTTTTATCCCTAACAGAAAAGGAAAAAAGTTGAAAAAGGATGGGGTCAGGGGTAAAGAATTACAAACCTATAAACCTAAAATAGGAGTGGGTTCTTTTTAGATTTTAAGAGAAGGGCAGAAGATGAGGGGGTTGGAGTGGAAGAACAAAAAGGCATGATAAGCAATCTGATTGTGGAAAGACAGACTTGCAAAAAGCCCTCCAAGATTTCTTCTCTAAATTAAAAGCTTGCACTAAAAAAAAAAAAAAAAAAAAAAAAAAAAAAAAAAAAAACCCAAACAAAAAACCCACAAAAAATAAGGCAATAAAACCCCACCAAACAAAATCCAAAACAAAAACCAAGCCCCAACAACCCATATCAAAACCAAACAAACCAACCCCAACCAACAACCTCAAAATCAAACACAAAAACTCTTATTCATAAAAAATGTGAAAACTAAGGATATGTACTTCTTCCAAAAATTTTCTGGTTTTGAATTTTTCATATCTAAAGGAATAGATGAGGTGCAGTCTCCTCTTTGTACTCTATGCAAGACCAAGTATCAGGCCTGTGCTGCAGAAAAATCCTTCCTGGTCACTTTAGATAAAGTCTTGATCATCCCAGCTCTGCAAGTCATAACAATGGTCTGCCTTGCAATGGTGGCTCACTGAATATCAAAGGACCTGAACTTGCTGCTTTAGTCTGAGTATGAATTGAATCATTTTAATTTTGATGACACTTGCTAAAAGCATTTTTGCTCCAACCTCTTTGCTTATGCTCTTCTCTATACACATACATGCTTTCCTCTGAATCCATTCATAATAACTCACACAGAAATTTCTCCAACTTTGCAGATGGAGACAATGACAGCAAGACATTGTGGGCTTGCTTTTATATCAGATAATTCTATTTTACATATCAGGCTGGTAAAATGAGAGAGGTTCCACAGAAATAAAGCAGCTCACACAAAGCAAGGCATACAAGGCCCTTTTGCTGGAAAATATAAAGAAGAAAATGCTAATCCAGAAAAACCTGAAGATTCTCAGTGCCTGTAGTTGCCATTGCCTAAAAGCAGTGCCTCACTCTGTTGTGCAAGGATTAAAAAACAAATGCACCCATTCCAACTTTGTCAGTCACTATCACACTGCAATTGCATTTTAAAACAGCTTGTTGTCATCTGACAAAAATAACAAGGATTACATCTTGCTCAATCCCAGAGGATTTAGGAAATGCTTTCTTACAGTCACATTGGGGTTTTTTGTTGTGTTCAGATTGGATTACAGTAATTCTTTGTTTGCAGATTTACCAGCACCGTTTTTACAGATCCTGCAGGAACAAAAAACAATGAGAAAGAAATCTCCACTTGAGGGAACAGGACGTCTGGTGTAGCTGCTCTGTATCAGCATTTTAGCCTACAGTCATTTGAAAATTGCTTTTGGTGCTCCTCATTCAAGATTCTGATATGTTCATGACTGATATACTGGAATGAGTATCCTAAATTATATAGTTCCGTCTATATAATTATAGTAGGAACTATATTATTTTAAATTATATAGTTCCTAGTATTTCTTTGGCTAAGTAAGTGCCACACACTGGGAAAACAAGATGCCAGAGAAAAGGCAGTTGTGTAATTTTTTCTAATGTTACAGAATTTCCTTCTTAAATATCCCAAGCTTAGTCTATCTCTATATATTTCAGAAGTGCTACATCATAGTATTCCAAAGGAAAATCCAGTGCAGGTTGTTAGAAAACTAGTCTGAAAACTAAAAATGTAAGAAAAAAAATACTAAAGTACTGCACTAATGCATTGGAAATCATTGGGGGGAAAAACCCCCTAATTTATTGGAGTTACTGGAGATTCCCTCCCTTCAGACCTGCAAAATTTGATTTTTCAGGTAATTTGAATCCTGCAGTCTGGACTTGGAGTAAATTTCTTTCTTAGAGTCTATTGCTTGGGTCAATATTAATTATTATTTTATATATTAAATGTGGGTGTCTTTCTCAGAAATATTGTAAATGACTGCAGAAATTTGTTATCTCATTCCCATCCTGATTTACTTGTACTTTATGCATATTTTGCACTTATGCATGGGGTTGTAGGAGATGCACAGGAAAGAAGGATATTGTGCCCTGAATCTAATTTTCCTCTCACAACTTCTTGACTCCAGTCCTACATGAAAATCACAGAGAAAAGTTTCCAAAAGATTATGTAAAGTCTCATGAATGCAACAGGTCTTGCATCAAAAGTGCTATTTCTGTTATATTTCAGTAAGATTGAAATATTTAATACATTTTGAAGCTATTACTCTTGCATATGCTTAAGTCTTCCATGGAAACTTGTGCTCCTGAAATAATTTCAGGGCATTTCTAAAAATTACACCCTGCAGAGTGATGTCAGGCTTTTGCAGATATTGCTTCCACTCTTTGTACGTGACTGAGTTTCTGTTTAAGTTTGTGGCTTGGTTTGTTGTGGTAGTTTTTAATTAGACAATCACTGAATAATTAATTTAACAGATTAAAGAATTAGGTAGGTAAAATTCCTTTAAAATTGTTTACATGGAAGTATAAGTGCATTGTACAAAAAGTAAATAATTTAAATAGGGATTCTCTATTAACTGACAATCTTTACTTTTACTGGGCCATGACATGCAAGTTTGGTGGAAACTTACAGACTCAAGGTCGGAGTTGCTAAGTTTCCTGAAAAAGTGGAACATTTCAAGAGAAAGTGTTTACACAGTGATTTGCAGAAGTCTATAAGTCTATCTTGTAATTAACTGGGAAGAAAAATAGCAAAACTAACTGTAGCCCCACTTGAGACTTTTTTAATGATTTTTTTTTTTTTTTGCTCTGTTTTGATTTTAAATACTTCTATTAACAGTATGAAGTAGCTCATAAATACTCCGGCAATATTTTCGCAGCCAAAAGAACAATTTTTTAATATCTTGGCATACCAGGGCAACCCAGGGACCCCTAAAATTTATGGCTATGAAACAGTCTTTCCCTCCAGCCGTAATTAAACAGAATACTCTGTAAAATAATACTAATTATAATTATTGCTTTGTGTTGTTTATCATTTGATGCATTCTTATTTATTCAACAGCACATGAAACTGAGCTTACCATGCCCCCCTCCCCATAACAGACTCCAAACTGGGACTCTGCCAGAACTCATTTTAGACATGCAGAATGACTAACAGAGGAGAAGGAAGCATTGTTTCAGGGAACACTCAGTCTTCCATTCCAGAGGTAGCTCTCTGCTACAGGTTTGGGAGAATACCTGCACTTTTGGAGCCTTAAATAGCACATATCTTACAGGTATAGTTGAAATAGGGAATTATAAAAATGATAAAAATATTTTGCCGGGGAGTTTGCACGTAATTATTTTTCAACAGATTGATTTCTCTAAATTCACCTCTGCCTCTGCTTCAGGCTGTCCAAATCTTATTATTTATTCCTCTAAACAAACCCCTTCCTCCTAAATCTACCACTTCAGACATTTACGGCTTAAAATAAGAATCCTGTTTTTCTTGAAGAGCTTCATCAGCTCTTCTCCTCCTCCTCCCTGGAATGGACTGCTCATACAGGGGTGCCCTCGGTATCCCAGGCAGCGCCTTGTTCTAACAATGCTCTCCACCAAACCCTTGTTTAACATCTATACAGTGGAAGGATGGAGTGACAAGAGGAGCAGATCCGTGAGTGCCAGCAGCCCTGAGCAAGTGTGCTCCTCTCTGCCTGCCCAGGAACCACTGCTCCCAGAGCAGGGTGAGAGCACACACTCCTGCCCTGCTCACTGGGGCTGCCCCTGATTATTTCTTCTGTCTTTCAGAGCAAGCAAAATACTCAGCTCTGGAATGATATCCTCATCTCCTTTACTAAAGCACCCTTGAAATATTTTGTGTCATAGAAATGGTCATTATTACAGGGAAACCTCTTTTGTTGCTATATTACGACAGCTGATTCATTTTATTTGCCAAGTTAAAAGATTTAAGAAAAGTTATCTCTCTATATATTTCTTGGAGATGAAGCTTTTGCTTAGGAAAATGGTCTCCCTAAGAAATTACATGTTTAATGAGAGAGAACACTTATTTCTGCAACCTCCCCAACACTTTATGTAGGCTGCATCTGAGTAACAGAATCCCACAAAGCCTTAGCTGTTTAAAATGCAACCAGATTCCCTTTTGTGTCATGTTTACTTCCATTTATGAGCAAAATAGAAGTTGATGGATAGATGCACTGTAAAATATTATTCAAATGTCTTTTTCTATGCATGACAAAGCAACACTGAAACAACAAAAAAGCTTAATGAAAAGAGAAGAGAAAGAAAAGAAGGAGCAGATTTGTAGGTCAGCTGGAGAGGAGATGTGGCTTCCTTTTACAAATGTAAGTTTGCAAGGAGGAATGTTTGAGGAATGGAATTTTATTAATGGGATTACAAGTCTCAGTGGTTTCCTGAGTGTCTGCCCAGATAGGCTCTCCTGTTGCAATCTTGTATTCCAGTGCAAGAAATGGATTCTCTCCTCATCTGATTATACCTGTGCATGCATTTTTAAGCTGATAGTGTAAGCAAATAAAGGTTAAAGTTTTAGCTTTTCATTGTGGATGAGGAACACCCCACAGTGTCTATAGAACAAGATGCTTCTTTGTCTTCCTTATCCTTGCAAGATGTGGGATCAATCTCCTGGCATAAGTAAGTATTGGCAGAAGCCAATGCCTGCCTGATGCACACTGAGCTGCCAACAAGCTCTAGAAACTTGGCTGTAGCAGCAGCAGGTTGCTCAAAGAGCAAAGAACTGAACTGAGGAAAATGGTAAATCTTCTGTGCTGCTCGATTCTCCTGAGTCCCTCTGTTGTTTTGCATATTAATCCCTATTGAGAGTTTTGTAGTTCCTATCACCTTCCAGATTCCTGCCACCCATAATGTGCTTGTTCCTTTCAAGCTATCACAAACTAGCAAGCAATCTTGGTAAGAAAATTCAATCACAAAACTGAGGGGAATAGTAAACTGCAGCTTGTTCTCCCTTCCTGCAGGACAGATGTGAGGTTGGTACCTTCATCATTCCATGTTCACTATGAGAGTTGCTTTCTATCCAACCCCAAACCTCTTCATGGTTCCTGCAGCCTACAGTTTGACTCTCACTCCAGCTGATCAGCACCAAATGTGTGGCTCATTCACAAACTCTGCCATAAGCCACACCAGCAAGAGCATCAGCTCAGCCAGCTTGAGGTATTCACCCTCTAAACTCAAAGCCAGCCACTAAAGAAAATCCAGGCACGTCCTTTGTGATGCTCTAATAAACTTACTCAAAATAAAGCTTTCCAGTTTCCCCCAATAAACAAAAAATTGAACTTCTGAACTTGCAAACACGCAAAGAGAAATGGAACTTTATGCCGAGTTGGCCATCCCAGAAGTGTTCCCACTTTTAGTGACAGCAGCTTTGTAATTTACAGGCCCTCTCTGACAAAGCAGCTCCAGTCCTGGCACAGGATGTAATTTAACACTGGCTGGCAATAAATTAATCTGGAATGCTCCTGTGATGCTCCCCACTCAGACCAGCTAAAGGAAGCAAATGAGATTCTGGGGGCCTCCTGTGCACTCCCTCCTAAATTCTGTAGTCTGTTTGTATTGGCTGATAAAAACAATTCCTGAATGAGGCACCTGCCAAATAAATTTTATAGTGTTCATCTGACTATTATTTTCTCTTAACATATAAAGAATGTGTAAATATATCCAAATTAACAACATAAGAGTCACATAAGTATTCTTTGTTAATCAATTACTGAGGGATTTTCTCCATTTACATTTTAGGCAATTTGCACATCTGTAAAAAGCATTCACAGAAGTTCATGTAAATAGAATGCTTTACATTACTTATATTAACATCTTATCTGTGTGTATATAAAAAACAAATAATTAGAAACACAGCTCAAGGTTACCTTTTGTGGTAGATATATATTCAATTAAAATTACTTCCATTTTTACATTTCTACTTCATTTTGTAATATCTTCTCTTTAATTAAGAAACTACTATATATCATTTGCTTTTAAAATAGGTGTGCCTCCAGAGGAGTCTGAAAACTATCTGAAAAGCATTTATAATTATTGTGATTAATGCAAAAAGGGGGTTTTTCAACTCAAATTGCACAAAAGGTTTAATTTAGAGCCAAAACTGACTAAAAAATATTCTATAAAGGAAAACTTACCTTGCTTTTTTTTTTCCAAAACATTTTATCTTGACCTGTCTTCCACCTAAGTTAGCACTCACAAAAATAACATTTCCATGGTAACTGTTCTTTTGCTTCATTTTTAGAGATGCTGAAGAACCTCAGCTACCACTGATACCAAACAAATCTGTGTATGCTTCACGCCCCTGAAATTCATATTGCACATATTTTCCAGTGCAGGTGCTCATTTTTTCGTTAATTCTTTTCCTCTAAATTTCAATTAATATCTGTCCCTGAAAAATATTTGGGCTGTGTAATCTAAACTCTGCATGCTTGACAGTTTACAGAACTGCTAAGTAGAATAAAAACACCCTCAGTGCTCAGTGAGAAGTCAAACATAGCCAGATGCAAAAAAGCTTTGGAGAATGCAACAAGGGATGGATTTCCATCCTTTGAGACTAAACAGCTGCAGAAATGTGTCCTTAAATTTTAGCACAGAGAGAGATCCTAACCTAAAAACCACAAAGACCAAAACCCCACTTTTTAATATCATGGCTCATTGTTTAGCCATGCACATTCCCACAGAAGCCAAGACTGCCCTGTGAGAGCACTCCCTAGAACAGACAGGAACTGAATTCCAGCATTTCACTCACAATGGGACTGAGCGTACCCCACCAGGCTGCAACCCTTGTTTACACTTAGTCAAGATATTTTAGTCTTGAAAAGTAGTCAGGGACTGTATAAACAGTATTAACTCACTTCTCATGATGCAAGAGAATGCATTTCATAAGTGACAAACTAAATGTGTATTCAATGAGGATTACAATGGCAGGCCCAGCAGATACAAGAAAAGACAATCCAAATGCTCCTAACATCAGAGAATCAGCTTCTCTCTAAAGTAGCTGTCAGAATATAGATTAGTTTCATTTCTTTGAAAATCCATGGGAAAATGTGGGATGAGAACTTGATCTCATAATGTATAATCTTCTAATAATGAAGTTTTGGGTGAGTCTTCTGTTATTTCCAGTCATCAAAAATGTCTTTTCCAAAAATCAGACCAAAAAAAGATAAATTACTGAATATTTTGTAGAATTTGTTACATAAATTATCCTTTGCCCATTTCCCCCCAATTTTCTACTGAGGAAAAAACAGTAGAGAACCAATTATCAGCAAAAGATCATACTTCTGCCATTTATCTTCTCATCTTCTGGACCATATTCCACTCAAATTCCATAAATACCAAAGAAAGAACAAGACCACATCAAAATGAAGGCTTGTTTTTTTTTTTCCAGGAAAGCTGCAGGGTGAGACTGTCAAGGTTTTATTTATGAATTTAGAGTGAAGGTGTTTGTATATGGGGTTTTGTTTCATGTTAGTTCTTAATGAGGGCAGAATGTCAATATCTATCCAACGTTATATATAATTTCTGTAGGCTAGCAAAGCTCTTTCCCTGAATAAATCCCTCTATCTGATTAAAAATTAGATACATTTTGCATGATCTTTACCAAGGGTAATTCAGCATATCATCCATCACTTGTTTCTTAACAATACTGTAGATCTTTTACAAGTACCAATTAGGAGGAAAAAACAGAACCAAAACAAACAAAAAAACCCCAAACCACACACACAACTCTATTATAAGTACTTTTCAGTCTTTGAAAATCTACATTCATATTTTATCAGATAAATTAAATATTATTTGGCAGCTTTGCCACTACTCCATTTTTTGTTATGACTGTAAAATTAATTTTGGTATGGTGAGGCCTATGCACTTTCAGGACTACTACAGCATTGTAGACAACCACTCTTTAGTAATAAACCACATCCTTTAAACCATCTCAGCACATAAAAGAGGCACATTTCCTTCTGGGTACAACTCTCTGAACTTCCTCCCTGCACCACTCAGATTCACAAACAACTTTTCAATAATTTAAACTGATTGATATTTTTATGTACCTATTATTATATATGTATAACTATATACATTACATAGGATATTCTATGTATGATTATGTGCATTACATAGGATATGTTACACATCTCTTCAGTGATATACAGAGATTCTTTTAATGTGCTCATTAAAAGAATCTCTCTGATGAAAATTATCTTCACAAACACTTTCAAGAAACTGGATAATCTAAATAAGTGAATATTGCAAAAAACTTATAATGTTTATTTCCTTCAATTGTTAAACATCCTTCCAGAGATTACACTTTCTTTTTCTTTCTGCTTAATTTGCATTTTCTTTAATAAAGAACTCCAATGGTAGTTTAATTTGGGATACCTAAACAAGATGTAAAGAACAGTGGTTTTCATGCAGCACCTATTACCCAACCAGGAGTCCCAAACCATATTAACCAGGCCTAATTAAGCTGCTTGTATGGGAGCATGCTAGGCAGCAAGACTTTTATTGCTCAGGTACAGTTAAGTTGGTTTCATAATGAATTCCAGTGGTTTTTATTTTTTATCTGATATTAATTTCTTCCTTGTGTTTTCCCCAGTACCTTCAGAGGCATTTAGCCTAAAGTAAGGTGACACAGAAGTGGTGGCATGAAATCCCCTCAGATCACAGTGGGCCCTGGCTGTCCCATCCAATCCTGGCACAGCAATGCAGCGACACTGCTGGGATTGCCATGGGGTGGAGGGGCTGATTCCTTCTGGGAGGATTTTCTCCCTGCTGTTTCCTCCTCTTTCATCACCCCTCACTGCACCTTCACTGGAACCACTGAGACTCCTTCCCTTCCCCCAAACTCTCTCTCCTCCCACTCATTCCCTCACTCTTTTTACCTTTCCCTTTCATCCGAATCATCATCTGCTACTCAGGTCTCTACCCAGACAGCAAAGCTACCTGTGCCACAGGAGCAGCCAGAGGGGCCTGGAATCACAGCAAACTGCAGAGGGGAGCTGAATCTTACAAACAGATATGACACATTCAAAGAATTCATTTCATATGTGTCTAATCTGGTTACCAATATCTTCATGGTGGGAGCCTCTGCATCTCCTTCAGGCTGCTGCCCACACACCTCTGCTCACCTGATTTCTCCCTAATGCAATTCCATAGTCTAATACAGAATATACTTAACAAATAAAAGGAAAAAGCTAGAATCTAAGCAATTCCATAGTCTAATACAGAATATACTTAACAAATAAAAGGAAAAAGCTAGAATCTAAGAGCTTTTTTAACCTACCAATTTTACAGAACTGAGGTGGAGAGCAATCAGAAAAATAAAGGGAGAAAACACGGAGGTAGGGGATAGGGACAGTAGACTGACACCAAAGCTTGTGAAATGCTGAAGGCAGAGATTTCCTTATCTGGATTATCAGCAGCCAGGTGGAGATGGGTTTTTAGTGGACTGGGCCATTAGCAAGCAGCATTTTATATTAGTGGGTATGATGTAGGCATTCTTTTTGTTAAAAAGGAGTTTGGGTGGCAGCCAATCAGAGTGCCAGATACCAGAAATTGGAGCTGTAGCACTGAACTGCACAATACGGAATATAAGCATGTATACCCTTCAAAGTGCCCCTGAAAAATCTTCTTTTTATTCTCTAGCTACTTTAAAGATACCTTTAGAAAATGGACTGTATATTCTGAGAAAGACCAAGGAAGACTATTCTACTCCCTGTACAAGAAGTTGGTTCCATCACTTCGCAGCCTTTTCCCCAAAAGACATGCTAAAATAAGGCATTTCTTTCCTCATTTGATAAAATTCTGAGATAATGAAAAATACTGCAAGGAACCCATGATGTAAGAGAACTCATACAGCAAAACAATGATATGTCAAGTAGCAAAAATATATATGTTCTGTTAGATACCTTAAAAGTCATTTTCTGAACACACCATTCCCTAGGTGTGAGAATTACATTTGCCAAGTTTATCCTGGAAGACATTAAATATATATTATGTCCCTCTGTCTTTAATGTAATATTGGACTACAGTGTTGAATAGCCTGGCTCTGCAACTTCTACCACATACCACACTCACACCAAAGCACAGATCTGCAGGAAGTTGGTGAATTCTCACACAGAATTCAATATAGTTTGGTTTATTAGGGAGAAAAAAAAAGTAATTGTCTCCCTTTCTTTGTAAGCATATGCTATAACATAGCTGTCTGTGTGTACCCTGATTTCATTCACAGAAGCAGCTTGTAGTTCCACTCTTTAGGTAGGAAAATGTTTAATAATTGTAAAAAAAACCTCCACTTTCATCTCACAAGAAAATAATAATGGATAAATTTAATAGCAATTTCAAATAAACATGATAAATCTGTTACCATAGAAGTTTCCCTGAACTTTCAGGTGATCCTTGTAACAATAATATAATGAAATACTACTTCACAAATTATTTCCACCTTCCAAGGTCCTTAAAACCTTTCTCATTCCCCATGTTTGTAGTTAGGTCTATCCACAAAACATTCATGCAACAATAGTGTACTTGTCACACTGCACTGTAATATTAAGTACAAGAAAAAAGAGTACTCAGGATGTACCTGTCTTCAGTCCTGCTTAATGTAGAAAATACATGGACCTTTGTGCAGTGTTTTAACCTTGAAATGCAAAGTTATAAATAGCCACTTTTAGTAAGCAGATGCAGTAGATCAGGAAAGGGGCTGTGTGAAGAGGCAGTCACTAACAAAGGAACATCCTGCAATTTGATCATATCTGCCAGTAACTGCTATTGAATATCACACTGCTGTCTCAGAGGCAGCACACCAGCCTGAATGGGTTTTATTAATAGGTTATTAACCTGAATATTGCAGGCATATCCAAAGATGTGTCTTCCCCATTTCCCTGTGCCTGTGTTGAAGAGGATGGCAAAACCCATTTTCTGGAACAATATAAAATATCCATGTGCTTGGGCCGAGAACAACTGGTTGAAACACTGGTGACCTACATAGGATTAGTCCCATTGTGCTACCAGGGACTCAAAGATTCAGGAGGAGACAGGGACAATGGGGAGGCACAGTTTTACAGACACACAGAAAATCAGCTAACACAGAGACATTTTCATATTGGATTAATGAAAGTAAATTTGCTGAAAGGATTCTACATTAGCACACTTCTAGCAGAGAAAAAAAAAAAAAAAAAAACCAGATTTTTTAAAAAGTGAGACACAAGAATCCTTACCTTTCTCTTGAGTCTTCATGGAGGCCACTCACTAATCATTACAAGGTTTTTTAGTAGTATGCACTTGTGTTGCAACTGGGGCCCACAAACTCATCCAAACAGGCCCTGAGAAGTGAGAGGATCATGAGTTTCTCTCTTAATTTCCAGGTGGTAACAATCAGTGCAAGAAAAGCACCCACATGTCTCCTGTTACCATATTATCCCCACACCTTCCTTGCAGCCTGTAATGAGCATGACTGCCCCTTGCCTTTGCTGTACCAGGAGAGCCTGATCCTGCAGATCAGAGGCAGCTGAGCACCTGGCTTACTGACACCACAGAATCAGAATGTCGTGGCAGTGAAATCTTTCTGGTAGCCTGCATCCTTCAGCTCTCTTCCCACAGCTGAGTCCCACTAACACAGCAGCTCCATCAATGTTTCATGTCTATAGGATCATTCCTACAAGGAGGATGGCAAACCTCTCCATTCCTTACTCTTATTAGTCGCTTCATTTAATGTCCCTGAAAAGTAACTTTTCAGCTTGGGGGAGCTTTCCTCGTAGAACTAGATACTGAACAAAATTCCAATTATGCAAATCTCATTCATGTGGACATGTTATTGAATTTTTTATTGTTCCATTGTTTGCCCTGTCAGAAGTAATCTTTTTTAATGGACCTGATGCCTTGAGAGGCTACCAGGAACAGAGGCTAGACAGTGTTAAAGGAAACAAGCAGGGATTTAATAAAAAGGCCTTCAAAGGATACACTTTGGGCAGCACAAGAACCTGGCTGAGGCTACCACAAGATGGATGCAAAGTTACAAGTTTTCACAATTTTATAAGTTTTGGTCCATTTACATATTGGGGTTAATTGTCCAGTTACAGCTTCAGGTTATGAAGTCCCATCCTCCCAGACTGCTCTCCTCAATTTGCCACTGTTAATACTTTTTGGGCCTGAAGCTGCAATGGTGTCCTTGGTTCCCAGGCTGGAAAAGGATTGTTTTGTCTAACTAAACTGTGAAAAGAACTTGCTAACACTTTATATGAAGTTCAGAGTTACACACTAATGCCGCACAGAATCTGGAAAATATGAAAGCTAAAACTTAAGGCATCAGACCAAAACAGTATAGTAATGTTTAAGGTCCACTTTGAAAAGTGAGAAACAGGTAAGAATTGGGCCAATTTACTTTACCATTGTAGAGTTCTGCAACATTTAAATCCACAGATTTATTCATATGTATGGAGCATGGTTTTGCCTTTTATTTTTGCATTAACACCCACATATGTATAGTACAGCAGATCATATGTGCACTATACTACTCTAAGACAATCTGTTCTTTTTCTGTATTTCCTTTCAACTTTATTCTGAACAAGGTTTCCATCTGTTCCTGTGGCTGTCAGCCTGCAGACATTCTAATTTTGTGATCACCTGTTCTCATGTATTCCTCATTTCTCCTAGTGTTTCTTCTCCCTTTCTCAGAAAAGCATCTATGCTTCTGACATCTGCTCACCACCATTATCTTTTATGAACTCCCAGGCAAAAACCCATTCAGAGATGCTGTCAACTGCTCTGTCAAAATATTACACTTGGCACATCTGACAGCCTGCAATGTGCTGACCTTCATTGTGTCAATGCCCTTGAACAATATCTTTTTTTTTTCACTGCTGCAGTACAAACTAACTTTAGTTTTTCTTAGAAACATGACTTAATAGAATCCCATAACCATTACTGAACTGACCAGCCTACACACGAGATAGGAACTAATGCAGTCCTTATTTAGTCAGTGAGAAATTTAACTGAAAAAATAATGGCTTCACTCATCTAAGTATTGAAACTAAAATATTCCTGCATTTCCAACTGAAGGAGACTGAGATGTCTTTTCTCAAGGTCACAAGGTGTGATCAGGTGTGATTGAATTCAGAAGGGACATTTGGTCACTTCAAATCCCAATACACCTCCCCAGATGCAGGACCAATTTTTCAAAACTTACACTTTTGCTCTGTTAGGATCCAAAATGTAGGTTCACTCATTTATCAGGAAAATAGCTTGGAAGTGAGAGCATTCACAATCTTCCTGGAACATATTTATCTTGTACAAAATAAATAAAAAGTTGCATGAATTGTCCACAAAGCAAGTAGCCACATTAACGGCAGAAAAACAAGTTTTGGCAACTTTTGTTATTGCTGCATCAATATTCCTTCAAGACAGTTTCTCTGCCAAAGTTCTGAACACACAAAGGCAGGAGGGCTTTCCTCCACACTCCCACATTTCCATAGCTCTGGGATTAAACGGTGCATGAAGTGTAAGCACTTCATCTGCAACTGTCAGGCTAATGAACACAGAGCTGCAGAATATTTCTCTAACTGGAGGTCTAATTAACTCATAGGAAGTGATATTAAATGATCCCATGGCACCTGAGCATTCTTGGGATGTAAAAAATTTAACATTCTTTTCACCTGTATTACCCATAGGATCTGCCCACATTTTTGCCATCTTAAGACATCATATTTATTTTAAGAAAGAAACACAGTATAAGCTCTATCACACATACAAAAATTTGTCATGCAATGCTTCTTTTACCTTCCATTTTAACACAACCAAAACTGAGTATCTTACTCCAGGAAAACTTGTGGTTTTTCTTTTGTTATTAGAAAGGAATTTCCATTTTCCAAGTGCACAACCAGCTGCACTATGATCTTCAAAAGGTCTCTTAGAATCAAGACCTTTCTCGTGCTTCAAAAGAACTTGATTTCAGAAATATGAAGCAAAATGTTTGCTAAAATTGTGGTTATCACCATAAAAAGGAATATAAGACCTATACTGAAGTAACACCATGTTATGCTGGTGATTACTCCTATTTACACTTAAGAGCTGTATGGGTGCCACCTCCTCTAATATGAAAAGTTCAGCACAGTTTTATCTTTTCTTTCAATTTACCCATTAAGGATCTGAGGATCACTCTCAGGAAAAAAAAATATAAAGAAAATTATAAAAGGGGGAAGGGGACAAAAATAAAATTTGTCTCTTTTAAAAAAAAAAGAGTGGTTTTCTTAAGGAACAAAAATTAGAAGGACAATTATTCTCTTCTTGTAGGAAACAATTTCCAATTATGAGCTATCAGCACGAACTTAATTTTATTCCTTATTGCTATACAGACTCAAAAATGCTCTATTCACTACAACTGCATATTTCTGTTTTAACCAAGGTATAGTTTTGTCTACTTTTTAAAATGGGCTTAAAATGAGGAAATAAATATCAGCTGTAGTGCATTGCTGACTGTGGTGTGTGGTTGAACCATCACAGTAAATATTCTAAAGAAGACTTGAAAAACAAGCTGCAGTATTAGTAATACAGTAATCATCTTCAGGTTGTCTGCATTCTTAACTCCAGCTTTGTTCACTCAGGGGACTTTTTCAGGAGGGTTTTACTAAAATCATTTCCTGAGCCTACAGGAAACTCTTAATTACCTAACCTTGATTTTAACCATTGCTAAAAGATAATCAATTTCATCTTCCAAACAAAATAGGTTAATTTAGCTCATAGAGTGGGTCTGAATATTAATTGTGTCTTATTTACATATTTTTCATGATTAGCAGGCATGTAATAAGGGGGAGAAAAATTAAAACAGCCCTTGAATGAATGGAGGGAGAAAAAGAAGGAAACAGAAAATCTTCCAAGGAATGGTTAAGAAAATGGGGTAGGTGAAATTGCAGAACTCCCTGCACAAAGGTCTCAACAATAACTGCATATATTTGTTCGGTGTTTGCAAATATATTTTTTTAAAATGCCACCCTGAATTTATGTAAAAAATATCACTGCTGCTAGGGACAGCAAAGGTTATCTCATTAGTCAAACCCCTGGCATTCCAGTCTCAGGCTACCATCAAAAACGCATGTATGGATACATGGAACACACCATAAATGCCTGCAATGAATGATGATTTTGTAACAAACCATCCCTAGAGCTGTAGGAATATATTTAATTTCTCTATGGATATACACATGTCTAATCTACTGGTTCAGACATCCATGTTTGCTTAGCCTCTGTGCAGTTTTACAGGAATCATTGTCACAACACAGCTCTGACGTTAATTCAGTAATTCAGTCAAAATGTAACCCTGTTCAGGATCTGTAACACTGTGTTACCTTACTGCAAAGGTAAGGGTGGTGCAACCCTTCCCATGGCAATTGTTGAGCTACTACAAGTTTCTCATTTACATCATCTCATTCACCACTTAGGGTCATCAGCTTTCCCCAAAATTTGTGACTTTGTGACCAAACAAGTTTCATATTACACAGCACGTAAATTACACAGTGCTAATATTGGTTTGTATATTTACATATACACACACAGAATGCAAAAGCTCTGAGCTGTTGTGCTAAACATATTAAATATTAAGACATTCCTCTTCCTCAAAATCATTGCATTGTATTACAGATTTGGCTTTTGAGAGCTGAACATAACAAATGTTTTTTCATGACTGAGAATATCTGTAAAAATTGCATCTTCCATAACCATTTCCCAGTTAACTATTATGCTTAATAAATCAATAAATAGACTAGGACAGCTCAACTGGGTATGACTTTCTAAATTTCTCTTGCCTTTGAATTATATTTCATCTGTATATAATGTTTTTCTCCCTCCCTTACTTTCCTTCTGTTGTAGAGCTCAATTTTCAAGTTCCAATGATTTCACCACAGAAAATAATATAACCTTGACAATAAGGTTTTATTAACTTTTATTGTTCTAAAGCCTACATCTGAGATGAAATCCCACAGCTTTAACTGTCAAAGGTTAAATAAGTGATTGCTGCATCTAATGGGTGTCTGAAAGACACTCAGTTGTATTTTCCCTTATACAATCTCTCCTGAATGAAAATATAGATTACAGTAACTCGAGATAAAAGACTTTTAAAAACAAATCCCCAGTGCGGTATGTTTTAGGAAACTAGACTTTAATTTAAAGGGCTAAGTTTTAAAGTTAAATAGTTTTGTCTTGCCTACTATATGCAAATTTTTCAACTAGTTTGCTCAGCTAAAACTAAATAGCAGACTTGTACCTTATTATGGGAGAGAGGTATGATATTTCAGAAGGGATTTCTTCCTGCCTTATCACTGAACCACACTGAACTTCCATCAAAAGCATAGCACAACTTCTTGTTTTAAAAAGGAACAACTGAATTGGGTCTCTGTCTCAGAAAGGTAAAGATCTCTACACATAACGATCATGAAACAGTTTCACCTTTTTCCTACTTATTTTGCTGCAAATTCTCCAGTGAAGCCATAAATAAAGCCTGAATGAGGGCTGAAAGAAGACCCTTCTTCCAACACAGAATCAGAATGTAGAATCCTGTTCTCAAAGTAAATTTCTCCCTCTATTTTTATAAGACACAGACAGAAGATGAGCCTGCTTTAAGGAGGCCAGAATGGTCAATGAAGCCACGGTAGGGGTCAGGTAGCTTTTTCTAGGAGGGAAACCTTGAGTCATGCCTTCTAATTTCTTCAACTGAATTGTTTTCTGAAAGTGACAATTAAAAACAGGGCCATAATTAGAGGCTGTAGAACAGCACAAACCTTCTGGTCTGTGTTTTGCCACATATCGCAGTAATTCATAAAACAGCACAAAAATTTTACTGGCTTTAGGCTGAGCGTGCTGATCTTCCTATCACTGGTAAGACACAAGTGCAACTTTTGGGCATTTTAATCTGCAAATTGTTGTTGCCCTGGAGCAGAATAGAGGCAATCTCTGTAGTCAGAGGAAATGTGCTGCTGTCTGCACACAGGATGTGATCTGTCTGCAACACATCACAGGATGCAAGGAGGGAGAGTCTTGTTCCCAACCAGGCCATCAGCAGAATTCCCAGTGATGGAAGCAGCGACAATCTTCAGCTCAGCTAATACAATAAGAATTCTTACCCAGTGACACAAGTAACACTTAATTAGACAAGTCCTGAAGTGGATATTGATCATATTTTGATTTGAAAAATTTGATTTTTTGTATTTTGAAAAATTAATTCATCTTCATCACAGGCTACAGCCTGTAACTTTTATGGTTTTTTTCTCTTCATGAAAAGACTCAAAATCTATACAAAAGTGAACATACTTCCATATGTATTTCCTTGTACTGAGAATCCAAAATAAACAGATAAAGGTTCTCCTGCTCATTAGCTTTGTTGCATTTTCTCAGTATCAGCCTCTGCTCCATGGGCTCAGTAGATGCAGTACATAAATGAGGCATGAAAAGAAAGCTCCTTGCCCTCACAGCGTGGCACAGGCCCTGCTCCCTAGCACAGTGCCAGGTCATGATACCCACCCCAGAGCCAGCCAAACCAGGTCAGGATACCCAGCCCAGAATCAGCCAGACCAGGCCATGATACCCACCCCAGAACCAGCCAGACAGGCTGCCAGGGCTGGGAGAACTGGAAAGCAGAACAAGGCTCAGAGAGGATGACCACAGACACTTCTCTCCCTCATCTGCTATTTCTAGCAGGGCCACTTACAAGGGCAGGGCCTGCAGGCACAAACTGCTGGATGTTCCTTCCAAATACTCTGGAATTAAAAAATGACAACACATGGATTTTGGCCTGGAAACCCTTTGCCACAGAAAACAGGTACTGTACTCTTCTCCTGTGATTCTGACATTTGATCTCTTACGTGCTAGGAGCTCTGGAAGAAGCTCTGCTTTGTCCTGCTCCTTTAGAGATAAGAATGAGGAAAAAGGTAGGCTAAGAACAAGACAGAGAAATGATCAACAAAGAGACTATACAATAACTTGTGATTTCCCAGGATAGAAACTGATAGAAAATTTAGACTAGAACATCAGAAGTGTAAAGCACTATGAAAAAAAAGGAGAATTATGTACGTTGAGATGTCTAGATTCTAAGCAAACTCAATAGTAAGGAATGACTTTAAAAGAAAAAAAAACCCTATTTTTAAATATCCAAGGAGTTTTTCTCCTTTAAAATTCCATGAATCTTGAAATGGGTTGAACCATGCATCCAGACAGTTTCAGGCTGAGATAGAAAGTAAAGCTACCTAGAGTATTATTGGCATTATTAGCACCATGCTCTGACCAGCTGAGTTCATGTTTCTCATTTGTGCCTGCGTGTATGCATATACTCGTATGTGCCTGTAAATTCAAGACAACTTTCTGTTATAAACAAAAAGAAACTCATTCACAAATGTCTCTGGTATCGCTGGACAGCTCTTTTTAAATCAGGTAAAAGTTTTTAGGGTTAAATAATGTTCATGACATGCACAAACATGAGCTCAGCTGCCTGTCACAAGAGGGAATAAGCAGATGGGCAATGCTGAGGTACTCAAGTGGAGAGGTCCCTGTACACCCTGCTGTGCTCAGTGAGTGAGTGAGAGCACTGCTAGTCCCAGGAAGGGCAATTTGCAGTCAGTCAGGTCTGCAATGATTCCTTCTAACTACCAGGTTTCAGACTAGAAGTTGCACAAGTAGCTACACTGGGCAATTGCAATGATCTCTCCAGCATTACAAACTATAAATAGACAAAGCGCTCAGCATTCTGTTCAAGTTGCACACGCTTTCTCTTAATTCCTTTTGATCTTTTTCTTTAATCTGCTACAACCAGTTGTTCAAGGCTCAAACACATACATATCTCTGTGCCATTATATTTATAGCTTGTGTTTTTCTTTCCATCCAAGACCAATCTGATGCTAATTTTTTCTTTAGCTTTGATTTGTCAGTTCACATTCCTTTTAAGGTGTATTTTTTAGATAAGAACAGGAACAAAGGTGTCTCTTTGTCTACTTTTCATCATTTAAGCCATGCCTAGACTATAAGCTTTCCATAAAACAAAAGCTGAAGTTCAGTAACTTTGAATCAAATGTTCCATTACTACAGGGCCTAAGAGGTTGAAGTCCTTCTAAATGTAGTACAAAGCTGTCTTGAGTAATTTGCACTTCTGCAAGAATTATTCCATTGTTTCTATCATTAGGGTTTCATATCCCCATTGTTTTTCCCCTGTGTGATTAAAGTAAAGCAATGTTTCCATGATTCCTTATACCAGACTTGGAGTGCTTTCACAACTAAAAATAACATTCTGGAAGGTACAGAGAGTATTTTCTGAATTTCTAAACTCAACAATAGACATAGATTTAAAAAAGAAAAAACCCAACAAAAACCAACCAACCAAAAACACCTTGCCGAAAAACTTCAGAAAAAAACCTCAAACCATCCAACACTGGTGGGAAGACTGCCTGCATATCTAATAGAGCAGATGTAGACAAAATCTACCATCTAAAAAATGATCAGAGGAGGTAAATACCCATTAAGTAACATTGCAGCACTGTCTGGCTTTTGCTGTGTCTAGTTCTAAGAGAAATAAGCAGTTGCCTAAGGCTGACAAGATATTCTGGTATCATCAGTTCTTCCAACACTAAAGCAGATACCAGTGATGAGAGGGAGCTGCTGCTATTGCTATTACTCTGTGCAATTTGTGTGTGGCATGCATGTGTGTGCACAGGTGAGAGAAGAAATAATAAAGCATTCTAATGCCTTTATGAAAATTACAGCTTTTAATATTTTCTGAATCAAAACAGCCTTTAAAAAGAATAAAATATTTTCAGAGCCATACATTACTGTTTTTGTCGTCCTCTGCTTCTCACTAATGTCCACTTGCCTCATAAAATTAATAATACAATGTACACACAAGCAGGGGTCAGACTGTAAGAGCATTCATGCACTGCAAAGTAGAAAGAATTGCCGAGAGAAGCAATTAAAAATAGCCTTTCTACAGAGATACCAGTTGTGGGACAGTCGACCTCATTCTGAGCCAGTTAAACAGGGTTGTATTGAAATGCAAATATGCTGATTCCACAAGTCTTTCTGTGGGTACCTGTTAAAGAAGTTTCCTTCAAAAGCTATTAGAGAGTACATTGGTTTTGCATCAAGCCATACATGAGAACACAATAGGCTCTGTTAAATAAAGATAAAGGAGAGGAATAACCTTGTTAAAGGCATGACTGTATGAAACAAGGTTGTGCATTTACCACTATTTGGCTGTAATTACAACTGGTAGAAAAACTGTATTTTGCTTGGGAACCAGTACAGTGGCTGCTGAATTCTTTTATACTTAAACCACTATTCATTTTGTTTTTAACCATTTTTATTTCCATTTCAGTGTTTTGGAGGGCTTTATTTAATGTATGGCAACATAAGTTCAGTAAGCACATGCCAGCAAGAAGGAAATAACCAGGCTAGGAATGTTTTTGAATTCTGGCTGTAAGGGCTCACTGGGCCTTTGTGGCCAATGGACAGCAGTGAACAATGGAGATTTCCAGGTACTTGGAAGCACATCCAGGACATTTTTGGAACTTCATTTAAATCCACTGTGCATAATCATTTCAACAGAAACAAATAACAAAACGGGAAGAACCTCAATGAATTTCCACTGAGGCACAGTGTAACTTTTTTATTCATAGTGGTGCCATGAAAAAATAACCAGAGCTGCAATTAAGATCAGGTGAGAAAACAAGCAGCTTATCAATATAGCTATAGGAGAGAGCACTGGGCAACAGAGCCACAGAACTCTGCCAAAATGGGGCAGTGGCAGAATTTCTTTAGATTATTTAACTCCTTCACCAAAATTCAGCCGATAAGCTGAATATGATAAGTAACATGAGCAATTGAAAACCTCCAGACAGCACATCCATTCACAAAGAATCCTCTCCCTTTACATAATCCACTCTGTTGTTAATTAAATTGTGCTGACTGGCAATTGAGGGAGAGGCTCCTTCTTATTCATACATTCTTCTTAGGTTCTGAAATCTTGATAGTAGGTGAGGCCTATGGATAGTTCTGGAATATATGTATTGCCCTGGCATAAATTCCCAGCATCATTTAGTCCCAGGAAATGAATTTTTCCCTGTGGTTCAAATGTATCCTTGTTCCTTTTGACAACAAATTATTAAATAAATAAATAAATATTAAGAATTGAAAAATTTCCCAGCAAGAGTTTACAAAGATTTATGGTATAAATTAAGGTTTTTGAGTCCCTGACCTCCAGTTTAGTTGCTGTATTATTTATATTACTAAAAACCAATGTTTATCACTATCTATATTGAAATGACATCACATTCCTTTTTCAGATACAAATTAGATTTAAGCCAGAGCTTTTAGCCTCAAACCATTCTGAAAAGCCTGAGGATGTATTGATTGTCATAAGACACAAGGCATCAGTTTTTCACCTCTTCCAGACTGTTTCTCAGAGAAATACCACCAGAAGGGATTGTCTAAATGACTTCAAAACGTAGATTGTGATCAAAATAAGCAATGCAAGTACTAAACCCTTTCATTTCAATATAAATCTCCTTGGCTCTTGACATTTCTGTTTTCAAAACAGAAGACACAAACTCAGCTAACCTCTCTCAGCAGCTATTTTACTCCAGTGGCTTCACAGCCATCTGTTTCTAGTGTCAGCAGTGCATCAGAATTGAAATTCAGACTCCATCCTGAACAGGGAGATGAGGCTTTTGAATAAACACCATGATCCAAAATATGTCCCACATCTCCAGAGCAATAACAGCAGGGAAGAAAAGAGTGGTGAGCTCTGAAAATGGGCCATTCCTCCAGCTGCAATGATTCATGGTTTTTTGTCTTGAATACATTGCTCACATCTGACATTGTCTTTGGACTGGCCTTGAATTCAAGAGCCTACAAAATAGAAATTGCTCGCACATGTTCTGTTTACCCTGGAGCAAATTGCCACGGTTATAGTACAATCTAGAAGTACAGAAAAAGCTACCACGTGGTCATGGAAAAGGCAATGATCAAAAAAAGGAGGATCACTAACAAGAAGAAAGGAGGTGTTTCATTTCAGTAGTTACTGGGGCTGAAACTGCATTTACAGATCTCTGTACACAAATTAAGCACTGTTTCAAACAGCATCATCAAGAACCACTCTGCACTTTATAGCCTTGAGAGGAGCATAACCAGAAATGTACAGAGGGTAAAATGGCAGTTTCACTAAAAAAGTGGGATTTAAAAATACATATTAATTCAAAACTGTCAGTGAAGACTGAAGTCCTCAGAATTCTTGGAGTGATATAAAAGCCTGTGTTTACATGGAATTGTTAATATCCCATACCAAACGAAGTACATAAAAATATATTTCAAAATGTCAAAATAAAGTAGAGAATTTTGATGTTGTTTGAATGTTCAAGTATTCATCCTAAGAAGAAGTTTAACAAAATCAGCTTTGGGTTGTTTTTTTTGCTGTTATTGCCTTTTTTCGTTTGTTTGTTTGTTTGTTTTGTATTGGTGATGAAATACTGCCCTCACCAAGACTCACGACACAGTTCAGCTGCAGGGCTAGAAGTGTTAATCTAAAACTAATGAAATTATTTTGCCACATGCTTTTCTCTTTGCATGGCTTTTAGCAAAAGGAACACCTGTAAATCAATTTATTACTGTATGTGGAGTGGAAGATAATCACCTTAAAAGGTCCCTTCCAACCCAAACTATTCTATGAATCCATGATTGTGGAGATTCTGAATAAGAATTAGAGATATACAGAATACAGTTCTGGATTACAGGTGTACCTACAATAGTGAAAACTATGTAACATCCCCTTGGCTCACACAATGCTTAGAAGATGCTATTCTCAGTTATCTATGTCCGGCTCAGATTACAATTTACTATATTTTCTCTTCTCCATATGTCTGAGGAGATGTTGTAGCTCATGGAAACTTCTGCAGCTGTGATAGTTAGCTGCCATTGATCACATTGTTATAAAAGGAGAAAATGTGGGCAATTGTGGCTTTGTCAATATTTGCTGCTGTGACAAAGGGTAAGTTCTTCCTATATCAACTGCAACTGCAGGATGAGGGTTGCAATAGAGTTTTGAGCTACGTCTCTTGCATTACCTGTTTTAGACATATTATCTACCTCAGCTTTTAATACCTACTGTAACTCTTGCTGCTGGATTTACTTGTTAAAGATAAGCTACTTTGTATAGAAAAGACTTTATAATGAGCCCAGTGTTGGGCAGTGATGCATAGACACCCACTGCACTAAATTTTCTGGAAGCTGATTAAGATGGCCTTTGGTAACACAGATTTGCTGTATTAAAAAAATAAATCTAAATCAAAGTAATAAACATTGTTTCTTTCTTCCTGGATTTTTAACATCATTTATACTAAAATAAAGATCAGAAGCCAAACCCAACAGCCCACCCATATACGTATACGAGTTTGTAATAGAAAAAGAAAAAGGACATACTGTAAAATCCATTTTACAGAGTAGGAAAGAGGAAGAAAGATATCAGAGGCTTTACCTAAAGTAAAACAAGAAATACACAGCAATAATAGTGACTGGTCTCCGGAAGACAGAAGTTATCATCCCTGCTAGAATGTGTGAATCTTCTTTGGTACCATAATCAAGTCTCTGCCAATGATATACACACTGCTGCAAAATGCCAGCCATGAAGGAAAAGGAAAAAGTACTTACCTGGTTGTAGCAAGGTTCATTATTCCCTCTTCTGACAGGACTGGAAAGAGCAGATTTCTTCAATACCAAGGTACTTCAATTACTTTTGCAGCACAAATACATTCCTCTTATTTTCTGCTTCTTTGGCTATAGAGAAAAGAAAGAATCTCTGTCCTGGATTGTAGAAACCATGACTATGCTTTGCTCTCCACAATTTGGAGCCTATGTCATTGCAGGTGCAATTTTTCAGTCTTCAACCAAAACAATGCAAATTACTTTCACCAAGTCCTGTAATAATTTTAGCTATAACATTGTCATGAGTGTTGAATGTACTTGGCCCTCTGCTAAACATGAGAAGTTTATTCACTCCTACAGACTACTGACACTGCAAATAACACCTAAATTCTACTCTAGGTACTGCAGGAAAGGCTTGGAGATAAAAAACACAGTAATGGAATCTCTGTTCATCTGTGAGATAAAAACCCACAGAAATGGATCTCTGTTTATCTGCGTTTATCCTTTAAAGTGTTCTCTTCAGGTAAGCTAGGAAGAAAGAAATGTTCTCATGATTTCTACTTGCTCTTTCCTATTTACCTTTTTCATATAAACAAACTTGTAAAACAAAAGTGCAAATTTTGACCAAGCATTTAAATGCCCTTGTGTGTTTTTGCTAAGCCAAAGGATTTAAGAGGAATCCCACTTAAAGGTTAAAAAAAACCACCCTTTGATATCACCACAACACATGTCTGAACACATGGGTAAGATTCAGTTTTGAAGCTTTTACAAAATATCACTACAAAGCAGACACAGTAAAGATGGAACAGAGAGCAAATGTCCTTTCCAACAGAAAATACAATGTTCATTAATACATATAAGTAAAAGAATGAAGCATAATTCATCTTATCAACTGTTTATTATACGATCATAATGCAAGACTTGAAGTGCCTTAACGCACTGGAAAATATAAATGAATATAAAGAGCAAACTGGGAGCTGCGTTACGTAACAGCGTAATAGGCATGAAGGGAGTCATATATATGTATTTATTATCAAGGACACACAAAACTGCTTAGATCTATCCTAGATTTTTCAATATGGTTCTGTTCTATTAAGGGCAGAACGATGAACTGTGCTAAGACTGAAAAACATCGGCAAGTGCATGACAAATCTATGACAGGGTGAAAATTTCCAAAGCATTCACATTTGTCTTTAAACATCTGAATTGCGATTTTCAACACAATGCTTCCTTCCACCCACAGCTGAGAACTAACCAAAAGCTTTCATAACACTTACTGTAAATATTCTTTTCAACTGCATAATATGTGAGTGCTCCCATGGTCCACCTCTGACAAATGTCCTGAATAACACTTGCAATGGCAGAAATTCAGGAGTAAACAGCGTGAGTGACTCATATCACACAAAACTGTCTGGGAGGACGTTCGCCCCACATAGTTCATATTAAAGTGAAAGAGAACCATCATATGGATTAAACAACTGAGGAATTACAGAGACTTCTGAAACAAAGAAGCAAGCCTGAAAAGAATTATTGAAGCACGAACATTGTAAGAGATGGGAGACCTGGAGGTTGACACAGAGGTGGCCAAAACGTGTTTTGATGGTACCACAGGTGGTTACACAAGTGGCACAGCCTCTGCCAAGGCCTCTCAGAGCATCTTCATCATCAGACATGCTGAGCAGTCACAATGCAACCAGGAGAGAGACCCTGGGGGCACCAAGTAGGTACTCAAACCTGGAGGGGCTACACATCACTCAGGGAAGGTGGAGAGCTTGAGGGGAAAGGGATCTGAGCCCAACACTGAGGGTAGGATTAGTTACAAAGGGTGCTTCAAAATTTGTGGCCATCTGTTAACATTTTGTAAATGTCTGGTTTTGTTGATTATCTGATATTGATTCATAATATATAGTTAACTGATTGTTAATTACATGTTGTTAAGTCTTCCATAAAGTGGTTTGATCCTGATTTTGGTTTAAAATATGTGATCTGAGCTCTGTGAAGTACAGCTTCACATATCTCAATATTTTACTTCTTTTCTCCATGACATAGCAGCTGGACAAAGTTTATATGAGATATGAACTCATACCAGTAAAAAAAAAAGAAAAGAAAAATCAGGTCAAAAGTTTTCAGTTGGTGGTAGTGGCACTTTTTGTGTACATGATACCACACACTTCACAAGGTTACTTTGAAACCTGAGAACAAGCAATCCCTAAATTCCATCTGTTACAGACGATCATGTAACTAGCTTTACACTTTTTCACAATTCCAGAAAAATTATTTAGCTATTGCTCCAAACACTTCCAGGGAAAGTTAAGTATCATTAGTGTTAAGGAAACCTCCCTCTCTGACCATCCAGGAGCCACTCTTGCAGTCCCACTCCCACATCCTGAACTGGAACCAAAGCCCCTTTGCAGCTGCACCCCCCTGCTCATACAGTCAGACCAGGTTTCTTTACTCTAGGTTTCCCACAGCAGAGTATCAGACATCCAGATCATTCAAATGGTTTCTTCTTGGTGCAATAACTAAATAACAAAACTACAGCTTGAGCTGGTGCCTCCAAGGAGGGACCCCAAAAAAGGAAGCCCTGAGTTTGTATCCCCTCACAGTCTAAGTGTGTGAAAGTCTGGGCTCCTGCAGTGTCCCTGAGTGTCCCTCACCAGGTCCCCAAAGCAGTTCACAGTTTCTCTCTCAGGCTCCCACCACCACACCACATGTATTCCTCAAGCTATTAACTCTATTTGCAGTGGACAACTCGGAGCATTTAAGTGAAGACTGTTCCAGGTTCTTGAATGGGAACTAGTTCTGGAGTTATACTAGTTATATGTAACATATCTTATGTAATCTTTCTGAGAAAATCTATCCCAGTTCAGTTTTAGGGATTTCTCTGAACTAATTTAAGTGCCATGATTTCAGTTCCCCCACCACTGAGGAGGATGCAGGAACACTTGCTTACCTTCAGCTCCAAAGGTGGTACCCTTCAGCTGTCTTCTTCAATCCAGAACAGCCCACAAGTCTGCTGCCTCCCTCATTTAATGACTGAGTAGATTAATCAGTTCACAGAACTTGTTAAAACTAGTCAAGAAATAAGAGTAATGGGGATAATTTGCTAAATCCTAGCTTTTGAAAATATCCAGGGCTCTGATTCGTGACTAAGGACAGCTTGCATTGAGGTGGCAATCCGGCAGTCCTGCTCCAGCTGACTACAGGGAAGTGCAAGTATTTCTGTGGCAGCAGCTGAATAACCACAAATTACAGCCTGATGTATTACAGAAACCCAGAGGGTAGCCTCGGTTTACCTCAATACCCTGGGCTCTAAGACTGTGAAATTTCAACTTTTGCTTGGTGCAGAAATACCCAAACAGCTCAGAGCATTGTGCCTCTGGCACAGAGGGGTAGGAGCTGCTACATCAATCTTCTATTATGTGACTTTCACTTTTTGCAACTGTTATTGCAATAACAATTTAAGTGCATGAAAATGTCAAATATTTAAGAGCTACTTATTTTTAATTAGTTAATTAATTTCCAATTAATAGAATTTATTTCTAGTTTCCTTCAGGTTATTTATTCATCACTCTTAGATGTGTCATAAGGTGGCCCTTTGTTCTTTTTATACTGCATATCTAGAATTTCCTGAGTCAGATGATTATTTAATTTGCAGTAATACACTACTAATACACACTACTATTAAAACAGTGTATTTTCAGAGTTGAAAATTATTCCATTTTTGATGAGTTGTCACTCACACTTGCTTCTCACACTACATCTTTTAATACAATTCTCATGAAATCAAAATGGGATTTACTACTAGGATTTTTCCCACACACTGAAAAGCATACTTCTTAATCCTACAATTACAACACAAAATATCACATTTGATTATCACTGAAGACAGGACAGGCTTAATTATAACAAGTCTGGTAAACTCAGTGTGCTCTTCTTGAATTATGTCTCACACTGACAAAATTTTCACACAACTGTCAGGGGTGAAGGCTGAGACAGATCACATAGATGTCTCCTATGTCTGCCTTCCTTAAACAAAGCAGAGGGAGGGTCTGGGAACCTCAATAGCTGTGAGCAATTGCTCAGTCTCAGCTATTAGTACAGTCCTGTTTATGCTCATCCCATTCTTACAGGAGAGCTTTCAGAAGACAGCGTTTCCAAGATGAATATAAAGTTAATAGGACAGGCATTGTGAATCTAAGGTAGTTCAGAAGTGCATGGTGACTGCAGTGCAGAATGGATCTATTTAATAGCACCTGCAAGTCACTGTCCACAAGTATTTATTCTCACAGGTCTGCAACACAGGGCTGAGAAGGAAGCCTGGTGTGATTCCCTCACTCTGGGAGCTCCATTAGCAGAACATCCACAGGCTCAAACAGCATGAGGTATTTGTAGCCAAACACACCCAAGCAAGTTTTGAAAACAAAGCCTAGAAAATTTTTTTTCTGACTCTAGCACACGCTGGTGAGATCTTCAACACAATTTTCAGTCTAAATTGTGTGAGTTAAAACTGAGTTTGACCAAGACTTCAGTAGAGAGAGCAAGCACAGCATTGTTAGGAACTGAAGCTTACAGTACTCACTTCTGGAAACAAAATGGGGAGTTCTAAATAATGGGGAGGGGTAGGGTGGGGACATGTCTGGGTTGGGGCTTTTTTTGGTTTTTTATGGGCTTTTTTTGGTAGGTTTTTTTGGTTTTTTTTTTTTTTTTTTTTTTTTTGGAAGGGTGGAGGGTTTTTTGTGGGTTTATTTTCTTTCAGCAGAGGAAGCAACAGAAACTTTTTCGAGGTTTTTAGCCACACTTTGTAGATCCCACTGCTCTGAGTATTTAGTATTCAGGCAGAACATAAGATAGATCTAAATTATACAATAGATAAAAGTAGACACAGCAAATTTGAAACACCGCTGGTCTCAGTTCTAATCCATTCTATGCCTTGCAGTTTATGACATATCCCAGAAGTTTCAGCTACAGGTGCTGCTTTACCATTCAAATCAAAAAGTGAAAGCAATGCACACTATGCATCTGAAAACTCAACCTTTTTTAAAAACCTACTATTTTTACTGAAGAAAATGATGAATCGGGTGTGCAAAAGTGTGCAATGTTACTATATCATAAAGTAATGCAAAAAGGAAGTTTGAATGAAAAAACTCTTGCATTGGACTGATTATGACTAGTTTTGCAAAGCAAAATAATCCACAGTGGAAAATTGGAAGGAAGGAATTCTCATCACATTCCTTTCCCAAAGATAATATCAAAGCTGCTCAATACAAACAGATTTTGAAGAAGTACCAAACCAACAAAGATAGAAGCTGGTCTATCTGTAATTCAGATATGAGTAATTCAGCTCTTCAGCAATGTCTCAGAGAACAATAGTTGCTACTTGATCACTTCAAATTATCAACTACTGGCTCACTTCATGTCTTCACCAGAAAATTGACAATAACTGATTTAAACCTAGTCTGTTAAGGCCTGTAATTGTCCTTATGGCAGAGAAAGCAAATAAAAACTAAACTTTTCTTCCTTCCTGTTTTGCAAGTAATAATTAAGGCAGTGGAAGACATTATGGATCTCAAGGAGCATCCTAAACTGTGTAAGGATTGCCACCTGATAATAGCATCATAGTTACTATAACATATAGATTTTTAAACATGTATTAACTTAGTGTCCTACTGGTCCCTTCTGCAATTTCTATTTAAATGGGATTTTTGCAAGGTTACTGGAGGTGGTGGAATGTTCCCACAACTCACAAAGGACAGACATAAGCACACAAGGGGCACTGCTGAGGACTCAGGGTGGTGCTCATCCCATGACGTGTCCCCTGGCTGATGATCTATGACCACAGGGATCCTTTGCCCCCACTTATTGCTCATTCCAGCATTGCTCCTTTCTTCCTGCTCTGCAAATGAAGCACGGTGAATTGCTGCTTCATCATCCTGACACCTTGCACCAGCTCACTGCATTGTCTGCCACAGCTACCCAAATTTGAAATATCCTTCTGCTGCTTTGGGGCTCCATCAATACACATCAAGGCAAAAGGAAAGGAAGGAATAAGATTTTTTCACACATAGGTAATACATTGATTCTATGAACATAAATTCCATTTGTAAAACTCCTGCATTCTCTTCCACATTTTTTTCCAAGGGATTACCACCAAAAGGATTGCCAAGCACCACAGACCTTTTAAAACCCCACCTGAAGTTCATTATGGTCTGTAAATGAAAATCAAACCTCCATGAGAATTCCTACTGTACATCAGTCTCATTGCAGCTACAAATATTCTGCCAGAAATTATTTTAATGGCTTTCTTCCTCTACATAAACATTTCCTTCTCACAAATTGTGTTTCTTATGTAACTATCTGTTTTGAAAAATAATCTGGTTTAGAGTAGGAAAATAAACAATAAACTTCTTAAATCTTAGTACAGTATTAAGAAGTGTTATGCTTTTGGCTTTTTCTAAGTATCATTCATAGTCAATTTGAAACAAAGGCTTCCCATACCAACACCTTTAGCACTGAAAACCATACATGGCATTGTAGATGTGGTAAGCAAAGATTAAGTTGATACAAGAAAGCCATTACTTCCTTATTAGACCACACATACATTGATAGACCTAAATTCTTATCCAGCCTCGAATTCTGTTCACAAAACAGGATGTGTCACACACACTGAGACCTGACTGCTGTCATTTCAGGGGTCCCAACCCAAGGATCAAAGCTCTTTATTCGTCCCCAAACTGGACAGAAACCTGTTAGAGGAGAGTACCCAGTGGCCCGTGACAATGTGCAGCCACACTGACCTGAGGGCTCCAGAGGGAACAAAGATTTATAAATTTTGTAAAATGAAAAGTTATGTTAAGCCCCTTGTCACCCTGGTGAACTCTGCCTTTTTGACCTGGTTGGGAAATTGCTTCCAACATGGGAAGCTCTTTTATGGTCTCAGTGGACCTCAAAAATTCACTTGAAATCAAACAGGTACCATGGGTTTGACTGACATGGAGATTTGTTCGTTGTTCAAAGCTTGAAACACATGAATTTACAAACAGATATCACTCTAGAACCTGATGACAATCTCTTCATTATACATGCTCCTTTGGTGATTTGGCTGCTGTAAATTTTCACTAATGTATTCAGAGACATAGTTCATCTGCAAATGAGATGTCCTTTTCAATTACATTTCTGGGGGAAAAGAGTTGTCTAGAAAACTTTTTGACAGTACTTGGGAAAGAGTGAAAAGAATAAATTTTTGAAAAAGTGAAAGAGGTTTTTTTCAGCAGAGTTTTTTTGGGTTATTTTTCTTCCTCCTGGCTGATTTAATTTTGGGTTACTATGTTAATACTCTTCTCCCATACTGTTCCTTCAGTACAACAACTACTTGAGTGATTTTGTAATTGACTGCCACAATGCTTATAGCCGTATAGGCAAAATTTACTGTGATTACATCCAAATTAATTATTTCCACCCAAATACTAGTAGAGTACAATTTGCTTGGGGGGGAAAAAAATTCTTTACATTCCTTCAGCTCTCTCAAAACGAAAACTCATAACTCCTCCCAGAGAAAGGTTTTTGTAAAAGCAAACTGCCAAGAACTGAACCAACAGACTTCTTCATGGCTTAATCAGAATTCCTTTTCTCCTGGGGCAGGGATCACAGCATTTGCTCCCAGGACTGTGCCACGACACCCTTCTGCTTTGGGAGTGTGGTAGAGGAGCTGTGGGTTGCTTTTGCTTCTGCACATATATCATGTCTTGCAAAGATATTTCTGGCTTCTAAGGAAAGAATTGGAATTTCACAGTGGGCATTTTAACTGTCAGGAACTACCACCAGCAAAACCAAGTCCTTTCCTGAAACCATGACCAGGAAGCAGATTAAGGTGTATGTACAGCCCAGGTTCCAGCTGGAAGAAAATCACCATGGTGTACTTTAAAGTTTTCCAGAGCAAAACCTCGTGGTTGGGAAAGGTTAGTCCTGGAAAATGACTCAGAAGTCTTCCCTTGTAATTTGTGCTTGGTAAGAGACATTTTTGTCACCCTCTTTACAAGTGTCTGCATAGGTGACCATAAAGAATTAATTTTGCAATAAGATTTCTTACAATGGAATCTGAGTGTGACATTCCTAAGGCATGTTAGAGGATTTAGAAGAAGAAGCAGGCCTGCTGCACTTTCTAAATAAATGAATAATGTAAAAACAATTCTTGCTTTTCACAGATACTGCACAGTATAACACACAATATTTATTTTTTCATTTTGCAATGTGGATGTTTATGTTTACAATGGCACTTTTCTCTAGGGAAGTGACAGTTATGACAGCTGAGGACAATATCTAGAATGTGCTTCACAATTATTGTGCTGCAATGGCAAAAAAGAGAGAAAATCAATGAAGCCAATTAAACTACATTAACTGCAGTGCCTCAGTCCAAACACAGCTTTCCCTCTGTATCCAAGCTTTCCCCTTAGAATCTACAGTCAAGGCTCAAGTATTTGAGAACCAAACCCAAACAAGTGACAGTGGAGCAGTTCATACCACTGACAGGAATAATCCTGTTTGCTAAAATCTGCTCTCTTTAGTCTGTTACTGATGCAGTTGGTAAAAGAGCTTGTTTGAAATTGAATTTGGCTGATTTGAAAACAGCATTCTGAGAGGAAGCATTTTCAGTGGCCTGCCAGAGTAATTGGCAAAATGTAAATACACAAACCAATTACAAACTTCTTTTCTTCCTGTGAAGCCTTCTTAGTGTAAATGCAACTGGAGGGACTAGAGGAAGGTATTTCCCTGGAAGTGTCAGGTGGGTCCATACTTGGTACTCATTCCTTATTTAAGAAGAAGGTTGATTTCTATGCAAGAAGTGCTCTTTCCACTGGGTAGAAGAATTTTTATGCTAAGTTCAAACACATGGAAGCAAAATAAAAAACAAAACCAAAACCAAAAAATATTGCCCTATGCAGATTAGAAGCCATGCTCTGTAAACACAAATAATGCAGCTCAAACAAATCAGGTCTTAAGGTCGTAACAAGTGAGGTTTGTTCTGTATTACATCTTTACTGAAAGGTTTGATCTATGACATTTTCAGAACATCTGAAAAAGACATCAGGAATGTAAGGCACAGGGAAGCAGTGAAAAGGTTACACAATAACAGCACATAAAAATGCAATTTTAGCAGATTGATAAGCAGACATTTTCTAGTCAATGTTTCAGCAAGAGGCACAATAAATAATTAGGAAAGCTTTTGCCCTTTTGAGCCCTGAGTTAAATTCAGTGATGTCACCACATAAAAGAAGCTCAATGTATTTTTTGTGGATCCGAGGGAAAGTCACTCACATCACGTGAAATGAAAGTGTGTGGCGACTGTCAGAGAGTGAAACAGATTACAGCACAGGCTGGGACACTCAGACTGGGAAATATGCTTGGATACAAACAGAAGTTGACTGATACACAAAAGAGTAAAGTATAAAGACATGCAAACACAATGCAGTATTTCTGAAGCCCGTTTCAGACAGCATTTTGGATCTTCTAACGCTCTGGTTTCTCTGATGTGTCCAAAACCTCAAAACTGAGTCATAAGAAAGGATAAAAAGCTCCTGACATGAAGAAGTGGTGGGAGCAAAATATGGAATCTAATGTTAAAATGGGATTAAAAAAAAAAGTAGCTTTTCCCATGGATATATAAAGAGTGTGTTATTAGCTGCTTTTACTACAACTGTATTTCATTCCCTGAAATCCAATTTCTGTATCAAAGAATTAAGTCAGAAACAGGACTTTTTCTTTTAAAACAAATACAGCATTTTACAGGATGCCTACTCTACAAATCCTTCACAAGTGTTATGTTAGAATTTTATACAGGAAGAAAAGAGCAAGCGATGAAATTTTAGAAGGCAACAAAATTTCAAGTTTTGTGATATCTTTTATGGCCCAAACACAGGGCAAATTTGGAACTGGTACTTTGTGTCCCAAGTACCTGAAAGGTGACAAGTGACACATGTGAACTTAGTCCTATAAGAACAGACAGTGACAAAAAACAATGACTGATAATGCAACAGCATTACCATAAAACAGTAATAATGTTAATTCTGTGCTGCTTCTTGTGATAGATAATAATCATCTTGAAAGATGATAATTCTTTTCTACAGTACATCCTGTTCACAGTCACTCTGCCCATGGCAGTCCCTTTGCTGGTGATACTCTCTGAAAGCAGCAAAGCCATCTGAGACTTCATGGACTCTCTCATTTCCTCTCCCTTGTCTATGGAGAGATCTTTCTGTCTACTCTGACCTATGGATGAATATTCGATGACCTACTCTGATCTACAGATGAATATTCTTTGATAATATGAATGGCCCATGGCTGTAAAAGGCATAATTAAGGGCACTGTTTCCTTCATTGAATTTTCTGAAAAATTCTAAAATTCATTCCACTTTATTTGATTTCTAAGTATTGAGTGAGGACTTCGTAAATCTACGAAACTCATTGTAGTAATGCTAGTATTGAGTTGAAGGCCAATAAAGTCTTAGCTAATCCACTAATACTGCTCTCAACCAACTCTCATGAGACAGATCCAGACAGCAAACATTTCCCTGAATGCACTAAGATTTTATCTAAAGTAGTGTAAATACATCATCATTACAAATGAAATCTTGGCCCTCCTGATCAGCCATAAGTAAGTTAAGAAAGACTTGATTCTAGCTAAGAATTTGAAGCACTTCTTCCTCCTCCCAGGCCTTCATGTTTAAACTTTAAAAATGAATACAAAAATGAATATTAATACTTTTGTATTGCTCTGCATTTTCCCACAAATGAGGGATGAGATAACACACCACAAGGTATTATTGATTTCTCTAGTGGTGACAATATTGGTTTTGAGATAGCAAAGATATTTCCAAGTAAACTATGGTACAGAAGAATGCAGAGACCACCCACTAATCTCCTAGAATGTGATACAGTTATTGATTTCACCTTTCCAAGTAAAAATATCTTAAATCATCTTAGTCCAAGCTTTTATCTGGTTAAATAGAATTAGTTTTTAGTAATTCTAATTAATTAATAATTATCATTTATGAATGGAAGATTGAAGAGTGAGATGAAAGTGCTGAGGCTGAGGGCAGAATGGGAATTCCTTTGTCTCTCCATGTTTATGTATGTCAAGTCCACTCTTTGAACATTTCACAGACAATTCATTTCCAAAGTGCTCATTAGTTTAAAATCATAGGAAAGCTGTGCCTGTTACCCTTTTTCTATGTTACTTATGTCCTGCTCCTCTATATGCTGCTATTGCTACTGGATAAAGTGCCTGAATGTATGTTAGATACCCACTGCACAGTGGTTGTGTAGGTTAAAGTTACAGCCACACACAAGGCTTTATTTGACATGGACTTAACAGCAGGTGTGTCAGCAATGCTAAAGCTCAAATCAGACTCGGGATATTTATTCATCTCATGTTTTAAAAGATTCATTTTTATCTCATGGTCAATTACTCTATACTGGATGAGGCTTTCGTCCTAATGTTGAGGTACTTGCCTTTTAAGATGGAAAAAAAGTGCCAACTGAAAGGGAGTTTAGAAAATTTAATTTAGAATGCTTTGGGAGATTAGAGAATTAAATTTAGAACATTGTCAATAGCTTCATCTACAGAAGGAGGAAGTGCTTTAGCGTGACTCCGTATTTCATCGTATTCTTAGAAAAGCATTTAATTTATTATGGGCAATCATTGAAGTTCTAGACATACAATTATATAAGTTTATAAAAATGTGTGTTTAAATTTACCTTATAAACATAAATTAGCAGCACAAGGTCTCCCAACACACTGAGGACAACATAACCCTCTCTCCCTCACGAGACTGAAGTGGTTTCTATTCACCCGTAAGAGTGTGATGGAAGGCAGGAGCCCACTTACCAACCTCATGGATGGAGCGGGTTGTGAGGCAAGCAGCTCAAAGCAACTCAAAGGCTCCAACTGCATCCTGCCCCGCTGCATCCAAAGCTCTCACTGCAGCATTCCATGGTGCCAGGCACTGCCAGGCGCCTCTCCCTTTACATCCCCTCCGCAGCCATGCTGGTCAGAACCATCCTGACCCCAATGCCACAGCCAGCCTGGCTGGGCACTCACAAAAAAAGCCCCAAGAAAAAGCCTGATCCTGAATGAGATGCTTCACACACAGTGGGAACCAACAGCAGAAATAAACTACTCACAGAACCAACTTTTGGGAGACAGTGCACCAAGGATACAATCATTGTGAGATTAAATCAGCTTCCAAGTAAGAATATCTCGGCAAGTAACCTGAAATCAAGCCCTCATAGCTTGCTGGAAGCCACTCCACGGCAGCAAAAATGATTTGGTTTCGGGTTTTTTTTTTTAGCTGAATTAATTCAGAAACAGTTATTCTCAGGAGGCTGAGGTGGGATAGAAAGTGAGCTTAAAATCTGAATACCCTAGGGAAAAAACTGCTTAAAAAATAACAGATCAATAATATTTTTTTTTTAATTTATAATATAAAATTAAGTCCAATAATTTGAAAAATCTGAATCTAGGGTTTCCTGTGGATGTATCCTGGTGTAGAAAAATTAGCATATCTTCAAAGAAACAGGGACAGAAAAAACCAGTAGGATCTGGACCCTAAAAATCTTTATGTCAGTCCTGGGGAAAAAAAAAAAATATGTTGCTAAGGATGCCTTTCTCAAAACAAGTACTGACACGTTAAACAAAACATTCAGTTTCCACAGTTCCTTCCCAACAAAAGAAGTGCTCACATAAACACCCATACCTTAAAAAGGCAAATAATCAAATCTGTGCAAGTTCTATAAGTTTCTGACATTTCTTGTCTGACAAATAGGTACAACAATGCCACAGAGCACTGGAAATTTTTCAAACTTCAATGGGAAATATAAGAGATTCCTCCTAAAACTACTTTTTTTCTCACTTTCTCACACATGCATGTGTGACACCTCTTTCTCACCTTCCCCAACACAATGGTGACTTTTCAAGGAAGGTTATTTTCGTAGCTCTCTGAAGTTATGATGGAACACACTGAGCTGCTGCTTCATTTTCTGCACATCCTCTGTGAGGACTCAGCATTTTGAGAGAAGAAAGTGAGAAATGAGCAGTGACAGTCAGGGCCTGCCTCCCTGCCCTTGAAGGGTGGTGCTGCACAGACCTAATGCAAGCTGAGTTTCCCTAGTGCCTGCTCAGAGAGGATGCCTGGCTTTGTCCTGTCCCTCCTCCACTCTTGTGTCAGACCCTGCAATGGTTTGTTTGCCTTGAAAGTGCTTCATCTTTGAAGCATGTGATAATGACAATTAAAAAAAAAATAAAGCTAGGCTTCAGGGTGATGGAAAACTCTCTAAAATATGAAAGGATTTTAAAATATGTACAAAATAAATAGAAATGAGGATTTATTTATTTTTTTGTTTAAAAATATTTCAAATGTTTGGACCTACTATGATTTATCTGGGGGAACAGCAGCAGCTCTGCAGATATACCATAAATATTGCCAGCTGTCACACAGAAATAAGGGAGTGAGTTATTGCTCCTCAATCCCTTAACAAAGACATATAACATAGACCAGGCACTCTGGCTTCAAGGAAGTTAATACAGTACTTTTTGCTCTTGAAATCAAAAAATACAAAGCTGTGTGAGGTTCTTTCAGGGTTGTTTTTCTTTTCTTGTTGGGAAATGCTTGCTCTCACTAATGCTACAGGGTAGCAATAACTGTTCATTATTTAGCAGCAAACGAACAAATGATTTCACAGCTGTGCAGTATAAATAAATATTTTCTTCAAATTATCCCACACAAGTTAAATACAGGTGTCAATGGTCTTCTAGAGCTACTATCCTCAAGAGTCTTGGTTGTAGCTGAAGATAAGAAAATCCTTTTGTAACACTTTTTAAGGATATAGGTGGACATTTATGACTTTTGACAGGTTACACATAATTACAGTGGAACTCTGCATTGTATCTAATTGAATACCTGAAGAGTTTGATAGTGTTGAAATTACTACAGTGATTCCATAGAAAACAGTTGGTCTGGTCTTTTATTACTTAAGTATCTTGAGCTGATTCACACCAGTAAAGAGAAGGAGAAGCAGACAGCACCTGGACAACAGGTGAAAACACATCACTACATCTTGAAATTTTACCAACTCTCATCCATATTCTTACACTCTCTGAGATATTTTTTCAGTCTAGCTGTCACTCCTTTAGTTTTCTGTATCCTTGGCTAAAAGTAAAAAGTACTAATTATGAAGAGAGACCTTTTACATCATTTAGTCCACGGGCTCTACTTTGCAGATGTCACTGCCACTTAGTCTGAGCAGGATGGGAGGTTGTGAAATACAGGAGGTTGTGATATCATCTCCTTTTCCACACAATTAATCTGTAAATAATTAACATGAGGCATCACCCTATTTAGAGGCTGGCATTGCTGAACTTCCATTGCTACAGAAGGACAAGCCTTCAATGCATGTCCCATCTTGCTACAGCAAAAAGGGCAAAAATGTTTGGAGAAAGGCATTAAAACCTGACAATATTACACATTATATACTACAAAGCAAAGAGAGGGTGGCAGGTGGTCAGGTTGCCACCCATTAGAGGTTTGGTTGCTCAAATGGCATAGGGCAGGATATTACAGTGAGAAACTTTAATATTCTGTGACCAGTTAAAGGAGTTATGTTGACCCTAAAGCCACTGGAGTATGGGAAGAGAACCAATCTGTAGGAATCTGCCACAGTGACAGGAAACCTAAACCATGCTGAACAGGTAGAAGCCAGCCTTTAACATCACTCATGAAAAACTGCATGGGTTCTTTGCCTGTCCTCTATCACATATCCCATAAACAAAGCAACGAGGAAATTTTGAGGAGACTTCCCACACATACTCAAGGCAGTTTTTTACTAATGTAATTGATGCTATTATTAGAGGAATAAAAACCACAACAATAACAACCACAACAAAAGAAAGTTAATGTCTGGATCCTGTCACAGTATTCTAATGAAGGAGCTCAATAATTGTGTATTTCTTATAAGCTACTTCAGCTGTCACTCAGCATTATCTGTTATAAAAACCAATTCTGCCTTTCATACCTGTACATCTTTGTGTAATCATTTAAAACTCTGCACTGCAGTTTATGCTTAAATAAAGCTACTTTTTTGTCATGTGAGTAAGTCAAGAAATCACAAATTTGTGACAAATCCATGACTCTTGTGAAATATCCTTCTCTTTAGTCTAAGGAGAAGTTGTGCTTGATTAGCAGAGAATAGCAGATGCTAAGAAGGCATCTGTTTTCCCAAATACAGTTCTTACAATGCGATAATATTCATACAATAAACTCTATACCATTTTGTAAAAAATATATAAAAAGCATTATTTTCCACCTTTTCTGTGGGAAAAAAAAAAAAAAAACATGTTAAAAGTCATAACAGCTTACATTTTGTAGCTTTAGCCATCAAAAAAATCCACTTGAAAAAATGTATCTATATGAACTTTTTTCCCAAGGGACAGACAGAAAAGTTGGTTTTGCCAGCATACAACTCTCCAAGAATCTTGAATAAAAGTTGTTCAAAGCATTATAACAGTAAGCTAGACAAATATCTGTTTGTCCTATTCTTCTTGAAATTTTGGGGATTTAAGCATTAATGGCACAAAGGACAAGGATTTCAAATTGCATGTAGTTTTTAAAATTAAGAGGAATTCAGAGAAAGAAAAAGATGAAATGATTTATACTGCTAGATGTTATTCTGCTAAATTACAAATGCATAGATTTCTTGGCTTTTTTTTGCTTAAATTTAGATCTTTCATGTCATTTCTCTACTGGATGGGTAATTTCTTTGAAGTGCCACCTAACCAATTATGAAAAGTATAAAAACACATCTTTGGTTTTAACCACTAGACCTCTCTTCCTATATAATGAGTTTATTTTTCTATCAAATAAATCAAAACCTTGTTGCTGTACATAAGCACATCAATATAAATGGTTACAGCCTGGTATTAAAATATTTGTCCTTCAGTTTCCTTTAGGGTTACAAAATGAGGTAATAGCTTTTGAGTAAAAGGTCCAGACTAATACGATTTGGGTAGATTAAAAAACAAGCCTCATAAATCAGTTTCCCAGCAATGTTTATTTTTGTCATTGTTCCTGATACTCGTCATGCAAACATTAGTTTTGTAGGATGTGTCAGCCTTTGTTAAAGCCTTGATTTATTTCACATAAGAGAAAGAAACCTGTCATTGCATTAAAAGTTAATGGACTCTTAAAAAATAGCTTTAGTTTGGTATGCAATTTTCTAAAAATCAGGCCAGTAAGGGCCCAAATAACCCAAGGTCTGTATTGCATTAACACCTTAAATATATATGTAATTATATTCTATAATAATTCATAGTTTTTTTGTGTGTTATTTCAAAGATCTCAGATTATACTAAAAAAAATGGTTGTAAGGAAACTTGAAGGTGACACTGAATGTGTCCACCCCATGGATGAGGCACTAAGAAATGGAGAAAGAAGGCTGGGTTTCACTGAGCTCTGGGTGGCAGCAGAGAAATCTCTCAGTCTAAAACTTCACTTAGCTCAGCTGAACAGAAGCAGGGCCACTCTTCAAGGCAAACTTGATGGTGCTCCCACCATCAGGTGTTTGGTTTCCAGGAGCCTGTTCCTGGGTGAGAACTGCCACATGAACTGCTCTAGAACACAAATTCTTCAGACACCTCAGGGCAGGTGTAGCATAAACAGTGGAAGTATAATCTCCCTGAATGTGTTGGGCTTGAAATGGAATCACAGAGAAGCTTGGTCCTCTAAGTCTTATTGTTCTTGGACCAATTGTGTCTTGTTCTTGTGCAGTGTTGCATACCCTGACTTGGTGGTTTTTGCAGTGGTTCAGACAGCCACTTCTGCATAGCATTCTGCTAGGGTAAACTGTGCCCTCAAGAAGGGAGACCACTGATCTCTAAAATGTGCATTTTTGGGGTATACCTAAAAAGCTCTCATCATGAAAAATGCACAAGACATGAAAAAATTAATTTCTAGTCCATTTCTTCCTGATGAAGTTATTATGTCTCTAGTACAAAAATACCATACAAGATTAAGTTATTTAAATGAAGTCACCAGGCAAGGCTGTGTCAGAAATAGGAAAACAATGTCAAATTCTTCATTCCAATTAACTGAATAAATTTCTAGATTACTATAATTTCAGGTGTCTAGTATGTTAAGTCACTTTTCTCAACATCTAGATAAGCACATCTTACTCTGAGGTACCAATATCAGATCACATGTATGAGGGAGGAATGGATAAGTTCAAAGCTACATTTTTCAGCAAAATTTGGTCTTACCTATTGTGTTTACTCTTCCCTCTAAATATTTACATGAATCATTAGAAGTGTACTTTATAAGTTATTTCAGCAACATTAAATCTGAGACCAAGCATGCAAAAGGAATAACATGCAGAACAGTGTGTGGCCTCCAATACTAAGCATACCCCTTCTGCATCTGGCAGTACATGAATTGTTTGTAAAACCTGACTTAAGTCTCTATTACAGTCCTTGCAAGGTTGTCATGTCAAAATATTGATGTTATTCTAAAATGCCATTAACCTGAGGGTGTCCCTGAGGGTGCATAATGCACAAGATTAAAAGGTCAATAATGACTTCCCAGCAACACCATCAGCCATTCTCCAGGGCTGTTAAGCCTCTGTGCCAGCCTTAATTTGAGCCAAGAGGATACAAAATGTTACAGTGGGCATGACTGAGTAGGGAATACTCACTGGGTCATGGACCATGAACTCTTTTCCTGGGTCAATTACAGATCCTTTGTGTGCAAGTGCCCAAAGTGAAAGCCCTATTGCCTCTGATGAAGCAATTACAGAGTGTTCACAATATTTCATTTTGCTTTTCATCAATGTCCAATTGCACTATTTAGCCTTAGAAAGTAGTAATTGACCAGCTGTCTGATAACTTAGACTCACACACCTGGGAAGGCCCAAAGAATATAAGACCACCAATTTTGAAAGTTCAAAGGCTTCCTCCATAATGCAAAAGCAAACAGAAGAGTAATTCCACTGGCTGCCATTCTTGTTGGATTACCTTTTGCCTCGAAGCCTTGCATTACTCTGTTTAGACTGACAATGCAACTTGTGATTAGATAGCAAATTTACTCTTTGAATAGGATGAGCAGCAGAAAAGCAGAAAATGCCATTGACTGCAGTTTCAAATTCCAATAAAGTCTGGCACGCTCCACTGCCTACGAGCATCTCTGAAGTAAAGCACTGTAGTTAAGCTTGCACCTTGCATGCTGGTCTACAATTCAAAGAGAGAAAGGCAAGAAATCATCATAAGAAGCCCCAGCTGTTGTTCAGATTGCTTTACTCTTGGTGTGACAAAGTATTTAGATGCTTCTCAGTATTGACTTTTTCACTCAGTTTCCCTCTTCTGACCCCGCTCTTTTAAAGGTATTATCTCTTGTGCAGCCTATGAAACACAGTCCAGGATGGAAATTTGTTTGTGGAAGAGGTTCAGTGTCTCCCAAATGAAAGGAGCATAGAGATAAGCAATCAGAGCATACAAAACACCTTCATTGCAGCAGTTACAGAACAGTGAGACTCCCTAGGTACAGTTTAGGTGTTTTATTATGCAGTGTTGGTAGTCATTGGAGAAGACAGTCACAAAAAAGAAATATTTTATCGCGTTAAAATGCTAAATAAGTGTGCCTTCTTTTTCCTCATATTTTCATATCTGCTGGCATGGCAGAGTCTGAGGACCCTGTATTGCCTTCAGACTAATAAGCAGAGTCTGTCATTGTCCTCTGACTGAGACACAGAAACCTTGCTTTGGTTTCCACGCACAAACAAACCAGGAAGGCAGCACTCATTCCCTCCAAATCTCAACCCATTGATATTTTAACTTTACTGAATTACAGTGTAGGCTGAAATGAGCGTAGGCTATATAAAGTCACTGATCATGAAGGTCAGATGGAAATGTATAACTTTCTCAATTATACAAAAAAAAGTTAACAGATGGAAACATCTTGCCTGGTGGTTAACTAATAAGGCTGACCTCTTTTGTCTCTCTATAAATAATAGACTCCAATTCATCCACACAGTGATTTTTTTTTCCTTTTTACACTGTCAGATTTTCAACCATCTTTTGAAGAGCATGAGTTCTGCAACTTCACACAGAATTTCAGTATCACTCTTACCTGCAGCAGAGATCAAAGTCCTTCCCTTCTCACCAGTCTCCACTGTAAACAGCCAAGGACTCCCTTAAAGCTCTTTCAACAGCTTTTTCTTGAAAGCTCATTTTTGTTTACCCACCCTGACATCTGTGTTTCTTGTACAACACATCACTTTAGAGAAAATAGACACACATATGGAGTTCTAATACTCACCATCCACACCTTTTAAACTGATCAAATAAATTTTCTGATCAGGCGCAGTTATTTAAGTAATTACCGATAAAAGGGCAGAAATTTAAAGCCCTCAATAATCTCCAATAATTTCACCTCAGAATCATAAAATACTCTTGGCAGTCATGTTTTACAAAAGTCAACATGCTGATATGTCAGGGACAGGGAGAAACAGAAGAAATGCTTTGTCATGAGGCTGCCAAAGAAATCTTTCCTACTACTGTGATTTCCTTTTTCATAGTTTCTGGCCAAAACAGAATTTAGTACCTTTCTACAAAAAGAAGGGATAACTGAATTGTATTGAGCAGAAATGCTGTGCTACTAAAGGGAACTCTTATGGGTGAAGAAAATCACTTGGATGACTTATTTATTTCCTGTAGAACAAAGATAAAAATTAATACCATATATTAACACCATAATTTCTTGTTCTGATGAAATAATACAGAAAATTATGAGGTATTAAAAAGCAACATCAACTATCTTTTTGTACATATTTCTTTTGTTCTGTATTCTAAAAACTAAAACAGCAGGAAAGTTTCAGTGTTCCAGCCTCTAAAAGGTCACATAGGTACCCCAAATCTATCACCTCTCTTACTTAATGTCTTTTAAGTAAAGAAGCATGGCTGATCTTAACTTCATAACCTGTCACATGTTGGTGTCAGAGTTTCAAGAATTTAAACCTTAATTTGAGCCCAGGGTGAAATCACTTAATGTTTAAGCAGACCTCACTTGTCAGGTACTCTGAACCAGGGGAACCAGCATGGAAATAGATTTCATGCACAGTGCATGAAGTACAGAGATTAAAATGACTGAAGCGTGACAGCACCTGAGAAATATTCTTCCTTATCCTCTCCTTCTCTAAGAGCACTTCTTCCAAGAACAGCTTTAAGAAAACACAATTTCTTTTCTGAGGCTGGCAAACACCTCAGCATGCACACACAACCTGCCACATTCCTGAAGCGTTGCACATACAAACATGTCCTAGCACATTATTCCATTTAAGACATTTCTTAAAAGAAAATTAAATAAGTCACCCTTCCCCAAAAAATAAACCAACTGATAAAACAAATGGACAATACAATTTGTTTTGAATTACACTTTATTTATCCTTTTTACAGTCAGTTTGCTAATTCACATCCAGCCAAAATAGGGGTGAAAAAAAAAAAAGAGGGTGCTATCTGCTCAGGACTCCACAAAAACAGAGAGCAAACACAGCCCTAAGCTCTGAAGAAGCATAAGCAGGGCACCTACTCGGCTGGAAGCCTGGCTGAAGGGGAATTGTGATTAATCAAGCACTATGCTTACAAGGACGATGTCTTGCAATTGCAAGGTCAGCAGGAGGCAAGTAAGAGCACAGGATGATCAAAATATACAGTCTGAGATATCTTCATCCCACACCCAGCAAGGTGGGCTTGCCACAGATCAGATGTAGTTTGCAACAAGGGAAAGACAACTAGAAGAGGCTTGCTGCAATGACAGTCTCCACTAGCGGAATAAAGTAAGCAAACCAGTACATTCTTCACATGCCCATAGCATCACAAAATTCTTATGTCCTTGCAACTATACACAGTTGGGCAGGGAAGATGTGTTTATGTACATGTAGATAAAGACACCCTGAATGACCTCCCCTCAGCAGCAAGGGTAATGTTTTTATAAAACCAAGAACAAAATAATTTGCATGCATCCAGATGGCAATGTCATGTAAGCAATTCTCCAGAGCAGAGACTAAGCTCCACAGGGTACAAGATCCACAGCTGTGCATTATGAGAGTGCTGATGTTCTTCTCTGCTGTGTTGGGAAACAATTCTGTCTAGAGGCATCATATGTCCTTTGAGCAACAAAGGTTTGGAGACACATCCCTGAAACATGTCATGTTTCATACCTCTGGGCACCGTCTCTGCAGTTTGATGATTTCTTATTGGTCTTAAGAGAGGATAAATTCTGGTATTCTAGCAGCATCTCACCCATGATGAGTCATATCAGATGTTGCATAAACATCTGCTCCAAAATGCCTTTTGAGTCTCCAGTTAGAAGGAATACCTGCCTGGAAAGCTGCTAGTGTCTCAGAAGTGATGAGTAAAGAAACACACTCTTTTTCATGAAGTGTAAAACTTGGACAGAAACTGATTTTTGGGTGGTTTCTGAAGAAAATACCAAGATCCTTGCTAAAAGTAGTCAGTTATTCTAGTTGTTCATAATACATTTTAATATACCATGGCCTCACCCAAGTTTTTCAAGCAGCTAAGGACAGACCACAGTCAGAATGGCATGGACCATGCCTCAGTGATATTTCATTTCTTCTTTGCTTGTACAAAGTTGAGGAAACTGAACACATAGTATACAAAGTGTTCTCTTTCCATATAATTGTGTATAGGAATACAGCTGATTTTTTTTAAAGGTATTAAAAATAATGACTAAGACATCCCAATATAGGTGATTCAGAGGGCACCTTATTGCTCTCTACAACTTCTTGAAAGGAATTTGTGCTAAGGTGGGAATTGCTCTCTTCTCCAAAGTATCAAGTGACAGTATGAGAGGAAATGACCTCAAGTTGCTCAACAGAAGGCTTAGATTGGGTATTAGAACATATCGCATCCACAAGTAGCCAGTTTGTCCAGGAAAATGCTGTGGGAAACAGTGTCAAAAGCTGTACTGAATCCTGGCAGACAACATCCACAGCTGTTCTCTCAGCCACTAAACATGTCACCTTGTCATAGATCAGGTTGACCGAGCAGGATCTGCCTTTCTTAAAACCACGTTAGCGGGGTGTGGTCCCCTGGGTGTCCTGCACATGCCTCATGATGACACTCAGGAGAATCTACTAGTCCACTGAGGTCAGGTCTGTAGTTCCCTGGATTCTCCTTCCAACCCTTTTTGCAGATGGGAGTCACAGTTCCTGACTTCCAGCCAACTGGGGTTCCCTGGTTGGCCAGGACTGCTGGTAAATGGCAGAAAATGTCTCAGTGAGCACTTCCACCAGCTCCCTCAGCATCCTTGGATAGACCTCACCTGTGCCCACAGACTTGTATGTGTGTCCAAGTGGTTCAGCAGGACCCTGGCCATTTCCCCTGTATCATGGGGCTTCATCCTGCTCTCCAGCCCTGTCTTCCATCTCAGGGGGCTGGGCACCCAAAGAACAAATGCTCGCGCTATTAAAGACTGAGGCAAAGAACGTGTCATATGGAACAGGAATAACTCGAACACATCTGTGTTGTGTTGTGTTATGGGAGAGTTTAGCCCAGACTGGGTGGGAGCAACATAAAAAAAGAGTGGAAATAACCCCTTGGTGTGTGACAGAGACACATTTAATTGTGTTGCTGAATCTACTTTTAACTTGTCACCTGTTAACACATAAATGAGGAAGTATGAAGGATGCTATTATTTACCTGCTAAGAATACTAACATTCCAGTTGTAAGCATTTTTTAGTCACAGTCTGTTATCTTTCTTTTTCCTCTTGAGTCAATGTAGAGTATCTCCTACAAACTAGACTGAGGGAGGCTTTGCAGGGGTATTTATTCTAAGTTGTTATTCCTGATTCCTCTTATTCATTTTCTGTCATTGGTGCTGCTCTTTTGAAGTAAAAAAAAAGTATACAGCTCTGAATTAGCATACATTTAAATGGAAGAATGTAATTCAGACAGCAGCTATACAAGAATGAATCAGGAATTGTTATCTCCTTTAAATCCAAACCTTGCTGTAATACAAATCAACTTTTGCAGATTAGACCTTCATTATGTTCCATTTTACATCAATGACAGTCCTAAGATCCCATAGCTTGGGAAGCAGCAGGGGTGAAATGTGAGCATTCAAGCATTGAAAACTGGTTTCACAGGTGCAGGCAAACTTAAAAATGCAGCTACATTAAAATTCTTTAAAGTATTTCACACATTAATACTTGTGCAGGATGGCACTGCCAGTATTAGCTACAGGATGCTTGGTAGGCAATTCCCTACAATGCTGGGGCCAGCTTCCATAGATATCCCCCCACAGGATTCATTTTGCATCTGGTGCACAGGCCAGGATGCTGGGAGGATGGAAACATCCTAAATTCTGTCCATTGCTGTCCAAGGAATAAATTTGGTCTTTAAAAACATTATACAAGTAGGCACAACTCAGGATCAGAACAGGTTCTATCATGGTTGCAGAAAGAAATGGACTTTCAGCGGGAACAAAGGGCAAAACCTCGTTCCTGCACAGCGTTTTTGCTGCCCTCTGCATTTAAAGCCGTACAACACCACCCTGCCATGACTTGCAGTGTGAGACACACGCGGAAGACATCATCACCATGATATTAAAGGAAAATAATTCACTAAAAAGCGAGGGGAGGGGGCCCCGCGGCGCGGCAGGAGCGGGGCCCGGCTGGCCGGCTCAAGAGCGCCACCTGCTGCGAGCGCTGCGCGGCTGGGGCACCGAGCGGCTCCCGCGCCCGGCCCGGGGGGCGCCTTCCCCCGCCTGCCCGCTGCCGCACCGCCCGGCGAGGCTCCCTTCCTTCCCTCCGCCCTTCCTTCCCCTGGCCGCCTTTATTCCCCTTCAGAGGTGGCCGCACTCCGTCAGCGACAGCCTCCGTCTGGCAGCCGTCTAGAAATCAGACTCGGCCCAAGTGCAAATGAGCTGCGTGGTTTAGGAGGTGAGCATCGCCCATCTGTCTCTTCCTCAGATTACAACAGCGGATTTAAAGGATCCATCTTCATCTTAAAGGATCCTTCCATATTTATTCTTAATATGGTCTCTTTCCTTAGCTTAATCAGACTTTTATCACCCCTAGTAGTTTATGCAATAGGAGCTCTTTTCCTTTTTTACAAGATATTTCAGAGAGACATAAAACCACACTGGGTATGAAGAAAGGAAAGGAAGCAGGCAAAACATAGTTTCTATTGTCAAGCTCATAAAACTGAAGAAACTACAGGTCTTCTGTATGTTCACGTCAAAAAATCTCATTCTGTGTCAACGCTGCTCAGCTTCTGCGTCAGGTAACACAACCTTCCTATTAACCCTCAAAACAAAATTCTCACAAGCAGGGTCAAGATCTGACAAAGGGCAAATATTGAGGTGAGAAATCGTCTTTGGGACTGGATTTACTTCACCACAGTGGCACAGAAATGGGGGGTGGAGATGTCCTCAAGCACCTGAAAGGAGCCCAAGCAACAGAAATCTTGCATCTCCAGAACACTTGGACTATTATTTGTAAGGCATAGCCTGCTATCCCTCTATGCATATAATCAGCATCACCATTCACATCCAAGTCCTGAAACATGGAAAATTCAGGAAACTGAAGCACATGAGTTTGCTTTTTCTTCCCTGCAACATCTCATGGCCAAGTCAAATAAGGGGGAAAACCACAAACCACACATCATCTTCCAAAGTAATGGAAGCATCAAGAAGGAAAAACAGAGTCATCTGTTTCATGGCTGGGCAACTGTGTTTCCTAGTGTGGAAGTGAAGCCTGCACAAATAACCTGTTAGCAAGTCTAATTCAGGGAGTGTTCTGAAGAGAAAAATCAAGTGCAGCTCTCAGAGTTTGTAGTGCACAGCGTCCAGAGGCATAGCAAAGAAGGATATCTTGACCCACACGTTTTAAAGTGAAACTGGCAACCTCAGTCAACTGCCAAGACCTATCATGTAAAACACGCCCTTAGAAAGCACCCGGTTTCCACTGCACTGAAGCCACTATATCAGATCTAAGGATTCTCCTTGAAGTCTTTGTAGGTACTTGAGGAAAACAAAATAAAGGGCAGGGAAGACAGAGAAAAATCTGATGATTTAGGCTTGCCACTCATATTTCATTACAAAGGATATTAATTGGACCCCATGAAAGAAATCTATCGTAATTTTAAATAATCATAAAACTACAAAATTAAGTGGTTTGATCCACCGTATTTTGTTTTATCTGAATTTTCTGTTCTAATCCTCATGATCTTTGAGTAAATGAAAACTGAACACTGCACCAAGCTTCCTCATGAAGGCATTTCTGTGTAGTTGTGGTGGTTTTTTTCTTTCAAATGCTGTGTTCCAAGAAATCATAACACCAAAACCCCTTGCCCATTGCGACACTTTTAAATGGACACAGTTTACACCCCTATTCAAAGGAGCTCTTTCACATAAATGTTCAGTTCTGAAGCAGCAATGATGCCATTGATGATGCCTGAGATCACAAGTTCCTACATGACTTGGCTATAGGAGGGTGCTCTGGACTTGGCCATCCCTTCACTTCTTAAAATCTTTCTGGGGAGGAAGGGCAGGGGGAAGGAAGAGAGGGAGTTCTCTTTTTTTTCTATAATGAAAAATGAATTACAGTCTGAATAGCAAATAACAACAGTGTGTGAACTATTTATATCAACTCACTACCATTGAGCATCACAGTATTATCCCAGGCTTCCTTCCATTTTTATTCCTTTGTGTAACTGTGACATGAACTTTCAGGGTACACACAGGAACACATGTATGTGGAAGCTTGCATGTGTGACATGCAGAACTATTTTCATAAGTATTTTGAATTTTATTGTCTATAGTAGGGCATACAAGACATCTTGTTCTACAAGCAAATGGTTCCAAAGGAGAAATAGGTCCTGTTTTACCACAGGTTTTTTGATTTCTTTCACTGTATACTAGCAAATGCAATGCTATTTTGGAGAAAGATGAATATATTTGTGAAGTGAATTTACTTAATTTTCCTAGACGTGTTTCAATCTGCACTAATTCTACCCTGATGATTAGTCTGTCAAAATATAATTTTCCCTTTAGTTTCAAATGATGAGAAAATTTTCTTACAGTTATAAGCAAGATGACAGTGTCAGTTGACTTTAATTTTGCTTGTGTAAAAGTGAATGTACAAGAACATGTGGAACATTTGCATTGAATTGACCAGCTAGGCAGATAACCACTAATGCCATATGTAAGGTGTTATCTTAAATAATAAACCAAAATATCCATTCAGTTTCACGTAGAGGTAACTAGAACAAACTAGTGAATTCTATACTGCATAAATTGTGTAGTAGGAAGGTAAAGGTGGAAGCCATATCCTTGATATTTATTGATATTGATTTATTGATATTGATATTGATATACCCCTGATATATATCCTTGATATATAAGCAGGCTAGAATGTGTTAAAGTTTCCTGACATACATCCTACCTAAAAACAAACCCAAAAAACCCTCAAATCCGACACTTGAAGTCAGTGTTATTTTTTTCATAGTATAATTCAGCCAGAAACGAAGGAAAGGGAAAAGGGAGTCATATCCAAAACAATGAGGACAGACAGAATAACCTGAAACAGATAATCATATAAATAACTCCTTAATAATATTTTTTATTTATGACCTTGTTTTCCTTTATACTTCTAAGGGGGAAAATATCAATTTGTTTGAGCTCAAATTCATTATAATTTCAGATCTCATTAACTGCCAAAACAATATCAGAGCGAATGTTTTAAATCTCTTGGTTTTGGAAAGATGTTTCTGCTGAGGGGCATTTATGCAAAATTTTGCACAGAAAAACCTCATTCATTTTTCAAGATAACTTTTTTCTGCCTCTGGATGGTGCTGGCAGAGGGAATGAGAAGCTTCTCTCTATGGAATTTCAGTGCTGTGTCTTGGTGAGGCACATGAGCAGCCTGATGCACAGCCAGGGGATGCCAGGGCTGTTCACAGAACAACACTACAGTGGAGAGCAGATAATGTTCCAGTGCAGAGCAGCAATCCCAGCCACAGCAGCAGCCAGGGCTGTGCAGGGGTGGGCACCCAGAGCACCCTCAGTGTCATCCTGCTCAGCCTTTCACAGCATGGGCTGCCGCCTGGGAGCATTATTGCCACTCTGCAAACAGAGCCAAGCCACAGAACCCAGGTAATCTGGCAGAGGTACCAAACATTTGATAAGGCTGACCTTACTCAATTAGATTCCAGGCAGATTTCATCACCTCAGTTCTCACACAATGCCTGTGCAAAAAAAAGCAAACAGACCTGTAATATATGACTAGTTAGTAAGAATACCCATTTTCCTTGGTAACAAGAGCTTTCAAATGTGAGCTTTCCCTGTAGAACTTTAATAGAAACCTGATTTTCTATTAAAATGCTGTTTGCCTTGTCCTTGGGATTTTATCTGAAACATTTATTCTTGTAAAATTCTATATGAACCTTAATAAATTTTCTCTAAGACCTCAGGCACTAAACTTACTGATGTTTGTTACATCACAATCAATGTTGTAAGACTGTCACAGGAAAATTTCCTAAATAACATTAGAATAGAAAATAACTTTTAAAACCATGTTGGATAAGTGAAATTAATACTTGATTGGAAAAAGGCAGAATGCTGTCAGAAGAGCACATTAAGGATGGGAGCCTACACACTACGTGTAGGAAATTGGCATGAATAGTAGTAAAGATGTGGAGAATGAATGAGTCAAGATAAGAGCACCATGATCTGCAGCCAAGATGACTCAGTGAGTTTATTTATGCTTTACACCAACAGGAGGAACAGTAATAAAGTTCTTGTCTTTTTAAATCAAGATCTTCAAAGCTACCTGCAAGCTACTAGTGAGTCTGCATTTGGGATTTCTCCTTTTTTCTTTTTTTTTCTAGTTTTCCCATACTCCGTCTCATCAATGACCATCAGTCTGCCAAACACCTTTGGAAAGATTTTTTTCTAAATTTGGAATCAAACTATCATGAAGGTTTAGCCTTTTCCCCCATCTATGGGTAATTGGTGTATTTTAATTTTCTGCCATATCTTTTTTAAAGATTGCCATTTTGTTCTTGTTGAAGTGCTAAAATAAACAGCATTGTCTTAGTGCTCTTCAGACTGGATTTTTCTGTGTCCCTACTTCTACTGAAGTACAACACTGATTACCTAAAATGCACCAAAATTTACCTGATTTGCTTTCGGTTCTCCTGACCTCATTTTGCGAGGTGCCAACAGAAATTCTTGATGGTGATACAAGTAGGCAAGAGATTGCAAGAATTCTCTGTGGAAGGGCTCAGGGCAATGTGAAATCAGAAACACAGGACTCCCAGAGAGTTGATTAAGGGTCCTGACCCTTAACTGTGGGGTGTCAGAGCCAGATGAAACAGCAAAACCAGCTTTATTACTCCACTCAAGCTCCAGTCACAGCAGAAGCAGCATGAAGCTCGCTCTCTACATGGCAACTCTGACACTGTGCTGTGAACTTCGGAATAGTTACTGGTAAGCATGTGCTCCAAAAGCAGGGGAACATAAATACCCAGGTTCCACTGCCCCTATTTCAGGCATCTGCATGGCACTAGGAGCTTCCTGGGAAGTTACAACTCACAATGACTTTGGTATATAACAAAAAAAAAGGTGATTCTTTAAGGTATCTAAGTCATGTGCAGGTTCATTCCAGGTTTTAACGTCAACTGAGCCGGCATGATTTATTTCTTTTCAGTAGTTTCATGGTACATCTCTACAGCTTCCCAATTTGTCAACCAAAAAATTAACCAAAGAGTTCTTGAATGTTATTAATCTATAGATATCATTCTGAATGATTATTTGTTCGGGTCATTCTGAATAAGTGTTTAGCAAGGGATAAGGAAATTATCTAGTCATGTTGGATTAATTTAAAGCAGGGAACTTCTATTTTATTACTATGGGGACTGTTGCACATACACCATTTCCTTTCTGCATCAGCTACTAACACCTTTTTTGGACATTCTTCCCTGTTTGATTTTGTGATTAAGAGACACCAGTTTCACTTTGAGGCATACACAATGTACCTTGCTCTTTTTGAATATTAGAGACCTCAGATTGAGAACAAGATTAATTATTAGAGACCTCTGATTGAGAACAAGATTAATAATTCCACCTGTGTGCCTCAAACACATGCCATGGTTATCACTGGTGATTTAATATATACATTGAAAAACATTGTGCAAGTTGTGCAAACACACTTGAGCACAAACAATTGTGTGCATAAGTCTAGAAATAAAAAAAAATAAAAGGTGGTAACAGAAAATCTTGGTGCTACATTAAATCACTAGGGACACAGTTTATTCATTTAGCTAAATGTACTCAATATTGTCTTCTCTGCCCTAATGTTATTCCTTTTTGAGCTACTACTTCTGGTTTAAAGCAATTCAAAACTACAGCAAGAGGAAAAAATTACTTTGCTTTAATGGAAAATTTGCAGGTAATTTGCTACAAAATGGAAAATTATATATCACTCTTTTTTTTTTTTTAATTTCTCCTTTCCTTTTTACCTTCTTCATCTCAGCTGCTTAAAAAAATCAAAAGCAATTTTTAATTCAAAAACCATCACCCTACAAGGCTTTTGTTGAACGTATCAAATACTTTTGAGGACACATGGCACCGATATTCATTTAGGGATAGATAGATTCATAATCATGAAAAACGAATGAATACCTCAAATGTTCATAAAGGTAACACCACTTAGAATGATATCATTAAGAATTTTTGAAGTCCTTTTATAGTCCCAGGTCACCAAATCAGTCCTTAAAACCCTCTGACAGTGTATCACTGAAATTAATGAAAGGACTCCTGAGAATTTGGCTGATTCAGACATAGATGTTGTAAAAATTCAGCACCAGAATTTTTCAGCTCTCACTCTCCATATTCTTATGAGGAAGAAACAAGTCATGCTGTAAAGTTGAAGTCACAAAGTTGCAGTAGGAACTTAGAAGCCACAAAGGATGCATATACAAGGCTTTCTGTCCCACAGCTCCAACATGAAGGAGGTCCTTTAGAGAACAGGGGGAAATTAATTATCATGTTGATCTACTATCACTAAAGCTGTGTCAATGTTTTATTAAACAGCAGCTTTTGACTTAGCTGAAAAAATGAACATATGTGACTTGTAACTCTCAATGTTACTAAAACAATGCAAACAAACAAAGTCATTTCGTCTTCACTGCAACTCCTGCTTTTATCAAGGCAAATCTTAGCAGAAGCACATTTGGTTAACAAGAAGCTTTAATTTCAAGGCCTAATGCACATGATGAAGTCTCAGGAAATAAAATGTATTGCAGCTTGAATGTGTCATTCTTCCCTTTCAACACTTAAAAAGATGTTTGCTTCTCAGCCATCAGACACACAAACCCCCATGGGTCAGAAGAAACAGTTATTGCAACTGTAGGCATTTATTCTATTAAAGAATTTCTGAAATGTTGGAAAGACTTTTCTCAGAGTTAACAGTGTGATGAAAGACCACATATCGTGCGAGTGGAATCAGTTTTTCTGCTGGAGTTGAACAAAACACAGGCTTAGGAAAAAGATGTTAAATCCTCAAAACATTCTCTACTCGCTACTAAAAGCGGAAATTGAGTCTTTGATGTAGAAGTCTGTATTAACAATTAAAATAATTATCTTACTTTCCCTAATTCAATCCTTTTGACTTTTTTCTGAAAGAAAAATAAAAACTACTGAACTACCACTGAAAGGCATGATTATCCACTTCCAAGTTTGCTTTAGTTGCTGCTTAATGTTCATTAATTATTTTCATTTTTAAAAGAGTTTTTCTCCCCTGTAATGCTCGAATTTAGTTCCCAGATAAACTGTAGCTCCCAAAAAGGAAACCTGACATGCCAATTTTATCTCAGTGTTGATGCTTCTGTTGCTACAGCTCCATGGGAGAGAATCTCAGCTGGTGAACACAGCTACAGTTTAACTGATCCTATGGAAGCTGGGCAACCTGTACTGAAGGTTTATATTTGATTATGAGAATTTGCAAAACTCTGTTCTGCTGTGAGATACAGAATCCAGTTCAGAAGAGAGTATTGACTACTCCTAGCTGTCTTCCTTTAACTGTTAATCAATGACTAATTAGTCATTTAGGTTTACCTCAAAATAATTCCTTCTTGAAGAGTGTTTTCCCTAACCCTGCAGCAGTCTCAGGCTCCAACAAAGATTCTCACTGAAAGTGAGGCAGTTCCCAGGAATACCTCAGAAAAAAACCCCACATGGAGTGCTCCATCCTCTTATAAACCAACACGCTTCACCTGCAAAATTCGAGCCACAGGTTTATCACCAGAGCTCATCAAGGGCACACATTATCACCATTCCAACATAATAATGCTCTTTGTAATCTGAGCACATTAAACATAAAGCTCCTACATTCAACTGGTTACTAAGCTGAGCTGCATCAGCACACAGAAAAACCTCAGGAACAGCACCTTGGCACCATCCAGCAGGGCTGCCATCTCCACCCAGCATAGTGCTTCCCCGAGCTCCCATGCAGGACCTCTGTTTTGAAGTGTCCTTGCATGGAATTCAGAGATGTGCTTTATGTACACCTAACAGCTTAGCCCTGACAAACCCTGTGCCATACACCTAACAGCTTAGCCCTGACAAACCCTGAGGATTTTCATATGCTCTAATCAACTTCTCCAAACAATTGCAGCAGGCTAAAATATACTGAATTGGTTTTTTATACCTTTGCTCTGACTTTATTTGCTTGCACATTCCAGTGACAATATGCAGGCTCTAACAGTGCAGGCACTATTGTTTCAATTCATAATTAAATACTAGAAAATAACTACCCATGCAACAGTGTTGGTCTGTTGTTAAACTGAAAATTATGGAGCAAAGACAGCTTTTGCAACGTACATAATTCATACTTTATTATTTTGCTACCATTTTCCACCATCTCATTCAATTGGAGACTTCCTACAACATGTATTTCACTAAAAACATCATCATTTACCCACTGCCTTGTAACTTACAATCCAAGTACATTTACAATGTGTGATAACTACTAAAAATACAGGCACACCTGTGCCCCTGCCCTCTCCCTGCCCCTCCATTATGGAACAGGCGAATATTTTTGATTCTGTGGGGATTGTAGGGTATGTTTGGCATCACAAATTCATTTATACATACTGGCTTAGTTTTGCTTAGTAATAAACAAAATCTTCTAGAATTCATGCTGGGACTATGGTTTTCCTGTACTAACACCTTTCAATATTGTCTCCATGCCCTAATTCAGAGAAGGAGCGCTGCCAATCTGGTAGTAAGGGCCATAACTCACAATTTTCTGAGACACTTCTGTTAATTTCCTTCATAAGTTTAGGATGTGGAAATAAATAATTATCCAATGTTCAATACTTTTCACGTACATTTATGTATAATGTGGAATCTTGGCAAGCACCACACCCTTTTTATAGCATACAAGTTAATTTCCATCTTTGAAAACATTCCTTTATGTATATTTTTATTCTAATAGTGTTAGATTAGATTAGATTTTATTCTAATAGTGTTAGATTAGATTAGATTTTATTCTAATAGTGTTAGTTAGTGATACTGTGAGATAGGTTTTGAAAAAACTCTATTTCTCTGTGGGCTCTAGCCTACTTTTTCTGAACTCATTTCTTTCACACAAAGACTTCTGGGAGTGCCTGAATACATGCATGCAGGCACAGAGTGACAGCAATGAAATGCAGTGAGCCTGCAAGATGAATAAAATCACAGCTGGTAGGAGCTCCCCCAGAAACACAGTACCTATACTTGTGTTTTGAGATCAGAAACTGGTCCTGATGTGGAGGGTAAAGTATGACTGAGATGGCAAAAGCAGAGGGAGGAAAGCAAACCTATTTTTAAAAGTGTAAGAAATACCTGAGAATTACACCTCACCCAGCTGAATGAGAGATTTGGGAAGATCCTGGAAGACTTGCAGCATTATTGCAGCAATAAGTAAATAAAATAATCTCCTCCATGATGTAAACAAAACATCTCACTAGAGCAAGTGAATTTCCCCCCAGCTGGCTTAATGAACAAGGTTAAGCAATAGTTGGAGATGGCCAGTGAAACAATCTCAAAAATTAGCAGTTTATGACTTATCAGACTAGGAGATTTTGAGATCTTTAAGAAGTCTGCCCTGTGATTACTTTTTTTTACTATTCAAGCCATAATACCTGTAAATTATTTGAGTAATTAAATAATGCAGAAAATTAACACATCACCATGTACTGGGATAATTTAAAAGCATATTGAAGGAAAATACTAAGATGTAGAATAATCTTGGTAAGCCAGAAAAAATGGTTTAGAGACAGTAAGAGGAATTAAATTAGGACCAGAGCAAAGCACTGCCCATAGTAAAGAGAAATAAAGAGTGTAACTACAAAGAAGGGAAACAAACCATCAGAATTTACCAGGGAAAATTCTGGTTGTTAAGATTAAACCTGAATAAGAGTTAACTTATTCTGAACTGTATTAACAGAAATATTTAAATCCGAAATTGAGGAATTCTCTGCTTTTCAGCATCCTGGTGAGAGCCTGGCTAGAACACTGACTGTAGCTTGGCCTGTCTGCTTAAGGCAGACAAAAGCAAATTACCAAATCCTGAAGAGAACATTAAGAGTCAAAGGTTTAACAATGTGAACTAAAAGGAAAGGCTGCCATGAATTCAGCAGGGTTAGTCTAGAGAAGAGGGATTTCACAGGTAACATGACAATAGTTCTATGATGTGAAAGCTGGTAAAAGTGCTATAGCAATAAATTGCTCCCCAGTCTCACAGGGAGGAGGAAAAACAAAAAAAACTTTGCCTGCTGAAGAGATTTCATATGGAGTCTGGAAAAGATTTCTAATTCACAATGTTTCTATGTCTATCATTAGTGTCCAGGGAAGTTGTGTCACTGCTTAGACAGTAAGGGACAAAACATCTCTCATTAATGCTGTCTCACTGAAAGGAGCCATGCTGGATAAAAAGGTCCCTCTCTAGTGCTACACTTCCAAGATTTGTAAGCATTCTTCTGCTAAAAAGCACAAAACAAAATACTGAAAAATATTGTACAGTGCTGGTATTTGCAGTTTCACAGTAAACATGTCAAGCTGTTTTTTCTCCATCTTAAAATAACTGAAGGCCCAGATGGTCCCTGAAGTGCTTGAATTGCATTGATCATCACCTGTTCTGCATAGTACATTCTTTTGCACATTCAAGCTGTGAGCACAGTACGCATTCATGCAGCTTTACAGAAGAATGATAGGTAACAGTAACTTTTCCCAGGCTTATGTGTATGCCACCCCTGAATAGAAAATTTTACCATTAGTAGCTTGTTCATTTTTTAAGCTTCTTTTTAAGCCATTGAAAGAGTTCAAGTAACAGCTAAGTTATTTTCTGCTATTCAAAACAAATATTTTAAATCTGCCTAGTGTATTGTAGAAAAATTGGGTAAAAGAGAGATGAAGTATTCACAGTAGACATGTTCTCTTTTAAATCCCAGTTCACAACATCCCTTGTTATCATGTGTGAAGCCCATGGAATGTGTGCTGGTGCTGTTTTATCCCTCATTTAATGACTTGCTTAATGAGGACAACAACGCTGGTTTTAATGCTGATTTCTCATGGAAATGTCCATACTGTATAATTTCTCTCTAATGATATTTTGTGGGAATAGTGCAATTTTTTTAATTAGTAAATGTGACTAATAGTGCTGTGTTCTTGAAGCCATTATGTCTGTAATTTAGCCTTGGCAGTGCTGTGGTGTATTACAACCACATCCCCAAAAAATAGGACTCCTTAACAATCTTAACAATCTACTTACTACCATGACCAACTTCATGACCTAAGTTTTTCTCAGTTAGGAACCTCTTGCTCAAGTTGTGGGGGAAAAAACCTCAGGAGAATACACCAAAACCTGAGAACCTCCCCATAGACACACTCCTCCCCCTCAAACAACAAATCTATTCCTGGTGTGTCCATCCAGTGCTGGTGGCACAGCCAGAAGGCTGCAAGGTACAGTAAGAAGATAGGTTGATTACACAAATGCAGTTCCTCTGAATACTGAAGTAAAGAAAAGGAAGGGACAAACAGAGACAAGACAGTCAAAAGCCTGCAAATTATTTAGGCAGCAACCTGATGTAAGAGACTGGTATTCAAGTTCTTGTTTTAAGTTGGCTCTCAGTGGTATCCATTAATGCAAATAATTTTTATAGTCATCACAGCTGTGAAACTCTGGGTAAACTTCTTTCAACATTTTCAGGAAAATTTTAAAATACCAAATTTAATTTGAGATATCAAAATAAAAATCATAGTTTTAGTCCATCCTTGTAATTAATGAAAAAAAAAAGCCAACATAAGTTTCCTAATAGCACTTACCTGGAGACCTTGAGAGCTCCCACAGTCAGAAGGACAACTCTGTGCAGTGATAATGTAGAAGAGAAGAAGCACCAGCAACAAATCATGAGGGAAGGACAGCCTGCCTCCTAGATTAACTACTGCCTAGGCACTTTCTAGCAGGGATTGATTTTCTTTTCACTTCATTTCAGTCTGTGAGGTTTTTTACCTTGCACTGAAATTTCCCATGCATTCCCATCAAAGTGAAAAGGGAATGAGGGGATGTCCCGAGTTTATATGAACCCACAGAGATCCCAATGGCCTGGTGGGGCAAGAGAGCTCTCATCACTTCCCACCACTCTCACCTGAGGACCAGGGGCAGCTGCTGTCCTCCAGCTGCTCCACATCCCCCTGAGGCTGAGTGAGCCCAAAGGGCTGAAGTATTTCTTAGCATGCCCCTCCTTTGAGGGCAAACACATTTCTGTTCCTGCAGAAACAAACTCCTCTACACCTCACCACATCAGGAGCAGCATTTTGTGTTTTGGCCACACATCCCCACATCCTCTCAAGGAGATAGTGGTGGGACAGATAGGACCTAAACACTCTCTTAATTAGGCTGGGCTGCAGCATTGCATTTGTGTACTATATTTAACACACATAAAAAGTATTCAGCAATTGATCATTCTTGTTGATAACCATATTCAGAGGCTTATTTTTCTTAGAAGTTCTAATCAAGAACTGTTAAGAAGGATTTTATCAAATAATATTGAAAGAAAGATTGTTCAAAAAATGACTGATTTTGGATGCCTCAATTTTTTGCCCAAGTTCATTTGAAAGAATTGTTCTGTAGAGCACTAGCAAATTTAAAACCTTATAAAATATCTCTAGCACAACAAGGCAATACAAAATTATTCATCATGTTTGAAAAATTGGGCTGTGATATGTTACAAATCTACTTACTACCATGACCAACTTCATGACCTAAGTTTTTCTCAGTTAGGAACCTCTTGCTCAAGTTGTGGGGGAAAAAACCTCAGGAGAACACACCAAAACCTGAGAACCTCCCCATAGACATAGACTTGTGCTTGAAATTGAGATACAAATATATGAACTGCAGAGTGCTGCCAAAATGATCAACCCTGTCTGCTGTATTTCTTGGAAGGGCATACAATCACCCTGGTCCATAAATGGCTACTGTTTCTATAAAACAATTCCATTCTGTCTTGCTCTCTGTCTTTAATTTTAAAGGCATAACTCCACATGCAAGCCAAATAACCAAATGCTATTAAAATATTTGTTTTTACAGAAGTTGCTGTCTGCTTGTCTTCTAAGTAGAAGGGTGATGAGAAAGTGAATTCACTGACATTTCAGAACTCAGGCCTTTTGCAGTGACAGGGACACACTAGTTAAGGAGGATTTTATGCCTGTTCCAATTTTACTGTGATCTGAAACATTGGCTGTGTCTGCCAAATCCTGAGAAAGGTTTAATTGTGAATGTCCAGAAGAAAACTGAATGCAACCTACTTGACTCCATGCCTGTGAAAACTACCCTCATCACAGATATATATGATGAGTTACAAACCCTTGTCAAATCCTGGCATATTGCAGCAGGAGGTTCCTTATCTTATATGAAGAAAGATTTTATTCTAGTATAAATATATATATACATATATTTTTAAAGCCAATAGAAGGGGATGATATCAGTTACTTAAAGATCTCCTATTATACCTAGAACAAATGGGAAAGAAATTGATCTGGCTTTCCTCCTTCAGCTTTGGCCCATCAGAAGTTTCCTGACTCCAGCACTATGAGTTATAGATGATCATCTAGTGAGCCCCCAAATTTATGAGCTAGGCTTAACAAATATCAGAGTTAATATGCACTCATTTGCCTCAGGGTTTTCAGCTTGCCTCAACACTGTGCTCACTGACTTCAGATCTCTGAGCACAACAAGAACACTTCCATGTCTGCTTGCAGCAGGAATATGCAAAGTGAAAGATTTCACTCACATCTGTGTGAATAACAGTATTTAGACTATAGTCTCATTCTCAGATCCTGTACTCTAGGTTCAAAAGGAAAGAAATTAGTAATTCTGAACCTCTGAGAGAGTCAGTTTTTCAAAGCACTTCCCTTTAGAACAGTTTTAATGAGGTTTTAATTGCACTTTTCCTCCTTAGGCAGCACATACCTTTTCACAAACTGTTTGTGTAGCATTAAATATATCCTCCCAGTTAGCAATTATTTGGTACCTAACATTTTGCATGAAAGTATTTAGTGTTTGACTTGAAATTCTTCCATCATTACCTTATTGCTGTGGTGGTCTTCCACTGGAATTCAGCCCATCATGTAGCCCATAATCTTTCCAATTATGTCTCCAGCCCACATCCAGCTGCCTTGTCCTACAGGCTGTGGAAACACTGCCTTCATGGCAAGGCAACATTACAGTTTTCCCAGGATACCAAGTCACCCTACACAGCTGATTGGAAGCTTCAGAACAGTACTTGAGATGTGCATTGGCTGTGTGCTGCTGTTCTGAGTGGGGCTGAATTTTTCTCTGATAGGACAAGAGGACTGGGCAATGTGAAGGGGAGAAAATCATCTAAAACATCATTCCCATGTGGGGAATGAATTGAAGCTGGGGGTTATATTCTCTAAAATCAAAACACCCAAGGTATTGACTGTGGAAAAGGCTTGCATTTACTTTTACCTCAGAGGACCTGTCGTGATGATCCCCAAACCTTAGACTACATTTTTACCTCTAAAAGCTCTACTTTCTACACTTTGAAGAGTGCCCAGATTATACTCTGGAGCTTACATGTTCCATCCTTTTGGATGGAGATAATCAAGCAAGTTGAGCCTTAGTTGTTTCCAGCTCATGTTAGATGAGGGAATACACTGCAATAATCTAGTCTGGACTCCTGCAGAAAGCATTTTTGAGATTCAGGTACACAGCCCACTGTCAGCATTGCTGGCTGCTCAGTTATGAACTAACATTGAGAGATGAGAAGAAAAAAGAAGGTGGATAAAGACTCATAAAATACTTTCAGGAACCACAAGAAAAGCTGTGCAGGTATTTCAGGCTTTAGTGAAGTCAACTAGAGGTCTACAAAACTTTTCTAATGAGCATGTGAGTATCATGTTTTAAAAACAAATGCATATGTTTGAAACTTAGCTACCAATCATGAATTTGATTCTAAATTGGTTTGGTATTTAGAGAAAAACTTATTCTCACACACATTTGTGGCACTATTTTACTCAGACTGGATTATTTCTGGAAGTCAAATCTAGCCAGTTTTTATTCAAAGACTTCAGAATTTTTCCTTTGAAAAATATCTATATTTGGAGACCTTATACTGCATGTCACTGAAAGCATATTTGCTGGTAAGCAACCATATGTAACAGATGCATTTTACAAGATTATTTTCCTTGTATTTCTCTTAGCAAAATTTTTAGAGATCCATCTATCTCCTGAAAAACTTTTTTTTCTTAATGAGTTCTATTTTACAAGTTTCCTAATACTTCACACATGATTGACTGTCCAGCAGCTTGGAACCAGACACCTGGACTTGCCCTTGGGAGTCATTTATTCAAGGAGAGCTCAGTTCAGGCTGCTCACTTACAGATGTTAATGTAAGATGAGCTGTGTTACATTAATGGGTAAACAGCCACCTAAATAGCAGTCAGAAAACCTCAGCAGGTAACTCAAAAGTCCAGAGTAAAATTCCAGCCATAAAATCTACAGAAACAAGGTGAATTTGCAGTAACATGGTGCTGAATGACCAGCACTGTGGTTAAATGAGCTTGCACTCTGCAATCCAACACCAATGCCTAGCACTGTGCTCACACTTTCTGCCTTCAACATCACCACAGTTTCTCTGACAGTATAAAATTTTCATACTATTTTTCCACTGACTTGTTTTTTTTCTCTGCATCTTATACAGGTCTAACTCTTCTGCCAATTAAGTTAATGGGATTTTTACAGTTGACCTACATTGAAGAAAAACTGGCTTTAGGCCTATTGAGTTACAATTTCCACACAAGTAACGCTAGAGAGGTGGTTTTTTCTCTTCACACATGATAAAGACCTTTTAAGGAATATGAGTGAATGGATAAAGTAACTAAACACGAGTCAGAAATCAAAAACCTCAAAAATATTAATTAAGTAACATCCAAGCTTGTATTGTGAGCAGTGCAGTTTCATAAACAATAATGACTCTTATCCAGGAAATGAATGGTATCTGAACACATACTGAAGGACTTTATATCCATTACAGTGATGAAAGATGATGACTTAAAACCAACTTTGAGTGGTTTCGTTTAAAACACTATTAAAATCACTATTGAAATCACTATTAAAATCACTTTGTCCAGCAGGTGTTTCTAAAACCTTTAGTTCATTAGGCATGCAAAACCCCCAAGATCCCTCATGCATTAAACTGTATTTTGCTTGGTGCTGCAAGGACTGCTACAAGATAAATGGCTTGTGAGAATATGGATTTGAAGTATTACAAATTACTTTTCAACTGCATATCAGTGCCATTTTATTGATAATGAGGGATTTGCTGACTATTTACAACTGACATTTTGAGAAGTTGTTCTGTAATCCAAAATGATCTCCTATTCTACAGCATTCATTTTTAAGCTAGGATCCAGAGGGAAAAGAGTGGGTGTTCAGCACAATATGACATTTTGATGTATTCTGAAGAGTTTTTAAAGGACTTAGCATCCAAAATAGCAGAACAGATTAAAAAATACATAAGGACATTTTCATTAGAGATTATCTCTTCTCAAAAATTCAGATGCTTTAATATGAAGAACAGGAGTTCAGAGCTTCATCTGAAAGTGTTTCATGGAATTGAGGTCTCTGGGATGCATCAAGGTGGTCTTTTGAGACTTCCCATTCTTTATATAGCTTCTTGTAACAGGTTGTAAAAGGAAGATAAAGGCAAGCCTGCATGGAGTTTCAGGACTTTGGGATCAGGCAGGCACTCACAGAGCATCCTTTTAGCACTCAGATCAAAACTAGTAAGAACCAGGAACTTTATGAGGCCCTAAAGGGAGACTGGAAGTAGAAGCACTGAACTATTCTTAAACTTCAAGAGAGTTCTGTTATGGTTACCTATAAAACCAGAATGAATTCAGTTTGCCTGAAATAGTTCTGATTTCTTTAACTAAATGGTTTATCCAAGGTTTTCTTCTCTTCTACTTCTACAATAACTTTTCTATACTAACTGTTCTGGCACCTTTGCCAAAGGAATATGATATGCAGTTTAATGGTGCACTGAAGTGACAACTCACTGACAAACACTAGATTGTAACAAACAAAAAAAAGGAGAAAAGAAAAGGCAGGAGGTGGGAATCAAGAAGGGGAGATGCCTATGTCTGTGAAAGAAGCAAAGTGGCAGAAGATCCTGGACCTCTAAAACTGAGCAACAAGAAAAATGAAGTAAAAATAATGAAGAAATAGTGAGGCAGTTCACAGGTTTTGTGCTACAATTATTAGCTGTTTATTGTCCTAGAAGACATGATCCATTCCTTATAGTCTTATGATTAATACTGATAAGGAACTCCTAATCTGTGCCTAAATATATTGACAGGAGCTGCCAGAAATTTCTGTGCCTCAACCTAGCTCAAAATTTATTTATGACTATATTGAATCACAATTTTTCCAGTATGTTAAACATTCATTGTACATGCACAGCTACATAGAATATTTGAGAGTTCTTAGTTTGTCCATTTCTATTGTGATGCCAAAATGTGAATTTTGGAGCCTAGCTCTGAACAGGTTTTTTTGGGGTTTTTTAACATAGTGTAGTGTAATAACGTGCATAGTACTTTAGAAAGAGAAAGAATGCAGGAAAACCAAGCTGTTGATTTCCACCACAGACTCCCTGCCTGAAAGGAAATCTCTCCATAAAGGAAGTTAATAACCCTGGTCTGCCTACCTTCCTGAGAGAGGACATCACTCGGATGCTGTACAAATTCATTGTCTATACATGTATCTATTGCAATATTTATTCATTTTCCTGCTGTCAGCAGTGACAAATTGTTTCCTCGCATTCTTTAGTTAGAAATGGGCTGCTTTTTTTTTTCCCATATACCTCCCAACATCTCAGTCATGTCCATAGCTGTTACAGAACTCAAAGCAAAGGCATTTTATGAGACATGCAGCAACAACAATCACTGTAAAATATCAAACTTTAAGAAGAAATTTCATGAAGCCTTCAACAAATCCTCTCATATCCCATCACAGGTTGTTTTCTTTTTTTAAATAAAACAAATACAAAACCAATGGTAAAAACCTCAACAAAACAACAAAATCAACAACTCTCCTCTTGCTCTATGACTATACATAAAGAAGTTTCATAGTGCAAAAATAATAGATGGGCAAGAATTTCAAGTTAGGGTATGTAAAATATTTTTCACCCTTTTCAATGGAACTTTTTGCCCATATTCACACATAACAAAGTCCAGCATCTAAACTGTAGTTTAAAACCAAAAGTTAAAAAAAAATGGGTGTGCAGCAAAAGCTCCACTGATCAATGAGCTCCAGGAATGACAGCCTGAAAGACATTCATAAAAATATAAGGGCAGATCTGTTAGTTGGACTAATAAATTAGACAGCTGTGGTCCTCCAGAGGGTGCAATGACAAGGAAAAAAAAATGAAAGTCCAGATGCTGAAAGATTAAAGAAAATTAAGTGAATTCCTTTAAAATCCAGGAGACACAATCCTAAAATTTTAGTACAAACATGACTTCCAAAGACACCTAAAATCCCAAATTATTCTAAAATGCCACAATTCATCCATGCTGAGTCAAAAGCATCTTCCTTTCCTTCATATCACAAAAGTTCTTTACCTGAGTTTTGTGCTGTGTAGAATGAGGCCAGGAGAGTCTTCACCTTTTATTTGCTCTTCTCATCAAATACAATTACAGTGCCATAAGTCTACATTTTATTTTCTCTGTTGGACTCCTTGGTTTGTTAAAAATTAAACTACCGTGAAAAATACTCACAAAATATTAAATAAGCATAAACATATCAGTTGAACTACTTAAGAAAGCATTAAATTTGTTTAGATGTTCTCCAGCTTGTTCTGTGGTAAAAGGATGCACAGAGATTACTTCAGACAGAGAAATCAAAACAGAATAATTTCATTGTCAAAACCAGGCAACATTGCATTCTTGATGGCCATTTACACTCCTTTTTATACAAAAGCTTTATTGCATTACATCTCTGAGCATTACATCAAATCAACCAGAACACAGTTGTTTGCCACTCCACTCTCTAGCACAATCCTATTTTGGACATTTCTTATTTTGGACATTTCTAAGTCTTCAGACAGTTTTCCCTCTCCTGTATCTGAAATTGTGTTTAGTGCTGTCCGGAGCAAGGTGGTAGTAATAATATTTAAATTTACAGTTTCAGAGAATGATACAGGTTACTTCATCAAATAGAAACAGTTCCATTAAGGGAAACACAAATTGCCCTGATAGTGTGTGCCCCAGCTGTGACTGTGAAGATGAAAAGGTTTATTTTCTTTTGCATTCAAGGCTTGACCCAAGACCCATTAGAAAAATTGGAAATCATCACATTTTTGTAAACATCCTTGATACTTAACTGATATGTGATTTGTGTTCAGTGCTTCATGGAGATCCAAACATGTTGGAAAATTTTTCCTTTAGATTTGTTCTACATCAGACTCAAACTTTGGACTTGGTTAACAAATTGGGGCAGTGAACACTGACCTCCTCAGCAGTCCCTGTGGGTGATTTTCCTGTTTCAGCAATCAGCTGGTACCTTTCCTGCATTCCACCACTGTTACACTGGCAATTCAGGGAAGCTAAGCCAAACTAGAGCAAAAAAAAAGCATCTTACCTATCGGTCTGCCTCCATCATGTAAGTATTACTGGAGAAGAGGGTTCCTTCCCTTATCTTGGGGACGAAAGGGCAGCTTCCTTCCCTGGAGCTTCCCAACCTCCAGCAGGTGAAGAGTCCTTAAACCAGGACAAAAGCCAGGAGAGTTTGGCATTTCATGTCAGTTTCATCCTGTCCATCTGTAAATTATCTGCTCTGCTCAACCTGGGAGGAATCAGCCCACGGGGTACGACTTTATCACGCCTTTATTTCGGTAGCTGATTAGGGCTCGGTGAACATGAGGCTTTGGGCTGAGGAAAACTGCTCGGGAAGTTTCCTGGAGCAAAGCTGCGAGACCGGGCCCTCAGCCCCGAGCCCTCGCTGCGGAGCGGAGCCGTGTGGGGCCGCTCCATCCCACACGCTCCTTCTCCACGGCTGCGGCCGCCGCTCCTCCGCCATCTGCGGCAGAGCCTCAGGGTGCGAGCCGGGCCCTCACAGGCCATGGGCTGGCAGGGCCCGCAGGGTACAGCGGTACCAGAGCCCGGGAGGCTGCAGGCGGTGCCGGCTGAGGGAGCCCCCAAAGCCCCTCACACGCTCCCGGTCGCAGCGGGACACGGGCGGAGCGACACGAACCGGCGACATACAGCAAAGCCAGGCAACAAATCCTGACCGGTTCAAGCGGGCTCAAATCCACCCAGTGAATTTTACCCCAGGAAAAGCGAGATGTGCTGTTTGACTGACACTTGTCTCGAATGTTCTCCGCGGGGCCGCCTCAGTGCTGCCCAACCCCGCTCCAGACCCGGCTCCGGGGCAGCTCGCGCTTGGAGCGATGGGTGGGACTGCTCTGAGAGCAATACAGCTCCCACTGCAGTTTTCAAGAAGGGAGCTCAGTTCGTGACCTTGTACTTCCCTGTGCCTGGGTAATTACTGCATTACCCTGGAGATTTTTAAACCATTTCAGATTCTCCCTGAATCACCACATCCAGGAGTTAATGCATTCCCTACTACACTGCTGCAGCATTTATAAGGATCTGCCTGTCAGCTTCAAGCCCCACATTTTCCTATTGTCTCTAACAGTACAGTTCATTAATGCCTTCAATCTTGATTACAGCGGATTACAAAGATGCCACCATTCTGCAGAAACAAAGTTATCAAAGAAAAAATCTGAAAAACTATTATCTGCTGAGCCTTTGAGAACTTCACTTGATATTAAAACAGGTAAAGCAACATAATTCAATCTCAAGAAGGCTCTCTATTCCATTAAAATTTCATTGATTTGCTGCTGATAGAAAATGAACCACAAGAGACATTGATGAAAAAGCTTTATAAAGGGATATGACAAGTGATCATCAATTACTGCAGTGTAACTTGAATTGAACTTTAGCACGGCAGGCAGGTGCAGACCCAGGATTACGAACAGAGTCTTAGCCAGCAGCCAGTTTTCTCCTTCATTGTTTTGAATTTGCTTCATTATTAATAGGTCTGGGGGAAGAAAAGAGATTTTAACAAAAGAACCCCAGTGCCTTTTAATTTATCACCTTTATCTGTGGCCCAAAGTAAAAGCATCCAAGACTTCTCAAAGTACCTCGACTGTCTCCTTGGCAGACCGAGTATTTTTAGCCCACTGGATGTGAGCTGCTACTGAACAGATGGGTTAGCGCTCCAAGCACTTCATGGCTGTATGTGCACTGCTGTAGAACAGAATGAATAAAAAATGACCTGGCTGTGAAATCCTTATTCCCCACTTCCATCTCATTGACTTCAACAAATTGTGTACGTCTCCTCCCCAACAGGAAACAAAGTCTGCCAGTTTCACAATGCCTCCTTGTTTCCCCATTACAAACTGATTCTTATCTAGGGTGGGGAAGGGGAACTTTTTGGGATTTTTTTCCTTTCATAGTAGTATTTCAAGGTTTCACAAGTTTTCTCACTCTCTCCTGATCCTGCCTTCTCAAATAATCAGTGGTCGTTGGCAGAGGAGCTGATACAACACTGACCTGGAACTCTGAAGCGCCTGTCTCTAGCCCAGCCCGAGGAGAACAACTGGATATCCAAGCTACTCATTTTTGCTACACCAGTACAGCTGTTCTGTGAGATGTTTCACCTTTGCAAGGAGCTGGTACATTGCAAATGTTTCCATTTGGTATTTGAATGTAAAGTCTGAACTTTGTATTTCTTAATCACAAACTTTCATCCAGAAGGAGATTTCTATTGTGATTGATCACAATGACAGTTTGGAAAATTAGATTCTTTTTTCCTACAAATGTTCATGAATAGGCTTGGTCTTTTACATAACCACTGATAGAATTAGCCTTTTTCAGAGAAACTGGAACAGTAGGTCTAATTTCCTTTATGTTATTTATTATTCAATTTAAATTAATTACTTTTTGATGTTCAGACTTTTTAGCAGTGTATAAATGTAAATCACACTCCAAAGATCCAAGCATGTAACACAACATATTCAAAATTATGGACAAGATGCATCCATACTTTTTTTTCTAAACTCACTTTCCTAGTTTCATTTTTTTCTGGAGAAAATTATCTGGGGTCGTATTTAAACCTTCACAAATTTATTTCAGTCATCAGATCAGATATTTAATGGGCTTGACATTTTGAGTAACTGTTCCCTGGGTATTCTAATTCTCCCTTAAAAGGAAACTAGCATTAAGGGAGAGAATGGATACCTAATGAAATGTCAAAAACATTGAATATCTGCATTGAATTTGGAGCATAATGTAGTACATTTTCTTTTAGGGATTACTAAAAATATAAAATTGTTTTGTGCTAAAATTGAGCACATTTTTCATATTTTCTGCAATTAAAAATGCCCTTAGATAATTTTATTCTTTTTTATTTTTTACTCTAAGGAATTGAAACAATTTCCTGAAGCTTGGTATTTTGAAACAGAACATTTCTCCATTAAATAGAAGATTTTTCCAAGTCAATGGAAGATTTTAGAGTAGCTCTGGAGAAAGTGAAAAGGTATTTTAACAGGCAGCCCTGATAAAAAAAATTTCATATTTATCAAATAAAGATTGCCACATGAACTCCAGCAAATGATGTGGGAGCTCAGCACTGGAATTCAGTGAATATTTTTTTGTCCCACAGAATGGTTTGCTTGCCTACATCTGTCTCTACTGCTTTCTTACTTAAAAAATCAGATAGATTCCAATGTACCATATAGACTACTGAAATTCAAAATAAATGAAGCAGCATTATGTGAGTACAGCACATAATAGGTAGCAAAATATTCTCTAGAAGGCAGGCCAGAACTTATGCATTGCTGTTAGAATTTATTTTTTTCTTGGATTCCTTGAGAGAAAATGTCAACAATAAAAATGGTAATGAAAGATATACTTTAACACTTCTTCATTACATTGGATTTTAATGACTTCCTAAAAAACATATTTCACATTTGCATCTGGCTATCATGAGCAAAAAGACTTTGAGAATCAAGAACAGACATAAGTGCAACAGGCTGGCTGTCTTACTAATTGCAGTGCAGTGTTCACTGTACAGCTCTCAGAAATTACTTGCTGTAGTCCATTATTAAGATTAAATTCCTAGATGGGAAGATATTTTCTTGTTTACAATGCTGACATTTCCTACAGGAGGGCAGAATAACCAGGGATACCTTTACTCTTCACTGAGTTTTGAAGTGCTGTGAAAATTACACTGGCAAACTCATCATATTTCATGTGGTAAGCAGTACGTGGTTTCTACATTTGTAAATCCTGATATGCATTATACAATTTACAATTTTCTGCCCCAAATAAACTACAAGAATACTTAGTAACTTTTGTCTAAGACAACTATGTCTGATTTTCCTTTCAGGCAGTCCATGCTCTACCAGCTTGTGGAATAGAAGGTACATTACACTTGCCACACCTTCACATGCATTGACCATTAATGACAACAATCATTAAAAGAATTCACTTCTACCAAACAAGAATTTGCAATCACTCCCCTTCTACACACCCATAAACAAAATATGTCTTCACTGTGTTCTTGATCCACACTCCATCTGTATCACTCCTGGGGCACTGTAATGTTACTGGTAATGCACTTACTGAACAACTTTGGGCTTTTTTCTTACCACTAGGAATTGCTTGCTGTTGCTGTTGTGTGAGGGAAAAGTAGTGACCACACTAGTTTGAATGGTAAGCAAGAAAACCTGTGCATCTCAGGAAGTACTTAATCCAAGCTTTGCCTGCTGTTATATGAAAACCTGTATGGAATAAATCAGTCTTGCCTCCTCTCTTTTCACTCTGTGACTTGTGAGCCTGGGACCTTCTCCCACCCACAGTTCTCATTAAAACTGAGAATGGGGGAGAAATGGCAGCTAAACTTTAAAGGAGACATTAACATGCCAAGTGTTTTCTTTGTACATCCATCACAAGGACACAAATAAGACCAAACTAAATGTCCAGTCTCTTTTGAAGTTATTTCTCTTCCATAAGAAAAGTCACTTTTTGTTGTATAAAGATTCCATAAAATGTTACCTTCATTTAAAACTACTGGAAGAAATTCCAAGAGAGAAGAACCCAAATGCATTGAAGACTCCAGCCTAGTAGAAAATTTGCATTAGCTACGGGCCATCATGTAAATATACAAGCTACAGGATTAATCACTAGCAGTAAACAAATATTTGAAGAGATGCTTTCACACAGCACTTGCATGGCAAGAAATTAGCTATAAAAATCAATTATGCATCATTATCATCTGACAGTATGTATCCAGGAGATTCATCTCAGGAAACACAAAGCAAGCATCTGGTCAAGTGCAAACACCTCATTCTGCAATTGATAGCCTGGCCAGGGAGACATTTCAGAGAGGTCACTTACCCCATCCCCTTGGGAAGGGAAAAATGAATCTTAAAGCAAAGCCACAATAAGATATAAAAGAAAGCCAGTCCTTGAAAATCACTGAAAAATAAGCTCTGACCTGTAAATTATGGAAACAAATTTATTAATAGAAAGAGAAAAGCTTCTCCCACTGTAAACAACCACAGTCTAGCGGGTTTATATTGTGGTAAATGGAAGAATTTAGACTGCAGTGAAATGTGGTATAACTTCATTAATGCTCAATATTCAGGTGTCTGGTGTTTCAAGAGAAGTCTGAGCAGAAGAGGATTCCTAGTTCATACAAAAATGAAGTTTTTTACTGTAGTCAGTGTATTAATACTGCCTCACCTCAGCCAAGAAATAGGTTTAATTTGATTCAAGGTAACTGAATTCTAGTGGAAATTCTCCCTCTGAATCTAGTTTTTTGAAATAGTTGCTACTCAGTCTGAAAATGAATCTCTGTGTTAAAAACAATTTTTAGGTATCTCCTTCTTGAGGGAGGTGTTATTTTATTTATCTTAGGATTTGATCAAAACAATAGGGATTTATTACCTAAAAGAATAATCCAGGATATCTATTATAAAACTAGTATGCAAAACTCATACTACATCATTATTCCATTAATTACAAGAGTTAGACTGGCATCTACTTTCTTTGAGTAGCCTTGGAAATCTCATCCATGATTACTGTCAATTTCTTTACTTGGTTTTTGTTCTTTTTTAGAGAAGAGGGCAATATTAAATTGAAGATATCTGTGTGCAATAACAGATTAAAACAAAATTCAAAAGAACAGATGAATCTGTGGATCTGTGAAGAAGCAAGAATAAATCCTCAAGAGATGCTTTTTACAAAGAAACCTGCAAACAAGCTTTGGACCTTGTGTGCCATATTTTATTGGTGTGCAACAGATACGAGAAAAGTTAATTCATTTTAAAGTTTAAAAGTTTACCTTACTGCTGTGGCGTTTTTCTTAATGAAACACAATTACCATAGCAGACCTCTCAGTGAACTCCTGGTGGCTGCATCAGCAAGAAACAGTGACAGGGAATCTTGTAAGGAAATTCCATAAAATGCCCCTCTTACAACTCACCAATAGTTACCAGTAGGAAAACAAGACTGGAAGGTCCCAAGGGGATGAGCTAAATCTCCCCCTGGCAGCCAAGGAAATGGCAGCACCAGGACACTTTTTCAGCCAGTGAGGAACAGCTGCAGGCAGCACTACATGGAGAGGCAACAGAGGGAAGCATTCAAGGCTGCAGCACAGACCAGCCCCGCTCTCACAGATTCAAGGGTGCCAAATCTACCTCCAAGGTAGATTTAGCTCAAAGATTATATCTTCCACACTTGCAGAGAGAAAAAGAGGTAGCAGCGCCTGGTCTTCCTCCCAGAGCAGCAAAAATCCAAAATGCTTTCTAAAGAACAGCATAAGCACATTTTGCCTTTTCTTATTTTCCTAATTTTCCATATTTACTCCTTCACTGCTTTATCTCCTATTTTTCCTACTAACTGGGCTACATTTTCATAGTCCCCTTATTGTCTTTTGCCCCCTTAGGCAACAAGAAGCACCTGTTAACTTAGAAAACATCTCCACACCTGTACCTCACTCAAGTATATTGGCAACAGCTGCACATCCCTAACAAGGAAAGCTGTTCTTAGTTCCTGCTAGCTATGATCTCCTTTTGTTTCCTTCAAAACTTATCTTCAGCCAAGTGCACAGTATTTCATTGCAGCTGCTTCTGCTTTTATATTGTTTAGATTTCTTTCTTGGTAACTCTATGAATTGGCTGAATACTTTTTATTATTTCTGTGGGGCTTAAGGGAGAAAAAACAAGCAATTCCTTTACTTGTGAATTCTACCATTTATTAGTAGAGTAAAACTCTCAGGAGAAATTGTAGTATTCCAAGTAATACCTTTTGCAAGGGAACTTAGAAGGACCTTATTTTAAAGCTAGGTGAAACAGAGTGAGAAATTGATGACAGACGAAAAATTAGAAAATTAGAATTAGGAAGTGTGCTCTGAAGTGAAAATAATGTTAATTACATGGCAAAAGGCCACATAGGCTAAAGAGCTATTATTTCTAGGCCTTCTTAATGCTAAATAAAACACAAGCAGTTGCTGGGAACTGTGTCACAAGAAATAAATAGCAGTATTATTATCAGCTTCTGAATATGAATTGCAGGTGGAACAAGTTCTTCAGTATTCTTCTATAAACATTCACAGCATTGTGTTGAGTAATCTTCCGAAAACTTTGGAATTTGCATGTCTTCTAGCATACCTAGTGCCTTTTCCAGAGAAAAAGTAGCATTTCCTGGGGTTTTTTTTATTGTTGTTCTTGGTTTATTGGGGGGTTTTCTTCAGTGCATAAAGGCACAAGACTGGTCTGTAATGACCCCTAGGTGTCTAATCCTGTCCAGTCACCTACTGCTTTCTGACCTCAGAGGTTTGTCTATGGATACTTATATTTTTTATAATTTTAAAGGTCCTTTTCCATTGTCCTTTAAATAAAGGTCGAATTGTTCCATGAAAAAATTGTGCAGCTGTGAATAACCTGAGGCTGAGGTGGTTCTTGAGATGCCTCTGAAGGAGGGAGAAAGTGCAGAGCTGTTTTTCTCAGAGAAAGCAGATCTTTTTGCTTATTTGCTGTGTCCTGACTTGCTTTGTTCTGAGGTGCTAACAGTAACTATTTAAAACCTCCTGAGCCAGTGTGCCAAGTGATTAGTACAGAAACTGCCCAGCTGTCTCTGTGGCAAGTTCAATAGAATTTTCTTTTCATGGGCCACAAACATTGATGGATTAAATCACACAAAACCCAATGTCAACAGAAGAAAAGGTTCCTGACCAAGAATGAAGCTTGTGCACAAAAATCTGTACTTTAATATGAGCTAGCCATAAAATTAATTATAAAAAAATACTGTTATTACCACCACAAATATTTACTGTCGTAGCACCTGAAATGTTTAGTGTGCTTTATTGGCTTGGATAAGACAAGTTTCTTCTCCTGGTTGACTTTACCATCTAGATCAGACAGAGTACAGAAGGTAACAGCGAATCAAGAGTCAAATGACTGTTTGAGGAGAAAGGGTTCAGGAGACAGGAGGTTCAGGAGAGGTCACACCTGGATTTTGAATAGAACCCCACAGGGTTCAGAGACTGCCCAAAGCAGTAGCTCATAAAAATATGCTCAGTGTGCCTTTCCTATGTATACTGTGATGAGATTTTTTTATTTTTCTAGTCCAAGCACTAAGCAACTGCCCCACAGATCTAGGCTTCTGTTCAATTTTCATAGGGTTAATATTTATAGTAAATGGATCAGGAACACATTTTGTGCATCTTGGTTTAACACATAACATAGCATGATGATAATGTAACTAGCTGTACCTTTTCTATATATAAATATACCAGCCCCACCTTTTCTCATAACTCAGAAAAGGAAAATACCCAGTCCTATAGCAAAGTAAATCTAGCAATATCCACTGTGTCTCTTGCACATCTAAAAGTGGAAAGCAGGACAAGGCCAGTGAGAGAATTGCAGCAAATCAGTTTCCTTTAGAATAAACTGACCACTTACTGTACAGGAGAAAAGTTCCTTCCAAGGCTGCTGGGCTTCATGAAAGTGTAAATAAAATGTGTTTGACCTTTGTCTCTGCTGTGGGGAACTTTGTAGGCCTGAATTCAAAAGCATAATGGCAATTTTCAAACTACACGTAATTACATACACAATCACAAACTTCACAGGGATGTTTGAAGGCTGCTTGTCTTGTCATCAAAGTGCACCATTGGGTAATGAAATTGTCAACAGAAACTGTCAAACCTTGCTTTGGAACACAGAATCTGTTCACCAACACTGATACCTCATACAGTGCTCTGTGAATGGCTCCTGCCCATGCTTATTGCAGTATAAAACATGAGAAAATTAGGACAGGAGCTTAGCATTCTATGCAATTGGCTACAACCCCTTGAAAACTTTTTGGAAGTAGTCCTCTTTTGCAATTTGCTGGTAAGTTCTCACCTTTCAAGTGCTAGCAGTATGAATAATGATGTTGATAATTCAGATGCAAACCAGAAATATTTTAGGCCTCCTAATGAGGATACTTTTTGGCCACAAGACCAGTGGCTTTGAAAGTGGGTTAACTACTCCCATTGTTTACTTTTGTAGCTATCTATTACTACAGCTATCCAGAATGCATTCCTGTTGGTCCTGGATCAGTTATTCAAATAAAGGGCTGTAGTCTGGTGGATTCTTCTGCTGTCCACATGGCTCCAGGAGTAGCTCCCCACCTGAGGACGTGATGATTTCTTCCTGGAATGATAAAACCAATTAAAATATCAAAGATATAAACTGCATCTACCTTCTAAGTATAGCAATGAAGACCATCATTCCTCTGTAACTAGCTAGCAACTATAGATAAACACTTGATAAAATAATTACAGACCAGCAAAAGGATTTTACAGGTTAATCATTTTCTTCATGCTCTGTTTGTGTTATTTATGCTGGTAGCAACTTGTGCTATTATCAAGCAGTGAAATCAGCACATCCAAGAGACACTGATTTGTACTACTTGTAAGTTGCTGCACTATTTAGGAAGTCACCTACAGATGCTTATAGAGGGTATTCTCATGGGTTAATTGAACCGACAGATTTACCATGCCCAGTCTTCCATGCTGCTACCCCCAGGCAGACTGAGCAGGAGCTCAGTGTTTAGTGAGCTCACACACAACAGTAACAGCTTTCTGACTGATGACAGCAAGGTGAAAGACATCACCCTTGCTACGAAAAGGCAGTCTGTACTCACAGCAACTATGCACAGAAGATGCACATTCACACCACATTCTATAAGGTTTGTTCTTCCAACTAATGGCTACCACTCCCTTGTGTCTGCCAGCTGAGTTGTTTGAGTGACCTCTCAGTTTTTCAATCAAAATGAAACAAAATGAAGTCAATCAGTACAAGCAAGTAGAAAATCAGTTACGCCAGCCCTCCTCAGGCCCTTAAAAAAATTCCATGCAACCTCTGGGGTGGGGAAGTATACTCTTGCTAAAAATAGTCATGAGGAAAGCAGCACCTTTTCCAAAATATATAGCAATAGCTGCAAGGGAAAATGTGCCCACAACACAACCAGTCATATACAGATTGCTTGGGGTTACCAGGAGGCTTTGGAACAATTGACAGTGTACTTCACCAGAGAGGGCAGGCAGAAAAGCCTCTAAGAAAACCAAGTGACAGACAGGATAAAATACCTGCTGAGGTGATTGCCAAAGGTGCCAGTTTTAATACAGCCATAAGCTGGACAGGGAAAATAGAACTGTGTGTTGGCATTAAAGCTGAACTGGTTTCCCTCATAGGCTTACTACTGGGGCAGCTATTAATTCTTATCATGGGACACCTAAGCAAGTTTTTTTTCTTTTATTAAATGGCATGAACTAAAAGCCATTCTGCCTCTGACAAGTGCTCTACTGCTGTCTGTACATAGATGTTTTCCTAATACAGAGATTACCTAACGTGAGCTGTGATGAAAATATAGGAACATGGCTGGAGCACAGATGGCTGGAATTGGCTGTCACCATCACCAGGGACAGAGGGGAAACTACATTAGCCAGGGGTTCCACATCCAACACCTGATAATCTGCATTTGAGGTGTTGCATGTTTGCTTTTCTTTCCCTGCCAAAGCCCTGGTTAGACTCTTTCCAGGTGCACGGGGGCTGGCTGGGATGGAACTTCACAGCTGCCTGTTCTCCATTGTGACATCATGTTTTGAATTTGTGGCTAAAACAGTGTTAATAACACACTGCAGTTTTGGCTATTGCTAATCACTGCTTACACAGCACAAAGGATTTCTCTTTTTCCCACTCAGGCCCTGCTGGTAGAATAGGCTGGGAATAAGGGTGAAGTAGGAGGGGACACAGCCCAGTTGGTTAACCCAAATTGGCCAGAAGGACATTGCGTACAAGAAGGGTGTCAGGGATTGGAGCTTCCAAGGTGGCCACTGAGAAAGGTTTTATTTAAATTAGGGGAGAACATATATTTTAGTCAAATGTGACACCTACCATCTCCCCATGTAGAAATATAATTTGTGGACATTTAATATCATAATGATCTCTGTGGGGACACTAAGGCAACACTAAACAGATACTGCAAAACAAGTGAGATAAAAGCAAGATTTAAAAGACAGGGAATTTAGAAGAAAAGTAACCTGAGACTGAATACTTAAAAAATTAAAAGCTGTGAAGAAAAGGAGGAGCAAAAAATTTATAGAATTACTCTGAGACAAGTGTGAGAAAAAGATAAAATAGGATGGGGAACTAGAAAAGAAAGGATAAGAGGAACTATAAGGGTGGCTAAGAAAAAAACAGAATTAAAACTGATGAAGATAGGGAGATGCCAGATGAAAACAATTTATGCTTTCAGAAACAGTGCTACTATTTAGTTACAGTCTGGCAACAAGAAACAGAACCTAGAGGTAAAGTAATTCAAACCCATCTAAAGTCGAATAGTAAATTCTTCTTGCAAGATTGTTTTGGGTAATAAGAAGTGACCCTTAATATACCCCTAAAAGAGAGCCCCTCCATGTTCCCTTCTTTAGTGCAGGGTCACACTCTCTTGCTTTTGCACATTACAGCCCTCACATCAAAGGTAGAAAAATGCTGAAATTTCATTGAAAGACCTTTCTATGGTATTTCAAATCCAATTTTCCACAGCCAAAAGGCTCAGAAAGTGTTACATCTGTCAGCCCTTATTAGGCCATTTGTAGCCAAGGAGAGTGCACACTGTATAAAGGGACACAAGTACATACTGGAGCATTTGAAAGAAGGGGAAAAGTATTGTGATTCACTGCAACAGAAGGATGAATGTTACAGCTGGGCTTAGTGTACAATATTCTTTCCCACTGTGGTCATTCCTATTTTCCAGCATGGTTTCAAGCTACATGACTGCTCATTAAATTATTAATCCATTCCACTCAGCTATTGATCTCCACCTAGCAAGTGTTACCTTGTGAAAATCAATCAGGTCTGTGAGCGTTGGGTGTCGGTTTGGGTCCACCCCCAGGAAGCTGTAGAAATCCCCCGAAGCATCCACCAGGAAGTGCTTGAAGCCGTTCTGCTGGCGGTAGGACAAGGCGTAGCCCCAGATTTTCTCACTGACTCGCACCAGGAACGCGCCTTCAGATTTATTCATCAACAGCTCCTCTGCTTCCTGACGGCTGATAATGCCTGGCCAGAAAAAACCCCATGGTTATGCAGGTAACAGGTCTGCCAGAGGCAATCAAATGCACCAAACACTGAACAGAAGTGAAATCACAATGGTGTAACTTCTGAAGGCTGGACTGTTTCTAGGAGGAGATGGAGACAATGTTTATGCTGTTTGCTTTGGAAGGATAGCTGTAAGGGTTTTGATGGAGTCTGGTGGGATATGCTTTTTAATTTGATGATTAGGACTTGCTTTTTCCCATCCTTACTTCTTTTTCAAAGGATAAATAATACAATTGGCCTATCAAACCAGCAAATTCTGGACAAGCTGTCATTTAAGCAGACTAGCACAGCTAGGCATTGCAGCTGGAATTTGCAATGCATTGCTGATATTTGCAATTGTATTGCAGTTCTGCAGACTCTGTTGTCTTATAACTGCTTTTTATGTCCTACAAAAGGAATGTAAAGCAAGTGCCAGGAGAAAAAGAATTTCTCTTCTTTTGTACATCCACACACATACACATGCATAGATGCACATAGGTAAATTGGATGAAAAGGTTTAATGGCAGTAGAGTTTCAAAAACTGCCCCATTTTGTTCTTTTGTGTTGGAAAAATCTTCATCTCTCTTGTTCCTTCTGATTCTGGAGCACAACACTGAAGTTGCTAGTACTTCTGCTTGCATAGAGGTTATAAAAGATAAAACCTATTCTTACCCTAACCCATAACAAAGGTGTGATCAGAATTGCACCTGGCACTGAACCAGGTCTTACCATGCACCCAGAGAGCCTGGTTCCAGTCTGTCTGGTCGGCCTAGAGGACAGTCAGCTCATGTCTCAATTATCTGTGAAACACCAGATGCTCACTCTCATCAGGAGCAGATGTTGAATTAGGCCATTCTGAGTGTGAACATGGCACATACGTCAGTAAATAATGTATGTACATGTTCCAGAGTTACTCTCTGTGGGGATAACTTTCTCCAAACAATGCATGTAATATTTAATGGAACTACTTGTCATCCTAGAAACCTACACTTGTCCAAGAGAGAGTTCCATGAAGCCACATTGTTTCAGTGTAATAACAAACATAGTTCAGGGATTATCAGTTTGCACAGAGAAGGGTTTATCTGAAAGTTTGGAATGCTCTAATTAAGTCCTTAAGGAAAATTATGCATCTGGGAGACATAGGAAGGGACTGAGGAGGTCTGGGTACTAAAAGCAAGCACTGTGTGATATTTGGAAAGGTAGAAAAACATCTCCTTCTTTCAATTTTTGTCTACTTTGAGAATATGAATTTCTTTTACAATTTTACTTGGTGAAGTGACAAAGGGCTGAGTCTCAATGGGGGTCAAGGTCCCCTTGATAATACCCTAGTACTAAGAAGAAATGTACACATATGTAGTCTGCTGAATGACACCCATTTCTCTTTTATGAAGGATATTGCATCATCTTTGCACCAGACGTGTAAAACAGGTAGTCCAAACATAAGCATTTGTTTAGAAACAGCAAGTAACTGCTCAGCAACACTGTCAATTGATGCACTTTCCAAAATTAAAAATACTTTTATTGGAGGTGTTCCAAGATGAATTATTAAATTTTTTTGAACTCTGTTCAAATGAAAAGACAGTACCAATATGAATCCATATGATATTATTGGAAACGTATTATGGGAAGTTGCACCACCAAATCCCAATACCAGATACCTAAGAATTACACAAAAACTGATTCTGAAATCACAGTATCTGTTAACCCAGTCTTCTCTCAAACTGGCCTAATTTAAGTATGCATGAAATGTGATATTAGTGATTATAATGGCTACTTCCTTGACAAATCTCTGCTGGAAATAAATGTAGATGAGCCACACTACCAGTCTCAGAGCATTTAATGACAGGAAAGGATAAACAGTGCCATCACCAGCAAATACTACATTAATTACCATAAATCAGTATTTACACTGTAGTTCCAGATTGAAGGCATGCTGATAACTTTTGAGATAGGAAGAGGAAGAGGGTGTTATAACTATCCCTTCTCCAAGCAGTGCCAGAATTGTTATGCAGACCTGACAGGGAATGAGGTAGACTTGACAATTCAGACTTGGTGAATGTAGAGAATTTGTAAAACATAGAGAAATATAAAAAAAGAGTGGTTGTATTATACAGTGAACACTATTAGGATATTTCTAGGGTTTGAATCTCTATCAGGCAAATAACATGAAATTCATTTAGCATTCATTAGTTTAATGGCAAAGAATCTGTTCATCTGCTCTCAATTCCCAGCAGTGGAGCTAAAACACTGGAGGCTTCCACACAATGCCATCTTCTTTGCCAGACCTTAGCTGTGTTCTAAACACTTCATATCATTGAGTAGGTAAGAAATGCTGCATTGCTCAAAGCCAAGTTCTTTTTTCTCTTTTTTTGTTTTAATTCTCTTTTCTGCTAAAGATGGTGTAATAAATTATCAGCCAGCCACTCTCTTCCCTTTTGCTGTCCTGATTCTGTTAATAGCTCACAAGAAACCATCTCTCCCTACCATCTCCTCCCTCTCCTTGCCTCCCGGTTATTTTATATTTCTCCAGTTCAATTCTTCAGAGGATGGTTATTACAGCAATGAAAGTTTCCCACTACCCTTTAAAAAACATTATCCTGTTCTCAAGACAATTGGAAAAAGAGTGGCACTGTTCACTCCTGAGATGATTGTAGAAAGGCAGACAACATCTGTGAAATGCCTACATTTAAAATTGTTTTAACTAAAATCAAGAGTCTTTGGTTTCCCAAGGCTCCAATATGAGGTATGGAATCACAAATGCTCTTATCTGTGCTAGTTAGGATATTAATGACACATATTATATTGAATAGAAACCACTGATGCTTTGAAAACTAATTTCCCCTCACTCTCATTCTTGCTAACCTCTTAAAAAGATTAAAAAAGGGGAAAGCCCAGTCCAGTTTTTGATGCTTATATATATTAGCAGCTTGGATTCTTAGCAGAGAGAATAACATTTTCTAAGACAGTTATTTCAAATCATAGAAGATTCATCATCAACTGACATGTTCCTAACTAACAGCTTCATTTTTAAAATACAGGACAAGTTTTAGATGATGATAGGCACATATTAACATTTTTGTTGTAATTATGTTCTGTTTACTGCCACCAATCTTTCAAACAGGAAAAAGAACATCCTAACATTTAGGATGTATTAAGCTCATGTGAAAAGTGGTGAGTTCATTATTAGTTTTATGAGCCCAGCTAAGAAATCCTAATGCTGCCTTCCAAGTTTACAGGAGCCTCAGCAGCAAAAAGTGCTATTCTGCAATATTCTGCAATGACACCTCAGCTTCCCACTCTACTTTCAGGGTTATCCTACATATATCCTTGAGTGAAACTCAAGATGTATGTATGTATTTGTTGGAAAAATGCCACACCAAGCATGAACCAAAGGCTGATAAATTTTGCCGACAAGATAGACAGTGTAATAAAAGTCTAGAATTATTTTTTCACGATTATAAAGTAACATCACACCCTTTGCTGTGACCTACCAAGACTCTAAAGTACCACATGTAATAGTCATGTCCATATAAAATGATAATTTAGTCTTTAATGGTCAATATATTTTAATATGCACACATATATATAAAATAAATATTATATATAATACATGTATATTATAATATATGTGCATATGCCAAGAGGCCAGCTAAGGTTAGAGGGACAGCAGGTACAAACACAGCCCAGAAGCTTTCATTTACCATTTTGCAATAGAAGCTATTTGTTGAGCTGATATTTTCTCTTTTTGTATTTTTTCCATCAGCTTGACCTCAAACGCTCCAGTGCATGAGGTCTTACTCAGAAAAAGTGCTACAAATACTGGCAGGAATAAATTAGAACAATGTAATGAAAGAATTCATGGCAAAAGAATTCACAGCCATTATGAAAAGCTTTCTAGCTTGTGCAAAATTGATTTGATGAACAATTATGAATATTCACATGTAATAAATGCAGAAGAAAGAGACCATTCTGTTAATACAACTGAAGACATCTAACCAGGGTGATGTAGGTCACTAATCAGGATCCAAAACAGAGAGAAGCCAATACCAGCATCTTCTTTGTTTTCAATAGGATTAGATCAAAGCCCAGTGAGTACAAATATGCCTGGCAATCATTACATGAATGATTCACATGCTAAAGGTCATAAAAATACATTACACTGAGAGCAAGTGTAAGTAGTAAATAAACACAAGGAATTATGAGGAATTAGCAGATAACTCCTGAATAGGAGGACTATATTTGGGACTATATTTGTTCAATTATACAGGCAGATCTAATCAGAAAAGATATGAATATATAAGAATATATGTCATTTGAAACATAGTGATAAAATGGCCATAGAAGGAGCAGTTTGCCCAGCATCAGACAAACCCTTCCATTTTTTCAGACTGAAAAACTAAGCTAGGTAGACATACTACTCTAAATATAGCATTTAGAATAAAAAAGTCCCCAATCGCAAATTTTTTCCAAAAATTTCCAAATCAACTTCTCTTCAAGACTTAATTTGAAAGTCAAAAGTTGGATTACTCTTCACAATGAAAAAAAGAAAAAAGCTGAAGTAAATTTCAGGAAAAAAAAAATACCACTATAGAAGCTAGAAAATAACTTTGTTTAGAACAGAGTTTTGGGTCCTGGGCATTTTGAATCAAAAGTTGTGGTTTAGTGAGAGGATAATACATTATATGTTTTTCTCCTTACTTCATTATGACTTTAAAAAATCACACAGTTGGAAGTAAAGATCAAACCTGCCTGGGGCCAAAATCTGAATGAAGGCAATCAGTTTTGAAGGAAATAATCAGAGAAGTAAACAGAAACTCAGAAGGGATTGATCCAAGTGCAGCCAGTGTGGTTTCAGAGGAGCTGACAGGCTGTGTCACATGGCAGGGTTAACATAAACCACTGCCAGGAGGAGCAAGAGCAGCTTCTGAGAACCTCATGGAGGGGGGCAGAGCTTCCAGAGCCCACAGAAGATGAAGATGCTCATGAGGAGCCGATACAAGGTAAGATGAAAACTGAAACTGGGGAACTAAAACTTAGAAAAGGTTTGACTTTTTGAGGTCCCACTATAAGGTGGATAGTAAAAACTTGAAACAAACACTCAAATGCATGACACTAGCTACCATCTCTGGATGAAAAACCCAGCTCCTTCAGCCACTCAGAAAGACCAAAAGCATAAAATCAGGGAAGATGAAGTAGTGGCTTCCCTGCAGTGGAAGAACTAGAGCAGTTATGGTTTATACTCTCAAGGAAAAGTACCACTCAAAGCAAGTTTCCTCAGGTTGACTTTTTCAATTCTCTTCCACAGGTGCAAGTCTATACTTGGACTCTGAAACTGACTGAATATAGTTTTGCTTGTTCATTGGGAAGGTCACAATTAATCTACAGCAGGGTGATGTCTTGACTGAATACTTTATGTCATCCTTGAGACTGCCAATGTCGCACACAATTTAAAGAATGCTGTTATCAGTACAGTGGTTTATGGACTGTGCTGCAACTGAAAGAGTCAAAAAATAACAAAGGGTCTAAAGTACCACATATAATAGTCATGTCTATATAAAAAGATCATTCTGCCTTTAATCATAAAAAGTCATACATTGTCATTTCTCTGGTGTTTCCAGCAGGAGTAGCATGCACAACTAAATACACGCACAAATATTTGCAGCAATAGGATCTCACAGTGTACTGCTATTGAAGAGGTTTCACCCTCTCCTTCCTTTTAGTCACAATGCTTTTTTGAATGATGCCACAAGAAGAGATCAATAGTATTGTGTGGGAAAAGCTAGAGCTGAGAGGTAACAATAGCTCTGCCTCTGTATTTCAGCATAGAAGCAATAAAGGCCAAAAAGCAAAGCAAGGGAGTAAATCAAAGACATCTGGTAATAGAAACAAAGCTGTTGAAGCTATTCACCATCTGCTGTTAAGGCAGAACAAACTCACATGGGACTAGATCTTCAAAAGAGTTCTGTTTCCATTTAGACATTGAAATAAATGGTCAAGCTTAGTAAAAAAATAAAAACAACAAATAACAAAACAACAAAAATTCAATTAAAAACTCAAACAAAAAAACAGCTCAATGATGGGTAGATTTGCTGAGGTTTGGGGGGAATTTTTTGTTGTTTTGTTTGTTTTCAAAACTCTGTCTTGAAGTGCGATGGCAAGAACCCAAGAGCAAAGGGGTTCTGAATTCTTATGCAATGCTTTTGTTATTTACAGCTAGTAAGAATGCAGCTTTTGCATGCTGTGCTGCAGGTTCGTAATCTGAGTCCTAGTAACTAGTAATATTTAAGGTCACAAAAAGCAAAACATAAATATGTGTAAATAAAACCTTCCTGTCTCCATAGAACTGCACTGGTCGACAAAGCTGGGTTGTATTTAGAAATCAACAGGTAAAACACACATTAGAATAAACTCACAGATGAGTTCTGTTGGCACTCAGGGGCCAGCCTTCTCTGAGCTACATTGGCAAAGCAAAGTGAGACTATCTAGGGAGCCTCTGGAGAAAGTTTTCTCTGCTCCACACTCACCACCTCTTCTGCACAATTTCAGGAGTTGAGCATGCAGTAACAAACCTCACATAGAGATAATTCTGTGCTGGGGAAAGGTGAGCAGGAGCCCATTAGCCATTCTTCACCATTCCTCTCCCTTGTAACCACCCTGGCACTTTTCAGGCGTATGCAGAATTGGGAAGCAACACCTCAGTGAGATTCAGCCAACTCTCCAGTGTGCCTTGCTCACTATAGGAACTATGCCCTGGGCTATGCATAGACACGTATAGCAAACCAAGGCCCAGAGGAATAATGTATTTCTGATGGCAAGAGATCCCTTTAGGCAAGGATGAGGCACCTTGATAATCTATCATGTGCTAAATGAGCTCTCCTTGAAGACTTGATGCATATCTTGAATCTCTATACAGGAGAAATTCAAGGAAAAGTATCACAGGTAAAAATATATAGGACTGGTTTTGTTTTGGGTGGAGTTTTTAAAAGGGTTTTTTGTAGTTTTTTTTTATTGGTTGGTTTGGGTTTTTTTTTTCCAATGTGTATTCATCTCCTTGTTTTGTCAAGACACAGCAGTTCTTAGAATAAAGCAAACTCAGTCCTCAGAAGATTTCTTAATTCCCAAAGAATAAGATTCTCTAAAGCAATTAAAAACCTACTGAAATTCTGAAAGGAATAGATACCTTACTCCCTGGGAATCTTAAAAAATTCCATCTAAATGAATAGTGCAGTAATAAAGAGTATTTTTCTTCAGGTTTACAGAAAATTGGGTGTGTAACATCCATTGTTGCCAGTGCAGCTCACAGTTCATTCCCTATGCACTCTGCAGAAAATATACTTCTTAATTGTCTCCTTCAGAGTTCATTCTACATCCAACTATCAAATACTGTAAAAACCCTTTATACCCACTGTCAAAACATTTACACCTTATTCACTAGCAAGCAGTGCAGCACATAAAAGACAGGTGTTGGCATTACTTGTCTGACTATACCAGTGTATAATAGAGCTGTAAATTTTTCTGTTAATGTCTCCTCAAAACCTTGTCTTGGTTTCTCTTCCTTCTTTTTAGAACAGCCTATAGAATGCATTAGCTGGGAGGAAAACAAGTTAATCTCTCTCTTCTCTTTTTACATTATTGTCATGTATCAGAAGAAAAATATAGCACAAAATACTTTTAACCTTTTATCTCATATATATATATATATATATAACTTTTTTGCTTTAGATATAGGCTCTTCTGACGTGAAATCCCGGCATTAAATCTCGGCTACTACCCTTTAATTTTTGTGAGTTTTCTCTTCTTTTCTTCTGAAAAGAAGCTTATGCTAAAAGATGGAACAGTTAACCATTCAATTTCAGTGGCTTCTTAAACTAAAATCCTGTGCGTAATTTAGTATGTATGATCAGTAACTTGTCAGAAAGTATGGGTCAAGAATATTTCATTTTGTACTGTTTTCACTGTTGGAACACTGTTGTGTTTCAAAGTCAGATGCCTCAATGTTCCAGTGAACTCAATGGAAGATCAACAACAGGAAGATTGGGGTTTTGGTTTTGCATTTGTTGGTTGGGTTTTTAAATCAGCAAATACATCCAGGCCTGTATAAATGTTCTACACTCTGTTATAGATACCTGCCATTACCTGCCATGTAAGTAGGATGGGAAATAAAAATATGCATGAGGATGTCTTCAAACTTGAGAAAATATCAGTACACTAATCCAAGTAGGGAATTTTGTTACAAATATTATTCCTGCTGGATGCATTCACCTCCTTACAATACAGATGAGATGGAATTTTTATTTCTATTATGTACTGAAACATTGAAATTTGCTTAATCAATAAAGCACACAAATATCTAACTAAAACCTGACAGGGTTAGAAATTGTACAGGGGAGTAATAAACACAGAGCAAAGAAACTGATTTATGCTCTGATCCTCTCTCAGTAAACTGAAACACCTCTGTCCTGGTACAATAGTCACTGATACTGTGTTTTGTGTGCAAATTGAAGAGTGGGACAGCTTTTTTAAAAAGGTTAGTGGGCAGTATGCATCATCTTTTCTCCAGGCAGACAGAATGTTTCATTTATTCACTCTTGGTCTTCGAAGCAAGAAACAGGAAATTCTAGTTTGTGGTCATCTTTTGCAAGCATTTCACTTGTTTATATTACTCACCTTGTTACTGCTCATCTAAATTCTCCAAGTTTACTGAGTTTGAAAATGACAGAGAAAAACCTTCTAGTATGCAAATTAGATCTAAATCAAGGAAAAAGATGAGAAAACTGATACATGCAAGAAGAGGGAAGAGGAAAAGCCCTCTTGGGACCTATTTATGTTTTCAAAACTCTAGCCATCATTAGGCTCTTGTTTCTCCTAAATACTTCTGAGGGAAACACAAACATGAGCAAACATGAAAGACTGAGCTTTTACCAAACCAATTGCACAAAACAAAACAAAGCTCACAGTGAGATTCTTGTTTACTTTGAATTTCTGCACAAAGGAAATAAAGGAGAAAAGTAGAAGTAGAAAAATTAAAGTAGACGAATTAGTCTTTTAGTAGAACCCTCCTGGCTTTGTACAACTCATTCCAAGGCAACGTTGCCAGGTGACTCTCATTGCCATGGGGAGCACGTGTACCAAAGGCAAGAACAGTGCATGGAGCAGCACTGCTGCCAGGTAGCCTCAGCTGGGATGACTTTCCTGCAGAGATCTCAGAGCCCAGCACTGGCTGATGGGCAGTTGCAGTAGGGGCATGGGGGCACAGTTCTGAATACACAGAGAATAAGGAAAGTTTGTGAAGCTCAGGGTAATTCTTTCTGGAATCAAAGGCTCCTTTAAAAAACAATTTAAAGAAATATGTAAAAGCAGAAATTCTTTGCAATTCAAACTCAGCAGTCACTGAACACTTCACTCACTGAAGGCACCACGACGAGGACTGAGTGCCAGTTCCGTGACTTGCTGTGCAAGCTGCATTTGGAACTCAACCCACTGCTCACTCAGTGCGTGGAGATGTTACCATTTCCCACTGCCTGCAAGTGGAAGACAAGGGTGAAAAACTCCAAGTGTTAAAACTACTGTCAGTCTCAGGGATTGTTTTGGGAAAAAAACTTGTCTCCTTAGATTTTTATTTACTTGCAGCATCTTCCTTCTCTCAAGGCTGTACGCACATGTAACCACGAGGATTTTCTTTTAAAAACAATGTCAGAAGAAATACTAGTACTTGCAAATCTATAGGTGTTTAATCTCAAGAAAGACAAGTCAAGCACAAAACTTCAGCTGTGCAGTCTTTTAAAACAGCTACATATTTTACTATCTCTGAAATAAGCATTGCTGACTGACGTGTGGAATACTTTACAGGACACGTAAATCCATAATCATTATTTTAAAAATTAAATGTTAATGGATATATTTACTTATTTTAGCACCAGGTTCTGCTTCTGCACTACACATTTAATATATTGATGTTTCTTAATAAGTAAGATGCTTCTTTTTGTCTTCAAATAATTTTGACATAAGAAAAATACTATATACTGACACCAAATATATATTTTTTTCACTGATACATAAATTATTTTTGATGCTTCTGAATTATGAATACTTGGTTGCTTAGGCACACAAACATTTAAGTTTGCAAGGCAGACTGGCTCCTTTGTGTAACCTGTTCTAAAAACACAGCCACATTTGCAGATATATAGAAGACACAGTAAATAATGAGCATTCATTTAGAAAGGCTGCTGTGGGCTAAGAACAAAAGAACTCCATCCCAGCCAAAAGCAGGACATTACCCCACCATTTGCATGAGTATACCGCTTGTAGAGAAAAACGGGATTTAATTCAGCACCCATGGATTTCATAATATCTACACTGTGGCTGATATTATCCTGAATAAATTATATAATAAATCAGCATAAACTCTGGCAAAACAGCTTGGGCCTGATTAGACTTCTTCGCCTTGTATACTGTGCAGCCATTTATCCTGAGGCAGGTTTTGACCCATTATACCCATTTTCCCATCATGTAATTAAGTACAGAAAATAAAGAAAATTAAAAAATCAGGCCCATGTCCACACAGATTGGACTGAGACAATCAGCTGCCAAAAAGCTTTCTAATAATAATAGCAATAAGTTACTTAGGATTGTAACATGCTCTGATTTTCTATCAAAATTAACAAGACAGCAACATTAAGTCCTAGTGCAGTTCCCTGTGCCACTATTGCCATAGCTGTAAACGGCTAGGAGAGGAAGTAACTGTATTTACTAAATGCAGAAAAGGAATTAATTGCTTAGGTAATAGGAAGCTACTGGCAAATTTCATCAAGCCAAGTGAAAAGCAGAAAAACGGACAAGAATACTCTGAAATCATGGCAGCCACATGACACAAACTATAAAAAGGCAAACAAAAGCAAAGCAGATGTGTCTGTAACACTACATTTTATGAGTATTTCTGCCTTTATCATGTCATCTCCACTAAGCATTAAAAAACCCACCAAAACAAAATAAAAACCCACTCACACAAAAACACACAAAAGGTAAAAACAAAAAAACAACTAAAAACTGGAGGGAAAAGCAGTGCATTCAGTCATGAGCCAAATTATAAAAAGCCTGCAATTTTTAGGGTCTAAAACTCAGAGAAAACAAGAGTGCCACTTTCTCAAGCTCATCTCTTGAAAAATAGGAAAATAATTTTAGAAAGAGGTCATTCTCAGGCATTCTTTCCTTCTTCACATTGTTATAAAGCTTTTCAATATGTCTTGTATAAAAGCAATAGAATGTTTTATTATACAAAGTATGTTTAAGAATCTTTTAAATACATATTCCAGTTTTTCATGATTTTGTTGAATTAAGATAAATCCCAACACTTCAGATTCAGACTTAGAAACTGAACTCACTGTCTTTATCAGAGGTTTCACATGTTTTACTTGGACGTAACAACACAACCAAAATACAGACTATAGCTTCAGGCAAACAGAAAATATATCCTAGTCCTGTTTAGGAGAAATCTTGAAATAAATGAGATGTACCGAATGAAAGCACATTTTAGAACACTGAAGAAAAGTTACCATGTTAGTGTTTACCAAGAGGAAGAAAACTGCATTGGCTTTAGACTGGCAGATGGATTGAAATAATTTTCTGTATGATGCATCTCTGAATGAATTTTTCAATTATTTTCCATAAAGGCAATTAATCTGCTGTACTCCCTAAAGCAAACAAGCTTCACAATGACTTCAATGAAAGAGCAAAGTAAAATGTTGACATGCGTAATGATTCTTAGATATTCAAAATCTGCTTGTGTGTAAACTGAAACCCAAAGCTCTCCACAGACACCCATGCTTAGTAAGGTTTATTCGCATGTCAAATTGCTGTGAACAAATGTCTTGAATAGTGTAACACAAAATACACGTGGCTAGGAAAGGTTTTGTAACTCTACTGATTACTAACAGAGAGGTGATACCTCAGCTGGTCATTGTTTTTGAGCATTATCAATGTTCAGCCTTCTTTGGGAGCCTTCCTTCTACATTGCTAGTTTAAATTCTTTCTTTGCTAAATCAATGCTAATATTGATTTGCTATTCAGTACACAGGGAATGCATTATGAATAAAACTTAATTCAGTAGTCTCACTGTAAAAGCATTTGCCCAATGAACATACACTGCAATGTCTAGAAGATAATTGAGTTACATGGTAGTAAACAAAATATTACACTACAGCCTCTGACAAGCTGCTAACTTGCTACAGTTGCTAATGTTTTTCACTGGCCCTTACATATTGATACTGATTTTTATTGATGTATCTATGCTTTTTACATGACTACATGGAAGTTAGGTTTGGCTTCTTGCATCCAACAGAATTCTTTAGACCTCTAGTTTGACTTCAAGCAGCAAGAGTTGGCTTTTAGATCCTGGGGCCATTTCTCCATGGGTTGTCTTTCCACGTGCCTCCTGACACAGCTGAGGGTTGCTGCATGCTCCCAAGTGAAACTCTGAATTTCAGGAAGAACCCAGGCTAGTGCCACAGATTTGGCCCACAGTTTATAGCTTCTCACGAATACCCTGAGCAGATACCAGCTGATAAAGGCAGTCACATGGTGCAACTGGCTCTGCAGTCACCACAGCAGTGTGTGAGTACAAGGCAAGGAAGCTTTCCAGGAGGTTTTACTGATACCCTTCTTGGCCATTAATTAGACAGAAGAAAAGTAGTGGAATGCATTCTCAGTTTGCTTTTATCTAATAAGGAAGCCCTCAGTTTAAAACAAAAAATATAGCCCACAATCAAAAATTACTGATGAGTCCTTGTCCTTTCTATAATTGAATTAATAGATCCAAAAAGTACAAAATCCTGATTATATAACCAGAAACACATGCTCACAATGGTCTTTAAAAGCACATATATCTTACAGCTCACCTAGAATGCTACAATCTCAAGGGTGTTGAAGAAGCTGTCAAGACACATTTTCCATAAACTTAAATGACAAGTGTACTAGTAAATCACAGTGTCAGCAGAGCTCACTCAAAAGGAGGAGAAAAACAAAAGCCACAGTTGACATGGAGCCCTGGAAAATTCAAATTTTACAGCTGAATGTTTCAACAGATAACTATGCAGAAAATATACTGGGTTCTTTGCTTTACATGCTTTTCTCCCAGGTGAAGGAAAATGGTTTTTTCCTTAAATATATTCCCTTTGTGTAATGTTTAAGAATGCATTTATTTTCTACATACATTAGCAATCTGAAATCTATTTTTAACTGTGAGAAGCTTCCAGATGACATCACTGATCTCATAAGAAATCATTCTACATGTTTTTTTAATCAAGTAATTATTAGAACCTTTATTGCTAAAAGGGGTACAAATTTAAATCATGGTATATCTGGAGTAATTTCCCATATTCAAATTAAAGCAGCAGGTCCAGATAGATTTCTACATAGCATTTTCTGTAACTGCTTAAGAAACTGTACTTCTTTATCTAGCTCAAAGAAAAGTAAATGTAGACATAATATTGATAACCAATTTTTCTTCTCCTACACTTGGCTAGATTTGGGAACCTTAGGCTAGCTTTGTTAATTACAGTGCTTTCTATCAGCTTGCAGCATTCTTGAGCATTGATTTCTTGTACTGGTCCTCAGGGAGAAAAGTTACCTTTAATCACTCAATAAAGTGAGCCAGACACTGAAGCACTGTTGAAAGTCAAATGAGAACAACATTGGGATAGTAAAAACTTCACACCTAACAAGTGGCAGTGTAGGACCCATGTGCAGCTCTACCACTGACCCAGTTCTGGACATCCCCTGGGGTCTGACACAGTTCTCAGTTAAGCCACCCAAAACCAGGCACTAAATTGCCTCATTTCCTACCAGCAGTAGAGCTAAGGTGAGTGAGCTAGCAGCTAGGCTCAAACTCACAGCAGGAGAATCTGAATGAGGGATTTGAAACCACTACTCAGAAACAGAAATTACTTCAGTGGAGGAACCAACTTCATCTCAAAAAAAGTTATAAACAGAAGCAGGCACAAATTTTTACTAAATTTTTGAATCCAAAGTCTGGAATTGTCTTTCATTTACAGTAATTTTCATTAATCAAACATGATAAAGAAACTCCACTCATACAGCAACTGTGCAGAATAATTTGTTCCTCCCACTGTCTAGATTCTCAAAACTTCTGTCACCACCCTGTAAACAGTAGCATGGTTAAGAGAGAAAATAGGAAAGGGTGTTCTGTCCCATGACTAATGAGCTAATACTTTCTTGTACTTTGGATTGAGTATCTATAAATGTTTATAGCACACCTCAAGTTGAAAAGATTACATTTATCAAGCATATTGGAATGAATTTATAATAGCCACGTGCATTCATGAAATATCCATGCTGTGTTTAATTGTGAGAAGCAGTGGTAGCAGCACTGGCAGAATGGCCATGGAATTACATACAATTTAGATCTCAGTCCTCTCCACTGTGGATTAAGAACTCTTGTGTATTTTATTCTGGATGTTAATCTAGGATAGAGAGCTAGGGTTTGAAGCAGTCAGAGCCAATGCCAATCAGTGTGCCAACTTGCTCTTTTGGAGCTTTTCAAAAGAGTCGTGAGTTTGTGATTTGACAATCCCATTCACTGAAAGGCCAGGAAAAGAGGGAAGAACTGACCTTTCTGAAATTGAAAAGGGAAGAAGCTGTCATTCCCTTAATATTTGAAAGGCAAAGGCAAATTTCTGTCTCCCTCACTCCACCCCATTCTGTCTCCATGCCAGCAGCACACAGTGCAGTGACACACACAGGTCGGTTGCCTCAGTCACAGAAATCCCTTCTCTTCCTTTCTCTACCATCTCCTACTGTTTACCTCCTGCAGGGAAAGCAGTTCAAGTGTCCTGATCTGCTTCTAACTGGGTGAACTGGAATTAAGCTAAACCAACAACACATTGTCTCTCAGGCCCACGCTTTCCCCCCTGCATGGCTACACACAATACCTGCTAGTACTCTGTTTGAGAGAGTTGTCTTTGCTTAGCAGGAAAATAGTATTACTTCAGAGGAGCTGTCAAACTAATAACTTGTAATCTTTTCCCTTGAGGCTGGATCAATAGGACTGCAGGTTCAATGCTTAGCAGAGCAAGAAGAAGGACCAATAAGGCATCCAGCTTCTGGGAAATCAGGGAAATTTACTGACCTCAGGTCTGCAAGTCTTTGCTGGGCTTTAAATAGATAAAATAATAAATATAACTCAGTCTGTTGTAAGCTGATGAAAAAATATACAGAAGACTGTGAAGGAGAAGGCACATTCTTATAAGCATGCAGGCAAAGGAACAAGAGCTGCAGGCATGGCTGATGGACACTCAGATATAGATAACAATGAGCAGGATATGAGTAATTCATCCAGGACTAACAAGGTTCTGCACAGGATACCTGTGGTATGCTAGAGGGGGTGATCAGGAAACAGACAGACGCAGCACTTAAAGGTGCACAGTATGAGCTGAATATCTTGTGCTGGTAGTGACTGGTATCTAAAAGTGCCTTGTGCATAAAAACTCCAACAGACACATCCACAAAGCCACTAGAAGGAGAAATCATGGTCCAGCAGGTAAGGACCAGACTACAGTACCTGGAAAAGGGTACACTGCTCAGATGCAGGCTGCTGGACAGATGAATAAGGCCTTCTGCATTTGCTTTGGTTACCATCAAATAATCAGAATTCCTTCCAGTCTTACTGTAAGCAACCTTTGGGCTTTTTACTTGTGTGTAACACTCTTTATTCTGTGTAAAATGTGACTTTATGTCTTCACATATGATTTCTTCCAAATAACTCTTGCTCTTACATGACATGATTTTATAAATTATTCTTCATATCTAAGCACTAACAGCAGAGCTTTCTGTCCAGACACACCTCTCTTTGTTTTATGCAGTGTGATAAAGCCTGAAGGAGCTGCAGCAACAGAGAAATGTACTCACACACAGACCAGCTCAAAATGGAGACAGAACTGTAGTGAAAAAATACAGGCAAACACTGTAAGCTACCATGATGGCTTACTGAGCAAAATCATAATTCCTCACAATGGCATGCTCTAACAGTAGCAGATGGAGAAGAAAATCTTGAAAGGGTTTTAAGTGAAAGGGGAAGAGGTCTTCAAAATGTAAACGTATTTGATTTTCAATATTTTTTCAGTAAATTCACCTGGGAGTAAACTCTCTGAAAAAGTTGCTCAATATTCTTCACTTATGTCAAGAACTGCCTGATAAACTTGAAAATCCTCTTTTTTAAAAAAATATTATTTTTAACAAACCCTGTTACTGTCTGGGCTCTGTACCTGACCTGTTTGTGTCAGTGAAACTGTTAGCACACCACACCTGTTTCCTCTTTGTGCTCACATGTTTTTTATTATCTCTCATTCTAAATGTCTGCCTTACCTGCCAAGAAAAATTGCTGCCTTCTATCTTCAGAACGTGCCAAATCTTTAGAATACAGCTTCCAGTTAAAAAGCAGTCAAGAAGGACAATGTGTTGTAAAAGAATAAGAAAGCTCATTTCACATTAGCAATTAGCCTATTTACATTAATTATTCAACTGCCTCATTCTACAATTTCCCTGCTGTTCTTTTGTGCTTCCTTTCTCCTTGCAGCCTGTTACAGCTCACATTACCTCACTTTGATACTTTGCTCCCTTCCAAGAGGAGCCATGAGTCTAAAACATTTATTTTGTTTGCTAATAACCTGTCTGCATAGACACTTTGGAACTCTAATGGTGTAAGAAAAACAATTCCAAAGCCTTCAAAAGAACTGACAGACTGAAACAATCATTATGACCTAAGTGGAATGAATTAGTGTGTGAAGGATCATCTTATTTCTCAGAAAACAGAAAAACACCTCTCATTTCTTAAAATGTAGCCAAGAGCTGAATTGAAGCTGAGGAAGCATTTGGGTTTTTTCATGTTATGGGTCTGACTTAGCACAAAAATAATCCAGTACCAGAATCCACCATAGGACCTCAACACTTAACTCTAAATACTTTGTGATCTTTAAAAAATACTATCCAGTAAATGCTTGATAAGAATATGTTCAGGAAATACAGAAAAAGAATGTTCCATCTCACAGGAAGTAAAAGATTAAGTAAAAGATTGTCATGACTCTAATAACAGCTCTCATGCTCATATCCACTCATGTAAAGAATATATATAAAACTGCAAGGACAAACTGGCTCATGTCTGGTACTGCATTAAAACCTGTATGTGTAGGTTATAAAAATTACTGCTTTATAATAATTCTGAAGTGAAATTACAATAGTGTTACTATTTAAAGACAATGGTACAAACTAAACATGAGCCAATCCTCAGTCCTCGAAATGCAAGACAGATTTTCCAGCCTCACAGAGGGCTTAGCAACCCCTCTGTACAATACATCAGAGGGCTCTCCTTCATCCTGCAGCACCACTGTGACAGGAATATCATCCTTCTGTGCCTTAATTCAGCAGTGGGGGAAAGGACTAAGCAGCCTTGGAATCTCCTGTGCTCTGTGTAACCACAGGTTGGGGACAGCAGAGGTGACAGCTGAGCCTGCCTTCCCACTCAGGCCTCACTACTTCTCTAATATAGGTTTATGTGATGAGAGTGTAATTCGGTGTCCAAACTTATTACATGTCTATTCTTCCTGCCAAGAGTCCCAGCAAAGGTGACTTCCATCCCTACCTAATTTTTCTGAGAAAACCACACAGATTGGGGATGCTGATTGATACTAATTGAGTGTGGCATGACTTATTTTACACAAAATCAACCAGATGGCAATATCTGGCAGCCTGTGTTGACCTGGCTGTATCCCTGCAGCAGCCACAAAGCCTACAGATATTTGAACAGCTGATCACAGCTGTGTCCATCCTCAGAACTGACTGGCAGAGAACAGAGAACTCTCTTTTTAATAAAGGAAGTAAGACATAATCTCTTCTAAATCTATCATCTTGAAAGTATCACTTTTTTTTATCTTTCCCAGACAATGGTTCAAAATAATTGTTTTATATTCTGTAACCCTCTTTTTTAATCTCGCTTCCCCTTCTTCATTACTTGCATAAATTAGAGAACTGGATCTGTCCTGCAAATGTATGCAACAGGTGCATTGATAGTCACAATTTTCATTTGAGTCAGGAATTCTCTGATTCTGTTCCAGATGTTTCCCAGCCACAGAAAGTTTCAGATACCAAGCCTTGCATATAGCTATTGGTTTGCATCCTTGAAATCCTGTGGAAGACAGTGAAAAGCTCTCAGGGAAATCGGGAGATTTTTAACAAAGTTTGTATCTTTTTATCATCAGCTACAATTCTAGAAGATAAAAAAAATCCCAGACCCCTAGGGTCTGTTTACTTAAGCAAATAGTCTATGTGCACACTTTCTCAAATAGATGTAAAACCTAGATAATGATAAAGCAGTGAATTACAAAAATAGATCATTAATATCAAGAAGGCTGTACTTCTGCTAGATTTACAACACTTGCTTTACATCTTCCTAAAATGCATTTATTGAAAAACTGAAAAGCTCCTCTTCAAGAGCAGAAGAAAAAGCATGATTTGTGCTCAAAGCAGCAAACTTTATTCACTGTTAGATGTTTTTCAAACAAACCACTGCCATTTCTGTGTCTTTTAAAAACATTACAACACAGACTACATGTTATATTTCCTACGGTTCAGCTATATGAATATTCTGAGTGCCCTCGCTGTTGTTCAAGGACTCAGAATAATTAGACTTTCAGAAATATCTCCTTTATTGGGAACACTTGATTTGCAGAACTATTATCACTCTTTTGGTGTGCTAGATTTTCCTCTTGAAACAAGTTTCTTCCTGAAAACAGCATTAGCCATCTGGGTTAAACCTTAATCTGGAAACGTTTGGAACACATTCCTGATAAACTGAAAATTTTATTTCCTGGCTCCCCTGACCTCAGAGATTATTCAGCTCCTGCATCTCTGAGAATTCTTTCAATCCATCCCTTGATCTGCTCTGATCAACTCCTCCACAGCTTCCCGCTCCCTTAACTGCACCACCACTCTGACTTGCCCTGGCGAAACGGTTCTCCACAATAGCGCCCATGCTCCTGCAATTACATTTTAAAGGTACAGCCTTTAGGGCAACTACCTCATGTTTCCAGATCTGTGATATCAGCCTCTGAACTTTCCTTTCAACCTGAAGGCAACTGGAGATCTGATAGTGCTGCAGCAGATGCTTGGCAAGCAAGCCCTCAGCCACCCACAGACAGGCAATGAATAAATTCTGTACTGTGCAAACTACACACCCGAGAGATCCCTGTTGTATTGTGTGTAAACAGCAACAATCATAAAACATTGCTCACAACTAAACCTGGGGAAATATTTGGAGATGTAAAGACCAGCACCCCTATATTCTGAACAGAAAATAACCAAACACAGAACAAAGTATGTGAGGGTGAACAGTCTAACATCTGAAGTTAAAAATATCAAAACTGTCAAAAGTAACAGCTGACAAACTAATTGGAATGGGAAGAAAAAAGTTCTGAAGCAGATTGCAACCATAAGAGAAAGGTTAAAAGACAAATGAAAGAGCAAATATGGAAATAATACACACTTCAGCTACCAGCAACATTTTGTTAAATACTTAGGGAAGGAAGGATCTTTAGTTTTGCTGCCATATGGAATTCTATCGCAAGTGCCTTATGCCTACAATAAACTGAAAAGCACAATTTGCTAATGTCTGTGATAATTTGGTAAAACTCTTCAATATGTGCGAGGGGAAGACCGATAACTTTCCCTTTACTAGGCATGGGTCCCACAGGAGATTGAAAAGAAAAATCCTGTTCAAAGCTAAACTTAGAAAAACAAGGAATGTGTCCCTCTTTCCAGCCTGAGAGACAGTTCTCCCATCCTAAACACCAATTTACTTCCCTGCTTTCAAAGCATATCAGCAACTGGGATCTTGGCAAAGAATGCTCTTATTTCAAATTAACTAAAACCTTTCATACAACTTGATACAACATTAGGATGCCCATATAAGTTTGACTAATATGTTTATAGTCATAAATTAGCAGGTCGGAAATCAGAATACAATTACTAACTTTCTGGTTATCATACTGTACAGAACTTACCTTTACTTAAATTTAGACCAATTTCTTAGTTTTCATAGTTAGCAAAATTAAATAATATTTCTTTTCACTCAAACCTAAGGCAACTATTAGACAATACAAAATAAATAGTCACTGATTACATTCAATCCCAAGATGGTCCTGGTGACACCTTAATCACTGGCTCTGATTCCTCTTCATTTTAGCTGTTTGATAATTGAGCATTGAGCACTGTGGCCACAAAGTGGGCATAAGCTACTTAAAAAATGGTTCATTGCTTCACAAGTAAAGGTCATATCATAATTTTATGATTTAGGACAGACTTAAAGTTGAGTTTAATTTATATAAAACATTTGAAAATAGATATGTATTTTTTTTCTTCACAAACTTAAGAAAATCATTCTAGATTGGAAGGGCAAATGAACTGGGTTTTGGCAGGCATCTATTATTCAAACAGAGTAAAAAATAATTAAATTTACATCCAGAATTCAGCTGTATGTTACAATTTGCATCCTTAACATCAATTTTTTTAATGAAGAAAACAGTAAAGCCTATTTCAAATGAGCTAAAAAACATCTGCTGAAATTTAGATAACTGATGATAATTTCAAGAGACAGATAGAGATGGATGAAGTTGAAGCTGATATTTATTTAAGTTCCTGTGAATAAATAAAGAAATGTTCTAATTTGAAAGAGCTTTTGTTACTACAGATTTTACTACCCTGCTTCAAATGAACATTTTGTAGTGATTCTTCAAATGAAGACAAAAGGAAAACTTCAGGTACATTAAGCAAGCCATATGTTACCGTGTTCCATGTACCATGAAAATGCCTCAGACAATGTGTATTTTTAAACAGAATCCAGATTGGTTTGATGACTTAAAGTGGAAAATAAGCCAAATATATGAGGATAAAGATGCTTGCATTAAGATTTGTACTTTGCTACTTTAGCTACACACATCTGTCTGAAAGCTTCATCTTTGCATAACTGGAATAAGTTATATGTCCACAGTACAATTTGAAGACAGTGAATCAGCTAATGCTTAACTTCAGCTAAAAAGCTGAACAGCCTGACAGTCAAAGCAGGCAGCCAAGCTCTACTGACCCTGGCAAAAACATGTAATTCTGTAATAAACTGGTATCTACTTCTTCAGTACTGCTGCAATAGCTCTCTTAGTGCATTGCATTCAAAAAACCCTTAACGTGAGGCAGAATATTAAACTCCCATTTTGTGGTCCAAAACTGAGATATAAGAAAATACAGAAATTGCTCAAGGATGTGAAGGACCTGATTATACCTGCAGTGAGAGATGCTTGAGGTGAGTCAGTGGCTCGAGTTGTCAGCTGTAATTCTGGGCTTTGCAGAATGGCTTTCATTTGTACTGCCAATTTCTCATACAAGTCAAATATATTCTGCTGTATATTTGCTCATAGAAAAAAATAATTCATAATGTATCCTGATTCCCTGAACACAATACAAAATAACAAGAGGCCCAGGATTCAGACTCCATGATCCTTGTGGGTCCCTTCCAACTCAGCGCAGTCTGTGATTGTGATTGTTTGGCTTTCCTCAGATTTTTTTGTCCATTACAAACAGTAATACAAACACCAGCTAACACTACCAAACACTAATTATTGCACCTGTAATAGCCTCTTTAGATTTCACCACTGCAAAAGAGCTACAAGGCAGCTGAGTTTTTCGCAATTTACAATTGTTGCAATTAATCTGACCAGAGCTGCAAAAGCCAAAACAACTCATGCAGCAAATAGGTACCAAAACAGCACTCACAGGAGTCCCTGCAAAGAAAACAACTGAGCTTTAGGCTGGGAGTGTAACTTGACTGTGTTTGTCTGGCTCCTTGAGTGAGAGAAGGAAAAATTAGGTACTTTGCTCACTTTTATAAGTCATTGCATTCAGTTTCTTGAGATATGAAGAGCATGATCTGGGAAATTAATGAATGATCAAGAAGGTCTCAATTCTTTCAGTGATTAACAAACTAATCCAAAAGCCACCAAAATTAGTAGAAGGACTGCACGTGCATTGGCTCAAGCCTAGATACCTACTTATACAGAAACATCCTGGTTGGAAGCACGTCTGGCAAATGTCCACAAATTAAATTTTAATCAGTTTGTCTCTCAGAAAGCAACCACACCTAATGTCTTCCCTAAGGAAACACATAACACTGTCTGCATCACTGTTCCTAAGTAATGAAAGTATTTAGAATTTACAAGCTGTACATGACTGACTTCAATGTCTTTGACCAATTAAGCCAATGAAAATAGCAGCTTGTTGATGTCTTTTAACACATAATGATTTGTGTATCATAAACAGAAATCTGCAATACATGAAACATTAAACTTATTCAGAAATCTTCCCTGCCTGACTCACTTCAAAACACCCACACATCCTCATCTTAGCCTTAGAGAATCATGAATGACATGAGGGTCAGCTTAGTGCTTTGAACAAAGCAATAGACTCATCAAAAGCAGTAATAAAAAAAAACTTTAAAATCTTTAACTTTAAAGTCTTGCTGGTCCCTCAATTATGTCAGCTATTAAACCAGAACTTTTTTTTTAATGTCTAAGAATACTGAATATAAGGATCATTGCTAATACCTATGAAAATAAGACATCTTACCTGTGAATTTGATATCAAAGATTCAGCTGTATTGCAAATACTATACAAAGCAAAAGTCTCAGAGATGCCAGCAACTCCAGCAGATAAGACAGCAAATTTTGGATCTGCACAAGTCCTATTTCAGGAAAACTGCCTAAAATTATATACTCTCAATTATTTTTGAGGAAAAAAAATAATAACTTCTGTTCTCAAAAGAAAGCAAGAAAGAAAAAAATGCTCCTTCAGTTTATAAAGTAAAACAGTGATTTAAAAGATATGAGTTCAAGTCATTCTTGCAAATCAGGTAAATCAAAAATTTGAACATCATTCATCTACCTACCACATAATTGTTGTATTTTCCAGTTAATTTTGGAATTCTTCTAATCCTATCTTTGTTTCAGTACTCTCGCTTGACTTGCTATTTTGCAGTAAGTATATTTTGGCCCAAATATTCCTGAATAAAACTTTGGTGATATGAGTCCTACATTAGTCTGCTTAATTAGTAAAAATAAAACAGGAAGATTGTATGCTAATTGTAGGAAAGATGCAAAAATCTTGTTTTAACAGGCACTCGGTTTCACCGAGTCAGTAGGCTTTGCTTTTTTGGGATGGAAGCTGTCAAGATTAATTTCCTGAACAGATGCTCACAGCCCTGTTATACATCAAATGAGAGATCAGGGAATTACCATGGAACCACTGAGCAATCCTGTTGGTGCTCCTCTCAAAGCCAGCCCGCCGAGGGATCTGCTCCTCCTTGAACCAGCGGATGATGACGTCGCGGGAGAAGGGCCGAGCAGGGCGCTCCCAGATGTTACTGCACGCAAAGACAGAGCACAGCAGGGTGGGAAAACAAGGGACACCATAAATAATGGCCTCTTTTTACATATTGACAAAGCATACAGCTGCAAAATGGTCAGCGTAACTTCTGCTAGTACAACTCACTGAATAACTTTTTAAAATTTGTTTCATTTACTTTGTGTTTTTATGAAAACCACAGTAGTGTGATTTTTATATTTGCAATGGCACCTTAAACATTTTCTTACACAACTTAAACTGGAAAAACAATTTACCACAATGGACATTTCAGTCAGCTTTCCTTTTCCACCTCATTTTTATTCCAATGTAAATATTGTCAAGCAACTCTTTTTCCTTGAGTATACTCCTTTTTACTGGCAAAAATATGTAAATCATTATCAGCTACAATACACTGTGTCTCCAAGCAGGAAGCACTAAGCACAATAGAAGGAATGTTTAGTTTAAACATTTATGTTTCCTTTGCATTCTCTGCTTGACAGCCTGCCTTACTCTTTCTACTACTTTTTACTTTTTATGTGTTTTAGTTAGTAGGAATCATCCTCCAGTTTGAATTCTTAGATACTTGGCTTTGCCTGAAAAAATGCCACAAAAAACAAAGCCTCTGAAACTTAGGACTGCTGTCTGTAAAAAAAAAAAAAAAAAAAAAAAAAAAAAAAAAAAAAAAAAAGAAACAAAAGCTGTTAAACAGCAGGCAATTTATTTTAGGCTTGAGGCTTAAGACATTTGTCCATTTGACTTCAGCCTCACATACTGATCTCATACTGTCTTCTCAAGGAGTCGTATCTGTGTGAATTCTAAGAAATCAGCCTGAAAATAAATGACATTTAGTTTGCATCAAATCTCTTTTTCTTTTCCTTAAAACATTCTTTTTTTCTGATCATCAGGAAATAGCAAGACTGAGGACTCCCCAAACCTGAAGAACAGCTTGTTGAAATGGAGAGGGAGCAATCCAAGAGAAAACTGTTTCAAAACCACTCCAGCACAAACCAACCTGGACGCTGCAGGAGACAAAGGAGTCGCACTGTTGTTGTTCAGTTTGATGTCCTGATCGCTGCTCAGGTTTGTCCCCTGGAACAAATGGCTCAGGCCAGCCACCCTTCCCTTCTGGATGGCGCGCAGGGACTGCCGTCGGTACTCGTCCCGCGCCCTGCGCGCTTTGTGGCTCCTCTCCTCGTCCGCAGCCTTGGAGCGGCGCACTGGGCAGGGTGAACAGGAGGAGAGATTGAGAATCACAAACAGCCACGGAGCCCTCTGCTCACAGCAGCTTAGTGCCTTTATTCCTACATGAGCTTGTTTTAAGAGTGTATAAATTGCACCACATTACAGAAGGCAGATAACTGGAAGGCTTCCCTGATGCTTCAAACACAGGCCCACCTCTAGAAGGAGCCTCAAATTATCAATGATCTGACCACTGCTGGCAATTAGTGAGCTTCTACATATTGTGATTAAATCTGACACTTCTTTTGGCTGTAATAAGAGAAATTCTGCTTGGGGATATCTTTTCCCCTGGAAGTGCACCAAGTTCTATGTTTCAAGAAAGGATGTTAATTACTGCTTTAAATTAAGTCTGTATCTAACAGTGTTCTTGGCCGCTATGAACATAACTAGACTTGAAGAGTCAACTCCCAAAATTTACCATTATAAAAACTGACATGTAGGCTGCACTTTGTCAGTACTGTTTGTTTCTGAAAGGCCTATGCTATCTTGGTCATGGTACTTATAGTCACAGACATTTCCAACTTGAAATTCACAGTCTAAAAAGGGTTTCAGTAACAATGGATAAATTAACAGTCATTGGAAAGGGCATGTTGATGCTATGGATGGGGCTGCCTCACACTTCAGTCTCTGAAATTGTATATGGAGAACCAGAAGTTGTACTGGAAGATTTAATACACACCTAATCAGGGCACTGCCAGGGAGTTACCCATTTCTGTAACCTGCAATGAGACTGCTGCTCAGGCCACTGTGGCTCAGGCATCTTTCACTAAACTTCTTCATTTTAATGTTCCAACAATCCTGTCTTTGACATGGTATAACTTAAATGCACCAAGAATTCTACTGCAAATATTTGTCATCTATTGGCTCTTTTCTGGTGCCTCAAGCCCTACTTGGATGATGTTTTTGAACAAATAACTGCAGGCAGGCAAATTATTCCAGTGCAAAACAAACCTTTAAACATGCAGTGAAGCAAATATTAAAGAAGCTAGCTATGGCCTCCAGTAGCAATTATCAATCCTACCATGACTATCCTGGCTTAGATCATATCCAGTTCATAAAGTGAGCACTCCATTTCCAACTCCCCTGTGACTGTACCTGTGGCTAGGAATGCATGATATAATACCAGACAGCTGCATTTCATTACTCTGTTTGCATCTCTCTGGTTTACACTCCCAATTTAAAGCAAGCTGAAGTATAACTGGATTTAACTCCCAAATTCTAAGAAGGTTTAATGGAATCAAGAAATAAAAGCACTCAAAGCCAAATGAAATGAAATAAAACCTTGTGGGCAAATGAGGGAAAGGGAAAAGACCTTTAAGCTGAGACTTATATAATATTACCATAAGCAGGAAGATATGCAGGACTAAAAGCTCATCAAGATAGCATAATGAACGAGTCATAGATGCTCCACATGTATACAACTGGCAGGATTTCAGTTTTACTTAACTACATACCCTGCAGCTTTGGCTAAACACAGTAACAAACAAATGCACAGCACAGGAAACACAAGTAGCAGTCTTCACTATTTATCTTAGAGATCATTATTTTTAAGGGTAGATAACATAATTTACATATAGTTCTTCAAAGGCTCCAGTATTTCTGTAATTTATCCTTTATAAAGCCACACATAATGGTTACTTTAAAAATGAACTTTGTGCTTGCAGCACAAGGAGAGACTGCAAGGAAGATAAGTGTGATGCAACTTTGCAAGACATCTAGAAACCCTCCACTGTTTGCCACCATCACAATATTCACATTGAGGGCAGGCTGCCTGGAGCTTTGTGGTTTGCTCTTTGTTGGTAAGAGGATGTTCACACTACATGTCACAGAGACATCTCTGAGCTGGCTTTGAACTGTTCATTTCTACTAATGACAACCAGCCAATGATGGCAGCATGGACCAGTCTTGGATGTATTTGCCAGTTTTCCAGGAGGGCTTGGTCACCCATTTTTCACCTGCTGTGCTGAGGCTGCAATCACAATGGTACACGCCTCTCTGAGCAGCATATTTTTCTTTGTGGCTTAGAACCCTCCCTCCTAGTGAGATGGTTCTAAGCCATAAAGAAAAATATGAATAGTAATGAAATTCTAGTGTAAGAAAAACCTTCTACAAAAATACACCCAGATTTATCTTCAGACTCTAAATTACTTTCTCAAGATAGATAAATTTGTAGGAAGTGTCAGTATGGGAAGATAGTTCATGTGGCATATATCATTTTGTCTGGTATGTAGTGAAAACTTTTCTGTAGATTCCTGACTGTGATGGCTTTATCCCCAGTATTATTTCTAGTCACCAAACATGGTTATTGATGCCAGTGACTTTGATTATTTGCTCAAAAAGCTGGGTATGCAGGTGCTCTTTGGGTCCTAGAGGGGTTGGCTTGGGATCACCTTGTTTTCCATGAGCAGTTTATGAAAATCTCTTCTTTCTTTATGCTAGCCTAAGGTGCCTTTTGTCTTCTATATTTTCTCGGGATTGGGAAATCCCTATTAGCAGTCCTGGCAAAGTTCTAATACCAGATATTTTGATATAGATGAGGATTAATTCATACTATGCTGCTGCTGAATGCGATCAAATAATTTGTGAAAGACTAGGACCTCTCCATTTTCTATAATCTATTTTCTAAATCAATCAATTTTTGATTTACAGTCAGATATGTGAAAGCTGGAAAAAGCCCAAACATATGCTATGAATATCCATCATGATTTTTTTTTTTTTGTTTAAACTTTCCCTCATTAAAAATTCTTGGAAGCTTGTTTATGAGCTATTCAAAAATGACTAGCTAATAGATAAAATTCAATCTTCAGATTTTCTGAGTGCACATACAAATCACTCAGTGTTTTTTTCCCTTTCCTAAGTGGAAAATATAACTTCCCACAAATACTCTGCAATATGGCTTCAATTCAGCCATCTTATCTGAAAGCACATGAATAATCTCATTCCTATTCACTGTGCACTGTGAGACCTACTGGAGTTCAGAGGGCACATATATGTAAGGTTGAGCACTTGCTTAGTTAATGCATAGCTGAACTGGGGACCACTCACTTTAAAATTCAGCATTTTATCAACACTCCTGCCAGTAAGCTCACTTGAATTTTTGGAGAACATAAATACCCAATGAATTCCTTTAAAAGTTAGGCAAAATTAAATTCATAGACACATTCGTAGAAGAACATAAAAATACAACATTATAAAAGAAGCTATAATGAGTCAGCCTGGTATCCTTCTTCCAAGAGAGACCAAAAGTAGGTGCTCAGGGAAAGGCAAAAGAATAGATCAACTCACTCATCTCTGTCTTCATTTTTACTGGAATAATTTTTTTCTGGAGATGAATAAAGCTGGTCAGACGGTATCTGAGCACTTCCCTACCTGATGCAGTTTGTAGGACTTTGTAAGTGTATTAACAGAATGCCTTTTGCAATATTCAATCAGATTAATATTTTTGCTACAGATTTTCCTATCATGTTTCACAGACACTTTTTTTGCTTTCTCAAAGAGCGGTCACACTTAAATAAACTAGAAACCTAAAAATGGACAGCACACAGAAATGTCCAAAACTAATGAGAATATGTACCCTCTACTATCCAAGTTTAGTTTCGCTTTTCAATTTCAAAAATAAGAGTTTTGAACAGTAGACTCTCTGAATAAGTCTTCCACAATACATCCTGCCAACCAATATCCCTGCTCAACTTGCTAACTTACAACTGCCCTCTAAAATATCCCAATATATATCTTTTATATTAAATCAAAGTAATTGCTCTTACAACATAATTTTTCCCTTTTAGCACAGATTTTCCAAATTATTCTACACTTGTTATTTAGCATACTAAAAGCCCTAAAATCATGTATTTCAGTTTACACAGTAATTCTATGGGCCATTATTGTTCTCTGGCAAATAGCAGAAGCTAACTGAAATGAACAACTGAAACTAATATTAGCATCACTTTGCTTATTGCCTTGGCAATAAACAGCTGGGGGATAATGTGATGAGGAGAGATGAATCCCCATCACATTCTGAATTCTATCTACTAAACAAATCAGTAGTGTCATCAATATCATTGCTACATTCCTTTCCCCAATACCTGCTCTAGCACTACTGTTCCACTGAGCCCCAGCTCTGTGGAACAGGGCAGGGCTCACTTCAAGGAGGTAAGACCCAAAGGACCCTGGTCTTGCTCCTAATAGACAATATGATCTCCACTGCAGGTTTGTAGTGGCAAAAAATATAAATACTACATCTGCTTGTAATTCTCTTATGCATTCATGCATTTATTTATTGCTTAGAAAAGCTGACTCTTGGACAGCTTTGCCTAACTTCACTAAATTTCCTCTCAGTGCCCCACAGGAATATTGCAGACAAAATGGAAGGATTATCATAAAAAGAAAAATATGTCTGGAACTGAAATAAAAAATGAAAAATCTGGTGAGCCTGAGGTACTAACTAATTTCATAGCAATTTTAGATGTTCCCACTTCCAAATATTTGTTGCTATCTGCTACACATTTTGGCTCCTGCAGTAAAGTTAAGGAAATGGAAGATGTTAATACACCTGAGGAAACTCAGTACAAAGTTTGATAGCACAGTCTAAGCCAGCCAGCAACTCAGATAAGGCACTGAACACTGCATCTTCCTATCTTCAGCTGTTGCACCCATTTGCTAATGGAGCATGGTTCTGAGCCCTCAAACCAACAGGGATAAATTGAGACTCTGAGATAAGCGTAAGAGGATAAACAAGGATATGGAACACTCCAGTCATTAGTCTGCAGTTAGTTTAATGCTAAATCAATTACTGCTAACAGCATAACTCTGGCAGCACACAATTTATAGCAGGCTGCAAACCCAGCAGCAGGAGAGAAGGTGCTGAGGCAGAACCACTGCTGGTGACCAGGCTCAGCAGCTCTGAGCCACCTGAGCTGCTCTCAGCCACCTCTGGCTGAGGGGACAGGCCTGAAGGCAGACAGACGAGGTGATTGAATTCCTCCAGAGCATACAGAATACCCCAGAGCTTCCACAAGAAAAAGTACTGGTGGCAGACCATCCCCACCAGCATGTGATGCAGTCACAAGTGTTTTAACAGACCAAAAATGCCATTACAGAACTCCTGGTCAAGACTTTCCATAGCTTATTCCTTTTTCTCCCTCCCCTCTCCCATAATTATTCTACAGCATTTTTGATGTCTATCCCTGCACAAGCAGTTTTCCTCAAGAAAATAGAGGCAAAAATTCAAAACATCAGTTACCTCATTAATGCAATAGTAAGAAAATGATACCTGGTTTTAGTAGTGTTTGTAGTATTTTGTTTTATTTCAATGCAAAGGTAACCTGGATTACTTTTTTCTTTTAATATTATGATTGAAATGTTTTTTCTTTCCTTATATAGTATCAAAGAAATCCTAAAGTACATAATACCATCCTCTATGTTGGGTTGCCAGCTGATGCTGATTTTCTGCAGACCTAAAAGGCAACTTTTTCTCAACTCAGTTTACTCTCACATACCCAAAATACAGAAAGTTAGTTTTCCTTTCCATATAAACATGTACACCTGGATTTAGATAATTCTCCAGAAAATAATTACTTTATCTTTATTGACAGTGTAATATGCAGAGGTTTTGTTGATCAAAATTAACATACTCTATTATGAGCTTGGAAAATGGCACCAGTGTATCATATAGATTTAATTCATCTTGTACACAGTGATTCATTATCAGATCAATTCCAGGTAATAGCACTACAGTAATTAGTCCTCAGGAATTAATGAAGTGATGACAAAAGCCATAAAATAAACTAATTGTATCTTTTGAAATTTATTCATAATGTGGGCCATTACTTGTCTACGGTATTAATGTGTACATCTGTATAATAATATAGTTTTTCTATTCCTTATACACTTTTTAAAATCACCAAGAAAATTGAAATTGATCACAATTATGATATTCATAAAGAATTTCAGGCTACCTAAAAGGAACAGTACTTCCATAGAATGAGATCATCATCATCATCAGGTGTTTTTTTAGAGCAACAATCTAAGTATGATTTACTGTAATCTTTTGGAATGAAGTGAGTTTCAGCATTGATACCATAGCTTCACCCCACTACCATATGGAAGCAACTAAAATACTGATGAAGACAGATTCTATCTCTTCAACGATAGCTGAGGACAAGCTGTCAAAATAACTATGCCCTGAGTTATTATTAGTAAGCCAAAACTGTTAATTAAGTACATTAGACAAAATTTAATTATCTCAGTCATTGTACACAAAAACTTTTCTATAAGACATTGACACAGATTCAGGAAGAAATCCAAAACTCCTGTTTGTAATTTTAAGCTGGCAATTTCCACCAAAATAATACAGCACTTTGTATTGCTCTAGGTAGAAGTTTTTTTGGCCACAAAATCTCCATTCTGCAAGTGTCTTTTTACCTGCTTTCAGAAATATGTGAGTGCTGTGAAAGTAGTTTTACTCACACTGTTCTTCCCACTCCTGGTCGTCGTCGCTGTGCTGACTGTGCTGCTGAGCTTGCTTGAGGCTCAGGTACAGCTCCTTTGCCCGGATTTCTTCCTGCTGCCTGATCAGCTCCTCACCTTTCTGTCTTTCCTCTTCTTCTCTTTTCTAGAGAAAATGAAGTAAGCAACAAGTGACTAAAGAGGTAGAATGTGCCAAAAGCTGAGACACTGCTTCAGTTGTTTCCTATCACAGAGAAGCTGCATTACCCTGGACAAATCACCATCTCTTCTAACTTTGGACTTCTCGCCTCTCACAAGTGGCATCACTGAATTTTCCCACCTCCTAGGAATTCCTGAGGGTACATTTTGAGACCACAGGTATCAAAGGAATGAGGAACTTGTAATCATCTAAGATCTGAAAACTATACAGAAAACATTTTATCACATGGCACCAAAGCCTGTGCTATTCTCCAGACTGTGAGGAAAGCTTGGTTTAAGTCCATGTGTACCCCCATTGAAGATAATGCTGTCTTCAAGCACTACACACAGCATCCACAGAACTTTAGAATTCAGGAACTGATTTATTGCTATTCTTGGTTTAGCAACTGTCCCAGTGTGTCATCATAACCAGCACAGGGAATAATATTTCCAAAAATTAAGATCATTGCATTCTGGAGGAAAAGGAAGATCCTTCAGCACAAAACAGTCACTTTGTAAAATGCAGCTAAGAGTAACATGCCAAAAAAGCTCCCTTCCAAGAAAGCCTTAAAAGAGATGGAAATCTGAGAAAGACTGTCTTCAGTTGGCCTTCTTCACATTTTCAATAACATAGGAGCTCAATTAATGCAGAGCTAGGAATCTGTATCTGTTTTCCAATGAGTTTTCCCAAATCCCTTAGGTAGTGAAGAAGTAGATTTAAATAATATTGTTTAATTGAAGCCCACAAAAACCACAAAACTGAACTTCATTAAGTGTTACTCATATTATTGAAATAACTTGAATAACAAATAAAACCAGTTTTTTATTTAATTTTCTAATGCAACCAGCACTATACCCTTATGGGAACAAACATACAGGTAAGAATTTTTTTTATAAATCCCCAAGTAAAATCCCCCTGAATTACTATCCTAGTTACATGACCTAAACTGTAAGTACAGGAAACCCAAGTAGGTTGTTGCAAAACGTTACTCCTATGAAATTTCTGGGATGAAGGTTGAAAGTACAGCCCTTAATGTTATATGGTTCTGTGAACAATGCATTAGACTGCTCTTACTATTTCTAAGAAATAAAAGCCTAGTATTGTTCTTCAGTCAATTCTAGTGCTACTATCTTGGATTATTTCTAGCATCATCCTTCCATTATTATTTCCTAGCTCCTAAAAACATGAGCTGAGTGGACAGTTCAGTAATTTTGAGAAGTCAATGCTTTTAGACAATGCTAATTTCAAAGCCAAGCAGCTTCCTAAGAAAAAATAATTATCTTTTTTAATATAGAATTAGGGATTGCACATTTTAGCTGCAAGTAAATAGTTCTATTCTCTTCTTGAAAAAAATATGAGATCAACTGTTCTTTATTCTTATGAGGAGAATATTTATTCACTTAGCTTCACTACCTAAAAAAATTCAATACATTCAGTCTATCCTTCAGGAAGATGGACAGACACAGAAGCAATCCTGGGTTAGCAGAATATTTTCTATTCAACATCTTAAACCACAAGGTAAACTTAAAATAGAGGAGGGGGAAAATCAATCTCACTGCAGTTTCCCTGAATCACACAAGAGTTTTGTTGTAAGTTTGGGCTTGTTTCTTAATGCAGCTGTTGTTGAAACATTTCTAGTAAAAAGATGGAAGGGTCTAAGAAAAGCAAACAAATAGCACCCCCACACAACACCAAAAACTAGAATTCAGTTTACATTCTTAATGGAAGGTAACAATGCAAACTAAGAAAATCCTACCTTTTTAAGTGAAAAGGAGATTTAAGTCAAAGAAGAGATAACAAACGCTTAACATGGGCAGTTGATTCTGAATTCACCAAATCTTTTTCACATCATTTTCCTTTTTACAGAAAGAGGAGATTTAACTTATATTTATTAAATTAGTGCAGAGATGTGCAGGTATATTGTCCAACTCCCTCAAGTGGTGTGTGAGAAGTAACAATCCTTGCTGGCATGACACAGGAAAAGAACAGTCATCCTTTGTCAAGTACAACTAAACAGTGTGTGTTTGTATTTAAAATTAACAACAATTGAATTAATTTACTACACTGAAAGAATACATCGAGCAGTTTGTGTGCTCCTCCCCAGGAATCTAATCCTGCACATCAGAGCTGGGAGTGAAGAGCTGTAATATCTACAAACACCATCTTCTGCCTGACAGTTGAGAGAGATTGTACTCTTTGCCTGACCCTTTTAGCTCTGCCAAAATAATTAGGAAGTGACAATTCTGTTCAGAGTTGCAAATTGTTGTGAAATACCAAGCTGCTGAAACAAATCTCACTGGCAATTCGACAGGCAGCAGTAATCCTCTCCAGCCTTTACTCCATTGGAGAATTTGAACATGCTAAATGATCTTATATATCCTCTGGCAGTTGAGAATTTACCACCAACTTGTTTCTGTCTATGTGTATCTCACTATGTTTGACAGCTTTACTATGAGCAGCTCTAAATAATATTTAATTTTAGCCATGGTTAAGTTTTAATGTTTTAGTCCAAGGCAGATGAGAGGAGTTAGGTCATCATTTAAATTTTGCAGAAAGATTTAAAAAATACACTGAAGAAAAGGTAAAATAGAGCAGTGGGGGTTTTTACAGAGGAAAACTGGGTTTCTGGCTACCACAGCTCTTGGAGTCTTTCTGGGGAGTGTTACATGTTGCAGGGCAGCTGAATGACCACCCTCCTGCCGATCAGGGCAAAACCCACAAGGTGTGCTTGTTACAACAGCCCTCCCTGAAGCAAATACTACCGGGGATTCTCTCAGGGCTTCAGGCTGGCAGGCAGCGTCTTTGGCAGCCCTGAAAGCTGCAGCCAGCCGGATGCACTACAGCTGCATTGAACCTCCTGAGCCCACTCAGCAACCACCTGGGCCAGGCAAGAGAGTCAGGGCTCCTAAAACACAGCTGAGAGCCCTCAGGGACACCCTGCTCTGAGGAAGGAAATCTGGAACCCCAGGGTCACCAGCTGCAGCACAGGCTGCTCTCAGCAAGGCTGACACAGCCAGCTGTGTTCAGAGATGAGACATCTCTCCAGACCCACCTGACAGGTGCCAACAGAGCTCTGAGTAAAGGCATAAATATGTCCAACTCCTTCCCAGACTTCTTCTGACAAAATTCTCTCACTTGCATCAGAAAATAAAGTGTTTGCTGAGGCATTATTTTTTTCTCCACTACCAGTGTGTGTCAAAAGGAACACAGGCTTTGCATCACTTCACTGTGCATGTATTTGCACAGAGACAAACATATGAACTGCACTCATGCTTTATGCAGAAGCTACGAGATTTCTGCCATGGGTGTGTCCCAGGACATGCTATTCACACATACAAGGAGGTATCAGCCTACTCTGATCACAAAGACCCTGTGTTCCATAAGCTGGAAAGCAAAGCCAAGGACTGCTCCTGGTTGGAGAGATCTGACATTTGCTGCACATGCTGGAACAGGCTCTGCTCAAGTAATTTACTATAGATCCAGTGACCATCTACTTAAAGTTTGTCTCTGGAGCTTAGAGACTCTTCACAGCTTGAATTCCTAACATGTAAGCTCCCCTCATTAGTGGTTCAGATTTTGCCATTAACCCATGGAAAACACCTGAGCTTTGCTAGCTTTTGCCAGCAATCCAGACTGAAGATAGTGGCTTCAGAAGTGCAATCATTACTGATGTCACTGAGGAAGATATTTTCCTTTAAAATTAATATCAATTACAAGTAGGATAGATAAAACCTGAACACTCAGTTCCCAACCAAAACTAACAACTTCCTCATTTACAACATTGTTCAAGAGACAGCAGCATTGGAGGAAAAAAGAATTACTGAATTGTAGTGACCCAAAAGGAAGCAAAATGAATTATTGTAATTGCCATTGAAACAACCAAACTAAGGCACTTCCAGAATTAATTGGGTGCTGAACCCCAGCAAGAAGCTATTGTCATGTTCCTAAATTATATATATGCTGGTTTTGGGAAAGAGTTCAATGATTTCTTGGCACAGCAAAGCACAGAGCTGAACTTACAGCTTATTTGCACTTGGAGATAACAGTGGTTGACGTTTACTTGGAGACAAGAGTTTTTTCAGATCAAGACAGAATGCTCACTGCTCTATTATAAGAAGCCCACAGTACTCCAAATGGCAATGGTGACAGTTCACTGTATTCCTAAACTTTACATCTGGCAGCAATTTTCTGAAGAATCAGGTCCACAGCACTTGGGGGCACAGTTAAGCATGCAGGCATGTGTTGAAAGCTTATCCAAGCTCAATGGAAAGTGTATTCTTTCTACTGAGCATAAGGTTAATTAGATATTTCCTGAACAGAAGTGCTAATTGTTCTGTTCTCTGAACCTATCTTCTTTGATGAGACACATTTCATCTCCCAGGGAATTTTTAAGAGGCAATCTAGCTCTGCTGTCAACTGTGCTTATATTATTAAATTTGGCAGGTATCTGATGTTGTCATAAGGAGAGTATTTTGCTATTAATATTCTCCTGCTTTATGTAGACCACATGAAGACTGAACTGAGAGATCTCTTTTATTTCTAAATGTAGCTGAAGGATACCCACCCCTGGCTGGATGACACTCACATCTTCAATTTGCCTTAGCTCTGCACATTGTTCAGACTCTTAATGACAGCTACTGATAACCGTAGAAAATTATGCCTATGAGCTCCTAGCCTTTGTGAATTAGCAAAAAGATTAATGATAGTAATTGGCTCTCTTATTTGTCCTTTGCAAGAGGTGCATAAAAGAATAGCTGTCCTTAAACTGCAAAAATAAAGTAGTCAATGTTACATTCTAGCATCGTAAATTAAAGTCAATTCTGCTTAGAAACACCAAGGAAAGCAATACTTTTGGAGTAGTGTTGGAAAAGGAAATAGGGATCATCACTCACTTCGATATGTAAGATATCATTTATCTAGTGCAGACAGCCCTAACGTCCCATGACTGGTCAAGAGGAATAAAAGCATTTTAAAAAGGAGTTTTTGTGACACAATCTGGTTAGAAATTAAACATGCCAGCAGAAAGGAGACAGTTTCAATTTCCCAAGTCTAAGTGCTTCACGAGGATGAAGCATTAGCAGAGACTGGACTTTCCATACCTCAGTCTGGAGACCTCTTTAAACATGGCCTGGTCATCATCACAGAGGGATGATTACCAGTGTGTTAAATATTTTAAATCTGTTGCGGCAATCTTGCCTACAGATCTACATCAAATTCCACACCCTCTTCTTCATTTTATCAATTACTTCTGTCATACATCAGTAGATTCATTAATTCATCTTTTTCCCTGAACCCTAGTTGTATTCCTTCCTTCTAGGTGGACGTGGATGCCAGAAACACAACTTTATTTCCCTGTCTATGCACCATGCACAGTGTACAAGATCTGATCTTTCAAGAGCATGTAACAGATAAGCTGCTTTTCTGAGCAGCAGAGTGTCAAAGGAATCAGTCCTGCATTTGGATTTCTGCTGGTGGAACCCTATGCCAGACCAAGTCTCTCCCAGCAGATCTCAGATTATAGACCTAATTGAAGAACCTATGCTGAAAGTGGAATTAGGCTCTATTGTTGGATTAATACAGGAAATTATGGGGAACACTTGATAAAGGGCATTTAAAGAAACAATCACTACATCATATCTGGTTTCCAAACTAATTCTTTAAGTCAGGAGTTCCTTTCAGCTGGGTCTTGTCTTGAAAACTTCGGTCCTTTTATTTAAATTTTTGCAAATTGTATCTTCAAATGCTTGATTTAAGAGAAACCATTGGGAAAGAAAGGGTTTCTACTTCCTTAGCAGAACAAATATGTTGGCAACTTTAGGAAGATAGAGAAATCCCAGATGAAGTTAAGTATCTGAAGTTCAAAGCAGAAACTGAACCATAATCTCATCCCACTTCCAGCAGTGCTCCTACAAGGCACACAGCTGGATGGAGGACACCTGCTCATGTCCTGGGAAACAGTGGAAACACAGATCACTGTGACATTGCCTTTCCATCAATATGAACATGAACAGAATTTAGTGCCATTCCTTTTAATTTTATCAACAACTGAACAACTAGTTTGCCTTAATAGAAAGCTATGAATACTGGCCACTGAAAGTCTCAGAAGTTGCTCACTCTACTCTTTGAAAAAGTCTCTTTGAAACAGAACAGTAGCAGTGAGCTTGTGGACATTTTCCCCATCAAGTGTCCTGTGAGTCAGCCACATAGACGTGAGTGAACACTGTCAGCCTTTGCTCAAGAGGGCTTTACTTTCCAGAGAGCAGAGGAAAGAGTGTTTAATTAGTTGCTCTGCTCATTATTCATACATTAATAAAGCAGCAAGGTATACTTTCATTACTCATTGACATCACATTTCAAAGGCCCCATTCTCTCCTGTGAATTCAAATTAATTGTGCAAAGGTAAATCAGCAACTCTATGCAGCCTCCTCTGCAGGAACTGCCCTGGCTTTGTGCTCCACAACCACCTCAAATCCCAGGCCCACAGTCTGCAGAGTGACAAGAAATTTGCTATTTGCAATCAAACCACATAAACTTAACACTAAGTTTTCAGCATCCCTCCCATCACAAAGGGCCAAAGGGAAAAATCTGTCCCCTCTCTCCATACCTTAAATAACTGCACCAGGAAAGGAAGAAGAGACACAGCAAGCTGTCAGCAGGGGAGAGGAGGGTGGATGGAAGTTACTGGATCCTCAGAGTCAGATTTTCTAAAGCCTTCTCCATGGAAACTCAGCCTCACCAACCATGTGCAGTCCCAGCATGCACATCCCATTCTCAGAGGACTGTCATGACTTCTCTACATGAACCCATTATATTTACTTTCTCATTTTTAAACAAGTTTTTATCTTTATCAAGTAATATGAAAAGGGTGGACAGATGTGTTTCCTATTTTGTTTTGAAATTGCTATTTGCAACTAGAAAATGTGAAAAATATTATTTCCAACAAATATTAAAATATCGTAACTGAGCTCATAAAAAGTTCATTGTAAAGTCAATAAAAATCAAGCAAATTAACTTCTCCTAGAAAAGCCAACTGGACTTTTCCCATATGTGGAGTAGGGGAAGGATCCACCCCTTATTATTTTGAAGGAAGTAGTGGCACAGTTTTGAAGTTCATTATGTGAACAAACTCATCCAAGATACACAGAATACATTCAAACAAACTAACTTAAAATGAGATCTTTCCCAATTGTACATTTTTTCCCCCGGATGATTCATCCAGCACAGCTGACTGAACAATTCTGTTAATGTGTGAGCTGAATAACCAGTTTGATTGTTCTGGCACTTCTGAATGAGACCTGTAATTTTTTCTCATCGCTCACCCAGCTGTTCTGCTGAACACCATGTAGCTATCTGTATATTCCAGAATGAAAAATTACAACTCTGGATTTTAAAGCTTATTAATAAGCATGCACTGAAGGTGACAGAAACTGTGAATCTATATGAAAACACTATAAAAACCACCTAAATTTCTCTATGCAAACCTTTAGTTCCTCCTGAATTTTTTCTTCCTCCAGTTTGGCTGCTTTCCGATCCTCCATTTCTATTTTCCATTTTTCTGCCACTATTCTGGCTTTTTCTTGAGCCATAGCATCACGGAATTTCTTTGTTATTTCAGCTTCCTTTTGTCTCCTTCAGAAAAGGATGTGAAAACAAAAATTTAATGCACTAATTTTCTTAAATTGAGGATCAATGCTTACACACTGGTTGCAATAGATAATTAGCATAAGCCTTCATGGAAAGATGCAAGCAAAGAATTAAAATGTATTTAACAAGAGATCTCGCACAAATCATATTTTAATAAACCATCCAGAAAGCAGACAATTTACAATTTTTGATAAATTATTAATTAAAATGGCACTTCTAAGTTAGACAAGTACTTCTTGGATGTCTTTAAGTCAAACCTTATATTTTTCTATTGGTCTAGCAAAGCATGGTTGGGAATTTACTATCTTTCAAATACCAGTAAAAATGTCTTCCAAATTCTTATGCTAGATTGTTTATTCATACTGACAATGTAAAAGGAATTCAGAGGACAGGTTGAAGGTTTCAATCCCTGCTTAAATATGCAAGCACTCAAAGCAAGAATAATCTCATATGAAAACGGATAACACAGAATAACCTGATATTAAAGAGTCACTTTTCAGTGCTGCACTACAAAGGGAAGTGTGTGAGGCAGGTGGCCTAATTTCTAAGAATATCAATCATCAAAACACTTTTGAATGTCCCCCAAACCTGGAAGAGGCCCTGCTAGAAGCACCACATGGCACTTTGTATAATGAGTTTTGAACTGCTGGAATAAAAATTAATACAAGCAAATTGCAAATAAAACCAATTTCAAAAAGGATTTTATGTACTAAACCCCCATTGTGGGCTCTGAACTGTGATATAACAAACATATCTAATTTAATCATCTCAAAACCAGACTGCTTCATTCTTCTTTATTTGCAGGCTGATCAATGGTTTAGCTAAATTCCCAACAGAGAAAAAAGTTGGCACCACTTTTTTTTGCAAATAGGGTTTTTGGCTTTCAATATTCAATAAAAGCAAAATGACATTTTTAAAAAGCTGAAAACCTGAAAAAGCAAGTGAAAGCAAACGCTCACAAAACATACTTACCAGTTTTACCCACCATTACCTCCCACCTTTCTACAAGGTCATGCCTCCCCATTAGGCCAAGTGGACCCTGAACTCAGACTCTTAAATCCTCACCATAGTTCCTCTGCCTCCTTCTGTGCCTGCAGCCTGGCCCGCTCTGCTATGAGCTCCTCCGAGATCTGCTCGTAGGGTTTGTCCCCCGGGGCTTCTCCCATCACCCAGACCCAGACCTCACCGTCCTGGCCCCGCAGCCACTGCACGCGCTTGCCGTTACCTGCAACACCACCGAGAACACACCACAACGTAAACACCGCCTCAAATCCTGCACAGACACAGGAAAGGGTGGGGAATCTGCAACTTAGAAAACATTAAGCTTGCCATTTACAATTCAGAAGAAAACATTGCTCAGAGGTCCAAAGAAATCTTCAGATTTGACCAAATTGTGCCAAAAGCCGGGGAAAAAAATTAAAAGGTTTTCATGCTGCGGATTACCCAATCTTTAAAGACTCACTGTCCCGCAAAAATAAAAATTATTAATTCAGGCATGCATTTCCCAGAATTCCAGTATTATAATCCCTTTTTAATTGCTATATTTGCTCACTTCACTCAACAAGGGATGAATGAAGAGCATGGAAAAAGAGATGGGCAATGACCAGTCATATTATGTGACTAAAAATGCTTTGTGCACAAAGAATGTCCAGTGTTGAACAGGTAGAGAAACTTCATGGGAACACCTTCAAAGAATGCAGGAATTTCGTGTTCCCACTGTGTGAAGCAGGAGTTTCAGGGAGCCTGCATGCTCAGAGCACACCACTCAGTGCTGCAGAGCCTATTCTGCTCACAGAGGCAATTGAAAGGGATTAAATTTCTGGTTCAGTTTTCATGACACAAACTACACAAAAATCTATGGTTACTGTGTTGACAGAGTGAGTTTAAGAACACCACAAAAGGCCTGAAAAGCTCTTTACAAAACAGACTGCATTTGGTGAGCCATCAAGTACAAATGTAGGACTACAAAGGACACTAGATTGGATCCTACCTGAACCCATTTCAATAGTTATTTATATTACCTGACTTAGTGTGGTTTGGTCTTTTCCTTCTGCTTCGATAAATAGAACTGTCAAATATTATAAGCATTTTAGAGGTTCATAATAAGGAATTTGTAGAAACACCTCTTATGCATCAATTTTTATGTTTCATTTCTTGCAAATTTCTTGAAACTGTCCTCCACAAAAGGAGATTCTGCCACAAAGACGTTTACCAAATGAATACTGGATTTATTTCAAAGAATTCAGACTACAAGGACATAAAGGGTCAGCAGTTTTCATCATTCCCTGAATATTAGTCCCCTAGATTTCATCCTCTTACCCAAACACTGGTATGACAAAATTGTGCATCACAAAAGGAAACATCTAAATCTTTATCTTCTAAAAGAAACCTTGTCTCATGTGAAAACATGAGGAAATGGACAGAGTACCATTTTCCTAAGGAGTTTTTCTCCAGTGTTCCCACAAGAGTCAAAAGAAACTTATCCTATTTATAACAGGCCTGCCAAATAACAGGCAGGCTTTGCTTCCACTTTTCCTCCATCTCTCTCTAGCAGCATCAGCTTAGCTACTCTCACCTTAAGCTACCACTTGTTCTGTGTGAGGACATATCCATTTAACCGGATTAAGTTTCCCAATGCAAAATCAATAAAGTGTTTCTGACATCCCAGGCTGAAGGCAGAAAACTGCAGGAGGCAGCGGGGAGGGGCTGTTGACAGCAGCAGTGTCAGCACCAGCCCCCAATCACAAGTGTTGACAATCCAGACTGAAGGCAATGAATGGATCAGATCTCACCATGAAAGCTGATATTCCATATCAAATTTGAAAATGTAATTTATACGAATCCCCAGCGTTGGCCTAACGGTACTAACTTCAAAGAGGGGTGGAAATTTAAGCTAATAGTGTTTTCCTTCAATAACCCTCAAAAGCATTTTCTCTTTCACAGTCTATCAGATTATGTCTCAGGTTATAAATGTGAATGTATTTCATTGTGGTTCTTATTCTGTACATTGTGTTCCTGTCAGCACAACATTTATTTTGAACTTGTATTTTCGGATACAGCATTGGAATACCATCTGCTGAGACCTGACTGGCCATATCACTACTTGACTCCAAGGTTTTCTCCTACTGCAGTTCCTGGTAAAGTATCTTGAGAAGTATGGAATGAGTACTCCCAGGAACACTAATTCCACAAAACTAAAGGCATTGTTTGTTTTAAAATCACAGCACATCATCTTGCTTGTGAGGAATCTGAATATCCTAGTGTCTCTCCTTCATTTAGTACATTAAGGAAAAGACAACAATACCCCTTGTATTAATTGATGTGTACCATAACTGGTGGATACAAAGTACTACTCCAGTTCTGAGACAATTTCACTATTTCTATTAATTTATGAGCTTGCCAGAGGGAACCAGGAATGAAAAAAAAAATATATAACTTTTCAGGTAAGCAGACAAATTTTATCTTTGCTTTTCTCAAGGTTTTCTGTGCCAAAGGTTTATTAATGTGTTTCTCAGAGGCACAACTAACCCAATGCAACCCAGCCCAATAAAAGAAATAGCTGATTTGTCAATGTGTCTTGAGAAATTGTTCTTTCTTCTTTTAAAACAATGGATCTTTTTTATAAAGTTCTAGCCAGTAGATGTATAAACTCCTTTGAAACCACCAGTGTTGTTGGTTCAGTACTACACATAGTACTACTGTATTTGCATAAAGTACATGTTCAAATATAGTCAAAACTGAAAGATTTGTGTATTAAACAACCTGGCAATTTTAACCTTCATCATTAAACAGACATACCCCCATATATATAAATATATATATATATAAAATTTTAAAATAATTCAGCTTGAGCACAGATGGTCTAATTCAGATCTTTCTCTAGAAGAAAAGAAGGCCTTTTCACATCCAGCCACTGAATTTGCTTCAAGAAATTACTCCCATGCAAACCTTCTTAAACCTCTGCTCCTATAAAGCTGCAGCTGAGCTTTACTGTACAATCTGATCATAAAACTCAGTAGATTCTTAGCACAAAATAACATCAAAAATGATTGTGCAGGAAAAAAAAAGAGCACCTCAGGGAGAAAATCTGGCACTGTGAAAGCAGAATTTCTGCCATACAAAAAGCCTCTGCAGCCCGCAGAATCACATTCACAGTGAGAGGGTCAGCTCTTCTAGGCTAATGATATTTTAAACTGCAGAACCTATGGCAAGATCAAGAAAGTCCAGAAAATAATTTCCCCTAGTACTTGCAGGAGACTAGTGTTATCTGCTTTGCAAGCAGAGAATTACTACTATTTAGGGCTGATTATTACAAAATAATTCCTGCTTTAAAATGCCTCTCGAGTATTAATTTTTTTCTGCAAAATAAGATGTTTTGTTAATACACTTTACTTCCAAAATGAAAAACACCAAAAAAAAAGAAAAATTCAACTAAATGTAAAAGGGGACAAGTCCTGACTAAACAAATTTGAAATGTAGATGAGAAGGAGGCAAGAGAGGCTCATGTTTCCTGGTCAGTAGTAGGCTGCTGAGCCCAGTCACAGAGCCTAATGCAGAGTCAAGAAATAAAAATTAAACCTCTTGAGCCCCAGTCTTGTGCCTTGACCACAAAAGTACTTTTTTCTTCTTGGAGAGATTGTGACAAGTTGCAAATAATAACCTTTAGGAAGCAGCGGACATCAAAGCTAGTCGGGATTGGAGAGTGGAAATGGAAGTACTTTAGAAACAAGCAATGTTTTATTAGGAAAACTTAGTGAATAATTTACTAGGTCTTTGCCATCCCTAGTCTTCTGCCATTTTTCACCTAAAATATCCTTGTAGCACCAAAAGAAAGACAATATAAACTTTTGAAGTTCTTTTCACCTGAAGCTCATCCATTAATTAGTATCTCACATGGAGGTCCCCTAAAACTACACTCATACTGCTTTGAGACCAATAAACTGGCTTCTGGCTCCTTACTCCAGACAAATACCAGGTCAGAAAATGCAAAATCAGGTCTTTCAAATTTGCAGCACAAAGGGACCACAGCAAAAACTTTCTTGGAGACCTAAAGCCAGAACCAACAGCAACTCAAGTTTGTACATATAAATGCACACAATCAAAAATAAGACCAAATCATGTTTTCTATTTGTCTGTTATTTGCACAGCCAATTCTATAACAGCAATGAAAGTGTAAAACAATGCCCTGGAGAGCAATTGGAAAGTCGAGCTCTCACCTATAAGAATTACGAGGCTCTGCCAGCAGCACGCCTGATCCCACCCGCAGAGTGCTGGAGTGCTACCAGAGCTGAGCCATGGGGCACCACAGGCTGCTCTGGCCTCTGAGCTGCCCCAGGGCCAGCAGGGCATTGTCACCTTGTCACTGCCATGACATTGCCAGGGAGCACTGACACTGCCTGGACACCTGGGGACAGAGAGAAGCACCAGGGAATCCCACCTCAGGCTCACTGGGTTCCAATCCTATCAGCTCAGACCTCCACGCTGTGTCTGAGGCTTGGAACAAACACAGACACACCAGGAGACCAGAGCCCCACACTGCCTCTGCCAGCTGGAGCAGAAGAGCTGAGCAACTCACTGGGTTTAGGAGTTTTATGGGTTCTTGGCCTCCTTTTTAACATCACCAAATAAAATGGCTTTGGAAATAATGGTAATTAGAGCAAATACAATACTGCTGGAGTCAGCTTCCTTTCTCCAAGCTTGGTCACCATTGCTTTAACAGTTAGAGAATCCCCAGCAGTCTCCATTTGTGATCCATCCCCAGTGTTTACACAGGAGCTATTCCAAGGGGCTAGAGGCCTGATTTGGTGTCAGGATTCCCAGCTGTGCCATCCCCCAGTCTGTAGGCTTAGTCCAGCAAAATGACAGAGAGCACCAAGCACCCTCCTGCCTTTCTGTGGTAGGAAACACCACAGGGCGTAAATTCAGCAAATTCTGTGATCACTGATTTATAATCTCAGAACCACAGGACAGCATTCAAATTCTGCTGAATGATGTACTAAAGAATCTGCTATTTCCATGAACAGCTTTGTTTCTCTGGGCTTTCCACCATAATTCTCCTGCTTGGAAGCTACAAATCTCTGCAATAGCAATTGACTGTCCTTCCTCACCCGCTGGGAAGCTTTGCAGTCTTTTGACTCTCTACAGAAAACATCTCCATTCTTTCTCTGGGTTAGAAAGAAACTCCTGAAATTCATTAGGCATTTGAAACTGGCTGCATGTGCATTAAAAGCTGATCAGCCTGATCAGCTTTTGCCATGGAGAGCTAAACCATAGCTCATGGAGTTTCCTGTGTTTGTAGGGTTGTGGTTTTTTGTTCTTCTGCAATTCAAATATCTGGTATACTCTGGTCTAAGCACAATGTCCCTTACTTGAGATTTCTTGGCTTTCCAAGCAAATTAGTTTTTATGGTTTCTTTAAAGTAGAGGCATGAATTTTGCTAGTCTGCAGGGTAGATGAGTTTCCATTCAGAGTTTCATTTAGCTAGAGGACATGTGTTAGAAGCTCATTGATTAGGATGAAAATGAGCATGTGAGCTTTAGGCTGTTCTCAACTCCTTGAGCTTAGCCAACATAAGAATTGAATTAGCTTTTTTTTTTACAAACACACGAACAGAATTTCACTTCTTTCTAAGGAGAAAACCTAGGAAATTACTGTGAATGTTTTTGAGAGGCTATTCAAAGGACAGAATGCACTTCTCAAAACAATAACTGCTGTAAATCCATTAAAATATACAGAGAAGAACTAGATGGTAATGAGGAAAGTAATGAAAATAACATCATCTCACAATAAACTGAAGATCTACAATTAATTTGTGCTCTGCCTCTGCTAATTCTATGCTAGGGAGCATAGAATCCCTCTCTTCCCAAAACACGTTCAAAAAACCCCTTCATTTCAATTCTTAGAAGAATGGGGGGAAATTCTGTCCCTGACATTTCAATTTACACACCTTTGAATTTCAATACTGTGTTATGTGCCTTTCCATTGAGGGGAGGATTTGCAAAGGCAGAAAGAAATTCAGCTGATTACATTAATATATCAATGAGGGTTGCAGGATTTCAGCATTGCTGAAAAATCAGCCTTTTATGGCTCTCCAGCTGCTTCCTGATCATATAACAAACTCAATCTTCTGTTTATGGAATTACAGCCTGTTACCATGGAAATAATTATGCTGCAATAAACCCCTGCAGCATCAAATAAAACAAGAGTGACTGAAGAGAGCAAATATTAAGGGAGGAAGCAGTTACTCACACAGGACTCTGGTAATTAAGAAATGTAGCAGGGATAACTGTACACAACACTCAAAGGTAAGTGGGTTTGCATGAGGACATGGTATGTATATATGTACCACACACACAGGGGTTTGCATGTTAGAAACCAAAAAGAAGAAAAAAGAAACACAGAAATAAAATACCATTTAAGCTGCATCTGCCCAGTATGTTCTAAACAATTTTGTCGCTCCCTGGCCAAGGCACACTGTTACATGTAACAATTTTGTAATTGGCCAATTTCAACTAGGAGATAACATTCAAAACTCTTTCTTAAAGACCTTGTTCTAACTCCTTGTACAATCTAGAGGCAGCCTCTTGTCTGTCCATTTTAATGGCTGACCTTCTCACTCTAAACAGCATAAAAATATAGGTAAGCATCAGAGGAAAATTAAAGGTTTTAAAATCATTCACATCAGTATTGCTCATTTGAGATTTTTTTCTTCATTAAAAAATTTCAAAAACATAGCACCATATTTTCTGATTCTTCATCCAAACTGAATCTTGTAAAGTGTAAAATCCATATAGAAGGCTTGGTTTCTCTCAGAGACCTATCACAAAGCTTCCAGGTTTTCCCTTTGAGAAAATAAAACCAAGTCTGCATGGCAGCTTCAGGGTCTGCTGGAGACTCAAAGCAGGAGGATAAGGGTTCTGTGTCACAGAATGAACAGGGAGCTATGGATCATTTTCTCTACCAGGCTCTCCTGATTAATGCAGCGTGCCAGGTTTGCACTCACTCCTTTTGTCAGGCACACAGGACCAGGGAAGCAGGGAGAACTTTACCCTACAGTGAGGCTTTTTAGCACCACAGTGAACAAGTGGACTCAAAGGTTATTGAACTGCCATCAATGTCTGGCTAAATCCACTGCTGACTCGAACACATTGAGTTTTCCTGTACCTTCCAAATCCTGCTCTCAAAACCTGGTTCCTTTGTCCTTGAATGTTTTAATCATTTATGTAAAAAAATGGCAAAATCAGCAAGAAAATATTGAATTAGCTTGGGCAAATCCTATTCTTCCCTTGGCCACAGTTCTGCCCTCTTTCCATATCAAGTATTCATGAGTTTGCAGACAGCCACAACCTCATATCATTACTGAGGCACAGTATGTGGGAGAAAGTCCAGCACTGCTGTGTCAGACAGGCAGAGGAACATGACACTGCAGAGAAACACAGCACTGCCCTCTGTGCCAGAGGCTCACTAACCCAGCAGCCTCTCACAGAATGCCTAATGCCAGATGTCTCAGGGAACAGGAATACTGAGGATTGCATGTCTGCAGGAGAAGGCCCCAGGTAGGCAGCAATATTCTGCTGTCACTTTTCTGCAAAACAGAGAAATCAGCTGCAGGACAAGAGAGAAAACGGAAAAGCACAGACTTATTGCATATCATAGGAGGCGAGAGAAATCCCTCGGGATTTGTTCCATCTGGTACCTACCTAGGTCATCCAGCAGCTGGAGGTCTCTTGATAGCCCCAGGTTCAGAGAACTGAGTTCAGAAGCTGCTCTCTAACCCTACCTCAGCACTCAGCCACACCAGGCACAGGCCCTGAGCAGCTCAGTTCTGGCCCAAGGTACAGAGCATAACAAAGCTGCAGCACATCTCAAGCTGCTCTACATGGTGTGTTACATTAAAACTCGTCCAATGACTTCAAATTAGGTGGCTCTGTACCCTAACAAAAATTGTTTTTACATTCTTGCACCTGTTCTCTTTTTACTTTTCCATCTATATCTGAATTGGAAACAAAGGACAGGACTGTTCAGAGTTCAAGATCACATAATGCCAGAAATTTCAGAAATACTGAGGTCTGACGTCCCTGGTTAGATCCATATCCAGTGATACAGAGAAAGAGACACTGAACACTGACAGGAGCTTGTCTCCATGGGAGATAAAATCTTAGCTAAGTATTTCCAGGGTCTGTAGAGGCCTGAGCATAAATAAGGAATATATTTCCAAGTTCAAAGTCAGAAAAATGTCACTGCATGTCCACCCACTGAAACACATGCTCACTCACTGGCCTTCCTCTGACACTGATGTATTCTCCAGCCATCCACTTGGTATATTTGAGATACTTGCTTCCAAACAGCATCATCTATTCTCTAATGACCTTTCTAACACAAATGTCATTTAGATAGATAAATTATTTTCTAGCCATGCTGTGATAAGCTTACCCTATTTTCTCCCAGCTTCTCTTGTTAAGGACAGGTAAATAAGAGCATTTACAAATAGCTCCCATCTGAGCACCACCAGCTGCAGTTCACAATGAATAAATGGCAGAAATAACAGCAGCAGACCAGCATTGTCTCCCCTCCCACATGACTGTCCTTCAGCTACCTAATGCTCCATAGTTTTTGAGATCTCATTTTGGGAATGCTGGCAGCTCTGGATACTGCATCAGTGTCAAAACCAAAATTGGCAGGGCCCTCTGCTTCCTCCCAGCTCAGCTGTAGTGGCTAAAGAGCTCCTGCCTAATCACACAAATATGTTTCTGTGCAAATTGCAAAGCTGCCTGTCACTCAAATCTCAGAGAATCCCAAAGGATCTTGACATTTTGAGGAGACTTCTCTCAGTGATTTTAGCACAGTAGGAACAAGCAAAGTGTTTAATTACAATGAAGTATGTTCCTGAAACATCTGCCCAGGAGCAATTTGTAAGTGAATTGAAGGTGGACCTCCAAGAATTCAGCTCACCTGTGATGCTATTCCAGCACCAGCCAGCAGTCATTATTCAATTAAAGCTACAAAAGATTTCCTTTACATTGAATAAGCTCACTAAATGCTTTGGTAGGACCCATATAATGCCCAAATTCTACTAATAATTTTAGGCAAGGTACAAATAGCAAAAAAAAGAAATTAGGAGCAATTTATTCAGTATAGGAATAAATATAAAGGAAATACTTCATTCTGAAGTGATGTTTATACATTGCTTCCCTTTAGACATCAATCTGTGGTTTTTAATTGGCAAAGAAATTAGAATTGGTCAATAATTTGAACATAATTCATTCACCCTCAAAATGAAATAATTCCTTCAACACTGACTCATTCTGATACTAACTTCAATTTTAACCTTTCCTCAAGACACAAGGAACCAAACAATCCAAATAAAGAAGCAGGCACCATTTAGCATTACATTTTGCGGGTGACTAATATTTTTTTTAGAAATTAGGAATAAGGCTACACAGATGGGTGCACTATTTGGATTGCTAAACACTCTCAACAACTTACATCTTTTTTCATGGTTTGGACTTGTTTTCTAAACAGCAAATTTCATGGTACTGAATAGGACATTTATGGACAACCTGCATTCAGTGGCACTGCTTTAAAAAATGCAGATTTGGGGCCTTTGGTAGTTAGCTTCCAAACAATTAAAAAATGATCATGTTAGTGATCATTCCCTAAGTCTGAGGATGATTTTAAGTCTAGCCTTTTCTGACCTGCAAATGCCAATCCTTTTGCCCCCAGCTCTGCACTTGTAGTTTCCATAGGACAGCACACTTAAAACATAAGACCAATTCATCCTTAAGTCACCATAGGAAATCAAACTTGAACTCACAATCACTGCTTTGTTTTGAAAAATCCAATCCTTTTGCTGTGCTGCTGAGTGCACACATCCCACGGTAGCTAAGCTCCTGAATCCATGGGGAATTGCAGCAGCTGGGATATAGAACTCTAGATCAAGCAGAAGGCACTTTTCAGAGCATTTGAATTGGAGAAGTGTCCATTAGCAGCTTTTGTTCAATCTTATATCCATCCCAAAGAGATGGGAAGAAAAGTTTTCTTATGTGGCTATTCAAACTTTGAGGAAAGCAGAAGGATTTGAAAGGCAGTGCTATAAAGATAATTCCACTTAAATTAGAATAAAATTATTTTATACAAATGCTATGTTGTATTCACAAACAACATCCACATTTTCAGAAACTCAGCACAACATTAGCAATATTGAAGTCTCATATCTATTTTACTCTTTCAGGCTACAAAAATATCTATAAACTCAGAGTAACTCCTGGCCTAAAAAAGGTAGCATGAACATAAAACTTGTCATGCAGCAGAGTCAAAATCAAACCCACAGGTGAAAAACCTCAGATCCCTCAGTTTCAAGGGAATAAAGAACATGTAATTGGGGTAGCTTTGCATTTCTTGGCAGACACTTTAATTAATTTAATTAATTTAAAACGCGACCAAAAACACTCTACATTCTACACTATGTAGCAGGGGAAGAAGGTCTGGAAATTCATTTATATATTAAGGGCAACTTAAAATTAAGCAGCCTCAAGGTCCAAAAATTATGATGTCAATTGTCTTCTAGGAAAAAAATATTTTAAGATTAAAAAATATTATTGTCATCTACTCTACTTGAGTCTATGGGCAAGACTATTGCACAGTAATTACTATTTTATATCCATAACTTGCAGTTGGCTTTTTTATCTTTTTTGTTTTAAGCCAGAAACCATCTTCACTGAGAGACCATTTAACATCACATTGTGGAACTATGCAGTAGAAATCAATTACAAGTATCTGTACAGTTAATGATCAGCACACCTGAAAGAAGTTATATTTTCCAACTCTGGTGCACATCAGTTCATGAAAGTAAAAATATATTTCCAGCAGAACCAGATGCCTGACTTGCAAATCTGATTCCAATAGTTCTTCACTACAGTTCTGAAGAAAGTAGAAATTCCCTAACAGTGGGCAAAAGTCAAACCTAAGCAATACCTTTAATTGGCAATTTAAGGAGGTAAAATGAAAATGGGTTTTTATGAAATTTAACTCAATGTGCATTTGTGACTACCTTTGTCAGAGCAAATATAATCTATAGGGTACTCTGCTGCTCTCCTTTCTCCTATTACTTACAAATCAGAAAATTACTTACCCAGAAAATGGTCTCCTGCAGTAGGAAGCTGAACAGGTTTAATGTATAATTTATATATGGAAAGGTAGGTGTCAACACTGTGACAATCCATCAGATAAATATTTTTGCAGTTAGAGTTTTCTGTATCTGTCTCCCTCAAAGAATGAGCATGATACAGATTATCTCAATGATATGATGTTGTTTTGGTATGTGGAGCTGAACTGCATTTTTAATTTTTTTCCTCAGCTACAAATCAATCAAAATGAACAAGGCTTTTGTGCTGCATGAGAGAAGCTGTTCTGATGCCATCCCTCTCAAGAGGGCCATTCACAGTGAGAGCACTAACATGAAAAAAATAAATATTTAACAGAATGACGTTTTCCAACATTCACCTTGCCATCTCTGAGGGGTCATTTTCAACTCTTCTATGGCTGACTAGGGTCTTCTGGTCGCTCCCTCCTCATTTTAAGGCTACTGTTGTAACTTGTTCCAGTCATTCCATGCAGGTCTGTGCTTCAAGTGAGTCTTGGAAAATAGTTTTAATTTGAAGCACTTTTCTAATAATAGTCTTTGAATTTATAACTATCTAAGGGGCACTTTGTGAGGTTCAGAAGCTCTAGATATTTCAAGTCTGACAACTGAATCCAACAATATCTCTGTATTGAGGTGTTTCTACCATGGCTGTGTTCAAATAAGAAACATTTGAAATGGGATTGCAGTCCCATAACCATTACAGAGTTTTCTCAAAATCAGCTACCAAAAGTTAATAGAAACTTTGAATATTCAAGCTTTAATAGATTTAAAGATGTGATAAGATCTTTGGCAGGGAAATGGGTGGTTTACATATCCCTGTGACATCTTGTTGAGTGAGGAATCACTGTAATTACATTTCCAAGATGAAAAGGTTTTCTATTTTACACCAGCCTATCAATTTCATCCTATGGATGGGGGAAAGAGCTGGAAAGGCACTAACTCAGCAAAAAGAGCAAGGAATTAAGTATTTCTGTTTACTTGAAATCACTTGGACCCAAGGCCAGGCAATAGGAAAAGACATTTGGAGAAGTTATTTTCTGATGTTTCTTCCACCATTGTCCTATTCACTTTTCAAGTCAACACACACATTCAGCATTCATAGCAGCCTCTGGGAAGAGCTCCGTGTTTTAACTATATATTGTATGCAAACACATTTCTGGTTCCTTCTCTTTGGTTTTGGTTGTTGGCTTGACACACTATTGTCCTATTCCCTAAACAATCTCTTGGAGACTATTTACTAATACAGTTGGAAATTTAGTCTCATATAGTATGGCTCTTTTGGTATTACATTTACTCACAAAGAGCCTTTCATAACAAGCTCAAATTCAAAATTATTTCCTACTACAGCCTGATGGAAATATTTAATGCCAAGTGAAGAAACTGCAACAGCACAGGCTTTTGCCTGACCTAGAATGAGGATGTCAGGTGATAAAAGAAAAGCCTTAGGAGTAGGGGAGGAGAAACTTGGTCATGATACATCAGTTACCACTGACAGAACATCAGCAGTGACTCCTGACTGAAACCGGCACTTTAAAACAACTCCCCTTACTCCATCATTAAGATACTCCCAAAACAAAGGAGCAGCCTGGAGATACAAGGAGCAGGAACACGTAGCTTTTGCAGTGCCAGACTGTCATTTTGCCCATGGGGACAGCTGGCACTCATCCTTGCAATCTCTTCCAGATGCCTGCTGCACCACAGCCAGCTGCAAGCCCACCATCCCCAGCTGTGGAGCAGAGAAGGAGGTCAGAAATCTTACTCTGGTTGCGCCTTGCTGTCTTTCTCAGCACAGCCTCCTCCATTCGGGCTTTTTCTTCCCTTTCCCTCCAGCGCCTCAGCTGCTCTTCTCTCATCTTGTAGAATAAGATCTGCTTCTGCTCTTCGTTCAGCTCTGCCAGCAGCTCAGGGTCAATATACATGTCACGCAAAATCTGCTGCAGCATGATGACTCCAAAAATATAAAAATAAAAAAGATAAGGAAAAATAAAAGAGAGAGAAACCTGCTTCCAATTATACCCACTACAGTGACAAAAGCCCACTGATGGCACTCCAGAAGGCAAACTGCAGCAAAGGAGCTCTCCCACACCTGCCTGCCCAGGAGAGGTTTGATTCCAGCTCTGGCTCTTTTTGTGCAGGCATATTCTGCTCCTTGGCTTGACAGGGACAAAGTTCTTTTCTTATCTCATCCTCCAAATGTAGGGACAGGTGTCAAGTGAATGTAAGAAAAATGAACAGAAAAGGCTAGTGAAAAAACATAAAATGAAAAGGTTGGGAAAAAAAGAGTAAAAGGCACTTGAGTGCTCCTGACTGCAAGCCAGTAAAAATAAGGGATTCTTGATTGAACCCAGCAGCTTTGCTCCCTTGAGCAGAAGGAAATTCAACATAGAGAGTCTCAGAGTTTCAGGTCAAGCAGCTCCCTTCAGCAGCAATACACTCCCAAGGGCATGAGCGTTGCCCAGGGGTTTAAAGTGATGTCATGGTTAAAGGTATCACCTACACCAACAATATCCATGTCACTTTGGGAACTGATCTCCCCTGATAAGAGAGGAGTTTGCATATTATTTCTCAGTCTAGCCTGTTAACTAGTCTCAACAGAGTAAAGCATGTTAGAGGTCATAGTTATCTGGTGTTGACAAATACTGTCATGCAGTAAATTGACTAAAATGCTTCTAAAATTAAAGCAGATGTTACAAAAGCCACAAGAATCTTTTTATCACTTTATAAATAAATCAATATGAATTAAAACAAGACCAAGTTCTCAGCAATTCACGCAGGCTATGCAAGCCCTGATGTTAATTCATTTTCCGCTTGGTGACTGGAGAAAGTTACAATGCTGCTCTTCCAGGAGATTATAGCTCTTCACTATGTCGCAGTTTCATCAAAACCAGCAAAAATAATATTTCAGCACTAGGCCCAACAGCCACTTGATTATGTAAAAAACCCAAACCTCCTCTGGATTCAGGAGCCTGTTTCCACTGTGCAGGGGCTCAGGTCCTCTGGGGAGGGAGGGCACGCTGTGGGAGGGGGCTGCTTTGTGAGACAAACCAAAGTGTGGCCACTAAAAGGCACAACAAAACACAGGCTGAGCCACATCCCACTGCTTGATTTTTATACAAGAAGGAAGAGAAAGAGCAGGTCTATGTTTTCTCACGAGAAACCTGCTTTACAGATAAGGAGCTATCAAAGCCCTGTATGACTTCCAAGACCTCATACTCAAAAACATCTTGCTAATGCACCCATGCCCTTCATTTGAGGAATGTAAAATACTATTGCCCTAATTTAGATGGAAAATCAAACTGATAGAAACCAAAATTCTGATGAAGACATTTTATCACCTGGAACCACAATGCCAAATATGCTGGAATGAGGCCTTCAGCTGAAACAGGATTTCAGAACCCGTCATGTATGGGCTGTAAGGAGTGTAGTCCACATGCTACTCTGAAATTCAGTATTGGTCCTATGGACAGATTTTGTCTCCTAAAACAAAATGCTTTTATTATTACTATTATTTTTTAAGAAATTCAGCTTGGAAAGAAAAAATCTAGAGTAAGAAAGATTTTATTGTGCTTCTCTATTTTACTTAGTCAGGTATAGAAAGGGGAGACCCTGAGGGGGTTGGCTTTTTTTTCTTTGCTTCTATTCGATTATTTTAGAGCTGTGCCTCCACATTTTGGCACTAATTGAAAAAGACTCGCTTTTGCAAAGGCTTCAGGGCAAGCACTTTCACTCTTTTACTCATTTGTCATCATTCTTTATTTTATTTTGCTTGACTTCACAGACCAGAAATTAAATCCTGATCAGAAGCTATCATGGTGCAGAAAACAAACTCTTCATCACGGATTATGTGTATCTGAGCATTACAAGTAGCACCCTCTCTGAACAGCATTCAGCTGCAGAAGCAGCTCGGGATGGAGATACAAGACAGAATGCAAACAAATAGGCAATGTTCAATGTTGAACATTGTCATGTTCAATGAGCAACCACACAAGAAAAACAGCAAGAGCAAATAGATGAAATGACACTTCACGAATAACCCATTGCCTGAAGATTATTCAACTAAAATATTTGAAGATGGTAACCAAATGATCAAGTAGAAATCATCTGTGTGAGAATTATTTTTTTTTAACAAAGTAAAAAGTCACATGTGGAAGAGTTATCATCTAATCACAGCAGCAAACCTGATCAACTTCCTTCTCATAGATTCTCTTTGGGTTGCAGCAATCCCAAAATAAAAAACTGGAAATATAAAGGAGAAGAAAGATAAAAAAACTTGCCACCTGATGTAAGCCAACATCCAACAGAAGTAGAAACAAACATCATAACTTTTGCCATTAATTTTTAACCTATTAGACACTGATTCTCATTGCAGTTCATGTTTCCACAAATATTCCAAATACATAGATGGAATTATCACAAAGAAATTATCATGATCTCTCCTGACTGCTCAGAAAATTAAGCAAATCTATGAAATCCAAAATAACCTTGAGGAAACACCAAATCTACTGTAACTCTTTCTATTTCTAGGATTAGCTCGTATTTTGCAAAGTGATGAGCTTTGCATCTCCAACCCATGTAGATTCAAAAAACTCGGGGATAGGAAATAACTCAGGCAAAACAAAATATAAACATTTTATTGCAAAATAATTATTCTCTCTCCCATTCCTTTCCCAGGCCAAATTAATATATAGATAAATTAATGACTGAGGAAGAGCAGGGGAATTTATATTAAGGATGCCTGTTTCCTGATTTTGGCCATCCCTCATCTTTCCACCCTTCTGAGAAGTATTTTGAATAGTTTAGGAGGACAATGAACTCTCCATTGCTTTTCCACCTTGGTTACCCCTAGTTCCATGGCCCAAGCTAAGCTAAAATCATTACAGAAACATCACAACTCAACAGCCTAAGCACAAAATAAAAGTGGCTATTAATGGCAGTTATTACCTTACAATAATTGCCCCAAACTTGATGCTCTAATTAGTAGCAGTCTCTGCAAGGAGCCCAGAGGTGTTTAAAATTTAAGCTTGGAGTTTCCTTTCATCTTAAATGGCATCTTCTGGGACTAGACACATTCTGCCCCACCTCTGGTGTAGCATCTTTCTGGCTAAGCACTTCTCAACATTGCCACTAGAATCATCTGTTGGGGGAAGGGGAGGGAGGGAGAGGAAAAGGTACAGAAAAACATTTTCATTTCATTTTTTAAGGGGAAGTCCTTTATTGACTAAGGGCTGCAAATGTCTTCATCCATTTTCCTCTGAGCATGTGCACCTTCCATTCCCTGAACTGAACAGCTCACTGGCAATGCTGATTATTGCTGAGCCAGGAGAGCAGCATTTGTGTTTTATGACACAGCCATATAATCTACTCATGTAATTTACATAAAAATATTGTGCTATAACCTACACATTACAGAGGAAGAGATGGCAGTAATGCATCTCTCTCCTTAAAGATTTGTCATTAAGAAAAAATTAATTTTAAAAAATATTTTCTTAATATGATTAAGAAAAAAACCCAGTAAAGAAAAAGATGTGGCAGTCATGTTTTCCAGACTCTGAACTTCATGGTCTTAATCAATTTCTTGTTTGTGTCTTAAAATTTTTCATTTTTTAGGAGGAAGGAGCATGCAGTATCCTAATTTTTCAAGCCCTGCTGTGTCAGCATCAGAAGAAGAACAGTAGAACCTGGAACAGAATGGTGCAGGAGGGAGCTGACCATGCAAAGAGGAAAGGTAAAATTAACATTTGGTTGAGGTCTCCAAAACCCTACAAATCTGTCACTACAAAAGCAAATGTGCTTTGGCATTCCCCACGAACTAGCCTTATGTCTGATTTGAAGTTGCTGTTAATTAAAAGCTAGAAAAAAACCAAAAACCAATTGAGAGCCATCCCTTCCCCACCTCCTCTATCACAGATGGGCACAACAAAACCTGCCTGGTTTTCCTCGGTTTCCATAGTCAAGTCTGTGGCTCCCTCTAAGGGCTGAAATGAGTTTCTCAGCAGCACAATCTGCAGCTGGGTCAGAATGATTGCTTTCCTGAAGCTGCTATTCCATTACAAAGCACCACATAAAGCAAAGATGAGGGTATGTTTTTCTAGACCTTCCTCTTCAATAGAGCTCCAGCATCAGTAAATCAGACTGCAGTATGTTTTGGAACATGGGCAGGCTTTGCATGCTCTTCATCTTCTCTGTACTCATTTAAGATTGCTGTTTCTGCAAGGCACTATGTTAACGACAAAGAAAAGGAAAATTTAAAAAATTAAGATATGCATAGCAAAATAAGAATTAAATAGATAGATTAAAACCTCATCTTAACAAAATTAAATGCAGCAAGAGTGCTACAAACCAATCCATGAGAAAATACATCTTGTACTGTCAGTCTTACAGCTGCAAGTGAAACGATGCTAACAGGGGATTTAAATAGTGCAATGAAGATTTACAGTGGCAGGAGTCTCATCAGATAGATGGGTTTTGCTTGGTTTTATTTTAATTCAAATCTGTTATTCCTCAGTTACACACAGAAATCAGACAATCACAGTTATAGAGAGCACTGACAGTAAGGAAAGAAAAGGGATGGGCACTAACTCAGGGAAAGCAGTATTTGCAGTCCAGGGCTGCAGAGAGCAGAGCCATCTGTCATTACTCCAGTCTCCCAAGGTTAGTTTTGTACTCTACAACACCACCTGCCCTTCAGAAGAAGTCCCATCAGTGATTATTTTTGCCTGGCACTGTGGCAATCCTACCCAGCAAGATTACTTTAGGGCTATGCCTTTGTGTTCCGTGCCACAGCTGTCACACACACAATTACACTGGAACCTGTGATGCCTTCAAGGTTCAGCACAATTTATTAGAGATTTGGGAACCTGAGTGGAAAGGACAGTCCTTTTGATTTTTCTGCAATTTTATAATAGATATTCCAAACTCTGACCTGCATTACAAAGGTCTGACAAGTATGTAGAACAATATGTACTTGATGTTTATTGCTACTAATACACTAACAATAGCAAGACAACAACAAAAAGCTGGCAAGTTCCATCATAATTTTTCAAGAATAAAGCATCCACTATTAAAATAATTCAGAATGATAGTGAGTAAAATAAATCAAATGGGAAAAAAAAGCCAAGGTTCCTTGACAGAGTTGATCTGAGAAAACATGGTAAAAAGGCTACAACCAGTGTTTCCTAAGCCAGCCACTGAAGAGAGGAAGGGCAGAAGATGATAACAGAACACTCCCACACACTGCAGTTAACTAGAACAGAGTTCTTGGTTACTCACCATCCTCTCCCTGGGATTGTGCTATCTAATTCAATTGGAGTATATTTCATTGACAAAACAGTAATCAAGCTCTTCAGGTTGGGCTTTCAGCTACAAACAGGGTATACGTGGTTGGCAGGCAGCAGGCTCAACCTGGGAAGCAATTACAGCTCACTGAGTGTCTGCAGGGATCTAACCTTATCAGATTAAAAGGCACACTGCTAGCAGCCTCCAAGAACTTCCTTTGTTCAAAAAGATATGCAGAATGCACTGTCTCCTGCTCTGCTATTTACGCTTCCTTGCTCACATCAGGACATTATATTGCACTGTATGGAACACAGCCTGTGCTTACACTGCACACTGCAGGCCAGCTTTGTGCTGGCTAAGTACAAAACACATCAGCCCATCTGTTTCTCAGCAGAAGTCTCCAATGGAGACTGAAGGAGGCCCTCCATGACCCTTCAAAGCAAATGGTTGCCTTTCAACTCTGGAGTGATAGGCTTTTCTTAAGGGTCTATACACCTTTTCTTTTTATTGATTTACCTTTATCTGATCTTTATAATGATCTGTTAACCAAGGAGGAAACTCTAAGTGCAGACAGCTGCCTGAAGAATATTGCTGTGGTCTGCTCTTCTTTCCCTGCCCCTCAGCACACACCTTCCCAGACCCAGCTGTCTGCATAGCAACAGCACACTTATCTTCAAGCAGGAATTCAGCATTCTCCTCCATATGAATTACTTGCTTTGTACATCCACAAAGCCCAAAGAGACCTTTGAATTCCATGACCTAATTGCTACATGAAATTATTCCAGCATTTGGTATGTTTTCAGTCAAGTTCATTACAATGAGCTACCCAAGAGATATCGTGCTCTACATTATGCGAGTTTCTCCTCTCAGATATATATTAACTTATGATAATGCTCAGTAAGTTCACTTTTTTCCATCTCACCATAAGTGCATCAGAACATATCATATAAGAGCTAATTTTCTTTAATATACTCCCTGGTACCATTCAGCTGCATTTTACATAATACAGCAGTTGTAGCATATCAACTTCACATCATATCAGACACTGCATTATGGCAGCTGAATTGATTACTTGTGTAATTGAAGGGCACCAATAGGAAAAATTTTAATCATTAGGTGACTCATCAGCTTTATACACAAAATATCTTCCTTTAGTGGCACCATGCAAGTGACTTACTCTCAGGCCAGAGCGTTTTAAACCACTCCTTATTCTTGTCATTTTTGTTTGCAGTACAATCCTACAAGTTTACAAAAGGCAGAGCATAAACTGAATGCTGACTGTAAAGGATTTCTTTTGACTATCAGACTCCTGTTTGCAAGACCTAATAAAAATCCAGCTAGACAAAAGTAGTTTTGATTCTGATGGGAGTTTTTGTGGGTCAGTTTTTGTTCTGTTGTTCTTTTTATAAGTTGTAATATTTCACCGTAAGAAGCCAGCCTTTTCTTTGTTTTCAAGGGTGAGATGGAAAAATCCACAAACACTTATATTGTTCTATTATATTATTATTCTATATATTGTTCTATTATATTATTCTTTTATTTTCAGCTTCACTTGCTGTCCACCTCCTAAGGTAGCAAAACCTCTGCTGCAAAAAAGTGCCTAACTTGCTGCTGCAGATCACATTCAGCACTTTCCACGTCCTAACACTGAGATGCTGTTCAAAAGTTTAAAAAGCAGCACCTAAAGGATTTTGAAAATCCTTCCCTTTTACTTGAAGTCTTATTAAGACCTTCTCCACTGCTGTCATATACCATAGAACAAAGAGTAGCTCAGGACATTCCTGAAACTTACTTGATTTTTATTTTTTTTTTAACTTTAATCATCTTCACAGTTTCAAACCACAAAACCTGGATTAAGCCTACTGGCTCATTTTCACAATACAAGCCTGCATAGCTTTGGCATTCATGTCTGTGCTCCATTCACCTGACAGAAAATACCATTTTCAAAGCTATTTGCAAAATTATGACAGATCCAAGTTTCACAATAGGGATGTGTCCCTATCAATCCCTTATGGCAGACTTATGAAGTAAGAGCAGCTCTATTTCATTCTCTCTGCCCTTGTCATATCCTCAGTCATGAGAGTCACCTCCTCATTCTTTTCCAACAGTACCATGCACTACACTTCTCCAGGCTTTTATTTTCTAAGTTTCTTCTTGTTTATATTTTTATGTTGCTTCCTGCACTAAGCCTCTGCCCACAGTCAGTAGTTCCTGCCTGAGGATGACCAGCTCAAGAAATTTCATCCCTGCTCCTCTCATTGCCACAGAGGACTGCAGTGTTTTCATGGCATCCCAACTTTTCCCTCTCCTAACACGAAGATGAGCCCCTCTACAATCCCTGTGACCCAAATATGCAGAGGCAATAAATGCCATTATATTAAATGTATTATACAGTATGACCACAAAATGACTAAATATAAATATTTATGACTAAATACTCAGAGTTAATTGAGGAATTTCTTCCTACAGAAACTCTTGCTTTAACTGACACTGTACCATACAAGCTGGCTCATGCAAAGAGACATTACATGAATTGGGTAGATATTCTAGCCACTCCTCAGTAACAACAAATTCAAGCAGGTTATGTCTACTGCTTCAGGTCTTTCTATCCTTTTAGTAAGTCATCTTAAGCCACCTTCATGCCCTCAGTTAAAAAAAAAAAAAAAAGTATGATTTCTAATTGACAAACAAGCATCACGTTCATGTGCTCATCTTAAGTGCCTCCTTATTTTACCACGGTGTAATGAGCAAGCTGCCCAGGGGGCAGATGATGTACCCCTACTACTGTTTTGTATTTTTCTACTCTCTTATTGCTATCCACATGGATCATCAGCAGTGGGGATCTCTCCAATTGCCTGCAAAGCATTAGAAGACAGAACCTGCTGTCAGCTGCCCCCAGAAATCTGCAGTAGGGTTCAGATCCAGCCACCAAAGTACGCTCTGGTCACAGGGCCGTAATGGTTAGAGTTTCCAGGTGAAAGCCACTCCCAAGTGGCTGCAGCTGCCCATAGATCCACTTTTATCACAGCTGGAATAACCTTGAAGTTTGTTAGCACAGCACTGATTCAGCTCCTGTCATATTTTAGAGTTCTGCTATCTCATACCAAGCTTTAATCACCACACTCCACACCAGCGTCTGCCTTCCGGACAGGCCCTGTTATCTCTTCCACAGAGCCCTCAGCCCAACTGCACAACCCAAGAGCTCTGAGTCCTGCTCCTCTCACACCAGCACACCCTGCAGAAGCCTTGAGCACTGCTCTGCTCCAAACTCCAGAGCAGCTCACTGTTCTTCATCCTCAGCCTCCTCACATGCCCAAAGCCAGGCCAGGCCAGCATACCATGCCATGGCTGCTGTCAGCATGGCCTGAGACCCAGCTCTCCATGCCATGGCCACTGTCAATGCAACCCAAGGCCCAGCTCTCTGTGCCATGGCTACTGTTGATGCGGCCTGAAGCTCTCCGTGCCATGGCCGCTCAGTGCAGCCCAAGGCCCAGCTCTCCATGCCATCGCCACGGTCAGTGAGGCCTGAAGCTCTCCATGCCATGGCCGCTGTCTGAAAACCACAAAGCCCAGAGCTCCAGGCACACTGCAGCGACAACAGGCATGCCAAGGGGAAACAAAACCTGCCACAACGTGGCTTCGTCCATAGGTTTCTCCTTTGAAGCAGCCTTAGCCCTAGGCTCTGGTTTTAGTGCTCTGCCCAGGGTTAGGGTTAGGCCTAGGGTTAGGGTTGTGAAAACCCAAAGGCCCAGAGCTCCAGGCACACTGCAGCTGCAAAAGGCACCCCAAGGGGAACACAGAACTGAGCCCGAGCCCCAGCTCTCCGTGCTCCTCACAAACCTCCCAGAGAAGCTGGGCTGATGGTGCCCTGGAGGGTGCTGCTACCTCCCTGCTACCCCTGCAGGAAGAAAACATCACTTATTCCTCATGAGAGCTAGCAAGCAGGTCAGCTTCTGAAAGTAAAGGTGAGCTCAGGGAATTCATCTCACAGTCACCATAAACTGCACTGTGGCTCCAAGGGTGAACAATGGAGGAAGACCTGGTCCCTCTGATTTGACAGGTAAAATGTGATTAATTTAGTAGAGGTGGGAGTTTTTACATTCTCAGGAGTTTCAACTCACTCATCCAGTAGGTTATATCTTATGGATACAAGCAGTTCTTTTGATTAAATTACACTGATAATCATCAGTCTCTCAGTGAGATGAGTTGTTCACTGACATGAAACAGTTTAGTGAGAACTTTTAATTTTTCACTACTGGCACCACAAATAATTCTTTGTAAACTAAATTAACCATCAATTCTGAGCACCAGAGTCCTCCAGTGAGCCACATGAAGCCACCCCATTTTCTCCTGCGAAATTCAGAAAGGTCACAGATCTGCTACATTCAGCCTTAAGAACAAACGCTACAGGGATAACTGGGTGAAGGTATAATGGCTTGTGATGATCAAAATGATCCAATAGTCCCTGCAGGTTTATTTACTATGAATCTATAAACTCACCCAAGAGTGACACAGACTGCTCCTAAGTGGAGCTGTCATCGAGCAGATCAAAGAAGTCAGCACTTTAAAAGTATAAATGCCAGAATGCACTGGAGCAATGCTGGACTTGAACTGAAAATTTTATTTTTAGTCTTTAATTTATTAATTAAAGTAATAATCCCTATAAGCATAATTATTATAGAAGAGAAAGCAGACTTTTATATCCCTCTCTAAATTTTATTGGAATTGCCTGCAGATTTGTCACCAGCAGAGATCCTACTTTGTTGGCCCAGCTGTCAAAGAAAATATAGACTGAAGCAAGCATCTTCTAAGTTTATGCTGTATAGTCAACTTTAGTAATATCAATGGGACTATCTAGACTGTGCAATATTAAAGAGCTTTGTAGGTCACTGAAGAAATGGGATCAGATGTTGCATTTTCCCTGAAAAAGCATAGTAACTACCAGGGACTATTATGTGATATGTGTGGGAGTAGGATAATGCAGGCCAAATTCTTATCCCAGAAATAACCCTTTGGAAGCCACAGGGAAGCTCACAAATCAAAGAAAACATTCGGCTGAAAAGCCAAAAAGCTACAAAGGCCCTCTAGAACAGGGGGATTGTCTGGAGAAAAGAAGCATACAGGCAGGTGGGGGATTGTTTGGAGAAAAGATGCACACATGCAGATGGGGGATTGTTTGGAGAAAAGATGGACACATGCAGGTCCCTTTGGGCCAAGGAAAAGTAGGCAGAGCACTCTAACAACCTTGAGGCTTCTTTAGGCTGCACAGGAGTTTGAACTGCCCCAACTCCACTCCTGGCCCTTCCCACAGACTCCAAAGCTAGGCAAAGAGTTTGGCTCAGCTAAACACAAAACTGGTCCTGATTATTGTATTTTACTGAATTTTCTCCCTTTCTAATCAGCCTCTCCTCCTACAATCCTTCAGAAATACTCAGAGACTGCATTTCCTTGGTTGTTGTTGTTCCATTATAAAAATTCTACATTAAAACTTATTTTCTGGAAATAAAAGCCATTGTAGAGCAAGATGGTCAATACTTGCATTCTTTAAGAGGGACACTGCAGACATTCAGTATGTAGAACAGGGACTAAATACCTAGAAAAAAAGAACAAGCTGCAGGAGGATGCAGATGGTTGATACAGGAAGTCAGTTTAAGGTCACAGCTTAATTTAAGGTCAGAGCTGAATTTAAAAAAAGAAGGAGAAATGAAAACTGTTACAGACTGAAAATAAAATAAACAGACTACACTGTTTCAATAAAGCAAGAGCCTCTATTTTAACCACTAATACTTCATTGTAATCTAGATCTTCAAACAGAAACTATGCTGGACAGGTGGAAATTGTGAAATTGCAACCAAATACAGATTTCCATGATGTTTGCCTCCCAGAAATTCATTAGGTTCTGGACTTATTATGATACATTTTCCATTGTGAACAAATATCCTTTTCTTAAATTCAGTAGCAGGTTGAACTCAAAGATGCCTCTCTGCAACTGGTATATCACTGTATCTTGCAGCTCTTATATATAACAAAATAGTTTGTACCTTTAATGTACCAAATGTGATCTCCCAGTGAGTAAAGATATTTTATGATTTTTTTCTAAATATTCAATAAACAAAATTATATACAAGGATATTTACACACTCTATCACACAAGGATTGCAAAAATAATATATGCAACTCCATTCTAAAGATCAATCCTAATTTCATAACTTTTTATATCTAATAATGTATTGTCATCACCAAAGTGGATGAGATGAAGAAAATTCACAACAATTTCAGAAGAACACACTCAGTTCTGAGCATCATAAATAGTTGCACATATCCTTCCCTTGTCATTTCTCTAAGTTCATGTGTATCAGCAACAAGTCTTTTTTGTGGATTTTACAGGCTCTTCTATGCCCTACAAAGTCAGAATTTCAGGTAGTTTCAATCATTTCTAGTTTTCTTAGGAAAGAAAAAAAAGGAAGCAATTGTTTTACCTTCCAAGCAATTTTATAATACCATGAGCAAAATGCACAAGGCTTTTCTCTGAACAACGAGGGTGCTGGATTGCTTTGCTGCTCTTCAGAACAGGGAATTCTCCACTCAAATGATGAAGAGCATTTCATTTCGGGAATCTCTCACAAGGAACAAGTCTGGGTTTGGTTGGGTTCTCTGTATGTTCTGGGGTCCCTCCAAAGGTCAGCTGGAATGACCTTCCAATATCCCTAAGTGAGGACTCTGGTCATTTTTTACACAGCTGAGCTGTAAGACCCACCTGCTTCTTTCTCTTTGTATTACAATTTTCACTGCCTCAGGAGACAGAGAGCTGGAAATAGAGCAGCTCAAGTCAGAATTCATTCACTGGGCTTTGAATCTGTCTCTTGAGCCTCAGCATGTGCAACTGAAGGAGAACCAGCCTAAAAAAACCTCTAGCTATTAATGAAAACTCTTGGAAGCAAACCCTCAAATACTCAGAGGGCCTTAGAAAGAACTGACACCAAAAATTAATCTCAGCAGTGAAATTCCTCTGATCTCCATTATAAACTGAAAAAGAACAGCAGGATTTATATAACAATAGGTAATTAAAAAGTGGCATAGAAGATAGTGACTATTTCACTAATGTTAGTTCTTGCAGTGTTGGTTGAATTTTGCAGTCAAATACATGAGTTCTCTGAGCCTGACAGAGATAAAGCATAAATAACTGAATCTAATAGCTGCTTCTAAGCCTTATCCCTGAGCAATAAATGTACTAATTGCAGAAAGCAGGATCTAGCTTTCCTTTTGTGCTCAACATGTTGTCACACATGGATGGAAATAATTAGCATTTATCAGAAGGGTTTTCACTCAGAAAAGGTCAGTGAAAGCCTAAGTATTTTGGAGACAAATCAATAAACATTTCATTAAGAAAGGCTGGTTGGGGCTAGGTCTGTCTATGCCAGGGAGACATTCTTATTGCTCAGGCCCTAATACTAAAATCCTGGATGTACCTGAATGAATCCTCTTCTAAACCCACACTCAGCAGACTGTAGACAGAACAGAGGTGTGTGCAACACAGCCCATTCCCAAACCAGCTTTATGAGCCTAGCTGGGTATCTCTGCAGCCTCCTAATTGAAATACCAAGGTTTCAATTCCAGAGATGATACCCCAGCACAGCTCTGGTTGTGGAAGCATAAAAATGAAGCTAAAATCTTCCAATGTAGAAGAAAATGAAATATCAAAACATCAAAAAACTTTCCTGAAACCAAGTTTCTGTTGTGTAGCCAGCCTCTATTGTGACACGTTATGAAGCAAATTATCTTTTTACTGAACCAGACAGGAAGAATGAAAAATCTATAGCTAATTTAAAATCTGCCTGCTCCACACACTATCTAAAATATTTTCCAAATGCATAGTGGCAGAACAGTTCTCCTAAACAAGGGATTTGCTCATTTGCCCTCCAGATCATCATTGATACTCCCTTAACCATGGCTTAGTGTCTAAAAAAAGTTCATTAATTTTCTTTCACAAAGTTTCTTACCAAGGTCCCGAGGAAAAAGAAACAGGATTTGAAAGTAAGTTACATGAAAGAACATGACATCTCTGAATGTCAACTAAACGAGGGAACCCATAGAAAAGTTCTCTTTTTTTCCCCCTTTCTTTTTTCACAAGAGAGTTAACCTCTGACAGGCTAGGATTTCTAATTTTCTAACATTACAGTGAGAGAACCAAGGAATGGAAAATTGTCCCGTACTCGTGATGATAAAGGTAAAAGAGGGTGGCAATGGTCTGTAATTATACTGTCCTTTGGTCACACAGATCCCCAGCTCCTGCCCCACAGAGCAGAGCTCAGGAATGTGCACTGAGATTGCTTAGGCTTTACTGCCTTCATGCAATTCACAGATTTCTAATTCACCACAGGGACTCACTACCTAATTACTAAGGCCTCAGTGCTCCAGTGAGAAAGAAAAGTATTAGCTCTGCTTTAACCTCTATGACAAAAACCTGCAAAGACCAAAATCTTCACACACAGCATTCAGACACAGCTGTACATGTGCAAGTCTGTGCCACAGCCTCTCAACAGCCTGAGGAGTTCTGCGGGCAGCAGTCTCTGCACAAACCCACCCCACTGCCACAAACACACAGCAGCAGCATTTGCACAAACCCACCAGACTGCCACAAACACACAGCAGTGTCTGCACAAACCCAGACTGCCACAAACACACAGCAGCAGCCTCTGCACAAACCCACCCCACTGCCACAAACACACAGCAGCAGCATTTGCACAAACCCACCAGACTGCCACAAACACACAGCAGCAGCATCTGCACAAACCCAGACTGCCACAAACACACAGCAGCAGCCTCTGCACAAACCCACCAGACTGCCACAAACACACAGCAGCAGCTGCATCACAGCAGAGGTGGCTGTTGGTCCACTAGGACTGAAGTGCAAGACTGGCAAAGTAGAAGTGAAACTCAAGAGGGTGAGTGACCTGAACTGAGCCCACAGAAACCACTTGTCCCAAAGGCACTCCTTAAAATGTTGAAGAACTGAAGGATAGTCAGCCCAAATCCATTGCACACAGAACTCCTATTCCTCAGCACAGAGTGATTTGGCCATCCTCCTGAGAGTAATGGTGCTCATGCCTTGGAGCTAACCTGACCTTCTTCCATGTCACTGGTCCAGCACCAAACAAGATTAAGAATAGTGTTTTGAAAACTCTTAGAAACATTAGCATGTGGAGCTCATAAAAGTGACTCTCACAGAGTAGAAACCAGAGCATTGCAGCCTTACCAACAACTTGAATCATCACATGCAAGCTTCCAGACTAAAGCTAAATTCTGCCAGGATCACATCTATTCCTGTTAGTCCTTTCTTTGCTTTCCAGAAGCATCTCTTCATAATGAGGACTGAAATGACATCTTTTCTACCTTCCCCCTTTCCTTAGAAAGGGTAGCTTCTTTCTGGTTCCTAAAATCACAGACTTCAATTTCATCAAGTCTCTGACCATTACAAGGATCTCCAGATAAACTTTGAAATGTGAGTCAAGGGAAAGGCAGGATATGGTGGTAGTTTTTCCCACAGCTGAAGATACTCAGGCTGACAGGCATCTGATGCTTTCCATTTAGTATTTTCACTCTGTACTAAAAAGCATAAAAATCTGTGGGTGTATGCATATTTTTAGTGAACCAGCACCAAACAAAACAGAAAGCAAGAACTGGTGCATAAAAACTGCAGTAGGGGAGAGCAGAGACAGACAGAACTATTGAAAAATAAATAGATTTGCAGGACACTTTATGGATGTACAGAAAAGGACACCTGAAGTGAGTGTCACTATAAATGCTGCTGCTTTAATTAATTAGGAATACCAAGCTAAGCCAGTCTGAAGGTGAAAGAAGAGTGACAGTAGCAATTCATGCACTTATTGAACAAGCCTTTTTTCACCATCAGGAAATGTTCAATTTGGGAATATGACCATTAGGTATATCCCATTTAAAAAACCCTGACCAAACTGCCAGAACTCCAAACATGGTCCCTGGATATGCATAAATTCTGTCTCCAGTGAGTATATAGGGACCAGAGTGCTACATGTTCATAGTGGCAATTTGCCCTGGATTTGGTGATATCTGTAGCCTACTCTAGCCTGGAGTTACAAGAGAATTTTAAAACACCAAAAAATACAGGAGAAACAGCATGCTCAGATCAAATCCAACATGCACAAGAACATGCAGAGTAAATCCAGTGCACAATAGAGGTGTGTGCTTCTTTTCAGGAAATCTTGGACAGAACTCTGGTAGCTGTAATTACATGTTTTTACCTATAAAAATATATAGCGATTTTCATAATAAATCAGACATGTAAACTCAATAATGGCATTTGCTAACATGGATTCCCCATCAAAGTACTTCAGAGAAACCTGAATTGCAGAGAGCAATAAATCTCTGATGCCCTGCACACAGCTGCAGCAGCATGCAGGGAGGCGCAGCCACACCTTTTGGAGTGCTGTGATGTTGGGCACTGCTCCCTGTGTCCCCATGAAAAGGATGGCACTTGCTGTGCATCTTAATGTGCTGCTGTAGATCAGCCTATTCCCAATTCATTCCCCAAAGCAGTTCACTGAAGCACGACCACAGGCTCCATCTTGCTTCTCCTCTCAGATATGCTCACCCTCTGCTCTAACTCCTCCACTCTCCCTTCTGTTCTGTTAGGTTTATTTTCATCACAGTTACAGAAGTTTCGTGCTGAGCAAGTAAAATGATAGTTCCTGTTCTAAAAATCTTTTGATGTTTCCCAAAATAACTTCATCTACCAGACCTGTGAACCAGACCAAAATACCCTTTCACTAGTATTCAAAGGCAGAGAAGATAAACAGTGCTATATAAATCAGATCATATTCCCCAGTGCAGAAATTCCTTTCCAATAAGTCTTTTCCTGGTATTTTACTGCTCAGATCAACACAGATACACACTGACCACTTTTTTTCTCCAGGGAAGAGGACAGTTTACTTGAAGCCACAATCAAATGAATCACATTTCCACCTTGTAAAAAATTAAAGCAGCAAATTAAGATGCAGATGAGAGATACATCACACTGTATAATATTAGATTAACTTAACTTGAAGCAATCCATCAACTAAGAAAGGAAGAACGACTCATCCATTTATTCTAGATAATTTCTTTTGCTGAAAGGAAGGTTTTTCATTGATATCTGCAGAGAAAATAGTTCCTGCCTGCCTATCAGTCCTGGGATGTGTCTCCAAGAAGAGGCATAAATCCAGCTCAGGACCCCAAGTGGAGGCTCAGCTTTACCTCAGAAGCTGTGGAGGCACAGGGCCTGCCTGAGACCCAAGCACATTGTCCCTCTCAGCAGTGCTGACCAGTTAATGCTTCACCAGAGCTGAGCTTGTTCCTCACCTGAGGAGCAGGGACACTGCTGGTTCCTCTCACTGCCTCTGCCACTGACCCTCTACCAGGTTACTGATGAGATAGCTTTTGATTTTTCAGTTTGGTGTAAACCTTTCCAGTGCAAAAATTGGTCCCTGTGCATTTGTACAGCACCCAGCTCAATCAGTACCTGATGTTGGTAAGAACCTTGTGCAGTATCTCTTACAGAGATTTCCAGGATTATGTGCAAACAAAAAAAGCATTTTAGCTTGACAGGGCTGTTCTATAAATTTGGATTCCCAAACCATCTTATTTTGTCAATCTTTGAAACAGATTAGTTTGCATATAAAATCACAGTTCATTTGGCACAGCATTTCCATACCTGGCTGCTTGTCAGTGCTTTGTGCAGTGTTATGAACCTCTATTCCCCCATTAGTATTCACTGCAGCAAGATGATGAACAACACTGAAGATGTGTTTATCTGATGTGATTTCTTACTTGTCTTCACCCATTTACTATATACCTCATTTTGTTTCCTTTGTTGTCTTCAGTCTTTTACCAAGGAAAACTGCTAATTTTTTTTTCATTATTACCATTTTCTGCATATCCATGAGCCTGATCCAGCTTCTTTGAAAAAATTCCTGTTGACTTCAGAACACCCTGGAACTGGCCTCTATGGAGAACGAATGTGTCTGGCATGCCTAATGCTGCAGTACCACCACCTACTCTTTCTCTCTGGTTCTTGTCTCTTGGGGCTTCACACTTTATCAGTTCTGCCAATAAAATGGTAACATTTACCCCCTTGCTTGCATTTCAGAAATACCCCAACCTCTGGCCATGCTGGCAGCATGTGGCAATCCTGCCTAAGCCTCAGCCCGCACTGTGACCTCAATAAACAGTGGTACCTTTGATACCCAAAAGCCAACAAGAACCAGCTCATCTTGTCTCTCTCAGAACCAGCAGGAGGGTCTCATCATTTTGTGACATGCAGCTTAATCCATGACTGATCTTGGTCCCTTTTAAGCAGTGAAGCATACATGCTCTACTTCTCTATTATCTGTAAAAAGTGTTTTTTCCTGGATGTGACAATGCAAATGTAATGCAATACACTCAAGAATTTTCCCCATTACAGGCTGTAAGGTAGCAACCTTTACCTTAGGACTTTTATTTTCCAATTCATACACAACTTTGCAGGACATGTCATTTCAATTGGAAAAAACAAATTATGCCAGAAAGAATTCAGCTCATCCTCCCTCTCCCTAAGCCCAGCCAAAGGGACCAGCTTTTTAATTATCGAGCAAGAGCATCAGTAAAACATCTCCACCTCCTTCACAGGATCCTCAGGCTCCAAACTCATTATCAGATTGCTTTTTAAGAGTCAGCAAATTAAACTCCCTCCAGTGTTCTAATCACCACAGTGATTATAATTCCATGGTGCAGTGAAGTTTTAGGTCGCTACAGACTTGGAGCCAGTGTTACAACCACAGACTGCACCACACAGCCCCCACCAAGCAGCACCACACTGGGAAGCTCAATCTGCTTACTGGAACAATCTTTAAATAGTATTAACTGGCAGACAGCATTTCCTCTAGCTCAGGCTGCAGCAACACTAGGGGGTTGTAATGCATCCCAAATAGAACACAGCACATGCTTCGTAAGCTGTCCTATAACTGGCTCTTATTTATTAGAGATTCAACTCCCATAAAGTGGGATTGGAAAGGCAACAGGAAGAAAAAAAACAACTGTATTCTTTTTCAAACCATTATGTTCAAACTATTGCTTCAAAACCAGCAATTTTTTGCTAACCATTTTTTTTAAAAGCCATGTTTTTAATAACCATTACAAAATGATAATTGAGAATATTTCAGAAGGCATTCACTTGATCAAAAAGAATAAGCCAGAGATGGTACCTTCAGACTCCAAAGATTCATTTACAGGAAAAAAAAAAAAAATCCTCTTTTATATTTTAGCCACAGACTTGAAAGATGAATGTAAAGGGCTTGGACCATTTCTCAAACACTTAGCACCTCCCAGGTGAGGTCCAGGTATGGATAAAATTTGGCTAGAGAACACTCTTAAAACCGGCTGTAAGTAGATGCCAACAGTAATCTAGTCTCTTTTGGAACTCTGTCCTTCATTAGATTCAATAACCACTCTGCTGAATGACAGCAAAAGGAAATTCACTAAAAATTGTTTTGGAGATCTTAAAGTATCTCTTCTCAGTGTGATAATTACTATGTTTCCATTTCTGTTAATGACATCTAAGAACTGGAAACAAAAGTAGTGGTGGAGGATTAAGTAATTATGGAGTATTAGATGCATTTGAAGAGCAGGGTCACAGAAAAAGGCAGGAGGAGGAAAGAGTGAGCATGCTGTGGGCTGCTCATCAGCTTGAAAGCTATAAAATATTCCCCATTACTCACAGCGTGGTAGCTGTAAAGGACACAGACTCACAGTACAGATCAGCTGCTCTTTATCGTCCCCATTCTGGAGAGCTACAGCTTTTATGGGTAAGTAAAGCTCTTGTTAACTATAGATAGATACAATCTCTAGTCTGTGCTTAATTTTCTCTCATCTACAAATTGCAGATGTATGTGACAGAAATAGAAAACTAATTTAGGCTAGTTTAAATATACAAGTGTAGTTCTATGATAAATGCAATACTACAGGTGACCTAAAATTCTTGTCTTCTATTTCAAACAATACTTAACACTTGAAGTCACATGAAAATTAAGGCTGGTTTAAAGAAAACTAGTAAATTATAAGAATGGGAATGAAAAGAGAACTTAAAGCACTGGAAAATGATGACTTCTTATGAAAGTTAAGCATTTGAAAACTAGCTGAAATTCATTCCTCTGTATTGACAGTACAACATCCATCAAAGCAAATATGCTCACATGTGCCCCTGCATACATGCTGCACTCTGCCAAGCACTACTGGCAGGACTGGAGCTGCATTTAGGTGGTCCAGCCTTTGAATACACTTCTTTATGACTCAACCCTCAGCACAGGGAAAGCTGGAGTACAAGCCCTTAGCTCTGACCTTTCCATGTGAAAGGAAAATCTTTCATACTGGATTTAAAATATACCTTTGAGACTTTAATTTCCAGATCATTCCAAGGTATTGCCTAACTGGATCAAAGGGCTCAGCCTTCCACTTTCATTCATGTGATGAGCTCACGTCACAGCTGGGTCTCGTGACATCAGCAGAACTAATCTTAGTAATACTCAATATGTTTAAGGGTGAAATAATCTGTCTTTAAGAGCAGTCTGACAACTGAGCTGCCATTTATAGTAGTTACCTTCCTAGTCAATTAAATGATTATTCAAGTCAAGCTAGTCAATTAAATGATTATTCAAGTCAGTAGTTTTGGGACACTGATAAAAAAAGCAGGTCAAAATTTAACTTAAAAGCACTTTAAATGTCAGAGAGATGGGCACAAAACATAAGTGGACTAAACTAGTACTAGACAAGTATTGCTTCTGGCTAAATGATCTAATGTACAGATCATTTCTATAGGACTGACTTCCTATTGCAATTCAGGTGGAGACAGCTGAACCTGGTGGATTGTTTCTTCTACTGCTACATCATTTATGTCTACCTGTCCTACTTTCTGAATGTTCTGCTCAGAAGGCTTATCCTTTTGATTTATTTGCTGGTCGTGGCTCAAAGTTTTTATGCCCACTTTTGTTCCTGCTCTTTCCAGCCTGATTTTACTCACACAGCACTGTTTCTGCTGCCCAAGTACAAAACTCTGGGCAGGATAGTAAAAAAAATGACAAACAGAAACCCACACACTTTTAAGTACAGGTTTGTCAAACTTATCTTTAAAAAACAAAACAAAACAAAACCATTAATTCCTGTAAAATCATATAACAATTTAGATCATTTTTAGGTGTAGGCTGTGCTACCTTCCTTACAACTAAAAATACTAAAGCCAGCCTGGAAAATATTATAAATTCCTTGTGTGTGCAGTTTTCAGCATTCCCCAGCACCTTGCCATTTGCTTCAACAGCATTATAAACACATAATACATCAATACCATAGGGAAAACCCACAGCTGCTGCTTTTAATACAAGTTGCTTTTCCTTCTCTATTTTAAAGCATTGTATCAGATGCACTTAAATAAATCAGAGTCAGCAAACTTTTTGCTGTCTAGAACCTAATGAAAATGCAGCTACTCTTCTTCTTTAGAACTAGAAACAGACTGCACCAAAGGCAATAAAGCCATCCTGACCTGCACAGGCTGCAGGAGGGCAGACAGGGTCCCCAAAGCAGTTTTGAACCAACTCCTCAAAGGCTCTCAGCCTCATTTCTGAGGTACTTTGTGAAAGAAAGCTCTTGCACTTAAGGATGAGATTGTGTCTGAAGGCTCATACCTGGTACATGTCCATCTTTTCTGTTTCTAAGGACTTGTTTGTATCACACAGTCTCCAACAATCTGGAGAAAAAAAAAAAAAAACCAATCCCCATCTTCTTGCTCTGTTTCAATCCAAGTAGCTTAATATCCATTTGCCTGAACTTATCATTCTTGTGCTTTGGGATCTCTCCACATGCATTTGAAAAAACCTAAATTAAGTAAAATACAGTGCTGCTTGGAAAGAGCTAATTACCTTATTACCTTTTCACTATTCTAATATCAAAATCAAATTTTCAGGGGAAGCTGTTTTCTAATGGAGTTACAATTTAAATTAAATCTATACAGCAAAAGCACTTTAGTCAGGGCCCAGTCCAGGTAAGGACAGTGACAGTATATTGCTGTTTATAAACTGGAATGGGGACTTTGCTATGGTCCTTTGTTAAGAGTTAAGAGTACAAAACTATATCCTGTCAAGTCTAAAAACATTTGGGAATAAAAGCAGCTCAGCTTTACTGAAAGATCTGTAGAAACTCCTTCAAAACCACCAATTCCAGACAAGAAACACAAATATCCATTTAAAAGAAATTACCCCATGTTACAAATTAGAGAATATTTTAAGACTATTAGAAATATCAGAAGTATTTGGAATCAGTGCTGTTCAATGCAGATGTTGAATCTAGCATACCAAAACTATTTTATCCAAATAATTTTATCATTATTTAACTTATTTGAGAAAAAAAGAACTCTAGCCGCAAAGAAATTCAGCCAAGGCAAGCTCAGCAAAAGAATCTTAGGACTTACTCAGACACAGTCCCTCCCTCCCTTTATTAAATGTTTCTTTTTCTGAAAAGCTCCTCCCACCCACTTAACTAATTTTGATATTAATACAATTATTTAAATAATTTCTAATGATTGCAAGCATTTCTTCCAGACAAACAAAATTGAGAGAAACCTGCCAAGAATCTTAAACCAGATAGTTCTAGGTAATATCAGAAAAGCTTGCACAGCATTATGTAAACAATGAATTTGTCCAGGAAAATCTTATTGCAACCTCCAATTCCCAGCCAACACCAACCCACTTGTGCAGTAGAGCTCAAATCTACTCACATAGCACAAGTAACCAGGTCAACATCATTAAAAATGTTGTTTTAAGTAATTAAATTAAGTTAATTAATTAAATTAAAACAAACAAGAAATTAGCGAGCAAAAAAAAATTTAAATCGAATTTTCAAAATTACTAAGACTCCTGTGTCCAGCTGCATACACTTAAAATCTGATCCTTTTTGCACTGCTGGGAGCAAGCATAAAAGTAACACGATAGGTACTGAAAAAGTGTTGCACAAGTAAGCAGATTCTGCTGAGCAACTTGGGTTTGGAGCAGAGCTCTAAATTGTAGGTCACATCTTACAGAATTTTGTTACTTGCATTAAGCACCAACAGAGCTTATAAGGCCATAGCTTTTAAAATGTGTGTCAGAACTGAGAATGAACTTTTTTTATGGTACAAAGTCTCTTATACTGCATAAAAATATCCAAACACACACACCCACTAAGCAAGAAAAAATATTCCTGACAGGTCCATTATGCAACCAACTTCAATCCTGTCTTCCAAGGATCCTTTTCACATCACTCATTATAAAATAGGTCAAATGCACACATCAGGATCAAAGTCATAATACTCAGCACTACAAAATTTCAGACAATGCCACAAAATAATTTTACATTTAACAGAATTTAAGCAAATTCCCACTACTGTCCACTTTATTCTGGAGATGTCTGAGATCAATAAGGTACCTCACTCCATAGGTCATGCAATGCCCATATCTTCAACAGTGCAGGAACAAAATCCTCCTCTCTCAATGGCTTTCTCCAGATCTTGACTGGAGTCATACAAGCAATTAGCAAGAACAAGACAGGCACAAGTTGCAGACAAAATACACTTTTTAGGCATAGTACCAGAGAAGAAAAAGAGAAATGAAAGCCCTTTCCAGGCCTACAATGTATCTTTGTACTACAGCTCTTCAAACAACATTTGTCACACACAAGAACAGACAAATGCTCAGGCCCGTGAATTAACTTGCAGAGAGGCCATCATTAATTAAACCCTAGAAATTCAGGAATTTTAATCTGGACAGTGGAACCTTTGTGCTATGCCTGTTTAGGTGGAGTCAAGGCACAAAAGGCCAATAATTGCATTTGCTTTGTTATTTCCCATCCTTCCCATAGGTCTCCTGGCTCTGGGTCCCTGGTGGGGCCTCCTTGCTCTGCTAGCATGTCCAACATCCACCTCCTCTCCCAGCAGATTGTTTAGCAGGCAGAGCTGAGGGCTGGGCTGGTGCTTTCATAGCAGAAAAAAGGCTTCTGCTTTTTCACAGCTGTTCTTTTGCTTGGCCAAAAAGCCCCTTGTAGGAGTTGTCAGCCAAAGGAAATTAGTGTTTTCTCTGCCATGGAGTCTAATTGGTTTTTTCTCCAATGACAGCTCTTCAAGCTAAATTTAGGGAGCCAGGAAAATTAGACTGAATGTTATTTGGCTGAGACTATGGCCCACTTCCCATACACACATGATAACCATAGGGAAGTGTTCCTTTAATTCACTGTATGGTGCAAAACTTAAGATGCATATTAACTGCATCATCAAAGGTATCTTTTGAGACCAACATCACTCAACAAATGCAGAAAACTAGAACTCCAGTGAGCAAGGCAGAAATTTCATTCATTTCCATAAATGAAGACAATTTATCCCCAACTGTGACAATTTGATTGCTTATCTGCTCACATGTAGCTTTGCTGCTCTGACAATTTACTCCTCTTTCACAATGAAATCAACACCTCCTGGAACCAAACAACTGTGAAAGAAGTTCAACTTTGATTTAAGCCATCAAGTATCCTGACCCCTTGTTTATTAAAAAAACTTACTTGAAAATATTACCCAAACACAAATTGTGCTGATGGTGCTGTACTCATTGCTTTTGAGCACAGCTCATTTGTGGCTATTTCTGCAAGCATGACTTCCAGCCTTTGGCTCTAGAATTTCCTTATCTTACATAATAAATTGGAATATATGGGAGCTCAGACTCAGTGAAGCTGGGGTATGTCCAACAGACCTATTCCCTAAGCACCAAGTCAGTTAAATTATCAGGCATGTAAAAAGGCACATATTGGTACACAAGTTTACAACATTGTGATACCTTTACACTAAAGTGAATTTTACTCCTATTCTCCATCCCTCAGAAAAGGAATAGGTTTAATGGAAGACAATTAAGCAGCTTTTCATGCTCTTTAACACACATGTTCTCCCTGACTGCACTTGGCTGGCTTTATTTTGACTTATCTCACTGACCTTTTTTAGGTTATCATTGTTTTCCTCTTATCTGCTTTCAGTCAGGGCTCTGCAGCCATTTTTCTTGTTGACTCCACAGAGCATAACATCAGCCACAAGCCAAGAGGATCTGCTGCTTTCTACCCACAGCTTTCCCCGACACACTTTTTGCTGTACTTCCTCCTTGGTGGAATTCAATTACCCAAGAATAAAGCCAAAAATTATAAAAATATAGAGTTGCTTCCCCCCTCCCAAACAATCTCAATTTCACAATCAATTGCCATTTTTTTCTTCTCACCATCACAATCTATTAATTTGGGTTACCACAAGAATATAAGTATCTCCTTTTACCAGGGCCTCCTCTGAGCCTGCATTTCTCTACTAGTTTTCTGAAAACTTCTGTCCATCTCAGTTTCTACTTTACTGCTATGTGATTTCTTTACCTCATTTTCAAATTTAAAAAAGCCATGCATGACACCACATCAAAGAGAACTTTTGTGGCTGTCCTACCTGATATGTGACTATTAAGAGAATTTTAGACATGGATTATAGAAAATTTTTTAAATCCTTGTGATTAATAGAAAACACTACTGTAGGCACCAGCCAGTCAGGCTTAAATTCCTGTCTTCATCAGCCCTTCCACCTATGCCTCAGGCTAAACAGTGAAAATCTTTAAAACCTGCTGCTTTCTCATGTTCTGTGAATACTAAAACGTTCAAAGGTCCAGCCTATGGGATCATAGGCTTTGAATACTTTAAGGAGCTCAGGATGGGCCAGTGCAGTCCAGAAAGGCTACAAAAGCAATAAGCAAAGGTTAGATTTTGGAGACAACACAGTGGCCTGTCCCCTGTTTTCCAGTTCTATGCAAGAGGTACTTTTAGTGCACAATTAAGTATTTTGCCATTAACATTGAGAATAATTACCCATAGCCTAGACCAGAAGAAAAGAATATTGGGAAAAATATGGGCCTTTTCAGATTCTGAAAGTGGGTGGAAGGAGATATTTCAATTCCCAGGTAATGACAGGGCTCCAGCCTTCAGTTCAAAGAAAAATTATACTCATACATTCCTACTCCTTTCCTCCTTGAAGAGAGCTGCTGAAGAATACAGAGGAACAAGAGTTAAAAACCAGCCAGGTCAGGAGTTGTTCATAATTATATCCCTTTCATCCTCAGGACATTAGTTTTAAATTCTCTCCCCAGGTCCTTTTTAATCCTGTGATTTTTCTCCTACATCTCATCACCTGAGTGCAGTGACAAAGACACAAAATGTATCTTTTAACATGGCCATAAGTGGCTTTCCATGGAGACATAGATAATAGCTTATCTGATTTATATGACAATTTCCTTGCCATGGGTTTGAAAGTCTGAAGAGATGGAGGATCTTTTCCTCCAGTACTCTACTTCATGTACCAAGATAAGATAGCTCTATTGGAAAGAATGTAAGTCAGCCCAGTCCCAAAACAGTTGCATGACTTTCTAGAGATGAAATACAATAATTCACCACTGGAGAAATTAAAAAAAAAATCTTGCCTTGGATTGAATTGTATCTTTCTCCTCCCTTCCCTGGTAACAAAATCAAAAGCAGCAGCTTCTGCTACCCTCAGTTACAGCAAAATGCTGTAATCATGGAGCTGCAGCACTCACAGCCAGCAGAAATGAGTTTGACCTTACAGGCTTTATTTGCTCTTAACACACACTCACCAGCCCTCCTGGACTTCTCCATCCCCAATTTACACCTTTATGTTCCATATGAAACAAATTTAATATCACATTTCCAGGCAAGGAGACCTGGAGCTTTATTTTGACTACTATACAGTAATACTTCTACTCAGCACACAGGTACATCTATTACCATAGCTTCATTTAGGACATGCCACAACAAACCAGGAATTATTTTATCTATTTCAGGGAAAAGCATTAAAAAAATACTGTGAGAAAATGGAGACTTACAGCTACATGATTTTGCAGGCTGCCACACTAACATGAATGCAGGTCAACTATTATTTTTCCTTTAATTATATTGCTAGACAGACCTATCAGCTATTTTGCAGTATTATGAGTTGAAATTTAGTTTCTTCAGGATACATCTTAGGCTTTTCAGCTATTCTTGAGCTGCAGAACTCTAGGAGCTTCTCAACCCTAACCCTCATCCCTCAGCTGTTACACAGGATACCTCAAAATAGAGACTTATGTTTCCTGCCCTGGTGATACAATAAATTTACCAAAAACTACATTCAAGAGAAGATGACAATTTAAACAAGAAAAAAAAAAATAATGAGTTATTTTCTCTCTATATCCAAAGTTATTTTGTGGCACTTATGACTAGTCCATGTTCTGCAAGCTAAACTACAAACAAATTTAACATAAATACTTTAATGAATTTAAGTGTAATTAAACAACATGAAACTTCTACCAAAGAAGATCCCTGTGGAGTTGATGACTCTAAACCAAGAAAGCATACCTGGGAAAGGATATATAGTGTCTGCTTTTACTGATCTTTAATCATCTATTACCAGAGACATTAGACAAGCTAAATAGACCTCTATTGTGAGTAACTTCCTCATCTTTATACTCTGGAAAAACACATTATCTTGTTTTTCTGTTTTGAATAATGCTGATGATAATAATCCATGGAAGAACCCTCTAAAGTATACTAAAACTAAGTGACAGAAGAATAAGTTCAGTATGTGAAATTACTGAAGGATGAGGCAGTTGACTGGATTAAGTTGTTTCAAGCCCTCAAATTGGCTCATACTGACCTCACACTGCTCAAGACCCAAATAACAATAGGTAATACCATGAGGAGCATTTATGTTGAAGTATAGAATCTATACTTCCTCTAGAAAAAAAGAGACAATCATTTCTACACATGTGAGCAGCTATAAAAAGGAAAATAATCAGAAGGCTTTGCTGTTTCAGAAGGGGCAAAATCAGATGCTGAAAGAGGGAGATGTATGGGATTCTCTCACTCCCTGAGGACTTTATAGGTCAAAACTAGCACTGGGAATTGACACAGCAGTGGTTCAAGGGATCCAAAGAGTTCACTCCGGAAGCCTCCTGAAGTTGCTGTGCTATAGCACGTTTTCTGCACTATTGCCTCTGCTCTCATCAGGATGAAAAAAAGCCAACTCCCACAGCAAAAGCCTGATTCCTATGTCTCTTACTCAGTATCTTATGTACAGATTTATGTGTGAGTTAATAATCTGTGCCTTCAGCTCAGGTAAAAGGCCTTTTGTACCTCAGTCTCAAGAGATTTCTAAACTCAGGCCCTGCAGGCAAAGAGTGCCCATTTCCCTCTCTCCTACGGCGAGTCACTACAGCTGATGAGAGATATTCTAGCAGAAATGCTGACTCAAGACAACGCTCAATGTTCCTTCAGAAGATGTTTATTCTGCTAAAAGCCTCCTCAGGGGCCAGGGGGCGGGCAGTCCCTGCTGTGTGACCAGCTGGCTGGCCTGGCTGGCCCCCTTCCAGCCTGGCTCCCTGCCACGCAGCCCCGGCTGGCCAAGAACCACTGCTGCAAAAACCTGAAACAAATCCTTCTGGTTTGCCTCTAGCTCCACTGTGCCAACAAGCTATTCCAGCACGGGATGAAACAAGATGTCAGCACCCCAGAATTATTCACAAAGAAGAATTACCCTTTTGTGGTCAGTTTTAGTTACAAGCTGTATATGTTGTACTGCTTTTTCACATAAATAACTGCGTTAAGTGTCTGCTTCACTGCCCCTGCAGAAGCATGGATTTAAACAGAAGGAGTATTGAGGAATCAGTCCCAAGCTGGTTATGTTAATCAAGTTTTTATGAATAATAAGCATGATAAAATTCTGAATCCCTGAGAAAAGGGTTCAGTATTTTAATACTGTTATAGTTAAATGCTGCTTTCTGTGAGCCTTTCAGAAGTAACTCTTCAGTCAGCTACTGCTCATAATATTCATTTCAAAATACTACAGAGGGGTGTTGTACAAGGACTTTGTCTGTCATCACGCATATGGTGCTATTCAACTATCTATTCCCTGGAGAAATGACAAAGCATCCAGATTTGTAGTTACCACTGTACTGACCCAATGAGACACCAGTATAGACTGTCCCCTGTTATTTGTAAAACAACCTCTTCCACCTTAAGAAATCCTGCCTTTCCATAGCTTTATAGATCTAATTAGAAATATTTTAGAAATGTATTTGCAAACATCACTATTGCTCTAATCAGAGAACACAGTACCAGGAGTCAAGTGCCAACACATTTTGGGTCTCGATAAGATGATAGCAGAATTCAGTAGATAATTCAATCTCACAGGCTTCTAATTTATTTCATGTTGCTCAACCAGCAGCTGTAGCCCACTCCCACTAGATCTTTAAGATCAAACCTGTTTCAACTGTCATGTTGCTCAGGTGGTTTGGGCTTTTTTCTGTTTTTTTTTTGCGTAAAAAAAGCTGCACTCTACTGTACTTCATTTACACAAAATTATTTATTCAGCAAATTTTGGCAAGTGAACTGGACCTGATGAATTCAGCTATTTTTCTGGAGATGGCAGCTTCTTTAAAGCACAAAAGTAAATATTTTTTTAAGTAACTGCTTTTAATTTTTTAAACCAAATAATTTCTCCTCCTAATAGGCAGTAACAGCTTTTAATTATGTTCTACTTCAACTCCCTTTACCTCATCCTCTTTTCAAAACAGCTCAGGACACTTCTGTTCCTCAGAGGTAAATTCCTGTATGCAGTGAATTCATGTGCTTTCATTTAAAAAAATCTCACATGAATTAATGGATAGATGAGGGACAGAGTGAGTTCATCAAACAAAAACAAGTGATCAATTATTAATCCTCATAAAATAATTTCTGAGGCATGATTCATGAGTCAGCATTTTCAATGAAAGCATTTGTAAAGCAGAAATGCTATTTTACTACAGTTTTGGTAACATTCTACATTATATCCTAAATATTAACTGCTTAAGACATCAGATTTCCAGCAATATTTCTTACATTAATTGCAGCCACTTTAGGTCTTTTTGTTTTAGAAAGCAGATGGAGGAATCTTCATATTAAAAGGACAGAAAACTCCTAACAAAACAATAAAATAAATGGTAACCAACTGTCAGAACTGGATGCTATACTACAGAGCTTATAAGAGATTAAAAGATGATTCATTACATCATTAACTGTGACATGCAGAGCAGCACTGAGCTCAACAACAGCATTAATGAAGATGGAAGCAGTAAAAGTGGGCTGAATTTACAAAAACACTTCCAAGGAATGTGGGAAATTAAAACGCAGAAGTTTGAGCTCTGCACAGGTAAATTGTAGGATAATAGTAAAGCACAGAGATGCAAAACACAGACATCATGAAAAAGGATATGCTCTCTGACTTTCATGGAGGTGAACTTCCACAACCTGTTTCAACCTGTCTCTGAACATATTTTTAAGGAGCCAGTAAGAAGGTCAATCAAGGAGAAATTGTTAATGCATTTCAATTTCTACAAGCCTTTCAATAACCTTTATCTAAGTTATCTTGGGATATGAGAGATGATTATTTGATGAAGTCTGAAGAGCTGAATAAAGGCTGCTTTTACAAGAGAAAGGCAAAATTATTAGAGGTTACCTTTGCTGGAACCTGTGAAATTCAATATATGCATAAATGACCTAGAAATAGCAGATTTTCTGTAAGTAATAAGCATATTGACAGAGGAATTACAAAGGAGGACTACAATCAAAATCCATCTGATTATGACAGACATGGAAGATTTAATAGTAAAGGATAATTCCTTTCTCTTAAAACAGCAACTCAAAGGCCATGAACTTTGACCTTTTTGATAAATATTTTAAAACAAAGGGAAGTATCTTCATCTTACAACAGTGAAACTGTGTGATGTGGAGATAAAAATTATAATTTATATAGGTAAAAAAAATCCAAACAAAAGTTGATCAACATCTATTAGATATATATTGGTGTAAATACTAGGTATGTTTCTAAAGGCCAGAGTTGCCAGAAACAAAGGGAGAAGTATTTTACCCCATCTGTTTCTTGCATCCTTTCAGGAGCTGCTACTGGCCACTGCCACAGTAGATAGCTGAGCTGTCTTTATGATAAACAGGTATTTAGAAATGACAGGCTTGATGTGGGTCCTGTAATTATTCCTCTCTCCTCCCCACCTCAAATTCTGCCACAGTTATTATACATTAATTTCTGTTTCCAGATAGAGTTTATCCCTGCACAAGAGCTGTCTGAGAAGTGACCCCACCTTTGACCTCATGCTCTTGGAATAAATGAGCATATTTAGATCTTTACCCCACAGGAAATTTTTTTATATTAAGACATTAGCACTGAAAATAACTACCACAAGGAACCCAGTATTTTCCATGCTGGCTCACCAAAGTTTTCTATCCCATTCTGTTTAGAAACCCTGAATAAGCACCTGGAATACCTTGGGCTTTGTGGAGATGACACAGAAGCTGAAGATCAGACCCTTGAAAGTTTGAATGGGATTCTCCTGGCTATTACTGAAGATAGTTAAGTATCACTGTGGATCACCAATTAACCATTTGCACAATTCAAAAGAACTCATGGCAGGTTTTGTTTATTGTGATATTCTCTATTTCAAGAAGTGATTGCTGCTGGAACTAGAGCTTTCCTCAGGCTGTGTTGCTTTCTTTTCTCTCTGTATAAAACTCACAAAATTACCTGTGACCAGATAAAGTTTCTGATCACTAAAATACCAAAAGCTCCAGAGAAATTCCAAGTTGAATATTCTATTTATTACAAACTCCTAGGATTAATTTAGAGTGACCCTATCAGGTCAGGCATTTTAAAAGTAGTTTCTAGTCTACTTATACAAGAGTCCCTTAAGCCTTTGCACATTGTCCTAAAATGACATAAACCTGCATTTATTTGAGTCTCCTGGCAGATGGTGATTTACTATCTTCAGGCCAGCTGGCCATATTTTTGATGAAAAAAGGCTGAGGGAATTGTCTGTTTTAATTGCTAGTCTAATAAAAGATATTGTGCCTACCTACAGAATTAATTGCTAGGCCATGCCTCAGGAATAGCATCTTAATCCCTGACTTCCCATGCCTTATGCACGCATCCTTTTATAGTCAGAGAAGATGAAACTGTTTTCTTCTCTGCCTGGCCACCCCCTGCTTCAATTCAGCATGAAGCAGAGTAATCAGCTGGAACCACACTTGCTGCAATTCAAGCAGATGACTGTGCCCATACATTCAGACTCAGACAGCCTTTAAGGACCTTGTTAAATTGGAAGCTTGGATCCCACTCAGAACTCTAGGAAACAAAGGAACATGTGAATAAAACAGCTGCAAACCTACTGCAGGTACTGCTAACACTCTTATCACTGCAGAGCAGAGGTCCTTCCACCTACTCAGAGGGAGTGGGATCTTCCCAACTTTGGCAAAAATCCTGAAGGGCAATCCACGATGTGCAGTGAAAGCAGCCCACGTGCTCTCAGAGATAGCCAAAAATGGTAAGTCATGCTCAAATATTACTGCAAGGCATCTTACAGCACATTAGCTTCATCTTTTCACTCTTTAACTTTGTTTCACAGCTACCAGCTGTTGCTATTGCAATTGTTTCATTCCCTCTCTCTTACCTACACAGAGGAAATGAAGATACCATGTATTGAAGCAGATTTGGTTCTAGCACTGATACCTTTGCTGGAGAGCACAGACCAAGAGATGCTGCTGCACGCTGGGAGGGCCATCGGCCGCATCTGTTACGATAACCGTAGGTATCCTCTGAAGGGAACCTGCTCTTCCCTGCCTCTAGGGTATCATTTCACAAGGCATTGCAACCTGGAACTCATAATAACTTCATCAGACCTGAGCACATCGTGCACCTCAGCCTCCAGTTAGGCATGCCATTCACAGAGCTCACAGACACCTGGCTGAATGCACCCCAAGCACTGCCTGAACTCTGGGATTCCCCCCTGCAATTTTGACTTCAAGTGGCACATCTCTGTTAGAACTGCTTTGAAATCCCAAGAGGAGCAGAGCCTCACACATATCTTCACCAATTTTGCACAGTTGCCTTGGGTCCAAATCCTGAATGGCTTGGACTTCTTCCAAAGTAATAAGAACATCTATAAAGCAAAGCACTTGTTTAAAAAGTGTGATAGTAAAAAAGAGATTAAAAAAATACTGAGTTATTTATCTATGCAAGGAATAGTCTTCTCTGAGAACCACTGCTTGCATGCAGGAGATCTTTGTGCTCCAAATTCCCTGGATACCAGCTTGCTAGCTGGGCTCAAAAGTTCAACAATTTTCATTTACTTGCCCAAAACAGTTTAAGATTTTTTTATCTTTATCTCCCAGACTGCCCAAAATATTTACTGTATACTGAAAGTAATATGGAAATTCTCACACAGTATCTCATACCCATTACTCTCTCCCTTCAACCTATCTTCTCTAATCCTTCTGGTGTAGATTTGCACAACTTCACTTAGAAATTTGTGGGTTTGCCTCCTTCAGTATTCATATGGAATCCAAACATATTAGGTACCTGGAATAGATTCCACTAAGCTCCCTGCAAGTTACGTGTATTTGTCAGGGAATGACACAATAGTTTAAAAGAGCTGTTCCCTAAAATTCCATTCCCAGCTCATGTAACTCCTGTGCACAGCACTGCTGCAGCATATGGCCATGCTGCACATCTGCTTCCCTTCTGGCAGAGCACAGGCCCAGCACAGATTTGCCAAGATGATTGTGACATGCTTTAATAAATCCTATTACTAACACTGCAATAAATGCACCAAAGAGAAGAAAAATTAACTTCACCAATTCCTTATTTGAATTCAAATTGCCTGTGCTGCAATAGCACCAGAGCTTTCCTGGTGTCTGCCATGCACTCTGTCACCCAAGCAGCAGCCCAGCTCTCAGCAAGACACTGCTGCAAAACCAGTGCCATTGTGCTGTTAAGCAACCATCACTGTCCAATTTTGCATCTTACACTTCTTGGCACCCTCAAAATCATTTCAGGTATTAACCTTTCATTAATTACAAAACAAGCTACAAACAGAAAGGAAACAGTTATCAAGGTTTTCCTCAGCAAGCACACGTGGATGGAGATAGGCTTGATACCTTTAGTCAAAGTCAAACCAGGAGGTTTAGCAAAAATCTGTCCCAAACTTACATTTCCTCCACACTCATATCAGCCTGGAGGCACCACCAAAAGCTTTACAAATTCTAACAGTGTGAGAAAGAACCGGAGTACCTTGGTGCTAAGCATCTCAGTTGGACCCTTTCCACTGATTTCATCAGTTCCTGATTTAGCCACCTCTAACACCTTTGATTCACTGACCAGGCAGCCTTCAGGAAGAGCTGGTGAAGGTTGGAGTGATCCCATCACTGGTCCGAATATTAACTGACTATGCAGAGAGTGAACCCCTCGTCCACGTTGCTCTGTTGGCCTTGTACAATCTGGCAGACCTTGGTAAGTAAGGTATTTAAAGGTTTTTTAAGTTTCTGCATGTTAGAGCAAAATATCTCCACACTGTCACTGCCTTTTCATGCCCACAGCTTTGTGGGCTTTGTTTGTTTTCTCCTTTGTTTTTGGGGTGGGGTAGGGCTGGTGTTTGGGCTTTGTTTTTAAAACATTACTGATATCTAATGAGAAACTGGCCACAGGATCTGGATTGGAGAAATAACTACTCTTTTATGGAGTCCTCGCAATTACTTATATTACATTAAAACAATTAAGTTTAACAGCCAGCTTTTGACCCCAAATGAAGAGATGGCATAACTTCACATGATAAATTGTCAGTTTCAATTACTTTAGATTTGGTACATTAAAAGCTTGTTTATTAAAATTTAATTTCTATTTAATAATTAAGTTTCTATACCTTACTCAAACAGCTTCCATTTTCATTTACACAATTTTGGAAGCAAGAGCATCTCCCGTAATTTAAAATATATTTGCCCTATTTTACCCAAGTTGTGAGTACTAATGGAAGAAAAAGACCAAGTACAAAGTTATTACCACCCTCTATATATGGTCTGGCTAAAATTTCATCTACTTCTTCCAGCATTTAGGGGGGATATGCAGGGAAGGGGACATGATATCACACTGTCACATTATTCTCTAAGGAGGACTGTCCTTGTTATACCTGTTATATCATTTAATACCATATTCAATTGAAATGTATTCTATGTCAAACAGTGGCAAGCTTTGCTAACATACATTTTGCAGATATGCCAGCAAGGCTAGAATCATCTAATCAAGGCAAAAAATATACTGCTACAGCAAACTGACATGTGCCAATTGTTCTATTAAATAATCATACTACAGATGGACTTGTACGAGTCAGTGAAATTTAGCCAGGATAGATTTGACACCTGTGAGGTCTAGAGAAATTACAGAGAAAGAGTTAAAAAAAACTTGTGGGGGAGAAGGGGTAGAGTTCTGCTGTCTCAGTGCTGTCGAAAGAAACAGAAGAGTCTACAAGAACAGGAAAAGCCTTCAAAGACAGTGTCTAATCACTTCAGATCGTAGGGAGATATCTTTAAACATTTAATCAAAAAAAATTAAAAATCCTGACTTTATCACGTACACAGATTCAGCCAAGGAAGCACTAAGCATGACAAAAGTTGCTGAACAACTGGTGAAGCAGCTGAGGAGAGCAGAGAGCCATGAGAGGTTAGAAATTGTCTTTGAAGTCCTGCAAGCACTTGCAGAAAATGGTAAGCTCCTTTTGGTCTGGGTGGAACAAGGGGAGACTGGGTATTGTACTGTTTTAAGCTCTGGGTCTCAAGTTTGCCATGGGATCCTGCTAACACAACCAGCAACCCTTTGAGGAGAAATAAGTCCCAAGAACACGCGAGAACCAGGCCCAAACAACACGTGAACAGGTGAGAAAACAAAGAAAGGGAGAGAGGACCATTCCACTGCATTTCAGTACATCCAAAAGACAGCTGATTTACACTTACTCTCCATGGTGGCCAAGAGGAAAGCAGCAACACAGAAGATTTTTTTCATTTTAAAGATCAGAACAACCAGTACAAGTACCAGTTCAATCCCTGTTTGGGCCACTTACTTACGGTTGGACTCACTGCTCCTTACGGATCCCTTCCAGCTCAGAATATTCTGTGACTCTGTGAAGATGGATAATCTAAGCAGCAGTGCAACCAGCACTGACACTGCTCCACTAAAAATACCTAGATATCTGGCACAGATTTTAAAGGCATGAGAACTCATGACTGGCAACACAAGACATGTCAAAGACCAATGCAGAAAGCTTTGCTCATTCTGCCTTGGTGTTATCCTAACTCCAGAAAGCTGTTAGAAACAAAACCAAACCAGTGACTGCACCTGAAAAACAACTGGCTAAAGTTCAAAGCTTCAGCTTTCTAGTTTGAAATGCCTCCACAAAGAGCCAAAAACCTGTTAATGTGCTTTTACTGTGATCTCCACAGATGCTCTGAAAGTGCAGTTGGTGGATGCAGGTGTGCCAGAGGTGCTGTCTGACATCCTGCTGAGGCTCCAAGGCAGTTCCCAAGCTGAAGACACATGCATTGTGAAGGCTGCATCAGATCTCATTGTCTCTCTGCTCCTTGGAGGTAAAAAGGGGAGGAATATTACAGGCCAGGAACATAAAGAATCAACATCCAAAAGTCCCTTTAGCAGAAGAGTTTCTGTTTCTGTTGGTTTCTTTTACTTAAACAGGGACCTACTCACAATCCCTTTTATCATCCTTGCGGGAATTCTTCTGAGGCATGACACTTTCCATTTCTATAGCCCATAGCCCAGTGCTTGTGCCTAGCAGCAACTTAGGTTATATTACTGCTATGCTGTATTTTGGGCAATATGGATTAAAAAATAAAATATCAAGAACTGGCCACTTGACTGCATGCCACTCTCAACACCAAGGCAAACAACATCATAAAGGTCTTAAATTATTAACCTTAACAACAAACTAAGTCTGACAGAACAGCTCAGTTTGGGAGCCAATTATAATCAGATATGAGATATTCTCTATTTCTCATAACACAAATAAGTACATAGAGCAGGTTTTTGCTAAGGGCTGTGGCATCATCTCTTAGAACACAGATACTTGCACCACATCAAGACACTTGCAGGTACCAAGACACAGGCAAGGCTTATTGCTAATTTTACAAAAGAAATTTTAAGATTGGTTATTCTCTATCCTTGAAAGATGGAAAGCTACTGTTTGTGAGTGCAGAGAAACCCAATACTATCAGATTTCACTACTCCTGGTACTGAAATAATTACTTTCTGTTCTGCAGACAAGAGACTTGCATACTTTTAAGTTACAGATGCTACTGATACTATAATAAATGGGGGGGGGCATAATTGTAAAGAAAGGGGTGATCAAGTATGCAAGCCTTTGCAATTTTTTTTTTCTGAACCACACTTTATTAGAGAGACGACTCTGAAAATACTTAAAGGCAAATATATTTGATAGAAATAAAAAAATACCAAAAAAAACCAACACCACACAAAAAAAAACCTACCAAAAAATCCACAAAAACACAAGAAAAACCTCCAAACAAACAAAAAGCCCAAACAAAAAAATCCACAGAGTTACTGCTGTTTTATGTTTTAAATCATTTTAAGGAAGGGAGGGTTACTCAGACATTGAGATGGGAAGAAATCTCATAATAAGCCCTTTTATCTTCCAATTCCTATTACAGAAAGCAATGAGCCTTTATACTCTGCAGAGAGAAAGAGATTCTTCTGAGCAGACCCCTGGAAAGCATGCTGTGCTCTATCAGTCAGCAAAAGTTGCCCCTCCCACACTTCCTGTCCTATCTCACTGATAGCTACTGTACTGGCTTCAAACTCCATTAACAAAATTGCTCAACTTTCTGCACTAATAGGTGCTTAATTATTAGAAAAAAACTCCCTCACATCCGAATTTTGGGGTTTGTTTTTTTTTTTTTTTTTTAAGTAAACTATCATCCACACATCTCTTCACCTCCACCTCACAACCTTTGTAGAGTCCCTTTCTTCCTTGCCTCATACCTTGCTCTGAATCAGCCATTGTGCATCAGGGCTCTCCAAAGGCCACAGAAGTGCCCCCAGTGCCTTGAACTGGCTATTTCAATTTACTCAGCTGAATGGCTTGCTTTGTCACTCACTCTTCTCCCCCCATCTTCCCCACAACAGCATGAGATGTTTCATATGGAAGAAGTGAATAATCCCTCTCATGCCTCAGTGTGTGCCACTGATGTATGCACAGCTTTTAATCTGAGAGAAAAAAAAATCCTATGGAAATCTGTTCTCAGCATCAAATGACTTCCAGGCAGTGAAAAGATGACAGACAGCTTTTGCAGCTATGAAAGTGACTGCTCCTATCAGACTTTAACTATGAACAATTAAATTGAATGTTCTGCTGCTATCCAAGCAAAAACTCCATAGGAGAGAAAAGCAATTTGGAGCTCTGTGACAATCAAAGCAAGGCAACCACTAATGGGCTCTGCCTATTTGCACTTTACTACATGAGAGGAAAAAAATAAAATGTTCTGACATTCTTCAGTTTGAGAGGTGGGGGCAGGAGAGAAATTAAGTTCAATTAAGGTTAGTGTATATGAAGATCAAAATATTTTCCCTGTAGAATTTTATCAGACCAAATGAGGTGACCTATTTCTATGGAACCTGTTTTTAAAGAGGACTGGGCAATTTTCCTCATATACTCTGATCTCCAAAGATTAGGACTAGGCAAGAGAACACTTGAATGACAAGCAAAACCATCAGAATGTCTGCATAAAAAGGTATCAAAAGATTTCTGTGTGAGTAGAATCCTAACTTTTTCACAGACTGACAGTTCCCTCATGAAAATATCCAGCTCCATTTTACAAGCATTTGATAAATTCTGATCTAACATATGTAAGAATACAGAGGAAAAACAGGCTACTAAGTGAAATATTGAGATTAAAAGAATCATAGGCACTAATTCAAAAGACAACACAAGTGTCTATGACTTTGAGGTGGAAATAACATCCAAACCAGCAGAAATGTTAAAATTACTAAGGCCCTTTTTACATGCTATACATACAAAAATTAAAAGTTTGTACACCTCAGTCTGTAAATTCAGTTAGAACCATGAGAAGTACTGTTGCATACAAGAAGAGAAATTACAAAAGAAAGGCCTTATAAAATCAGGCCTTGCTCTGCTGAATTATCAGCTAAGCCTCTAAGTTGCCATAAGAAAGAATCAGAGGAATGAGAAGCTGTTAGCAAAACTAACTGTTCTGGTAAGAGAATTGTTTGCACCTGCAAAAAACAAAGAGTCTGTCCATGAGAATCCACAAAGAAAATATGTAAACACCCGGGTAAAGAGAGAGTCTTATACATACACACACAGGCATTTTCTAACTAATTAATTGAGGGGAAAGATAGTCATGAACCAATTAGAGTTATACATGAGCTCTTGAAAACTGTACCAAAACGAGCTGTAACATTTGGCTTTACTGCATGAAGAAACTGAGTCCCATCTGCTTATTCTTGCAGCAAAGTACTAGAGCTACTTTTGGCCAGACCATGTATTTGCATGAGGCATGTACAGTTCCATGGATAACACTTTATTCCAGGTGAATGTCTTTCTATTTAGTGTTCACACTGTTTTGCCATTTTTAACAAACAGCTTTCACAAGGTAAAAGCACACAATAAGGAGATGTTCACATATGTCAGGTATATACTTCTCTTGAGGCATAAACTGCATAAAGCAAAATACAAAAAGTTATTTTCCAAATGGCGTGTTCAAAAAACTTCCTTCAGAAAGGATGTCATCTGCAGCACAGAGGGCTTCCTTTTGCTCTTTGGCAGAACCTTCTCATTTCCCAACAAGGTGAGTTAAGCAGCTTCTGAAAACAAAGCTGCCACCTGTACAGAGCAAGTTCTCAGACAGGAGGAGAGATCCAGAAATGCACTGACAAAATACTGCAGAGCATTGCTGGGCAAAAGTGGTAGTTTTTTTGGAATGTACAAATCTGCTCTTTCACTGGGATTTAATAAACCAGATCTCTCCAGGTCAACTCATTTTCCGAGCTTCATGTGAGTGCAACACAAATAGATTTCTCATTTCAGAAAATGGGTTTCTCAAAAGAGGCAAGAAAAATCTAGCTCTAATTCTTTCAAGGAGTCATTAATGACAATTTATTTCATGGAAAACAAAATAACAGCAGTACAGAACTAGTAATCAGATTTACCATTGGTGGGTAAGATCCCTGGTTTCACAATAGTGTCTTAAATCAGTAGAATAGCAAAATTAAAAGAGCATTAAAACTGTCCTGGTGAGAAATGGAAAATGCCACTGGTATTCTACTACATGTATAATGGGAAATGCAGCAGCACTGAGGGAAAGAAAGGGACTGGGGAACTTATGGTTTTAATTTGACAGTGATTGTCCCTTAAAAGCTCTCCACTGGAGTGTGTCTCAGCATCAGTTTACAGGTAGCTGATGTTCACTTCTCTATAGAGAGCTGAAGGTTGCAAATAACAATGCAAAAGCCATAGTCTTGATCATAGCAAGACATGACAATAGTCAAGGTAGAGACTCCCTGAATTCTGCATTTGCATCACTGTGTTTCTTACCTCTCTCACCTGCTTGGTTCTGCCTCTCTCCAGATGGGAACTGCCTGCGGCTGTTCCAGCTGGGGGTGATCCACCAGCTGCTGGACCTGCTGGAGAAACACGTGCGGAGCGGGGACGCCTCTGTCCAACAGGCTGCGCTCAGCGCCCTGCAGAGCCTCGCTGTTCCAGGTGCACAGCTGACACCCCTGACTCCCCCACTACCACCCTCTGCACACATGGAGCATCCCTGGTGCACAGCTGACACCCCTGACTCCCCCACTGCCACCCTCTGCACACATGGAGCATCCCTGGTGCCCAGCTGACACCCGACTCCCCCACTGCCACCCTCTGCACACATGGAGCATCCCTGGTGCCCAGCTGACACCCGACTCCCCCACTGCCACCCTCTGCACACACAGGGCGTCCCTGGTGCCCAGCTGCACACCCCTGACTCTCCCACTACCATCCTCTGCACACACAGGGCATCCCTGGTGCCCAGCTGACACCTCTGACTCACCCCACTGCCATCCTTCGTACACAAAGGGCATCCCTGCAGCCCTGGCCCATCACCAGGGCCAGTCCCTTGTGGTTTCAGGGACAACTGACCTTCCCCCCTCCCCTGCAGAAACATATATTGGAATAATTCACCAGGAATTCCTTGCCATAAAAACATTTTATGAAAAATCCTTTCCTTAGGATTTTTTCTCCTGACAAGCTGAGAGGCCACAGGAACAAAATGTAAACAATGGTTATCTGCTGCTGTGGAATGCAACAGGTGGATCTGTGATTGGTCTCATGGGGTTGTTTCTAACTAATGGCCAATCACAGCCCAGCTGGCTCAGACTTTGTGAGAGTCACAAGCTTTTGTTATCATTCCATTCCACTTCTATTCTTTGCAAGTCTTCTGATTAAATCCTTTCTTCTATTCTTTTAGTATAGTTTTAACATAATATATATATCATAAAATAATAAACCAGACTTCTCAAACATGAAGTCAGATCCTCACCTCTTCACTCTTCCTGGGATCCCTGTGAACACCACCACAATTCCTCATCTACATAAAGAATTTAAATATTATAAAGTGTAATCTCATTACCTGCTGCTGAAGTAGTTTCATTAGTTTCATATTAATAGCACATAGCAGCTCAAGAAAAAAAAAAAATAAAATCAGAACAGGATTCACAGCCTAAAGTACAGAGAATGGGGTGGAGACACCTGGCAGGGATGTCTAAGTTTCTCTTCTATAAAGCTAATATTCATATTATACAGAACCAGTAAATCTTAATGTTCTTTGAAGTTGGATTTTAAAAGGCTCAACTCAATTGTAAAATACCAGTATATAGTGGATTTTTTCACCCCCCAATGAAGGGGAGAGAATGATGCACCTGACTCCATCTTATCAGAAGGCTAATTAATTACTTTATTATACTATATTATTCTATATTATATTATATCTAAACTGAATCTGCCAAGCAATCAACTGCACTCCGCTGCACAGCATCCACTGACTGTCAGCCAACAGTCCCGACATACACACACACACACTTGGCCCTGATAGGCCAAGGAAACAAAACAACATCACTTTGGGTAAACAATCCCCATATTGCATTCTACTTTTGCACAAACACAGGCACAGCAAATGAGATAAGCATTGTTTTTCCTTTCCCTGAGGTTCAGAGAATGTGAATCTCAGAAATATTCTTGGGAAGATTGCCTGGCTTTTCTCTGTGAGGAGAAATGTGGCTACACCAACATACAGCATTTTGATTGTCTCTTCTGTTCAAGTTATAACAAACCATTTTAGATGTTTCCAAGTGTGTGGACACATAAAATGCTCTCCCTATAATATACTTTTCATCATTAATTCATAAAAATATCTCTAATTTATCTGTAATATCTGCTAGGTATTCTTTAACAAAAACACTTCTAGAAACACAAACTCTATCACTTTCAACAATATAATCTGCTACCTGAAAAAGAAAAATGAAAGACACTGAGTGCAAATCCATAAACATGAATTAAATATGGGTGAACACTTGGAAATAGACATAGAAAACTCTTCAATTCAAGCATTGATCTTAAAAGATAGCAGATGCTTATAAAAAATTTAAAAGTCAGTATGATCTAGTAAAAGGAGTCAGTCTGTGCCACTGAGGAACAAGAACATTAAGCCTAATAGGCTGTGCTTTTCAATTTGCCCAATAAAAGGATGAGGGATACAACAGTTAATCCCCTCATTTCACTGTCCAATCTTCCTCACCACTCCCCCAAAAATATATGCAGAAGATAGAAAAAAAATTGCTCTGAAGGAAGCAGCTTTTGGTGGCACAGTTAAGCAGTATTAAGACTCTGTGCAGACAAGCTTCTGATTATTACAAGGGATTTACTGCACCAAGCATTCGAGCAAAGACGCAAAAATGAGAGGAAAGCACAGAAACAAAAGCATGAAAACAGGGCATCAGTGAGCTCAAATACTAAAAGAAAATAATTTTCCAAGAATTGTGGCTGAGTAAATCACTTCTGCCCCCCAGTTCACTTAAAGTGAGCTAGCACAAGAGGCTTCCTCCAGCGACTGCACAAGTGGATGGATAATCTATTACAACTAGAAAAAGGAAGAGAAACAACAATGCTGTGCTTTATGTACTTTGTTCTAGGCAGGGCTAAGACCAAAAGTGACCAAAACTACCCAAGAGCAGTTCCTATGAAAGCTTTAGCCCAAAAGAGAAATCCAAGTAATCAGGTAGCCCTGACCTAATTTCTGAGCTCACTAACAAGTTGGACTTTTCACCAGAATCCTAGCACAGCACACAATTCAGAACAGTTGTCATCTCTACATTTTCAGATGTTTCTGCCATTACTGAGCCTCACTCAACCCCTCTCTCCCATTTTGTAGTTGTCAGCAAGGTTCAGATGCTGGAGGAAGGCGTTGCCGAGCGGATCGAGGCGCTGCTGAGGTCAGAGAGCCCTCCTGTGCAGTTCAAACTCCTGGGGACACTACGCACACTAGCAGATGGCCAAGGTAGGCACCTGCCAGTGCTCACTGACATCAGCCCTGAGCTCCCTCCTCCCTGCCCTGCCAAACAGGCTGTGCTAGACTGCAGGCTGTGTCCTGCTAACCCAGTTCCACTCCATCTGGAGAGCTTCCAGCAGAGATTATTGCCAGAGGCTGCACGCTTTCCAGACTGCCCCAGTCAGTCTCAGAGTGGTTGAGAAATAAACCACATGGAACAAATCTGCAGCAGTCAGTGAGAACACGCAAAGGCCTAAAAAGAAGATATTTTTCACCAGAGATAGAGCAGCAAGGCATGAGTCTGATGAAAAAGAGACAGGTTTTAATGTCAAATCACAGGACAGCAAATCAATAAAGAACTAGAGAACACAAAAGGAATAAAGGGAGCTGGGGTGGAATAAGGCAGAAGAAATTAATTTCTACCAGTCTTTCTATATATGTTGCCAGTTTTATCTTGCTCATGTGGCTCAAATGTTGAATTTATTTTCATGTTAATGTATTAGATTATCTACTTGTACTTCACTCAGTTTAACACAGAGGGGGTTATGCAAAAGTAACTATAATCTTTCTGTGCACATCATTGTGCATATTTCTCAAAATGCAATGTTGGAATTACATTAAGATATACTTCAATATCTTAATTAATCCTTAGGCTTACTTAGCTCTTACCAGACAGTGACACAAAACAAGTGTGCAGTTTGGTATGGTCTTTCCCATTGCCAGAGCAGCTGCTCTACAGCACTAATCAGTTCTGATTCCTTGATATGCAGGAATAACATAAGTTAAAACTAGAATAGTTAGAATAGACCATTTTGTGATGGGAAGTGATAACTGACATAGGACAATTACAGACACACTTCATTAGTTATAAGGAAGAGGATAAAACCTCACACTGCTAGATTCCACGCTGCACTCCATTGCACTACTGCAGACACCACTTAATACGAGAATTATTTTCATCATTTATCAAATTAACATGAATGATAGAAAATTTCGATTTAGTCCTTGTATTAATTTGCACTACTTCCAGTCCAGTGAAAAGCTGCTCTCACTTACATTTCACTGTGATAGGAAATGAACATTGCAAGACACATAGAAACCTAGCATCTTCTTGTTCTGAGGCTTTGAAGAAGTCATTGTAAGGTCATTTCTCCAAAATTATATCTCAATTGTGACAAGGCATTTAACATTTAAAATTGAGACGTCACAGTAACATAGATCTAAATTATCAAACACTAAATTATATTTTTAAATTTTATTTACCAGCCCTAATACAAAGTCAGAATTTGGCACAAGGTACAACTTCTGAATCTGAAACAAATTAATTATCAAAATGCAAAGTAGAATAAAATATGTAGGAGATTCAATGTTTATCCATTCCCACCTATGAACACACAATTCTCCCACTTTTAATTACCTTCTATTCTGTTTACCCATGAGCTAACATTGCCTTTAATTAACTCAGCCTGAAACTCTTATGAACACATATCTACTAAGAAGTCCACACTAAATTAGTTAATTGCCTTATCTAGGATAAATTCATTACTCTGACTATCAGCAGGCATGCTGAGGCTTACAGACTAGAAGAGGCAGGTTTCTTCCTAACCACAGAAAACTGCAGGCAGATCTGTCAGCTTCATTACTCTAAAGAGATGTTAACTCCTGCTTCTTCCACCATTCGGCTTCAGAGGAGCAGAATAATTTGTGCACTTCAGTAGCCAAAGGACTTTCAGCACAACTGAAAGTTCAACCTTATAAAATGACAAATTTTAATAAATTCTAAGTTAAAAGGTCTTCCTGTTAAGAGTAACTAACTGGAGTTTATCTCAAAGAGCTCTACTGCCTGTCAAACTGAGTAATGAACCTGCCTCTGCCACAAATGTCTTAAACTGGTTCCATCCTCCAGCCTCTTACTTCACCTTCCTGTACTAAGCTGGATTACTGTGATCTCTGCAGACTAACAAGGAACATCTGACTAGAAACAAGAGTCTTGTGTTACAGGAGACAACATGCAGGTGGCCCTGCAATGCCCAGTAACTCTTGTCTCAAAACCAAGTATGCCAGCTAGGCTACCAGCTCCCACATTCCTTGTGGGATTTTGAAATGTGGATTGTTCCTTAGCATACTGGACAAATCAAAAAGCAAGTGTGTGTACTTCCCCATCTCCCTCCCCCCAAAACAGACAGAGCATGGGCTGACTTACAGCTTCTGGAAAATATCCAGAGCCATCATGGGTTTACTGACACTGACCTTCTGGTGCATGCTCCATCTGATTCTTCCAGCCTGTCTCAAAAGAAATGCAGTGCACGGAGAAAGGGACAGGTAAAGGAACAGGAGCAGGGTGATGCCTCTATCAAACCTATCCCTTCTGTTACAGATGTTCAGATAATTAGAGTTCCACTTCCTAGGACAAGTTATCTAGTGAGGTTTTTTCAAATGTCAACCACAGACACTAGTATTTCTAGCAAGTCTTGAGACAGGATTCCTGAAACGCAGGGAAATGCAAATTAAAAGGCTATTCCACAGTAAGGGGAATTTCTGATAATGCCTTATACATGGTTCAACACACAGTCTTAAGACTCAGGTCATCCAATTACTGACATGCTGCCATTCTGTACTAAGCCTTGGCTTCCCACACTACCAACAGTAATGAATTATCACTGAAACAGCATGAACAGGCTCCTCAGAGCCCACACTTACATTTGTGCAGGGCTCAAAGCGCAAGTGCCAAAAGCCAAGTGGGAAAGGAATGGGCCTCCTGAAGTATCAAAACAGAATATTTGTTTTCAAAGACAGAAAGCTGCTTATTCTAAGTCCTACTTCAGCAGCCCCTTTAAAATGATAGATCTATTGACGCAGCTTATTTTGTCCTTCCCCTGCATGATTCCTTTGGAAAATATTTCCAAGATCTTTTAAAAGCAGCTCAGTGCTTCAATTAGAGTTCTTGAAGGCTGCTGAGCACAGGTCCACTGCCCCAGTTACTCTACACTGGCGTTCCTGTGGCAGACAGACTGAGGGCTCTGATTTTGAATGCCTCTTGGTGATGCTCTTCTCCCCAGCGGATGCAGCTGAACTCCTGGGGCAGGACCCGCTGCTGCTCGACCGGCTGGTGCAGTGGTGCAGCGGCAGCGACCACAGCGGCATCTGCGGGGAGGCCAACCGGCTGCTGGCATCCATCCTGCACCACAACAGATCCCAGGTACCAGAACCCTGCTCTGACACGTTTCTACCTCACCCTTCAAGTGCTCTTAAAGCTTGTAGGCAGAGCTAGGGATTAAACAGCAGCCCTATAATGAAAGCCAGGAAGGTTCACAGTGAGAACCTCTCCGTTCTGCCTCAATACCAGTAAGGGGGAGACCCAAGCACTCCATAAGCACAGACACCTCACAGAATGAGCACCATGGTCACTGACTGTCACTTGTCAACACTGACCCTGCTCCAGTAAGGCTTGACAAATGGTAATGAGCAGGTAAAGTTTTCTATGGTCATAAATACATGGCGATATTTCAAATTAAAATGGTAAAAGTAACCCAGAGCTGTCCTAAATGTCAGTCCTCAGGAAAATCCAAAGAGCCCATTTATCCATGATGGATGAATCTGGCATGATCTTTACGTGCTGGCATTTTCAAACAGGCTTCTTTTTTGCAAATTGTGCTATTACACACAAGCATCCCAGCCATGCTTTACTATGAGGTAGTGACTAAAAAAGTAGATACTCTCTGCACAGGCTTTGATAAAGCAAAACTAATCCTTGCTAGTTTGATGGCTTGAAATGGAAGAGTGGAATAAGGACAAATTGAAATGAGACAGAATATATATTTATCTTACAGATAGACATCTATAGTTAATTCTAAGTATTGATATTCCAGGTATATTAGACCAGCTCTAAGCAGACATGTATGATCAGTGCCAAAAGCAATGTTGTCCCTAGCCTTTGAATATTGTCAGTTTGCACTGCAGCAAACAGAACTTCCCTCTATTCAGAAGCTGAAGGGTGCAATCTCATTTCCCTCTTCATTCTACTCCGCTCCTATATTAGATTTCCATCTGCTTTACCTTTGCTTTCACAGGAAGTGGTCAAAGCCATCCAGGCAGCACAAGGAGTGAAGCATCTGGTTTCCATGACAACAAGTGAACAAGCTGCCCTGCAGAATGAGGCTCTGAAAGCCTTGGCAATAGCATCTGCCATTGATTTAGGTATTTTTCCCCTAAAATCTGTGCAAGATCCTTAATTATTAAGAAATACTGTCATGCTGTTAATTCTAGGTAACATGTACGAAAAAGCACATTTCTTGTCTAGATTTAGCTCTTCAGCATGAAATAAAGGTTGTCACCATTCGGATCATAAAATCAATAGGCTTTGGGGATGGCCTGAAGGATTTTTTACATTTAGGATAGAGTCAAATTATCATGCTGTGTGGACAGGCACTATTTGAGTAGCATAATATGATGCTAGAAACCTATAAAAAAAAAGGGGAAAGTGAAGGTGATGAAGATTAAAAAAGATGATAAAGGCCAAATGAAGGACAAATAATATACTCAAATGGACAATGAAGACTAAGTAGCAGAAATAATCTTCAAACAGACATGAGGAAAGCAGATGCATAAATAAAAAGACATTGCAGAAGCTGCAAATAAACCAAGTGAAAAAATGGTAAAGATTCAAACTACTTTTCCTGAGCTAATTTTCAGAGTTAGGTACAAATGTTTTCAGGCTTTTCCTGTATAACTTGAAAATAGGTCTGAATTTATTACAATAAAGAGGCACCACAGAAACCTATGTACCTAAAAAGGTAAACTGAAAAGAAAAATAAACTTAAAATTTGCAATTTTCTTTACCAACACATAAGACTGAAGAGCCCATTTTAGTGCTTGTCTATCATTAAAACTCTCAAACTCATTTAGGCAACCTTTCTAGCACTGAACATTGCAGGTTTTAATTTACTGCAAGGTTAATTATATACAGTCAATAGTAGACTGTTCCTGTCTTCAAGAATAAGGCCAGTAAAGAAATTCTGTACAGAAAGGAGCACAGAAATTCTTCAGTGCAGAAGACAGATGCTCAAGACATTCCTGTATAGCCAGTTTGAAATGAAGCCAGTGCAGAACTTTCTTTAAAAAAGGAAACATTCACTTTATAGTTTCTTTTCAGATAACAGCTCAGGGTTGCCATTTCTTTGCTTATTTTTCAGATACTCTTGAAGAATCTTTTAAAGAATCACAGCTAGTTCAGAGCTTACACAAACTTCTACGAGATGACAACACAAGTCCTGAGGTGAAATACAATTCAATGGGCCTTTTGTGCAGACTTCTTAATTCAGGTAACCTCATTTTACGTTGTCTGTGACAGAAGGGTGAATATTTGTGAAGAAGACAAGTGGGTTTTGTTACCAAAATATGCTGCCTGCACTGCTCTAGTGAATGAGAAAAGGATATTAGAAGTTCATTCTGTATTGATCACCAAAAATCAGAGTCAAGTAGTCTCCTTCTCTGTGAAAAGCTCATTAAACCATTAGTTGAAGAAAATAAAAAAGAGAGGAAGGCTTCATTCCTCTCAGTGGCATAACCAAGTCTCAAAATAGCAAAACTACTCCTGGAGTAAAAGCATCTTTGTCCAACTTCACCATGCACAAATACCTGGCAGACCCAGAGCATTTCTGTGTCCAAAGAGTCTGTACCATGCTCATAGGCAGGCAGACATTTGCTCTGCACGTGCTGTGAGCAAACCAGAAGCTGAGATAAAGCAGCCATTTTAGCAAAGCTGCCTTCACACAGAGACTTTGAGTAAAGCATCTGAAGGGCACCATTTCAGTTTCACTCCATGGTCAGGGAAAACTTCAAATGCTTCCAGCAGGATGGGACTATCCCAGATGTGTAGCACTAAACGAAAACACATCACCTTGAAACCAAGAATCCAAAAATCTTGTAGCAGTTTCTCACATCTTAACACAAAAATTACACAAATTCAAAATAATAATTTTACTTGGGCAAGGATGGATCACAAGGTGAGCTGCCTTTTAAATCCTGTATTGATAGACAAGCTGGATTTTGCAGTATTCTCTATTTTATCCCTGTAGCCACACAGATATTGGAATAAGGATAATGAACTTGCAGCTTTCAGTGCTACTATGAAGTATTGACATAACAGATACAATCTATAGGACTTTTTCCTAGAGATGTATATACTTAGCATTTTATAGACTAACTGTAAGGCTAAGAGCTGAGTCTAACTAATATGGAATGGTAGCAAAAAGCAGACAGGCAAAAAAGTGCCAGAAATTGTCCTGTATTAGAATTTCAAAATCTCCTTTTATATTCTAATTAGTTCTTAGATTTCAAGTAAAAAGAAAAAACCTTAATCTGGCCAATACTTCTAATGGCTGAAAGGGTATCTACTGAAACAAATGTTTTAATTGAAGCAGCTTATTACAAACAGCAAGTAGTACTCCAAACTTTTATCTTACGATTGTTGGGAGCCACTACGCCATGGCAGGTAACTAAAAGTCATCATTCTATCTCCCATTCAGGTGATCTGAGACAAGAAATAGAAGAGGACAAGATCAAAGACACCCTCGAGCAGCTCTGCAGTCACAGCAATGCAGATGTGGTCAAGGGAGCCATCACAACATTACAGGTTCTGAGAGGAGACACACCCCACTAATGTCCCTTCTCCCACAAGGCAAGGCAGCTCTGCTGCTGAGGCACACACCACCAGCTCTGCAACCCTTGCATTTGTCATGCTGCTGCAGAACCAGCACTGCTGAAGCCCAGGTGCAGCTCCTGCTTTGAAAGCTGTGTATAAAAACCTCCTCATTAGCACATCTCTTTGGCCTGATACTTGCACCACTGCTGCTCCTCACTGAGCCACTAACACACAGCAGCAGGAAAAAGTCCTGTCAAGCAAATGGGGTTAAGAAACATCACAGGACAAACATCAGGCAATTACCACTTGTTATACATTTTTCAGTGGCTTGGTCTTGTGAGATTAGGATACACACTTGCAATTTTTCTTGTATCAATGGGACTATAAAATAATTATATAAAAGCCTTAAGCTTTTATCATGCAACCTGAAACATGAATTAGATTAAAGCTGTAGCTTAAACAATGCAAAGGGATAACTGGCACAAATTCAACATCTGCACATTGTGAATGACACTGTGAGCCCAACTGTTAGGTGGACATGTCTAAACCAAAACTGTGTTTAAGTTACCTCTCCCTCCAATCTCCAATTGTAAAGCCCATCTCTGAAACTGTACCTGCTGCTGTCACAAGTTATATTCCTAAATACTTCAGGCTACAGTCCTGTCCTGACTTCAGAGTTGCACCTACTGGAATGAGACTCTGCAGAAGCAAAGTTTACAAGAAACCAGAGTCAGTGAACACACAGTGCTTGGACAAGCCAGTCAGAAATTACAAGTGGGCGGGGGTGAGGATGTAGAGGCAGCCAGCATTCCACTACCACCCATAAGAGAACCTGGGTTTAACCTTAGATAATGGAAAAAAAGAAATGTAGTAAAACAAATGTCTCTGAACCTTTCTGTGGAATCCTTTTGTGTTTAAAAAGGTCACTAGATGAGAAGGTAACAGATTTATTCCACAACTTGTTCTTATGGGAAATTTTTGAAGCAGTTGAAGGTACATTGCAGTCATGCTGCCCAAACCTAAAAGATCAAATTCAAAACAATGAAGTGGTAGAGACTGAAAAGCTTGGGAGCAATTACTTTTTTTTTTAGCCAGCAGAAAAGCTATTGGGAAAAAATAAACAAGCACTGATCTTCAGAAACCTATTATAAAGCAGACTGTATTTAGAAGTCAACAAGGCTTCATGTTCTCAGTTTGAGAACAACTGGCTTGTGTCTGCAAACAAACACGACAACTTTGTTCCTGCAAAAGCTTTTCCACTTGCAAAACCCAGTAGCACTACTTAGCCCATGACACTCATCACCAAATATCACTCTCAGGAGTGGCCTTGAGAAAGGGAATTTCATAAAACCACCCAAGAGAAGTGACACTTGTTGAGTAACACATAAGCAAGTTTTGATCACATAATAGGAGAAAAGAAAAACAGCACTGTTAACTTTTTTTGATGTCCAGAGATTGAATAGTTAACTCTACACCATTCTGCAGCTCTTCACTTGTTCATGGCTTTCCATTAAAAATGCAGAGAAAAACATCAGTCTCATCTATTATTCAACAACTTGAACTGAAAAGAAAAAATATAAATAATTAGTTTCAGCAAAATACAAAAATAAGCACCCCTGGACTTCCACCATTTCTGGATTACCCACAAACTGCAGCCTCAGCAGCCAGTCTAAACCTTCAAGAGTGAAGTATTAGTGACTGTAAGCAACAAATCTCAGGAATCAAACTCCAGGAGTAGAAAATATTGAATTTTATTTAATCAAATTTAAGGCTTGAGAAAAAAATATATTGAAAGTCACTCAGAAAAGCCATCTCAGAAGAGGAGACAAGAGCTCCCCTCCCAGTGGCTGAACAATGTTCAAGCTGCATGACAATGCACAGGCAGTAAGGGAAGAAAGAGGGGAGGATGGGATGGGGATATAAAACCCAAGGCAATTCTACACAAATCAATGGCCACATCGAGCTCCATGGACTGGGAGCACACGTCTGTCCACATGGCACTGCATGAGCTCACCAAAGCTAAAGATCTCTTGGGAAGAAACATTCAGGCTTCCACAAGGCAACTCAAGGTCCTTTGGTCACTGCACTTTTTTCAGTGCTTATATTCATCCTCCTCTTCATGTACAGGGAAACTGGGTCCAAATGCAGTTATATCAATAACACCAGAGGCAGCTGCACTGTCAAACACACTGACACATACATACATTGCTTAACGGAAATACATTGTGCTCATTTCTGAGAAGTAAAAGATATCACATTGAAGTTTGCTTCTCTTAGTCCAGTTCTTCAAGTCTGGCCTCTTTTGACATCTTCATGAAAAACCTTGGTTCCACTGTAGTGTTGGTGAACTTGTTCCAAATGCACCCGCTGAAATCTCAACATCAACAATGTATCAGACCTCTCCTTGAGATCACTGAATTAATTTTCCTTTGAGGCTTCAGAGGCAGGCTCACACCCAGCTGCTTTTGCTGACAAGACTTTTTTTAGACCATAACCTAAATCTTTAGCCATGAAGTCACTGCAGGTCCACAGAGAAGGCGCTAAATAAAACTAAGCAGAATGTGTTCCCATTACAAGTCTGAAATTACACCAGCCACCTGTGGGTGTACTTCAGCACACAGAGGGGCAAAACAACCTAGAGCCCCAGGATTTAAAAAAATTACACTGAATAAGCACAGAGAAGTTGATCCACAGTGGCAAAAAAGACAACTCACTCCATGAATTTAAAGGTCCTCAAATAAGTTGAGCTTCTCTCAAATTCAGTTCCAAATAACTGAAACATTGATACAAAGGCTGGTGTTAATATGGCCAAAGCCATCAAGACTGAACTGTGGAAATACAATACTTCAGTTAAATTCTGGTTTACATACAAACAGTGCTTCAAAAAAAAAAAAAACAAGTATTAATTAGTCTTCAGGTAACCTGGCAAGATTTGCAGACCCTGGAATCCTGACCTGTAATGCTGCTCTTGTCAGCAGCTAGTTTCAGTGCATGAGCTCCACAGCCATCTTTGACTCCAGAATGATTTTCACCAAATCGCTGGAATTCCTTCCTAGCATTAGGAGCTGGCTGTGTCAGAAACTGGCAAAGGGAAATGAACTCCCTAGCTGGTGTTTTCAATGACTAAAAACTTCCAGATAGGAATCTGCCTCCTCCAGTTTTACATACATCAGATTATCACACACAACCTTAACCAAGTAAATTGGCTGATGAGGTGTTACAAAGTTTCAAGCACCAGAATTTAAAGCACAGTTTGCTGGCCACTGCTCTGCTGCTTACCAAGTTGTAAATTGTAGCACAATCACACAATTTTGGCTGCTCCTCGTGGATCAGATTCAACAAACAGGTAACACAGACCTCAAATTCACGGCTTTACAGAAGAAATGCCTCTTGCTCTCCCCTCAGTGATCTACTGCTATCGTTTCCTTGTTGTATACCAAATTTCAAAAGTCACAGTGTACTTCCAGCCATTTCACTTTCAGGTCTTCAGACGAGTTAATAGCAGACTATTCTCTGCTACTGTAAGGAAATCAGCCATGCTTAGACAAGCTTCCTTTTCCTGTTGTGTCTCAATCACTGGCCAGAAAAAGAACTATGAAAGCTGAAGTACACATGAGCACTGTGTGAAGTGCTTCAAGATTACAAGCTAGAAGGATGTCTGGACAATCCACCAGACAAAGATTCTTACTGTTGATCAACTTTTGCCAGTGAAATGTTTGTTAATACATGCATAATAGAAAAAAGAATATATTTAAAAGCTTGGCTTCCAAAGAAAGCCATATACTTTAGAAAGACAAGTATTAAATCCTTCAGGCACACTACATATAGTAAAATATCATTATAAAAATAGATACTTTTCTAAAATTTACACTGTGTTAGGCACTGTAAGTGAACCTACTCTCCCTGAAAACCCTGGTGTCACTGGAAGCAGTAAATGATGTTAGTTATATGGCCCACAGTAAGACTGACAGCTACTTCCAAAAACACTTCGGCCACAGACTTTCACCTTACAGCTAAGGATACAACACCAAAGTCTTACAGAAGAGACTGGAACTCCTACTGACCTACAGATCCATCCACAACCCCCACAAAGGGAGGACTGGAAGAAGAGTTTACTTTTCTCTTGATTAAAATGAAAACCCTGACACATAAGAAGGACTAGTTCAGCTTCATGTAGAAAATGACTGAAGAAATTATTCTGCTTCACTGCATTTTGATTCACACTTGAACCATGAACCAGGCAGAACTGATGGCTCAATAGCTTTATACAAGACTTTAAAATTCAACAACTTTATAATATTTTGCTAAATCTGTACTTCCCTATTTAAAAACATATTCCAGTAAGGATTAACACTGAATTTGTAAGTCTTTCATCAGTCCTGGTAGTGGCACTTAAGACTTGTGAAGATCAACATAGCAGTTGTGACAGAAACTAGAGGAATAACAAAAGCCATCAACAGCTAGCACAGCATGCTTGCTACCTACTGAAACAAGCTGCATTCTGAAGTGTATGCAGGCAGCACTTTTTAAAGCTGTTACTGATCATTGAAAGGATAAGCATTTTTAAAGAGGTTTTTCTTCTATAAATAAAGAATATTTACATTTTTCTCAGACAGGAAACAGCATCAGGGTTTACACCCTCTTGCCTGAAATGGAGATTTCTAAGATTTAATGCTACAGATAGTCAGATTTTTCCCATCCTGGGAGCTGGCTTGCATTTTTCAGAATAGCGTGGGATTTGCACAACCTAAAATCAACTAAAGATCTAGACATTTTGTGACTGTTTTTCCCAATTTCCAATTATGGTTGCTGGATATGTTGCCAAAAATGTCTGGATAAGTCTACTGGAGAGATTAACATGATTGCAAGGTTCTGAAGAAATCAGCATGTGACATTTGACAAGATTACATTTTAAGACAGAAGACAGGAGTGAAGACAGAACAATCTCCTTAGCAATCCTTCAAGGAGAGGGTTTACAGCAGTTTCATGGCTCCTTCCTACAGTCTTCAAAATCTGCTCTGCCAATGTCTTGGGAAATTCCATTTCTTCCTCAGAGACCAACACTGGTGCACTGAGTTGTCTTGCCAGAAAAAAGGTAGACAGCAGGTGTTTGGTGATTGTTTTTTGTAACAGCTTCTAACAAAAAGCATGAGCAGGGAAAAAAAAAATCCACATAAGGCTTTTAATAACAGGAGTATTTCATGGTCTGTGCATTTCTTCTGCCTTGGTGTCCAATCATCATCTTAACATACACTGTCTTGCAACGTGGGTCTGCTTTCATATTCAGAAGGCATTACTTGCCTTTACAGCTTCAATATCAGAAATCAATGTCCTGGCTAGGAAAATCCCAAAAATCTAAAAAGATAAAAAATACACCATTTGTGAGATAAAACACTTGTAATGCACCTCTGCAAGATGTTTGTTGGCAGGTTCAGATATTTCATAGCCGAGATCATCCATCAAAGCATAGCTATTACTAAAAGATTAAGGTAACTGAATCCTGCAGGTAATAAAACTCAAGAGAAAGATGCTTTTATGTAAAACTTCAGCAGCCTTCAAAATAATAAGTTTTCAGATGCCTTAGAGCCAGAACAAATTCACTTAACCCAGTCTGAGTGTCATAAAACACCCATGGTTACCTACTGCTAAAGCTACAGAGCAGACATTTGCATTTGTTCCACAACTTTGAATAACAACCTAGTCAGTTTTTAGATCAATTTTTTTAAATAGAGACAGAATGTACAATTACCTGTACTAAAATGAAATTCTTGTCACAGAGAAAAGAGTAGTCCCAGATTATTCAGAGACATTTTAAATTTGAAATTTTAACATTCATGTCAGTTCTCAGGGAAATCTTCCTTTGCAAACTGAGGATAAACTTGTAACTCAGCAAATTTCCTAAAACATTCTTAGCAACAATATAAAACAAGAGTGAAGTTTGGGAAAGCCAAAAGATTTCATTTAAATGTAGTCAGGTCAGGTTATGTCTAATTCTCAGTCCCACAATGAATAGCTTAATGCACAAGAAAGACCCAACTGGAAAATACAAATAACTGAAAGTGGTTTCACAGAGCCTTGGGACATGAATAGAGAACAGCATTGTCAAGTTATTGTCAATCAACACACTGCCAAAAGATCAAACTGTGTCTTGACCATCTTCCTAGCAAGAGGTGCTGTTCTTAGCACAGCATTTCTCAATCCCATGGAAACCTTATCACCAGGTGGTGATAAAAACATATCAAACCCTAAGCTACAGAGGGCAGTATTACCAGGGCTGGAGGAAGATCTTTTGCTAGCACTCAAGTGTTGTCAATTACCTGGAAAATCCTTTCTGTAGCAGAATTTAAAGTTTATTGCTTCCCATTGAAGTGAAGGAATTTCATAGCCTAGAAATTAATGCAGTGCAAACAACTGCCACAATGAAAGCAGCATCCACCTTGAAAGCAGCAACGTAAGATGCTTTACTGAGAACTTCTGCTCCCTCTCTGATGTATGAAGCACTGATGAGGAAATAGAAGTGTCCATCTTCCATCTGGTCCTGCTAACATCACATTTGCTACCTGTTCACCTATTTCCCTGCTCTTACATTCCCAACCATTTTAAGCAGCATGCTACAACCACTTCAGGTCAGCCACCGCAGGTTACCCACAGCGGGCTGAGGTAACCTCAGCACAAAGGACAAGGCTGTATCTTAGTTCAGGTTTGTGATAGAAGGCTGGAGCTCAGATCTACTGGAGCAGACAGCAAATACCCCTTCCTTAATGACACTGAAACACGGGGAAAATTTTATAAAATAATTGTATATTACGTATGACCATATTAATATTACAATATATATCCCAATCATCACACACTATTATTACTGCACTGTATTTTTATTATAACCTTCACTGCTTTGTGCAACAGGTGTTTTCACACTAACTCCCCTCTACTATAATAGGTGTTTCTGCCATCCTCTTAACAAACCTAAGAAATCCACATTCAAAATATTTATTTTACCTCTGTCCATAATTACTTTTACCTTCAGCAGGTCTTTATCTGCAAACATGATGATTTTCCAAAGAATCATAACAATAACAACTAACCTGGAGCAGTGAGATAGCTATGAAGACACCTGCAACAATGTAGATATTTCGGGGTAACCAAGCTTCAAGTGCATGGATACATCCTTTGACAAAAATCTGATCATCCCATTGACTTTTGCTCTAATGGTAGAAAGGAAGAATAAGAATATTACTTTTCTGCTCAAGTTTACTATAAGATAATCACATGATCTAGCTAGGCTAATGTTTTGTCACTTTTGCTGTAAAGTTTTTAACCACACTTCAAAAATACACGTGTGAATCAGGCAATGTCAGACATTGATATTTGCATCTTCCTTGTTAGAAACACAGTAGAATTAGCAGACGATAGATGGTCAAGTTAGCAAAAAACAGATAAGCAGATTCAGACTGTTACAACTGGTAATTGAAATGCACACTTGAAATCCAAGTCCTATCCCTTCTTGAAACCCCTTCCCCTCACCTGTTCCCAATTTGTTTTCTCTCCCCTTCCACAGTAGAAGGTTACTTTAAACAAAGGACAATGTCTACCCTGCTCTACCTGTAGTATGATGCAGCACAGTTATTAGCTCCTAGAATTTTGAGCTGACACATTTATCTGCAATCCCACCGGTTTTAGTCTTGTCTATGCAGGCACAGAACATGACACACATCCCTTACCTTCTTTCTGATATCATAGCCACACTGTGTATTCACAACTTTTTGCTGCAAAGCAAAAGAGATTTCAAATAAATCAATTTACTTGTGCTCACTCCTGTTCACAGTAAGTTTTTCTATCTTTTATAGACATAAATCAATTGTCAGAGCCAAACATTTTTAAAAGCATTTTTAGCAAGAACAAGCAAAGCCCAAGCAGAACAGAAGAAAACTAATGACAAAGCAAAGGTGTGTACCACAGATGATGATATCAGATGATATCCTGCACCAGAAATCTCAGCTGCTTCTATCACTTAGCATTCAACTAGCAACGTTTTAACATGAAAACTGCACTGCCAGCACACAGGTGAGACATGTGCATTTACAAAACTGATAGTAAGTTTTATTGAAATAATAATAGAATCTCACGTTAAACAGACTTAAGCATCCTTCTGCCTCCTTAAATATAGCACCAGCAACAGAGAAATGTGCAGTTGAACAGTACTGCTCCGAACTAAGCTAGACAATAATTACTGGGGAATCTGAATATGGCCCTGACAAAGGCTCTCCTCAGCCGATTTCCAATACAATCAGAAGCTTATCTGGTATTAAATATAACTTAGCAATGGCTCTCTCAGCACAAGGATTGCTGGATGGATTTTAAGCTCTAAGTATTCCCAGTGATACCATAGAGCACTATAAGTTAGCCCCTACCTCCACATTTTGGCATCTACTGCAAGGCTTAAAAGTTTCACAAAGTTTAGTAAAACAAGTTAACCAAGAAGCACCTAAGCCTTGCCAAAACCAAGGACTGACTCAGAAGCTTTAAACTTCATACATGAGTACTCCACTAATTACTGACAAAGTAGCAAATGGAGTTACTCCTGCCTGTCTGGCAAAGGGGTGGTGAAACATTAATTCCATTTGGGGTAAACACACTCTTAGAGGTCTCAGCTCTTTACAAGACTGAAAAAGGCCGGGGATCCAAGGAAACAACACACTGGGAATAAAAAAAAAGCCAGCCACCAGTGCTTCAAATCCAAACCATACCAAAAGGGCTTGAATTCCTGGTGACAACACATTTTCAGTTAACAGGTCGCCACATTTGGACTCTAAAAAGAATGCAATAGAAACACAAAAAAAACCGTTTGTCTGCACTAAAGTAATTTTTGGTCATTTAGGACACCTCAAAGCCCTTCAACACCTTATTCAGGAAGTACTTCCTGTGATAACTTGACAATCTCAGGGCAACAACAAAGCCAGGAAACAACTTACAGCAGGATCAGGTATACAACAGGAAAAAGGAACTCCGCACTTCTCACGACTTTTGCTTTCACTCTTGCAGTCAAAGTAGATGTTGAAATCCCAGTCTTCTGGACCTTGGGCACCACAGCAATGGTTCTGCAGCAGATAAACACATTCCAGAAGCTTGTTCAGTGGATAAATTATCTCTAAAATACCTCCAAACAGTGTTTGCTTACAAATTTTCACTATCCCTAAGTCAGTGCAGAATCAATGTCAACAGCAAAATGAATAGACGTGAAATCAAAGCTCTGTGAAATCAAAGCAATACATCTGGAATATTGCTCCTGGAAACAGGTGCCAACATGTCAAGAAAAATCATAAAAATAATCACTTTTTAGATGCAATTGTCATACAATCAGTTCCATAGCAAAATTTTTAAAGAGAAAGCTTTTTCTTAGGGAGCAAGGGAAAGGGGAGGGGAGCAAGTGACAAAGGTGAAAGTCAGATGCATCCCTGAGAGAGCTTCCACAGCAGACATCAGAACAAGCCTGGATCGCATGGTACCTTCCCTCCCTGCTGCTTTCAATATAGAAGGAAGGAAACCAGCACATCTGTAACACAGTACTATTAGCTACAAATTATTATAATTCTATTTAAAAAAAAGAAAAACTTTAAAATCTATATTCTCCTAGAAGGCATCAAAGAAGTGACAGGACATGAACTTACGATTCTCTGTAGTGAATCAATGATGTTCTGGAGGTCAATGTCATCTCGGTAGGATTTAATGTTATTCTCAAAGAATTCTTTTACCCTGTCCCTCACCCAGTCCTGGAACAGGAAGGCCATAACTGCTACTGCCAGCTCCAACAGGAATATAAACACAATTGTTCCACAGAACTGTAAAAAACAAAAGTCCTAAATTAGAAAATAGTAATTCATTTTGAATGCATCCCTATACCACCAGAAACAGACACAGAATTGGGTTCCAATTTTGATCCAGTACAGACACTGAGCACAGTGAGTATACAAGGTAAAGAAACCCCAAGAGGCAGAGTTATCCTTTTCTTTTTGTCACCTGAACTTGACAGTAAAAAGACCATCAGACAGTCATTATTCAGAGAACCCAAAACAATAATAAATGAGAATTGGTAAAACACAGGGCTAAAGAAGTCTTGATTACCTCTTGGATTGTTTCTAATTTTATGATTTTTTTTTCAATTTTTTGTCCAGCTTAGCTGTTTTCAGCTCTAAAGCAAAGAAGAAGCCTCAGTATAAAAAGAACCATTTAAGAAATTTTACATCACTCTCTGAAGTCCCAAAGTTTTGCCAACATGTACAAGAAACTTTAAAGTGTTTAAGGGATTTTGTTCCACTATATTATACTCTCTCAGTGATTCCTAACTGACTAAGCATGTTCCATAACAACACAATGTCAGATTGATATACTTACAATAACATCACTGCAGAGCAGAACAAATTAAAAAAGGCAGGGAAGAACATGTTCCACAAAGAGGAGAATAGATAAACTGGAACCACCCTGCTTTCAATGCCATTACTCAGAGGTTTATCAAGGCAGGAAGTTTATCATATATTTTGCCACAAACCAAATTCTATCATTAATTATCTGTGTTTACTCCCAGTTATTCATTATTTGCAGCTTTCACACATACAACAATTCCCTCATGTAATGATGTTACTTACAAACTTCAGCAGGCAGATGTTTTCTCTCAGTGCTCCCACACAACCAGCAAATCCCAAAGTAAACATCACTATGCCCACCACCAAGACAAGCACCACTGGGTCCAGACCGTGAAGACCAGTCACCTTTGTCAGATCAGACAATACACCCTGCAAGCAAAAGCCAGAACAGAATGTGACCACTGTAAGCATCTCATTCACTCAGCATTCCTTCTGGATGATTTCCACATGATTCCCAACGAACTGGTTGCAAACCCTTGAACTTTCCAACAGTGACACCAACAAAAATGTCTTGTTGTGAAATGGCCATTGACATTACCAGTTCTCTTCACCCCAGTGGAGGAAGTATTAAAGTTATAGCTAGCAATACTTTTAGTAAGTCAGTTTCTTGGGCTACATCCTCCTACATCTACTTGCCAAACAAAATTCCACAAGATGGTGCCAAAAGCTCAATTCTATCACTGACTGTTCATTTAGTTTCAAGGTAAAAGAATCAATGTTTTATATCAACTTGAAATGCATCAATCACAAGGGCACTCCAATATCATGGCCTAAAAAATATATGAAGAAAACTTTTCCAATCCTAATGTTTAAGTGGGAGAAAGGGAAAGACATTCTAAGGACAAAGCACCTCATGGATAACATTTGAAAGAAGGAAATTTTTTTTTGTTTTCAAGGGAAGCATATTTTTCCTCTCTTTTGGTTACAGTCCTTCTAGTGCCAGAGAGTCTTAGTAGTGCTCCTCCAAACTCTTTCAGAAATATAACAGTATAGCCTAAATGCTCCCCTTTGACCCCTGATATTCTTACACCAAAAGCAGTTATCTGTTCTCTGTATTTGCAATTTGCCTAACATAGAAGCAACATTTTCTTTTTTGTTAACTATCCAGAAACCACCTATCTTGACTATAATCTTTGCTATGAAGTCTGTGTGCTTAGATTGCTAAATCTATGTGAACACAATGCTAACACAGTGAAAACCTTCCTTTTACTTTCTAGATTAGGTTTAAAAAAGATATTACACCAGCTACCATTAAAATTCTATCAAATACACAGGATTAGAAATAGCAGGATTCTCAGGGTATGTGGAAGAACAAGATGGAACCTGCAGAAGACAGAAGGGACAAACAACAAACTCTTCATGAGAATGATTTGTAGGGACACCCAGGCAGCCCTACAGTAGTCTGAGTGTTCATCATACAACCATCAACAATACACAGAACATTTTAGTAAGGAAATATTTTCACTTTTGAAACAAAGAAATAACAAAAAATCATCACATGCTCACTATTTTTTTTTCTTTATAGAGTATATTCTCAAGCTAACCATGTTTAGTGTAAGAGAAAAATACCAGAGACACTTGGAATAGGCTGCTGAATTCTTTCAATAAAATGCAAATTAACATCTTTCTACCAGGTATACATTCTAGAATAAAGTGCAAAGGATATACATCCCAAGATAAGACCTTGGAAAAATCTCTATCACTTCTTATTCAACTGCTTACTTAACAAAATAAAATCTACAGCATTAGAAGAAAATGTGTCCTTGGAAGAACTCCATCAGCTGAGGACATTGATTAACAGTACTGCAGTGTTCCACAAGACTCCATCTTCTTTCATAGCATGTTCCTTAACAGATTCTGTCAGAGCTGTTAATTTGGCAACAGAAAGACAGAGTTGTTTATATCAAAACTGGCTGATGGGATGAAAAGGAAAAAAAATAATTAAACTGAAGGACTCAGAATTGCCTTGCAACAGCTGGTGACTAACAGCTGAAACAGGCTATTACAAAATGGTCCTAGTTTGTTGATAATGTTTTACCAGTCACACACTTTCATTTTTAAAAACTGTTACACCTAACAGCTTCCAAACTTGGTCTTGGAAATTCCAACAAAAACTGTTTTCCTGATAAGAGGGCTCAGTGTTATTCATCTTGTTTCTACCAACACTTTACAATAATTCACTCTTTGTGACTTTTGCAGTATCTGTTGTTTGACAGATACTGACTCTTAAAATTTTATGGAAGTTAACTTTTATGTGCCTGTTCAGAATAACCAAAGTCAGTTACAAAATCATAAGGACAGGCAAATTAGATACACCAGTTAGAGAGACTGGATCTTAATCAAACAACAGGAGTCACAATGGTAACACTCTCCCATGTAGTATTTTCAACACTTCCCACAAATCAGCAGTCTCATTTCAGTATATTACCAGCCACAAGAGAAGCACAGGATTTATACCCAGAGAAAAGACTGCTGAGGAATTAATCTGTACTCCTAATGCACAAAGAAGAGAGACAAAGTCAGAGAAATGAAATGGACCTAATGTACTTCATGTTGTGGTAAGAGACAGGATGTTCAGAACTCTTCCACCACCTGTAGTTTATCTTTGGGTTTACCACTGCAGCTCAGTTTCTGCAAAGTTTTTCTCTTACTTCCCATCTATTGTTCACCAAGATGCTTATCTGTGAAATACAGGCACGATTGGCTGAAGAATGGCACTGCTCTGAAAGACTGAAAACAGCACAGAACTGACATAAAACAAACCAACAGATTTCATGAACCATTCAGAAGTTCAAAAGCACAGGAAAGGCTTTGAAGCATTTATTTGCAAGATAGCACAGAGAACAGAAAGAACTCAGGAAAAGTTCAAAAAAGAAAGACAGAAAGAGTCTGCCTTTGCCTTTTAGTCCCTTCAGTGTACCATAAAGTCAATTTGGCAAATGGAGACATTAGTCTCCAGCCACACTGATCCCATGTGCTTGTATAAAAAAAAAACAGAAGCATGAACATTACAGAACATAAATTCAAGGCAAGTTTAACATCCTCCTTAAAGGGTTGGAAACAAAATTCTTTTGTAACAACAAAATAGGAGGCAAATGCATTTGTGTGTCAAGATAGGTTTTCATATAGCAATGACAGCACTAATCTAGTTATGAGAATGTGTGCAAGCACACGGGGAGCAGGGAGGAGGAGAATAAATACCTCAGAATTAAAAGTACCGTAAAACTCACTTCCAAAAAGCAGAGGACTCAGAACCCCTCTGCATGTAGACAGCTGCTGTTTGGAACCACTTCAATCAAGGAAAAGTGAACATATGATGGTAATTGAAGTCTCACTAGTTTGTGGCACAACTAAACAGGGAGGGCACCTGCCTTCCACTCCTGCCTGAGATGCAGATCAGTGAATCTGGTAATGGTCACTTTCTCTTAGTGCTTGGATTCATTAAACTCATATTTTTACAGCCATTCAGTGGGGGAACCATTCATTGCCATACCTGTATCATTCTGTTCTCTCGCAACAGGAGAACTAATGTGTGTAACATGCGCTACACATGTGTTTAACTTCCTTCAGCTGAGGAAGTCTCTTAGCTACAAGAAACCTTTGCTAAAAATAAGAGTTATTCAGCTACATCATGTTCCCCAGTGTTGTTCCTCTACATGGGAACAATCACTTAAGCACTCCTTGGGGAATAAAGTGGAGAAAAGATGGCCAACAGATAGGGAGCATCTTTCTCAAGTATTTCAAAGATACACATTTAGATTTAGTGGTGCTTTTTAACATATAAGGACAGCTCATAGCCCTCACAAATATTTGTTTGTAATGAAAGGAAGTGAGTGGAGAAATACAGATTTTAGAAAACATGCTTTTGAAAGAGAACCTGTTCATAAAGGCTAAATTCTCCCCAGCATCCTGCTCTTACAAGTTCATAAGAAAGCTCTGAATGACAAGGGTCACAGCTTAAATCCTGATCAAGGACAAGAAGTAAATTCCAACTAAACTCAGTTTAGATTATTATATATATATGCTCCTGAGTTCAGATGCTACATTTAACTTCTGCTGCTTCCTGAGGAAGTAGTTTTACTGGAGCAGGAGGAGGCAGCCACTGAAATAAGACCAGTCATCTCTTATCCTTACCTTTTCACTCCATGCCCACAGACCAGCTGCAAGGAAGGCCACTCCAGCTAGCTAAAGTTAAAAACAAAAATTAGATGTAATAATTAACGACATTATCAAAAAACTTAGCTAGTAGCACTACTGCTCAAATAAAACAAATACTGCCTCTAATTTGAGACAACAGTAATGGGATCTTACTCCCTATGAGACCATCTCTTATAAAAATATTTGAAGGGCATTTATTCCACAACATTTATACATTTTATAAATTACTTTTTTAAAAGTATTTTATTATGATTCTTCATGATTACTGGAGAAGCACATTACTCAAGAAGAAGAGACACTTAACAGACAGCCCCACAGAGCAGCATGCAAATGGGAGTAACCCTTATCCCAAGGACGTGCTATAAAGTGTCTGCCTGCTCACTAATGAAGATGTCAGAATATTTAATGCATTTTGAGGTTGTTCCCTATTTAGTCACTTAATAGTCACCAATATTATGGCTATGACAGTAGCCATGCCTGCTCCTTGTGACTTCAGTGCCAAGGCTCTCTATATTAGCCTCTCCTCTGATTGGATACAGGTTGTCTTCTGAACCCTTACTTTGTTTAAGCCCATGTGAATCAAGCTGGATTCATGGTCCATTTTATTACCTTCCATAAGCACCAAATCTAACAATAAACCCACCACTAATTCATATGCTTGTATAATAAATACTGCTGAATTATAGTCCCTCAAAAGAAGCAAGAGTTACTTGTTCTAATATTTTATTCCCTTTCTTCAATGCTCAGGCAACTTGTTTTTAATATCCAATTTCAACAATCAAACTAAAATGACCTCTTATAATTTTCTTGTCTATGCAGGAATTATTATATGCCATAATCTGGATTAAGCAACCAAAACCACCACTGACACATGGAGCTAGAACTAAACAAAGCAGTACTAAATTAATTGCCAGAAGCAATAGCACAATGAGTACTTACCTTGGACTCTGAATCAGCTAAGAACATCTAAAGTGATCATTTGGATCAAAACATAACTTGAAAAATACTATCAAAAACCACATCAATATAAACAGAATATTGACCCAGATCAACCCTAGATCTTAACCCAGTGATGTTCAGATCAAAAAAAAGCAGGGGAAATAGTCAGTAATCAAACTCGTATGTCATTAAGTTGCACCGTGCATGTAATTGATGCATCCTTCATCCTTTTCACTCCAAATGCTCCAGGAATGCAGGGAGACAGATGAAGACAGCTGGTATAATTTGCAGTAATCAAGGTAAATTATACAGACAGCTGGATCTTTGGAAATTTTTTCTACAGAAAACAAGGTGGAAAAAAATTACTGGGAAGAACATCTTCCACTCTCTGTATACAAATTAAGGGTACTAGAATACTAATATTGTGCTATTGAATTTATACATAGGGTGACCTCTTCAGACTGTCTGCCTTCTTATAATTACCTCCTTAATTAAATTTTAACGAATTTTTGATTAAGTGGATTTTTCACTAGCATGCATTATTTTCACCTTTGAACATGAACTTTGCTCTCATGTTTTTATAAAACATTCAGTTTCAAGAAAATATACTACTTTTGCAAATTTATTTCCATAAGCATATGTGCGAACTAGCTACAAGTAAAATAGAGTTTATCAGAAGAAAAATAAACTTAGTCTCATTAAAACAATGTGGATAAATCTAAACTTAATTCAGCTAAGACAAACAACTCAAAAATTTCACTAGAAGCAACCAAACCAGATACATTAAAAAATACTTTTGCAGAAATCTAGTAAAGTATGAGGTACTTGCAGAAGAAACAAAGCCATCAGCATTGACAGGTGCAATGACCAAAACAAGCAATCTGCAACAATGTAAAATAGTAGTGAAATGAAAAATGAAAATAAATCCTTTTGTTTCAAAGACTATGCCTAAGATACTTTAAAGTATCTCACTGAAAACCATTGTAAAAGCAGACCATGCTGATCAAACTAGCTCAGGAGCTGGTGTGATTGGGCATGCCCAGAGTTCTACAGGAAAATCCCCTCTCTAACACACCTGCACAGAAGCACCCAAGGGATGGCTGCAAGGCAGGCGGGGAACTGATCCTGCCTAAACTAAAGGCCAGGCTTTAACCTCCTCCAGCTCACTGAGATAAGTGGCTGAGTGAATGGGACAAGAGGCAGCTGAGAAGAAGCAAGGAAAACCAAAACTGTTCCCAGGGTGAGAGTAGGCTAGTCAGCTATTTCAAAAAGCACAGCATTTTGCAATCTGCCTTTCACCAGAATCTGAACAACATGTAAACAAGAACAAACTGGATTTCCCAATTCACTGCTGCGCTGCAGAGCCCTTCAAGACATTTACTCCATGAAAGATTTGATGGAAACATACACAAAGCAGCTCAATTGTGCCCAGACACTGAAACACTATTTACCAGCATTCGCTTATTTCCTGCTTTAGAACTGATAAATCAACTTTTTAAACATATTGCATCAAACTGTAGGCACTGCTCAGATGTACAATACTGATGTCAACTCAGCGACACTGTGCCCAAATCATCACTTTTAAGCATCACCCATTTACCCATTCCCAATCACACTTTGAATTCCTATGATTCCTACGACTGTGCTGCCAGAATCACACTACCAGCTAAACAAACAAGGCTAATCTGTTTCTCAGATGTAGGCAGCTCTTGCAACACAAAGTGATTGTGGGTCAGTCTGTCCCTAGGTCTGATGAGCAGCAATAGGAATTGCATGCAGTTTTTGTGTATTGTCACAGAGAATCCATTTCCCACTCCCTGGATAATCCTATTTTACACTGCAGCTCCACCCATGCTAGAGCAATCAGCAGCCTGCAGCCCTTCCTTCCTATCCTTTACTCTTCAGAGACTCTTCCTCTCAGGGCCAGGAAACCACCTGCTGGTGCATTCTCTCCTCTTCCTGGCACAGCACTGCTGTTACAGAAGTTCCTGGAAAACAACATACGTTGGAAAAGCCAAGAAAATCTTATGCTAACCTGGGTCTTCTCTTATTTTTCAAAGAGACAAACTCAGAATTCTTTTCCAGACCTGAAGAGAATTTTTGACCTTCCTCACCACGTGCAGGGCAAAATGCCAAATCTCCTATAGGATGAGTGACAAGTTCTGGTTTTGCCTCCAATAACACTTAAGAGTCACACACAGCTACTGACCTTTAGAAGATAAACCCAGGTGATGGTAGCTAAAAGCTATTTTACCCTCCCCTCTAATTTCATGTGAGAGACAGTGAGCTCATATACAACATAAAAGGCTTTTGGCAGAGCACACATGCAATCCTTCACTTCACTGAACCAGCCATGGCCCAGTGAGGTGCAAATCTACCCCAAAAAACACCCTTTCCACTGGAGGCAAAGCAGCAAGCACCAGAGCTCTCACAGAAGAGCTCACTCAATTGCAGAACGACTCAGAACAGAAAGGTGCCAAAACCAAGCTCCTCGTTTGGCATTGTTGCAGTCTTTAAATTGCACCATGACAAATGAAGTGATTTGACAAAAAACCCCAAAAAACAAAAAGCTTGCAAGCATAAAGAGGTCCAGCCTTCTTATCTTGCTCTCTGCAGGGATATCTTAATGGCTGCAGCACTGCCTTATCACCACTCATTAACAAGAGTGTATTCGGACATGCCAAGTCTTGTGAGCATGCCTAAAAAGCAGGATGGAAACAAAGTAATCACACATGAAAATCAGGCCTAGGCAGAGCCTTCCTCTGGCCTCCATTCCCTTTCTTAAAAGAATAGAGAAGTGGTACTACAAGCCAGCAGTGCACAACTGAAGCCAGTACTTTCTATTCCCAAGTCACTCACCTGAAAAAAAGAGACTTCCAAAGAATGAAGATTTACAGATTTCTATAGGGTGATTACACTGAGCTTGCCTTTGTTAGTCATATTTGCCCTCCTGGAGTTCAATATTTTGTTTAATCCCAATCTATGTGAACTGCACCTGAAGCATGACACAAATTGCGGTAACCACACCCAGTGAAAAGTCTAAAACTTCTGGGAATTACTACATCAGCACAGGCTTTAAAGTTTGTACAGTCAATGATATCTTTAGAGCTACAATGGGAAAGTCAACATTTAGTTTGAAAAGGATGACAGAAGAACAAATGCAAATATTTTCCTGCAACTATTTACTATTAACTGGTTTGTGCATCAACAAAGGAGAGCTCTAAAATCTTATATGGCCAAAAGGCCCTCTGACATCCAGCTAAATCCATCCCTCATCCACCTCTAGAGCAGCCAGGCTCACTAACAAATGCTCACAAAAAAGTTCCCAGAAGCATCTGTCCTGCAACCCAAGGAAAGTGAATCAAAACTAACATTCCCTCTTTAAATGCCACTTGTGGATTACGGTTACATTTCCCCTTCTGGTAGTCCTTTGGTTTTTTTAAGAAAATTCACTCTGTTTCACAAATGGTGAATTTGCAGTCATTCCAGACAGCAAGATTTCACAGGCTCCTGAATCTTTGTGTCAGCTAAATGATTCATGGATTGCCTATAGGGGTGTCTACCTTCAACATTTACATAGCTTGTTCTACAACTAAAGGTGCCAAAAATCTTATCCAAAGAGCTGTAGCTGCACATCATTTACTAGGTCAGCCTGATAACATCAACAGAAGCATCAGATCCTTTTGTTGAGGAAGCTACCAGGACTACAAGTACCTGTTCAGAAAGCTAATTCCTCCAGCCAACAGATCAGCTGGAACACACAGGTAGTATTATCAATTCTCCTCAAGGTTTTGGCATCTCTGTAGAAGTTTTTCTTTAAAGAACAGAAAAATCTTTAGATCTTCATCAGTCATTTCAAGAGAACATAGTTTTCAAATAGTGAAAAAATGTAGTGACTGTGGAAGAGAAAAAGATACAAAATTTATTCTTGTGAAAAAACAGAGGCAGAAAAACAGAGGAGGAAGACTGTCAAGAATTTTTCTTACAGAGAAGACAAAAAATTTCAGTTTAAAAGATTGTCAGAAACAGTCACTCATAGACCCCACTTCATGAGACACTCACTAGAAAAAAGTAGAGGTCTAGAGGAATCCTAATATGTTCATGAACAAGACTGTTGATTTTCACATATCCCACCACAAACTTCTGAAGAGCATCCACACAGTTATGAAGTGATTTCTCTGAAAACCAGAACAGTTTGACAAGCATCACTTCTCACTGCGCCACACTCCACCACGGGTACATGGGAATTGCACAACACAGAAGAAAAGGAACTGCAGAGCTGGTGGCTTGTAAACACAATTTCTGACCTGTTGAAAGCATCCTCAATTGAAAAACCGAAAATATCATGCCTAATGAACACTTGCACTATGCAATATTGTAGCAAATCAACTCCTAATGGAACAAAAGTTTCTGCAAATCTTTTCTGCCCAGGTATCCACAGGAGGATAACTCCCCTGTGGTTTAATGCTACAGTATAAGGCTGGAGCATTGAACTAGTAAACAAAAGGTGGCGAAAGTAGCAAGAAGTTCTGAGGTTATCAGCAACTTTACTGCTAGCACTGGACATGTCACTGTATCTGCACTTTTCCAGGACTACTCATGCCTTTCCATGACTGCAGTTCTAGGACTTCAGGTGCAAACTTGTGTTAACCTGAATTTGACCTGAAAGTTCTCCAAAAGGAACTACTGAGTTTGTCTGAATTGCTTCCTCATCTTCCCCTCACAGGCATCTTAACTCTTTCTGGTGCAACATTATGCTCTAACCTTTAAAGGCCTTTCTTTTCCAAGACAGGTGCTTCATTAACATCTAAATCCACTTATGTATTGTTGTACCTTCTCACACTCACAATTCTAAACATTATAGGCAGATTAGTCCATAGCTCAGTATTTCAAGACTGTATCAGACAATTCAGCAGCCCACAGAGCATGACATGTGCTGCCAGCTGTTGACACATCCCTGAGGAAGCTCCTTTCTTCTCTTCTGCATAGTGTATTTACAGCTACACCACCCAACAATGATCAAAGATGATCTGAAAGGAAACATTACAAGAGGATTCTTTTAACAGGGAAACAACTTAACGTGGATAATATGGATACTGAGTCCTCACACTTTCAATAATAATTTATTTCTCATAAGGGATAAGCTTCTTCAATCACACAACACCTGGGGCATACTATACATCAGTTTCCTGCTTTAACACAACTATTTCAGCTTGTTCTCTGGACCAGAGTAATGAAGTTAATAAAACTTAGCTATGCCTCAGCTATTTCAGCCTCTACATTCTGTACTCACCCAAAAGACAATGTTGTAGCTGAAGAGCAAGTATTTGTACCAACAGCTGACTTCTGCATTAGAATATCGGTAATAGTGCATCTTCTATAGCACAGCCTCTGCACAGAAGAGAAAGAATGACAGGATTAGGAAAAGATTTCATGAATAAATGTTTCTTCCCCAGTCTCTCTTGCTCTGTTGAGAAAGAGTACAGTAATCTGTACCATATGCCATCAAAAGGCATTTTCAAAGTCAGCTCACACTTCCACTGAGCCTACATTTCCTTTCAGTATCTTTTGCTTAATAATCTTATCTTTAAGCACTCTAATGTTTTAACAGGGCAGGCACACCCACAAAGGAAACTCACTATACAGTTAGCCTAGGAAGATCAACATAAGCAAGGTGACACTCATCTGCCTTCTCACTCCTTCAAAACCATTTTACTTCTGCAAAAGGCTGCTTGGACTCATCCACAAACCCTGAGCATTGTACATCCAGCAATCTAGCTAGCAGGATATCCAAAGTGGTTACCTGGAATCTCTCAGACTCTCCAGACTGCTAAATACAAAAGGTAATTGTACCCAGCTCTTCCATATGTGCATGTTCCTTTACCACACCATCTCCTTTAAGATGTTTTATTGTCAAGAACCAAAGTCCCACCATTTAAAACCCTCTGCTCTGTCGAGTTTGGTTTGCTTCCTTACACACACTAGAGAGATAAGGTTCAACCACAACTCTTGCTCAAGTATTTCAGACAACTACAGCTGTTCAGAGAATCATAACTAAACCACCTCTGCAGAAATGCCATGCATAAGAAAAACAGAATAAGCTGTGAATTCAGAGCAGGAGTAAGCACTTGCACAGCCGTCACACTCTGGACAGCTGAGAGCTGCCTAAGACAGATGAGCAGCATTTCAATCCTCCACTTCCTTAAGGTAAATGTCAGTAAAAGGTTTGCAAAGGCAAGGAAACAAGAATGCAGAATTTTCAAACACCTCCTAACTAAAAAAACATCCTGTGCCACACTGGTCATTCACAGGCAGTGTGCAAAAATCAAGCTTATCCAGTAAAGTCTGAAATCCAGACCATGGAATGGACAAGTGAACTGCACCACATCCACAGCTATAAGAAGGTAAACTAGGTTTTTTGGGGTTGTTTGGTTTTGGAGTTTCTTTTCCTAGAAAGGAATCTGCACCTCAGTATAAAACACTCCCACTTACAAAAGAAACAGAAGTTGGCTTTGAGAATCCCATCCAGTAGAGACTAGAGTGTCAATTCATATTTCAGCTTGCTATTTCTAGAGTTCAGATGATGATTTCCATATAACTTTAACCAAACACTGAAAACAGGTTTTCTTCCTTCACCTTATAACTTCTAATGTGCACAGTCCATTTATAGCAAAAAACATTTAATTTTCATTAAAGCAAAGGAAATTGCCCTTTATGGCAGTATGGGCAGTGACTGGAAAGGACCTTCCTCCATTTGGCCAGCTGTACCACATAAAATGAGTTTTGTAATTTAGTTACTGACCTTTGCAACCCATCCAGTGTTACAGACAAAATTTAGGAACCTTTACAACTGTTATGACTCATAGCAAAGAACTCTTGCTTAAGCACCATCCTCTTGCTTATCTAAGTCCACAACTGTGATTATAAGAAAAGGAACAAAGACTGGTTTTCCCAACTTAATTTCAGTTTCTAGCTCCAAATGGCAATTTGTATGTCAACAATCAATATGCACACACTTGTCCAAGGCAGTCAGTCTGATGTGCCTGGGCAAGAGAGGAAAGGGAGGGTACAAGAACAGATTCCCACTAATCTGAGCAGGGTGCAAGGCTCATTTGCATGAGTGCAATCCCATTTTGCAGCAGTACACTGGCTGCCAGTGCAAATACATTCCCCAGAGGCTGACACACTGAGGCCTCCATCACTGCTGTGCCACCTCCCTCTGAAAATCAGGAACCTGGTAAGAGACAGGAGCAGCAACTGCAAAACGCACATAAGGGGCATTGCTTTTGATGCTGCTACATCTACAAAAGAGAAAGCAGCAGGTTGCATTTAACTAGCACATCATTAAATTTCACGAAAATAAGGTTCTGCTAGACAAAGAGGCTTAAAATATAACCTGAGGCAAAAAGGCAAGCACATCACTTCACAACCTTAAGTACAAACATCTGAAGACTTACTTTTTGTTCGGTTACCCTCCCTGGCACTGGACTTATATGCAACTGTTCAGCCCCAGCTTCACTGAAACTATTCACAGCAATAAGAGGATTAAAAGTATCCTTATTGACAAGCACTACTCCCACCCACCTCAATGTTTCCACCATCAGCTTGCAAGACATTTCTCCATACTTCAAACAACTGCTAAAATGCCCCAGTCAACACCAAGCACAGTATTTTAGCAGAATGAAGGAGCAAAACACTTTTTCAGCATACACATTTCTAAATGCTCAGAAATGATGGGGGGTGTATTACCAGCACCAGCAAGAAGCTGTCCTGTAACAGCACACAGCTCCTCAGACAGATATTAGCTTCCAAACCACTATCTTAAGAGCTGATTTGGCCTGCTCTGTGCTTACTTCCATCAGAACTCTTTTGGTGGTTCTTGACAGACCACTGAACACAGTATGGGTGCTATGGGAGTAGCATAACAAATCTGAAGTGCAGGTATGTGATTTTTTTTTTCCACTAACACTACAAACAAATGAAGCAGTCCACTCAAGACTACACAGCCACCCTCCCCGTGTTTATACTAAAAGCAATCATGTTTCCTAACACAGAAGGCATCTGTAACCAGTCCAGAAATCTGCTTGTCAGTAATTCACTTTGTTCACAGCACAGGCTGCATAGCTATGGTTAGGCAATACTAAAAACACTTGGAAGATTAAAGCAGTATGTGGGCAGCACACACTAATAACGTTCTCTACTGTGTTTCAGACAAAGCAAGTCACATTGAGTCAGCTGACAGTTATCACCCACTCACAGCAACAGGAATTTCTAAAAATCAAATGCAGAGTCCTGCTGCTTTGGTAGAATATAATTTTGTCTTGGTGTTTACAGCTTTAGTGAGAGGGGGAAAAATGTAGTCATTCATCAAGAGGACACTGCCATGCCCAAAGCTTTTCAACACCCACAATTCCACTCTTACCTTCTAAATGCTACAGTAGTGATACTCCTAATCTACGCTCCTAACTCTCATAAAAAAGAATGTGATCTGTTAACTAATCTAATGTAGATATAGAGAGAAATCCTCATGGATAAGATGTTAAGTCTAGAACAACTGCAACAAAGTAATTTTCTAGATTTAGATCCAAAAATTATTTTAATCCTCAAGAGATGTTTACTTTACAAGACAAACCTAAGTCACACTAAAATTCCAAGTTCAGCCAACACTTCGACCATATAGAGTCCTGATCCCCTTCCCTGCCCCTCCTAAAACCCACAACCATTAATCAACCTATTCAGTGGAGCAAACATCCACACAGCAAACCACCAGCAAATCTTCAGCTCAATCCTGTAATCTTGTACCACACACCAAGAAGTAAACAGGTTTAAGCCTTCAATCCACCTCGCCAGAGCATGTACAAATGCCAGCGTGGGGGCAGGCAGGAGGTGGCAGAACAAGGGAGGGAAAGCAAAAGCTTTCCCATGAGTGTGCCCATGGAAACACAGCACCCCTCCAGCGCCAGCCTGGACCAGCAGCACACCTGAATCCAACACACTGAAAGATGAGGGGAACGGGGCACAACTGAGGCCAGAGGAAAAGAAAAATGTCATTTGCCAAGCTGTTGGCTTCTCCACCACTGTTCATCAATGAAAAGCATCTGTACGAAGCTGGTGAAGCAAATGGATGTAGAATCATTTGCTGAGGAGCAAGAATTTTTAAAAACATCAAGAGATGTACTTTGGTCTATGATTTGTTTTGATATGACTCAATTTCACTCTATCAAGATCAAATATATATCAAAAAGCATCAGTTCATTCAAGATATGATGCCATTAAAAACAACTGCCATTCTTTGAAGGGTGCTCAATCATTAGGGGTTTTTTGTGAAAGTAAAAAGTAGCCTAATCCCTGACAGGAAAAATTCAGAGATATTTTTAGGGCCTTCTAAAAATGGAACAACTAAGAGGCACCTATAGATTGCTCTTTCCACATCCTAGAGAGAAGCTGACCCCCAAAGGGGTGCTAATGTTCAGAGCAGTATCTGGATGCCAGCCATCAAATATTCACCTGAGGGGGCTGAGCTGGTACTGCCAAAAAGCAAAATAAACTGACAGGATGTGATGCTCTTACAGGTTAATCTGCTCCTGGAAACAGACAGTCCTGCTGATGACTCAGGAGCTCCAAGCAAGCATGTGTCATTTTGAAATTTTGTCTCCAAGAAACTCAGACTAGGGCCTCAAAAAGAACAGACAAGCTTCTCTTAAGGAACACAAGTATAGTTTATTTAGTTCTGCTGCAGTTCAAATGAGCAGAGGAATATTTGCTCATTCTAAAAAGAAACCTGAGGATTAGTCAACAAAAAGGGTATTTTTTTTAACCTGAAAGACTTATGATGAAAGGCAAATTAATAGGCTATCCCTGTTTCACCAGAAAAATAATGGAAGTAACAAATCTCAGAACTCAATGGAATACATGGCCAAAGCCAGAAAGAATTCTTAAGACATCATCTTTTGGGACCCTTATTTTGTACTCTGCTGAAGACTCAAAGACCTCAAAGAATATTTCAAGCAGAAGTTGCTCCACTGTAAGCACTAAAAACCAATCCCTCAGGGAATAGCAAATCCCCAACCTATTGGGAAGGGTTTCAGGTTTCAGTGACCAGGGTTTAGTCTATTACTGCATCACAAACTACAACTTAGGAAAACTTGTCAGAAACACACACCAGTGTTTCCAAACCCCAAACAAGGAAGCAGTAATTCAAATGAGCTCCACTCCAGGTCTCTCTACTCACACTCATCATGCTGCACTTTTGGCCAAGCCACTACTTCTGTGTGGCTGAGTTGCATCCAAAACACCATGTAAGTGCTCAGAACTCAGAAAAAGTGGACACTGCACATTTTTGGGAATAAGCTACATGGTCATCAAGATCCTCTTCTGAACTCCCCACATGACTAACATCACCAATCCTTTGGCACAAAGGCTCTACACTGCTGTAACTCAAGGAGTTATTCATGTTATGATTCATGGAATATTTTCAGCTTCATTTGATCTCTTAAACCAACAGTACTACACTAAAGACTTGCAAAAGACAAGCAGAATTCAGTACTGCTCCCACAGCAATTCAAAAGCTGCAACAGAGGACAACAGCAGTTCTACCTATTTCACTTTTCGCTGTTCTTCATACAGAAGCTACAAAAGATACAGTTGGCTGGCCCTGCTTACATGTGAAGTATTTATTCCTACTCAGCAAAAAAAGCTGCTAATACCATTTAAAAAGAAATCAGCAAAACAGAAGATGCTCCAAAGAGTCTATATTTTCATTTATACAAACCAATCAGAACGCCAGTCAATGACACTGTACAATGGAAGTCTTAACATTGTAAATTCAAACTACAAATATTTTTAGTTATTGACACTGAGGAGAGACACAACTCAATTATCCAGAGAATTTCAGTACATTTATGCTAGCTCTGCCCCACTGACCTCAGATTCACTGAGGAAGTAACTGAACAGCTGAGGTGGTTTCTGCTTAACATGCAGAGGTGCTTGACAGAGGTATCAACTGAAAGGCAAGGATCTCTTACCTAGCTCAATGAAAATCTGCTCAAAGCAGCTGAGTGCAAACAAAGCATCTACTCCACATTCTGACTTAAAGCAAGAGAGAGCACAGGAAACAGAGAGAAAAGGAAATGTTACACATAAATTTCATCCAAAAGACAGCAATTTTGCAAACATAAGGAGAAGGCAGAAGAGAGACAGATCCTTTTGCAAGATATCCATCTCTTCACTAATATTTAAGAAATGCAGAGAAGAGCAGGAGCACAGGATGTAGGGCCTTGACTGACCTAATCCTATTGGTTAAAGCTCTGGAGTTAAAACTCAGTTGGATTACACCAAAATAAGTGAAAACAGCACTAGATACTACCATGACAGTTCAATAGATGCCTCATTAACATCTAAGAAAAGTTTAGAGAAATATTCTGTGCCTATGAAAGCTTTCTTTTAATAAAGTTATTGGCCAGTTTCATCTGAATAGGACCTGGCCTGTGCTGAATTTATTCACTATACACAACAAGCCACAAGTCATGCTTTCCTTTTATTTCACAGCAAGTTCTAGTATTGGAGAACACATAGAAGCCAGTTAGTCATTCTGAGCAAAAATTTATCCACCCCAGGCTGCAAAACCTGTCAGGACAAGTTAATCAGAATAATCTTAGCTGACCCAAACTTCTCAGCTGCTTTCCACTGCCTCTCATGAGAGCAGATACACACCAACTCTCTGTAACATCAACAATTGCAAGGCAAAACTCAAAAGTCTTAATTTAAAAGAAGCATGTAAGTTGATTTTTTCCCCCTCCTTCTAACAAAAGGTTTTGGAAGCTTTACAAAGTAAATATCTTATCTGAGGAGCCAGAACTTCCACTCTGGTGAATATTTTTACTTCTGTTTAGTAATCCAAGAATAACAGAACCTATTTCATACACTCTGGCAGCTCCTTCCCATACCTCCACACAGACCAAAAGGTTTCAAGAACAAAATGGGTCCCTCCATTTGCTATACCATTTCAGATCATAAAAAAGACAGGAAGCCACCACCTTTCTTTGCTGACAAATACACTTTCTTCAGAGAACATCCTATACTTTTATACATATTGTGACTTTTCACCACTTCCAGGAATGCCACTTGTTCAGTCTCCAGTTATATTTCAGTCTGAAAGAATATATCTTTATTTTCTCTTTTCATAAGAAAAAAACCCCAAGAGACTGATTATAGCAATATACAACAAAGAAGTGATGAGCATATAATTTGCTTTGGGTTTTGTGGTTTGTTTCCTTAAAAATGTTCCTTGCTTTGGATATAATGTGCAGTCTGTCTACATCCACACCATATTTCTTAGCCTTCACACTGAATATTCCTATATATAAATTTATATGTATAAAATATATATATTACATATAATAAAACAGATATTTATTTTAACAGTTTAAACCAGATCAAGGTATTTCTTAGTTTTAAAAAAATTAGAATTCCAGGGTTGAAATCTAATCTCCAGAAAAGAGCATGCTAAGTAAGGACTGCAATATCTGGATAATGCTAGCTACATTCATCCCTCATTCTGTTTAAACAATGCTGACTCCATGTCACAGAACCAAGAACTGGGGTTTAATCCACAAAACCTCCTTTTTTTTCCTCCCCTCCCACCTCAATTAGCAGGGCCTATGCTTTCAGCATCAGAGCAACACTCATTTCACACGAGGCACCAGGGAACGCTTCTTTTTGGGGAAAGGCATGGGGGGTTTGGGGACAATGCCCCCAAAGCTTCCTTTTGCTGCAGCTGCATTCATAACAGCCAGAACAGCCTCATTTCACTTGCCAAGGATGACAATCACCAGCTTCCAAGCCACAAGAGAAAATGGCTCTTTGTGGCCACGTAGGCAGCTCAACCACTGTGAAATTCATCTCTTTACCTCCTTTCTGGTAAAGAAACACACTCGTGGAACTTGCAAAACCCAACTAGAAGATGAACCCATAAGGCAGCACTGGAAAATCTTAAAAGATGTGACAAAACAGCCTTCACCAGTGTCTCACAATCCTAGCCACTTGAGCAGAGTCAGTCTCAGCCCAAACACACAGCAGCCATTAATGCCCCAAGAGCTCCAGCAAGGAGGCTTGCAGAGCACCCTGCACATGCTACCACACCACAGGGAAAAGATTAAAAAGACAAAAACCAATGCTGCTGCAGGACAAGCCCATGCTTGAACAGCTCCAGCCCTTCCCCCAAAGCCAGTGCTCTGGCAGGTTGTGAGAAAGGCTCAACTGTCTCGCCCAAAGTCTCTGCATCCGCCCCAGGGAAGGAGGAAAAACAGGCTTTCCACCTCTCAGGATGATGCCAAGAACAACACGTGCCATTTAGAGATCAGGGCAACAAAGGCTGTGAAGGGACACAGCTAGTGCTCCTTCCAACACAGACCTCAGTCTGCAACAGCTAATCACAAACACCAGCAGAATTAGTAGGTGCAGAGCTTGGACACAAACACTGCCTAACCTGTGCCTCCAGTAAAATGAGAAACACAGCTCCTGATGGAAAAAACGTGACAACACAGGAAGCTGCCACCTGAATGGGCTGACAGTACACTGAGTGTGACTGGCTTCACCAGCAGCACAGCTCAGATAAAACACCACCACAGAGCTGAACTGCACCTTCCCTTCTCACTTGCCCCAGCTGGACAGGCCCTGTGACAATGTTCACAGGGGTTTTCAGGATGAGAGAAGAGATGAAGATCTGATTTTATACTTCATAAGGCTTGATTTATTATTTTATGATATATATATATTACATTAAAACTATACTAAAAAGAATAGAAGGAAAAGTTTTATCTCAGAAGGCTAGCTAAGGTAAGAATAGAATGGAATGAAAACAAAGGTCAGTGGCTCAGACAGAGAGAGAGCCAGCTCTGCCATGAGTGGTCACCAATTCTAAACATCTACACGAGACCAATCACAGATCTACCTATTGCATTCCACAGCAGCAGATAACTATTGCTTACATTTTGTTTCTGAGATTTCTTAGCTTATCAGAAGGGAAAAAATCCTAAGAAAGGATTTTCACAAAGAGATGTCTATGACAAAGCCCTTTCAGCTTAACCCTCTCCTGTTTTGCAGGAGCAGAGCACTGCTATGACCACTCAGTCAAAATATCCTTAGCAAGCTCAGCATGATGGACACTTGGCAAAGACAGCTGCCTTGCTGTATTCCAAGAGTCATCTCACCAACTGCTTTCCAAGAGTCATCTCACTAATTGCCTTCCATTAGTTTCAAGTCAGACAACTTTTTTGATGAACCTTCCTGCTCCACAGGCTCACCACGCAGCCAAACGAAGTAACTCAGGGCAGGGTGGAAAGCTTTGCTGTTGTTACCCTTTATTAGGTGCACCTCCACCACTGCAGGCATATTTCACCCTCAAGAAGTCCCTCCCTGAGCCCCATCTAACAAACTGTTGAGGGAAAAGCAATATGCATCCAAAGAATCAGCTCCATACCCCAGCAGCCAGGAGGCTGCTGTCCCATAAAAACCAGAGTCCAAGCTCTCAGGTGTCTCCCTTCAAATCCGAGTTACTTGAGGATATTCCCTTTGTTTTCTATTCCAGAAGTTTCTGGATGGCAGCAAACTTATTTCAGCATCCATTCCATGCCCCAAAACAAGAGTACGCAACTTGCCAAGCTGAACGAATGAGGTTTTAAAAAATTTTAAAATTCACAGCATTCAGCTGCCTCCAAATACTCTGTTTCATCCTGTAGCTGCAAGGGCAGCAACTCAAACACCTGACTTTGTTACCTTCAAGTCCATCAATTATTTAGACAAAGCTCCTTTCCAGAGAGACTCAAGTATCAATTATTTAGTCTTTGAGCAGGAAACGAAAACTGTTAAGAGAGGAAAACAGATTTCTGGAAAGGGCTGCTGGGACACTTGAACACATCTGAGGTTGTAGACAAACAACCCGCCTGAATCAGAACGAGAATGCCAAAATAAAACCCCTAAAGCCAAAAGCTCACATGCACACACACAGGCTCATCAAGTGCCAGAGCCAATTAGTGCCAAAGAGCCCCAACTACATCAGGGGGTTTCAGGACAGCTCTTCCCATGGAAGACCTTTATCAGTTTGGTATAAATGCCTGTTCTCTGGCCCAGGAGCACAAAATAAAGCCAAGCTTTTTTCTAACACCCCAGAAGCTCTTTTACAACACCAAGACAACATTCAACAAGGCTCACTACAAAGATCAAGGGGAAGCAGAGCCCTGGGTTTATTATACCCTTGCCCTCCCACTCAGGTTCAGATTAAGGATGAAGACAGGCCTAAGATTTTCAGATTTTGCATAACTTCTAAAGACAATGACACAGCAAGAGCTCTCAGAGGAAGCACAGATAAAGCATTCACCTTAGATAAGAGCAGAAATTCTTCCACTCACACATATCACACATAAGCTGTGGTGGTACAATGAAAAGGACAAAACACTGTTGCTTGGCTCCAAAAGAGTTGAAGAAAGGCCGGAAACACTGGAGCAAAACAAGTGCTGATCCCTCCCCCCTGCCAAACGGGGGTTGAGGCACACTTTGGATCAGAAAAGAAAATATACCTATTTTTAAACCCAGTTGAGAGCCCTGGGTTTGGATATAGTTCCTATTGTGGCCAGCACGTTTTATTTTCATTTGTTAAAGATTTTCTGCACAAGTGATAACAGAGTTCACATGTGAATAACCAAGCAGACTGGTTCTGTCTGAGGTCTTCAGTTTCAAGGGTTATGTCAGATTGGTCAAAAAGCTTCACAAAAGCCTGGCCATTCAAGGCAGTTGTTTTAACATTTAAAACATCACAATCTCTTATGCAGTCAATTTTTAAGGGTCACCACTTTTGCAGGTGATCCTCAACACCTGCATTTTGCTATTACCTTCACCTATGACATTCCCAAAATAGAAGAATTTGCCCAACAATGATTTTTCAGCTGACTGACCATCTGAAAGCAGATTTTGTCCAGAATAAAGTTTTTTACTACACAAAAAGAAATTCAAATATGACATTCAACTATAGTTAAGTAGTTAAATTGTACATTTAAAATTAAGTCATCAGAGCTTAGACATTTCAGCCCTTCCCCTTCGTTCTAGGTTGCTGAATCAAAACTCAGATTCCCGTATTCTTGGGAAGATGCAAACTGTTACTGTTTAAAACCACACATACCTAACCTTGATAAGCTTTAGTCTGACTATCTCTGACGTTGTTCTTAACCTTCATGAGCTATGGTTGACTGCACATGAGCAAAGGAAAGGAAGAGAAGGAGCATGTTCCTGTCCAAACTGTGCTGGGGGCTGAGGGCAGCATCAGTAGCTGCACCCAAGCCACCAACAGCAGAGCTTTGGAAGAGCCTTTAGGACTGGGCAATACCAGAGAGGAAGACACATGACCATCCTTTGGATCTAGAATGTAACCTCTGTATCTAGAAATAACTTCTGCTTAATTCCCTTTTAGTAACAGCCTGCACCACTTGCTGTTTGAGGGTGTAATTTACTTTATCTGAGCTACTTCAGCTTGAAGCAAAATGCAAACCACAGCACATTCATGGATTTTGTGAATTGCAGCCCTCTTAGCCTTAGAAATGTAACACAGGTGGCAAAGTGTGAAAGTCTGTTCTACCAAAAAACAGGAAGTTTTGACACAGGAAGCCCCAATGCAAAGCAACATGGCACAGAGAGCTCACAAGTGTGTCCAAAATCCACACATTTTTTCCATACCCCACCCAGGTCAAATTTTTTGTAAAAGCAAAAAAATAAAGGGAGGATCTGTGGAACAGTTTTGACAATTGCTCTGTGAACTCCACTTCCCCTCACACACATCCCAATGAGAATTCTGAACTAACACAGGGACATCAAAACAAGAGTTTAATTTATTCACACTTATCAGTGCTCAAACTGTGCCACACCTAATCCACAATGAGAAACCTGACAGACTAAGAGAATCAATTTTAACAGTTCACTCTTTATTCCAAGCACCCATTTACAGGTAATGGCACATTAGTAGCCACCCAATAAAGCTTTATAAACTAAATAAAAATACCCTCTAAGAAAATCAGAGGTCAGCCTCAAAACAATCCAATATTTCTCAGTTATTCATTAGAAACATAAAATAAACTCATTCATCATCCAAATTCATAAGACACCATGCCAACAATTTTTTTGCTACACCCAAGGGCAAAAAGTTATGCCTTGAATACCAAGGAAAGTATCCCAATTAAACAGCATCTTAAGGCTGAGAGCAAGGACTTTTTATGGTCCTTTCATTAAGGTATTACAAGGCCTAACGCCAGTAAAAGGCAGCCCAGAACACAGCCCCTTGCAGTGCTGTTAGCTGTGTTACCCATGTGAAGGCTCTGCACAGACACTCTCCAAGCACAACATCACACGTTTTCCATCTTTTCTGCCACCCTCCCATCCCCACAAGGAGGCAGCAAGGACAAGAAAGAGGTTTTAAATAGCAAAGTTTGTCTACAGTGCGCTAAATGTAAGACAAAGCCTGTGCCCAGAAACAAGAGCAAGACTTAAATGGGTTTTCTCCTGAATGGGTTTTCGGGGACTGGAGATAATGCTACAACACAAAGGGAGCTAACTGGATCAACTTACACTAAAAAAATAATCACACAGAGCACACACCACCCAGAAAACCAGCTTTCCATGATTGTGATTTAGACCCAGACTGCACCTTCAGCAAGTTCACCTAGGAACAAGATCAACAAACATAAAACTAAATGCCAACTGTGAAACTGACTTGTTTTTACTTGTAACTTACATAGGTCTTTTTCAATATAAACACACTTACAAACTTGTGGAAAGCCATTCTAAAAATTCCTGTTTCAGTGGCATTATAGTTTTGAACAACACAACCTTCTAAGGACAGGCAACAACACTATATTCCATCCTCCAAGAAAAGAGCTAAAAGGATACAGATCACACCCTAAAAGTGCTTTCTTCCAGTGTTATCAACTAAAGGATAAAGAACACCATTCTACAAACACAAGTGTCCTGAATTCCTCTAAAAAACTCAAACACACAATCCAAATCAAAAGTTACAAAGCAGTTTGCACCACAGCTCATTCCTACTTCACACCAACGACTAGACTGGAATTCCCACCTGATCCCTTCTCTCTGCACACAATTCTTCAGCCAAGCAGATAGTGCTAGCACCTCAACCTTCCACACCAGAAGCTTCACACATTTATTGTGAGTACAAACTGTCCCAGTACTGATGCCTTACTCCCTGCTGCAGACAGCCAGAAAAGAGATGGATCATCTCACCAGAGAGCACTTAGGAACAAGACACACCCTGTGCTTCCATTCTCTAGGAACTGCTCTCCTTCCATTTCATCCAGAGTTCTAGGTAACAAGGCTTATGTCACTGTAACAAACAAAAACCCAACCAAACTAAAAAGCAGTGATGGAAGAATTCTGTCTGGCCAATTATTTTAAAATATCCTTCACACCTCCACCACCATCCGCCTGGAAGATCCACTAAAGAAAGGAAAAACAACCAAAACAAGTAGCTTCTTTTACAGCATGGGATAGGTTTCTTTGTGAGTTGTTTTTTTTTTTGTTGTTGTTTTTTTTTTGTTGTTTTTTTTTTTTGTTTGTTTGTTTTGGGTTTTTTTTTTGTTTTTTAATTCGGAATGTCTCAAAATGCTAAATCTACATAGTGCATGGAAGATAAAGCAAGAGCCAAAACAGAACTGAGCACGGAGCATCACCTCTGGTACGCCGCGCTCCACAGCCGGGTCTGTTACGGCAGGAGGCTGAAAGAGGGGCAGAGAGGTCGATCACTACCACAGCCGACAGCCAATTAAAGTTAAAATATTTTTTAAATTAAGTTACGGGCCTCAATCCTTACACCCACTGCGCCACTGCTCCCTGTACACAGCCTGGGCTCAGGGCAGGGTCTGGAAGGCGCCGGGGCGACGGCGGAGAACAGAGAGGGCAAACTCTGGCTGCAGCACTCCGAAAGGCCTGTTTCTGTAATTGTAATTTTTATTATTATTATTACTATTTTTCTCCCTCGTGGCACCTCAACGAGACACGCTAGCGCGAACTCCCAGGGGAAGCCTCGCCCGGCCTCTCGGGCTTCCTTTAATGGGAAGGACAATGGCAGGGGCTCGCCCCAGCCCCGCGCCGCCGGGAGGCTCGGGCAGCCGGGGCTGCTCCCGCCCGGCCCCGGGGATGCTGCAGGGAGCGCACTGCTCCGGGGAGAGGGGCAGAAATGCCGGAGCTCCAAATACTCGGGGAGAGCAAGGGGCGCTCCGGACGGCGCGACCCCCGGGGCAGAGAGCGGGCGGGTGCCCGGGCCGGGCGGCACTCACCGGGGCAGGCGCCCGCTCGCTAAGTTTCGCCGAGCTGGGCGGAGGGCGAGGCGGCGGTCGGCGCAGGTCCCTCGGCTGCCTCGGCTAGTCCATGGGCACGGCGGCGCTGCCGGAGCCTCCTCCCCGCGTCAGCTCGGCCGGAGTGCCAGGCGTGCCGTGCCCGCCGGGCGTGCCCTTGTGCCGAGCCGCCCCGCCGCTCTCCCGCCGGGCCCGGCAGCGCGGAAATGAACGGCCCGGCCACGCCCGCTCCGCGCTCCACACAAAGGGGGCGTGCAGGAAGCCCGGCTCTGCCTCCGGGCCCCGCGGCTCCCGCCGGGACCGCCCGGCAGCGCCCCCCCGAACAGCCCCGGGGCCGGGCGGGGGCTGAGGGCGGATCCCGGCCCTGGCGGTCCCTCCCCCGCAGCCCTGCAAGCGCGGCCCCTCGGCGGGGCCCGCGGCTTTGTTGTCTCGGGCTCGTTCGTGGCCGGGTGACGGCGGCCCCCGCCCCGGCCCTGCGTACGGGGCTCGGCCCGGCCCAGCCTCAGCCCGCGGGGCTCCGGAGCGGGAGCCAGCGTGTCGGAGACAGCACATGCCGAGGGATACTGCAGGCACGGCCGAGCCTACCTGGGCAGCCGGAAGGCGAGGGAAAGGCATGCAATAAAACGCCCCGAAGGGTATTTTGAGTCTTCGGGCGTCCCAGGGTTTTTACACCTCCCGAGAGAGACGCCGAGAAGAGAGGAGGGAGGGGAAGGGAGGGCTGAGCTGTTTAGAGCCGGGTAGTTAGCGGGTGATAGCTCCCACCTGAGGCAGGTGGGAAATGCTCCCCTGCAGTCTCGCTTGGCTCCTGACCTGTTCCCTTTCCACACCTTGTGATCTCCCTTGACACAGCTAAACATTTCTGTCACCCTCATTCCCATCCTCATACATAAAGCAAAACTAATGTCTTCAGTGCTTCGCTATGAAAATACATTTGTGGCAGGGAGGCAAAGCCAAGGGAGGTCGTGCAGCACCACTGTGTTCTTACAGGCTGCCTCATGTTGTCTACAGTCTTCACCTGCTCCAGCCCTTGGACTTGGAGGAATTCCTTATTCCCCCAGTCAGGAGCAAGGCTGCTCCTGCTCACAAAGACAGCAGCAATCGCACAGAAGCGAAAGGAATTGTTGAGCAATCAAATGGTGTGTGAGCCTAGCACTTCTCTAGTGTGCTAATTCTCCACTCATCAAAGCTGACAACCAAAAGTGGGGTGGAATTCATAGTAAATGCACAGTTCTCCTCATCCAACCCCTTCTGATGTCTGACAAAGCAGATACACACCCGTGTGTCACCCACTCACCGCTCACACAATCAACATTCCTTCTCATTTTCCACACACAGTTGTTTAAATAAATGGGGGGTTTGGTTTGAGTTTTTGTTTGTTTGGGGGTTTTTTTAAAGGTAGGGGGAGTATTTACCAGCCTCCCCCAAGCTTGCTCAAGCCTTCTTAGAAACCAAAGCAAAATTGAACTGAATGTTAAATATGGCAGAAGGTGCTAGAAGAGCTACCTGAATTTTGAGCAGAATCTAAGAGGGGAAGGGAGCTTGGAGAGGTCACTGGATAATCAGAGGGTAAGAAGAACTAGAAGAGATCCTTTCTCCATCTCAGAAGTACTGAAGTAATCTCACAGAGCACTGAGTCATGTCACCAGAAAGTCCAGAGCCAAGGCAGAAAGCTCTAGCATGCTGATTCTGTAAGAGACAGGAAGATGGTGCAATAGTAACCTCTAAGATTCAGTGGGGAAAACGGTAAATTTCAGGGAAATTCAGCAGCTTTAGGATGTAAGGACTGTGGAATTAGGAAGGGCATTTGTCGATGAAATAAGGTTCTCTTGCAATTTACTATTTGTAAAATGGTTAGTGTTAGCAGTTCACAGCATAGTTGAATTGACTGTGCTCGCTGTTAGCATGGAGCTGGTTCCAACAGCCTCTGTGTCTCCCATTTATTTGCCTTTGACATTATCTCTGCACAGTGCTTCACTGTGTTGCCAGGAAAATTGGAGTAAAAATCCCATCCATCACAGAAACCATTAACTAAGTGCTAGGGCAAATTGGAACACTTTTAAAAGACAGTCACTTCAGCAGTGAGAGGTGTAATAATCCTGCAGGAATGAAAATAGGAAATCTGATTTTTTAAGTGAATATGTGCAGGCCGATGTTCATGTGTGGTTTGTTAATCTTGTTTCCCTCTGACTACTACAAAATGTTTTCTATAAAAAATGAAATCTTCATGAGGAGTAGCTGGTGGAAAATGGCCTGACCAGAGCTGTTCACCACTGTGTATGTTCAACATTATCACCAAATACCATTTTTCAGTGTAAAAACAGTCTATTTATGGAGGGAGGCATCCAGAAATCAGAGTTACAGTTGGAATTGTCGTGTGGTTTTGATAATTCTGAGGTTAAGAGAGAGGGCTGTGTAAGGAAACAAAGCCCACAGAAGCTGCTGAGAGACCTTAAGCAATTTCAAATACAAAGAAATCAGTCGCTGGATCTAAAAGAGAAAGCAGAAACATTGTAGGGAAAGCCTTTTTAACACGTTCGAGATCGATTAGAAGAGTAATAAATTAGGATGGAACTGGTCAGACACCCAGCGAAATTCGAGGGGATCAGGCTGAATCAGTGATTTGAGCTTGTCCTCATTCCCAGAGCGTTTCCCCACATCCCTCTGCTGTTAGCGGCGGCTGTCGCAGCTCTCTCTGCTCCGGTCCCCCCGATCGGCCCCGGACAGTCCCTGCGACAAAGGAGAGGAAATTAGTACCACAAAACCGCAATGGGTTAAATGCTGTGAGTATCGCAGTGAGTCTGTTAACAATTTATTCCCTCCACTTAGAAATATCTAGACACCACAGACTGTGTCCGCCAATACAGTATATCCTTCCTCCAAGTTTTTGAAAGGAAAACGTCCATACAAGTGAAAAGATGGCAGGAATAGGTGTCTGTTCCAACAGCTCCCTTCCAGCCGAATCGGACCCTGCAGCGGTGTGCTCCTGGAACCTGTTCAGCAAATCTTCCACTGCAGAAACCCCTCGGGTTCCTCTCTCCCTGCACTTCGGCTGGGTAGCAGTGACATCCAGCGGTGCGGAGAGAAACAGAAACTTGCTCGGGGCTTTTTGTTTTGGTTTGCTTTTTTTTTTTCGCTACCACGGTGCATCACAGGAAACGCATCAGAAAATGGCAGGGATCCCTTGGCATTCCCGTCTCGTTGCGGATGTTCGCGGATGGCACCAAGGACGGGCAGTTTGACAGATAACGCGCACGGGGTAACAAAGATGCAGAGCCAAAAACATCCTCTGGGGCAGACAATCTTTCTAATGGCCCTAAAAAACCACTGCAAATAGGAAATGCAATTTGGGATCTCTAAAGTTCAAATAAAAAGCATTTTCCTATATTACACCTATATCAATGACTTCACAGCATTTTCGTTCATGAAATATTTTCATTAAACCCAGTTATGTGCTGAAGAAAAGATAAATGAGCTGACAAACAAGGAAAAGTTGATTGAAAAAAAAATTACTACAGCAGAGTTGTGTTTCTCAAGCCCTACCCTTGCACTTTGTGCGCTTTTCTACTGACCTGACCAATCTTCAACCTTAAAGGTGAAAACAATTAGAATATCATTCTGCATGGGTGCAAAATGCACATCTCAGAATAACAAACTTTTAATTATTAGTTTTCAGCAACCAGCGCAGTGTTAAAGTATGATGTGATGTTTTATGTGCTAAGTGACTTAGATTTTGGGTACATGCCAGGTTAAAAGAAAAAAAAAAAATCACAACATTAAATGCATACAAGGAACTGGGCCAGCAGAGGTAGCTGTTAGCACAATAAAATTAACAACTGTAATACTTTTTTTTCCAGTGGACATTCTGAATTCAGTCTGCAGTATTGGAAATTCACTTAGATGTAATTTTTTCCTCCTTTACTATTTTGCTCTAATTTTAGTTATTTGGTTTAGCCCATTTACAATGGTAATTATCTGTTCCTAGCTCCTATGTTCCACCTATTTTCTATTCTTCCCACTTTTATTTTGTCAGTGTGTGTTCAGAAAGGATGAGTTGACTCCAAGTAATCCCAAGGTTGGCTTAAAAAAAAAATAATCTGATTTATTGATACCAATTTTTCAGAACAATTTCAAATGTCATTTTGACCTTCTAGGGCTCCAGATTTTTACTTGATTTTTGAAAGACAGGGTAAGAATACTTTAAAATGCACATAAGCTTATATAACTCTCAGATCAAAAAGTGCACTAACTGTTTGTGGGAAATAATACTGTTTAGAGCAGGAAAATACTTTAGTCTGATGTGGTTTCTGTGTTCATCCCTCTGGGGAATCTGCCAAAGCAGAGAACTTTCAGTTTCCATAAGTACTTTAATAAACTTATAAAGGCTTCATGGCTCTTTCTAAATCTGTTTTTACATTACAGGAACACTTCAGTATGTTGTAGAGTTAGTGATTTATACGTTTGACAGCCATTATCCTTCCAAATGCTGGACAGCATAGCTCCCTGCTTGTGTTTCCACTCCCTTTGGGTAGGCTGAGAGCAGGGCTGCAGCCCCATGGCATCCTTGTCATCATCTAAGGCTTCCTGCAGTCCCAGCTCTGACAGAGTGGGTGGAATTCAGTTGCCTGTACACAAAATTGTAAGGACATGCTTTGCAGATTCAGCAGGTTCTACAGGCACTTCACTTTATCTTCAGTTTATAGGAATTTATCTGGCTTCCATCCCATTCTCCAAGGACTGTTTATGCCTTTCACATTTCATGTTTATGTGAAATGCACAAACAGCCCTTGGGACAAGGCCTGAAATGCAGGTCTAAGATCCGTACCTCCTTTGCTGGTCTTTGTGCAAGACCAATTCTCTGCCAATGGCAAAGCTTTCTATTTCCCATGAGAAAGAAAACTCAGAACTCTAGAGAAGCCACGATCCAGAACACTCCTGCTAAAAGTCTTTGTTATTCATAGCCCCTTGCACACCCACTGCTTTTAGCACCTCTTGTGTTCCCTGCCCCTTGCACTCCCAGGTATCCATGTGCTGACTGCAGACAAATGACACTTACACAATGCTTTGAACTTCTCAGGGCTTGTGTCAGCACACCATACCAGCACTGCCTTGCAGGAAAAGAATCCCTCGGGCACAATTCTTTATTTCATGGTTCTCTGCACCTGTCCATGGCTCCAAGGAGAGCCTTTATAGAGAAAGTTCATATCACAGAGTCAATTTACTGCTGTACTCTTCAAATCCTGTTCCTTCCTTCATCCCCAAGTTTCAGCTCATAGTAGCATACATGATTCCAATTCCTATTTAGTTTCAAGTTTCAGCTGATAGCAGCATGTTCATTTCCTATTTAGTTTCCAAATGAAACATATCAATCACTCAAAATTCTCACTGCTAGTGCTGGTTCTGGGAACTGTGAAGAACAGACTCTGAAGAGCATAGAAAAGTTTTTTGCTAAAATCAGTTTTACCTGGACATAAATACTAAGGAAAAAAAAGTCAGAATTTCATCCATAAGGATGCAAATTTTTTAAAAAGAATCTTAAATACAAAAAGGAACCTGCCCTTGAGCCACAATTATCTTCCTTGCCGGGAATCATGTGGACTTAGAAGATCTAGAACCAATAGTGAACTAACAAGAAATTCACTGTGAGACATAGTGGCATGTCTTGAATGCAAAATCTGAGTTAGACTGACAGGGTGTAGTCTTCTAGAAATATAGATGTATTAACATGTCAATGAAAAAGCAAAAACCAAAGGCATTTCATTTATGTAAAGTTTTATTATATTTTCCCCTCAGCTGGTGCTCCATTACTACAGCCTTAGAAGAGTTTTGTTTCCCTAGGTAGACAGGTTTTCAAGCGACTGTCTCTGACTGGAAACATCTAGGCTAGGTCAGATTTTAGACTCAGCCTTTCATTAATACAGCCAGATACAAAGGACCAGTGGAAATCCTGACCACCTGGAAGGCTGCAAGGGAACCAAAAACAACAAGAGGATTTTCATCATTTTCTATGTTTGAATAGAGAACCTTTCCTGTGCTTTGATCACTACAGAGTTAAGCAATTACACCACACATTCAAGACATGGATACATTCTACATTTCAAGCTCTAATCAGAAACATGTGCAACTGTTTTTCCACTTATGAAGCTTGTGGTTTTATCTTCTCAGCAGCTTCAAGGACAGATGGAAGGCTGACTTTGTCTCCAAATTCTTTCTCACGATGCTCCAGTAAAACACCCTAATCAAAGACACAAGAGAGAAATTCAGACGTGTCTCCGTGCAAAAGATCCACTGCCCAACTGAACAATTCCAGGAAACAAATTTCTGCTTTTATATATTTATTATTATTATTTTTATAATTATTTTTATAAAAAACCTCCTAGACAGCCTGCAGTACCTGTGTTCCTGCCCCAATCACATATACACCTCCCAGGGTGAATCCTTCTCCTTCCAGATTTCCACTATATCCACTTCTCCAAGCACGGATGAAATTTTGCCAAACTCCCAAGCGGAAGAAGCCGGACAACATCATTTTTCGTCTGCGTGGACCATAAAAGCCTTTCTGCAGGGGAACAGAAAATATGTCAGCAAACAAAGGGAAAAGGACATCTCATTCATGTGGATTTTAAGCTCATCCAAAAGTATTTAAGCCGCATATACACCTACATCCCTACTGCTGACAACAGCAGTGCTTTGTGATAAACATATTTTTTTGGTTGGTTGGTGGTTGGGGTTTTTTTAATTCAGTCTGATTCTCTCACATAGGCAGAGGAGAGAGAGAAAAAAAAAGGATCCTCTAGTAGATTTTGAGTATTACATAGTCTTTTTTCTTCAGAACCCAAATGATTTTTAAATGTGTCTCCTGATTTAGGGAGAAAGCAGGGTGGTGGCTCTGTAGGACATGAGATTGGCAATCCAGCACGTGCTGGTGTACTGGAACAAGCCATATCACTGCAATCTGGCTCGTACATCATGAATTAATTATATGTGTCACCTTCAAACCTTGATTCACACATCATAAACATCAGCAGGCCACAGAGCCAGTGAAAAAAAGGAATAAATATTAACAGGCCATATTGTTTACCTGCTGAAGGGGAGGAATAATCCTGCCACAGCACCTTATCAGTGCATTGCTACACTGCAGTTTGTAAGCTCAGCAGGATATATAAATATAGAAAAACAAAGCCAATTAACTTCTTAAACTACAGTGCTGCTAAATCCTTCTTCAATCAGACTACATTCTACTTATTTATGCAAGCTCCTCCAAGAGGGCATTCATAGAGTTGTTTTTAAACAAAAGAACACCAGCTTCACTATACCTTTTCATCCAGAAAGATTTCTCCTTTGAAGTAATGCTGAAAATCCTCCACTTCAGTCCCTATCTTCTCTTTGACAACAGCATAGAGAGGGACACCCAGCTTGGACAGCTGGGGTTTCAGAGAGGAGAGCTCAGAAGCCTCCTAAGCAAAGGAAAAAACCCCAGACATTTCAGTCAATAAATAGAGGCTGGAAAGATTCACCTTGAATTTCAAGACCATCAGAAACACGCAACTTCTAGCCTGAGGCACAAGCCAGAAACAGACCTGTAACATTTAAACTAGTTGTACTCCTAGGCAGCTCTTCATCAGATTTACTACAATTTTTCTTTGTTAAACATGGAGGAAGCAGATTCTTCTGAGTATTCATTGGATAAAACATATTTTTAATTTAAAGCTGCAGAGATACTTTGCCTATAATACAGATTTGATTATCTTCTGAAGTATTTGAGAATGGTAGAAATACAATGCCTGCACATCACTTTTTCAGAATTTTCAATCCTTTTTTCCAAGCTGACATCCATCATTTTCAGTCCTTCTGCAAAGTATTTTGAGGGGTTCTGTGCAAAAGCAGGCTATACATGTTTAGAGTAAGTAATGAAGATACACTCTTCTTCCTAATTCCTCCAGTAAAAAAAAAAAATCAGGGAATTTCTTCATAGACTTTCAGGATCTCAGAAGCAAACCTGCTTTTTCTGGTGTGTAAGAGTGTAAGGTGTTACCACTCATCTGCTGGGGTTTTTGGTCTCCTAAAGGAATCTAAATTCACACAGTTTATATAAAGATCCCTGAGATTTTGAACAGGGATCACTGAGCACTGAAAATGTTTGCTATCTCCCATGGAGAAAGGTCATTTTTACTGAACAGAACTCCCACCTAAAAAATCAACTCCACACTTTAAAAACATGGTCACAGTTTGCATGATCACTCTCAGTTACCTCACTGAAATACCTTAACTGAAAGGCTAGCAGGATATCTAGAATTCACTGAGTACCAAGGAGCAAACAGGTAGGGATGAACAGACAGGAAAATTTGAAACTTTCAGTAATATTACTGCTGCTAATAATAAACAATCACTCTGGGATTCCTGACTGTGTGAAAGTTACAGAGACAGGCACCAGAGTGCATTCTCCTCCTGCCTACGCTACACCTGTTCAGAGAGCAGAGCACTTGGACCTTCCACGAATTCTACACGCATTTAAACACTTACTACTGATGGGAGCAGATGCCTTAATGAAGAGGTTGCAATATTAATTACTCCATGTTATAGAGCACTGAGTAACAACATAATAACTATTTTTCGCTATAGCTATGAGAAACATAATGTCCAAGGTGCAATGGCTGTTCCCAGGCACTGGGTACATCCAAATCGTGTTTTAGGTGTCTGCTTCCAAGGAGCTTCACCCAAGGAGCCTAATGTCAACTTAAGGATCAAAATTTGTTTTCCAACCCACCTTGTTATGGAACAGAAACTCCTTATCTTCAGAGTCTGTACCTTCCTGCCTCACATTTAGCACCCAGAACCAAGAGGTACTCCCTCTATGCACACCTCTTTTTTTGCAGATGAGCTTTATCTGATGGCTTTCTGCCAATCCAGTCTTGGGCTGTATTTGACCAGACACTACCTGGCCCACAGAGACTTATTTTGGACTACATATATAAAAATAGCTCATAAGACTCATTACCAACTGAATCTTGTGCAATTTCCCCTTCTAATTACCATGGGCTAGGTCCCTGGCAGATGTAAAATCACGTAACCATCACCTTCAGAAGGAAAAAGCTCAGGGCCTGGACCATACAAACCAACTTCAAAGGAAACTAAGTATGCTGGTAGCTGGTGACCAGTTTTAACCATGAAACAAAACCTTTCAGATACTTTAGATGTATTTGATGACTGTGCTATTCATCCCCTCCCCTTATTTACAGACTATCTATGCAAGCAGACCTCAACTCTTAATGAACTCCCAAGCCCAGCAAGTACCTCTCTGCACAAAAATCATCCAGGTCTTCGTACAGCCATGATCACTGCACCATTCTCCTTCCATAGTTCACGTGCTTTGAATGTCCTTTGTTCTGTTTGCACAGGAGAAACAACACCAACAATAATATCAGCCAGTCTTGTTTATAATAATTAATACTTTATGGACCAACACAAAGCACTGCAGAGAATTCCACATTCAAATGCAGTTCTAACAGAAAAAAAATCTATATGTATAAGAGGAGATTATTGCATTATTGATTTTTAGAAGTGTGTCTTGTTTCATCCAGAAATAACGGTTTTGGTTGTTTTTCCTTCACCACAAGTATTGGATATCAAGGAAACTCAACTACAAGTCACAACTAGGAAAGACTTGAAAAACTGCTTCCAACCCTGTCCTTAGAAAGGTTCTTATAAAAGTCCAATTGTTGAAGAATGTGATCTGAAATAGCCAGAATCTTACCTGATCCCAAAGTATTTAGCTCTATCTCCTCTAAAAACTCCAATGTAGCCTTTTCTGGCTTGGACAAAAATAAGTCAGTGTTAGCAAGGACAATCCCTGTCACAGCTGCACCAATGGCTCCCAGGCCAACAGACCACATGCCCATGGTGAAGGCCCCCAGGTCAGGCAGGAAGGACATTTCTGGAAAGAGAAAGGAAGAACAGCTCTAAAACTGAACATCAATGATGCTAGAGGATGAGGAACTAAAACTCATGCAGGTATTTTTGGTTTAACGGAGATGATCTGTATATTTATTAATGTACTGAAAGGGGTTTTAAAAGACAGAGATTACATTCCAGTTCTGTGCCTGACCCACATCAAAACCAGATATTGACAAGATGTTCTTATCCTTCCCTGCCACCAGACAAAAATATCAATAATTAAGTGCTCAGACACAATGAGGAGAAAGATGATCAAGGTGTAATAAAGAGCCTCTAACAATATGACCTGTACATTAGCCAGTAACCTAAATTATTTCAGTAAGACAGCAGTTTCTTTCAAATAAAAGGGAAGTATTTGTAAATTAAATGTTTTACACACACTATTCTATATTAAACAGTGAAGTTTACAAATATACTATAGAAGATTTGGGAAAAAAAATCTAAACCTGCTCTATCTGGTTCATCACACCTGGTAACCTTTCACATTCCTTACAGTTCCCCACTGAGAACCAAAGCAGGCACAAAGCCAAACTTGGAGCTCATGCCTGCAGACAGAAAAATGTAGACTTGCAACCATTTTATTACCCAATGACACTGCAAACATGCCTGGGACAGCACCTTATTCCTCTGTGCTAGCTCACTGCCACTCCTGCTAAAGCAGAAAGGACAGCGGGAACAAACAGCCTGCACTCACACACAGCACTGGGAACCAACAGCATTGCAGGGGGAACCATCACATACAAATATTCCAGCGTTAAAGTACAAACCCTGATGGTGGTGGCTCAAGTTAGGAGGTAATTCTGTTTAACCACCTTCCACAAGCCCCCACAGCCCAGTGCTGACCCTTGCAAGTGTTTCACAAGCCTGGAAAGGGCATCCACTGGGGCAGTATCACTTAATGAGGATGCTGGAAATCACAACAGCCCTGCCTCACGGACAAAGTTCAAGATCCAGCTCTGTAATAACCGGTGCAAGAGTCACTGGAGTTTTGGCAGCACAAGAAGTCACTGTGCATTTACATCTCAAGGGCTGTGTATTTGCACTCACACAACTGTAGCATTACATATTATGGAGAATCAAATTTTTTTTCACAAAACCCCTATTTCCTGATAGAATATTTTGGTAAATACATACTACTGATAAACAAATGCAACATTGGGAAACTAAAAGTAAAAAAAGAACACATTGTTCTTTTAACAGCATACTTGGTTTCAAGGGAGGCAGTATCATGGTATCTAAAAATGTAAGTGACCCATGATCCTGAGCAAGAAACAAGGCCAGTTTACACAAACATCATGCAGATAAGAGAACAGATCCCACCCTATCTCACCACTTGTTCCTAACCAAGGCAAAACTTCCTTGACTCCATCTGCTTTCTTTACATACGTCTTTCAAACATGAAGTCATGTTGTAAAGACATTTTTTTATATCTGCCTCTGACACCTATCAGAGACCATCCTGACCCCAGCCTTTGGAATTATGCAAATGTAACTCCAAATATATGTAATGCAGCAATATCCATATGTTAAGACTTAAAATCTCTGTAGCATGCTCAATTGGATAAAGCCCTGCTCCCTCCCAGAGTTGGATTACGCAATTATCATCAGGTCAAGAAGTGTGGTTTTTTCTTTTTTATAGTTACAGGCAGTGGAGGGGGAACCCAACTATTAAGCCCTTGTGCACATCATTTGTGTACAAAAATGTTACAAAATTTGTCGCAAGTGATTAATGAGTAGTTCTCACATAGCTTTTCATTTTTATTAGCATAAAGAGCATCTCTAAAAGTCAGCTTCCAATCAGTAGTCATCGATCCAGGAGATCATTAAGTGTAGTTGGACTCTTTGTCACTCTCCACACAGTGACAAAAACCCCAACCTTATATATATGGGAAATTTTTGCTATTTATATAAATAGGAAAAAGGAAAATGCAGCTCTGCAGGGTGATACTTAAATTTCTCCCCTGCTAAGCAAATACCATAATGAGCCACTTTGAAAAATATGCATGGGAAGCAGCAGGCAGGATTATTAAACCATTTGCTAACGAGACAGGCTGAGCCCTGCCGCATCATGTCATTGAACCCCAAGTGCCGGGACTGACTGGAAAACAGCTCAGCACTTGCAACTAGCAGCTCCATTTCTGGCAGGCTGCTGTTTATGAAGGCCATCTGAAGCTCAAAAGGACTTCACAACCCTCCCCTCCCGCATTAAAATACAAACAGATCAGGATCCTAAACACAAGAAAGAAGACACAAGAAAGCGTCCCACAAGCCATAAGCCATGAGAGGAGACAGGAGAGCATCCCGCAAGGGGTGCAGCACTCACCAGAACCCATGCAGGCTGCTGAGCGCCCCGCGGGAGCGCAGCCCCAGGAGCGGAGCCCGGCTGTGCTGCAGGGCAGGGCTGGGCAGGGCTGGGGAGGAGCCCGCAGCTCTCCGGGACCGGCCCGGTCACTCCCGGTCTGGTCACTCCCCGCCCGGTCACTCTCGGTATGGTCACTCCCCGCCCGGTCACACTCCGGGACCGGTCACTCTCGGTATGGTCACTCCCCGCCCGGTCACTCCCGGTCTGGTCACACTCCGGGACCGGTCACTCTCGGTATGGTCACTCCCCGCCCGGTCACACTCCGGGACCGGTCACTCCCGGTCTGGTCACACTCCGGGACCGGTCACTCCCTGCCCGGTCACTCTCCCTGCCCGGTCACACTCCCTGCCCGGTCACTCTCCCTGCCCGGTCACTCTCCCTGCCCGGTCACACTCCCTGCCCGGTCACTCTCCCTGCCCGGTCACACTCCCTGCCCGGTCACTCTCCCTGCCCGGTCACTCTCCCTGCCCGATCACACTCCCTGCCCGGTCACTCTCCCTGCCCGGTCACTCTCCCTGCCCGGTCACTCTCCCTGCCCGGTCACACTCCCTGCCCGGTCACTCTCCCTGCCCGGTCACTCTCCCTGCCCGGTCACACTCCCTGCCCGATCACACTCCCTGCCCGGTCACTCTCCCTGCCCGGTCACACTCCCTGCCCGGTCACTCTCCCTGCCCGGTCACTCTCCCTGCCCGGTCACACTCCCTGCCCGGTCACTCTCCCTGCCCGGTCACTCTCCCTGCCCGGTCACACTCCCTGCCCGATCACACTCCCTGCCCGGTCACTCTCCCTGCCCGGTCACTCTCCCTGCCCGGTCACTCTCCCTGCCCGGTCACACTCCCTGCCCGGTCACTCTCGCAGCCCCAGCACCGCTGCCCAACCCAGGGCAAGGCTCAGTTAAAGGGATCCCCACCGTTCATCCTCCTGGTTTGCTTTTTATCTGAACACATGGTCAGCCTTTCCATGGGGCGGGTAGGCACAGGGATTACAAAAAGCCTTTCTGAAGCTGGGAACGCGGCACAAAACTTTTAGATCTGCATGCTAAGCCACGCTGTTCTGTAGAGCTGGGCGTTTTTACAAGTAACTTTTCCCCTGCATTTCAGCCTATTCTACATCTAATCCTTTAAAAAATGCACACAGAATGCCAAAACAATACAAACAACTCTGGAAAAAATTAAAAAGTCATCACAATGGAAATCACAGTCATCACAAGTCATCACAATATTAGGAAAAAATTATTAGTATAGAGGCTGTACCTCCATAGAGAATTACCCCAGTGTTTCTATAGTCAGTTACCTTCAGTGACAACATCCCTGTGCTAAAACACATCATTTTCTCTGAGACTATCGGATCTTCAACTTCTCAACTCTGTTAAAACTTCCAGAAAAAAAATGAACACTCCTCTTTAAACAGTACAGGCCAAAGAAAAAAGGAAAAACATCTTTTTGTGTGTGTGTTTTCGTGGTGACCACAAGAGATCTACAAAATAACAGTGAGTTATTTTATGGCCTGTCAGTTAACCAGAATTTGAACAAGCTTAACCTTATTAATCCTGTTTTAAGTGCTAGTGGAGGGTCTTCACTTTTGTCAAGACCACTTAAAACGTTGTTTTCTAGATGCCTCATTTCCCTCCCACCCACAACCAAAGAAAAAATTGTCATTCAAAGGACAGCTATCCTTAAACATTTATTTTAGGTATAAACAGGACCCATTGCAGCTGTGTCCCTCTGTTTTCAGTTGCCAGTAAGACTCAGAGTAGCAAACAGATTTCCCCACATACTTTTCCTAAAAAGAAAACTGTCTTGCAAGTTGGACAGCACTAGCAAATACTCTCTAGCCTAAAGTGGTTTTGACCATTGCATGTTCTTCCTTCCACCCCCACTCCAGCTTCCCCAAGATGTTCCATATCAAGCCTAAAAATGCTTCAAAGCTTTGTCAGAACTTGCGTATCCCAAACAAGTTGAGCTGATTTTTTTATGAGACATTTCCCACCTCCCCCCACTCCCCAAAAATGAGTCATGGTTACAAATAGCTTTGTAAGTTACCTCCTATAAAGAAAATTTACAATTCTCAATAACCTGGTAACATGCTCATCAAGATTTCACGAGCTTTTAAATACCATTAGGGATTGCAAAATACAGCATCCTGACAGACCTTCAAACTTAGCCCTGCTTGAAGCAGGGATCTGACTGGAGAAACCTAGAAATACTCTTCCAACTTAAATTGGTCTGTAAACACCAAAATCAATGCACAGAGAAGCCTCCTGGCATTTCTTGTGGCATAAATGTAATTTTCACAACACAAGGGATTATTTTTCTTTCTTTTTAGCATTGCAAAGCCCTAACAAACAGCATATTGTGTCAAGAATAACAATAATCTTTTTTAGGTTTTTCCCAATTTGGGCATGGTTCACTACTGAATTCTGTGGCCATAGCTGTAGAGAAAGTTGCTGTGTCAAGCAAACAAACCATACTCCTTCCTTTGAAACAAGCCATAACTCCTCCCTTTGTTACCCCCATTCTTGGACTGTTTTAAAGAAACCCAACACATCAACAAGCCTCTTCTTTAGAGCAAGGAAGAGAAAAGAGCTCTGGCACATGGCTTTGGAAATCTTCCAGCTCTCTTGTATTGAGAGGGAACAGGCAGCTCGACACTGAATGGAAAACTTCAGATCTCTAATGAGTCAGTGAATGGATGCCATGGAGATGTGAGATATTTCATGGAGCACGGAACTGCAAAAAGTGCCTGTCTGAAGATAATACAGGATGAACTCACAGCTTGGTCTGCTGGTGATGCAGAACAGGAAAGCTGCGCTCTGTGTCAGTCTGAACAGGTGGTGGAGGAAAGGGAAAACCAATAGACCCACTAATACAAGTCAGCATGTACTGAAAGCACAGCCGTGCTAGGCAGCAAGTGATCCCTCCTGTTCCCACACAGTGGATCCATGAATTCTAAGTCCTGCAGATTCAAGCTTAAATAAAGATTTTCCCACCCTTTTGGGTTCTTAGGCTTTGCTTATATTTTCACTTTCTATATTTTAACTCTCACATTTCTCACAATATACAATTCATAAAAGCAAAATTGCTAATAAAAGCAAAGACGCAAGAAAACAGACACATTTCAACTGCACCCCATAAGGCAGAGGGGCTCTATACATGAAGGAGGCTGTAACACTATACCCATCCAGTGCAGAATAATTCCCACACAACCTCGTTTCCCCTTGTCTGCTATGAACCAGCTTTCATGGGAACAGTGCCCCTCTGGTTATAAAAGAAAAGGCCGGGAGACCTCCAAGCTGGTCAATCCAAGGTGGATTTCCTGAGCAGAGCGATTGCACCCAGAACCCAACCAGCGCATCACGAATGAAATGAGAAACGAAGCACGGAGTGTCTCTGTCCTTCACGGATCCTGCTGTGCCTACTCACACACAGGATAAGACTGCCTAGCAAGCAGGGATCTCTCAAAACGTCAAACCACGAGGGCAGGATTTCAAACCTCGGGATGGCGAGAGCCGCGGGGGTGCCCGGCCGCCCCTCGGCGCTCAGCGCTCGCCTCCCCCGCCAGAGCGCTGCGGCCGCGACCCGGGGCCAGCGGGGAGGAGAGAGCAGCCCATGGGGGACAGCCCAGGGGAGGGACAGCCCGGCACAACGCGGACCCGCGACCCTGCCACCCGCCCTCACTGTCCCGCCCAAACCCGGTGCGCCGCACGCACACGCGGCCCCGCACTCACCCCGCATCCGCATCCCGGCCCCGCACTCACACTCACTCCACACCCGCACCCCGGCCTCTGGGCCCCGCACTCACACTCACTCCACACCCGCACCCCGGCCTCTGGGCCCCGCACTCACACTCACTCCGCCCCCCGGGCCCCGCACTCACACCGGTACCCCGCACTCACACTCACCCTGCGGTCCCCGGGCCCCGCACTCACACTCACCCTGCGGTCCCCGGGCCCCGCACTCACACTCACCCTGCGGTCCCCCGGCCCCGCACTCACACTCACCCTGCGGTCCCCGGGCCCCGCACACGCACTCACCCTGCGGTCCCCGGGCCCCGCACTCACAGCGCCGCCGCTCCCGGGCCGCTGCGGCCGGCCCCGCCCCCGGCGCCCTCCGCGCACGCCCCGCTGCCAGCCGCGCTCGGTGCCCTTCGGCCCGCGGCTGTGGCCGGTGCGGCCAGCGGGATGAGCCCTGCGTTAGCGGCTGGAGAGGATGAAAGCCTTCTGCTCCCTCTCCGAACCCATTGTCCCCTCTCGGGGGCTACTGCAGCTTCTGGCTAAGCGGAGAAATGAAATACATTATGGGATACGGTGCTTAAATAGGCAAGGCAAAAAAAGCACCCAACCCACAACGACCTGAGTCCAAGAATGTAGTGAGCTTATCATTCAACTAATCTGATTAATGGGGCACTTAAAATGTTTGCATATATATTGCATTCAAGAATATACTTGCTCAGATAAGCCAGCCAATAACATGTCACAACATCGTTTAACAAACATGCTCTTCAGATGCTTGTGGTCATTGGGCACCACTCCAACCACAAACTCAGAGGACTTGTCTTCACTACATTGGGACTACTTCCTGAGATCTCCTCTTAACCCAGTAGCTAAAATTCCAAAAAACAACAACAACAAGGTAGTAGCAATGACAGAACAGTCTGGTCTGTCTGGTAACACAACAGTACCTCAGGAGAATGAACATAACCCGTTTGATGCTACTGGCACATCTACATTCCATCAACCACTGTCTCACTGTTTTTCACCATGTTACAAACTTAACTAGACAAAATGGCCTTTCCTTATCACTCTGCTCCTACAGCAGAGCACAGCAGAGCCATGTGCTGCCAGTAAGCCACATGGAATAGCACGTTCTGCCAAACAGCCTATTGCACCATGTTGCAGTGCACACATCAGAATGGCATGGGCTCAGGCAATTGAAGGAAAAGATTTTGAGTCTTTTTGCCCAAAATTGTGGTAGTTATGCTTTTATCTACACACATTATTTTAGAAATAAATGGATTGTAAAAAGCACTAAAGCTTAGCAGCAGTAAAAAAATAACCTAAGCAAACATCATGGCAGAAACAGCATTACCAGATTGCCTGAAAGAGATGGGGAATTTGGAAGGATTAAGGATTAATTTGTGGCTGCTTTTTTCCTGGGAAGTACATGAAACAATATCTCTGCTTTGCCTCCTTAATCAGTGTGGGTTGGTTCTCTGTCAACACCAAACATAATATGCTGAAGTGACTTTGTCATTTTTTAAAAATTTAATCAGCATTGAATCAGAATATCAGAATATATGTATCTGCCATGCTGACACTGCAATCTTTAGAAAAACATTATGTGCAAAAAAAAGGATTGGCAAATTTTGTCAGCCATCATTGCATAATTGAAACCCTAATTTCTGCAGGCTGTCAAGATTCCTTTCATCTGAATTTGACTATGATTGTGGACCAAGCTGACAACATTTGGCAATGGCAGAATGGCAGCTCCATTATTTTTGTTTCCATGGTAAGTACACAAAATGAACTTTTTTCTTAATGATACTTCTGCACATTACACCTCTAACAGCCTGGTAGCTGGCCTGTCACAATTCTATGGTAGCCAATGTTGCTGAGGAGCAAAAAAACCCACCTATCACATAATGAAAATATCTATCTATTCTTTCTCTGGGCAGGAGTCCATGACAAGGCACCAGGCGAGAGCAACAGGCAGTTCCTCTCTGAAGGGACTCCGATTTCATTTGTCCCTGTTGTAAAAATGTTGCAAAAAATGCAGCAAAATCTGAGCCCACACATCTGGATTCCATCCAGGAATAGCCCCCTACCTCACAAAGCAGCAAAATCCTTTGAATGCATGCACACATCTAATAGACACAGAATCCAAAGAAATGTGGTGTCATGAAAATCTACTGCAATCTAACCTTCCTTACCCACACCTCCAGAAAAGCTTGCTTTCCTTGAAAAGCTACTGTATTGCATTAATGGAGTTGCAGCAAAAATTACTTTGTCTTGATTAAAATATCTTTGCCTTCATTGCTTAAAAAAAGCAGTGAAATTCTGGCAGGAAAACAGGAATTTAACTCCTTTTGTTTTCTGGTTTTCCCTCTTAATAAAATCATATTAAGATTGATCTATTATAAGTTAAGCTTTTCCATGCACCTATTCACATGTTATTCATATATTTTTCCTCTTTAAAAAAGAGACTAATAAACTCTTTAACACATACACACACACTTCACAAAGCAAGAGACACCAATATTTAATCTTCAAGTTCCAAAGGTTTTGAACAGTGTTCTTAAAAAACACATTCAGCCTTTCACTTCCTACCTTCATAATTCAGTTTTATAACAGTGAATGAGGAGAATCAGTCTGTAAACTGCTTGTACATCAGTTAATTAAATTTCCCTGGCATGCCTGTAAGTCAGAATGCAGTGTATCAGTAGCTGTGCTAAAACATGATCTAGTATTACGAAACTTTCAATTCATGTACAGAATGACAAAGCTGTGTGTTATTTCAGGAGTTTTTTTCTTGTTGGATCATGCTTCTATAGATCAGCCTTAGACCAAGGGTATTGTTAGACAAATGGCTTATATTAAACAAACAGTCTTTTCTATGAAGAAACAGGAGATCTCCAAAGCAACAAGGAAAGCCAGTGGTAGGATCTAGGCCCCAGGTCTGTAAAAGGACTTCCAGACTTTCAATACCAAGCCAGTAAGATTAAATGTAGACATAAAAAAAAAAAAATACAGCTTGAACTTTTCACCTATGTGCTACTAAAGGCAAAGCCACACAGATTCAGACTGATGTAGATCTCCAGAAGGCCAGGCAGAAGCTCTCTCTCGTTTGAAGGCTGTCCAGTGACATGTACCTGTGTAGGGGTGTTCTCAACCACATCCTGATTGTCAGGAAATAAACACACAGTCAGCCTAGACACAGAATCTCAGCTTTTTCTTCGCTCAGATCAGGGTGCTGAAGTCAGAAGAAACCAAAGGAAATACAGGTCTTTTGAAATTAGTTCATTCACATAAGCAGTTCACAGTGGGACACCAAGAAGGGATTGGTGCAATACCCTCCATCTGGTCAAGAACAGGAAGAAAGAATTAATAAGTCTTTTCAGTGGGTACACAGACTCTTGCAACAAATCTCTTTTGCAATAGCCTAATAAACACTGAATCACAGAAAAGCCTACCATTTACAAGACAAAAGATAACCAAGGCATTTGGAAAGTGCAGATGAGGTCACTGGTCCTCCCACTGTCCTTCAGTCTTTAAATATCCTTGTGTCAGGTAAGTGTAATTACTAAGTATAAGCAAAACGGAATCTGTAATTTGTCTGTCTCCTGTTTACTGCAGTGCTACAAATAAAGTTACTCTGATTTTTTAGTATTCTCATAGTAGGTAGGACACTAAAGACCAGTAAAACAAAGTTTTATTTAATCACTGTTCAAGCCATTAGAATAGTGATCAAGCCTCAGGCTCTACAAGCAAAACCAGGCTCTTCAACATCTCAAATTACCCACAAAGATAGCACTAAAAAGTCAGAAACTGCACTTCTGCAAGATCAGGACATCAGAGCAAAACAAGTAATTTTGCAGTGATCCTACTTCATCACCTGCAACTACTGTGTAGCTTCTATTAAAATCCAGGCACTCACCATGTTTCCAGGCTATTTCTCTTACAAGTTACTGTGATAAAACTGGCAGGTTTATTTTTTGCTATGGACTTCAAGAGTAGCTAAGCATCTTACAATCTACAGAAGTCATGAGTAAGGCCAAGAGTGCTTGTGTTATTGATGCAACTGAAGCACCCTACACTGTCTTTTGGACAACTTTCAGTCAAATAATGTATCTCACCAAGGTGGTTGTATGTAGCTAGAAAAACTGATGTAAACACTTCCCATGTAAGCATTGGAGGTGATCAGTTTTTAAGGTTTAAAACAACCTGTTGATTTAGCTGTTACTAGAAGCATTTGTCCAAGATGTAAGGCAGAAAACTGGGCTTCCTCTACCAAATTTGACCTAGAGTAGAAGATGAGCTGTTCTTAATATTTAAAATCTGGGAGAAAAATTCCACGACCTCTTTTGCTAAAGAACATCCATGTGATAAACCCAAAATAACCCTGGTCTTAGAAGTGCTGGTGCCAATGTGGGTCATTTTGACAGAATTTGGCTGGGAATCAAATACACATGCCAGCAAGCTCAGTTCCAGCTCCTGGTGGCAAGGTTGTAATGAGTAGTTAGGCACAGTAAACTTCTAATCTAGCAGAACTACAGCCACACTCTAACCATAGCCTTAGAGCTGAGCTCTTAATCCTCTTATTACACTGAGCTATTTGTCTGTGTAGCTTTCTTCTGCGAGAGCAAAACACAAATGTGTCACTTTCAAACTGAATTTCAACACTGCATTTCTGTATTTTGTGATAGTATTTGTTTTTTATACATCAACCTAGGAAGGGCTACAAACTATGTATTTAATTTTCAATGCATAGTTTCTGTTTAACTCTTGGTGAACTGTCTTTTTGAGAGGTTAGGCTCATCTCTCACGGGCATACAAACAATTTCCATGTTGACATCTACCATTTTTACATAACTTGATCACAACAGCTTGAAAGAAAAGCAATATAACAAAGTATCCAATGCACAATCATAGGGTATCTGAAATTAACAACTCTAAACAATGACTTAACCTGGTAAGGGTGAACATTATGGAGAAATGCAACAGAAAGATGTTCTACTTACCTAGCAAGGTACATTTCAAGCCCACAGCATCCCTTCTGCAAGTCCTATTTTTAAAACATATGGGTTCATGTGCCTTTAATGGGAATGTGGGAGACTCCCAGCAGAACACAATTAAATCACCATCAGCCTTTCTTCCTAGCACCAAATTACACTCCATAACCTTTCCTCGTGACTGGTTTAGTCACCAACATAGAACTCAAAGTTGGCAAAGATATTGTTTAGACTTTGCCTGAATGGCTGCTTTGTTAGATAAAGCCTGTCAAATTGTAATTGGTTTGAGGAATGTTGATAAGGTTTTTTTTGCTCAAGTTAAAAAACACAAAACACAAATATAGTCTTCTGTTAGTAATATGTTTAAGTGTACTTTCTTTCAAGCATTTCTCCCCACACCCATTTTGTTCACATCCACTGAAATTTTTTTCCACTCTATAAACTGTCAAGCAAATTTAAGTATAGCACATAATTAAAATGGTTGTGTAGGGGGTAAAAGCCAGGAACTTTTCTGTTGATTTTGCTAAATAATTAACAAGCATAATTTTAATGCATTTTGTATCCTATTCTTGATTTAACTAAATTTGTATTTGGGTGACAAGTGGGTGAGAATGGACAGCATGCTGTGTGGTATGAAATAGTGTGTAGATTGAGAACTGTCAAGGTTGCCATTTGTGTACTGCACTACCAAGCCAGCATTTTAACAGGGGTTGTTCATTTGTATCTTGCAGGTTAAGCCTGGAACACAGGCTTTTGGGAAGGAAAGGAATAAAGGGCAGTGGTAAGGCTAATGGCATTTCAAGCCACAGCTACCCAGGAAATGATCCATGTCATTGCCCATTCCTGTAGTTTTACTACTATGATCCAAGAACAATTCAACAAAAAAAAGTTAGCACCCTGAGATAATTTGGCAAATGCTTTTCTGCCTATGCCAGCTATTGTTCCAGTAACAGACAACCTGCAGAGGCCCTGCTCAGCTGAAGTGGAAAAAGCTCTAGAGAAGAAAAGTTATGAAAATGTGATTAATTTACAGCTTCTCATGTGTAGTAAGAGATAGACTACAGACCCAAAAGGTTTATGGGATATGCATGAAAGTCACTTCACCTGGGAGATGACAGGTGAAGAAAGATGACTAAAGACCTACCAAGCCCAATGAGCAATGCCCTAGATGCTAAATAGGGAGACAGTGAAATTCCCAAGAATTCTGAATTGTAGCCATTTGACTCACATGGAAACCATCAGTGTTGTGTTCTTGCTGAACCAGGGGAAGCCCTAGGTAAGCACATTACAGATGACTCAGAGGAGCTGGCTCTAGACTGAGGCAATTTCTAAATGGCAGAGATGCCAAAGACAACCCTATCATCAAATGCCATAGGTTAAGCTTTGGATGAAATACAGAATAAACAGGAAAAATTATATTTCCACTTTAATTAAGATGGTATTCACGCTCACTCTAATTAGTTAATTTTTAGTAATTTCCTTTAACTCTTGCTATTAAACTATTCAGCTCATTAAGAACCACAGAACATCACAGATGTAAATGACTGCCTAAGAGCTGCAAGCAGTTCATTAGGTGCCTACAATCAAGCTTTTCTCCCAAAGGAAGAAGGCATCAGTAACTACCCTTCCATTAATCCAGGGCTCTCTTCCTCTCTCAAAACAGCAGCAAATGACTCACATGCTAAAATCCACTGAGAGCTTACCCTCCTCTATGTGCATCAAGGGACTGTTACACAAAGAAGCCAAACATAGCTTTTTTCAGAAATGCTGATTTCGTTAAATATTAGCAAAGCTCTATGGCATCTTTATGCTATTACTAAAGAAAACAGTGTCTTGAACCAAGAAACACATGGCTGTTATTGTGAAATCCTAATCACTATGTCCTTAATACTACCAGGCAGGTCATCACTTAGGGAAAGTGACAATGTCCCTGTGAACATATTTTTTGCCTTAACCACCCTGTGATTGCTTCATGCTACACCCTGCAATTATTATCTGGTATTCTCTATCTGCTTTTGTATTCCCAAATTTCATAATATTTTAATTACTTCATGTCACTGTATAAATAGAGCACCCAACCAAAATTAATGACCTATGGAATACTTTTTGCTATGCCAAGTAAACATGGATGGTTTGCAATTTTAATAACTATAAAAACAAATATATGCAGCTCAAAAAATGACCAATTTTTTAAAGAAGATCTAGGTAGTTATGCTTCAAAATTCAGGGCTAATGAAAGCTTATAGGGAACATCTTCCCATTAGTCAGAAAATTCATGAACATAAATAGGGCTTCATAGCCACAAAGGTGAGCCAAACTCCTTAAACAACACTAAATCAAGCCAAGTGGATAAAGAAGGGAAATGAAGAATGACCAAAGTCTAGTATTTAATTTAAAAAAAGGCTTTTAATATAAATCTGAATACAAAAATAACCAAAACACCCTACAATCATCACAAACAAATCTTCAAGGTTTTCTCCTATTAGTTCCCTGACAGTTTGGCAAGGGCTTGTTTTCTCTGTTGTGCAGTCATATGCTCACAGGCTTCCAAAATATTTACTACAATTAAAGTCTGTTGAACTGTTTTTGCTTTTACCCATATTCTTCCATTCATTCCCAGCACCATCTCAAATGGGTACAATTGTGACAACTCTTGAATTATTTCACATTTGGGAGCCAAGAGCCTGTAAACAAGAGCAAAAACAGAAAGGTCAGAGGAAGGAGTGCCCACACTTACAGACACCACATTACTATTGACCAGTAACTCCAGCAGTCCTGCTATTGTGGGAGCTATTTAAGAAACAGTGAAAGATTATAAAGTTGCATATACATTCAAAACAGCAATACAGTATCAGATTTTCAAGGCTCCTGTCATATAAAATACATGCACCTAAAAAAATTAAGCCATTGTAATTTTAGTTTTTTTCTCATTAGATTCCGAAGCAGCCCCTGACTAGTTTAAAGTGAATTGATACTTTTACAACCATTCTGAGTTAATAAATTCTAAAAGTACACTGTTTGACCAAATGACATTTTTGAAATGTTATTTGACACCCCAGAGGCGTCTTTCAAAACAGGACTTCCCTTCTACTTCAGGAAACAGTATTAAGAGAAATAAACAGATTACTTCATTTTTATTAGATGACAGCATAATAAATACTGTAACGTGTCTAGGATTAAATCAAGACTGAACAAGTATTCACAAAAGCTAAAATCATATCAGGATTTAGCAGTTTACTTGTAATATGCTGTTATTTTTTTACTTGCATACATTGAAAATTTGGAAAACAGAATGGCTGCAAAAAGCTTTTGTATCAGTTCACACTGACTCCTGATTGGACCTATAAATCAGACAATGACAGGAATGAAAAAGCTGCTCTGCAATGCCAGATTGCTTATCCAAAGAATGATAAAACAAACAAAGAGCTCCACCCAAAAAGCAACAACAAAGTTTGACTATTGTTTATCCACATAACCTGGTATTCTTTGACAGTCACAAAAAAATTCTGTATCTACATCAGCATAAGCAACTCCAAAGTTCATGATACATTTAAAAGCTTATGAAACAGTTCCTGGACTAATATGTCAGTTTTAAACTAAAGATCCTACATTTTTTAAATCTGTATCTTTATTTCAGTGTTATTTATTTTTCTTTGGAAGTTGGAAAATAACATGTACTGATGTGCAAAGATCCCTTTTGTCAGGGAAAGCTGTCAGCAAACATACACCTCTACTACCCCATAACACACAAAAAGGACAACAAGCATTGCCAAGTTTTAAACTCCAAGGCAATATGTACACACTTGAAACACTACCCTGAATGTTTGACTTCCCCAGGTCACTACTTTTATTTTCCATACTGCCTCGGCAACCACATCGCTTATTTTAAACAGGTGATGCAACACCATACAAAAGAGCTTCTAAGTCTCTTAAGAGGAAAAATAAACTTTCCTTCTAGATCAAGCCATACTCTATTCAGTAAATCTGGTTTCAATGCACTACAAGAATCACACAGGCTGATTTACCAAACTGCCCATACCACTCAGAAGAAACAGCTGTGGGAATCTTACGTGTGAGAGCGGCTACTTACATTTTTTAGTACTTACTTTCTTATTAGACCTAAGGAAACTTTAAAGAGGAAGCCATCTTGTCCAATTATTCCCATGCCACTTGACTTTCCACTGCTGTCTATACAGACCATCTCTGGTTCCATGTCTTTATTTGCTACAACGAACTGACCATAAATAAGATCTCCCACCTAAACAAAATAAACAAAGGTGTAATCTCTTATAATGATTTAGTAGGACAACAATAAAAAAAAAATCACACATGCCTGTTTTTTCTTTACACCTCCTTTTACATTCTGGTAATGGCATTTCATCTGTGTGCAGAAACTGCGGCATGCGTGTGCTACCCAACCATTCATAACAGTGTTGTTAAAAGACACACAACTAACAGTTTCTACCAGCATCACATATTCTAAAACTTGAACATGAGTGCCCTTTCAGAGGCACCTTACTCATGAGCTGCATCTGCTCCTGGCAGCACTATGAGCAAACCAAGAGTGAAGCACCCAGCCAGCTGAGAGAGCAGAGCACGCCAGTTACAGTCCTCCTAAGAAACCCCAGAAAGGCGGCGGCCTAAAGGTGCAAAATCCGAGGAGGACCAAGGCGAAACCATCACAACCAGACCTGCCCATCTCCTCTAACACGGGCTTTTGAAAACACTTCCCCTAAGAAAAGCTACTGAAATGCAACACAGGCGCCACCAAAGGACGCAGCTGAAGCGCCACCGCCGGCTAACAGGGCACCCACCTGCACGTTCGGCCTGTTCCTCTTCGTGGCGCCTTCGAAGGCCAGGTAGGACAGGGAGGCCGGCTCGCTGCCGCCCACGTCCAGCCTGAACACGTCCCCCGCCTTGGCCGTCACGATCCCTATGACGTGGTCACCCTTCACCGGCACATACTGCAGCGGGAGAGGCGGACAGAAGGTCAGGGGAGCGCGGGCAGACGGGGGCTAACACACAAACACACACATATGGACACCGCCGCGCCCCTACCCGCTTCTGCTGCGAGTCCACCCAGTAGGCGCCGCCGCCCCCGGGCCGGTGCCGCAGCAGCCCGCACTTGGTCACCAGCAGCCCGGCCCCGCTGCGCCGCAGCCCCGGCCCGCACAGCAGCCGCCCCTGCGGCGCGGTGCCCGCGCTCAGCCGCAGCCGCTCGCCCTCCGCGTCCTCGTCGTAGTGCGCGGGGAGCAGCAGCAGGTCCCCGGGCAGCACCACCTGCCCCACGAGGGCCTCGGCCGCCGTGCCGCGCTCCGCCGCCATGGCCGCCATGGTGCACGGCCCCTCAGGCCGGGGCGGGCGGCTGCGCCTGCGGCCTGCGCGCGGCGTTCGCGGGGCGCCAGCGACACCTCCCGGCCGGAACGGCCCGGACCGCCACAGCCGGGCCCGCTCGATCCCCGAGCTGCTGCAGCGGCTCCTCGCCCCTCACGGCACCTCCGGCAGCTGCCGGTCCGTCAGGGAGGCAGCCCGCCTTCCATTTCTGCCGGGGAGCGGCCAAGAGAATGTGAGTGCACTTAGGCGTTGGAATTAACAACATACAGAGGCAATTCTTCCAGCTGCAGTTGTTTGTAAGGTTTTTTTTAATACCCGATTAGAAGCTGACAGTAAAACATAGAGCTGGTCAAATCTGAGGTGAAAGACAGCCGATGAGTTTTGCAGGGAGCAGAAAAAATCGCATCTGTTGTGAAGGGAAACTGCTCACAGAGAGATAGCATTAAAACAGTCGGAAAGCATCACCTGGTCCATCCTCCCTGTCCTTGAGCACATTGCACAGAATTGCATCCAGACAGCTTCCAATATCTCTAGATGAAGGGATTCCACAACCTCTCTGGGCAATCTGTTCCAGTATGGGGTCACCCGCACAAAGTTCTGCCTCCTATTTAAATGGAGCTTCCTATGCATCAGTTTCTGCCCATTCAGTGGTGTCCTAGTGGTTGGCACCACAAAGCAGAGCCTGGCACCTCCCCTTTAGGTATTTATACATATTAATGAGGCCCCCTATCAATCATCTCTTCTCAAGGCTGAACAGGCTCAGGTGTCTCAGCTTTTCCTTGTAAGAGAGATGCCCGATCCCTTAATCATCTTCATAGCCCCATGCTGGAGCCGCTCCAGGATCTCCCTGTCTCTGTCACTGGGGAGCCCAGACCTGGACACAGCACTCCAAGCAGAGCCTCAGCGGGGCTGAGAAGAGGGGCAGGATCACTTCCCTGGCCCTGCTGGCAATGCTCTTCCTAAGGCACCCCGGGATACCATTGGCCTTCTCGGCCACAAGCGCACTGCTGCAAAACCTTGCTGTCCTTCAGCCCCCCAGGTCCTTCTCCACAGAGCTGCTCTCCGGCAGATCACCCCAGCTCGCCCCGGTGGTGGGGCTATTCCTCCCCAGCTGCAGGACCCTGAATTTCAGGCTTTTCTCTGCCATTCCTCCAGCCTCTCGAGGTCTCTCTCAAGGGCGACAAAACCCTCTGAGGTCTCGGCCGCTCCTGCCCGTTTTGTGCCATCGGTCACCTCTCCGAGCAGGCCCGCCACCCCTCCGTCAGCTCCGGCGGCCGGCGCTGTTGCGGAGCAACCCCGCGCCTTCAGGGCCGGGCCGGGCGGCAGGAGCAGGGCCCGGGGCTGCCGTCCCGGGGCTCTGGGAGCTGCTGCCGGCAAGGAGCCGGAGCGGGGCTGCTCCCCGAGGGAAGGCGAGCAGCCACAGCGCATCCCGCGGCACCAGAAGCAGGGCAGACACTACGGGCTGCCGAGGACTCTCTCGGAGCGTGAGGCGAGGCGGGGTAGCGGGCCAGGCCCTCCCAGGAGCCCCAACAGCCGGCGTAGGGATGGGGAGCGGGCCCGCCCTGCCTGCAGCCCAGGGGAAAGGGAGGGGCCAGCCCGGGCTTAAAGGGAGCCCGGAGCAGGGGACGTGGGCGGCCTCATTAGGGTCACCTGGGGCCGCTATGACAGCGGATAATGGGAATGGATTTGCTGTTGTGCTAAGTGTCCGGGCTCTGTGCCCCGGCATGGATTCAGCCCCCTTGACAGCAAAGAAAGGCTCGTGTTTACTTAAAAGCTTGTGTTTACTGGGCTGGTAAAGCGTGTGCACGGAGATCTGTGCCTTTCCTAACTGTGGAGTGACTGCTTTAGCTCCTTGCCTCGCATACACGTGTAAAAGATAGCTCTGATAGGTCAAACAAAAATCACCCCTTAATTGTCCTCAGAACTACTTGCCTGTTCTTTGAGTATCTGTGTAGAAGTTTTCTACGTCGTGTTGTAGTTTTCAGGGTTTTTTTTTTTATTGTTATCATACAGACCTAGAATTGGCAGCATGTTTTAAATAGCTTATGAATTATGCATGTCTAAACAGTAAGGTGAAGTTTAAGCTTTTTTTTTCTGCAGTGATTGTTATAACTGACCTGTCCACTGGAGCTTTTAAGAACTAAACTACTGCCAAATAACTTGTATAAATTGCAAGCTTAGTAAAAGGTAATGTCATAGTCAGTGACACTGACTATGTGTCACTGCACTTTAAGCACGAATTCTTAAAGCCCCTAACTCAATTCTGACATTGATGTCCAATATCTGTCTGTTCATTCTCAGTAGATTTGGATGGAGTCTCAGTATCTGAAGCAATGCCTGGGAGATTGCTTGAAGAAAGGACTGGCAGAGGTTGTAGAGCATCGGCCAGCAGATCCAATAGAGTATCTTGCACACTGGATTTACAAATACAGAAGAAACTTAGATGAAGAAGAAAAGGTGGATCCAACTTAGGCAAAAAAAAAAAAAAAGAAAAAGATTACTATAATATAATTGATGCTATTTAATATATCTTCCATTTTTATATTTAATTGATTCTGTGTTACCTCTGAAATAGAGAATACTGGAGAGAGCTGAGCTGGAAGAAGAACGGGTGGCAGCCCAAGCAGAACTTGAAAGGTTAAAAATCGAGGAAGAGCAGCGGAAACTGGAAGAGCAACGTCAGGTTATTAACACTTAATAATAGATCATTCCAAGCAGCATATTGTGCTGTGGCATCTTGGAGCTCTATGTATACTTCTAATAGCTGTATAATGATTTTGATAAAGGTGACATAAAGCAGGCATTTTAATTTCCCTTTTCTGATTAACTGAAGTTATTAGTCAGCACATGGGTAGGAAAAGTTACATATTATGCAGTAAAATGTTATTAAAAAGTGATGGCTGTTAAGTTAAAAGTCAGCCAGTTTAGGAGTTATGTGAGAAGTAACTGAAAGTACTGTTTGGGCTTATAATATGAAATTAATATAACATCTGTGTTTCTAGCCATTTTTTGTAAAGAAGTCATGTGAACCCAGGGTTGCCATGGTGATGTTGATGTGACCTGACTGGATTTTTTTGTATGGATGACTTCCATGATGTTAAAATCAAATTTTAACTTATTTTAATAGGTTAAATTTTAATTTAAGCTTATTTTAATAAGCTTAATTTTAAATTTATGCTGATCACATTAAGCCCAGCTCTAGTGTAAGATGCATTCATTTTATTTCACTTGCAGTTTTAAAATTTGGAGTTTAGTAATTTGCAAACCAAAAGTAATGTTCTTAAGGGTTTCATGAGTGATGTAAAATAGTAAATGAAAATAAAGAGATTGTGTCTAGAGATAATTCACTGAGAATTAAATAAATCATTTCACCTAAGCTATGGGAAAGATGTTGAACAATACTCACATTAGATGCATTTTTTTAACCTAACTCAGTTTTGTAGTCAAATACTGAGGTAAGTTTTGCATTTATCTACCAAAAAGGAATAGAAAATTATGACCATGTTTGTAACTGCTCACAAAATGCAAGAGCAAACAGTATTCTCTAAGGTTGTTGAATATAAATAGATTATGCAGTTTCTGAAGTTTTGATGTAATAAGACTTGTGTTCCCAATTAATAAACACTTCCTGTTAGATATTTCCAGTTGTAAATACTGAAGGTTGCTGATGGACATGATTAATGTTAATGACATTGCCTGCCAAATTTTTCTATAGGTTTGATTCTACATTGATTCCTCAGTGTATTCTAGGTACTACACAAAGCATCAAAGAACTTAATCCAGGAGATAACTAATACAAACTGGGAAAGAGCTTGTGTAATGAGACAGTGTCTGAAGTGTGTACTAACTTCAGTTACCTGTTTTTTCTTCCTCTTGGTAGTAAAGCTTCTTTATCAAATACCTTTCTCAAACCTTTGAAAATGATGATGATGATAATGAAAGGATCTTGTTATTAGCATAACATAGAAATTATGTTTTATGCTTACTTTTTATTTATTATTTCAATATAAAATACATTGTAAACAATGTGGTGGAAAAGATACATGTGGTTTTTTTCTTTCTAATTTGTCCTTTCTTGTACTGATTTCAGGCTGAGTTGGAGAAAGAACTTGCAGAGTTGGAAGCACAGAAAAAGGAAGCTGAAAGGCAGTTGAAGCAGGTAGATCAAGAGGTTTAAGCCAATGCTTAGTTGGTGGTTTGAAAATGCCATTTATCAGCCATTTTTTCCAGATGCAGGCATCAATTACAAAACACAAAGCAGAAGTTTTGAACTAATACATATTTAAAGAAACAGGAGTGGAGATAGGGGGGACTGTTTAACACATGGCTTCTGCAGTCTGGGTTTTATACTTGAATTTTGGTCAGAGCAGAACATAAATTTACTCCAAAAATCCAGCATAAGGTCAGCTTACCTGATGCTTCCACATTTCTTGATGGTATTTATTAGAAAGTTTTATAAAATAAGCATGTCTAATTGAAGTACCAATATAGTAATATTTTACAGAGGGTTAGCACAAAATCCATTTACTGTACCTGAAAAAAGAGCTGTGGTTTGGACTTGCAGTGCATCTGGATTCTGCTACCTTAGTGATGCATGGGAATTTATACTAACAAAAGAGTGTCTATACAGATATCCATGTTTATGGTCTTTTAATGCTGCTTCAGTAAAAACATACAGGGATCATTGGCATGCTTATCTCCCTAAAGCTTTTAAAACTCTCTGGGGCACAGAGTATTTTAGAAATAACTAAGTTTTTATAAAACTCTGCTAAAATACTGACAAAACATAATTATAAGAAGATGAACATATGAAAGTGACAAAAAATAATATATGAAAACTTTAAATCGCTGTTAATGAAAAAAATCTATTTAAAAATAGGGCTAAGCATACCAAGACATATTCCCATACTACTAAACTTGTATAGCACTTATCTAAAGTGTTCTCTTTACATTGATACATAATGTCATTTTAACACACCTGAAATGTGATTTCATGACATGGGACATTTGACATGAACTGAAAACTGGTTTTCTTTACCACATGAAAATGAACAGGCAATAGCTGAAGTTACAGATGAACCTGAGGAGCCAGATGAGAGTGAACCTGTAAGTGTTTAGAAACAGATTATAAATTATTGATTCTTAAAAATTTGCTTTTCTGTGCTGACAATAGATTTATGAAAATTTAACTTATGACTGTTCTTAGGGTCAGCTTTTCACAGGTGTTTTTTCCACTGAGGTAAATCAGGTGTGTATGCAAGATCCCATATAGCCCCAGTTTTTATCATTTTCTGATAATTACATATTTTAAAATATTCTTGAGGCTTTGGGCATATTTTATGGGTTCTTTAATAAGAAAATTGTAAAACCAGAAGGGAAAATGAGTCTTAAGTGCCTGCTACTTTCTACATGTGCCAGGTTTTCATGCCTAAAGGTGTTAGATTCCATTGGCTTTTGGGGATGTTATTTCAGGTTTTACAGTGACATGTTTGCTACAAATTACAAACAGATTGATAAAATAAGGCATATATGCTTGTACTATTGATTCTGCCCTCAAAATCACAATGCATCATCCAAATTTGCTGGATTTTATAATAAAATGATGATATTAATTGTATTCATTCTATTGAATGGAAAAATACATGATTATACTGATAAATACCAACTTGTCTGCCATGGGCAGGTTTTTCTATTTTCCTTTTTACAAAACTCAGTGAATGCTGGTAAGTGGTAGAATATTTGTGTTGTTGTTTTCCAGGGTCAAACAGACCTCCCAACAGTAATAGAAGAAGAAGAAGAAGAGGAAGAAGAAGAAGGAGAAGAAGAAAATTAGAACTGACCTTAGAGCAGTAAATATATTTTCTACTCATTACTTGCTATCCTGAAGTGTAGTATCTTGATTTATGTATTTTATAAATATAACTGATTTATGTAACTGTTTCTCTGGTGTGTGTTTTCAAGGTCTTTCTATAAAGTCTGTTATTTCTGATACCTATTCTTCCTTTTTGTTCTTAAAACATTGTAACTAGTGTGGCTGACTTATAGGAAGAAAATTGCAGCTGAAGTGAAAGCAACAAATGTATTTTCTACTTGTTGCATATTGAAGTAACCATAATAAATAACAATATAACTAAAGTGTCAATATGATTTGAGGATGGATGCTACAGTATGATCATTTGAATCAATGTTAAAAGAATAAAATATTACTGAAAATTATTTTCAAGAATTTGAATGGTTTCTGACAGAAAAAAGGGAATGCTCTGCAGATTAAAAGATGGAGAGAGTATTCTGGACTTCAAACTTGGTGCAAAAATCCAATCAGAATTCCCAAATGTATTTGAAAGAGGTAAATTTAACTCTGACTCAGTAGATACTAGAAGATCTTGTCTCCTAGAAGTCATGAGGTCATCTAGGTCTTTATCATTGGAAGATATATTTATTATTATATTTATTATTAGAACCTTTTTTGGGTATTGTGTGGTACTAGGTAAGCTGCAAGTGTCTGCATGTTAGTCTTGATTAATCAAGTTTTTAAGACTTTACTGCATTTTTCTTGAATTTGTAAATCAAGAAATTAAATATGTTCTCTACTAAATACCATCATTATTTCTAAAACTTTACTTCTAAAAATTTAGAAGAATATTTCATTTGATCCATGGTTATCTATAAAAATAAGTTAAATAATAATTAAATATTGAATTTTTAAAAGAACAGATGTTTGTAATCTTGGTATAGGTTGTCAAGAATGTTCTATGTCTCTTTGTTATAAATGGAAAAACTTCAGCATCAAGAAATCCTGCTGTTCTTCTATAAAATGTGCCTTTGCATCTATGCCTTCTACTACAGCTTAGATGGTCGTGGCCAATATTGTGTAATGAAAAGAGCTTTCATTAGAAAATCAGTGCACAGTTAATGCATTCACTGCATTCTTCAGTCTTGGGATGAAAGAGATTTTTCTGATAATTTCACTTCAATTTTTTTTAATAGTATTGCTGAGTCTAAGTGGTTTGCTGTCTTTGGCAAACTGTTAAAAATATCTGTACACCCAACAGACAAGGGTCAATCACATAATAAATGTTTTCCTGCTCTGAATAACTTGGCTTGATCATGTAGATCAGACTAAGAATAATCCTACAAAATTTTAAAAACATGAGCACTATTGATATTTCTATATATTAATATATTATTTTTTTCCCTTAAAGTATCTCTATTTAAAAAAATCCTGTGCCCATCTTATTGCTACACTGCTTTTTGAATGCTGCTAACAACCATGTCTTATATGAGCATCCTTAAAGTCATTTACTGGGTATAAATACTTAGAAATGTTTCTGAAACTTTTGGAGTCATGAAAAGTGGAACTATTTCTTGTGTCTAAGTGGTCAGGCTTTGCTATCTACAATAATTCTGATTGGTTTGCAGTTCCTGTGATAGTCAAAACTTTTCCAGTGACATGAATACACCCTTGTCGTTGATGTTCCAGATTTTGACACAGTTTACAATTATATTTGTTACAAACAGTTACAATAGAATCATTCAAGGACACGCTTTGATACCACAGTTTTAATTACACTTGTTAACACTGCATACACAGCAGCCTCTTGTGCCAATCTCAAAGGGATGGAGTAAATAGATAAACAGATGGAATTTGTTTTTGAAACAACATCTATAACTGATTCTTAATATTTAGATTAAGACTTAAAAAAATTGGTAACTGATGTGCATTTTCAACACTTAATGTCCAGCCATGTTGACCATGAAAATTTCAACCTTCATACAGCCTTCAGAAAGTAAGATACTATTTTAAAACATGCTAGAAATTAATTCTGATGACATGTTGCTTCCATTTTTTTATCCTTTAATCTGTTTGTATCTTTGTTTGATTTTGTTATATGTGTGTCCACTAGAGTGCATCCTAAATAAGCATACTGGAAGCTCTGTCAATTACAGCCTATGAAAACTGCAACTTCTGTTTATCATTCTGTTTCAGCTTATTTTTAACTATGGCTTTTTCTTTGTGATGCTGCAGTTCATATTCCTCACTTTATTTCAAGGAAGGAAGTTTTGGATGGAAACTTTTATCAGAAAATTACTAAGCAAGGGTCAAAACAAAATGCTAGATTCCAATTTACCTGTTTCTTTATTATTAGGTACAAAAAACTTTTCTTGTTAAAATGTTATTTATAGGAATTCCCAATTTTTTTCAGGATCTGATGTGCACAGACCTGGTGCATTACAGCTTTATAGGAATTCTTATCTTGGATATGTGACAAGAGGTAAACAGTTCTTGGCTCCATGCTTTCTTGAGGTGCAAACCTGCCTGTAGGTCACTTGAAAATGTAGTTCACAACAAAGATGACTTCTCCTTGAGTGTCTAAACCTGGAGGGAAATTAAGGCAGCTTAAAATAATTTTTGCCTTCTCTTTCTGAACTTTCACCTTCTTTGGAATTTAGCAAGCTAGAGCCTGGAGGAGGATGGATTACTCTTTTAATTACTGCACATGATGTGATTTCAGAAGTGTCAGCACAATTTCACCGCTGCATAAAATGTAAAATTGTACATTGGAAAGAAAAAAAAATAAGCAATTACATAAGGTAGCTTCATCTGCAGCTTACACTCCCTTTGAATAAATTTTTGTGAAATTTAGGAAAGAAGGATAAAATTCATAGACAGATGATGCAAACTGTCACTGAAAATAAGGTTCTAAATACTGACAGAAAATTTATGAAATTGTCATTTTTCCTTTCTTCAGAGTAAGAGCAGTCTTGTTTAGGGTGAGCAGGCCATGTGCAGATCCTTCAGAGAACATGCTGATAGTAACATGCCCATTCACAGCTGTTCTCATTCCTGCAATACTGAAGCACAAGGATGAAAACAGATATGAAGCCCAGAATAGGACAAAATGATCCAGATTAACTGTCACTCTGCTCACAGAGGTGAAAACAGCTCTGCAGTGTGAGAACCTTCTCCTGCATGGAGAAATGCATGTTGCAGAAAACACATTTATTTTAAAGTTATCTTTTAATGGAATAGGTTTTATTCAGTTTGCAGTCCCTTTTATGATGAATGATTTTCCTTCATAGTCTAAAGGAACTAACTTATCTTTTTGTAAGCTAAAGTTTTATACAGTAATTTGCTAATGGTAATGGGAGCCATATGAATTAGTGTGGATTAAATGTTAAATTGAATTTCTATGAACTTTGCTAATACAGCTTACTCATATTTGAAGTCAGCTATTAATTGCCTTACTTCTTTGAAGAATTTCCTGTACTTAGGTTAGAAAAAGAGCAGTGTTGTCTATTGACTACAGCTAGAAATGAGAGTCTAAGCCTGTTATTTGCTGATAAGGACTGATGTACTTTTTAAAATATCTTGCCAGTGTATTTGTTTGCTTTTACAGTTTTGTTTTTGAGTTGTTGCTTTTTTGGAGTTTCTGTTTGGGTTTCCTTGTGGGGGAGTTTGTTTGCTTGGTTTTATTACTTTTGTTTGTTTTCTGGTGCTGCCATTATAGACCTTCATGCAGTCATTGTGTTTTACACTTGAGTATTTGTTACAATTCATACAGTGCAAGAAGTTATACTATTGCAAGCATTTGTACAGGCATTGGGCTAATAGTAATGGAAGAAAGGCCAGGTAGAGGAAGGTGCCTTTTTTTTGAGCTGGCACAGTGTAGGAGATTTTTAACAAGTTAAGCAGAAGACTCATTCTCAGAATTGGAGAGTTCTCAGATGTATATGCAACTTCAGTACTGTGGGTCTTCCCAGTTACTTGTACATCATAGAATCATTATCATTAACCAAAATTAGTGTTTAATTTAGATCAGAATTTTTGTAATCTACACTGTTTTTTATTTAAATACATTAGAAGATACTATATCATGAAAAATTACATTTATGAGAGCCTGTCTGAGATAGGTCATCCAAAATCAATGTCCAAAAATTCAAACCCTATTAATACATTTATACTGGGCATGTTTGTTTTAGCACCTGAAAGTAAATGCACATTCATACTGTCAGGTAATGGAATGAGCAGAGAAGTTTGCCATTTGGTCCTTGTTGATTAATCTTTCTTGAGTTATCTATTTCAAAGGCTGTATTGACATTTCTGTACTGCTACAGAAATATATGCTTCACTAAAAATTCCAGATTTTCCCCCATTACTTTCATCCATCACAATTTAAAAATTCAGTGTACTTTAAATGATGATGTGAAGATTGGATTTGACTTAGAAATAAAAATTTATATTTAGGCATATTGCACCAAAGCTATCTGAATAATTTTAGCTTCTCTAAGGGTATGTAAAAGATTTAAGAATTTTTTAATTGACTCCCCAAGGGAATTCTGCCATTTTCTCCATGTAGTCACTCATGGATCTCAATAGAAGTTGATATAATAAAAATTTTGGGGTTTTCTTCCAAAAATTTTGGGAAAGTACTTGTGGAAAACGTGACTTTAGTTTGATGCAAGAACCAATTGGTGTTTCAGTTCAGTGAATTAGTTTGTTCAGCGGTTCCTTCATAGTTTAGATGTTGTCTAGCAGATGCCAGATAAAGAAATTGGCTTTTCCTGGTGGAGGAGGTGGATGTATGTTTGAACTTGATCAGTATTTTGGTTAGTCTGTTTTTCTTAATGAACTGAGTCATATTTTCAGCTCCATTATAGAGCTGATTGTTGTTACTTGGTTTCAAAAAAATTGAGGCAAACCCTTTTTTGGTGTACTGAAGATGCATTCCAGGGATCTCAGTCTTGGTCTCATTGAAGTTGCTGAAAAAGTTGTGGTTGAAACATAAGAGGATTGAACTCTCAACTATCACAGACTTCTACTCCTGAGAAACCATCTCCTAGTTATTAAATTTTTAATGCACTTAATATTAAAACAAGAGAGAAATTATTGCCTCAAACTGTATCTGCAAGGCAGCACAGAAATAAAAAGAGCTTAATTGTGGGGAGGGTTGGAAAGAGGAAACATTCAGATAATAAATCACTTCCATTTCAGCAGAGGGGCACTGCAGCTCTCTTTTGCTGTGTTTCTAGTCACATTCCTGGGAGTGTGTTAGGCTTCTCCAATCACACTGCCCAATTTCTGCTCCACCTCTTGGATGTCCTTTCTTGCAGAAATGACTGGCTGCACACAGACACACCTGTATTTGCTTCATTATCATAAGCAATTGCGGTTTTGCCACTGATGTGTTTAGTAGATAAGTGAAAAAAATTCTGTTTATTTAGCTGATAATTGTAACCTGGGAAACAGGATCTGTTTGTTTGATTGTAAGCCAGGCTGCACTGAAAAGTTACCCTTAGGCCCTGACAGCTGAAGATTTCTAGGGCTGGGACTGGGGTGCAGTTCTGAGGCAGCTGTTCCTCAACATTTTTTTCTGTGGGCATATGTGTCTAAGTGGAGCCTATAGCAAAAATACACCTGTATTTTGTTTTTCACTTGAACTTGGGTTAAATGTTTTTGTATTTGCTTGTATTTTAAAACTATAGAGTCAGATTTATTGGTAAGAATCATGAACCCTATAAAAACTACCACTGATGATATACTAAAGCACTATACTGAAACACTGACTATTCTCTTATCTCAAAAGTTTGTGTTTATAGGCACCTGCCTCTTAGTATCTTTAGGATAAATGGTTTTGCCACTGCTCACATGTAGGTTGCTGTTAACTGTAGCATGTTTTCCCCTTACCCTCCTTATGTGACTTCTCTAGGTTGTTTTTTTTTTTTAGCTATCACTTAAAAACTCAGCATAGTTACAGTGTGTGAATCTGTCTATGAATTTGCTCAGGCTTTGCATGGCACAAAAAGTCAGGAAATACAGCCAGACCTATGTATTTCTATTTCTATACATTTGGCTTGTGTCTTGACAGAGTAAAGTCAGGCTTCTTTATTTTGGTGCAGTTTCTTCAAAAGTCTCTCCAGCAGCTACAACTCTTTCATTATTTTGTGACTACAAGAAAGTCACCACTTTTGTGTGTGGTGAGCTCATGCAGCTGGCATCCATATACCAATATTCTTTTCCATATTCTTTAAATCAAAGGACCATCTAAGTTTTAGAGAAAGGTCCACTGAATTCTCTCAACTTTTCTTTGTTTGGTAGGACAAGTAAATTCCTAATTTAAGTTTAAAAAAATTGCTTACAGTATTTCGTTGTTATAAACACCATAAAAATGAAACCCACAGATTTGAATAGGTTTGCATATTTGTGCACTCAAAAATCTGTAAATTAATTTCATATTTTAGTTTCTAAGGAGATCAGGTCTGTGCTTACTGAATTTGCTGGCAGGAATCCAACCTGAGTCCTAGTAAAACACTCATGCCAACTGCGTGGGAATATCTATGTGTCTTAAAAATAATTACACATTGAAATGACCTGGCTGACCTTGCCTCTAAAGACTTGCAGAATCCCAGTGATGTGTTTTATGGTACTGCACAGGGGGAGAGGGAACAAACAAGAGCTGATTACCCACAACCTCTGACTGGTGCTCTTGGGATTCTAAGCCATTGGTAGCAATTGGGAAGAATTTAACAATTAAGCTGGAGTATAAACTTGCCATTAGTTTTCTTTCTAGCCAAGATTTCTTTCTAGCCAAAAGATACCTTGGAGGAGTTGGCTTATGCCAGGTGCTGATTTCAATACCAATTTTCAAAAGCAGAAAATGAGATGCTTCACTTCACTGGCTAAACCTTCTAATATGTATGAGTCAAATGTTTTTTCTTCTCAGGGTCAATAGGAGTAGTTGATAGGTTTTGATTGTAGCAGGTCTGCTCTGATCTCTGTTTTCTGGCTGATTTACCAAACTGTTGAGAGGCCAAAGGCAACACTGGTGTTTAATTACAAGCAACACAGATTATGGACATAAAAAAGAAGCAGCAGCAGGAAACCTATAAGCTGTCAACCTCCTGTGAGGAAACAGGAAAGAATCCTCTGCATAGAAATCAAGTAATTGATGTGAATGTAGGAAATTTAGGCCCTCCTTAAATTTATTAATAGGAAAACCTGGAAGAGGGAAAAAAGAAGAATCAATGGGTAAGAAAATATTGGAGAAGAAAGATAGAGATATACCCTAAGATCAACTCTTTCACATGTTTAGCTATGAGCTGCTACCTGTGGGGAGTCTATACACCTATGTAGGGTAGGGTTTAAGATGGTAAAGGGATTAGGTTTGTCCTTCTCTTTCCTTGCCTAGTAGAGCTGCAGGCTTCAGTTTCCACTTAAAGCACTAAAACTGTCTTCTTCCTTGAGATGATCTAGTGTGGCTGGTTTATTTTCTGGAGTTCTGAGATTTGTGCATAACTTGAATACTCTCCATTGCAAAAATGAAAAAGCTATTGATCTTAAACCTTAAGAATAAAATTTTGAAGTTTATAGTCTTAATTCACATTGCAAACACTAATCATATTCAGGAGGTTTTTGGGGGACTTTTTTTGTTCATTTGAATAATTTTTCATGTTTTAGTACAACAAGTAAGACATAACATTCCAGGTACTGATATTTCTCATTGCTACAAGTGTTCTTGTTGCTAAGGATCAAAGCAAGATTGTAACACATTATAATTCTTGAGCTTTTTAGTTTGTTTCAGGGTAAAGGACTTGAAGAAAAAGCAAAGAGTGTCGTAATGACACTCTGAAAAGGCAACTATGTCTATAAGCATAAAGATCTTTTGGTGAGATCCATTTCCCATTCCATATTCTATTAACTGGAATCTAGAAACATTGATGTGTTGTGATTGCTGTGTGGATTTTTGTATAGTACTGTTTATATACTTGTGTTAGGTGATCCTGCATACCCTTCTTCCATTACTTAATGGATGTTTAGACAGATATCAAAGAGTAGTTTTGGCTTTGTTTTAGTTCAGACCTGCTTATCTGAAACTGCTAAATGACTAACTGCAGTGAAATCTGTCAGACATAGATAAAAGATAATAATCTTTGCTGGTTGTAATATATTTGCCCAGGTGAAATATGTGAAATTGCTACCTAAGTGGCAACCTTCCCAGTCTGGATCAGCTGTAGTAGCAAGGTCAGGTTGGAGGATTTCTGAAAGATGTCACCAGTCAGTTGATTTAGTTTAGAGTGTCCTGCAGACCTCATAGCACCAGTAGAGCATTTGAGCTCTGTAGCAGTGACAGTGAGAGAATTTCTGAAAAGACTCTGAATAACCACGGATAGGAACCATGGCTAAAATCGATGTTGGATGTGTGCAGTATCTTTTTCTCCTGATAGCCATAAAAGTCTAATTCTTGAGATCACAACATTGTGTAGTTATTTTCAATAATGCAAAATGCATGTAAAATTATGCTATGCATTATTTACTAGATTAGTATTGAGTGTTTAAATAGGTGTTTGCCTGTATCAAGCAGTTCAAGTATGTAAGTATTTTCATTGCAAGCATAGAAGAGTGGGAAAACATACACTAGTAGGGTAGGAAACATACACTACTTCCCTATGTGTAGTGTATGTGAAACAGAATACTTATAAAGGGTTTTGGTCCAGAGAAGTAGACACAGTTTTATACCAGATGAAGGAAAAGTATGTTCCAGCATTGTTTCAAGAAAAAGTCAAATGTGTCTGAATTTAACCTAATGTTCCTTGTCAGGAAGCCAGAATTAATGAATTCCACAACTGTTCTTGCAGATAGGTTTCTGAAATCTGACTTCATGCACTAAAGTCAATATTTGTTTCAAAGTCCAAAGACCACCTGTACTGTAAACATCTATGAAACACTGCAGCAGAAACTGTTGGGTAATAGATAAATGCATCAGTCTCTTTCCTAAGGTACTGAGGAAATCCTAATGGTTTGCACTGATAATGTCACAAGACACGGGAAAGCAGAAGATCATCCGGAGCCCAAGCTGCTGGAAGCCAGCGGAGTTCCCCAACCAAGCTGAGATAAAGATCTATGGCTGTAATGGGGTTTAGTCTGGGCAGGTGAGCAGACCTGTCATTCACAGCTAAGAGCCCTAACTGCTCCCACAGAAAGAAACTGTGGCTGCTGTGGATCTCATGTGTGATCACACCCCGTGCAATTGAAATTAGGGCTTGTGCTTTGCTACATGTCAGATGACAGTCTTTCCCTAGCCAAAAAACTGACCATAGCAGCTGGAAAAAACATCCAGCAAAATACATAGATGGCTTTTTGTAAGGTTTAAGGGAGATAATTTCTAATTGAAGACTTTTCCATACCTTCTAAGGCATCATTTTAGCAATGAATGGGTGAATTTACTGCATTTACTATGGTGGCTTATGAGTAAAATGCTAAATATGTATGTTGTACACTGCTACATTTGCAAACTGAAACTTTTAATTGTGTGAGGTGAGTATGGAACAAGGCTCTATTTTTTCCTTTCTACCCTCTCATCATTTGTGAAGGATACAAAGAACTTATGATTCTGTTGTAATAGGGCTTCACATAAGCATGTATCACAAACAAAAACTTATTCATTGCTCTACAGAGCTTATAACTTAAACAGAAAAACTGCTAAAGACTAAAGGCAGAACTGATTATATACCAGTGTGGTTTAATGCTGTTTAAATGAAGCAATAGTAACCAATCAGCAAATGGAAAACTTTAACTAATCTAGCTATTTTACACCATTTTTGGTACAACAAGGGTTATTTATGAAAAATGATTACAAAAAAAGACTTTAATTTATCATTATCTTGGGATTGAGACATGAACTGCTAGTACTTTTATTAGGTGAATAAATAAAAAATATATTGTATTAATTTCTGCTAATTTTAAAGAAATAATGCTCCCAGTGTAATTAACACTAAGATATATTTTAACAAAAGCCCAATTTAACCCCAATGTAGATTTAATTATTTCCTAAGAAACTTAAAGTTGCCACTTCATGTATAAAGGCCTGGCACATATTACTTTATAAAATGGCCATGAACTACCTGTTCAAGTTGGTCCTGCTTTGAGCAGAAGGTTGGAGTAGAGACTGTCCAGCTTTAAACACTGTGATTCAGTGAGGCATTGGAATAGAGAGTTTGAGGTCAAATAGATGCAAAAAGGACAAGCACAGGGGAGAGAAGCAAAATTAATTATTTCCTCTGGTATTGGCTATAGAAAAACCTGGAAACACTTATTAGGAAATGGCAGGGATGGCAGTTGGGAGATGCAACAGAGGACCCCTCTGAAGCTGAAGTTACTGTGGAGTTAGATAGAGTGCACACCAGGAAATTGCTCTGACTGTGATTGGTATTTACTCAAAAAGTCATAAAAGCCCTCCAGAATGAAAGGGGTGAATCGCTCATGGTCATGTGCAGGAGGTCCCGTTGTCCAGTCTGGAGAAGGTGAAAGATGAGATGAAAGAATGATTGCTGGGTGATAGACACCCATCTCAGGGCACACTACCTTCTTTCCTGCTACAACCACAACCTTTTTTTTTTCTGCTCTGCAGTATTTATTTTACCCTGAATGTTTATGGGCCAGTGAAATCTACACCTGCATGTTTGGGAGGCCTTGAGCCACTCTCATTTTCAGATAATATTAGATAGAGGCAAGAGTTTTGAAGCAGGTGGGAAGCAAATTTTGAATTCCCCATGTTCAAACTCTATTGCTTTGATCAGGTTTGTCATTCTTCATGCAAAGGAAATAAACACATATTAACCAATCTTCCTTATGTTAACTCTAAAAATAAACCAAAACAGTTACCTTCCCCTAACCAAAATGGCTAAGTCAAAGCTTTTCACCAACCAACCATGAAGCCCTAGAGGATATTCCCATGAGGCTTACAAAATTTATTGCTCATTTCCAACTGGAAAAAAAAAGATGGACTGCAGTAACTCCTTGAAAACACATTATTTGTATAATAGAAACTAGTAATAGTAAACAGCAAAAATGAATCTAGTATTAAAGTAGTTTTTGTAAACACCTGAAAAATTGTTTCCACAGGCGTTAATTAGGAGTAAATTCCTTGCATGAAGTGAGAATAAAATGGCCAAGTAAGAAATTTAAACTATTAGTCTGTTAAACAGTTAACTTGGTAAAAATCAAATCTGAAGATAAAGTGAGAGAACAAAACAGAAGTATTTAGGAAAACACTTTCCTACATGTTATTTGTATCCATGAAGTATTCCTGTATATTGCTACACTTGAACATGTTTTGGTTCTTTAATGTAGTGGAATTGTAATTTTAAGTTACTGTAGTAAAAGTGTGTGATCTCTACATATCAAGTCATTACCCTAAACATTCGAAAGCTGTGATAAGAGAGAGAAATTTCACAGCTTAAGAAATGGTTTCCCTATAACTGATACTAGTAATACAATGATGGGCAATACATGAATTATAAAGAGATTTCCAGAGAAACTTTACTAGGGCTCAGTCCAGGTGAGTATGGCAATAAAGTTAATAGAAAATTTGGAATCCTGTTACGTTGAGTGCTGAGTCATTATCTATAAAATGGAATAAGGAAAAATGCTGATGTCAATCATTCTCTTAGTGTCATCCTTTTTCTTTATTTTCATAGACAGGAGTGCTATGCCAAAAAGACATGATGGTAAAGCACTATCTTACCTTTTTTCAAATATTTAAAAAGTCAAATTGTCTGGGAAGAGAAGCCAAATTAAACATTACATAATCCTACAATGCATTAGCATTGGTCATAGTTGTCCTAGAAGAGAACATGCTGAGGTGCCTCATGACCATAAAGCAAATGTCCTGCTCTTGATAGTAAAAGTACAGCTGGAAGAAACTCACATTGGAGGTGTTACACAAGTTAATGTGAAATGCAGCTTGGCAACATTTCTGGAGTACTAGTACCAGAGAGGCTTTTTAATGAAGGGTGACCCTCCAAAGGTCACAAGGACCAATGCATTTAACTACACAGCAGCAAGTGCAAAAAGAACTGTGAAAGCAAAATATACAATGGTCCTGCAAACTCATTCCTCATGTATGTCAATACTTGTGCTCTTCAGCATTTTAAAGCTTGTGGGTTTTTATTTTTACATGTGGTAAGAGAATTGTGTGAGTCCTGCGTTCTCCTGAAGTGTTGCCTTAAACCCATGAATGCTGATTCCCAAACTACACTTTCTCTCCTTAAGCGGCATTGAAAACCAAGGAAAAGCAAAACCAGAAGCAAGAGATAGTAGAATTCACAGGCTAATGATAATCAGTCTTGTCTGCTTTTGTTGGATGATTGTAGAATCAGAAAGAAAACTCTTTAATACCCACAAAATCATTTTTTGTTTCATCCATTCCCATTTTGTCTTTTGGTGCCTCCATAAGGAAGAAGAAAATATTTGCATTTAAGAATGATTGCTTATCAATGATGCTATTTTACTTTAAAAGTTAATATAATTTTTGAATGTTACAGATTAACTAGGTTTAATATGGTTAGTTACTCTTTGGTCTTATTTGTTGGGTTTTTTTACAAATTCTATTTTTCTGTATGGTGTTAATGTGTAATTCAGGCTGGGATCTTCAGTATCTTCACATCAGTGGGGTGACCACAGTTTACTCCAGAGAAATCCGTGCCTCATAATGTGTATCTGATGTGTCAATTTGTGGGATTTAAGTGCAACCAGTGCTCATCATTCCATGAAATGAATTCTGTACAATAGAAAACCAAGGAAGAGTGTTTGAAATGAACGATTCCGTGTCGATGATTATTGGAGAGGGGCCAATGCTGCAGCAGATTGCTGATGAACATTCACAGGCATTGGTTATTGTTTTCAGGAATGTAGGGAGAAAGTGAAAATTCTAGCGAGTTCTTACATAAATATGTAGCAGTGAGAAATCTGAATCTAAGGAATCATCTTGGGGATTTTCTAATAATGATATTAATAATAATAGTAATAATAATGGCTAAGGGTTTGAAGTAAACTAAGTTTTTAAACTGAAGAGTGGTAAGGAATTAATTTTTTTAATAGACCAGTGCTTTGGTCAGAGATTGAGAATATAGTGGTTTCTGTAAAGAAATAAGGAAAAGTACACTTACTTATAATGGTGCAGTAGTGGTGGGCATTTTGTGAATATGTCCCATGGATATGTTTACTTGTTTTTTATATACTTACTTAAAGACACGAATACCCACAAAATGCCCTCTGCCTTCATACCTGACATACCTTCAGCATATTCCAGACATGAGCCATTTGACTAGAAGAAATTCTCTGCAGCAGAACCGATCACTGAGCTCTGAGATTCAGCAGTTATTGTAATTGTAAGGGTTATGGAATACAGTATGGGAATATGATACAAAAATATAATTAAAATTGACCCGTATCAATAGAAGAAAGGGCAGGGGAAAAGAAAAGCAAAGGCTGAAGGGTAAGCTCTGTGTAGCAGACTGTGAAGCAGCGTGGTGCTAGATCTTATCAGATGTTTTGTCTCAAATGTGCACGAAAAATGAATGAAAATTAAAAAAACAGTTCATGAGAGAATTCTAGTTTTCTAGAGATGAAAAAGTAAAAGGAAAGTATGATTATATGATGCAAAGCAATCTTCTTCTAGTCCTTCGTTAGGAAAGACATGAGTTTACACATTTTGTATATATCCCTGCAAAACCACAACACAGAGCTGGAAGTACACCATAGATCCCAGAATCAGGGGAGAGCCAAAGAGAAAAGCAGCTGACCTGAATTGTCACTAGCACTCCTGCCTTGCTTCATGCTCAGTGGAGCTGCTAAGATAACCAATCTTGCACAGGTTGAATCCAGAGTGTTTCCAAGAACTGAGTTAATTAGTGAAGTATCCTAAAGTTAACTAACTCCCCTGCCAAGAAATGGGCTCTTCCATTTTCCTCACATGATTATCTGGGCACTTTCACTTTTCCATATATAGGAGCAGCCCAGGGACTGACAGATCAGGCTAGGTAGGGATACAGACTTCAGGCACATGCATACTCCTTGCATGCAGGCACGGATGCAAGCACATGCTGCTTTCACACACTGAAATTCAGGTTAGCCCAAGAGGTAATAAGTGAAGACAGCAATAGTCCTGCTGTTAGAGCCTTCTTGAACAGAAGGCACTGAAGGTAGAGCTCTCCAAGCCCCGTTTGTAGCAGCCCATCAGGAGCAGCATCAGAGCCATGAATGGGCCGGTGGATGGTTTATGTGATTACACGCTTGATGATGAGGGGGCTTTCATGTTCACATCGGAGTCCGTGGGAGAAGGACATCCAGGTAAGAAGCCAGCTCTGCTAAAAGTCTAAAAAGTGTAATATTTTCATTTGAGGTGTTTTAAAAGCCTAAAGAAGAATTTACCTGGTGTTAGTCTTACTAGAGAAGTTATTTGTAACAGTGAGCTTTTTCTACTTTATTTCTACTGGACTTTGTCCATACAGACTGTAGAACTGCTATAACTAGAGTGCTTCCAACAGGAGTTCATGTGCTTTTTGCAGGGTGTGTGTTCAGCTGAGGCAGGCAGTAAGGTTTATGGGTGCTGTTCCTTCCTTTTCATCTAACTTTTTTTCAGTATTCCTGTGGAGACACTGTATCTCTGACAGGCTCAAGTTTCACATATGGGTAAGAATGCATAGCTTGCTTCTCGAGTTCCATATCTTTATGGGCCCTGTGAAACTGTCCTGCACATATGGAGTGGTCTAAGACTCTCACCCATGACAGGAATATCCCTAAGCAGCCTATCTTGGAGCCTTTTTTTAGTGGTCCCAGCAGCTGTACATGGCAAAGCCACCAATTTGCCCCCTGCCTCTCACCCCTTTCCATCATCTGATGCAATATATGGAATTGCTTAAGCAAATAGTGGACAGTTATTTGCTAAACTTTATGTATGGTCAGCAGAGATTAGTTCAATTTTATTGAAAACAAATATTCATCCACCATAAACATACACCTTATGTCAACAGCAACTGTTCCCTCAAGTGAGGCCAGGGGACAATGGGCTATTTGAGGTCCTGAAAAGTGTATTTGTTTTAGAAGCTGATTTGGTGGCCTGTGCTTTTTGCTGTAATAAGGCTTTTCAGGTCTGTATTAATGTATGTGAGTGAATCATAGATGGGTAGGATGATTTTATAGCACAGGATAAAAAGGTCAGCAATGAGAACTTTATGTCTATATTTTGATACTCTTCTAGATTAACTTATTTCTGCAGATCAAATCCATGGCTGATGCAATTGAGTACCTCTCCATCAATGTGAAGGCAACTACATCAGGTTAAACCAGTTGGGGTTCTTTCTGATGTAACACAGTCAGAAAATAACAGCCATATTTGTCCTTGGAACCTATGTCCCATGTCAAATTTATGTATACTTACATCCAGTGTCTGAAGTGCTATGGAGTTTCATGGGAAAAATCACATAATACAGTGTGGTCATTTTACATGGATGATATTATTTCCAAAGACAACTGGTCACGATTTATGCTACTCTAATCATTATTTTTTAATCATCTTGGGGCATAAATAGGCAAGTCTCAGAGCAGAGAGAGTTCAACTGAGTCCCCAGATTCAAGTGAGTCCCTTGGCTTCTTTCCTTTACCAGTCCTCTCTTTATCTCGTTTCTTGTTTTAGCATTTGGCCAACTTTTTAGTTCTTATTCACATTCCCTCCTTTATTTCCAAACCCTCTATTGGGTTTAAGCCCCATGAATATAATTTTTCTCCTGTGCTGAAGTACAAGGCAGGCCCTTGAGAAACACAGTTACCACTTGGATATCCCTGCAGCTTCCCTCGCCTTGCAGAACTTGCTGGGTCTCTGTGTGCTATGAGACACAAAGTACCAACCTGGGATGTTTATTTTAGAGTGAGTGGAAACTGAAATTTACCTGGGTGTTTTCAAGGCTGTAATGCTTTCTTAAACAGCCTACTTCTTCACTTAGGGTACTGAAAACCCCCGTGCCTATGGCAAAGGGAAGGTAGAGATTTTCCAGATCAAAGGAGGACAGGCTGGCAGTAACTCTGGGTTGTCTTGCAAATTCTTTTTCCTGAGCATCAGCATTGGATCTTAATCATCTCAGTGACAGCTCTGGCTCCTGACAGCAAATTGATCACCCCTGCATCTGGCCAAGGCCCCCTTTCCCCTCTGTGGTTTTGCACAAGAGGTGTAGACATGCCATTAGGATTTTATCACCCAGGAAAATCTTGGCTATTTCTTAAAATGAGGCCCAGTGCCTGAGGCTGCAGTTGGGCTTCTGATGTTATCTGTAGCAATAGAATTTTACTGTGAGTTTTGATTTCCTCTGTTTATACAAAATGGATAATTTGCGTGTTCTTGATTATTTCTCTTCCGTATGTGATAGTATAATTTTGCTAGAGGGCATTATGTGCAGTAAAGATCCTGAATCAGATCTTTGTCTGGTGGAAATTTGAATTGTTCTGATTGTATTAGCTGAGTATTGACTGCTTTAATGGAGACCTTCTTAATGCACAAAGCAGGAGAAATAACATGCTTATTTATTTGAGTGTACAGAGAGCTGCCTTGTATCTGTGCAATGCCTAGAGCTGGGTGTCACTGAGAAGTCCAGATTCCACAGAAGCAAGTAATAGCTGTCAATAATTTACCTACAGATATCACCTGTGCTCCCCAAAGACATCACAGAAGACTGTTTATGCCATCTTCTCCCTCCAGATCCTTCAAAATCCCCTGGGCATAACATTTGGGAATTCCTTTCAGATCTTTAATCATTTAGTGGTGTAAATTCCAAACTTTCTGAAGGCTTACACGACTTCCTCCTTTCAATATAATAATAAAAGCACACAGAGGCATGAAAAAAAAAACTTTTTGGTTTTTTGTCTCTATTTTGTCACTGCTCCATTTTCCTACGTCCTGTAGTGTCTGTCATGCTGCACAGGTTTCGTGGTGCTTTGAAAAGCATTGTGTGTTTCTGTGCCCCATAATGTCCAACAGATGTCAAACCACCAAGGAGTAATTCCCTCCCCCAGCTGGAGTGGCTTCAGGTGGAACTGCCTGCAAACTGGCTGCCATTCAGTTTTCCAGAAAGTACTAAGGAATCTCTTTAAAAATATAAGACCAAACATCTTCTAAAAGTACCCTCAGGTTTTCAATCATATTAAAAGCATGTGTTTATCTTGTAGATGTTCACAGGGAAAAAAAAATCATGAAGGAAAAAAACCCAAGAAAATGCAGATCTGTCCAACATGTCTAATATCTAAGATTATATATACTTAATGATATGCATGATCCTTCAGTAAACTGCACTGAATAAGGAGAGCAGCTGTACATGATATTTGGACACTGCTAATATTGCAGTATCGCTGCACTTATCAACTAGCACTCCTCAAGGGTTCTTTTAGATAGGACAAATGTACAGCACAATGCCTGCATTTGAAGTCTTTCTAGTGAAAGTCTTTTGTAGGAAAGCTGATTTTTTGATGAAATGCTTATGATAAGTATCTGCATTTCTTCCATTTATTTTTTTTTACCAGAAAACTAACAATTGCTCTGTTTGCCGTACTTTTAATATAAAAATTCACATTCTAGTTTATTTTTTTTCTGTTGATAGAAATAACATATCATTAAAAATACTGAATTTAATGTTGATGATTATAGGTTTTGAAGAAAACCAACCTTGCAATTTCAAATGTTCAATGTTTATTCTATTTACTACACCATCAAAGCCAGTAGTTTGGCTGTACCACTTTGTTGTATTTTGTGGAGTTTTCTTGAATAAAATTTTCGGGTTTTACTGCTGTTCATAGTTTATTTTTCCTCTGGGTGGTGAGTCTGTGAAACTGAATTCCTATGAAGGTTCTGAGAACTTTTGTTAGGCTCTTATATACTCTAATGTAACAAACTTATGTCTAACTATCTGGAAAACTGTGAAGTTTCTTCTGATTTTCAGAGATCACCTTTGTTGTTGAGCACCTCCTTTACTTCCTGGTATTACAACTGGGATTTTGAGTGGGCTTTGTCATCAGCCTCCCCAGACTCATTTTATGGTTAGCAAGAGCTGTTCCATGGCTTGTTGGCATTTCTGCCATAAGGCTGGGCCTATGGGATGACTGGATTTCACGAAAAGAGTCATGGCTGTCTAATATTTTCCTGCTCAGTCATTTTTGAATATTAATTTTACTGGATGGTAATTCATGACAGGAAAGTAAGCATGGACTGAATTCTGACCTATTAAAGGGTTTTTTAAAGATTTTAGTGTCTCACCAGAGGTGTTTCCTTATGCTTTCTCTGTTTCTAAAAAAGAAGGGAAAATAAAAAGAAAAAAAAATTAATAGACAAACCTCTCACACTTAGCAGATAATAAGAGAAATGGGCCAGCTGAGATGAGAAATTTAAATAACAGAGAGTGCACAAAGCCTGCTAAGCTTTGCTAAAAATAGATTGCCTGGTTTTATTTTACACCAGAGACCTTTACTAATAGACATGCCTTTACTTTAATGCATTAATCAGCCAATCATCCAGCTGGATTTCTCTTTCCTGTCTTGACAGACATATCTGTGTCTGGATTTGGATCTAGTTGCACTAGAACTGCTGGTTGTTGCACCAACAATCAGATATGACATGTATTATCAAACTGATTTGTCTCAGACTATTTTAATGTAAAGGTATGCTCCAAATTATTCTAATCTGTTATTTTAATTTATTAGTGTCTCACATAGAGTCAAAGATCAGAAGAGATCTCTAAAATGTAATCTGATCTGACCTTCATACACAGATAATAATATTTAATGCAAGAGCTCTTCAAACAAGCTAGTAAATGATAGTTGAAATTCATTCATACCTTTTAAAAAGATAATTCTATTTTCATGTAGACATTTGAAGGATAGGGAATCCTACATGCCTCTAGATGGTTTCGCTGGTTCTCACTCTTTTCAGATTCTCCTTTTTGAATCTTTATCTGTCTCTTGATTGATTTCATCCTGTAAGACAGACTTTTCTGATTTAGGGCATTTTTCTCATTCTGTCCTAAACCTTCCCACAGCTTCTTAACACCCTTTTGAGTGTTTTGGCAAGAATGTATATAACATCACAATGAGTGCCATGCAGGGAACTTAGGCATGTGGGACAGAAGCATCTAATGCAGGTGAGACATGCTTCATGTGGAGCAAGGGCAGCAATAAAGATTCTTCACTGAAACTCTGGGAGCTGAAAAAATGACTACAAAGCAGTCCCAGTCGCTACAGTTTGCTACTGGGTATTGGACCATTCTAACCCCAATTGCTCTGTTGTCTCACCCATAATGATTACATAATTACACATTGCAATATGCAATAAATTGCATATTGTTGTCAATATTTCTTGCTTTTATGCTTGAAAATGTGGATATATTTTCTTATAAAATTAAAACTCTGAAGAGAGCAAGCAAAGATACATTTTAATCACTCCTGCCACCTTTGTACCCAGGTTTGCTAAACAAGGTTCAGTTGGACATCTAATTAAATTGCAAGTCTGATTCCCATTTGGTAATAATTGTCCCAAATTTAGTAATCCATGTACAATTCTTGCCAGGCTGAAAGTTCTAACGCAGTCTACATTTGCAAATTGTCTTTTGTGTTCATTCTTTTTGTGTTGAAGTGGTGAGATGGGAGTGAATATGGGAGATAAGAGTGTCAGAATCACATTAGTTCTCCAGTCCTTGATTTGTCCCTCTTAGCTAAATGTACATCTTCTTCACGAAAATAAGTGAGAATTTATTTTGACTTGAGCTTAAGTGTATTAAAAGCCTCTAATGACAGATTCTCCACAAAACATTGCTTTCCAACAGATTGTGTTGCACACAGCAAGGCAGGAGATTAATTTATTTTGCCACACAGCTTGCTAAGTGAAAATCTAAAAGCAATACTAGACCTTTTATTAAAGAACAATAAAATTAAATTATATAAGAATATTTACCATTTTCACATGGAAAACCTTGCTATGGGTGCTGCCCTTTTGTGTCCATTAGATTAGCTAGATTATTTGATTAAGATTCAATATTTGTTTTAAAGATTAGAAAAGAAACAAAGAAAAAGATAAAATATTATTATGAAAAGATTCAGCTTAAACCTCTGTACTTGGTATATGACTAAAAGTTTACCTCAGACAAACTCCATCTGGTAACCCCTTCTTTGCTGCTGTGTGCGTATTCCCTGTGCTGCCTTAGGTGGCTTGCAGGGATTATTAGGAGGTGACATTGCCAGATGGTAGGAAGCAATGATAAAAAGCAACCCAAAACCCAGCCCTCCACTGAGCTGTGCATTATCTCTATTACTCTAGACACTTTCTCAGGCTTTACCACCAGTGTAGGTCAGGTACATTGCACCTTTCTGTTGAGATGATGGAAGTTGTGGTGGAACATCCCCATTCCATTAGAGCACCACTGCTTTGCAGAGCTGGTGGTCCTGGAGAAGGTGAAAGCTGCAAGTAAAACCTCTTAACCTCTCAGGTTATTCTGTGCATTAAACACTTGTTTCACATCTAAGTGCAGAAAACTACAGATGAAGTTCTAGTTAGTTTACACCGGTAGGTAAATGCCCCACTGTGTCTACTGAGTTTGCTGAAAGGATGTTTAACGTGTCTTTCTTTTTAGCTACCTTACATATGCCAGTAATAAGCAATAAAAGAATTCCTTTCTGAAAGTGATGCAAACAGTCCATGTTCTGTATGGAGTGCTGTGGTTTTGAATCACAGCTTTGATGTCTTGCAGATAAAATCTGTGATCAGATCAGCGATGCTGTGCTAGACGCCCACCTCAAACAGGACCCGAATGCCAAGGTTGCTTGTGGTGAGTTGTTTGCTGCTTTGCTTTAAGTCATCAGACAATCACATTCTTTTTTTAGGATGTTTGCAAAGACCTAGCTCGTTTCACCCTCAAAAAATGACATAAGAATTTCAGTTTTCAAAAGGAGAGATGAGAAGAAACAGTAAAAGTTATTGTAAAGATTGAAGAGCAAGCAGGCTGTAGAAGAGGAGCGCCATTGATTTTGTGTGTGGACTGAATTATCCTGGAAGGAACAAGTTTGCATATCACTGAATCATGCCCAGTGTTACGATTTTCCCATTTGTAAATTGGACATATTAGTTTTTTCCTTGCTTTCGGACAGATGGTGAATATGAAAAGAATTTTTTATAGATGGAGTTACAATGCTAAAAATATGGACAGAAAGGATTTATACTGTATACATCCAATAGATCTCTCAAAATCAACATCATCACAAACACAGTTCTTTGTCTTAGTGGCTGGCTTGTTCTGCTACTGTACTCCTGCTCTCATCTCTCTTTTCAGAGACAGTATGCAAGACAGGAATGGTGCTGCTCTGTGGGGAGATCACTTCTCGTGCTATTGTGGATTACCAGCGAGTTGTCCGAGATGCAATTAGACATATTGGCTATGATGATTCAGCTAAAGGTTGGTGGAAAAACTAATGAAATTGTGGAAGAGCAAGCAATAGGCAACTGCAGAGCGGGTCTGTCACCACTTCCATACAGGGGCTTTAACAAGCCTGACACAAAATGAGTATGCTGTGGGAAAGCTGCTTACGTGGTGCTACATGATACATTTTCTGGCTTTACCTCAGTAAGTAAAAACCTTCTGTTAGTTAAAACTGAATTTGGAGTAGGCAGACTATACTTTGAACTGTGGTATTTGGCCACAATAGTTAACTGCAACTTGAACCATAGAACATAGCACTCCTCCAAACTTGCAAGAACTTGACTCTTGGTTTTCATTTGGCAAGCTGGTTGTCGCACCTTGGTGCGAAAGAGAGAGAAGAAACTTAGTTCATTTCATTGAACTTTTGTATTTTTGTACTGCAGGAGCATTTAGAATTCCCAGATGTAAAGGTGGTTGTCACTGCAGGGTGTTTTGTCAGCTCTGAATATCTCCTTTTACACTGAGCAGTGTGTGGTCCATACCTAGATAGTGAGATATGAAAATGATACAAAAGACAAAATGTTCTGTGCACCAGACACATTTCACTTTCTGATTTGCATGTATCTGTTTATACAGTAGAAATATTCCAAGTATTCTGTTACAGTGAGGTGTATCTTTTAAGAGCTTTTGGTTTACAAGTTGTTTTCTGCACTCCTTTGATTGCAATCAAATTTGCAGGAGGTTGTGATGGGAGAATATGACAGCAGCTCAGCTGCAGGTTGCCTGCACTGTCAAACAACAGCAATGCTTCCACAACACAGAGGCAAATCTAGGAAATCATGAATCTCCTTTTAACCCAAGCTGCCAACATTGATGAGGGCAGATTTGGTGACCCAGTAAAAAACAATTTCTAGAACTAAAAAAGAGCCCTAAACCAAGCAATTATGTACAGAAATATAATTTTCTTCTCTACATAGCCTACTGAAAAGAGGGTGAGGAGCATTCAAGTGGATCATATGCATATGGACATGTATATATGTTGTACTGGCTGAACATGAGTTTGGTCAGCAGCTGTCAGTAGCTACTGTACTAGAAAATGTTGGATTTGGAGAGAAGCAAGTTACTATTAATATACCTAGGAACAGGTGGGAAATTTTGTCACAATCTTCTGTAAGTCTTTCAATTTCTTTTTAAAACCTTACTTTTGGTGTTTGAAAGCCATATAAGTTCCCATTTCCAGATTTGTTGTGAGACCTGAATCTGGTGTTTTTCTGTTTGTTGTTCATGCAAAGTGCCATGAGAGATTTAAGTATGGACACTGCTTTGTATGTATTACAAATAATGTGGAGAGAGCAGAGTCTTCACTCACTGAAAAACTCAGCTTCAGGGAATTCATGTACAGGACTTCATTAGTATTCATTTGGGAGAGGCTCATAATCTGAATTGGCTTGGCACAGGGAGTCAGTGCAAGAAAAAATCACAAGTAACAAGCAAGAAAGGCAGCCCTGTATGATCCACCCCATCCAAAAAATGTTTCAAGTGTGGTATTGACAAAAATTTTACAAAAGAATAGCAGTTTGGTTTTGAGTTCTGAATATGATATCCTTCAGAATAAAAATTTTGTCCTCTGGGTCCAGATTACTTTCCTTAATTGTGACAGAAAAAGTTAATTCACTGCTATTATTTTTTCCTAATAGGCTTTGACTACAAGACTTGTAATGTTTTAGTGGCACTGGAACAGCAGTCACCTGATATTGCCCAAGGTGTTCATCTACACAGGAATGAAGAGGATGTTGGTGCTGGAGATCAGGTACACATAGCATCACATCTAAAACATCAAAGCTGTTTCAATGGAAAAAGTTTACTCCATATTAATGCCCTCTTTTTTATGCCAAAAGCCATGTCAAAGTATTTCCACACTTTCCTTTACCCCAGAATAAACCCATAATTTTATTAAAACAGTTGGAGGTTCCTTGAGGGCAGACTTTTGTCTGGTGTTATTTTAGCACTCCAGGCAAATCAGTAGAGCCCTGGCAGTTTGTAGTAGCTAAGGAGGTTCTCTTTAGAACTCAGCAAAGGTTTTTTTGCTGTATTTAATGTTTTTATTGTATAGTTTTAGGCTCATCAGACCATTCATCTTGCAGTCAGACTCGCCATATAATATGGAATAAACAAAGGATCTTTTCACATTCAAGGAGCTGTTGAGCAGCAAAACATTAGGTGATGTTTCACCTGCCCTTGGCATTAGTACAATAAAAACCAGAGTACATTTAATTCTCACTTATTCCCAGAGGCAGCTCTTGTAATAGGTGCTCCATGTAATTAAGGCTGTCCAAACTGAGTTTCTCTGAGCTAAAGAATGCATGTAGATATTTATGGTGTGTTCTCAAGACAGAGATACTAGCATAAAAACTGCATAATGTGACTGATGCCATATGAGTTAATTCAACATTTACTAGTTATCATTAGAAGTAATATCTAGTTTATATGAGTGTTGTTTTTATATGAGTGTTGTTGAGATCTGTAAGTGCAAGTATCAGAGATCAGGAGCCAAGCTAATATTGTTAAAAAGTCCCTTGAGGACTAAATTAAAATTATTTTCTGCGGTCATGGGAACATAATACTACATAAGATGAAGAGATTTGACTTTTTTTGACACTTTGATGGCCTCACTTTCCATTTCATCCAAGTGCCTTCCTGTCTTTTTTTCCCCCTTTTTCCCCCCCACAACATACACTGCATGAAGAAAAAGAAAATGCTGCTAATTCTATTTAGCAAACAATAATCTGATGCAGGGAACATGACAGAATAATAAAATTAATATATAACAGTATGAATATAATATATAACAGTAGAAGCTGTGACTCTAAGCATGTGGCATTGAAAAATCTGAGGCAGGTGCCTTAAACTGTTTGAAGGGTATGTCCTTCATGGAGTGCTCACACCCCATTCCACTGAAATTTCAGATGTGAGCTGCAGAAAGTATAAGTGTGTCTGTATTCATACATAAAAGCCTCTGGAACATTTCCAGGGTACTGAAAACATCTTCCCCATGACAGAATAGTCCTAAAATATTTTCTACAATGGATTTTTTTTTTTTTCTGTGAAAGAACCTATTGGTTTTTTTGCAGATATGTCTTCATTTTTGTTGAGGTTTCTAGCTCAACATGTAAGCCTTCAGGCTAGTGAAAAATTCTAGGAACATGGGAGCTTCTCATTACACTATAACATGTTGGAGCCTGATCTGAGTTTTGGCTTCTTGCACTGTGATGTAAAACAGCAGAAAATAAACCTGGAGGATGCTGCTGACTCTTTGCTTCAGATGAAATCTCATTGCCTTTGATTGTGGTGCCTTTAGCAGTGATTGAATTATGTTCTCTCCTCCTGCAGGGTTTGATGTTTGGCTATGCAACAGATGAGACAGAGGAATGCATGCCCCTGACAATTATTCTTGCTCACAAGCTGAACGCCAGGTTAGCAGAGCTGAGGCGCAGTGGGGAGCTCCCTTGGCTGAGGCCCGACTCTAAGACACAGGTAAACACTGCAGGGGATTGTCCACAACGTTGGAAACCAGCACCCTTTCTTTCCAGAAATACTGAAGGTTCTTTGAAAACAGCAGGTGATGTGTTTCAGCCTATCAGGATTAGTACAAAGAGCAGATAAAGCTTTTCTACTGCTTGTGACATTGACTCTTGGCTGTTGGAAAATGGTTAACTTGTCTCAGAGCACTCCACCAGCATCCTGCCACTGAAGGGACATTTAACCCTTCAGAACTAAAGTGGTTTTTGCTTGTTGGAAAAGGGACATTCAAAGGATTTATTTGAATTTAGGGGTTCAGGCTGACATGAAGATGCACTAAGAACATAAATTTCTGAGGCCTGAGAGTTTTGAAGGAAACCACACCTGAAAGACATATTTTGGATGATTTCCTAGAGAATCAATGGGTTCTTATTGAGTTGGATTTTTTCTATTTTTTTTCTTTTATTTTTTTTTTCTTTAGCATAGCAAAAATTCAGTGAGGAAATAGGATATAAGCTTGATTTTTTATACCTTGGCATCACTGTGAGCGGTGATCACTCTAACATCAGTCCTGACATTTCGCTACAGTTTTTGGGATAGCCTGGGTGACATTTGACGGGTGCCACTAACACATTTACAGCAGCTCTGTTGTTTGTTCCCTCTGTGCCTGTGTCCCCCAGGTGACAGTCCAGTACATCCAGAAGAACGGGGCAGTGATCCCTGTGCGTGTTCACACCATCGTGATCTCGGTGCAGCACGACGAGGGCATTTCCCTGGAGAACATGCGCAGGACCCTCAAGGAACGCGTCATCCAGGTCGTCGTCCCTGCCAAATACTTGGATGACAAAACTGTTTATCACCTTCAGCCCAGCGGACGTTTTGTTATTGGAGGGCCTCAGGTTTGTGTTGTGTTATTTTGGTGGTCTTATGAGGTTGCCTTTCACTGTATGTGTGTCTTCAATGCTCAGGTTTTAGCCTCTCTGTCCCAGGGTAAGGAGCAAGCTGCCCAGTGGAAGAGTTTTCCTGCAGCTGGGTGTGGGAGAAGGGCTCAGGGTTTCACATGTCCTATCCCAAAGTAACCTTTGAGGGCCTGGTGATACTGTACACGTGTTGTGACCAGGCAGGCAAGTCTGCATTCAAACTTCCATTGCATGAAGAGTGTAGAGCCCAGTTCTGAATTTTCTCAAACCCTCTGGGAGCCAGCACTGAGTGAGACCTGCAGTCCTTCCTCATGGGAAGCACTTCTTACAGAGAGATGGACAAGAGATGCTTTACCTCTCTTGCTGTGAAACTGCTTTTCAGATCTGCATAGCTCTCACTGTTCTGTCTGACACCAGTAAGAGCAGAAGGTGTTCATCTTCATTCCTGAAAATCAGCCCAAATAAGGCTTCTTCTGGTGAGAAAAATAAATGTTCCTTTTACTTTTAGGCAGTGCAGGAGATGGGATTTATAATTTGATCCTGTTCTCACCAAAGTCAGGAAGAACTTCCACTATGTGTAGGATCAGCAGTTCTGAGATTAAGTCTTTGAAAACAAATTTACCATTATTAATGTTTTAATCTTCAGATGCCTTCAGAAATATCACAACAAAACTTCAAAACTCCTTCCTGAAATTAGGTTCAATTTTAAAACCAATCCAAGTAGACAGTGTTTTCCCTTTGTTTTACAAATTCATTCACTTACCAGAATTTTCTAGAATTATTTCTAAGGCACTCTTTTTTATATTAGTGCCATGTAACAGGTAGGAAGATGTTGAGACTTCTCATTATAATTATTGATTCTACAAAAAAAATGTATTTTTATGCAGCTGAATGGGTTGTATCACTGTAATTTTGTGTATCATTGATATCCTAGACTATGCACAAAAGGAGAGTCAAACTTGAGCTGTAACTTGGAGTGAATGAACCAAGTCATCAATCATAGCTACATAGAAAAGAAGGCTACGCACAGGAAAATTTTTATGTGTGCAATGAAGTGCACCCATTAAAAATGTAAATCTTTCAGATGTGTACTGAACTGCATCCGTTTTAAAATGTACTGTAGTTACAAGTGATATGCCAGCCAGGTATCCCTTGCTACTCTTGTGCTGGAGCTGTGTTGCATTTGTTTGCACATACAAACTGAGAAAAGTCACAGTGTCCTTTTACAGCTGTTTAAACTTGGGCTGAGTTTACTCAGTATGGGTCAATCTGCCTATGTGTCCATGACCTTCCAACTGCTATCATCGCTTGTGCAATTTACAATGGCATTGCAGCATAGAAATAACTATTTCTCCTCTTGACTTTGCCAGCTTTAGCTTTCTGCTTATTTCTCAGAAGAGCTTTACTCAGTTTTATTTTTAACAAAGCTAGCTGCAGGAGGCTGTCTTACCTCCAGCTCAATTCATCCAAGGAAAATACAGATATTTCACTTGGGATTTTTGTCTCATGTTTTTGAATGTGGTGGGACCTTGAATTCTGGCTATGGCAAAATGAGTAGGTTTGCTGCTGTCATCATTTTCCTATCAGCAGTACCTGCTGGTGTGATGAGGAAAGACCTTACAGCTCATCACAACGATGACTTCCCCACACTTTACAAGTGCATTTCAGCACCTCTGAAACAAGGGGTGGGGTTTTTTTTGCCTTTCACATGTCCATTTATTCTTCCTCTCACTCAGTTCTGCAGTCAAGTCATGGTGGCATGCAAGTTGTTCTCATTGCAACTGTCTGCACCATCAAAAATTGAGGCTTGAGGCAAGCAGAAAAACCCAAGAACAGGATCCTTTAATGCATGCTCAGCTATCCAAAATCCAGATTCATGTCTCAGTGCTCTCTTAGCAGAATGGAAAAAACAGTGCCAAAAGTTCACTTCTGTGTGTATGCAGTCTTTCTAAGAAAAACCTTGACTCCCCACTTGTGTTTGCCATGCAAACATTCCAGCAGTTGAATTTTAGTGACATGATGTTCTGAGGCAAAGAATTTCAAATCTGCCTGCACAGGTGGCAGCAGAATTTAAAATGTGAACATGTTTTCTTTCACACCAGAAAGCTTAAAGATTTGGTAAATTGCAGGGGTCAGATAGTCTGGTGCTGATCAGCTAACCCAGATCAAATGAAAATATGAAGCACTTGTGAGGAGCAGTCAGGATAGCTGTAGGCCACGAGAATATTATCTGTGCTTCTTTATTTAGTATTTTAGAATATTCATCTATAAGTATCTGTTCTTAGAAATAAGTAATCCTTTCTCGATTACCTATGACTGCCTAGTACTCCATACACATTGTGCACGGTTCAAATTAGACTACAAATATTTTGGGGTAGGAAATGCAGTTTTTAGTCCATATATGACACTCTCTGATACTGCAATGCTGGGTGCCACTGTCTCTGTGACCATCTATAAGGTACCACTGACATACATTTGACTGCAAATAAAAAAAGAATCTACTATTTAATATTCACACAATTTGTGATTTTGACTAAAAGATACAAAATTTTTTTCATATTCTAAGCCGTGTGAAATCTCTCAATAGTTCCTTTATGGCATGCAGTTTTAGCAAAATTCCATACTAGGTTTGGACGCTTAGTAATTTCTAAACCGATGGTAATTTCTAAACCAAAGCTTCCATATTTCCAATTAAAACAGGCAGGGCATGCTGCAATTATCTGGGTGCAAGCCTGTTGGCTTGATTAACCAAACAAATTTGTGAATGGCTTATCTTGAGAACCTGGCTTTAAAGAACAGCTACAGCCAGTGTTGTACCTTGGTGCGACCAGCTCATTCCTTCAGCCACCCCCAGCAATGCCCGTGAGGGGCAGTACACATTGCTGCAGCTCTCTGAGGGCGTGCATAGCCTTGTTTGGGAGTGAGTGGGTGTGACATGGAGCCCTTGTGTCCCTGCTCAGGGTGACGCCGGTGTCACGGGCAGGAAGATCATCGTGGACACGTACGGCGGCTGGGGCGCGCACGGCGGCGGGGCCTTCTCGGGCAAGGACTACACCAAGGTGGACAGGTCGGCCGCCTACGCCGCCCGCTGGGTGGCCAAGTCCCTGGTGAAAGCTGGGCTCTGCCGCCGTGTCCTGGTCCAGGTATGCTTTGCCGAGGGTGTTGCTGCTCTCAAACCATTTTCCCTCTCTAGATTCTCTTTGAATGCCCGTGGTACGAGCCACCGTAGTAGAAGTGGTGTTGGTGATGGTTTTGTGGAGAAAGGAAGACTCGATGCTTTGTTCAAGCCCACTGTAACGTCACTAATAACCAGTTGGCTTCTTGAAACTGGAACTTTGCATTTAGCTTTTTGGCTATTTTTTGGCTACTTTTTGGTTATTTTATTGGCTATTTTTCTAGATATTTGTTGAGCCCTCAACCCTTTGACACTCAGTCATTGAAATGAGCATGAGGTGACTGGATAAAGAGGGGGAAAGTAATCCAGAGGCCTCTCATTTTCAAAGTCTTCTTTTTTCTACAAATACAGATAGTGCAAATATGAGAAGTGAAGGAGGAGCCTAAGTTTTCATAAGATGATTCATAAATTAATGCTTTCTTCTGCTGCCCACTGTTGCCCCAAGGTGCTGTGTTTATTGGCTGACTAAGGCACCTTTTTTCCCACAGGTTTCTTATGCCATTGGGGTTGCTCATCCACTGTCTATTTCACTGTTCACTTATGGAACTTCCCAAAAAACAGAGAAAGAGCTGCTGGACATTGTGCACAAAAACTTTGATCTTCGGCCTGGAGTCATTGTCAGGTAAAGAAACACACAGAAAGGAAAATATCCCAGTAGTTGCATCCAATAAACAATTTCTTGCAAAATCTTCAGCTGTTACTGAAGGCCTTGTATAGTATATGGAAGTCAAATAAGGCAGCTCTTGCATTCCAAGAACTTTAAGTTACTTTGCTCTGATAAAAAGGTATCTTTTGGTTTACCAAAGGAATTTAAAATTATTTCATCTTTTCCGTTTAATAGTAGTTATCATGAAGTATCTTAATATGAAAATTTTTTCCTTCTTTTTATTATACACACAGGGATCTGGATTTGAAAAAGCCCATTTACCAGAAGACTGCATGCTATGGTCACTTTGGAAGACAGGAATTCTCATGGGAAGTGCCTAAAAAACTTGTGTTTTGACATAAGTGACATGTCACCTTTTGAAACCAGAAAGGAAGACACTAATGATGAGGATGCCTCTGAAAATCAAATTTGACAGCTTTATATTCAACATAAGGAATTTTAGATTTTAAAAGGAAAGAAAGAAAAGGTTATTTTCTTGGGAATTGATTTTTTTTTAACCCGCAGTGTCTTTCATTACCTAAGATATAATGGACAGGGTCTGTTTTTTTAATCAGCATAAGACAGCAAAATACAGTTTAATTGCTGCTCTGTTGGTTCTTTGGATAAAGACAAAGTGTGACTCAGGTACTCAAACCAAAAGCTGAACCTCAAACCTTTGATGGGCAAAGGTGAAGATGACTTTCCCAACTCTGACTAAGGATCAGCAGATCTGTTGCTTCTGATTAGACAATGGGAAATTCTGGGGTCCAATTTCCTTACTGGAGTTAGCAATGTGTACAGCTGGGGGCTGCTTTCATGGGAGAAGGCTGAATAGCATCTTACAGTATCTTTGCCTCTTTTATAAAAGATGTTAACATATGTGTAATATTTAAATCACCTTCAGTGCATATGTGCTGTTACTGTTGCATTTCAATCACTGTGTTTTTGAAACATAAGCGCTCTCCTACAACACAACAATCATAGAATAAAAAGCTTTTTCTTACCATGTATGTAAAGGTGTATCTTTTTCTATGTTGCCTTTTTTTTTTTTTTTTAATGCTGCTGTAAAATGGTCCATCTGAACTCAGCTGCCTCTACTCTTGTAGGAATTTAGTTTACCAACATAATTTTTTTTTTAATTGTTGTATGCATTTCCCTGTTAATAGGTGTATGATCACTCTTAAGTCCTTGTGATTAATGGAAATTCAGTGGAAAAGTATTAGATTTTTATTTGTAACTCTTAGGTTGTGGGACCACGTTTGTCTTCTGTGATAGTTTTGTTTGTCAGTAGGCAACAAAATCCTCCAATGCAAGGGCTTAATCCTCCAATCCTTAATCCTCCAATGCAAGGGTTTCCTGTGTATGGCCCCAAGAGGGACTTAATGCTTTCAGCCAGCCTTCTGAGAAATCGGGGCTGGAGAAGTGCTGCCACCCCGTGTTTATCTCCTGAATAAATGTCTTCATACAGCGCCTCCCGAACTGATGTGGTGGTGGCAAGGAAGTGCTTGTGATGAGCATTAAAGAATAAGCAGCCATTTATTCCTTTCAAGTATGTCACAAACACAATTTCTATCTAGTCAAGCCAGAGGTCTCTCCACTTTTATTAATTATGCTAATGTGCTCTGTGTTCTGTGTAAGTTGAGATAAACAGGTTTGTGTGTACCTTCTGATCTCCCAAGGACTTACCACATTAATCAGTGGGTCTCCTTGGGTACCCACCTGGTACATTTTGGCAGGAAAGTACCTTAAAGACCACCTGCATCTTAGAGAATGAGTTGGCAAAGATTTCCCAGGGACTGCTTTCCTGGCTGCATATTGCTTATCTTCCAAGGAGTATGGAATATGTGTGTGCCAGCCTCAGCAAGGTAAGCTGTTTGGAGCTCCAGGTCATAATGTAGTACACTACAGCCAGCAAAAGTAAGTGAATTAAAAACTAATAAAAACAAATTAATAAAAAACAAAATAAAAAATAATTTAAAATTAATTAAGAAATAAGAAATTTGTTTCATACCATGACATGAAAACAGAAGGTCTGTGCTCAACAACAAGAAACAGCTGCAGACAAAAGGAACAGTTCTGCTCAGGTGGCGACAATAACAACCATTAAAGGTTTGTTGGAGAGGAGGGGGGTGCGTGTGCCCAGCTGGTTGGCAGGAAGGTGAGGCTGTCCCAAAGCCTGGCAGTGTGTGCAGATGTGTGACAGGCTGTGACTCTGAACTCTGCATTTCACACACGAGTCAGGCATACCTCTTCGACAATTTGATTAATCTGCTAGTAAACGTGCAGGGTAGAAAAGGTGGAACCTTTGTGGCAATTTTGCTACCTATTCAGCTCTTCCCATAAATGGATTTAAGCACATGAGGTTCATGGCTTCATCAAAAAAAAAAAAAAAAAAAAAAGGAAAAAAAAAAGAAAAGAAAAAAGAAATTAGCCAAACTCTGGATGCTGTAGGATACAGACCATAACCCATTGGTTCACATTTGATGTTCTGAGCTTTCTCTTGGAGCATGACATACAAGTTAAGGCATTATTATGTCTTCTTTATCAAAGTATGTGTTTTTGTGTGTGTGTGTGTGTGTGTGTGTGTGAGGCAAACACAGACAGATGGGAAGGTGGTGAGAGCCAGAGCATGCAAGAAAGTGCGTACACTAAACATGTTTACAGTAACCAGTTAATCTGAACATTTCCCGGTGGAGCTGGCAGCAGCAGAGCCAGGGTGCCTCAGTGCCCTAACGAGGACGTGCCCTTGCCCTCCCCTGACTGTTCTGGCAAGCTCTCCTTGTGCTTCCCACAAGTGGGGCAGTGTGTGCCTCCCCCTAATCCTTGATCCAGCAGTGCTGGGCACTGAGCTCAGGGTGAGCAGCTAGGCACACACAGGCACACAGCTCTGTGCCTGACTGCTCTGGGGGCACCACAAGCAACGAGTAATCACCCGTGGTCTCCTGCAGGGAGAAATGTTCGGCTTCTGCCTCCCCTGGAAAACACTGTTGGTTCTAAGTTTAGCAGCTCTTCTTGCAGGTAAGATGGTCTTGAATATAACTAAAAATTATTTAAATAGGGTTGTTTTAGAGAAATGAAGGGCCTGCTTGGGAACCCAGCCCTGAGTGGCCCCAAACAGGCGCTCACATTGCTGTTTCCAACAAATCAATATTTGTACAGATTATTCAGAATTGAGCTGTGATCACCTCAGATATACAAGCTGGTACTAGGACTGTGGGATAGGATACAGGCAGGGTAGAAGGAGAGTTCCTCTGCACAAGTGAGATTTGGGGTTTGTTGATGAGTCATGACCTAGCTAAGTACCTGCTTCTGCTTGTCCTTTAGATTTTACCAAAATCCGAGCTTTTGCCGGTCAAAGTGAATGCAAAAGTACAACCATAGATGATGTGAATGGGTTTCTCAAGGTAAGAGGTTGGCTGACCCAGGGTCTGTTCTGCACCCACCTCCTGTGCTGGTGGGCTCCTGCTGTGTCTGCCTGCCCTGGCTGGGCAAGCACAACTCGTGTACTGCTTTGGCAATGTACAAAGTACACGCTGGGGAGGGGAGGCACACACAAGAGCAGAAAAACATCAGTGTCATCTGACTTACCACAGCTTTGCTCCTGATACTGCTCGTCCAAAAAGTGTCCTTGTAGATATATTTTCCAGTTTGGCCCTGCTCCAGATACATAAAGTGGCTTGAACATAAGCAGTATAGTGAGATAAATAACAGTAGCTACCTAGAAATACATGAGCTTCTTTATGTTCACAGATATGTTAATTCTAAGGCTCCAACGTTTTCCTTTTCAACTTAGACTTTTTCTCCCCTATCTCCACAGAAATTTTCAAAATGCATGCCTGAAATCATTGCCAAGGGTGAAAAAGCTTCAGTCAATTTCCTGGCATGGACACTGCAAGGAACTCTTGATCTGCTGCGCCCTGTTCAGGAGCAATGTGAGGCCCCTCCTGAACCAACCCCTTTGCTGGGCGTTGAACAAAGGGGCAGAGCAGAAGCACAGAGGAAATTTTTTCTACTACAGAATGAACCAAGAGTCTGCATTTCTTTAGGGGAGGAGGGGCAAAATATAAAAGATGTGTCAGCAACAGGGAGCACTGGGGTTGGGGAGGCAGAGCAGCACAAACAGGGGGTCCTGCTGTCCCTGCAGCCCCAGCACTGGTGCTCAGCAGCAGCACAGTCACAGGGCCAGCAGGGCAGGCTCTGCCCTCCAGCCAGAGCTTCTGTGCTGTCGTGCAGCTGGCATGCCAGTCATATTTCTCCAAGAAATATTTGCATAGTTTTGGCTACAATAGCACTGAATGTCAGTGCTGTGAATGCAAATGCCACAGTGAGCTGCCTCTAAAGTGTAACTGGGGCTGATCCTGTAGTCATAGTGAAAGTGAGGGGGAAATTCAGTGGATGTGGCCAAAAAAAAAAAAAAAAAGTGGGGGCATGAAAAAATGTTAAACAAAAAAAAAAAAGCTTGCTTTGATGATGCCAGCTGGTAGAGACAGGTCAATGAATTTACTTGGGAAGGGGAAGATTTTATGCCCATTTTCACTCTGGTGTTGTTTTCTTGCTCTCTTTCCTTTTTCTTTTTATCCACCCAAAAGTTTGCAAGCAGCTACCTCCATGCCCACGCCCAGTGGCCCCAAAAAACGGGGGGCTGGTGTGTGTGACCATTGACAACACTCAGTACTGCAAACCCATGTGCAACCAGGTAACGTTCCTGCCTTATATAATGCTGCAACTATTCCTTCCTTTACAACTGCTTATTTGGTAAAACCTAATTTTCTTGCTATACTTGGTTTTATATCCCTCAGGGCTGGGAGAGGTTGTAGTGTTTGTGTTTACCTGCCCTGTTTCTTCCCCTTGCAGCTACCATGTCATGCCCTAAGACAGTGTTTGTTTATTTTCTCCCCTCCCTGTTTCCCAAGGGTTATGACTTCCAGTTCCTCAGGAGCAGCAGGCTGTATGAGGAGTGTGGCAATGCCACAGGCTTCTCCTGGACCACGCAGCTGGTTGGGGAAAAGGTGCTGGCAGTCTGCAGCCGTGAGTGCTCCTCAGATATATCTGTTCACACAAGGCTTCCTCGCTTCTGTTCAAAAAAATAGGAGGAAGGAAAAGTTTCTCTTTTGGTGACAGCCTTCTCATGTGTGACATTGTGAGAGCCAGTGCTGAGCTGGCAAATTTATGAGCAAGAAAACACATTAGCTATAATACTCTCATGAAGGCACTGCTGTTTCATCTTGGGGTACCAAATGTGGCATTTATGCAAATGTTTGTGGGAGGATGGACCTGTTTTTTTAAAAAAACAGTGAATTGGTATCACCCTAACACAAACCCCATGTTGCACAAGGGTTGTGTGACCCACTGAACAGACAGCAATAGGATATAAAACTGCTTATCTTCCAACAATAGTTGAAGAATCTCAGCAAATTGGCCAAACCTGTATGTACACCCAATAAAGCCCAGCAGTTGGGCCCCAGCCAGCAGTGCTGCCATCTTCATGGCAGCTCTGTGTGGGAGTGTAAGACTGCTCCCATTGCATCCATTGCTCAATCTGTGACTCAAAGCAGGCTCTATGACTCTGTTGTTATTGCCTTAATTTAAAAACAAATGTGCATATAGATACACAAAAAGCCCACCCTACCTCTCCTATGCTTAATGGAAAGCATTTTACTGTTGACACTGCCTAGCTGCTAGGGCAGTTGCTAGTTATTTTCCAAGGCTTAATAAAAGCAAGCATGCATCTGGGCACTTTTATTCCAAGCTGGAGACTTTAGAAAATTGGAATTCCAGTACGTGTGCAAAGATCAGGACAAAGCTAAGTGAATTCAGCTGCTTATTTATTTATTTATTTATTTATATCTTTGATCTTTTCCAGCCTCTGAGGTGGCCATCGGTGGAGCTAAATCTGCCTATTTCCCCAGCAACAGCACCTGTGTGCACACGGCTGCCTTCCCTGAGGCTCAGGCAGAGCAGCTGAACAGCTTCCTGCAAGAGCTGGCCGAGCGCGGCATCGACGGCTCCAGCCGGGACCTGGGGGCTGACTGTGTCACCTGTGGCTACTGACAGCAGCCTGGGCACAGCCAGCCTCTCACAGCATCACAGAGCACTGAAATCATGGCTAGCACCTGTAAACACACAGCTTTTATTTTGTTTAAAGGTCTGGAGATCGTAGTCATGACCTCAGCTTTGGGTATGGATATACAGGCTAAATTTAATCACGCAGCTCATGGCAAGACTGTCAAAGAGAGAAGACAGCTTTTATGGCTTTAATTTGTCTAGCTGGAATTAAGCAAGATTTTTTAAACAGTTGATTAATAGATACCTTCCTATTGGCTTAAATTCTTCTGGATCTCGGCAGATAGTAACACTGATTGTTGTCAGAAATTGTCCTGTGTCAGGGGTCCTCTTTACTGAGAAAAGACCATACTTCCACTCACTTTTACAGCTGCCAGTTAGTCACTATTACTGCTCTGATGACCATTACAGCTGTGTAAGTGACAAGAGTTCCTGGCTGTAGGGATATAAAACTTTATTCCTTTCTTGTTTGTCTGGGGCCTAGAACAACAGCAGAAAACCTGTCCATTGTCCCCCAGGCACTAAGTGAAAGTGAAGATCAGGGGCAACTTATCACTGGAGATCCAGCTTATTTGTGGAGATGTAGCTACCAAACAGTATGCATGTGAATTATTGTGAAATATAAACAAGAAATGTAGATACCGCTTGCTTGGTTTTCAGTGGAATCTGTGCTTGAGGTAATATTTGAATTTTCTTCTGTTGAGCAAACAGTGAAGCTGTAGATCTGAAGACAGACTCATCTGTTTGTGTTTCCTTTCCCTTCTTTACCTTTCTCCTCTTTCTGTTGATCTCTCAGACACATAGTTTTGTGGTACATGATGTAAAATTGGCCTTTACCTCATTTATCAGATAAATGATTCAAATATATATATTTACATACTTATATTTCAGGCTCAGAATTGAGTCACTACAAACAAAAAACCCCATAAATAACCCCAGCTGCTTTAGGGTCCAGAGGCAGACAGTCATATGACAGTGAATGGAACAGATAATTACACCAGAAAAGGGATGAGTTGGCTGCTTTGGCTGCTTATAAAACGTGTGGCAATAAATTAAGTCATTGTGTTGGAGACAAAAGTGCTGTAGTCTTAAAGAAAAACAATGAGTTTTGAGTTTTGGTTTTATTTATTTATTTATGGCAAACAAATGATTTCTATCAAATGAAATTATAATGTTTTTAAGTCTTTCCAGCCAAATCATTATCAACAAATGCTCAGATAAAATATCTGGAGTACTTTTCAGTATCATTTTTCTACTGGTGCTAAACCCCATTTTTTTCCTCTCAATTTTGTTATTCTATTCTAGTGACTTTCCAAACCAATCAACAAAAGAAAAGTCACTCATATTTTATTTTATGAGGAAATAAAATATGTAAACCAGCAGAAACTTTCATTTTTGGTTCATAAATCCTCATAGTGTCACACAGTGTGGAAGAATTAGGCTGGAAAGCCTTAATTTTCACTTGTCATGAAACTGATATTAAGCTGGAGATTGGGTTGCTGGGGTGTTTTTCAAAAACTTGCAGAGATGAGGTTTTGTTCTATTCCCACCACCTGAGTTATTATTTATAATGAGACAGGGAGTTGACTCAATAAGCCAATATAACACAGTTAAAAACTAAAGTAAATTTAATCATGTTATTTCCCAGAGTACATTTGCATAATTTCATTCATGTAAATGGTTGCTGTGTGTTTGCATTAACTTCTTGTTGGTGTCTGGCCTGTCTGAGCATAGGACCATTCCTCATGCTCCTGCTCTAGCCCCAGGATGGGGTTTGTTCTGGCACTAGGGGGTTGAGGAAAGAGGAAAATTCATATAGAATGAAAGAACTTAATACTATTTTAAACCATTAATTTCCAGATCAAACAACAGAAGCAGGAGAGGCTTACTTCTTGAAATATTCTCTGAAATTTTATTTTTTTTTTAGGTTTTGCAATACAACCAGACTAAACCACTGCCTCCCCAGAGTATCTTACATGCTTTGGATAAATCCACCTGCACAAGTGTCAGTCAGCTAAAGGCTTTGGTAATATTTACACTGTAACTATAGAGAGGGATATTAATTATTCCTGATATTAATTAAGGGAATACAGTGCTGCATTATCCTTACTTCTCTTTCAGTCCATTATAACACAAGAGAGGAACTCAGTGTAGGAGCTGAGCCAAGAGCAGTAATTACAGCCCAGCCAAAACATGGAAGGCAAAGTGTGGAGAACTGCAGCTCATGGCCACAAAATCACACAAAAAACTCTTCTCACAGGAACTTAGCAGCAGCAGACTGGCAGAGGCAGTGCTCTGGGGTGGCTCACAGGTAGTGAGAGGTGTTGTCAGCGTGAGCCATGCTGCCAGGGCAGTGCTGGAGCAGGGCTGGCTCACACGGAGCCCTGCAGCGAGATCTGTGGCACATGTCTCATCCTCCACATCACCACCGCAGCTGGGGGCAGCAGCATCAGCACACTCATCACCAGCACTGCAGCAAAAATCACCAGCAGGATCTCCCACGGGGCCAGGATTGTTTCCACCATGACTTCCTCCATGTCAGGAGTCTGAAGCTGTAAAGCAAAAAATATGCTGCGTTATTTACTTGCAGATAGGAATTAATTCTGGATAGATGCGTTTGTTTCAGCCAGCATAGGGGTGTCAGCCTCTTTGGCCTATTCCTTTCTCAGCCTAAAAAATAATCCCATTTCCTGGGCTGCAGACCCCAGAAGAGCTCCTGCTCTTTCTCTCTCTCTGTGTACCCTCAGGATCCTCCATAGAGCATCAGCCTGCCTTTCCCCCTTGGCTCAGCTGCAGTTGTTGATGCTGGTGTAAGACACTCTGTCCACCCTAAAGCACTCTTCCTAACCCTTGGATAAGTCTTTTTCTTTACAATTTCGAGTTTTAAGGCCCTCCTCTCCCACTCAGAGCATCATTACACAAAATGATTACTGCACTGATATACAGCAAAACTAAAGCTGAAAAGAATATGATGGAAAGGAGAACTGGAAATCGAACTGCCGTCAGAATGCATATTTCATCTTTTTCCATGTACAATGCTTTAGAAAGAGCAGGGTGCTTAGGAAGGAGTTAATGTGTGTTGATTCTGTTAAGTGCTAACAGGTGTGTCCTAGGGAATGCAGTTTCAATGCCATTCCTGCCACAGGACCCACACACCTGAAAGTCATCAGGGTGACCAGTCCTGTTCCTGGACCCACACACCTGAAAGCTGTGCAGTGGGTGAATACATGAGGTGCCAGGGCCTGAAGGGGTTTTTTTCTCCAGTCCCTAGTGCCAGTAGTGAGGAGGTTTCCTGAGGGGCTGCAGTGCTGCCTGTGCTGTCGGCATTGGGACTGCAGCTCACCAGAGGAGGCCTCAGGTTTGTCCAAGCATGTGCTACTGGGGTTTTGTTACTAAATCCTGACCTTTATGCAAAGGTGAAGATGGAAACTGGGTTGATAGAGTATTTATGTCTAAGGAGAATAGAAAATTTGAATAATTTCCAGCAATTGTGTACGTGACAATGTTAAAATTACCATCAGCTCAATTTTTTTTCTGTGGCTTGTAAGGAGAGTTTGTGTTACCAGTGTATGTCTAGTAACAAATCTTGGTGGATTGAGGCCACGATATCCTCAATGAAACCCAGCTATCCATCAGCAGATCTTGGATTAATTTCAAATCTTACAAGCACAGAAAAAGTTCAGAGGAGGCAGCTGGAGCTGCCCGGCTCAAGGCCTGGAGCACTCTCTCCCTTCTCCCCAGTGAAGCCACACAGCCATTGCAGGAGGGTGGCTGGAGCTGGAATGCTGCCCACAGACCCATTCCCTGCAGTGGGCTGTGCTCTGTGTCTGTTTTCTACAGAGCAGCTCCTTGATTTTGCATGTGTTCATCTGCTGTGGCCTCTGGCTCTGCTGCTGTGGGCTGTGCTGCAGGGCCCTTCAGGCTGGGTGATATTCTCACTTTTCATGTGGCAACTTTTGGTGTTATTCCTCTCTTCCCACTGGCTGCTGGGTGAAGATAGGTGTGAGGCTGTTTTTAACCTGGAGAGGGATTTTTTTTTTTTTTTTTTTGCTCAGGGAGTTTCCTTGTGCTGCTTCACTGCTGCCTTTAGCTGCTGCCCAGGGAATGTCACAGGTTGTGGGGTGTTAGTAAAGGTGTCTTAAGGAATGCAGTGCTCAGTGTAATTCCTGCCACAGGATCCACACACCTGAAAGCCATAAGGGCTGCAAGTCCTTTGCCAGAACCCACACACTTGAAAGCTGTATTAGCCTCCCGTCTGCTAATTTCAATGTCCTTGTTGGTTAGCTCCTTTAAATACCTGAGTTTCTGAGTTGCTTTGTGGTATTTTTTCCTCTTTTTTCTCTCTAATCTTGTTTCCCCCTGCCCGGCCAAATTACATAAATGGACATCTTGATTTTGGAGAAGTAAGAGTAGGGAAAACCTTACAAACCCCCAGATATATTTATCTCACTATTGCATCTGGGAAGGGGGAACTGCACTTCCTCAATGCACAATGAAGAAAAATGCAGAAGGCAGAAATACTATAAGAAAAAAAAAAAAAAGGCTTATTTGCAGTCTACAGAAATGGTGTGAAGGTTCAAGCCAGCCCTGTGAATCTTACAGTAACTTTAGCTATGGTAACTTGAGAAGTTCCCTTGAGCAAGACGCTTGTGGGAGGTGGTGGCCTCCCTGTCTGTAACTTGCTCTCACTTGAGATTTCTTTGAAAATGCATTGCATGGGCTGAAAGAGGAACTGGTATCTGAATTAGCAGGTATTTAAATTATAATTTATTTGCCTCCAAACTACAGAATTATTGCCTATCATATAATAATTTTTACTCTGTGCCTGGAAAGTCGCAGATCTGGTACTGCTGGCTAAATTCTGGGAACAGAAAAACAAGTTTTAAAACTTTGGGAGTCCAGTAAATTTGTAAATGCAGTCACCAAATGGGGGAAGGGATTGAAGTCTGCAAGGTCTCTTTTGTATCAGTGAATATTCATATTTTCTTTTGTTTCTAGGAAGATATTCTGATTGGTAGCTAGAGCACTTAATGTCAGTCAAAGACTTGTCTCTGTGAAATCAAGTGACAAGTTCTTACTTTGGTGGAGATGAATACAGTCGAATTGGATAAAAAACCACAATTAATATTGCAAAAAATATAAAATTTGTATAAAATACAAAACAATATATCGGAAATATTAAAGATTATTAGTGATATCTTTATGCAATTTTAATATTTTATAATATTTCAGAAATTCTACTAGATTCTGCTTTTAATGACATCAGATAAAACCACATGGGCTATATTGAATTTCCAGTGTCTTCTACAAGCAGGTGTAGAAGATTATGTGGGGAGGGGTTTATCACCTACACCTGAGAGCTGCTCAGTCACACACAAAGAAGGGCTCCCAGTGGCTTCAGCATGACCAGAGCTGTGAAACACTGCCCACCCTGCAGGGCTGTGACCACTCTCCTCCCAGGCACACACTTATTCCAAAGGCAGAACAAGCTGAAAGAGGTAAACCAACAACAACAATGAGCTTGTGCCACTCAGTCAGTGATATAAATATTTGCCCTTCAAGTGGGGAGAACAAGTGCTCCTGGGTGCCCTGGGTGAGCTGCCAGCTTCCTGTTAGCACTCCAGGGTAATCACCCAGGCTGGCTCTCTGAGGAGGCCACCAAGCTGTGCCCTGGAGCCCTGGGCAGCTGCAGGAGGGTGAATGCATTCCTCTGCCACCTCCCTGGCTCTGGGCTGCAAACACAGGCACCAAATGGTAGGAACAGGAAAAATTCTCACACCTGGGTGTCTGGCACAGGGATGGACTCGAAAAGAGGGTGATGATCGAGAGATAACTACACTGCAAGTTGAAATTGTCACTTAGAACTCCTGTAAGAACCAGAAATCAAATTAATGAGTTCAGTACCTTAGAGAAAAGGCTGCTTTACAATTATGTAAAACCTTAGAAAGATCTAATAATGCTGCTTTGGCAGAGGTCCAAACCTTTTAAACAAAGAGTGTATAAAAACGCTCAGAATCATTTAAATATTAACAGAAATTTCACTGAATATGGTTGTTATAAATATCTCCCTCTACAAGTAACTAAACTATTAATGAAAATATTTCAGTAGTAATTTTTTAAAATATTTCAGCCTTTATAATACATGAAGCAGATTAGTCTGATTATTTTAAAGTCAAAACTGTGTGTATTTATCTTTCAGTGAGTAAAGACGCTGCAGGCTACAAATCAAGCTTAAAATCTCTTAATGTGAAAATCGAGTGCAGAAATTAAATGTATGAAACACTGAGGAAGATCTTTTAAAACAAAAATTATGATGAAGACAGACTATTTAATAGACAAAACTAGCATAGCAAACTGTTGTGATTAAGCTGATCAAGGCCTTAGTTTCACCTCAATTCCAAAGGTAATTGTAATCAGGAGGCTACAATCAAAGTTAAAATGCAAGAAGAGTTTCTCGGTTGTTATTTAAATCACATTTTTCTGGACATATAAATTCAGATTTTTGTATTTTGTCTAAAAAGATGATTTTGTGCTTTCATAGATAACACATTGTGGCATATATCTGTTAAGTTTCTGATTCTTGAATGTATAGCAGTGAGGACATACCTACATCTGAGTCACAGACATTTCCTCTCCTGAAATATTTAGATTTTAAACACTTTTGAATAAACTTATACAAACTGGAGTTGTGCTTACTGTAAAAGAAGAATAAGGGATTGCCTTATGCAGTCCACTCACAGACATAATTCTAACAATTTAGCAAACTATTTTGCACTTAAAATTAATTATGTGAATAGGAATATAGATATATGTGACTACATTCTTCTACTCTTCCCTGCCGACAACCATTTACCGGAATTAGAAATAATTTAGTTATCACCCTTTCTAAATAATTTAGTTATCCCCCTTACTTATATACTGTAAAGTATGCCCCCTTTCTATAGAAAGGCATCAAATCCTGAATTAGCTGGATTTTTTTTGTCTTTCCCTGCTGGCAGCAGGCCCCTGGCTGTGTGCTGGGCACCCTCACCTGCTCAGTGCCCCCTGGGCTGTGTGCTGGGCACCCTCACCTGCTCAGTGCCCCCTGGGCTGTGTGCTGGGCACCCTCACCTGCTCAGTGCCCTGGGCACCCTCACCTGTTCAGTGCCCTGTGTCCTGGGCACCCTCACCTGCTCAGTGCCCTGGGCTGTCCTGGGCTGTGTCCTGGGCACCCTCACCTGCTCAGTGTCCTGGGCACCCTCACCTGCTCAGTGCTCTGGCTGTGTCCTGGGCACCCTCACCTGCTCAGTGCCTCCTGGGCTGTGTCCTGGGCACCCTCACCTGCTCAGTGCCCTGTGTCCTGGGCACCCTTACCTGCTCAGTGTCCAGCTGTGTCCAGGGCACCCTCACCTGCTCAGTGCCCGGCTGTGTCCTGGGCACCCTTACCTGCTCAGTGTCCTGGGCACCCTCACCTGCTCAGTATCCAGCTGTGTCCTGGGCACCCTTACCTGCTCAGTGCCCCTCACTGCGCTGCCGGGGCTGCTCAGCTGGACAGGACAGACAGGGCAGGGCAGGACAGACAGACTGCCGGGCTGTGCCGGCCCCAGGGCAGCCCGCAGGAGCGCGGGGCCGCGTTTGTGCCTCCATCGCCTCCCCCTGTGCTCTTAAAGCGGCACAAACCTGCCCGAGGCAGCCGCACTGCCTTGCCCGCTGTTTGCTCAGAACAGCAGAGCAAGAGCCGGCTCCTCACCCTGCGCAGCCACTCAGTGAAAAATGAGAACCCGTTTTTCACCAGAAAACCACTTGGGCTTTCCTTGTAAATCATCTTATTTGCTCACGAGTGAGTAATCTGATTAACTCATTCTGACTGATTATTGCGAACATGTGCAGCCTTTAGAGTATGAATGCTGATGCCCCTCAGTTTGTTGGCATTCACACACCCAACTCTCTTCCACCTATATTCAACAGCCCACTTGCTATTTACCAGCTTAGCTTAACTTCAGTGTGAAAAATGTGTATTTGATGATCGGCTTTTTGCAAATATTAAAATGAATATTATATGTGTTGTGTTAGAAAGTAATGCTATGTTAATTATCTTAAGTAGTGTGTTAAATATAGTTATTGGGTTATTAAAAAAAGTTAAAATAGAAACTATGCTATGTAGGATACTTTTTTTAAAGAAAGGACGCCCAGTGAGATAGCAGCCACGGGACACCTAAATATTTCAGAGAAAAATAATTTATTACCCTCTTATCAGAAGAAATTAACTTCTTCCCACCTCAAAGGTGCTGTTAGGATTCAGAGGAAGAAGCTGACACTGACCAGACAGAATCCTGTATTTGAATGGAATTTATGCATCATGTATGAGGTGTAGGAATATGCAACAGGCAGTTTTTAAGGGTAAATCCTCTGTTAACGTGGGTCCTTTTTCAGGCTCGTGCTGCCCAGAAAAAGGTACCCAGACATCCGTAACTCTTTGTCTCTATTGTCTCATATTGTCCTAATTCAAATTGTCCAAATTATTATTACTCTAATTGTATCACTATTTTTATAACCATTTTATTACTATTAAACTTTTAAAATTTTAAAAACAAGTGATTGGCGTTTTTCACATTCCATATTTGAAAAACCAGAGCTATGCTCAGGCAAACCACAATCAATAGTACAAAACAATAAAAAAATTTGTATAAAATACAAAACAATATATCTGAAATATTAAATATTGATTATTAGTGATATCTTTATACAATTTTTAGTATTTTATTAGGTAAGGAATTCCACTGGATTCTGCTATAAATGATATCAGATAAAACCACATGGACTATATTGAATTTCCTGTGTCTTCTACAAACAGGTGTAGAAGATAAGTGTTTATGTGGGGAGGGGTTTTATTATCTACACCTGAAAGCTGCTCAGTCACACACAAAGATACGACTGCTGCATTATTTATTATATAAAGTGCATGTAAGGACCTCTTCAGAGGCTTTGCTAAGCCAGCTCTGGCTCCTCTCCGTGCTGCTGTGGAGGTGGCACTGCACAGTCCCCGAGAAGTGGCCCTGCTGCCTGAACACGCTGCTGCATCTGCCTTTTGCCTCTTGACAGGAGAAGATGTGAAGGCCAAGCTGCAGCCTGCCTTAAAAACTCAACAAACTCAACAAAGAAATCTGTGGAGTGATCTGTGCTAGAGTGGATGCATCCAAAGGGATGCACAGAGCTTCAGATTGCAAGGATGTCCCTTTAGACCTCAAAGCCACACAACCAGCAATAGGCTCTTCAGTTTCTTACAAAGCAGAGAAAAATATTAACTAAGGTGTTTTCACAGAAAATAAAAGCTGTTAATAGTTCTCACAAGGGATATTTTCATAGATCCAAAACTATTTTCTGAACAATTCTTGGCAGGGGGAGGGGTGGAATAATTTTGTAGTATTTTCCACTATACAAGGCAGAATCAGTAACACTTTTCCCTGCAGAACTTGACAAGTGACTTCCACGTCTCTCAATATGTGACACTAATATTTCATCTTGCTAAAATCAAATTCCTTGCTAAGTTGCTTTCTGGGGAACCTGTTTATCCTGTTTTTTTACTAAGTCTTCAGATTAATACAATTTTAACTTCACTTAATCCTAGTGGTGGTACTAGTAGTCCTACAGTCAGAAGTGGGAAAGTGCATGCCATGGACTGAAAATTGAACATCACAGAGTATGGCTTGTCAGCATGCTGGGTGGTCCAGAATATCCACAAGTACTAGCAAATACAAGTCCAATGGTGGCAGTTTTTACAAGCACAACTAGTATTTAGAGTTAGGATAAGGTGCATTAAGCTTTTAAAATAAATTCAGAAATAATTCAGAAAACAGCTCTTGAAATAAATGCTTGCTAGCCTTGGAAAATCCTGTCTTTCTACAAATCAGAGGATGCTGTACAGCCACCTCATTCAGATTTAGGAAATAAATTTGGTGCCCAAATGCTGAGCCAATCTGCCTTTCAGGCCAAGCCTGCTTCTTTCCAGACCTGCCTGCTGTCAGGGCTGTTGGAGGTGGCAGCTTCAGGCAGGGTGACAAACATTTGCTTTGTGGTTGTGTGTCCTCATCCCAGTACCTACTGAAGGCAGGTGTGTGTTCTTTCACTCACACCTGCAAATAGCATTAATTTGAGATAACTCTGTGACACCCAGGAGATTAGCAGGATAGAATAAAAAAACTTACCGTGGCTTTAAAAGGTTTGCTGATGGTGGGCTGTGTGTCCAACTTCATTCTCAGGCTGATGTTAATCACTGTACATTTCTTAAACTTTACTGGAATGTGATGAGTGGAAAATTACTACTTGAGGTGATGCTTGTGATCCTGTTTCCTTGTGCTCGTGGCAGAGTTAATTTCACAACAGGAGTCATGCAAGGCTGCAGACTGGGCAGGTGAGCTGATGGGTGCAGGCAGATACTGTTGAGCTGAAAAGTGTTTGTGAATAAAAACAGAGTTTGAAAGTGAAACAGAACGATGCAGACTCCTGAGTCCTCATTTCCCCTCTACATACCTGTTTCCACTGGGTTAACAGAGGAGTCTATCTGATATGGGATTCAGTAGTTTTTATTTTGGCAGTGCTGTCCAGAAATAAGTCATTTGTTAACACCGTGTAGCTCTCCTTACATGCCAAAGAGATGCATGGATAAAAAGGAGTTTGCTCACAAAAGTTTTATCTTTGCATATATTGAGATTACTTTATAGCTCTTGGAAACAGGGTGCTATGTGTATGCACGGTGATGAAGGATTTAAATACTGCTGGAGTGAATAACAGCCTACCTGTGGAGGGGAACCACCTGCAGGCACCAGGCTGCTCGAGCAGAAAGGCATCTTGGTTTGACACCAACCTTGTTGCACTGATTTTCCTAATCTCTAAAAGACAAGCAGCTTGGTTTGCAGAGAACAACAGCAAGAATGATTCACAGGCCCTGACATCAAGCAGCGGGCTGAAAGGGGCCAGGAAGACCCATTCCTTGTCACACAGCATGTGCCCAAAATAATCCTGTAATTGAATTTAAGCCAGCACAGGAATGTTGTGCATGGCAGGCTGCTGCTCTGGAATTACAGTGAATTGCACAGCTACAAGGTCCCAAACAGCCTCTTTGCTGGCCCCCAGGTTCACATGAGCTGTGAGCACACCTCCCCTCCCCTGTTACCTTCCACACTTTGGCTGTTCTGTCTCCCTGTCATGCAGAGGGGAGTGAGAGGAGCTGATCTGGCTCTAGAGCTGGACGTGTCCTTGCTCAGGTTTCTGTGACCAAGCTGAGACTAACACAGTGGGAATCAGTGTGGCTCATAGTCAGGAATTTGGCTTTATAAAGGCACCCCCAGATGCTCAGCCAGCCTTTGCACCATGTCATGGAGCTGATGAAGAGCCTTAATTGCCTCATGTTGAAGTCAACTGCCCTAGAGAAAGGAAAAATCCAAATCAGACATCTCTGAGTGTGCAGCTATGCTGCACAACTGTAAATCTAAACTTGGGGAATTATCACCTTCAGGAGATGAACAGACCCAAGCTGAGAAAGATTTCTCTTAATCCTTTAGCTTAAACTGGATGGTGAGATGGTGAGCTGGATGAGACGAGCAGCTTCTGCAATGAGTGCTCAGTCACTTGGCATCCTCCAACCCTGGCCCTGTGGGAATCCCAGTGAGGGTCTGACAACCACCTTTGTGGTGCCCAAAATTAGTTGTATCTGAATCTCATGACAATATAGCCTAAAAAAATTGGCCATGTCATGGCTCTGATGACTATCCCTAAATCACAATGGCCCAGTAATTTTCCTGCTGTCTCCTATGTGTTTTCTTCCACACACATCCCATGTGCCAGGGGACCTTGGTCTTCTTGTGCTCCTTGAGTCAGGAAAGGCATTAGGAATTCTGAACAGCTGGCTTCTGGTCACCACCTTTGAGCTGCATGAAGGCTAAAGCCCTGCTGACTCTGAAGTTTTCCTATGGGAAATATAAGGAGGGTGGTTCTGTGCCACCCCAGCTGCACTGCTTGTGCTTTCTCTAGGGCACCTGTTGGGGGTGAGGGTGGCCAAAGCACTGTGGGCTGAGCAGAGTGTCTGAATGGGGAGTTTTGGTGAGGGAAACTTACACAAAGGGATCAAAATACACACTCAGTAGAGGTTCATGGGTAAAGGAGTACTGGAGGACCTTGTGGCTGCAAGTCACTTTAGATATGCAGCCAAGAACTGTAATTTTTGTTCTTGTAATAAGTCAGCAGGCTAACAACAGTAGGAACCCATAGGCAGCAGTATTAACACTGGGCAATGATTATCAAACAGACAAAATGGCCCTGCTTTCCTTATACAGTTTCCTCTTTATGGCTGGCACTTGTTTAAAAGACAAATTAGACAGGGAAAGAATGCATTTTATTTTTTCATGCTGCTTTATCTAAGTTCACTAGCTACAAAGGCAGACACAAGTGACAGGGAAGCACATTCCAGAGAGCAGCAAGGGAAGCACTAAAACTGGCAGACAATAAGGTGATTCTTGTTACACTTCTTGTCATTCCAAGTGCCATCAGTGTACATCTCCACACATTCTTCCTCTCCTTTGCCAGAAGGTTCATTTGGATACCAGTTAGTATAGCTCAGCTGAGCACCATTCAGGAGCTGGAATCTTCCTGGAATAAGGGATTGTTTTATCCCCAGGTAGGCGTAGGTGTTAAAATATTTCACAAAGTACAGAATGGCATCATTCTCTCCAGGGCTCTTTGGAGTGGCAATAGAGCCTCCAACCTCTTTACATTTTTCCACTGTACCATCAAAATCAGCTTTTTTTCCATTGGTAGAAAAGATTTTTCCTCCAGACTCTGTTATCATCTTGTTCAAGCGAAGGACTGCAAGAGGAGGGAGAAGCTGTTAAAAGTGTGCATTCTTGTGTGCTCATTTTGCTGTCAAATTTAACTCCTGCTACTTTGCTCCATAACTTTAGATTAAACCCAGGAAAGGGTAAAGGAAAGGAGAACTTGAAATCAAAGAAATTTGAAAATGGAGAAGGGGGAAAAGGGAAGAAACACACAGATGATGAAACAGGAGAATCACATAAGAATTTGGAGGAGGAAAGGAAATGAGGAATCCTTTTTTTTGTAAAAAAGCATATGATTTTATTTGAGACTCTCTATAAGACTCTGAGGTAGTTTGCAGCATACCAATGTTCTGGAGTGAGAGGAATCTTAGATTTGATCTGGTCTTGGTTCTCTTAGTAGGTTTTTAGTGTTCTGTTTGTCTGTTGGGGCATAAAGTGTGCATGGAGCAGCTCTGCATAGGCAGGGATTTTAATATGCCACATCACTGCCTTGCTTGCACTCATATTTCAGAGCTGTTACCCAGGTGTCTCCCACCAGATATGAAAATCTAATTCCCACTGCCCCACCCCCATTTGAAAGTTTTCACTCTGATATACCAGTGAAGAAGATATAAAAAGGAATGCTATAAATCTGCAAAAAATTCTGCCTTCTTCCTAAGAAGCAATTTTTGCCCACCTAGTCTATCCCCACTAACCCAGGAGCAGCAGAAAGTAAAGGCAGATAAAATACCTCCTTCCAGTCTGGAAATCCGATATTCCAATTGATGGATGGGGTCCCCATGTTCGTTGCCAGCCAGAGCTGTGAGATCTGTGAACAAAACCAGCTATTATGCACTTGGCTTTACAGTGTCAGTCGTGGCTTTCAAATAAAGCAGAGCTCATCATATGAAATTAATACGAACTTTTGAAATGTTTGCTTGACAAGTTTTAGTTTACTGCTGTGTTTTAAACAGGTGATATCTTCACACATTAATCTTTGTAAGGGTAGGGGATAAGTTCCTGGAAGTCACCTGCAGAGCACGGATGTGTATAGAAAACTGGAACTGGCAAACTGAGATAATTTTCTGTCTAAGTGATTGAGCCAGTCCAGGCAAAACTCTGGCACCTGTGCAGTAGGTTTAGCTGATTTTTAACTGTGTCTGAAGGGACTGAATCCTTGATAGAATCCTTCAGGCTGTTCAAGCACTTGCTTACAGCTACAACCTAGGACTTAGCAACAAGTTTCTTGTCTATGGAAAATTCTAAACTTTTCTCTGTGAGTTGAACCACTGCATCATTAAATAAAGATTTAAGCATCTTACTTCATATAAGAAAATTAATATTAAGTCCTGATTATTTTATTTCAAGTAGATCACATAGCAGATTATGGTAGATAGCATTGAGTTTTCAAAGCATAAAAATAGAGCACAACAGATAAAATTGGAGATAACTTCACATACCTGGTATTTGTTGCTCTTCTGCACTGTTGCTCCTACCTCCAAACAAAGGCTTGAAAGGGAACGATGGAAGAAATCCTGCAAGTTTACCTTGAGCACACAATGGGAGCAGGAAAAAAGCTACTGCTAAGATTTTGTGCAGCTGTGGAGACAGCATCATTTAAAGCTGAAGGTAAACCAGACTGGTTTAGTCTCCAGGGTAGAGTCCTGCATTTAAATAAAAAAAAAAAAAAAGAATTGTTTAGAATTTTTCTGAGCGTGAAGTCTTATGCATATTACACTTTGCCTGCAGGGACATGAATGTCATTCATGTAGTTGCAAAGTTATCCTATTTCAGACAATTAAGATATTTTCCCAAAAGACAGACTGCTAAGTCTATGAAAGTCTACAGAGCAAACACCCAAAACATCCCTTCAAAGCTCTTTCCTGTACATCAGATACCATTATATGCCATTTTCCCCCATAAAATAGTTATAATTTCATTTTAAAGGAGAGCAATAGACACATGGCTGCTTTAGCAAGAGAATGTTTAAAACAAAGTGGGACATGCTGTCTGTGTCAATTGGTCTAAGAGCAAAACAACTGCTAATACTTATTCTTCTATTGCAGCATCCATTTTTTAACATCTCTTCCCTCAGGTGACATGGTCTATAAAAAGAGGTGAAATTGTTACTAATAATGTTGATACACACATTGAAATTTGAAAGTTTTGTGATACAGTTTAATAGATTCAACATAATTGAAACAGCAACCTATCTAAAGATATGCAACTTACCTAGCAGCTCCAGTGTGAATTAAGAAAGACTCATTAAATGGTCCAATTTATAGGGCATGTAATTTGAGATTCATCTTCTTATCTACAGAGAGCACAAAGAATACATCATATGATATGAATTGGCATATAAATGGAAATTGAATGAACTTTTACTTGAATGATAGGGGCAATGTTTTCTTCAAGAGGCAAACATACTTAAAACATGAGGAAATTATTTGAAGGTACTTTTGTAACTTGTAGAAACACTTTCACAAGTTTTAAAACACCAACCCTAGAACAGAACAAATTTCTCAATTCATATTTGAAATACCTAATGTTTCCACAGAGTGGGTGTGGAAATGTCACAGAAGATAAGCAATTACAAGTTCACCTGAAATACAATATGCACAGGGACACCACCATGATTTTTGTTACAGACTGAGGACTTACCAGTGATAATGACCAAAGTCTCATAACTAAACAGAATCTCACAATTGTAGCAGCAAAGGCAGATGAAAAATCTGCAGCACACGCAGAGGAGATAGCTGGAGAGACACATGCTGAAATAACTTATAGAATGCTCCAGGGGAGGTTTATGTGTCAAAAAGAGCAGTTTTATCCAGTGGAGCAAGAACCTCTCAGTGAAGGAAAAAGGTTGCTTTATGCCAGTCCTGTAAGAACAGAGGCCCAAGATGAGAAGCATCACTGAAATGGAGATGGCCTTGCCAAGTATTTTACAGATGTTCTCAGCTCTGTGCAGTGGAGGCTTTGAGGAAAGGTGTTTGAGTCTGTGTTCCAGTTCAACCAAGTCAGATGTGGCCACATCATGCTTGTGCCAGGCCAGCATCCTGGTGCTGCAGCAAGGCCAGCAGCCAGGACAGCAGGGGAATGAGGTGCTTTGGGACTGGAAGGGGAATGTCAGCAGTGTCTGTATTATTCTAACTAATGCTACTGGGTCTGGGCTAGGCCAGATCACCTCCACAGACACTGTGCACCCTCACCTCAGCCTCTGATGTGTGCCTCAAGGCCTTTGTCCTTGGTGGTGTGCCCACAGATGCTGGATTAAATCCTGCTGCATTGTTTATTGAGTGCCCTTGAGTGCACTAGTCCTGTGAAAAACAAATAGGCAGTACCCAGCTGTGTGCATGCTGACAGAAGAGGGCTGTTTTAAATTTGCACGAGTTACCTTTGTTTCAAGCTTCTTGTCAAACTTCAAGTTTCTTAGCTTTTGAGTGTTTGATGTAATGCTTTCAACATTCTTCCGGCAGAGATTTTTTACTTTTTATTTTTGGGGAAAAAAGCCCCACCAAAATCAAACAGAGAACGTGAGACAAGGCAGTACCTGGGTTCTAGATGAGCCCTGGAAAAGGTCACTGGCAGAGCCTGGCCCTTTGCATCCATGGTGAGAACAACTTGAACATTTAATTGCACCTGGAAGAAACCACAAGTTGGGCAAGTGTGAGATGAGGAGGAGGCTTGGCCGGCAGTTGTGGGTTTCACATGCTGACTCAGGGCCTGGAAAACCAGGAGGGGGACAAAAGGTTCCTTGTCATAGACTCCTGAGGAAAAACTGATGTAGGTTGGATAAACTGTAAACCTTTCTTGCCTTGATTTTCATCAGCATATTAATAAGATAGTGCAAGTTAAATAGATATTTAAATACCCCTTCATTTCTAATATGCTTGTTTATGGTTGCCTAATAGACTATTTTATATAACCACCATAGCTTGTAAACTATTTTCTGATCTTTCCTTGAACCACATATCACAGAGGTCTAGCAAGATTCAAGGACACAGATCTGATAAAGAACAAACTATTTTTGAGTATTGAGATAACTTTTCTTCAGTTTCCACATTGATCAGTAAGAAGTTTCCTAGTTTCAGTGGCAGTGAAGCAAATGATGGATATTCTGAGTAGGTTTTGTTGTGCAGTGTATGTAGGCAAAGGCAAAACCTGCTAAGGACAGAGGCTGGTCAGTGCTGCTCTCTTAGCTGCTCTGAGAAATACAGGCAGAGTTGAATGGCTGTGTGCTCTTTCCTTAAGTCTGTTTGTTACCCTTGCCTTGGTATACTCAGTCTCTTGAAAGTTAGGTTTTTTCTTCCATGGTGCTATTCACAGGTAACCTTAAAAATTATTTTCTTATTCTCTGTTTGTATTTAAATGCCCCCAACCCTTGCAATATTTTCTGTTAAAGTTGATTTTGTTCTGTTCTGCCGTTGTTTCCACCCTACCTTGTTTCCACCTTGTCCTGTGTTTTCTGCATTTCAGAATAATTTTCAGACTGTCCCCAGCCACTCCCTTATCCCTGGGAATAGCAGGAAGAGCACAGAGCATGGGGAGACACAAGGTCCCATTTCTCAGAGGAGGGTTGAGGCTATTTTTGCTGAGCACTAAAAGCAATTCAGCAAGATGTAGACACTTGGGATAGCAGACTTCAACAGGCATTTTAAAAATTAAATGATGAGCGGCATTTTAGAGCAGAAAGTCTTTATTTTACCTGTGTAGCAGTGCACATGAATGCCATCTTGCCCCATGAGCTAAGGTGAAGGGTCCACGAGGAGGGCTCTGGATGTCTCTGATATGTCACTTGGTGCAGCTCAGCTGAGAAAAAACACAGAAGCTGTATAGCCAATGGAAAACAAGACTATATCTCATTTCTTTAACAGCTAAACAGTTCCCATTGCCACAGCCTCCTCAAGGGTTAAGGTACCTTTGCCCTGCAGTGTTGTTCAGCTCCTGAGCCACAAGGGCAGAGATGGGTGAAAGCTTCATTCCAGGTTTCACTTGGCATCACCTGGGTTACAGCCCTTGAGGCAGATTCTGCCAAACCCTAACAGGGACTTCAAAAAAAAAAAACCCCAGACCTCTTATTTTTTTTTAAGGCGCTACTCTAATTTCCAAGAATCCTGTAACCATTGTGTTTTGGAATCAGCTGTGTTTGTGTAGCTGTTGGCTAACAGGATTTTAAAAAAGTGTGCTTCAGCTTCCCATAATGAAAGATCACTTGCAACCTGATACTCTGAGCTACAGCTCACAATTTATACAAGATAAGGCAGCCCTGCCAGCCTGTGTCACATCCTGCCAGTTGGGTTCACAAGAGGTTGAACTGGAACTCGGTTTTCTCAAGAACCATGGGCCATGGGGTTTTTTTTAATCAAGTTTCTACAAAAATCAGAAAAATTTGTGTTTGCTGGAATCAATGGTTTCTTCACATGTGGTAGGGATTGATGGGGGCAGGTGTGAGGTTTTTGAATGCTCAAAATTGATAACAGTACTTCTAAGCTAAAATAACTAATTATATTATACCATTATAAAAGAGGATATCAATCTAGATCAGAGAAAATTCTCTCTGAAATAAATATCCATAATTTTTCTGGCCTAAGTCTAAATGTTAAACATACCTTATTAACTATACTCAATTTCTTTCATGTGAGACAGGATCCACTTGCCTCAAAAGGGTTGGAATTTTTGCGACCTTTTTACTTGTACTAGGATCTTAATTCCTAAAAGACAGCTTCTATAACATGTGGGGAGTAACTAATTTTCTGATTTAAAGATCTTACCTTTATGTTGCACTTCTGTAGCAAATTATTATAAATGAAGAAGAAAGGATTAACCTGGATTTTTCCTGGTCTGGTCATTATACATCAGGAATTATTATTGCACTTTTAAGGAAAGATTTTATAATATTTGTTTATGTTACCATAGCAGAACACAGAAACAATGTATTTTGTTTCTTCATGTGCCCAACCTATCTGTCCATTAAAAAAAAAAAAAAAAAAAAAAACAAACAACAAACATAGATGGAGAATTCAGATCTTTCACAAAAAACCAGACTGAAATGCTGGTATTTCAAATAGCATTTGAAGGTATGAACTGATAGAGTTATACACCAAACACACACAAAAAAAGCCATATCAAAATTTAAAAAATAACAATTTCTGGATATTTTTTCTTCTGTGGAACTGCAGAGAATAATCAAGCAACATTACAGATCAAGTGTGAACCATAAAGAGGAAAGCACTGCCTAGGAGTTCTCTGTCTGGATCTGAGGAGCTTTTATTTTTCCGCAGCATGTATGTGTTTAATTTGATTTTTTTCTCCTTTTTTCAATCATAATGGCTAAAGCAGAAAAAAATAGGCTTTTAGACCTAGCTTAGATACTTTGCTAATTGATGTAATAAATACTAGCTTGTGACTGGAAAATAAAAATCTTATTTTTCTTAACTGGATGAAAAACACTCTGCTGTTTTGAAGTCTAAATCTGTTTAGATATAGATGTTATGTGGTGCTAAAACATTTGTAAAACATTTTTATACATTAAGGGTCTTTACAAGAGATCTCTACAGTCATTTTGCAGCCCCAAATGTGGTAGAAATAAATTTTTCATTAACTAAAGGAATAGGATATCCCAAAACTAGTTGGAGATATAAGTAAATGAATATGCTTTTTCAGTTCAGAGAGTAAAAGATGATGTTGGTAGGGATTTTTTGGGGGAGGGATTTGGTAACTTCTTGTGACGGGTAAACACTTTGCTCTAACAAAGAAACTGCACAGTTAGACTCAAAAACTGCTAATGAGGTTTGCTTATTAAAATACTAATGTTTAAGAGGTAGCTTTAAGTAAATCTTCAACCCTTTCTGGCAGATTTAGTGTAGCTGGTTAGATCTAAACCCAGGAAAATGAAAAGGTATAAATTTAGCCTTACCTTTTTTCTCAATGTATCCACAGAGTGAGTGTTGTCATGGCTCTATGAAACTTTTGGCTAAAATGGTACCATGGTCATAGGTCTCAAAACTCCTGCCTTGGAAAGCAGGTTTGGAAGCAGGTTCACACTTTGAAATCTATCCAGCGTGGTCCTGGGTGTACCTTCTCCATTTCAGAGTCCCAGTCTGCTCTCTTATATCAGTTGGAGTGCTGGATGAACCTTGGGGATTAATCATCCCTTGCCAAAATTTTGGCAGGGCTTGCAGTGAATGGGAATAGACCCTACCCCTCTTCCTCCCCATGGGAGGCTTGGGAACATCTGGGACTGCCCAGAGTCAGGCCCAGCTCCCAGGGGCTCCTGCACAGAGCCAGATGTGGGGGAGGAGATCGTGTTTCATGCATAAAGTTTAAAGCTGGTGCTTTCTTTTTTTACCCCCCTCAGGTAGTGTGGAAATGAGGATGGATGAGCCCAGGGCTTCCTCACTGCAAGGTAAGAATGTGAGAATTGGCTGCTGTGGTAACTCTGCCCAGCTGCCCCTGCTGCTCACCAGCTGCCCAAACAGAGTAGCAGGGAGAATATTCTGTGAAATTTTGCTTCTCGGTCTTACCAGATTTGAGTAGAAGTCTGTCTGTGCTGTTGCTTGGTATATAACATCAGCAGAGATGTTTGTGTTTGAACTGATTGAACTTCCACTCTTAGCTGCCTTCCCAAAATATTATCTGCTTTGGGAAAAGACAGGTGGCCTTCCAACACTGCAGTCCCATGGTTTTCTGAGGGAATCTGCTGTTTTAGCAACAAAATGCAATTTTTGGCATTTTATACACTCTATCTACTTGAACTGAGTGCAATATTTATCTTTGTCTTTATTATAGAGAGTAGCCTCTGAAACTAGAAAAATTAATTGTAACTAGTACTGTTGATATTTTTATAAAACAAAAGGTGGATGCTAATGAATCAGTGAGTGGTTCAATGTGACACAGGCTCTGTGATTGAAAGTGATGTCCACAACCTGAAACCATAATTACTCCAGTGAAGTCAACCTCTGTGCATCTCTTTTGAGGCAGACACTATTAATTACTTCAAAATGCTTCCAACTATGACACCATGGGCAATTTTAACTTCAGCGTTTCCAATCTCCCAAACCTTGGAATTTTCCTCTAGCCTTCATAAAGGTATGGAGACAATCTGCCATGAGAAATGAATTCTGAGGTATTCCCAACCCTCCAAAAGGGAGAAACACACCAAGCACATCAGTTCAGGCACATTTTAATCATGTTAATCACCTAGAAAATTTGGCATTTTCCTAAGGCTAAAAAATATCACAATATGATTAATCTTATATTTTAGGATACAGAGAAATTGCAGGAATTTAATCAACCTGAAACACAGATACTTCATTATCTCCATTCTCTGAGGTGGCTGAAAGGCCATTCTCTAAAATTCACAGATTGTGAGACGGTACATATTGCATTTTTTGTCATTCCAGGTGCCATCAGTGTACATCTCCACACATTTCTCTTTCTCTTTGCCATTGGGCTCATGCTGGTGCCAGTTGCTATAAATCAGAGGCATGCCATTTAAATACTTAACCTGACCTGAAGTCTCCCCCTTTCTAATGCCCAGGTAAGCATATTGGTTATACTGCTTCACAATGTCCATAATAGCTTTATTCTCCTCCTCATTCTTGGGGGCTGCAAGAGTTCCTCCAACCTCTTCACAGGATTGCAGTGCAGACACAAAGTCAGCTTTCTTCCCATTGCTAGCAAGTATTTTCTCTCCTACTTTTCTTATTTTCCCATTCAAAGCAAGCGCTGAAACATGAAAAGAGTTAGCTTTGTAAATTCTCTATGGCATACTGAAGTACAAGCAAATAAAAAGAAATCAAGAGATGAAAACTAAAAGTGTTAAAAGGAACAGAGGGAAAAATTGAGCTAAGGAAGAAGAGAAATAAAGATCCTTAATTTTATCCATTCACTAACTGCCCACTAAATATATTTTTCTGCTTGTGACCACTTGGCCTTATCTCCAAGACAAGGATGTCCCACCAACATCTGCTAAATATCAGCCCTATTATATTTTGTGTACTTTTTAAAGATGATCAGTGGTACTTTCTAAAGATGATCAGTGTGCTTCAGATTTGAGCAAGGGAAACAGAAAAATGATAATTGTTTTGTGAATCTCTTTCAGTACAAAACAATTTAGAACCTTTAACAATCTGGTCACTGATAGATAAAAGTGGTACAAGATATCCATGAATCCATGTGGAAAGTGCAATATCAGGTAGTTGAAATATTCTTAAAAATAAACCCAATTTGAATAAAAGTGCATTATGACTGCCAAGAGGAATCTGCTTCCCTCCAGAGAAATAAGAACCCTGACTTCCCCTCCTTTGAGTGAGAAAATGGAGTTTTGGGGTGTAACACCCATTCCAAATGCAGTTTCTTTCCTGCAAGTCATGGTTCTATAACTAACTTTGCCTATTGCACTTAAAATTGATTGTGAGCTGAAAAAGTAACAAGGGGAAGAATTACCAGCCTCAAGTTGGAAAAGTCGGTGCTTCAAATTTGCTAAAGCAAATTTGCTGGCCAGAGAATCAGGCAGACCTACACAGATAAAAACAAAAGTTAAACAGTTATACTAGGCTGTGCTGCTAGGAACAATCCCCTGGATTACAGCAATTACTTTCCAGAACTAACTTGCAAATGCATTTTTTAACATCAGCAAGAGTAAAATAAATATTTTCACAGTATTTTTTCACATTGTTGTTAATATATATTAAAGCAAACTAACAAAAACATCCAATCCACTGAAATGATGGTAATTCTCCTCTGCAGAAAAGAAACTGAAGCTCTACAGGTTGAAGCCTTTTGTTAGTTTACCTATGAAACTGGCTTTGCCAAAGACAGGTTTCATTGGTAATGGCAGGCATGAGGAACACTCTGAGGAGGAAACAGTTTCTATGGCACCGTGTGACTTTCTTTTTCAAGTGCTGGGTGTTTATCTTGCTTTAATGGGAGCCATAAACAGTGGTAGTGGAAGGTTTCTGAATAGCATAAAATAAATCCAGCACTGCTTGCTAAAGATGGGAACCCACTGCAAAGGTAGATTCTTTTTTTCCTACCATTCTCCACAGGTAACGAGGGTCCTATGTGTAGAATAAAGTCACTAATGTACTCTCATGATCACAATCCACAATCCACAGCTAAAATAAACAGCAATGGAGAAGCACAAAACATTGCTGCATCCCCAGCAACACTGCAGCTCCTACTGCACTTCACAATCCATTAAAATCCCCCCATATTTGACCTAATGCAGGGAGACTGGGAATAATTCTAATAGTGCTTTAGCCTTGCCAGCAGACCTGGAGAAAACATTTCTACATATATATAAAATATTTATATGTTAGAGTGTTGATAACTGGTTCAATTCCTCTCTTCCCCCAGAAGAGAGAGGAGACCCATTTTTTAGAAAAAAACAAACTGCCCATTTCCTCCATTCTCTTTTCCTTCCTGTGCTTAACACATCTACTTCCTTGAGGGCACGTGTCCTTCTGTGTTATCTGTTCATGCAGCCTTTGTGAGGTGGGTCTCTTGCAAAATAGGAAGTTTGCTTACCTTTCAGACCATTCCTTCCAGGGATACCAGGCAGCCCAGAAATTTCTGGGCATTTACTCAATGCATGGCAAGTCACTAACAAAGCAGCCAGTGCTATGAGGGTGTAGGATGAGTAAGACAACATGATTTCTCAGGCCAGCTGTAAAAAAAGCCATCACACATTTGTCAGGTAATTCTGTAAGAAATTGTAGACATTGGTTTATACAGCTGCACACTTCCCCCCCCCATCACCCCTTCTTGAAATTTACATTATTTCCTTGTTTAAATAAAGTTTATATTTCAGATGTAAAAGATTTATTTTGCAAACATTGTGTAGTTTATACACAAAACTCTTTCTAGACTGATAAACTTGGAGTAGTGAAGATAAATTAGCCCTTTCACTGTCGCTGACTATTTGTTGGATTAATCCTTGAGAAATGATAAGCTCAGAGGTAACTGATCACACTTAAGCCATTAGCTGTCTGCAAGGACTGTAATCACCCAATGATGCATAGGATATTAACCAGAAAGGCAGATCTGTCACAGTGGGACTGGTCATGTTTGGGAGCTCGTTACAGCACAACGCTATCTAAGCACATTTATTTGGCATAAACAGATACTGTTTTACACATGGGCAAAACTTCACAGCTCAATTGACATTCCTATCCTGTTTTGAACAAAATTCCACAAGCTTGAAAATGTCAGTTAATCTTGTAGAAAATAAACTTTTGCTGGTTGGCAAAAGGCTTATTCATCTTATTTTATACCCACAGATAAAACAACAACTAGGGTTATAATCTGAGTGCTGAGCTATCATGACTAAAAAGCATTTTAAAACCATATATTGTGGGTTGTTTACAGCAGAGTGAGTGGGTGTGCAGCTGTGAAACCTGAAGGACTGTAAGATACTATGGCATTCAAATATACAGTTATTGACATCTTTCAGTTAAACTAACAGGAGATATAAAGAAAGGTTCAAGATGCCAGAATGTGTATCTGCGTCCAATGGGGTGATGCTCATGGGTTGACTCATACAAAACAAATAATATCCATTACTTCACTTTTTTAATTGGCACAAATCAAAGAGGATCCTGTACCTGCTCTCTCTTAAAAACTTCCATCTTTTAAAAAAAATCAGCATTTACACATACTAGGTTCTAAGTCTAACTCCACTTAAAATTTAAAATAAAAGCTTGGTTGGCTTGAATGTGGTAAGATTATTAACATCTAGGTTCATCTAGCTATAACAAGGTATTTGCTATTACATTTCAAATTATATATGCCAAGCAGAATAAAAATATCATCTAGTGTCATTTATTAAGTGAAGTAAGCTTTTAAAAGAAAAAGCATTGTTTAGATCTTCCATATTGACTCTTTTATAGGAGGTTATTTTTAATCTGCATCAACAGCAACTGGTTTTTCTAGGGGAATTGTTGTAGTGTGTTTTTAAGTTTCTCAGTTTGCTCCCTCATTTTATGTATGTTCTCCCTTTGTTCTCCATAAATGGTTCCTCTCTTCCCAGTTTTCCCGCCGCTATTGCCCTGACAGTTGAGTTACTGTGGTTACCCCTGCCCCCGTTAGTTGTCAATCTCCCAAGTTACATAACTGCTCCTCCCTTATCCCACCATATAAGTAAAGTTTTCCTCCCCCCTGGGCCCAGTCAATCACCCCCCACTCCTCCCTGCTTTCGAGAACATTCTTCTCTCTGGGGGTTGGGGTTGGCTGGCGTCCCGGGGCCCCTCCTTTGTTCTGTGCTTATTGGATAAGTTCTTGTGTCAGTTTTCTTATGTACAGCCCCACATGTTCCCCTATTGCTTAGCTGGGCTTCCCCTTCGTTCTCCACCCCTTCCCTGTAAAAACTCTGTCTCCCTCCCCACCCCCGTGTTCGGGGCCGTTTGCTGTGGGTTTTTCCACCTGTTGGTTGCCCTTTTTGCTGCCTGTGGGCTCCTCAATAAACCGACGTTTTACCCCCAGCAAGTGGTCGCCTCCTCACTCGTCTCGTCCTGCGTGAACCCAAGGCCGCAATCCAGCGCAGCCCGAGGCCAGGACGCCAAGGGGGGCTGGCTTCTGATGCTCAGGGGCGTCGCTCCCCTTTTGCTAGCCGGACTTAGGGCCGTGCGCGCCCTCGCGCAGGGAATGTCTCATCAACATCAGTCTGATGCGACATACCCTTGAATATACAAATAGTCAATTTTGTCATAAATTTGCAGCATATAGGATCTGTTTAACTAGCAGCAGTATGGTCAAGAACGTGCACTTTAAACAATGTAAAATCAAATCCACCTGAGAGCAGATGTGCAGTATCAAAGTGCTGTTGAGTTTGGTTTGTTGAATTTGGAGCATCTCGGGTTGTTTGCCCTTTACTGAAGGCCAGCAGAGCCCTCTGGAAACACTGGCCAGTGACTCAGAGAGAGCAGGTTATTAAAGACCCTAACAGAAACCTACCTTAGGTGATAGGAATACTTACATCCTTGAGATAAGGAAATGCAATTACAACGTGGACCCTTTGCCTGGTGATGATCATTCAGGGAATTACATTTCAATGGGCTACTGCATCCAGCTCATAATTGGATTATGATGCAGAGTCAGACCCCTGATCAGTTATATAGCAAAACTGAAAAAACACAGCCCTTCAGTTTTAATCCAGTTTTAATGACCTTCATCAGTCATTACTATCTAGTGTCCTTCAGGCACCTCCTTATCTACCAAAATTGCTAGTATAAGCAAAGCAAAAAAATTACTAATAAAGGGAAATTTAATTGTAGAATGTAAATATGACCACAGCAATCAAAAGGAACAGATTTGCCTTCTAGCTGAAATTCTTTGTGATTTATTAAAAGGAAATTCAACTTACCCTTCTGCTTCAAAATGAAATGAAAAATCAGTTCACACCAATTCCCTTTATATAGTGTGGTGTTTGTTAAATGATATGGCTGAAGTGGATACTGAGGCCACGAATGAGCTTTTTCAGTTTTGCTCATATGTTTGTTATGCAAATACTGAGGCCAGTTTTAAGGGCTGAGAAATTTCTTTTTTTTAACAAAATAAAGCCAAAGTTGTAGAAAATACAACCCAGAACTAACAGATAACCCCAGATTTGTAGACACAAAAGATATAAAACTGTAAAGTAACTTTCAGCAATTTTAGGCCATATTTTAAAATGGTTTGTTGTGTTATAAAAGCAAAAAATGGCAGATGGCCACCAGTGGCTCTTGTGAAAGGAAAGATAATCTTGTGATTAATCTTGGGGAAGCCTGGTACCTTCCAAATAGTCTGACCCAGTAATCAGAATTCTAAACTTTCCTCCCTCTCTGTATCTGATGTATTTATCTTACCTTAATACAATTTTCTAGCTATGTGCTAGAATGCTCATTCTGGTCTCTCTTGCACAAGACAGCTGCTCCTCTCTTGGTCAGAGATGGATCTTGGAAAAAATCTGTATACATGCACAAAATTCTCAAATGGATTTAAAAAAAAAGAAGAAACCAGAGCTTTTGCTCCTGCTGTTTCCCAGAAATACATATTGGGATTTTGCAACTCCCTTCTGGTTCTGATGCATTCTACTCTAAAATGATTGATCCTAGATGGGGTTTGTTTTATAAACCCCAGCAAGACAACACATCAATGTTTCACCTGAGAGACAAAAATATCTCAGCTTCACAGATTTTCTGTGTTTTGTCAGTTTATACTGTGGTCTCTATTTTTCATTTGCATTTCACTGAAACTATTTAAGTTTTGTCATCACCCCTAATAATAGTGTTATTCTTTCTGAATGATTCCAGCAGGATTCATAGCTGCAATCTAACATCTTTAGACTCCCTGTCCAGCAATTAGAAATGTTTAATATCAACTGGCCGACCTAGCCAAGATAAAATATCAAAGCAGAAGATGCATTTAGGATTCCCCTTAGACATAGTGCAGGCACTTAAATACAACTCCATTCACAACTGTGAGCCTTTTCCTGCAGTTAAACTGCCCAGCATGGCCTGTTCTCCATCTCAAAAACCCCTACAAATAGCAAACTGAGGGTGTAGCAGGTTTCTTAGCAAATGATCAGTTAACACTCACAGATGTATGCTCTAGATAATCTATCTTCAGTCCTTCCTCTGCCAGATGGGCAGCAGAGCTCTGAATGCACATTAGTCCTTCTGCACCACCAATGGAAACTCTTTCTCTCTGTAGTCCAGATGAGGTAGATGTAAAAAACTGGTGTTGAGTGGATAAGATGTGGGTTAGACAGTACCAAACAGATATTTTTCCCATTCCTTTTGCAGTTTGGAAATAGCACAGATACCAGACAATTGACCACAAAGACACAGGTAATTCTGTTTCTGGATGGCAGCAGACCTCTGGGGTACATAGGAAATTTCTTCAATTCCAGAATAAGATGAGACTTAATGGATCCCGATTATGAGAAGCAATATTTTAAATATTGCTAGGTGCCCAATTTCTTGGGAATGTTACCAGAATAAAATCTCAACAGATCTAATTTCTAGGTAACTCTGCAACATTTGTAAGGGCTGGTTTTTCTGCTGCATCACTGCATACATATGCAGCTCTAACACATGAACAGGATAAGTCTCTGGAGATTTGTACTGTTTCTTCCGCCTAACACAGTTCATATTAAAAGAGAATTAAAGAATTGAAATCATTAAACAGGGAGATCAGTAAAGCTCCAGTAGCTTATCTCTATTCATTTATGAAAGTGTGACATGAGCAAAACATGGCTTATGATCTAGGAAAATGTTATCAATTCTTATCTTTTGGTAGAACTTTTGAAGAAAGATACATTTGATAACAGTTATTCTCCCATGAGTCAGATCATACACAATGGAATCTGATAAGAAATCTAAAACATAATGCAATGTGAGAGATTACTTAGTCATTAGATTTACTTTCCTTAGTTATGCAGCAGAGAATGAGGGAAAACAAAGATACTCAACAAGGAAGAAAGAAAGTAAATATTTTTTCTGCATCCTAGCATCCCTGTAGAATAGCTGGGATAGGAATTCTGAAATTTGCAGGTAAACCTGTGTGGTAATGGTGAAGGCCTTTAGCTGGGAAACACCCACAAAACTCAGCCAGGGAATTTTAATGGTTTCAGAGGACCCCAGGTGCTGCATGCCTTCTTCTAGCATTAGGAAAACCCATAAGAATATTAAATATGATCTTCTGACAGTGGATTAAACCCAAACCCTGCTCAACTCAGCAAAGGAGAACTTGGGGGAAAAATGGAATCTGATTTTCAAGATGTCATGTGGCCAAAATAACAGCTTTCTATAACAGCTCTGCATGCTAGCCTCAAAAAACTAATTACCAAGGAAGTTTCAGAACCAGAACTAATTTTATACAGCTTTCAAGCCTCTCAATTTCAGAACACAAGGTAAACTCCTCATTTTGCTGTTTTGAAGTGAGCTGATCACTAACTGATTATGATAATAGCATATCCTGATCTGTGTAAAGCTATGTTGTGCTCTTTCACACAAAATAGTGATTCACAGCCTTGCTAGTTTATAGTAGCGATTTGTGAGACAATAATTTAAAGTGTGTCACTGCGCTGCAAGTTCCTGATATTGACTCTCTGAGCGAGTCCTGGTACAGCATCTGTGTGGTAAGCAGGTGTGGTCCATTCTCCATGTTTACCTCCTTCAAAACAATAGTCATTTTCATATTTGCATTCTAGCATTTCCACTGTAATTTATTTGCTGAGCTTTAAATCATATAGAGTTAAGTGTCTATAGTTAGCTTTAAGAGGGCTCATTGGCATCAGCTCAAGACTTCACCAGAAATACAGGGCACTAAGCGTATGTCACCTCTTATGTCATGAAACAACCCAGTAGGTGAAGTGTTACCTCCTCCCCTCCTGCAATTCAATTTTATTGACACAAAACCAAACAAAAATATGGGAAGTTCAACAGTCCCCGCCTTTGGAAAATAAGAAGCACAGATAAAATAATTTGTATGCTAATTCACAGTGCACTGATGCAGAAATGGGAGCAAAAAAATGTAGACAGTGAGGCACTTAACCACACTGCTAATACTGAAAGAAAACTCTGCTCTGTTTGCCCTAGACCTTAACTTGAGGATAAACACATTATAGGAAGAATGTAATTGCTGATGAGACCTGTTTATATTTATGAAAAAAGCATGGCATCAGAGAAATACTGTTATTTTGGGGAAACACTGTTATTTTGGGAGTGGATCCCAGGGAGATTTCTATGTTTAAGTGTACACAGGTAGATGTAGAAGGAGAAAGAATACTGAATATAGATAATGAGTTTCCAAGCAGAGATGAGGAGCAGAGCTTGGAGCATTGGATTTTAAAGAGCTGGCTTCACCAGACTGAACTGAACCTTAACTCTAACCCAAATTCCTTTCAATCTATCAATTTTCTATTCTAGGAAAAACAATTCAAACTTTGCTATCAAGAAAAGAGGTGACCAGATTTCAGTTTCTTTTTTTTAAAGTCATGGTTCTCTCCTGCCAAAGAACTTTCAAGTTAAATCTATGTTAACAGAAGTACCTGGCCTTTGCTTTCAGATTACATTAGATTCCTTCTCTCTCATATACTTAAAATAGTTGATTTAAAGTACAGATATCAAAGTGGTCTCTTGGGTTTTGTGAAAATGGTAGGCAAGTTGCTAGATTAAAGTAATTTTGACTGAACTATTGTTTCTATGCCTTGAATTAAAAAAGGAGAAAGTCAAACAGCACATTAAAACAAAGGCATCAAGCAGCTCTTGCTTTGACAATAAAATTTCTAGACAGAGCTTTCTTCCTTCCTTTGGGCAGACCAAGTGCTCTTCCCTTCCCAAACTCATTATCTAGGTTTAGTAAAAGTTTGGACCACACTCTAATCAGCTTCTATCTTGTCTTTTCATAAACAGAAACATTTCACTCTAAATTCACAACCTAGTAATGTTTTCAAGTCTGTTTCTTACCTGTTTCAGAGCTAGCTAAACTAAAGAGAGATGTTATTCCTAGGATCACTGAGGAATCCTTTTATTTTCCCCTCAGATCATCAATTCACCTTTTTATCCTGTAGGACACATCACCAACTCTAATTCCTCCTTCCATCTCCTGCAGCAAGCAGCCCCCTTACAGGAATACTGCCTAACAGCATGGGGCATGACTCCTGATCTTTGTTCAACAGCACAAGGAAATTACTCACTGCAATGTCACTTAGGTGTGTCACAGAGGAGTAAACATTGCCCTCTTTCACTGGGAACAGTGCAAGGAGTAATGCTGGAGGTGTCCTGCCACTTTGTGTTCCCATAGAGATGGGAACACCACTTACCTCCCATCAAAAGGGGTAATACGAAGCAATTTATGCTTGAACAGCCACTGGCCAGCATTGCCTTGGAAACGTGTGCTTGCAATTCATATCTTGCCCTTATGAATAGCCACCTGGCTCTTGCTGTCAATTTAAAATAATCTAGCCTGCTGATGGGAAAAAAATTCTGCCAAGCTCTTATTATGTTGTTATTGCTGGGAAATGGCTGTGTAATGTCTCACTGATAAGTGTTAGAACATATGTATCCAAAAGCATTGTCAAAGTCTTATTTGCAATAGAAATTCAAAGTTCTTGGGAGAAACTTGTGGTTGAAAACACATGGCAGAAAATACAGAGTAGCAAAGGAAAATAATAAACTCACCAAGATGCTGTTAAGGTCTGATGATCACAGTGAAATGAAGCTGCATTGTATTTTACTGAAGGGACACAACCATTAATGAATTCTCAGCAAGCATCACCTATTGCGGTTTTTATTGCTATTATGAGCTGAAAATTAAGATAACAGTTATAACAGAATTCCATTTCCCGCAGATTTTTCCAGGACAGTGAACACAAAGTTGAAAGAAAGCAACCTTTGATTGATACATCTCAGCTGATTTGAAGCTAGTTAAGGTGCAGTTTTTGCAGAGGCTTTGGTGCAGAAATATTCTTGGAAGGTTCCTGCAACGGTAAACGAGAAAAGCTCTATTTAAAGCCCCTTGAAATTCAGCTAATGGATAAAAACAAGGAACAGATGAAGACTCAAAGAAGTAGAAATAAAACAAACGGGAATGAACAGAGTTCTACCCCCTCAGATTCTCTCTCAAGAGAGGGGAAGATCTTGAATGTTGCTTGAGGCCAAAATGATTCAAAGTGAAAAAGTTTAGTAGGTTATTAAAACACAGCAGACTTAACTTGAATGACAAATCAAAGAGAATGTTTAATAACTCTGAGAAATGTAATAACCAGAATGTCAACTACTTAACTAATAAAATATCATTTTGTTATTCCATGGGGGTCATCCCTTACAGCCTTTAAGGAAGATTAAACATAATTTTTGTTAGTAAGACAAAAGAAACTCGATACAATTATTGAAAATCATTTCAGCTACCTATTCTAGTATAAAATATACCTTTTATAGTATAAGGAAAGGATTACATTTATTTATAAATTCGTTTTGGCACTCTTACTTGGATTTGAGGACTCATTCTAGGCAGACAGGAACATGCTTGTTTCCCAGGAGTGGGAATCTACACAAGAGCTCCTCAAACATTCTCATTTTTCAAGTAGTCTCATTGTTTGTCTGCCTTACCAGAACACCTCAGGGACCAAAGCTAGAAACCAGGTTTTCCCCAGCTCTGTGCACAGCCCAGCCTGCTGGGCACAGCAGAGTGCCTCTTGCTCAGGCTCAGCCATTGCCATTGCTCCTGTGGGCAGTCCCCTGAAACTGGAGTGATTTTAAGTATTAACCTCTAAAATTTAGTTTTCAAAACCTTGAGAACTGTGCTCCTGCTTTGGTACCAGTGTCACCATGCCAGTAGTACATTGCATTTCTCTAGAATCTATTTTCCTACACAAATGGGGCCCAACTGTTTAATAATTGCCATCTTTTATGGGTTTTTTAGCTTTCCTGAGGAACATACTTTGTTATTGCTACAGAGATAAATAATGTAAACTATAATATTTTCAACAACTCACCGTTTGCCAGAATAAAGACCAAATTCAGAACTATTTTGAGAATATTTGACAAAAATAAACATTAGGACTGCATCATTCAAAACCACTGGAGAGCTCCCAGTAACTTGAGACAAAGAGTAATACACAATTTTTAGTGAAGTGATATACATAATAATATGTATCTCTTAAATCTAATATACTTAAGTATATCTAATATATACTTAAGCACTGCAGATACATTTGAACTATTTCTTAAATAACTTTTTAAACTGCTAGTATATGAGAAACTGAAAACTTTTCTTGTCATCCAGTCCTGTCATACTGTTGCCAACACTTAATCCCCACTTATTAAAAATACAGGTTTTGCTTTAAGATAGTATTTAAAACATGGTATTATAAAGAAAAGGAATAGAAATATTTTCACTTTGCTTTGGAAAAGTGTAGAACTTTTCCATTGAAAGGCTTTTAACTTCTTTTCACCATTAGTCATGAAACCTAGAAATGCACTTCACTCATGAAAATGACAGGTGAGATGCTCCAGAGGGAGGCAATTGCAGCTTGAAGCTAAAGACCATGTAGTAGAAAATATAACATCCCACAGAGGACAATCAGAGGCTTCAAGATAATATTTGCTCCACTAGTTTTTGTTGCATAAATAAAAGATCTACTTAACAGGCTTAGGAAGTCCCATAAATACACCCCTTTTTCCATTTTAGCTGCAGCTCTAGAATAAAAAGGTAAAAGGGTTTAAAAAGTACACAATTTCCTCCTGTCTTTAGTTTCTGTGAATACTATGTATGGTTGCTTAGGCAGGGTGGAGAGGGTGTAAGGGGATAGAGAAGTTAATAGCTTGTGATTTGTAGGCAATGTAGTGCTGGTCAAGCCACTTCTGCATGGGACAACGTCACAGCGGTGTCGTTGGACACATAAAGTGCAAGACAGGAGATAAACAAGAGAGTAACTAATGTAGACTAATGTAGACTAATTAGAGTAACTAATGTAAACAAGAGAGTAACTAATCAATATGATTCTGCTGAAGGGGTTTCAGGATTTCCAGCTAAATCTGGTGAAACTCTGTGTCTTTCCATCTCAGCTAAAGAAACTTGCATGGTTTAACTTCTCTTACATCAAAAGAAAACTTTGAATTATAAATGTGCTTGATATAATTGTTGGGGCAGGATGGAAATTTGCACAGAACTTTTTTCCTACACAGCTGAAGCACAAGACAAAGGCAGCCAAGTTTTGTAGCACAGCTGTGCAGGGAAAGGGAAAAGATTCTGTTCAGGATCCTCCCAGGTGAGCCCAGAAAGCCTGATGAGGAAAGGAAACAGTGAAGTTCAGGCTGCTGCACTACTGAGCAGGTGCAGGTGTGCTTGCATGAAGCCCAACACAGCAATCTCAGGCTCTGAAATCAGACACCTAAACATGGGTTGACTGCTGCTCTCACATTCTCTGTACTTAGTCCAGCTGCTTGAAATTTTATCTGAATTTAAACACCCTGGAAGAGGATGCCAGCCAGTTGCACACAGTAGAGTCTTCCTCCCACTGCAAATATGGCAGAAGTTTCTTTGCAGGATGAGCACAGCAGCTCAGCTCAGAGGGACACACTGTGCCACCAGCTGAAGTCATAAACAAAGCAGAGCTCACAGAAAGCCAGGAAAAAGCTCTTACAAGTGTCTGCCCTGAAGCACTGATCTAAACAGCTCAACTGATGTCTGGATCTTCACTGGGGTCACAGGCCATAAAAAGAGATTTTAACTGCAGGTGCCTCAGGACAAAGTCATTTGTGCTAGAGAGAGCACAGAGTATCCAGTGATGCTGCTGGTGGTGAGAGGTTTAGCAGAGCTTAAAAGAGACACAAGGCCATGCCTGGCTTTCCAGGCAATCTTGCATTATTTATTCCCCTGAGCATTTTTGGCCAAACTGCAACCCAGGAATCGTTTTTCACTCCTTAGCTCTCCAGGTGCTAAGCAACAGAGCAGAGCCATTTGGCAGTGCTCAAGTCACAGGCCCTGCATAAAGCTTCTCTCCTCTGCATGTTTAAACTGAAGAGTTTGATGCCTTCACAACAGGAAACCAGCCACAGCAAAGAACACACCTCTCCTGTGCTCTAACTGTGCATTAGTCACTTGCTCCCCCATATTTATGTGTTATAAGTAAAAAGTAAAGCAGTAAGTATGAGCTGCTACTGATTGAATGGCTTCCTGTTTGCACCTTGTAGCTTCCACTAAAAATTGCCACTTGAAAACTAAAGAGAATGAAAAGAGCCTTTCAATGATTGTGTTTTTTCACATGTGACAGGATAGCTCCTCTTGAGTATGTACTTAACCTGAAATTGTGTTTTAGAAAGATAAACCCAGCAGCTGATTAACAAATGCTGCTTTCATCCTGAATTACTTATAAGCTCTGTGGAGGTCATATTAGCACAATATGAGTTGGTTCTAATCAGGGATATAACAGCAAATACAGATTAGTTTATAATTAATGCAAAATTAAGTGGTCATCAGGAATGCTGATTTAAGCCTTCTGGAAGACAATAGACCACAATTTCAAACTCCTTCTTTTTAGCATCTACTGAAGAAAGGTGTTCCTCAAGGAAGAAAAGGTGTCCCTGATGTAAATGATGAAAAAGGTCAGAACTTAGGGCACATCTCATAACACCTTGCTGAATTTTAAAATTTCAAGTAAAATGACTTAGTAAGAGCTCATTTTCTGTTTCTAGGTGTGGCTTCTGCCCTGTGGACTTTTGTCCAGCTGAGATCAGCCTGCCTCCTGCATGATGGCCTTGCAGGCTGTCAGATTGCAGCATCACTGTTCTGCTCCTCTGGGCACTGCCTCAGGACAGGAGAGTTGACCAGGTAACAAAAGGAAGGGAAGCTGGCAGCTCCCTTCTGCTGCTCCCCTTCTGCACAGGAGGTGCTAGAGCTGGGGGAGCATTTCCCTTGAGACGGTTACACCAGGGTAAACCAACAGCACAGGAAATGCTGGAAATGAGGAGTGACGCCAGAAGGAACCTAAAAGCTCAAGGACTGGAGGTTTATTGCAAGAAATGCAGCTCAGATGTTCTATAGATCCAATACTTGCTGAGGCCAAATATGCCTTTCCTGTACACAGTCTGGTTTAAAAGTTAATTATCTGATAACTCTGGGCCATAGGAAACTAGGCATGCAATAGGAATGTTTTCCCATTCTGCTTTTGAGAACTTCCAGTGTGTTTAGCACAAGAGAACTTTTGCACTTACCTGGAAACCAATTTGTGGTTTGTACAGATGCCATTTGAATGAAGCACAGTCTACTCTGAAAATAAACATTAACTTCAGGTTACAAGAAGCTTCATAAATTTCTCAACTCTAATGGAGATTTGCTGGGAAAAGTAATGTAAAAATCAGTCTAAATCACACTTAAGAAGTGAACTCTTGAGAACGTGGCTGATAGGGCAGCAGGAATAATATTTCTAAAAAAAACCCCACAAAATGGTTGAGAGAAAGCAACCATTCATATCTTCAAAATACTACTCCAGTTTTTTGGTTTTTTTTAATCAGTGGTTTAGTCATTGTGACCTACTGGCTGATGCACTGGGAGAAAAATCTATCACTACCCTTAGTCCAGCTGCAGATGAAATGGTCTCAAAACAGTTCACAGTGGTTTTTGGAGACAGTCTCAAAATAGACTTACATAATCATTCCAAATGAATGCATTGGAGACTGAACTATTTCTGATCCGTAAACCCAAATACATCTTTTAAATATTGCACCATTTCCTATGTTTTTAGGTAATAACTATTGATTAAAAATTCCCAGGCAAAATTTTAAGTGTTCTGTTTTTCATAGCTGCAGGACACCAATTAATGCAGAAAAGGAATGCAGTTCACTTAAGAACTGCAAAGATACTTTGCCAGTAATGACAAGGAAGGCATGAAGCAGATCAGCAGATAAATCATACTCTGGAAAATTCATATCCTTTACCAATTTCAGTAATTGCTTTTTTGCTGTACCTGTATAACCTAGTGCAGAGAAAATAAATGTCATTACTTATAAAGTTAGACAGGGAATTAGGCAATGAAAATAACAGCTATAAAACAGATGAGCTGGGCATCAATGGCTCCTCTGTACAGACACATTTTTATGTTTCCATGGGTCCATAACTTGCCAGTGAAGCCACAATCCTTCTCTCCTTAGAGGCACTTAGCTCAGTCTTAAACTAAGTGGAAGACAAATTGAAAATCTGCTCCTCCATGGTTAAACACTTTCAGCCTTCAATGGAAACATTTTTCTTAATTGTCAAAGTTGTAGTACTGGGCTTTCTTGTCGTGATATCCACCCATTCCTAGTGAATACAGTCCGGAATTTTGTAGTTCACCTGAGGTGAAAGAAGCTCCCATCAAGAAAATCATAAAAGCTTATAGGATCACTTCTCTCACATTAAGGACATATCAAACAAGCAGGGCCTTTTGCTTTTTTTTCTGCATGAGCTAAATTCCACTTTGAGAACATCTCAGTAGCAGGCTTTTGGATTTAACTTGACAAAAAAATATTTCTGCTTTCCGCTGCATCTAAATCTTGATTTATATCTCCTGTACCTCAGCTGATGCCTATAGATTGCCAGAACACATCATTTTATTCTCTTCTCATGATTTTGTACTGCACACAAAGCAGCTTGCCTGCCTGGGTTACTGTTTTATTCCTTTTTGTAGTTACAGCACAATTCATTTTCCAATCACATGGGAAGAGCTGCATGAAAATAGCTGAAACTTCAAAAAAGAAATTATTTCCATGTCAGCAGCTGCTGCAGTGGACTTGTGTAGTCACAGGATAAATACCACTCTAGGCTCTAAGTGATCATTATCAGTCAATTTTAGAACCAGAATAAAAGTGCCCCAGGAGCAAAGGCATCACTAAATACTGAGGAAACATAGGGCTGTATGCACTGTCCATTATTTACATCATAAAAGAATGTATCAGAAGCTGCATTTAGAGAGCAATCTCTCCAAGTTTACAGCTCAGCTCCAAGATGAAATAGAGACAAATTTTTCATTTGTTTCAAGATTATTAGCAAGTGTTTCTCTCACGCTGTATTTATGAGGAACTCAGGCAGAAAGAACCACCAGCCTGCTGAGCATGCCATAACTTATTACCCTTGAACCACACATTTAACACATAATGATTGAAAATATGAAATCTGAATTTTACTAGGAGATTCAAAACTGAATCTCCAAGAGAGAACAATTATAAATACACCCTTTATCTTGGTATTCCAGGCCCCTTTTAGGGGCACAGCACAAGCACATGCATCATTTTACCAGGCCAAAAATTATACTTACCTTTACCTTACCTTTTTTGTGTCTATTTAATTCAGCCTCCAAAATCTGTGCTTCTGTTTCCAAAGCAGTTACTTGTCTCTGCAAGTCATCAGTTACTATAAGTGGGACTCAAGGCTGTTATTAAATAATTTATACCAAAATGACTGCACAACACCTGTCTCCAAGATGCTCAGCTCTCCTGTAATCTGATGCCACGTGAAAGAGATATTTGGTTTCCAGAGCAGAAATCACAGGCCACACTGCAGATTTGTTCAGGGAATTTATCCAACTGGGAGTGCCTTATCCCTGATCAAAGTGAACACTTGGATAAGCTTTGAATTCTCAGGGCTGCCAAAGTCATCTTCTGTTCAGAAGGAAAAGCCCAGTTCTCACAGGCAAAACACATGTAAACATTGTAAAATTAATTAAAGTTGGAGCAAAACTCATGAACAGGCAAAGAATGAGAGAAGAAAAAATGCTGTTTATAACATGAGATAGAGGGCTTGGTATTTCACCCGTAGAAAACAACAAGCTGGTGACTCATTCCAGACAATTTCTCCCTCCAGTTCTGTTGGGCAGCTCATCTCCTATGTAACAGATGGTTTCTTTTTCTGCTCCTCACACTTCTGGAACTCACACCTTTCCTGAAATGGTGCCATAGGAATACCAGACACTAACACAAATATTTTTTGGAGAATATAGTAAAAGTTTGAAAACCAGACTGTAGAAACATGAGAAATTTATTTCTTACCTCCATATTCTACCTTTATTCCACTCTTTCCTTGTAGTTCTAAAGTTCCTTTTATTCCTGAATGTCTCACTTTTCCAGGGAAACTCTATAGGTCTCTCAATTCTTCTCCTAGAATTTAACTTAAAATAAAAAATGATTTAAATGTTTCCTAAATTTTTCTCCCACTATGTTTCCTTAGGTGCTTTAAGAGAGCATCTAACACCAACTCCTTCCCTCTTGGTGTTCCACCTGCCCACCCCCAGGAAAATAAAAACATCTCAGGAAAATTGAATTCTTCCCATGGAACTCTTCATTTCCTAGGAAATGCATTACTTTGAAGAAAAAGCCTTTACTACCCCTACGTATGGCACTGAAAATCCATGAAATAAATGCCCTCATGTTGTTCCATCCTCTTAAACAAGAAAGCCAATCTTGTTCAGCTGTAATCCAATCCCACATCACAGGGTATGATCTAGAAAATGAGCTAAATCACAGCATTATTAAGGATTCCTCTCTGGAGTAGTTTGTTGAAAGATACTGCTGGCTTTGCTTGTTTCAACCATGGAATTGAGGAGGGACACAGAGGAGTAGTGGACCAGAAGATGTCTATACAGAATCTCAGTGCATGCCACTGGAATTTTATGTCACAGTTCATATGAAGTGGTGATGTTGGGAATTTCCTTTGCGGATGGAAGGCAAGCACCTCATTCCAAGGTGGGTGGGTTGCACATGATAACACAGATGTGATCTGGTAAGAAAATATACAATTTCATGTGTACTTATGAAGAGTTTGGGCAGAAGCTGATTTGGTCACTTGGCAGAGAGCGTGACTGGGTTCTGCCACATGACAGAAAGCATATTGGAGCCATTTGCTGCTTGCAGCAGCACATGAAAAAAATGACCTGACAAATCACACCTTGGGGGAATTCTGCTTTTGATGAAGCAATCAAGTTATGACCATCAGATTAGGAGGCAAATCTAGCAAGCATGATTTCTGGTTTTGAGAGCTGGCCCCTGGAAAGAAGGAGCAGTAATAATTTAGTAGGAGATAATAGGAAGTGATTCAGAGTACAAATGGTACGATCAGATTAAAATCTCATTACATCTCTATTTTATGGGCTGCTGTGAAAATTTACAATATTATTTTTTTATTTATTAAAAGCCAAGTATCTAGAGTAGTATTATAAATGCAGAAAGCATGTTCAGCTTCCTGAAATTGTGCAGAGCCTACAAAAGGCTAGTGGGGCAGAAGAAAATGAGAGAAGTAAAGAGACAAAATGAAAGATGGAAGGAGGCATGAAACAAGAGTAAAGGGATGATAGGGAGTGTCAAAATTGCAGTATTGCTAAGTGGTCATGGCTCTGTTCCTGCTCACCCTTTGCACCTTTGGGACCATCTCTAGCTGGTAAGACACTGGCTGCAGAAGTGCTGCACTGAACTTCTGGGCAGGAATAAATTGTCTTTGCAGGTTCTTCTGTGCTAACTGAACTTCTTACTCCTAGCAGGGAAAGCCAAGGCATTGAAAGGATGAAAAAGAGTCATTGCTAAGTCCACAGATCCGTGACAAATCAGTCATTTAGTAAATTTCTCCACTTGCATAATTCTGAGGTGTTACCTGGGAAACACACTCCTGTCTTCAGGCAAAAGGGATAGTGTCTGAATCATAGCATATAGCCCCTGATAGTATCTGTGCATATTGAAAAGAAACAACCAAACTTAAAACAGTCTGAAAGTCTTGAGGTCTAATGAAAATACCTAATATCACAACAGTCATTAATCTCACCGTGCTACAGCTTAATTTCAGTGTTTTGTTCATTATATGTTGAAATGTACAGCCTTTATCTTCATGCCAAATGAATCATACAATATTCCAGTTGAGGATGAATCCTCAGCAGCTCATTGTGTTTCCGCAGGGACTCCACACCTATCAGGAAATGCCTAAGCTCAAAGTGATTAAGTGCTTCTCTTATCAGAATCTCCACTAATTGCATACACCCACACCTTAAAGGACAAAAAGCTCAAGTATCTTTGAGCACCAATGATCTGAATGCCTCCCCTATTTCTCCTTTGTATATTAAAAATATACATTTTTCCTCAGCATTACATCTCAGAGCTGAGCTCCTTTTGGATTCCAAGAGATCTGCAATCCTTTGCTGCCCTCTCTGAGCAGAACAGCAGTAACAGATAGAAACATCATAAGGTAAAAGCTCTGACAGGCTGCACCACAGTGATTGCCCTTGTTTGCAATATGAGTGTCAAATGTGAGGCAATCACACCCATGTATTCTCTTTAACTGAAACACCCCCCAAATTAAACTACCACAGACTTGTGACAAACTTATAGTACATAAGCTACATATTAAAGGCAAGTGGCCTTAATTTCTCTTAATTTTCCCAGTTCTACCAGTCAAAAAAAGAGAAGCCTCAGGAAACACCATTTGGTTGACAGATTTGGGTAAAAAGAGAAAAATCTAATCCAGGATGAATTCTGCTCTTCACCTCAATTATTTCTCTTTATTTTAAGCTTCAGAAAAGATTTCCCACAGAGAGCAGCTTCCCCTGTCAGGTTTCATCTGATAAAGTACCATATAGAGTATAATCATTAGAATATTACTGTAGGAACATTATAATTAGGATAAAAAGCAGAGGTTAAGAAGCACCATTTTTCTATATTCTTCTTTGTGCTTCCTCCATTAGGCTCCCATCAAAGTTTTGAGCAATGGCACATATTAAAATAAAAGAAGGAAGGTATTTAGCTAACTAGTATAACAAACTTGAATCCTGGTTTATATTTCTTATATAATTCCATAGACTCCAGACAGTTCTTAACACCCTGTAAGGATTTTCTTCTGCTGATTTTCTGTACTGTGTTAATTATACAATACTAGGGAAGTTGGCATTGCTGGTGTCTCCCTTGAAGGTAACAAGACAAAGCTCAAAATAAAAGAAAACTTGAAAACAAAATGTAAGCCTTCAGATAAGTTCACTTCCTGCAGGGATTCAACCTCACACAAATCTCTGTTGGTTTTGCCAGCCAGGAGCTAAAATCTATTTACATCCATAGTTTTCCAGGGTGCTCCAATCCTTTATTCTAGAAGAGCCCAAGTGCCTGTTTACACTTTGACAAAATGGTGGCAGGTTTTCCCAGCAATTACATCACTTTCCAAGGCAACTGATGACAATTAGCTCCAACAACAGCTTAGATAAAAAAAACCCCAACAAATGCACTCACAAAAAAATTGAATAAATCTTTGGAATCTGAAAAAGAAAAGAACAGATTTTGCAATCTATACTTGTGTTTATAGAAGGACAGAGAATTCCACATAGAGAATCACATTGTGTGGATTTAATGGCAGTCTTCAGGTCCCAAAGCTTACACAGTTTGAGATTTCTCAGCAGAGATCAGAATTAGGCTTTGAAAGATGCTCTGAAACTTACATTTAGGAGGTAGCTAGTTTGCAAAGTCCTTTTTGAAGGCAGGTAATTAATTTTTTCCTCCTTAAAATATGCTTTAAGCCATGATTGACCCAATGCAGGTAATGGCAGAGAGGGGAACCTGGTGAGGCAGCAGGTGGTCAAGACCACCAGATGTGGCCTTGGAGGTGACAACTCTTGGGTCATCAGCCCAAAAGCCCAAAACCTGGCAGCAGAGGACAGCCCTGTTGAATTAAAGTCCTAGGAAACCTGTATTTACACACAGACTACGCGGGGGCAGAATGCTCTTAGTGAGGTTCCACCCTCCTGACCGCTCTCCTTGTCAGCCCACAAAAGTCCCTCCAAACCATCGTGTGTGCATCAACCTGCAAAGGCTGCAAGGCCCCAGCACAAACACTCATCCCAGCAAGGGAACTCTTCACTTCCCACTCCTCTGCCACAGCAGTACGCAGGGAAGCTTGGCTTGTCTGGCAGCCAGCACAACAGAGAGCTGGAGAAAAAAGTGAAACAGAAACCGGCTGGATTTTTAGCATGAGGACAAGGCTGCCAAAAGAAAAAGGTATATCCTCTGCATTTCTACCAAAAGCTGTTATTTTATGCTCTGTTTTGGCAAGGGGTTGCTCATTTATCTCTGCCTTGCACAATCCTGGTGATTGCCTACCTCATTCTCCCACCCCTATTTACAGGGGCCGCATGTGGCATCTTGGGGGTGAGCCCTTTGCTCTTTGCCTGGCCTTGGGCTGTGGCACATTGCAAATGAGCAACTCAGGAATCAGCACAGCTGCAGGCACTGGGTTTTGACTGCAAGGTTTTTCCCCTCTTTTCAGTCAGTGGATCCAGTTTTCAGTGACCTAGGAGAAGGAGGGCTCTTTCAGACCTGCTTTACTGCAGTGACTGCCTCTCCTGCGACAGAGCTGGCACTGCCCAGCTGGCCAAGGTACCATTGTGTGGACACAGAAACTACATTGTGTGCTAGGTGGCTCTGTAACATTAATAACATAAAATTTAATCCTGAGGAAGAGACATTTCAGCCATTTTGCTTGCAGAAAATTTTCTTACTAAGACTAAGGTCTGTTAGATGTTTCCATCTGCAAAAGTTCAAGCTCTCAATCCCTGCAGCAGTGTCAGGAGGAGTTTTGTTCCCAGGATCCCATTCTGAAGCTATTAGGTGGTGGCATCAGATAGAGAAGTTATAGGCTGTCAGTTAATGCCTTGTATCTTTCCTATTCAAGAGCTAGGATAAATTTAGTGTCTGTAAAAATATAATGAACAATCAGTTCAGTGCAGTGCTACTTGTCATACATGATTTGATAAAAACATTGTAGAGCCAACATCATTAAAAAGAGATTTGGAATTAGAGATCTGTCAGGTTTTTTTAAATAAGAAGCAGAAATTTCCAGGCTGACCTTTGCTGGTTTTTTGCGGCCAAGAAGCAGACATGGGATTTCTATGCTGTCAACACTGGGTATTCACGGCTCAACTCGTAACCTTGTAACCCACAAAAATATCTGGTTTGTTGTACAGCTGTTGAACTTCCCTGGAGGTTTCTTGCCTGCAAAAGCAAGAAATGTATGAAGCAGACAGGATTGTCAGCAATTTCCCCACCCCTAGGTTCTCACTAAGTCAAGACACTATCTTGCTTAAGCATAGTTCTTCCACGTAGCAGAAATTTCACTAAACTCTGCCAAACTCAGCATGTTTATATGAAGAACAGAATTTACATGACTATTGTAAATATCTGCATTAAGCAACAAATAAAAAATAATAAGGGCAGGTGGCTTAGTATTCACAAACTATTAAATGTTTTTCTTAGCTGAGTTTGTAATTTATTTATCTGCTTACCTCTACATCTTTCTCCAGAATTACTTGGTTGTGGTTCCACATTTGCATAGAGAGCTCCTCACTGTTTGGATCCTTGAATGTACCTTCTTTCTGCAGACCATTATTTTGGGGGAGTGGTCTTATGTCTGTGCGTTCTTGAATATCGAGTGAAACTCTGCAGATTTCCTTGGAGAAGGAAGCAGATCAGCACAGGAGAGCACTTGGCTTTTGAAGCTTCAAACTTTCCTTTGGAGCCATCACTTTTGAGTATTCTTCACCAGCAGCAATATCATATGGGAATAACAGAAGTGAGAACTATACCCAATTATTTTCATCACAACATAGCAGGGTGACAGCTCCCAGACACTTGCAAAAGAATAAATGGTTAAAGCACTGGGTAGGAATGCACAGCTACCTCACTGATTCTCTTTGATGTCAGACCATCAGAGTGCTTTTATTCTGAAACCAGGAGTTCACAGAGTGTTTCACACTTTTCATTGAGACAATTAGAGACAGGATTAAAGACTTTTGAAGAACAAAACTCTAGGAATAACCTTGCCTTAAAAAAACCTCAGAGCAGGCATCATGGAGCACGATTCCTAATAGGTGCTCATACAGTGAGCATAATTAGAGCTCTTAGAAATATATAAAATGGAAGCTGTCCTATGCAGAATTATTTTCTTGTGAATTAATAGTGATTTATCCCTTGTCTGTGTATCCTAACATGCATCCATGCTTCTGCACAATCAGAAGGATGGAGCAGAGCTGAAGTTATTTCTCGTGACTTGTCAGCCTGCCAAAGGGACTGTGCACATGAACAGTTGTTCTCTGTTTTGTTTTCTATCCTGAAATAGTCAAGCCTCATTAGTGATATAATCTTCAAGTGTCGTGTGACTGCTTGGTATATTAAGAACAAGGTAAAAGCATCAACTTCTTGTGAGGGAGAAGGGAATTTCTACAGTAGGACACACTAGGAACAGTGGCACAGGAAAAACACAGCTTGCAAGGCTGAGCATAATCTTGACAGAGGCTGGTAAGAGAGTGAGACAGTTCTGAAGCAGACCAGACCAAAAAACCCAAACAACCTGCTTAATTCAGAGGAAGTTCTGTTTGACATTCAAAGTTGATGATTCCCAAAGGATCCCTCAGTTATTCAGAACACCTGTATTGAGCTTCTCCTCTTCTAAAAATCTGCTGAGTTTCCTGTCATCTGAGGTTAAAGACATATGAGCTTTAAAACATGAGATTCTGAATGAAGATAAATAACATCAAGATGCTGTTCTTACCATCCCAAGTCAGCTCTTCTACTTCAATTACATTATAAAAGTTTGACTATGAAGTCAAAAAAAGTTTGACTATAAAGTCAAAAAATTTCTCTCTTCAGCTTCATGGAGCTTTAAGGGATCTTACCTTACATATTTGGAATGCATCTGCAGATGGGACACCCATGACTCCATAATAGTTTTTATCCAGCACCAGGCCACTTTGCACCCAGCTTTCTGTTTGACCCCTGCAAAGAATTCATTGTTTAGTGCAACTATAAAACTAAGCACAGTGTAAATCTGTGCATATTTATATCTTTATCCTTGAGAATAGCTATGGTTTTATCCCAGCATTAAAGGAATTAGGGAGCTAGAGAGACAGAATATTACAGGTTTTTTTCTGCTCCAGTACACCTGGATACAGAGGTAAATAACAGTGCTTCATGGTTAATCCTGAGTTTACACCTTAATATGTACTCAACTGAATCAAACAAAAATATTTTGATGCTGATACACCTGAATGATGCTGAACTGTTCAGTACTATATGCTCTGAGCAAGTGGTTAAATGTTGCCATCAAACAGTAACAAAACAAAAACAAATGCCATCCATACAAAGCTCAGAACACATTATCTAATTGTTGGGTTAAAGGGGTCTATATACTCTACTGGGAAATTTCTGTCCTTCATTCAGCTTGGAGGAACAGGAATATTCCCACTCTGTTCCTTTGCCTTTCCTTCATCTACTATAAATGAAATGTAAGAGGAAGGACATTCTTTTCTGCTGAGACTCCTTCAAACACAGACCATGAACAGGTGATCTTGATGCTTAAGGGCTCACAAAACACCATGGCAGATTTCCAACTCTTCACTCTGGCTGCAATAGAAGATGCTGAATGGCAGCTTTTGCCAAAGCTGGATGAGCGGTTCCCATTTGACAACTGATCTGTCAAATAAAGATTTCTCAAGGGTTTTCATCATTTTGCAGCAAAAGTTTATGAAGCTCAAGCCTACACTAGCACACAAGAGCTGACATTCACATACAGTTGAAGTATCAGAAGCTGTAAACGCATTTTGCTTCTCAACTAAGTGCACATTGAGAATGGTATTGAGCTGATAAGAATCCAGATAAGGATCCCATATAGATTTAGTAATACAGGGTATAGAGTTGTCTCACACTCAAGATCCTTTAGTATGCACAACAATACTTGTGAATCATGGTGTAAATAATACTGAGATTGCCTACCAAGGTTATGGGATCAACGAAGTCCCTACAGTTCTTCATGATTTTTTATTATGTTTCAGCAGGATTTTTCCTTTCTTCTTCTTAAAGTTAATGACTCTGGAAAAGATTCAAAGTCATTATAGGGTCTTCAGGACCTGCATTTCAAGAGCTGATCCAAAAGTACTCCATTGGGAAGTAAACAGAAGCTAACCAGGCAAGTGAAAGCACAGCCACCAATGAATAAAGTGGCCTGTAAGGGACCTCTGGTGGACGAGTGTTAAATTTCTTTGTATTTCTTAACAGAGGAGTTTATCCATTTAACTAACTTACAACCATTCAGTTGAATGCTATCTCATGTTATAGAATAATCAAAACCATTTTCTACTTGAACAAAAAGAATTTCATGCAAAAAGAAATGGAAATTTCATTTGAATTCAGTTGAATCACGAACTCTAAAATCATCTGTAACAATGGGATTCTTTATTGCTGTGTATGTACCACTGACAAAGTGAAGCTAAGGCAATCTTGCAGGTAATATAAAACTCCCAAGCAGTGATTTTCCAAGGGAAAAGAGCGATCCTTTGAGAACATATCAGTCATTAAAAAAACATTTCCCAGGTTGGGTGAGGTGATGGTACCTGCTGCTTCCAGCAGATGCAGAGGTTGATCAGAGCCATGGTACTCAATCACAAGAGCTTATATTCATGATCAGAGCCATGGTACTTAATCACAAGAGCTATTTATTACAGTGCAGAATATCCCCAAGGACCTTATCCTATTCCAAACTAAATATTTTTAAAAACCATTACAAGCTTGGGAATTTATTTTGATCTCACAGCTTGAAGAGGCTCCCAGCTCTGGGCTTTGGGACCTCTGTTTTCAGAGTGCATGTATAGTCTCACAGACCACAAAGTTTGTGCAGATCCCTCTAGGATCACAAATTTCCCTTTGGTAACTGGACTTGTCTTCCCTTGCTGCTCTTCCCCAGTCTCCACATGGAGCTAAAACTCTGATAGCTTCTCACGTGGGTGTAACAATAGACATGGGAGATGGTTTGCTGTACAGAAATAACACTCTGAAATGGTTCCCTAGGAAAAGCAGCATGTCTTGGCAACAGTTGTCCTGGCAACTCAGTCCCCTGGCAGAGGGTGGTGGCCACTGATCTGTGGAAACCGATCCAATATTAATTTTTTCTCAGAGACCTGAGTGGAAAGGGAATAGAATTGGAAAGCCCCCACATGTGGCTTCCCCCCATCCCTTGCATTGACAGGAAACTCTCACCAGTCAAAGAGGTTATTTGAATGGTTATGGAATTCTGCCTCTTGAACACAGGTACAGGACAAACTAATTATAAAGTATATCAATGGACAGCATCATTTCAAACACCATTGTTTTGAAATGTTTTTTCAACAAAAACACATTGCTTTTGTTTTTTCTTTTTTTATCTAGTCACATTAAGAACTGTCTTAACTCTCTACCAGGAAGGAAAATTGCACTGGAAAATCACAGCAGAATATGTCAGCACAGCCATAACAGTATTAAACAGAGCTCAGATAAAAATGACAAAGCACATTTTTGTCTAAGCAAGTGTCTTTTCAGAAGACTGTGAAAGCTTTGGTGGCCTGTAGAGCTTTTGATTTCATTTCTTATGTGGAGTGTGGCACAGGTGCCCATCAAGGCTAGCAGAAAGACTGTCCTGCACTTGTAACTGCACAGCCAGACCTGAGCCTGAATGAAGCTTGAGGCTCATAACCAGGAGCTCAAATGGTGATCCTTGGCCCATGTTCAGCAATTCCTGATTGCCTGTTATGACCTGATTGCTCTTCCTGCTAGAGTGGCCTCATTGCAAGTTGCTCTGACTTGGGAAAAAGCACACAGTCCATTGCTGCACCTGCTCCAAGGCATTTATTGGCCTGGCCAATAAATGTGGACTCAAATAGACAATGTAGAAAAAGGTCTGTTTGCACACATGCATCAGGTATGAGAGAACAGCACACAGAGTGTCCTTTCCCAGCCACAGCACACTGGGATGGCAAATCTCCCTCACAGGGAGAGCAAGCAGCCCTTTGGCCACAGAGTTTCTGGTTCCCAGGAAAAGCAGTGCCACAGAAAAAAGCCATTTCATTTTCATGGGCTTGTCACCCCTGAGCTGTCCCTTCCAAAGCACAAGTGTGACTGGAGCCTTGGGGTGACTGAATGACCAGCAAGGGGTTGAGTGGGGAGCAGGAACTTTAGAAATGGATCAGCTGAAAGAAATGAGAAGTACCTGAGTCTATGCAAGCTCTGAAGGGTCGGTGTGAGGCTGAGTGGGGCTACACCAGGACATCGGGGTCCAGAACAGCAACACTTCCAGCAGGTGCTCAGAAGCTGATCTGAAAGAAACATTTCTGTTTCAGCAAACAGGACTTGGCAACAAAATTATTTCCTCTTGAAGTATTTCTCAGGGTTTATTCCACTGCTTTAATCTGAATTATGCTAATTCATGCATAGGATGATTCTATTTAGCCATGAATATTTGGACACATATATTTTCATATAGGAGGAATGCAAAAGAGTTTATTAGATGATAGCACAACCATTGCATGAATTCAATATTTGCACAAGAAGCAGAGAAGTGTTTTTCATCAGTTTATGCTTCCCCTTCCATTACCTGCACAGTAAACCCAAACATAATAAATGTTTCAGGATGCTATTAAGCAGGTGGACTCCCAGAGATTTTCAAGGAGATGAAAAAAACACCTCAAGCAGTAAATCATACATCTTGAAAATTGCATAGTAAACACTTGGAGACATATAAAATCCCACTTCTAACCTAAACGAGTGAACAACTTGAAAAAATGGGCTTAGACATAAAAATTGTGAGCTGACTACAAATGATCTGCAAATACATTGAAGGCCTATATTTGTTCAAATACATTATTCATAAGAAATAATTTGAGTTTTAGTTATATGCAATTTATGTTGCATAAACTTAAGCAAATACTTGTAACCAAAAGCTGTTTTAAAGAATTAATGAGCAATCTCTAAATAAAATTCTATTACTAAATAAAATCCTCCCTGATTTGCAAACCCATATGCTTCCTTTAGCATATACATTAATAAGCATATCTATTAAGAGCTGAGGCCTGAAATGCTGTGATAGAGAACTTAGATTTGATTGAGCTCTCACTAAGCAGGAGGGATGTGAGGTGAAATCACTGCTTTTGAAGTGTTCTTAAAATATTTAGGATTCAACAGCAACAAAGTCAACTGAATTCTTGTGCTAAAGAGCTACTAAAAGAAACTACTAGAGTTTCTTCTCTAGAATTAACATTTCTGAATTTTTAGTCAACAGATAAAGAGAAAGAGGAATGTAGCTTTTCACCTCTAGTAAAACACTTGCACTGTCCATTGCTGCACTCCCTTGTTCACTGAATGTGCCAGTGAACATTTCAGGCTAAGAGTACTGCAGTACAGGGTGGTACAGTTTGAACTGCTGTACCAGAGCTTCCTATGGAACAGCATCAGGGGTGGCTTGACTTACATTGTCTGCAGTAACTCCATACTCCTCTGTGGGATCTCAGCACCTCAGGATGGAGGTGCAGAGAGGCCGAGACCACCCTTGGGGGGCTCGGGAATCCTGGAATGTTGCCAGAAGTGTCTGGTGGCAGGATTTTGATCCTACACAGGAGATGAGACCTGTATGAGGACTGGGAGGAATTCACTGGGTGAATGGTGAAGGGATAAGTTAGTTAGAGTGTAAAACACAGGGTTTAGGATTTTGGTACAGGGGGGTCTAAAGAAGTAAGATGGAGGAATTGGGGCGTGTCCTGTTCTTCTTCTTCTTCTTCTTGGCCTCCATCTTCTGTGGTGATGGTGGCACTTTGGGATTGGTTATTACTAAAAGTGCACCGGTTAATAAGGGTAGAAGGTATTGGGGAGAAATGATAAATATTGTACACGTAACTTAGGGTATAAAGATAAGTGACCGCCCCGGGGGCTCGCAGTGTGCCCATGGCTGACTTGCTGTGCAGACCTCTGTCGGGCTGAAAGAAAATCTTTTAGATAAACAATTAATAAACACCAAGACCGAGACAAGATCAGAAGTCTCTCCTCGTCCTTTGAAGCGTCGGCTCTTCAAGGCCATCCCTGGGCCTTTCCAGGCCACCTAGACAGCTCACAGAAAACCTTACAAGCCTAAACAGCCGAGAAACCGAGCAAATGTCATCCCTGAGCTATCTCTGTTCATAAATCAGGCGAAGAAAAACATGAAAATTTACACTCCTCTGAACTAAACAAGTGCACTATGTGAAGCAATATTGATATTATTATTGTGTAAATTTTCATATTATATAGAAGTCTTAATCAACCAGATGCTTTTACACAATTGGAGATTAAAGGGAATGTCCACAAATTAACACCTCCCCCAGTTATTACCCTCAAAAGTTATTACCCAAATAGATGAAAGAACTAGTCTGGCTTCCACAAATAGCTGTTTCCTAAATTTGAATTTAATGAAAGTACTCAGGCTGCTTGACCAACAGTTGAGACACTGCAAAGCTTTCCTCTGACAGGGATAATGCTGAACTACAAGGAAAAAAAAAGAACAGACACTATTTACAAAAAAATTAAACACAATTCCTCAAGCAGAGTAGCTGTCACAGACATCTTTTTATGAAAAATCCTTTCCTTAGGATTTTTTCCTCCTGAGAAGCTGAGAGACCTCAGGAACAAAATGTAAACAATGATTATCTGCTGCTGTGGAATGCAACAGGTGGCATTGGCCCATCTTGGATGTTTATAATTAATGGCCAATCACAGCCCAGTTGGCTCAGACAGAGAGCCTGAGACAGCTGCCTTTGTTATCAATCTTTCCTTTCTGTTCTTTGCTTAGCTAGACTTCTGAGATGAAACCTTTTCTTCTATTCTTTTAGTATAGTTTTAATATAATATATATCATAAAATAATAAATCAAGCCTTCTGAAACATGGAGTCAGATCCTCATCTCTTCCTTCAACATAAGACCCCTCTAAACACCATCACAGCTATCTACTTTCCACTAATATCTACCAGTCCTCTTGTATTCACTTCAGCCAAAAAATGTGAATTGTACAAAATCTTCCTATTCTGTCTTCACTTACTCATCCTCTTTATTTCAAAACCACTTTTAAAGTTCTGAATAGTTTTGGAGCAGTTTCCCAGCTTAGTCACGGGGCAGAGGCTGTTGTGCAGACTGACCTCCCTTACAGGAATGCTCCAAGGCTTTGCTGCTTCCCTGCAATGCAGCCACAGTGGATGGGCAGCAATGCCCAAAAAGCTGTTTGTCTCCAGTGCCTCCTCTGGATCTGACTATTTTGAATACAAGGACAACAGAGATGAAATTTTACCTTTTGTAATTGTCATGCGCAATTTCCTCACAGTACGGACTAAACCAAAATGGACTCTTAAAATTTTGTTTGATTTGAACCCCTTCCTCTCTGGTTTGGCTAATTTATGGAATTAACCAAACAGCTAGCTGTTGTCATTAACCTTATAGCATTGCTTCTCATTAGAAACCAAAGCTGCTGCATTTCTACAGCAGCTTTCCACAAAATATGTCTTGGTATCTGAAAAAATATTAGGCAATTAATCTTAATTGCTCTTAAAAGGTAGCTGCCAAAAATGTGAAAGTCCCAAAGATTATTCAGACCCAGGATTTTGAAACACTAGGTCTTTCCAAAGAGAGTGAGCCAAAGATATCTTGATGTGATGACAGAAATGCAGAAATGTGTTTGTTAATGTGTTCTGACAGCACCCCTGGAGTCTCCAATATCTCTCAGTCACGTTGTGTCTGACAGGAGCTTTGCAGCTCCAGCGCACTGAGAATGGCTGTGACTCTGCAGTCACTTCTCCTGGACAGGCTGAATAATCCTTAAATGGCCCCTGCTTTAAATACAATTTACACCACCAGCTGAAGTGTATAACAGAACAGGATCTTCTGGCACAGACTGCTTCTGTTAGGAATTGCTCCAGTAGCTGGGCAATAACTAAGTTTCTGGAGAGCCTTTCTGCTACAGCTCAAACACAGTTATCATCTTTTTGGAAAGTTTGGTGCCCCAAAGTTTTCAATTACCACAATGAAGGCTGTGAGTTTTCAGAATTTTTGAAAGCCTACCATTTTTTCTTAAATGAAATCTAATTTCAATATGTTAGTTTAAATAGGCAGGATTCTGAAAAATATGAAATCGATCCCCAACAGCTTTCATGCATACAAGAAAAGACCTAAAAAATAATCATCATTTGCACACAACCTTTTCTAATCTTATTTTGATAACCATAGGCTACATTACTGCTCTTCAGACACAGGAATTGCCTAGCAAATGACAGCTAAACTAAGGTCACGGGAAGATTTACTGTCATTAATATCACCTCACAGTAAGAGGGAATGTTCTCTTCCTGTAAGTGAGTCACCAAACAGTTTCTGTTTGTCTAAAAGTGATAAGAGCAGCGTACAAGAAAGTTAATTTTCACTGATGACAGAGTGAATGGAGACTCATGTAGCTGACAAACCTCAATGTGAAATCCAAGCAGGAATGCTAAAGTAGTGAATTTGTTACTGAGATGCAGTACAGGCATAGTGGGGACATCATTTATGCAATATAATAAAAAACATTACATATGATATATTGGCAATATATGAAGCCATGTGCACATTTATACCAAGTGACAGCCCAGGGACAGGTAGATTAGAGTCTGAAATTACCAGCAGGATCCAGCTTTTCACTTTCACCTTTGTCCACTGTTCTCTCTTTACCACTCTGTTTCTATTGATCTCACTTTGAACATTAGGATGCTCAAGCAATTCTCTTGCCTGCATATCATGCATTTCAGGTGATGGTTATGCTGAGCTGCTATTTATTCTATAGCACTACTCTCTGCTGACTTCCTTGGAGAAGAAAGCAGCCCAGCAACTTGCCAATGAAGTGCTTTTGATGTCTCAAGTCACCTTCAAAAATATCAGGTTTTAATAATTTTCCACTAGCACTCCTGCCTTTTGGGAACAGGAGGATGACGAGGACCCAGAAACACAATACATTTAAATTACTTTCAGCACAGCAGAGCAGAGTGGCAGCTTCTGGGAGCCTGCTAGCAAGGCCACCTCATTTCCCAAAGTGCCCCATGTGTTGAGAACACTGCATGGCTAATTTGCCAATTTGCTTTGATGTCAGTGCAGCTGAGGGCTGCTGTTCCAAATGAAGAGTTTATAAAGGGGTTTCCAGCTCTGTAGCTCTCAAAGATCTAGGGGGTGCAGGATCAAATGGGTCCTGGAACCAGATACCCCATGAGATGGCCTTTGCATCAATACTCTTGTTACTAAGATCCTGAAGAATTACTTCTGTCAGATCTCTGAGAAAGCTGCAGTAACTCTGGGAAATGTTATTTTTTTCCAGGAGGAATAGTGCATTTCTTGTACACAATAGTTTGCTGTTGTTTATGCCATCAGTAATCACCACTGGGCATGCAACAGCTTGGCTGCATCCCTCAGCTGAGGGCAAAACAAAACCTGTCCAAACCACCTCCCACCCCAAGCCTGGTGTGGTTCTGCTTTCAAAAGGCAGCTGCATGAGGGGAGCATCTAGCAGAATGCCCTGTCTATGCTTCATCAGTCCCTCCTGTCTAAACAAGGATCTTATCTCAACCTGGAAAGAGGAATTGAGACTTTCTTCCCTTTATATCAGGTCTGTTTACTTTACCTTGTCTGCCTACACTCTTTATGGGCCTTTTGCTTCCTGTAAGGCAAGGCTGACCCCTGCCACCCAGCTCTTGTAATGTCTGTGGCTGCTGTGCTTTGTGCTCCACACAGTCCATGTTTTCTAAAGAGAGCCTCAACACTTCATGACCCAATTAGTTGAATCACAAAAGCTGAAGAGAAAGTGTGCATGCAAATGAAGCAAATAATTAATTCACAACTTTGTAAACATTTGCAGCTTCCTCTTAAAACTACTAGGGTGCAGGTTATAACTAATAAAATGAGACTAATGGTCTCTTATTACAAATGCAAAGTGTAATATTTGATACCTATGGATCTTAAATGGAATTCCAGAACTGAATATATTCAAGAAGTTCAGACATTTGCATTTAGATCCTGCTTGAATAAATTCCTATGATTGCTGAGTGGCCCTTTAAGTCTTCCTTTTGGCCTCAGCAAAATTATTTAAGTGCAAATGAGGCATTGCTTTCTTTGCAGTTTTCCCAGACAGATTTTGGAAAGTTACCTGATGGAAAAAGGTAAAACAGTGAAAAGACTTCAGTGCTACGCAGTTGATTTCTTCTTTCATCACAGAATAATATACACAGAAATCAATTTTCCACATGCACCAAACAACTGACCAATCACTGACCTAGGTATACCAGAAATAAATTATCATTTCAGAAGAAAATTCAGTCTCTCTTCTGAAATAAAATTAGCCCCTAATACTGCATTTGTTTAGGGGGTTTCTGTGGTAAATAGCAGCTTCTATATGTCACTATTTGGAATCACAGATTTTATTACCTTATTTCAGAATGTATTGAGTTTATTGGAAAATGTGAAGTGATGATATTCTACTTATAGCTGTGCCATGATGATGAAGTGGCATTACTGTAAGGTATAATTATGGTGAGTTACTACTGGCCTTATTAGAAGCATGTCTTGACTTTAATCTCTAGTACTAGCTGAGCTTGGAGGTTCCTCTGACTGCAAAATGGCTATTTTATCTTGATCTGCCTATCCTTATTATCCTCCTCACCTTTTCTGCTGTTCTCAAGAATTCTGCCAAGTGCAAACATTTATTTCCTTTTTTCCTTATATTTGTATGAAATGGCATTAGATGGTCTTGAAATGGCATTAGATGGTGACATTTTAAAAGAGAAAAACAGAAAAGCAAGGCAAAAAAAAAAATTATTGCTGAAATACCTGTCTTGAGAGGATAATGGCAGGATTAAGAACTGGGTGCAAGAGTGGAATATTTGATAGGCATTTCCTCCATCCTCCCCAGGCTGCTTACAAGGGAACCACAAGTACTGGTGTGAAGCCACACTGAGGGATGTGAAGCCATAACTGAGGTAGAATTTGTAATTATGAAAGGCTTTTGGGAAGGGCTTATGCAGCGACTGATTTGTGAGGCAGAAGGGCAAATTTGCCTTCTCTTCTGCCACTGAAGCTGCAGTGGTGCTGCATGAGACTTGCAACGCTTGTCTGTGACCAGATATTGGGGCTCCCTCCAGCTGCCTGCCAGCATGGATGGACAGATGTGCCACCATCAGTGTCCAGAGCTGGGGCAGGGGTGGAAAGGTGGAAAGTCCTGCTTGCTGGAATCAGAAAGGTTTAAATTTTCCTGCGTAATTAGCTCCAGTGGATCTGTAAAGCACAGTGCCTCAAGGTTGGCTTTGAAGGCACTACTCTTCCAGCCTTCCTTCAGGCAGAGGGATGGATTATGTGACTTTTCATAACCCTTAGTAACCCTCTCTTCTACACTTTTTTCCCCACTGGTTTAATGCCTTAATAGTACTTTCTTGCAAGCAGCTTCATTTCATGAGTACTCAATCTCTTATGATACATATATTTGCATTAGAGTTCTATTTTTTCCTCAACTTGGTAGTGGGAAATTTTCAGACTTTCTCTGAAGTTAAATTTCCTTCTTCTAGCCCCCTAGAAATATAAGATTTCTGCAGAATTTAACAGGAGTCAAAATAATGTTTTTTATGGGTCCAGAAAGATGTAGTTGTCCAAGTAGCTTCTTTTAGTTTTAACACAGGCATTTCTAATTACCTTAATCATGAGCAGAAATCCTTTAACTATAGGTCATTTTGAGCATGCTTGATAAGGATGTTGCCTGAGCATTCCCAAATAGCTAATGAATTGTTAGTTACAATTTAGAGTAAAAACCATTCTTAAGTCTATAGAATTTCCCTCCTTTTTGGCCTTTAATTTCCTTCTGGCTTGTATTCTAGGAAAAAAAAACCAATTGAAATGCTCATAGATTCTTCCCATCTTAGCGTAAAATATTGAACTGGGCTATGTATGTTACAGCACCATGTTTGCCTTAGAAAAAGGTATGAAGGATTCATGAAAAACCTTCTGAAACAACAGCACTGCTAACAGATTTAATTCACTACCAGACCAGAGCCCATTTAATCATGGTAATCTAGCACTGAAGGAACCATAAAAGAATAATTACCTGTGGAATATTCCACCCTCATTTTACATGCTGCCCTATGTTTATCTAGTCCTTTACCACATAATCACATGAAATCAGGAGATTTTATAAACCTTCAGATCAGCAATGGTCACAAACATTCCTTCCATGTTTGGCAGGTTGAGGACTGTACTAAACATCATTTTAATGAAGAATAGCTGAACACAGTTACCAGTGAGATAAATTGTAGGAAAGCCACTTTACTGTACCTGGGTCCATTTTGACCCCCATTTCCTTTCTATTTCTGTTGTCTTTGTCTGGAGTTTCATTCTGAGCAGGGCCACAGCCTGGAACATGTTTGCAGTGCTGGAGATGTCACTTGTTCCTTGGACTGAAGTGCTCAACACTGGCTCAGTCTGGCCTGCAAGGGTTAATGACCAAATTATTGTCAGAGCTGTTGGCTCTCTTTAGCTGCCCATGCTCCATAAGGGAACTGTATTACATCCAAGTGGGTTGATCACCTCTTTTTATTCTGAATTTCTGCCTTTTAACTCATAAAATGAGTGCTCCTGCACCACTCTTAAACAACACCTTTAAAAAGGGGCCTTTAAAACAGGCATTAATTGTGAAAATTGACTAAAATGGAAGTAGTAAGCTAAGGCTCCCTCACATGACACTGACAGCCCTGGTAGGAAAGTAACCCCCAAACCCTTGCTCAGAGTTAAGGGTTTGTCATGTCCCCAAAGAACAGGACAGCTTCAGAGATGGGGCAGATGTCCCACATGCTTGGGAGCCTTTATTCATGGAGTGATGAGCGTTTGAGGGCTTTAGCTGATAATTTTGGGGTTATTTCTGCTAAGCCACTGAAGTTCCTGTGAAAGCAAAATTCAGCCCTTATAACCCTGTCTCAACATCCTTTTTGCTGTTTTACTCATTAGCTATAGGTAATGCCCAATTGCATCTGAGCTCACAGTTGCTCTGGATTCACTGAGTTTGTTCAAACAGAACTGCACTAAAATCCAATTTCTAAGCTTATGATTTTGTAGCTAGCAGCCCAAACCCATACAGACTGGATCTTTCAAATATAGATTCATTTTCCTGATTGTAAAAAGAGGTAAATATGCACAGGCAAGCTGCTTTGTGTGAATGACTCCAATGTCAAGAACAGAATTTTAAAATTTCAATAACAAGATGGTGAACATTAACATACCCTCTGTAAATCATGAGACCAGAAATTAGAGTTACTTCAGACATGCTTAATGGGTGCCACCTATTCTGTTAAATTTAACATTATTACACCAGGTATGCCATCAGAATTTCATCTATATAAATACAATTCTGAATTTTCAAGCAACCTTTTTTGAATGCAGCTCCATTGAAAGAAGACAAAATGGAAATCAGAGGCAGAGAGTGCACTCAGTTATTTATCCCATGATTTTTGTTGCTTTGAGAAGTTTCAAGCAGAAATAATTTTGGTGTTCAACCTCCCATTAGCCACTAAGCAATTAGTAGAATGATCTCAAATTCCTCCCCCATGCCACTTTATTGTATTTACATTTACCTAATTAATCTAAACAAATAATCTAATTTTTTTTCGTGGTAAATAAATACATTGTACAAACAAAGGAACAGCAGCTGATAACTAATTAACTGATAGGTCTAATTCATGGCATAATAGAGACCAAATGTGTATCATAATCAGGCTTCTGGAGTATTTGATAATACCAGCAACAATGCTTGTGACAATTCTGCCCACACATATCCTACATTTAGGAGATATTAAAAATATAATGAAAGCAAGGAAAATATTTCTGTGGAATGCAAGAACTCTGGCTCATGCCTCTGTCAGAGCCAATTTGCATGATGCTGAACTTAGCACTAAATACAAAATCTGAAATACAAACAGAAAAGATTTTTTTCTCTTGCAACATATTCTGCTCAAGCTCATGGTCTTCAGATCCCATCAGGATTTCCCAGCATTTTTTACCCACTCCCAGCTGTCACTTTATCATCTATTGTATAAAGCAGATATTTAATTATGGGCTGGTGTGGAAGGCATTCAACAGAGATATCCCTACCTACAGCAGAGTAGTGAAAGAATTAATGATGCTTCTTTTCAGTTTCATACACCATTTTTCCCTGATCAAAATATCAGGTTTCATGATTTCACTAATTGATAGCCCAGTACTCAGAAATATCAGAGCTGAATAATCAAAATATTATTAGGGCTTTATAAGGCTGTCTACCATAACTAGTCATTAGAGGACTTCAGCTGTGTCTTCCAACTATTTCCACATACATCTAAATTGCAATGATTTAGTCCTTGAGCCCTGATAAATAAAAGCAGGGTGTGCCAAGTTACTCACTCAGTTTCAGTAATTATGAGGCCTAAGAGAAAGATTTTGAAAAATGACAGAGAAGCTGATTTTTCTTAACCCAGTTTAAAAGGAATAAAAATCTTGGCAGTATATGAAGCTAGCACTACTCAAGCACTGAAAAATCAGATTTTATACTGTTTATCAGAGGAGAATATTGACACCAAGTCATTCCTGTGGCCTCAGGGGAGACAGTGGTTTACAGGCTGCCCTCCTATATCTGGTTACAGAGAGTCTAAGCATGAGAGTTTCTACCTTCTAAAATCTGACAGAAATGACAAGTCTGACTTTATTTTTAACATTTTTTTTTAGCTTTGGGTGTAGATTAGATCTTAACCTCTTTCTATTTCTTCCTTATATTAGTCTCATATCTGATTTAGGGTTAAAATCATCTTCTCATCAGGGATTGTATTTTCAGGGAAACCTGGAATGTTTCTAATTTTGCTTTAACATGTTCAAAGACCTTGCAAGAGGAGGTTAGCATTCTAATAAAAATGGCTCTGGGTTTCCCTCCTCTGTTGTGCCATTGTAAAGTCACTGACTTTAAGAAACACTATGGAGACTCTGGTTTAAAGAAACGTACCTCAGCCTCTAAGCAGCTACAACACCACCAGGATGACAAGGCTGAATTCTGTACTTGCTTGAGTTTTTTAGCAGGTTAGAAGACACTAAAGCTTGGGCAGCCAGCTTTACATTAGCCAGAAATTGTTCTCAAATAAAAATCTGCAAAGAATGTTTATGATGGGATCAGAAATATGCCAGCAACGTAATTTTCTATTTATGTATTCTTGAGCAAAAGATTTAAACAGATTTATAGCACTACATAATTTAAATAGCAATCATTTGGATTCACTTAAGAAGTTAGAGCCATGAATAAACATGAAATAAATAATTGCATATCCAAACACATCTTTTCTCCTTTAAAGCAACCATGTCTTCATCAGTACACAAACACTGGGCTGCTTGAAAGTCTGAGCAGGATCAGGGCTGGCAGTTTTCCTTCAGGGCCTGCACCAGGACAGGAGGATGTGAGGCTGATGGCAGCAGCAGCATCATTCAGCTGCTGCTTGAGTTGGGCATCTGGGTGCAACATAAGGCACATGCATCTTTCAAAATGCCCAAGGGCCAGCTAAACATCTACACTAGGAATTATTGTATCGCATGCATACAAACAGAACTTTCACCACTCATACAGCTTTTATTCTTTGCTCTTTCAGACGGGTCCTGCTAAATTTTAAATGTTTGAACACTTCCTCAGATTTGGACATTGCCACTTTATGTCTGTAGAAAGAGCCACTTCATTGGATTTGCCCTCTAAATAATTCACAGTTTGTACTAAAATGGGGGCACATTTTTAACTCTGGAATGACCTTTTCCTGTCCTGCCATTTCCATGGTACAGAGCTATTTGTACAACCACAATCTTTAGGTAGACAGTAATTTTTAAGAAAATGAATTGCTGTATTTGCAGCCTCACGCTACACAATTTAAAACCAAGATTTTAGCAATATTTATGCTTGGCAGTCGCAATTGCATTCTTGTCCAATGAAAAATTTTGTATCAGCTCTAACAGTCATTTATGCCTCAGGTTTTCTGTTTCAATAGCGCATATACAGAAAATTAGAAGAATTAAAAACCAGTGCTAGTGTTCAAAACAAGGTATGAACACATACGGCATAAAAAGTTCCATTATTAATATCTAAAATACAAATGTTTGAAGAAACAAAATTTTGGGAAATTATGTACTGCTTTATCTTTAATAAACTTAATTTAGTGAGAGATAAAAGAAGTAATTTCTAAATTTTGTATTAAAAGATTCTCAGAATAACCCCTTTCCATAGAATAAGGCTTTTCATTCATGCACATGTACACCAAGGATGAATTAACAGGAGCTGTGGTGTCCTAGCTGTGCCAGCCTAGAGAAAGCAGGAATGGCTCCTGCCATACATGAAATTATGACAAGGGAGACCAAATCTAATGTAAAGCTTAGTGTTGACACAGGAAGGAAGGAAAAGCACCCTGCACTGATTGCTGCTTCATTGCTGCAGGTTGTTCTGTATGACACCTGGCTTTTCAGCAACGAGGAGCAATTATTTACAAAGGTCACAGAATCTCCTAAAAATTCTCCTCAAAGTACTTCAATTGGTGTGGGATTGCTACTGTCTTTTAAATTAGTTGTTTTGTTACTACCCTCTTTCTGTATAAAACACAGACTAGGCTGGGATTGAATAGGGCCATCTCTTGCCTGTCCTCCCTCCTTCCCTTCACACTCTCCTCTAAAGATGCACAAAGATTAAAAAAAGAAAAATTATGGATATATATATATAAATGCATATAGACATTAAAATAAGTTGCTAGAAGGCAATTTATGCTTTGACACCATCTCATTACCCTGGGATTTCACAAGGGCTGACCCTTAAGAACAGACTTTAACACTGCTCTTGTCAAATGTTTCCCACTGGAAATGTTTCTTTATTTCTCAGCCTCTGTCAGCCTTTAAGAAATCTAAATTCTATGGCTTTCCAGATATCAAACCAGGCTACAACCTGACCTCACTAAGAGCAGTAATTAGGAAGTGAGAAAGCTGAGTTTATGGTAACAGGAAGTTTTTTAGGAGAAACCCAGGAGGACAAACATTAGTACCAAGAGTTAATCTTGTCACTCCAGCACCTTTCTTTAAACTCAAAGAGAAAGACCACCCTATTTCTATTTCCAGTTACCAATACATTTCAAATAGAGATTACAGGATTGTTGCTACCTGTTCCATAGAAAGGACACCACTTTTCAATTCTTTGTTTTCTCTTACAGCAGTGACTGGCAAAAGCTAAAGGATCACACAGGGCAACTAAAATAGTGCTTTTTCTTGCAGGCAGAGAATGAGGAAGAAAGAGAGAGAGATATCTGTGCAGGACAGTTTATAAGACTGAAATACCTCAGCAATGTTGGCTCTCTGAGCTATATTGAGGCCAAGACCTTTTGAGCAGGGCCCATAATCCTTGGGTCATTGACCAGTTTTACCTCCCACAGCTTATAAACAGTCTCTTGATCCCCCCTCTCTGATCAAGGCCTCAGACTCAGTAAAATCCTTTCCACCAAATCTTTTCCATTGTTTCTTTTCCCTCCCCTGCATTTGCCCAAAATTCCCCCTTACCCTACACAGCCTGTACAGAGTTGGTACATTGCAGTATTTTGTTCAATCTGTTTTAAGTAATGCATATGATATTGCTGACTTAAATCAAAATTACATGTACTGCTCAGTTACTCCATGAAGTCATGCTTCCTACAGGTATTTGGTACTCAGCAGAACATTTGTTATGATTCAGTCCATTCTACCCTCAGGCTTTTACTCACAGGATAGACAGCATTTCACTCAGTACTCCTATAATACTCTATGAAATGAATCCTTTTATCCTAAAAAAAAAAAAAAAGGACAGCATTAATATTTTGAGCTTAACATCATTTCTTTTCCTATGGCTGCAAGTTAAGGAAAGTCCTAGTGGACTTGGATGGACCATTAACTATAAAAAGTCACCACCAGGGTTCTATTTCAAGCCAAAACTGAAAGATCAAGTGGATAAAATCATCCCCCAGGTGAAACACTTCAATACAAATGAGGAGAAGCAGGGCATTCTGCTGCCCAAACATCTGATGACTGTAACTTCCACCTGTGCCTTGCTGAATTCTGGCAGAGGGCTGGACTGCTCAGCCTATTATTGCTCAGGCAGCAGGATGACTTTGTTATGGCAGGGCATGTGGGGCAGCTTCTCCAACAAAAGCAGGTATCAGAGCAAATTGGTAACTGAAGAAACAGAACCTGAATGAGTTTATGACCTGCTTGTCTATAGGCAGACAATGCATCAAATAGGGATTGGAGTAATTTGGTCTGTAGGATATTTAGATTTTTATTCAGCACATGTCACTGCCTCATGAATCAACTGTGGTTTCTTACCTTGATGTACTGGGAAAATGAAGCCTTTTCTGTCTAATAAGAAAGAAAGGTATTTCTACTGCCATATAAAAATAGTAGGGATGAATTAAACATTACACCTTAAATAAAGTGTATTCCAGACAAAGCATGCTATACAATATTCATGCTTAGGTGGTATGTCATGAATCAGCAGCTTGAAATCCTTTCTTTGAAAATATTTGCTGGTGCTTTGTTTCTTTGAGTGAAACATGCTTTTAGATGCAATTTAATGGTAGGAGATTGTACATGTCTCTTCACTATAAGCAAGCCAGAATTTTATTATTTAACTATGTCCTTTAATTATAGGATTAATCTTCAAAGCATTGTGAAGTACATTTGCAAAGTCACAGAGAGAATAAAAGGCTTACAGAGGATAAAAACCTCACAGAGCATAAGAGGTAGCAATGGTATAAGTGAATGGTGATAATGAAAAGATACACATATGCTCCAGCTATACTTTTACACTGAGATTACAAGGCATGGGGATGAAGGAACCGTGATGCTTTTGTCCCTTTCCACTGGCAAAGCTACTGCGACAGCTGTCTGCACAAGGCTACAGGAACATTTTACAATCAGCTCTTCCCCCAAACTGCTTGCTGTGCATCAGCTGCCCGGGGTCATCCTCACTGGGGGAGCTGTGGTGCATCACAAACCTCGAGTACAGTTCCTTTTCAATAGACTCAGGAGGCAGGAACTGATTTACTGTAGTGAACCCCACCATTATTTCAGACTATTAAGCTAAAATCTCATAATTTTCCTTCACTTTTCAATGAGACATCCCAAATGACACTTTGTCACCCTGTACCCTCTGATTCCTCCAGTGGAGGGAAGAACATATTACAAGCTAATGTCAAAACCAGTTTGAAATTGGAACAAAACTATGAGATGCTGGAATATTTGTTCCAACATCTGTTGCCATTTTGCATAAAAAGAATATATTTAAAATCAACTGAATTTTTACTTGACCAACTAAGAAAAGAAACAAGTCATTACTAGACTCCCTAAATTACATGTCATTAATAAATTATCTACCTTGAAAGGAAACAAGACAGTAATTTCTTTCAAATAAAGATATCAGATCTCTTCCTTTGTCTGTCATACTGCAGGTGTTTGAGCTCAGCACCTGTGATTACATTATGTAGGATTCTTTTTGATGGTATTTTTTGCTTCATTAAAAATTCTTCATTGATTCATAACAATCAGTCTTTTGACAAGAGATCTAACCTAGTGATATCAGGAACACTGAGCATAAGTTATCTGAAGATTCTGGTTAATTAGTCTCTGATGGATTAATATCTGTGCAAATAATTAGCATAAAATATGTGCAGTACTTATCTAAAATAAGTGGCTAATTGGTCATATGTCTAGCTATGTACCTCATGCAGGATATACTTCTAGACACTAATGTTCCTTTTAGGCACAAAAATCAGTTAATTATTTTCCCTCTTAGGCATTAAAAAATTGTGACTAATGCCCAGAAGCTCACAGTACTATTTTTAAAATGTAAACAATTTTCTAAACACAATACAAAAAATCTGAATTGGTTCATTTTCTGTAAGCTCCCAGAGTGCTCTGAAGTTCAATTGTCATAGTTACATGCTTCATAAAACAATAGAAATCTTGGGAGAAAAAAATCAGTGTAGGAGGGTGAATGGATCCAAATAATTTGGTCAAACATCAGGGGGAATTCAGAGAGGCAGCCGGGGCAGGCAGGAGAGGATCTCTTGTATTTAAAGCAATGCTACCTGCTCCCTTCATCCTAACACCACCGGAACGTGTGGTACCAACACCCCCACCCCTCCCTGAGCTCAGCAGCTCCTGGCTGGAGCCCTGCCTCTCTTCACACCCTGCTGCGGCCTCCAAACACCCTGAGCAAGGGCAGGGACTACCAGCAGAAACAGCTGCATGAGCTGCTTGGTGCCACAGAGAGAAACCCAAACGTGCCTGATCTATCCCAGCATCAGTGATCCTACCCAAATGTGCCTGATGCATCCCAGCATCAGTGCTCCAAACCCAAAATGTGCCTGATGTATCCCAACACCAGTGTTCCAGCCCAAAATGTGCGCCTGATGTATCCCAGCATCAGTGATCCTACCCAAATGTGCCTGATGCATCCCAGCATCACTGTTCCAACCCAAAATGTGCTTATGTATCCCAGCACCAGTGTTCCAACCCAAAAGTGCTTGATGTATCCCAGCATTCCAGACCCAAACGTGCCTGATCTATCCCAGCATCAGCCTTTCAAACCCATAATGTGCCTGATGTATTCCAGCACCAGTGATCCTACCCAAACGTTCCTGGATGTATCCCGGCAGCGACATTCCAAACCCAAACGTTCCTGATGTACCCAGCGCCGGGAGCGGGGCCGGCGGGGCCGCGAGGGGGAGCGGCAGCGCCGCGGTTCCGCAGCCCCGGGGAGCTCCGCATCCCTCAGCCCGCACCGCGATCCCCTCCCGGAGCTGCAGCCCTGGGGCGGTCCCGCAATCCCTCCCGGAGCTGCAGCCCTGGGGCGGTCCCGCAATCCCTCCCGGAGCTGCAGCCCTGCCGGTCCCGCAATCCCTCCCGGAGCTGCAGCCCTGCCGGTCCCGCAGGTTTGGGAGGCCGGGCCGTGCCGCTGCCCTGCGGTGCCAGGGCCGCTCCCGGCTGGAAGAGCCGCCGTGCTGACAGCGGGAGAATCCAGCGGGGCACACGGGGCTGGCAAGGGATTAATTAATTGTCTGTGTGCACCTGCTTCCCCTGCCATGAGTGGGTACATGTGTGTTATATTTAATGGCATTACTACTAGGTTTGGTGACAGTCAGAAAAACTGTGATTTCTCCCTCGCTTGCTAATACTTTGATTTCTTCGCTCCAAATCACGCTGTGCTTTCTAGCCTCAACAATACAGACTAAAGGCATGAAACACCCTCACTGCTGTCCTGCCCTCACCGGTGTTCCCTCAGACGCAGTCATGCTGCTGCAAAGAAATCTATTCCAGACCCACTTGTGACAGCTGAGTGTCAGAGTTAAAGCACATTGCTGGGGACAGGGCAAAGCTTGTCTCCATTAGCACATCCCTGCTCTGTGGCTCCAGCACTGCTGCTTTGATTAAATGTACTGCTGGTACACTTCAAATAGATTTTCACACAGAACATTGTGGTCTCTCTGAAGGACTGTTTGACATCTGAGTTGCTCATCTGAATGTGGCACACATTCTGTCATTCCCATTTCATTTTGGAAACCAAATTTCACTGGGTTCCATACAAGTATTGCGCACTGTGAATTTTCAGCTCGAGCAGTGCAGAGTCATGAAACTGTAACTAAAGATGGTTTTCCTTATGGCAACAAAGTGTGAGGCTATCAGATGACTCAGAGCCTTTCCTTCTCTTATGCTGTCTTTATGTCATATTTAGTTGTTAATTAATTAGAAGATAGGAATTGAAACGTCTTCCCTCTCTTAGCAATACTTCTGTATGAATTTTAATCATAATGCAGCACAGAGCTCCAAACTGTGCCTGACATACAGCTGAACAAGGGTTATGTTGTTACATTTAAGTCCTAATCCCTTTTCTTCTTAAGTACAGACAGATGTGTTTAATCTATTTAAATTTGCCTTAATTGTTTGAGTCTACAGAAAGCTGACTGTACTTTCTGCTTTAATTTGAGTGATTCCAAGAAATTAATATGCACTAAGCTGTTTCCCTAGATATTGCAGAGTTCTGTTAGCAGTTACAGTGACTAAGCAGACACAAAGTACATTCCCTGGTGATGTAAAGAGGCCCCACGGTGTTTGCCACTGCCTGTTTTTACCTTGATATCCAGAGACAGATGAGGCTCTCTCATGGTTTTAGGATGCAAGCAGCCATCTAACTCCTCTATTCCCCTGTGCCACTTGTTCCCACTGACATCAGTCCCTTCCCAAGTGTGGGATTGATGCCAAGCTCCCTGTACCTGATTTTCAGCCTGGACACCACATGAGGAAAACTGGCTGCCCTTCCTTACACAGTTGCAGTGAATCAAGTAATGACATTTGTCATCTGTCACCTGGACATTTACCCCTTCACATGCAACACTAAGCTCAGTGAAAGAACATTATTCTGTGTTAAAAATAAAGGCAATGAAAATAAATGAAAGAAAATGCTAAATTGCCTACAAGGTAGCCAGATGGGCAGCCTACTTTAATGTTCTCATTTGAGAACATTATCCTGCACATAAAAGAATTTTTATTTATGTCCTCTTGCATTTCCTTTAAACTAGAACTTAAAAAATTATTTTTGGCCCTATTCTGTATGACAAATAATTCCCAAGATAATTCTTTTTCCATCAAAGCATTAATTTTTCACTGTGACATTACCCAGATTAAAATTTAAACACCAAAGTCTGATATTGTTTCTGTTACCTAATTAAGTGTGAAATATTTTAAATGGAACACTAATGGAATAATATCCTTAAGTGTTTTCTGCAAATCTTCTGGGATTCAAACTCTTCATCACAAATACATAAAGGCTACTAAAAAACTCTCATATATTAAGAGCTCAAGATAAACCACTGTGAACTGACGTATCACTTCTGCCATATTTGCAAAAAAATTTCCTTATATTTATATGTTTTATTCAAGTAATATTGTTCCTGGAACTGTAGCCAGTTTCGGAAATGGACACAAATTTTAAAGCCAAAGGATACTGAATACAAAAAAAGTTCTGAGTCCATAGCTCTGCTCCTCTCACCTCATGAAATCAACTTCTTTTGTTCTCCAGTGCCAGAGAACTGTCTTGTTGAAATAAACAGATGAGAAACTACTATTTTTCACTCTTGCTGGCTACTGCACTTGTATTCAGTATCCTGCATTTCAGTGCATTCTTTAGCCTGGAACCCAGTGAACGCTTCCCAGCCTGATTGCCATGAGGTAAATCCTTACCTGCAGGACAATGTCAGACTCCTGGGAAATGGAACAGAATGCACAACTTCCTCCTCCATCCTCGGTCACTAGGAAAAAAAGAACAGATTTGGGTCTTTCTAAGCAATTGATCATGTTTCCTGAACCTTTTTTTACATTATTTTTATTGCCACAAGCATTTTCTCTCTGTTTTTGACTGTCTCCCTGGTTCAGGGAGTTATGTTTTCAGGAGGAAAATGTAGAATTGAGGGAAGAGCGAAAATCTTAAGTTCTATATAAAGTCCAGGTTTGGTCCTATTTTCCTGATCTGTCAAACTGTCTCTTCTGTTGTGTCAGGCATTCATGTGCATGATCCTGGTCTCAGTGCCATGAAATAAATCTTTAACAATGTAACTTAATGGAAATATCCAAGTATGTACAAAGGTGCAAATAAAGTCAGAATCTGCCCTAGAGCTCATACTTAACCAGGTGTTTGTATCTATATCATTTGAGTTCCAGACTTGGGTTTTTTTTCCTTCCCTACAACACTCCAAATAGAAATTTTTGGAATAGAAACTTCTCCAGTTTGAATGAATGGAGTTTTTTTAAGTGAGAAAAATCCATTTGGCTGTATTCCAACTCTATAAATAAAATCTTTACTGACTTTGATTTGTTTCTACATATATATTTCCTTTCACAGGTGTCACAGAGATTTTATTCATGAAGTTTATCATGCAAAGAATATATGCTTAAACTCAAATATTGTGACACAATTAAAAAATTTTGTATGCAAAAAATAGCTTTGCTTACATGCACTTAGATAAGAATATATTTCAAATTGAGGAAAAAGAATAGCCATCTCAAGAAGTAAAAAAAGCAAAACCATATTTTCATTTTAAGATCCCTCTACCACACCCTATATTTGGGGATACACATAGAGATGGGGAAAAATTGTTGGTTTTTTCTCAGATGTTTTTTAAAGGAGCCTTTCTAGTATTGAGTGGCTTTTTTATCCATTTTATTTGGAATAGGACCAGGTCTAAATGGTGTTTTGCTTCATTGATGTCTGATGTGTATAAATATTCATGAGTCAACACCTGGGGTTGGATATTTTCTAAAATTTCTATAACTGTTATTGCAGTTTTATCTGTGGACTGTGATGTCTCATTTGAATTCATGAGACCTATTATAAATTTTAAATATATATGAATGGAAATTAAAGTCTAATGAAGAACAAGAGTCCCACCTGCTACCTGCAATTTAGTTCTACCTGCATGGGAGGGAAATAGGAATCTAAGCAGTGAAGATGGAAACTTGATTGTTTATTAAAACTTCAGATTTGTTTTGATCATTCCTTCTAATCCCTGTTGATAAAAATCATGTTCCAAAATGGCTCCTTTCCAGGTTTCTGCAGAGATCTTGGAGTTTTAAGCCACTAAAAATTTGGCAGAGCATCTAACTGCCATATTTTTGTTAAAGAGGAAAACTACTTAAATTCCCTGAGAGGAGTCTATTTTACAGGCAACTCTGCTCACATATCAGACTCTCTTTTAAGCTTTCTTATTTCTGAGATCTGCAAAACAAATTTTATTTACAGTTTTCAGCTTAGTTTTGTGTCATGAGAATTGCAAACCAATTTACTTGCACATTCATACCACCTAAAAGATGAAAGGTATTTGTCATGGTACCAAGCAATATATTTATTCTCACTTTTAAATACTTTTCAGAACTGCTTTTTCCACCAAATTCCACGAAGAATTATTTCTGAGCTCACACAGAGAGGAAGATTCAGCTCTCCAAAGTGACCACAGAGAGGCTGTATCAGGAGCTTTAGAACATGATGGTATCCTTGGTAGGATCCTGATGTCCCCTGCCTAGGGATAAGAGCACATCACAAGATACTTTTATAGTGCATTTTTAATTGCTCTTTAAGATTGTGGTGAAGGGAGGGAAGTTCAACCCTGATTGCAGCAAGGCTGGTGCTTCACAGAGTGGCATCTGAAATCTGCTATCAGCTCTCTGCATGAGAACAAACTCAATGGGCTGGGACTGCAACAGTTCATAATCATCACCATGTTCCCTGCAAAGGCATGAAAACACAGGGCTGAAGTCTGGTCCTTGGCTATTATCAATGTTCTCACACAGCCATTTTCCATGTTTTTAACCAAAGGAAAAAGTACTTGAATTCATTCTTTCTTTCTTTCTTTCTTTCTTTCTTTCTTTCTTTCTTTCTTTCTTTCTTTCTTTCTTTCTTTCTTTCTTTCTTTCTTTCTTTCTTTCTTTCTTTCTTTCTTTCTTTCTTTCTTTCTTTCTTTCTTTCTTTCTTTCTTTCTTTCTTTCTTTCTTTCTTTCTTTCTTTCTTTCTTTTTCTTTCTCTCTTTCTTTCTTTCTCTCTTTCTTTTTCTTTCTCTCTTTCTTTTTCTTTCTCTTTCTTTCTCTTTCTTTCTTTCTTTCTTTCTTTCTTTCTTTCTTTCTTTCTTTCTTTCTTTCTTTCTTTCTTTCTTTCTTTCTTTCTTTCTTTCTTTCTTTCTTTCTTTCTTTCTTTCTTTCTTTCTTTCTTTCTTTCTTTCTCAAGTGGAAGAAAACAAGCAGAAATCTGTAGTAAGACTATAGAGTACTACAGAAAAGCTGGGGTAACAGGGAGTCAGACACAGAAGATTTTTTTAATTCAGATTGAAAGCAGAATATGATAATGAGCCAAAACTGTTCAATTTTCCCTAGGTGCGTCAATCTCCTTTACTAAAGACAGTTGTAAACTGTCAATATTGGCCCCTTGTTCCAGCCTCCATCATGCACCAGAATTAAAGAACTACTGTCTCCATATCACCAAAAAAATCTGGAATCAGCTGGAGTATTTCCCTTGGCAGACACATTAAAGTGATTTCTCCCTGCAGCAGCAGGAAGGATGCACCTCTCCAGAGGTGGGAAGAAGAGGCAGCAGCAAAGCTGACTTGTTACAGCTCCTGCCACTTGCACAGAAGAAAAACTTTTGCTGTGCTAATAGAGATCTGAGTGTTTTACAAATGGCACAGCAGATGCTGTGCCTGATGAGAACAATACAGACAGTGATGCTGCAGAAACTCTTCAGGCAGAAACGTCATGTACTGAACATCTCACATGTGAATGGCCGCAGCAATGATTTTGGGAATGTTTGGCCGTGCCCTAAGCTAAGCTCCTGTTCTGTCTGAAATATTCCTTGGGGTTTTCATTTCCAGATGGAGAAACAATAGCTCTGAGTTCATCATGTCATGTTCAGGATGACATCTTCCTCAGTGAAACACCCCCTGTCACCAAAAGACAGTGCCAAGCATTGGGTGTGAGCCCAGTACATGAGGTGGAAATGGAAACTACAGCCTTCTGCTGCTGAGGCAGCAGCCAAGAGTTGACTCATCCCAAGACCTTCCCACAAATCCTTGTACACTGCTTTTTACATTAGAAAACTGATACTGATACAAATATGTGCTGCCAGGATGAGGGTGGCAAGATGGGAGTAAGGAGAACAACCACAGAAATAAGCATCCAGATAATTTTCTGCATTATGAGTGCTCTCTGAGCATTCCTGGAAGTTTACAAGACAATAACAAATCTTAATTAAAACTGAATTCAAAATAATATTTAGAACTAGAAGTAAAGATCAATACTACCGGAAAGATAAATCAGGACCCTTTGGCAAATGGGTTGCCAGAGGAATGACTGGCCAAGAATTCATTCAGAGCTAATCCGTGCTAGACATACTGTTTAGCTGCATTATCTGATACTACCTCTTCTTTTGATTCAAGGTCTGCCTCATTTGTCAGGTCCTGTCCTTTAATCTCCAAACACAATGGCAAAGTGATTGCCAGTGATTTTATGCTTTTCTGTGCCCAGGACAATGGGACTGTTCAGCTGTCTGAAAGAGCTGATACATACTTTATGATGAGAAAGGAACAGCCAGAGCCACCAAGGAAAGGTGGGATTCTTTTCATCATTCTATCTTCAGCAGCATCTTCAGCAGCAAACAGCATTTTTAATACCACAGCTTTAAAGTGCCTGTGGTTTTCTTAAAGTAGAAAAGCGTGGCACATTGAGACAAAAAGATTCTCGGACATTTAACCCGGTTAAAATATTCAATATTCATTCTGAATTGTATTAGTCCACTGTGATTCAAAATGTTAAATGCTTCATCAAACACTATCAGACAGAATGATTTCAGTAGCCATCTGTGACAATCAAAGAATCAAAGTGAAGTAATTGCACAGTGGGCTTCTATAACAGCATATAATCTCCTCAAGTTTTAGAGGGACCAACACTTGCCTGGCCTTTTGCAGGCAGCCTCTGATATGTTGATGCCTTTCAGACTCATTAGAAACTACATCATAGACTTCAATTAAAGGAGATCCTTATTGCAACAAGCTTCAAAAAGAAAAGAGGATATTTGCAGAAAAAGAAATTAACTTGGAAAAAATTAAAATGGAACCACTATTGTCAGGGAGCACTAAAGACTGAGGCACAAACCTCATCCACCATCCTTCCAAGAGATGGCTGCTGGTCAATCATGTCTGAGGGACAGCTTTAGTAAAAACTAAGTAAAATTTTTAGTCTCTGTCGTTTCTTTTGATTTCAAAAGCTGTAGAATGTAAGGGGTGAAATACACTGCCATTAAAGCCAAAAGAATACCTCCTGCTTATTTCTAAGTAAGCTTATAATTTCAACCAACCTTGCATTTTCATGGCAGGAAAGCAAATCCCTTCTGCTCTGGGAGGAGCTCACACAGTTTGCTGATGCTATTGAAGATCGTGCTCAGCCACCCTCAGAGGCTGCAAGACTGCATGGACGTGGTCAGCATTTGACTCTGGTAGTGAATGGCCAGCACAGTCCTTGAACTGAAACCCTGCAAAAGGCAGAAATGAAATTACTGAGTGCCCCCTGCAAGGGCAGCAGGCCAGGCCAAGATCAGCATCCACAGAGCGTTGCTACACCTTCTGTGAGCACAGAAAATCATCACCTACCTGCAGGAGAAACTCTAAACAAAATATTTAAACCACTGTAGGAAAAACTTAGAAAAATGTGGTAATGGCACACAGACACGTAGCTATAGGCTCTATTTATAATTTATGGTTTACAGATTTATAGTGTGAAACTGCAGTATTATGCAGTATCATTTACAGTGTGAAACTGCTGTTCATACTGTCAAGTATGAAAAAAACCAAGTTTCTAGGTTTTTTTTTTCTTATTAAACAATAAAGTTACATAAGTGTGAACAGCATCTTCTACAGTGAAACTAACATTTTCACTTTGAATATGGGAATATTTTAAAAGAGATAAATATACTCACTGTAGTTAATGAGCTGTTCAGTCATATTCTGCTCCTAAAATACCAGCTTGAACTCCAGCTCTACTGGGACCAAATCCCACTTAGGAAAAAATAAAATAGGGAGAAAAGTGAAGCAAAGAGCATCCAGATTTTAAAAAACCTTAAAAAATTGAGAGAATAAAGAGTGAAGAAAAAAAAGAGGATGGAGATACAGCATTTCACTGGAAAATACAGTGTTTTCTCAAGCTGAAATCTGTTAGAGCTGATGCAAAGTCTCTTTTGTTGTACACAGGATTTGCAGTGAGCCCTGTAAAAATGTAGAGTGAATTTAAATCCTAGTATTTTAGGATCCATCTTCCCCAGTATATGTCTGGAAAATATGACTTTAAAATGTACTTTGCATTGGCAGGGAACAAAAAAGTAAAAAAAGAGAAGAGAAAGAGGGAAGAAGAATAATCACAACAGAAAATAAGAAAAGAGAGTCAAGAGCTTCAGAGAGGTTTGCAAGTAATTCACAAAAACTCAGTTACCACAGTAGAAATTACATCTGAGCATCTCTAGAATGGTTTAAGAATTTCTAGGATCACAGTGTGATAGGTGCTCTTCCTTTTGTAGAACAGAGAAATCTGAAGTTAAAACATACAGTTCCAATCACAGTTATCTCAATGTTTGTGCCAAGGCAAAAGGAAGTAAACTGAGACTCCAACATGCTTGGCTTCAAAATTCTGGTAAATTACTTGAAGGTGCACTGGTCCTCCTAAATGTCTGGACACAGCCCCAATTCACAAAAGAGAAAGTGACATTTAAAAAACACTTACAATTAAAACTTACAATTAAAGAAATGTTTCATGTGATCACTTTTGTTGTGATCCTGCTGTTCCAATAGCACAACTGAGAGCCCATAGAAAGGCCTTCCATATTAGCAACTATTATTTTCACTTGCAAATAGCATTGAAAGCACATGGATTTTAAACCATAAATCACTATAAATCAAATACCTCATGTTCAAAGAGGGCATCATTTACTTCTCTTTCAATGAACTGTTTTCCTGAGTATCTGTTTTTCCTGCTGTTCCTTCTAGTGCTCTGTGATTGTAGGGATAGGTTTAATCAGACTTGATGCAATGCCAAATTTTAGGCAAACAGATCCAATGATGCTCGTTAAGAGAGTCTGGCCCTGTAAGTGCACAATGGGGGTGAACTCACATGGCTCACATGGCTCAGATGATGGTGACATTTAGAATGGTGTCTAGAGGCTGTAAACACAGGGATAGATATTTTTCCTCATAAATAACAAAAGAAACAAAACTACTTGGAAGTCTAGAGTAACTGGAAGAAAGACAGTAAATGATTCACGGGGAGACATCACATTTTCGAGATCATGCTGTGGACAAACTCACTTCCAACCACATTCACGGAAATGTTGTTCTTGGCTTAACCTTAATCTGCACAGTGTGTTCATCTTTCTGCTCAGCCTAACACCAGACTCACAGCCAAGACACACCAATTATCTCACACAGCAGATGCTGAGATCAGATTGTCTACGGTATTCTGAGGCTCAGATCACAAATACTGTCACTTCAGCGTGGCCCTGGATTTACAGATTCTAAGCATTTGAGCCAACACATCCAGTTTGGATAACCTGGAGCTCACGAAGAAAGGGGCCGGATCAAGGAGCTCTTAGCAAAGAGCAATTGCAGCTGGGGAAGAGGGGAGGGAGCCAGGCTCCTGCTTCCAGCAGCCCACCACACCCTGACCACAGACCCTTTGCTGGCCTTACTGGGTGCTAGTTCCTCAATTAGGGCTTCACCTTAGAGCTGGGTGAGGAATGCAGTGCAGCCACATAGGAATTTTGACATCCCGACTTTGACTTTCTGAGCAGCTGCCTGTTTTCTGCTTAGTCATTCCCCTCTGCCAACTCTTGGTCTGCTTGCACGGCCCATTCCCAAGGCAGGAATAAAATGAAGAGCGAGGCTCTCAGCTGTTGGCATCCTGTATCTCAAGATATCTGATATTTTCCTCCCACAGGCGGACTTTCCATGGTCTAGCTAAGTCAAGTTTGTTTAAGCTTCAGAAGTAGGCTAAAAAGAGCAGGGAAAACTCTCTGTATCCCAGGTATAATGTGTTTTGCAGGCCATAAACAGTCTCTGCCTTCCTAAGCAACTCACAGAGCAGGTCTTTGTTTAGCCATCCCTGATGGGAAGGCACTCTGCACAAGCCCTTGCAAAATCACTCCCCTGGGTCCAAGCCCCAGCTGCAGGGTGGAGGAGGAGCTGCTGCTGCTGCAGGTGAGGCTCAGCATCTTCAGGTTGTGAAAGCAGCCAGGCCAGGGCCAGAAGCAGCAATGATCCTCCCCCTGCCTACTCCAGTCTCCCAGTCACTAATGGTAGCACTGAATGGAACAGATTTTTTTTTTATCCACTGAAAAATAAAACCACTGCACCTACCAATCCCTGTGTACTGCTTATGAGAGAATGATAAAATGCAGCTATGATCTGTGTTCTACAAATAAAGCTCCATGAGAACTATTTACTTCCCCCCCTTTCAAAATCTACTGAGCAATCGGCATTTCACACGTGTTTCCAACTATTGTCTTGATCAGCTAACACAAAGATCTGAAGGAGGAGATGGATTGGAACAATATAATAAACAGTTCACAGGAATGGATGCAAACATCAGCTTTGTAGCTCTCCTGTGAATTGAATGGATTCCTGTAAGCTTTTATTTAACAAACAAGTAGCATGAGTGGAGAGAAAAACTATACAGGCCTTAAATGATTTAACGTACTTCTGAAATACCAACGCTACTCCAAATGCTTCTTTTTCCCAACTGTTTTTCCTTAGCGAGCAGATTTCGATCGGGTGGATTACCTGGTTTAGCTGTGATTATATTTCAAGCTGTTGTCAGCAGGAAAAGATGAGAACGCCCAGGATGACATTGCTGCACCAAAGAGGTGCCGGGGCTGTAATGCCCTCCCATCGTAATGGCCCATTAGTGCTGAAACGTTACCCACTTCTGATGGCAATCAGCCTCTACCTGCTAATTACTGCACATATGGGTGTCATGCTGGCTTTTGCTACTTGATTTAGTTAGATCTATATGTAGGGCTATGAAAGGATCCTTAGAGGAACACAGCAAATGAGTAAATAAGATAGTTTGTAAATATTATTGTTCTTTTCTATTATAGCTCATTGGCATAACACAATTCTTGTACGTGAGATACATATTGGAGGTGTCAAAATGGGAGAGGGACAAAATTAAAAGCCAAGAAAGGCTTAATGCATTAAAAAGGAGGAAAAAAATAACAAGAGTGAGAAATAGCTTTTGTTTCATTGTGTTATGTCAATTGTGCCAGCTTTCTTCCCCTCACAGGGCATCATTCATAGCTGGAAAAGTCTTTGGTGAATAGTCCTATATTTACATCACAGAGAACCTGTAAGACACAGCACCCCTGCCTCAATTTCACACGTTTCCTGAATCATCAGATGAAAAGAACAAAACATTAAAAAATGTGTGAATCCTACCACAATAAGAAAATATCACAGGACCTCTGGCACTAGAATTATTACAGCTGCAACACTTGCTGCTGTCTATTTACATTGGCAACAAAAAAGGACAGTAAAAAGGAAGTTTTATGTGGTTTAGGTGCTGTTTAGATTTAGGCATGAAGGCTTTTCAGCTGTCATCTCTTTAGAAATGGCATGTCCTGGAGACTGACACATTTCACTGGAATACAAGGCAGGCCAAGACTATTTATGCTTCCAAGGTGCCACAATAGCACACTGAAAGTAAAGCCATGCAGAAATGGTATTGTTAAATACAGCTTACCGCAAATGCAGGAAATATTTTTGGGTTTTATTATCATCTATACCTCTGAGGATTTCTACCAGAAACCTGCTGCTAGGAAAAGAGAAAAAACTTGCTGATATATCAGAGCATTAGAATTGTGTTGGTTTGTGAAATGTGTTTGGTAACCATGGGTACTAAACAATTTCATAAGGATTTCACATAATCTAGGAGCTATAAATAGACTAGGAAACAAAGTAGGAGCTTAATGCAATATCCACAGGTTGGGAGGCAAAATGTTCTTTGTAACATAATTTATTTCGCTGTGCTCCAACGAGCATTTTTAAGGCATTTCTGGCAATACCATAATTTCTTTTTTTGTGCATATCTTCTTTTCTAGCTTATCCTGCCCATCACTTGTGCCTTGATCAAGCTGAGCCTGGGTGATAATGAACCAGGGAGTAATAATAAAGCCCCACTCAATTTATTTAAATTTTAGAGGAAAGTGTGCAGAGTAATGTGTATCAGCCAATGCTAAGGAAATTTAACCAAGTGAAAGATCCATGGAATAGAGTATTTGTTCCATGTTATGAGGTTTTTTAACTCTTTGCACACTTACATAAAAAAGAACTGAATTTCTCATGAAGACAAACCAACAAACATAGTAGGCAGTTCACTACCCAAATTTTGGATGACTCAATATGAAGACAACTCAGTTAATCAAATAATTAAACTCATTATCTAAAGCATTTTACAACAAAGCTAACAATAAATTAGTCTTAGTGTTTCAGCTCCTAAAGAGAGCTTAGAAATCCATGGTAATACAGAGAACACTGTTTAACAGAATAGTGGCTGCTATAATTAAAATCTCTATTAATATTTTAGCATTCTCCTTCATCACCTTCACCTCTCCTTTCAGTGTGTGTGCTTTAAGAAGAAAAAGCACTTTTAGATTTTTGGGAAGATTTTCCTAGTGCCAACAGAAAAAAGGAAAGCAGCACCTTGTTTCAGGGTTACTCTGACACCCCATAATGAAAGAGCTTCAGCCTCAAGTCAATCTGTTTCAGCTTTTTGAACATTTTTCATGAGCTGCTTACTCACATCTTTATTCAGCTTTCCTTCACTGCAGTATAGCAAAAGCTGCACACATCTATATTTTCTGTTAATAAACTCCTATCCAACCACAGATTCCTCAGACTTAATTTTAATACAGGCTTCCAGCCCAGCCAAGCCAAGCTAATGGGGTCTGTGGCATGATGTTCAGACTCAGCTGAGAACCAAAGCACAAATGCAGTGGGACTTCAACCACAAGCCACAGCTCAAGTTCTCATAATTCATCAGCTGTTAATCAAATCACTCAGGGCTCCAGGGCTGTGGCCAGGCTGGGTGAAATAGCTGGCAGCAACACTTGCAGTGAAGACAAAGGCTGGGAACACACAGAGCCAAATCCAAGCAAATGCTCCAGCAGTTCTTCCCTGTCAAGCTAATTCATGTGTGCTCAGTTTTTAATGAGAAATTCTTGATTAATTTAACACAAATGGCTATTTTCTAAAGGCTAACTAGCACATGGATTTATACTTGTAAAGCTGGAGCTAATTATAGATTTTTTTTCATGTTTTTTGGCTAAACTTGTTAAAGTGGAAAAATATGCACAATACAACATCAAGGCAAAGAAGTGTTTTTCTCATCCTAGCAAGAAGTTTCAGTTATTAGATTTCTTATATTAAAATAAAAATCACCAGCAATATTTTTTAGCGCTGGCTGGACACCATCTTCTGTGTAGCATTTTAATTGTCTAAAGAGGATTTTTATTACTTACTTGTTAGTATATTAAAAGTTTATCTTTTTTGAGGGTTTACTTGGCCAGAGCCAGCCCAGTGGATGCCCCAGGGGTTCCTAGGTGCACACTGGGGCTCTCCAACCTCAGCATGTCAGCAGCCAGCCCAGCTGCAGGGACCCTGCCAACCTGCCCCAAGAAATCCACTCAGCCTCTGAGAGGGACAGTGGGACTTTGCAAGGAGAGACAGAGTGAAACCTGAGCTCCAGGGACAGGCCAGGAGCACCACGGCCATCCCACTCCAGAGGTGAGCAGGTCATTCCCCAGCTGCCTTAGTGCTTCCCCAGATGTGCCTGGCAACGCAATTTGGATCAGCAGCCAGAAATTACTTTTTCATGCAACAACATCTTTGTGACCATAAAGAAAACTCCTGAGAACAAAGGTGTTCAAGCAAAACTTAAAATGTCCTTATTTTATCCTAAAATTGTGCTTGGCTTTGTATTTATTAGTAGGCATCCTCAACAAGGATCAAGCTTGTTTTTCAAGGTATTATTGTAGTCTAGTTCCGGGACTGAAGTCCATTGCATAGAGGGCTAAAAATAATTTTTCATAAATTTTCTCTCCCTCCACCACTCTGATACTGCACACAGGAATTCTTGCAAAGGACAGGAGAAAGAGAAGAGTATTCTCTCATTGTGGATCTTGCCTTGACAGCCTCTTGGGTTTGACAGGCTATGCCACGACTCCACATCTCAGAAAACCATTCCTTATACATCAACAGAAGTGCAGATTTTAAGGCTGACTTCAAGACGTGAATTACTATGAAATCCAAACATTGTTTAGAAGGAAGCACATAAAGAGCACAGCTTCCAGTATAGCACCATGAAAACCTGCATTTCACAGAGCTAAGGTAACAAACTGCAAAATGGAAGGGAAGAGATTCCTCTCTCAGTTCTTCCTTGGGAAGCCATTTCACCAGGTACATACAAGACAGTCACTGTGTGGAAATTTAGGGTTCTCTATTAAAACTTGGGCTTCCATTAAAATTCAAATTAAGAGTTTTCACTTCCACATTATCATCCTTGGGGTCTGTTTTTTTCTTTTCCAAAGGACAAGCAAAAATTTCACCACTGCTCTACTGAATTCCTGTTGCAAGGATGAATAACTCACAAGGCTGGATCTGCCTACTGTTACTGTGGTTACCAAAGTTTCATTTCCACTGAATCTGGATATCAGTTCTGTTCCAGTTTGCATATTTCAAGCTTCTGCTACTGAGAAGTGTTTTAGTATTTTCTCTCTGCTGTAATGCAAACAACAAAGTAGTGTTTACCTGTGAAGCAGTCTTTGGCTTCCATCCTGTGTGCAGCGTCCCAGGCTGGGCCCACTTCTCACCAGTTATTAATTTTGGGTGTTTCCATTGATTCCATCTGACTCCAAACCCTACAGGAAAAAACCCAACATTTCTTGCAGTGGAAGGAAGTTAATTACACCAAGCAGAGGACATGGAGCAAGTTACAACCACACATCTCCAAGGATGTAAACTGTGCACCCTGGCAGGAATGCCATACCAGAGAAGCCTGATATACTGAGCATGTACATATTAACTGTGCAAAACTTGTAGGGCTCATGCTTTAAAGAAGCACCAGATATTGTAAGCACAGATGATAATTAACTATGGAATGGGCACACTTTTTCTTCCACCTTCTAAAAATCCTTTTGGTGGGCACCAATACCAGCAGAGGATGGCACTGCTCCTCCGCACTGTTTTGGTAACAAAACTGGACATTGTTCTATAGAATTCAAATTGGCAGCTTTACTCCAGGGTGAATGTGGGCTTGACCAAGGTACAAAGAAGTTATTGATGCAAAACCATACCATAAGGTCATTCCTAGATTCCATTTCTCCACAGATGATAGCAAAACCTCTACAGCAAGATTTTGATGATATCAAATAGCATCTTTGATGCTGTATATGCTTTACAATTCCTGACTTTTGAAAAATGCACTGCCAGCCCCACTGGGAAACACACACAAATTTTCATCTAATATAAAAGTGCAACAGCTTGAAGACATACAATGTTTGAACAGCAGTTCCTTGCCTGCATTCCCCCTTGTATTTTTTTCTCTGTAGGGCATATACACTGTCTGAATCACTTTCTATGGTTCCTTTAAGATTAGCAAGAATGGTCCAGAGCCTTTAAAGGGAAGCAAACTCTTGAATCTTGTCAGGGTTTAATCAAAAGTCATCTTATTTAATTTTAAAATACTCGTTTTTAATTTTCCTTTTAAATTTAAGGTTTTAAACCCACAGGATTTTGTTTAAATATTTTGAATATATTAATTCAAAGGGAAATTGGTTGACCTTGGGTTTTTTAATTTGGCAGAGATGAAATAATTTAACTGTCTTAGTGTAAAACCCATGTAGATTAACTATGGTACCATATGCAGAGGTCAGCAAAATGCATTTCTGAATTTGGAACACAGATACGCAAGATATACAGATATCCCCCGGCCCACAAAAAACACAAACCCAAACAAAACAACCCCAAAAAGAAGCCCCCAAATAAGGAATATATTTTCACCACAAAATTAGAGGTTATTAAAACACAGAACAGAAGCAAGCCAAAGAATTGCTGAAGGCCTCTGTTTCCAGCACAGCTGCTACAATAGAGAATGAACCCAGCTGATAAACTCCCAGGAAACTTTAATGGATGAATTAGAGCCCTTAAGGTTGACACTGTGTATAAATTAATGATAAAATATAAATTAATGATGTATAGATTAATGATAAAATATAAATTAATGATATTTGACTATATATAAATTAATGGGGTCTATATATTGTGATGAAGGATTGGCCTCTGTTTGCCTTCTGCTGACAGTGCTGAGTGTTTTCAGAAGCCGCTGAGAAACAGCACATCCATGTTTTTAGGAACACACCACAGGACATCCTGGAGCTTCAGGGTCCCTGCCAGGACATCAGAGGAAGACATTCTCAAGCAAAGGGGAATGTGAGACCCCTCAGTGACAGTGCTGCTGCCCATGTGCCCCCTGACAATCAGATCTATTTATTACATCATGGTGAGGGCTGCCCAAACCACTGGGGCTTCTGCAAAGCTTGGCCTGGTGGATTCCTGTGAGCCTGCCCTTTCACATGATGCACTGCCAGATTATTGGTATAAAGCTGGAACAACATTGCAATTTCCCTATTGAATAACTGATACTCTGAATACCAAAGTGATGGGCAAAAGACACGAGGACTGGTCCCAGGCAGTGAAAGCACCTGAGTGGGACAATCACAGAGAGCCACTGAATAGCAATGGTGCAACACAAAAGGATTTCTAAATTTTTGAGGCTTTCTAAACTGCAAAGGCAATGAAACACAAGATGAAAGAGGTCTGGTTTGGAAAATTATGCTGCTGTCATTATGCTACAAGTCCACAAGATGCTCCTTCCACCTACTTCCCAGCCCTGTGGAATATATAAACCTCTATAAATTTTAAAAAATATGTAGAAGAATTAGCAAGGGTCAGTAGTTATACAAAAAACAGAAGAGACCAAGTCCAGCTTTCCCAAATTTTCCTAATTATGCCTTGATTAGATGTTCACTGTATTCAAAGAACAACTCTCTACTGAAAATTAATGATTTTTAATGTCATATCTGCCACTGTATGTTATTTCACTGTTGATAAACCAATGCATTTAAGGTGGCATTAGCAGAAGATTTATTTTTAATTTCTGTTTCAAAGAAAAATATGCAATTTTAATTCCATTTATTTTTGCAGTGCCTTTTTAGCTCAGCTCTGACAGAAAGGAAATCAGACATTTGGAAAAATGAGCTAGGTTGATTGAATATTGATAGGCCAATTTTTAATTTATCAAGGTTATCTAGAGGAGCTAACACGACGGTGCATACTAACAAGAAATATCAACACACTAAGTGGTGTGTACAGTGAAATATTTCTTTGGGGAAAGAGCTCTGGAAGGACTGGGATTATTAAAATTAGAACCATACAATGGGGATAGGAAGGGACTTCCTAGGAGGAAATTAAAAGCAGGTGACAAATGTGACAAAGAGGCTGAGATGAATAAATGGCAAATTTTGTATTTTGCACTGGTTGCAACACAAAACCCACACCAAATGAGTCTGGATAAGAGAGACATCCTCTGAGGTGACATCTTTTGAGGTAAAATGGCACAAGTAATGCTAATGTTTGACTCCTCCAAAATTTCACAGCAAGTCAGGTAATTGTTACAGACCTTACAATACACAACCCACACTGTCAAAAACCTGCTAGGCTTGGCAGCCCTCTCTCAAAGGCAGTGCCCAAACAGCTGAGAAGAAGCAAGTGAGCGTTAGTTTTTATTTGGGGGATGCAAAAATGAGCAAAATGTACTGCAACAAGAGTAATGCCAGAGCAATATGTAAGATTTTGGAAAAAGTGCACTGATTCCTCTCTTGACTCATAGCAGCAATTTAATAAAATTACATTTTATAGCAGCACTGGGCCAATAGCAGATGTCTGCACTTGTTCATTGGAGACAAACCATTAGAATCCTTCATTTCATAGATTTATCAATAATTTAAAAGCTGTGTGAGACTCCATTGAACATCAGTGTGGTCAGAAAATGCTAGAAATAAAGCTTTTTACAGGATTTCTCCCTCTCATGAAGCTAAAATTACTGAAGCCTTACTTAAGATCTGTGTGTTGTATCTTCTGCTCTGTCCCTGTGTCAGCAGCAGCAGAGGAACTGTGGCACCTGACCCTGGCCCAGCCCAGGTGTCTCCACCCTGGCTGCTGCAGCACCAACGGGGAATTCTCACCACAGCTGCATCAAGAGCTGATTTCACAGATAACTTCCCTTACTGCTGTCCTGCATAAAAGAAGAGTCTCTGATGTAAATTGCCTTTGTTAATACTCATTTTTACATCTTTTCCAGCCCTGCAAGACCTTAATTTCCACAACTTTTCATCTACAGCCATAAACACACATGGCAGTTGGATACAGATAGCATCCTCCAGGTATGAACCTTGCAATTTACTCTTTTCAAAAATTCCTATGAAACGCCCAGTTCCATAGTTTGCAGCAGATTAATGCTGTAGCTGATTTGTACTTCAGAGATAGGTGCAAAAAATGTTCTTAAAATTTTCCCTCACATGGGAACACCATTAGGCAGGCTCCAGAGAATCTCTGGACTTCCCAGTTCCAGTCATGTGCTGTTCATGTTTTCACTTTCCCACGTGCTCCTGTCAGAGCTACTCCCCAGCCTGATGTACATGCTTCATTCACTGCTTGTTTGATTCTTCACTGATCTAAAACAATGTCTCCATCCCTGTTCACTTGGTTTATCTCTCATTAGGGATATCCCATTCACCTTCCAGGAGCAAATTATTTTACACTTTGTCATTTGTTCTTGGCAAGTTTGGAATGGAATTCTTTCATCCACAACAGGTCACAATTCAGCACAAGTGATACTTATCTACACGTACTTTGTCCTCCTTTTAGGAGGACTTATCACCACCATCATTTGTAGTAACTGCTCTTTAATTCCCCTCTCCCTTTCATTTAGGGGACCCTTCCAATAGGACATAGTCTGATATCAGAACAGGCCATTGAAAAGCTGATTTTTGATTCTATCTTAGCACCCAGCCACTATTTCCAAAACAAGTGACAATAGAGTTACAAATCTGCTACTATTTTTAAAAACCCACCATTATATTTGCATACAGAAAAATTATGTTTCTTATTTTTTTCTGAAAACACTGATATTTCAGAGGGTTACAAAGAAACAATCTGGTATGTTTAGCCCAAAAAGCCTCAGTCCACCCCAAAACTCCAAACCAAATATTCGTAATCAAATTATCACCTTTCAGCAAATAATTATCAAACAGGTTATTAATGTAGAGGGTCTAAAGCTACAAATTTGAGACAGATTATAATTTTTTGCATTCAATGCATTATGAATATACCCAAAGTAGAGATAAAGGAAAAAGAAACTATTGTAATTTAATAATAAAAAAGGCCAAAAAACTGTTAAAATTTTTTTTAGATTCTGTAAACGATTTTATATTGCCATAATTTTGTGCTTGCATAAGATATATCTTTTTAACTTTTCAGCTGTGAGACTTCATTGGTATAAGTTCGCATTGTCTCATACCTTTCAGAGAGAAAGCAGTGAGCATAATGAAGCTGGAACTGACAGAGGAATAATCTGCATTTGATCTCTTCTGAATGACCCATAGTTCAGCTGTGGTTCAATTCCTCCTATCTTTTAGACCATATTAATTGGAAACAGAAATCTGAAATATTAAATTGATAACGGACGGCTTTTAATTTCCTTCAGACCTTATCATGCTGCATCAATGTGCACAGCTCTGAGGATCTGAGAATCTCTGTGAGAATTAATGATGCATCTCCATATCTGCATGATAAAGATGGACTGCCCTGACAACATTTACATCTGATACTATTAGAGCCTCTCCAATGATAGCCATTAACAAGTCCATTAATGAGAGCATATTTCCCTGAGGCCCTATGGCCATTCGACATTGTAATCTAAATCTATACTCTCCAGAAACTCCATTAGAAAGCAATGAAGTAAGTCCCTGAACTGTACAAAGGTTATCAGCCACATTATCTCACAGAGCAAAAAAGGTGAGGGAGGCTTCTTTCAGTACTGGCAGTATAGAAGATTAAAATGTACAATGGTATTTTCTCTTAACAAGGAACTATATTACAAATACACTGGCTGAAAGACATATTGCTGTGGCTTCAAGCAACTCATACTCAAACTCTTAACTTTCAGAAAATTGTATTCAAGTGGAATAACACAGTCCAGAAATTCATCATACAGATAAATATAATAAACTAATAATGATGTTAAAACCCCAGTTCTGTTGGCTTGGAGTCTGTATGCCAGTTTACACAGATTTGATTGAAATAAGAGTTACTGCAATATGCAATTCCTTATTTGCCAGTAGATAAAATTGTAGTTCAAGAAACAGAAGAATTACTTTCATTTCAAGATGATTCTATTATAAAAATACACTCATCAATCTGTTTTCTGAGAAACTGGTTTCACCTCAAACCTAACAGTGATAATCATTCACCATGCAACAGGCATCTGAGGTGGCAGCTTCAAAACAGCAAATATTGCTGACAAAAATAGACAGTTGTTCTCAAGTCCTAATTCTTATGACAAGAATTAAATGACAGGGCATCACTGCTCCAATCTCTTCCTGATCTAATCTGGGAGTAAGCACAATTTCAGACTCCTGGACCATGTACTTGGTATCCTTCATCCATGTTAAATCAGTTTGCTGGAATCAACAAAATAGGAAGTCTTATGTAAATGTGCTTTTGAGGAGGGATATTTTATTTCTTAACTATGGGCAAAAGCCCATAGTTAACTATTCATTGTTATCATTTAAAGTTTCTTCATCAAGGCAAAATTTACCAGAATGTCAGCGTTAAGCAAAGCAAAATAAATTATGCCCAAAATAAAAAGGAGAAATATTGATCAGTATATTGAAGCCTGTATGGGTAGACACTGATGAGAAACATCCCTATAGCCTTCAAGTTCATTACTAAACTGGCCTCATTTTACCACAAATCTTCCCTGGCCATGATGGATTTTGGTTTTGCAGAAAAGCATGCATTTGTCTTAAGGCATTACAGAAGCTGAAAAACATCTCTCTGTAAATTACTTGATTATGTTGCAATGCAAATATAAATACCCCAAGAGTCATCATTGATCAGTCAATGTTTTTAGGATTATGGCCCTTTTGGTCCCAGCAATAAAAATCTATTGATATTTAGGAGCTATTTATGTTGTTCACTTTATGTACCATGAGAAAATCTGACAGGAGATTGTTAGCACAGGTATTGAACACTAATACCTCTTCATATTGGTGTCATACTCATAACAAGATCTGTGCTTTCTTAGCAAATTGAGATGAGAGAGACAATTATGTAAAATTCTTTGATCTTTTTTTTCTATGTAGCCTCTGTTAGAAATAGAAGAGTGAACTAGGTGAACTTTCAGTTCAACACCATATAGGAATTTCTATCTCTATAAATAGTATTTAATTTAGAAGATCTTTAAACAGCTTCTGCCTCCTCTTAAGTCTCTCTCAGATGACCTGGGAGATGACACACAATACCTGTGTCTCTACTTAGTTTCCTTAGCCATGTTAAAATTTCAAGACTTCTTAGAGGGGAAAAATATACTTTAAAAATACACTCATGAAATACTGCCCTAAGCTGGGAAAAAAAACCCCAACATTTTGTCAACAGTCATGTTAAGAGTATCTTAACTTCTGAGCTATTATTACTTTTTTAGAATTTAACATTTAGGAATAGAACTTGAAATTTCACATAATATGTTATAATTTACTCAGCAATCATCAAGGTCACTCCTAAGCAACTGCTCAAGAAATATTATATACAGAAAAGTAAAGCAAGTTCTGTGTTATAAAATACAATGAAGCATTTTAAAATCCAAATCCCTTCCCTCCCTCCAAAGGAACAAATTATTTTTTCCTGGAAACCAGCATGCTGCTAGATTCAGCCTCTGTCTGCCAAATCTGAGTCTGAGGGAATGTTTCACGGTGAAGACATAATACCTTGGAAAGGGAAAACACACATAACGAACCTGACAAGAACAGCAGTGCACACAGGGCTCAGCCATGGGAACAAGTGCTGTGCCAGAATTAATCACATCCAGAAAAGCACAACTCCTTCATGTTCATCTCTAGTGCTTGCCAAGGGTGCTGACAACTTCTAACATGCAGCAGTATATTAAGAACTTTTCTGAAAACCTGCAAGAAGATTAAAGGATGGTGATAAATCTCCTCAGACTCAGCTCAAGCAATAAATGGCGATGAATTTTTGGGAACACAGTGAAAACCCAGAATCAGCACACTAAGGTACTTGGTCCATGTTTGTGATGGTTCACATGAAAGCCTGAATTCCAGGTTCTCAGTGAAATGTATATTTCCTGCTATACTCAACCACCTGCAGAGTTCTGACAGTGCCAGCTCATCCTTCATTGCACTGCCTGAGCAAAACTTCAGGCAGAGCTCTGCACCAACACTCCTGCAAACCCAGCTGAATGCAAAGTCTTAACAAAAGCATTTAAAAAAACACAGCAAAAACAACCTATAAAAAATAAACCCCAACTTACTCCATTTTTACTATGCATAGCATATAATTTTTTCTCATAGACTGAGTGGTATTTACTTCTTTTGGAAAATCAACTTTTTTTTTAGTGGCTTAGAGGAGCCTCTGCAAACTGCCTGAAGCAAGTTTTTCCTATGTATAAACATCAGTTTAGGATCTTGAAATCTAAAGAGATTTATTGAATAATCATTGCAAGATCATTTCTCTAGTATTTTACACGCACAAAGAATCACTGCCTTCCAGTTCTATTTCAAGACAGGCATTACCTATTGTCTGTTTTCAGGATCCATTACATTCTGCTCAGCAGTCTACTAATGCATGACTTGTACTACTGAACCTTGAGACTTGGCATGTCTTTAACAAGACAGTCCTTGGCAGGAACTTGGCTTTCATAGTAATAAAATAACACAGAGGTTTTTAATTACCTCAAGACAGTTAACCTTCATTGATTGTTCCATGACTCCATCACGTCACTGGTTCTGGAAATCACTCATCACAGACAACCTCTCCAAACAGTCTGACTCTGCAAGACAAGAAAGGAGCTCTTTTTAGTGACTTAGCAGTAATAATGAGAATTATACAAGTGCTGAAATGAAAAAAGAAGAAAGAAAATAACATATAATTATGTAAGGGTTTGAAAAATAGGAGCGAACAGAGAAAGTTAAAACAGAAAGGCAAAACCAGGTAAAAAACAGCAGAATGGGAAGAAAGTTCAAGAGCAAATGCAGGAATAACTGTTCCTCTTGCTTCTCCATAAGCAGAACAGTAGCCTGCCAAATGTCTAAAAGCAGGTACATAGACAAGTGCTGTACAATATCCTGTTCTCCAGTCTTCGGGGTCACTTCAGCAGTCAGGACCAGGCTTTTCCAGACTGTAAACTGGATATAGGAAACCAGTTTCCATAGACAATTGTTCCCTTAAGTATGTAGATTTTACCAGAAAGGAAAAAAACCAAACCCAAAAGACTTAGATGCAAGTCTCTAGATTGGTCTTTCTGGAGCTTCACACACACTTTGTGCAAATCACTTGGCAATCTGTTTTGGCTAGAGGAGTTAGCTGCTTTTGGCAGCTCACAGTCTCAAAAAAGCTTTCAGTAACTTTTGTTGACTTCCTTGTATGTGGTTATAAATGAACCTTTTCTCCTCTTCCAAAGTCCCATCAGTATGGGGGGCACACAGAGCTTCAGACAGGATTATATTTATCCAGGCTGTTGCTGCAAATACTACTTTTACAGTCTCAAATGTCATCTCAAAATCTAAACACCTGCAAGTCTCTGATATGGTTACATCAATTGCAATTCGTTCAGACAGTGATAAACTGTCAAATCTGTTTGGTTTGTGCTGTTTTCCCCTTATCTTCTGCTTTTTCAGAATCTGTGACAGCTTTATGGGAATGCATTATTACTTGGGAAATGTAAGATCTGCACAGCCTTTTCAGCGAAAGACAGTATTCCTGAGTTCTGTAAGCAGTAAAAAGGAGCGTAAATGGACTGAGCAATTTTGTTCCTGGTTTCAATGTAAATAACAGGTAACAGGGGATGTGCAGAACTCGCTGCAGATTCCCCTCATGGTTTTACTTCTGGCACACACTCGCTGCTTTGTGCTGGGGAAACGAAAGTTGCATCATCTTGAGTGCCTGATGAAATCACTGGGAAAGAGTGATTTCCTCTTTCATGCTGGCTTATTGTGATATCTTCCATCTCAGTGGTGGTCTGAAGCCACAGTTTCTGATAACCCCCTGGCCACCAGGGTACAGATACACTTTTAAATCTCAGAGTTGCTGCTATGCTTAGGGAAGTATTCCAGTTAAAATATTTGTCTTCACAATTCTTTTCACAGTAATTGTCCCGGGAATTTCAGACACTGAGAAGCGTGCACCTTTACAAGTGTGACAAAGAGAGATGTCAGACAGCAGAAACCCCTTCTCCAGATATTGAGGCATGAGAACTTGCAACAATCATGACTTCTGAACCAAGAACTAAGCTGAGGTTCAACTTTTGTCCAAAATTCAACCTTTGTGAAACTCTAGAACTAAATCAAGTACAACGCCTGTGTCTCCTGAGATTATCCTGCAATTCTGAAATCTGTAATGCGAGAGAACTCCAGAAAGAGATTAGAGTACTAATCTGGATCTCAGAAATGCACTCCAAACACAAAGTAAATTTTTTCCCTGCAGGCAGATGGCCAATTTTTCCATTCTCTTCCCATTTTTAATTATGCAACTGATGCAAGAACTGATTCTCAAACAGGACATAAATGTAGTCCCTACAGAAAAATTTGTTTTCTAAAACCACTTCTACCTTTTTTTGATGGAATTGGATTTCAGAGGACTTCTAAGATGAGAACTACTTTTTAAAATTAGTTAAAGGGTTTTTTTATTCAATATATGTCTAGAATTATTTGAAAATTAATCTTTACCCTAGCAACCAATTGCATCCCAAAAATAACTTCCTAGAAAGGTAGCTTCTAATATTTCAGAAGAACAACTACAATGTGGCTTAATTGCAAGGGATAGTTTGATAGTATACAGAATATAATTACATGGTATTTCATATCTGAGTCATCCTAAGAATAGAAATGGAAGGAAGCAATAAAAATTACTCAATCACAAGCTTAAAATATTCTAGGCAATAAATTTAAACAGCCAACAACCCTCTTAACATATACGTGGCATAGGCAGCTCCCAGTAAGTTATGAAGCACCTGGCAAATACTGTTAATTCCCTTGCACCTAAGTTAATTGCAGATTCCAGCAAGCAATCAGATATGATTAAATTACATTTTTGGAAATTACCACATGGTTCAGAGGCTGAAGGAAGACAGCTTAAAATAGACCTTTGAAAGGTAACACTAATTAGGCATAATCTTAATTCTATTCCTCTCAGCTTCGAAATTGCAGGGACAAATTCTCCTTTCAGAGCACAGTGTGAAAAGCAGCTGCAATCACCAGACTGTGCAGGTATATTGAACTCAGGATTTTTAACCTCCCATGGAAAACTTTTTGACCTCATTTATTCTCCAGAAAGAAGTATTCCATAAACAAGAAATCAAGATTTTTTTTTTTTTAAACTGGGTTTTCCCAGTGCCTGAGTGCATCAATCCTAATTAATACAAAAAGCACTAATAGAGTTAGGGAATGCTGGAATATCCTGAAAGAAAGAGGTCTAAGAAATCAGCTAAGCAAGCAGCACTACTTGAGAAGAGATAACAAGAAGGGAGAGTAAGAAGATGAGAGGTCAGGAATCATTTGGGAAGCTGTATTCAATAACTCAAAATGCATGGTGCTCTATATAACTCATATCATAAATTACCTCATCTCTCTCTCTCTCTGACATCTCCTAACCCAGGCCCATTTTCCATTTTGATTGAAATAACCTGTTCCTCACTGAATTTCTTAACACCAATCTCATTCTCACATAGTCGTGGGGCTGGCATACTTTGAATCTTTCATTGTACCAAAACCTGCCTCCCTCGGTCACCTCAGACCTCCCTTCTATTTCCATTTCTATTTCTAATCCCATTAGAGAGTCCAGTAAACTACTAAGCTCAAAAAAGCTCAGTTTTCACCACTGGAACCTAACACACAGCAAAGCCTATCCTGAACTTGAAGGACTCTTCCTTCTCCTGCCATAAAAACCCTCAAGCTTCAGCACATGCAGCACCAGGAAACTGATTGGAAAAGGTTCATAGAACAGAAAAACTGGTTTTTATGTCACTGAAAATTACATAAGACAGCTTTGCAGACCCAAGCTAGACAGCATAACCATGCTATGAATAACAACAGTATTGCTATTATTGCAATAATAACAATAATTGCTATTATTGCTATTAATAACAACAACCACATTTTATCCTGATTGGTGCTCTAGGTCACTGCATCCTACCTACAGACTGATGGCATGCACCTGAGGCAGAGAGAAATCTCAGTTCACACCCAGAGCCTATCTAATGCCATGGGGTCTTTCAGGCTTTTTAATTGCCAGGAAATTAAAAAGTATATTTTAAGCCTTCAAAAAATGTACAAACCTATGTCATGATTAGCAGTACTGTGTACATGGTGAACACTGAAAAATCCGGGTGTGTTTGTATTTTTAATAATATACTGGTAATACTTTTCCCATTTTTCTCCTTCAGTAGAATAAAAGAGCTTTACCACTCCAATGTTTTGAGTTCATAGTTTAACATAAAGAGCTGGGAAACATTAAAAGAAAACTGAAAATCTCTGGTTTTGTGAGTTGTTCTAAGAGCTCAGGCACTTGGAACGCAGCAGCAACCAACTCATTTACTTCATATTGTATTTTCCCTCTTGCAGCATATAATTTCTTCATCAAATTTGCATTACTGAACCCCAGAGTGGAATATTTCAGATGAAGACAGAAAGGACAAAGTGTGGGTGGATAGACACCAAGTGCTTGTACATGCCAGACTGCCTGATCAGTGAAAAGGAATTACTCATAAATGGGACTTCTGAGACAAATATTAGGCACAACTGCGCTTCCAAGCCCTGTAAAAAGAGAGACAGCTTCCACTCCATTCCAGGTAGAACTAACCTAAGTAGCACATTAATTTTTTTCTGATTTCCATGACTCATCCAGCACTAGTAGAGGGCCTGATCTTGCAAGATATATCTTTAGCAGCTGTGAACTTCATCCTGACAGGTCACATGAAAAAGCACTGATTCTCCTACATTAAGCAAGATCAGTTACTTAATGTAATTGATAAGCTGGAGGGGGATATAGAGGAACTCCCACAGGTCCTTCATGAAAATTTATCCATCAGACCCAGAGAAGAATGGATGGTGTCCTTGACTTTGGGTAAATCAATTTCCTTTGGACACTCCTGAATCTTTTCAGTACAAAGAACTTGTAAGTCCCATGGGCAAAAAAGTATGTGTGAAGACCTTACTATTTGGGTTTTTTAATGGACTGATTATAATTAAATGCCAGTATTTAGAAGCCAGTTGCCAGGAAAGAAATATCTAGAATCCCACAGGAAAACATTTCACCCTACACCTGCCTTATCTGCTAGAGGTTTAAGTTCTGATTAGATCACATTTTGGTACTAATAAGGAGCTTCCCTACACAAATGTATGTATTAATACAAATATATATTGATAGTGTCAATATACATTGACATATGCTAGCTGCCCCTCTCTAAAGGATATATAAGGATATATATAAAGGACATACAGACACACAAGAAATGGTTACACATGTGCAAATAAATAGAAGTAAATAGAGAGTCTCCTACAGTGACATCATCTCTCTTCCACTCTCTGAACCATTCTCACTTAACTCTGACTAAACACTGAGGAAGTATTTTGAGATTTGAGAGGTGTCTTGATCACAACAGCAGTAGATGTGCAGTGGCATGAACACCAACAAGAAATTATTTAACTTAAAATTATGTGTCCAAGTAAGGGAATTCTCTTTAATGAACAAACCAGACCAAACCAGCATAGTTACAACATTGTCTCCAATAAAGACATACCATAAGACACACAACTGCAATAGCAGCTTTGCAGATTCCAGAGGTACACCAGAAACAGATTTTTAAAAACATACATACATGTATATATAAATTATTCGTCTTGTCATTCTATACCATGGGCTTAGCATTTGCTCTGCTGCAACTTCCTACATTTTCCGTAACAATCTTATGTCACTTAGAGTAAAACTTTCCCAGGAACTGAGTTTTTAAGTGGTTAGTGCTTACTCTTCTTAAGCAAGAGTTTCTTCAAGGGACTAAAGAGACTGGAAAGTTTTACAGCTGAACCATCAGTACAAATCCAGGTGACACTGACTAATGGAATTTGGCTACCAGGACATTAAGGAACCTGTGAGTTGGATCAATCACACACACATACCCCCCTGTAGACTGGAAGTATTTGTACCTGAAACCAGTGTGTTTGCGTTGCCAGAAAGGCCAAAAATTGGATAGGAATGAGAAACACCTATTCTCATACTTGAGCCTTTCCTTCAACTTTATTTACAAAGAGCACTGGCACAACAAAGAGGAGAAACTTGAAAGGTTGGCTCCTATTTTAAATCAGGTTGTGCAACAAAGCCTGTAGAATTGCTATTCCAGTGACTTTCCTGAACGCTGAATCCTTGCTTTGAAAGCTAAGATCAGTATCTGTAGCTTGTAGCTTTTTTTGCAATTTGTATTCAATAGAGCTACCAGAAACCACTCCTTTGAACAATACCCGGTCTTAAAAAAGAGGATAATTCATTTTACACTGGGCTATTCTTCAACAATTTTTCAGTCAATCACGGGGTTAGTCCACCTTATTTATAGGACACTATACATAAATGATAAATTAGGTTACACTAATTAGAAAAAAATCTATTTAAAATGTCTAAAACGAAAATGTGACAGAAAGTTGGACTTTAATCATACATGCATTATCTAGTCAAATAAACCTTGCCTCAACAATTATTTTATTTACGTTGGCTTAATACCATTAATTATGGACAAAATAGCAAATATCACAAAACTGAAAGCAATAATTTGATTAAAATCATGGCAAAGATCTCCTTGCATGGTTTCATTTAGAAACACTTTATCCCTATAATACAGGGGAATATCATCAGTAGAGCTCTTTGCCTAGGTAAATACAATTAGTTTCCTTGAAGGTCACTCAGGAACACCCCTGAATGCAGGTACATTGGGTTACAGAAAGGCTTTTAAGTAAACTCTGGAGAGTTTTCTAAAGTTTTTTTAAAATTCACTTTAAAAAACCCACTCCAAGCACCCCCCTTAGAAAGTTGCAACCAGCAACTTCTTTATCTGAGCATGGCAAGAGACAAATAAAAGCATTAATCACTGTCAGACTGACTTATTTATGCAGTATCATACAAAAAAGTAATGAAAACCCTAATATACACAGGGTATAAATTTCTGCTGCTTTCTGAATTCCTCCTTATTAGTACTAGCAAAGACCTGATAAAACCTGCTGTTTGAATTTATGCCATGGCATTGGGAACTTGGTTTAGATCTCTGTTTTCTTTCTAAAATATGTGCATTTTTGTCCCAGAGTCTTTCTATATGCTATCCAATTAATCAACAACAGAATCCAGCCACCAGAAACTGATGCTGAGTAAAAGAATTTCATATTTAGAATAGGCCTTTAAGTTAAAACATTTGCTAGCTAGAGAGTACAATGGCTTGACAACCCCCACCAAAATTGTGTGCATTTTTAAATTCATAAAAATAATTTAAGAGCAAAGGTAACTTCTATGACGTAATGAAGGACATTTTAATGAAGGACATTATACAAAGCAGAAAATCGTGAAGGGTTGGTTTAAACCCTAAAATATTTATCTTGCCTGGAATTAAAGCTACACAGAAGATTTCTTGCCATATCCCACCATACAGAATTTGCTTCCTCCACTCGACGGCCCCAAACTCAGGACAAAAGCTTCAGCATAAATGAGCTGGTGGGTGCACTGTGAAGCACACACCCTGCCAGGTTTGGCATCAGGAAGGCATGAAAATCCATGCAGCCCCAAGGCAGACACGGGCTCTGACCAGACACAGAGGTTGGGCAGTGCTGGGCCATGCAGGGCTGACTCCAGCCCCAGGAAGGGCAGGCACCTGGCACCTGGTGATGTCCCGGGCTTTTAACCCGGCATCTGGCGGGTTCCCCAGGTGAAAGCAGTGTGCTGTCTCCACCAGCTCAGCTGCCATCTCTGAATATTTTAACTCTCATAAAAAATACATTACCTCTACCCTGCACTCCTGACTTTGCAGGGCTGCCAGAGGAATGTGGACAGCTACCTGATTTCTGTAAAGAATTGCAAGAAACACTGATTTAGGACCGACCTGTTTGTGTCATTTAGTAGATATTTGCTGGGTGTACCTTGTTATTCAGAGAACAATAATGATAAACTATATCTTCCTGTAAATTTCATGTGATGGCATCACTTTCTGGTGCCTTGCCATCTCTTCCTTCTGGAGAACAGGTATCAAGACTGATTCATCTCCAATTCCTATTCCAGACACAACTATCTCAGCCTTCCACAATACTTTGGAAAATGGAAACCAATTTAATCTCTGACCTTGGACAAAACTTCTTCAAAGCATTTTTCATTCTCCACATCATCACTTTCATTCACTCCAGTGCATCTCCTGCATTATCACTGGTTATTAAACTTTTAGTTGTTTTCCTCAGCCACCTTGTACAGTCACTTCTTGACATAGCATCTTTATTCCTGCCCCTTGGTTCAAAGGTTTTTGGGTTCTTTGCCTAGCAAACTTCTCTAAATACAACTGTCATTTTTATGCAATCCATACATAGTGAATTATCAGAAAGGAAAAATTTGAGGTACACTATAGTATATTAATGGCAGCTGCACTGTGTATTAATTCACTTATAATGGGGTTCTTCAGAGATGAAAGCTAAATGCATAAATTAACATAAGAAAAAATTTATAGTGAACACTATCAAAAAGATATCTTGTGCTCTATTAAAAAGATGACACATATCCTCTAAATTTAATGTATTAATTTTAAATGCTGGTGATTGTATAAGACTTATTGCACAGCTCAACAGTTGGAACACGCTGCTAACATGGGAAAATTCCATTAAGAAAGTAAATCAGAATCTTCAATAATAGATATGTATGATACCACTTTTTTCTATTCCTTTACTTTTACATTAGCATCTTCCCAATTGCTTCACCTCACAAGCCAGACACCAGGTCAGATATTGTACAAGTGACAGCAATCTAATTCCAAAAGTGTCTGCTATTCCCTTAAGATTTGTAATTTCTCTTTTGGTCTTCTGGGCAGATAATTAGAACAGCTTCATGCAAAAAAATTGGCAGTCGCCATGCACAACCAAAGATAAATCGCCTTTTTTATATGCTAACATGTTATAAAGCCATGACTAGTATGGAATTATACCAAAGCCATGGTGTAGAAACAACTGGCTGGCTGAAATCTACCCAGTTCTTCAGCTGATTTTTTTATCCGGGAATACACTTTACATTTATAAGCTAGTCCTGGAGGGTTGGTTTAACGCCCAAAATATTTATCTTGCCTGAAATTAAAGCTAAACAGAAGATTTCTTGCCATATCCCACCATCCAGAATTTTCTTCCTCCTTTTGACACTTCTATTCCTTTCTTTAGAGGCTCAATGCTTGTTCTTAAGCAGCCTCACATGGAATGAGTTCCATAAAATAACACTGGTCTTGACTTTTCATTAACTTTGGTTCACAACCCCTGCTTTCTAGGACTGATAAATTAAATTTGTACTGCAGAGGTTGTTTCAGCCCAACCTCTGTATTAGCTCTATTTTTTTTCCACAATAAGTTTGTATTTTTTGTTCTACTTCTGGAAGAGCACATGTTTTTCTAAAAATAACTTGTTAAAAGTCATCAAACAAGAAATCATTTAAATTTGATGATTTCTGCTTTGCAAGCCAAACAAAGAAAAGAACTAGCTGTTATAATTGGTTGTATCTAAATTGTTTAAGAAAATACTAAAGTGGCGAAATCCTAATGAAAAATGCAACATATCAAGTGGAAAAGGAATGTGCCAAAGAAACACTTGCATTGACTTACTAATAACATGTAAAGATTTTTGTCTTTTCCCACTCCACACCTCTTCAAGCACATTGCTGTCCTTCCCAGCTTTGTTCTCACCTTAAACGATTTCCTCCTTCATTGTGGCCATTATGGACTGCTAGAGGGGAGTTGTTTCATTTCTTCACTGAGATCAGCAGGCTACAGAGGAAGATGAAGAGGAGCCCTCTCTCCAAAATGGTAAGGAATAATTTCTCTCTGGCAGCAAGTCAAGGAAATGAAGCAGGCAGATTTAGGAGGTACTTCCAGCAAGGTCCCAGCTGCCAACACCAGACAATAAAGGTAGGACCACTGAGGGAGATGTGACCACCCCAAATTATGGGAGTGGAGAAGGAAGGGGCAGGAATTTCACAGGCAGTACAGAAAATGGTTTCCCAGGAAGAAGAAGAAACATTCATAACATGTTGACCTCTCCTTCTCAGCCCACAGAAGATGTTTACCTAGTTAAATGCCAACAGCCCAGGACTCCCTTGCTTCGTGATTCAGTGAAGCACTGGTGTCAATAGCTGGATTCCAAGTGAGAGAGAAATGTGTGCTCCTTAACAAGCCTGACTTTTTACAGCTGACCGGCTGCAAGGTCCCAGAGTGCTGTGCCCATTAGGCTGCAGACAACACGTCCAAAACACCTCTGCTGCCAGCAGAGAGCTCACCAATTTCCATCCAGTAATTTCAAAAGCAAAACATTTATGGCTTCAAGGGATATGGCTTCAACACCTAATGCTTTGACCTCCAGAAAGCCTGCAGCAAAAATTACCCCAAAAACATGGTATAACTAGAAAGATGTAGCTAGAAAACTGATGTCTCTACTGCAGGGACAGAATGACCCCTGTCCCTCATGGAGCTGCCTATGCTGTCCCTCTGCTCTTGGATGGCAAAGTGACAGCTACGTGTCTGCTTGTTCAAAATTGCAGTTCCTGTGGCAACCCCTGCTCCCTGTTGTATCACAGAAAAATAAAAAAAATATAGTAAGTAGGAAAGGCAAGCAGGTTAAAAAGGTCACAGTGTTTTCAATAACACAGCTTCATACTGTAGCATAAATACATACACTAGAGTGTAAATAACACAATGAATAATGGAAGATTTACTGCAGGGCAGCAGCAAGGAAAAGGCTGTTGGACACTTAGGCATGACTAAGATACCTCATGGTTTATTCATGCTTTTTGCCCCCGTGTCAAATGGGCAGGTATCCACATCCCCAGATTTTTAACAACTGTTACTCAAATGCCTCCTCCTGGGCAGAATTAGGAATACGGCCAAGAACTGGATGAGCAGGAGGGAAAAAGCTGCATTTCTGGTGCCAGAGGGGATGCACAGGAGCACAAGGGTGACCTGGGCACTCGGGCGAGCCGAGCAGGTGCTGCTCTGCTCTCCAGCTGCCAGCCACCCCCCAGGCCCTCTGCCTGGCACCTCCACAAACACCAGGGTCCCCTGCTCAGGAATAATGATCACTGGGCCATGGGGCCTCGCCACAATGCTGGAGCCCTTGTCCAGGGCAGCCATTCCCAGTGAGGGCAGCTGGGACTGCCTCAGGCTCCCAGCCTGGCTGAGTTGGCAGCCCTGGATCCCCGGCCTGCCTCCTTCACATAAAGGCTTTTGAGAAATACTGAATGTATTTCAGTACTTTCAGAAATACTGAATGTATTTTCTAGGAATGCCAAGAGAAGTTTGATGGACATCTACCATATTAGCCTTTTGTTGTATTCATCAAGTGTGGGAAAAAAGAGGAAATACAAAGTTCCAAAGACTTTTTCTACACAAATCTCATTTTTTTTATAACTTTAAATGAGTTTTAAATAAACCTGTTATCAACAGGCATATTATACATGAATTAATGCAGAGCATTAGAATGAAATACAAAATGTGTTTGAAAACATTAAACAGGGCAGCACTATTGGCTGTCACTTGTTTCACTGAAGTACTGCACTCCTGCAATACCATCAAAGCTCATCTTCTCATTACCTTTTATTTGCTTTACTTCCCTATAATACATTTACATAAAGAATAAAATGTCATCACTTCACACATTGTGAAGGGGATCTGGATAACAAGGAAGGGAGAGTATCTTTGCACTTCATAAAGGAAAACTCAAAAAGATTTCTCTGAAGAGGGAAGTTAATTGTTGCATAAATTCATCAAATATAGTGAAAACAGTATCGCATCTCATAGGAAAAAAAGTGGGCAGTTCTGGAACATTTGGTGGGCTCTGGGCTAGATTTTATCTTGTTCACTCTGATGAAATCCACAACAAATCTATTTAACTAATTTTGTGTCACCTTACCCACAATCAAAATTTTGTTCAGATGTGCAAGTTCCCCATCAAAATATATTGATTTCTTTTCCCTGAGATGCGACATACCAAAGCTGACACTAGATACAGCTGACAAGTCCAGTATAATGCTTAGGTATGTCACCAAACTGGCATCCAATTCAAATTCTTTCGCAAATTAAGATGCTCTCTTTCTCTTCTAAAAAATTTACTGATATACCAGAATGATGTGGAATACACTAAGTACACAGAAATTGAAAACTTAATTATCAACAGTTTTAAATAGCACTGTAGAGCATCACTCATATCTTCATTTGTAATTGTACAAGACTGAGAATTACAGTGCCAACACTATCAATTCAAGACTGGGTTTGCAAAGTGAACTGGCCAACCCTCAGGTACCAATCAGTATCTTGGTTTGACACTGCACATGAAATGCAATGGTACAAATGGTCATAAGCTGGTTTATGGATCAGTAATTCAGTTATTCATTGAAAAAATAAAAAGCATATCCACCTGAATTATTCAGTTTCCCTCCTGCAGGACAAGGATGTCCATTCTGGAAAGATGGGAAGCCAAATGCTTCTTTACTGTCTCAGCCACAAGGAAATAAACACTGATAAGTTTTATTTCACAACAGCATAAATCCTTAAAAACTGTACTGCCTCCAGCTGTAGAAAAGCAACTTGATAACAGAATCTTTTTGGCTTTTTACAGAGCATCAACGACAGAGGTGTTCAAAGATTAAAAGGGTTGAATTTTGTCACTACTTAGCTTGCACCATTTCTGTGCGCAGCACTGCCCTCTGCATCAGAAGGGATCTTGAGAAAAGCCTCCTTGCTTTGAAGAGTTGTGTGTAGTAGATGAATTACACACTAATTAACATGGTGACAGATGAGACACACGTGAGGTTTGTTTGGTTTTTTCCACTTGTTCTTAAAAGCCACAATTAGCCACATGTCAAAACAGAGTAGCACTAGACTGTGCACTGCAATCGATGCACAGATATCAGCTCTCACCTGTTTCGAGATCTGACATTTCAGACATAGCTGTTTGGATTCCTTCTTTTTCCCCAAGGAGAGATCAAAATAGGAAACCATTTTCAGTTTGGATCAGTAGCTATTGACTTAGAAAATCATACCCATACTTTCTATATGTGCTAGAAGATCATTTTCATTCATATGCTTTGAGGATGAAATATTCTTTTTCTACCTGTGAAACAAAGCATTTCCTGAGCTGAGCTGCACACAGGAAAAATATCCCAGAACCTGCAACTTTCCTCTTTTTTGCTTCTTCTTCCTTTGGATGGCCAAGCTGCCTTGTCAGACAATGAGCAATGGCTGTGGTTCTGAAGAGAACAATTATTTTGAACCAAGTTCACAGAAGTCAGCAGCCTAGGCTGACAATACAGAAAAATGAAGTGAATACTCTCATAAATGTGGTGGGCTTCAAAACTTTCCCCATTCACAAGATACAGTGTGGGCTGGCAAATATACATACACCTACTTCATATGTCAACTTTTGTGTTTTAATTGATTTGTGGCCACAAATCTGTAGACTCATTTGGTAAAAGAAATTAAAAGCAAATGCTCGTTTAGATAAAATTACGTTATGCAAACCCTAAGTACAATTTTGTTTCTATCATAGCATAGAGGTAAATATCAGAAGACTAAAGAACAGAACTGTCTTCTGGCCAATATACTTGTCTATGTCACCAAATTTAAGAGGAGGAGAGGAGATTAAAACAGTTCTAACCTCGATTATCCAAACTGCAGGAAAATGAGTTGGTATGACTGGTGTCTTAAGCACTTCATTAAAAATATCTTCCTGAACAAACACATTTGTAATTTTCAAGGCCACATTCTCAGAAGCTTTGCTCGTTTTCTTCTACTCTTCCTCCTTTAATTTCTGGCTAGCTACAAAATAGACATTTTGTACCTACCACAATGCCAAGGTTCAATTCACTAATGAGAACTCAGCTTTAATGCATTACCCTTTGTGCTCCATTGCTGGGGTTTAAATCCCAGGGGGATGTTCATATTCATTATGAGACTGCAATTTCTGGATCTCTGCTGCCCTAACATGACAACTTCACTTTTAGCAATAAGCAAAGAGGTTGCAAATTCTCCCTATGAGCATCTGAGAGAGTAAGGCTGCAAAGGAATTGAAAATGCTTGTCATCCCTATGATCAAAAGCTCTGCATTCAATTCTTAAATATGTATTTCAAGAACGTACACAGGATTTCTCAGGGCTTTTATAATTAATGGAGCTATTCAGGTGAAGAACTTTTCTATATAAAACTCATTGTATGCAATACTTTGCACGAGTATTTTTTTCCAGTGAAATTTCTACCAAAGATGCTCTGAAAGTCCTGGTAAATCCTACAGATTTAAATCTTATAGATTTTCCATAAGGAGAGATGATATGCTACAGTTACCCTGGCTGATGGCTTTTAAGTTACTAATGTATCAAAGCTGAGTTTTGATTTAATTTTCAGGCCTCTCCAATTATAAATAAATAAATTATAATTGGTAAATATTGAAATTTGGATGATTTGTTAGATTCTTGGGCTGAAAAACTGAGCTTAGAGCACTGTGTCTAAATTATGTCAGTGCTATGCCCTTTCTTCTTGAGAAAGCTAAAGAAGACTAAAATTAATCATTATGTGAACAAACTTCTCAAATACCAAGTATTTGTAATCATCTTGTATAAACTGAAGTCTGTAAAGAATCTGCCTTAATTATGCATCCAGCAGTCACTGGTAAGTAGCTTTTAATCAGAGATCTGATTGCCATTTTTTTGTACCTGGTCCCTAATGAGATACCCTGTTATATGTCATTCCCCTACCCACTTAATACATCAAATTTACATTTTCATTTTGAGGATATAACACACTTTATACCAAGTATCTTTATGCCTCATTTTACAGAGAGAATCACAGACTGGATATGTTCCATGTGATGAAAAATTGTGACATTTGTGTTTCATTATAATATCCTTGCCAGAAAAGCAGATCTGGGAGCAGAAGTAGCCCAGCTATAAAAACACAGAGTAAATTCAGAGAGGGCAGCAGCAATTACTATGCATAACACAAGAGCCAGTATCTTGTCAGAGCCATGGATGTAGGTGATAAATTACATTAGCAAAGGGTTGAAAAATTGCCTTTTTAAAATACAGTAGTAGTTAAAAAGGGAACTGATCCTAACTAGATTAGATTCAAGCACAACACTCTTCCTCAAATTAATGATTATGGCACAACACAACATTATGCCGACCATGTGGACCTCACTGGAATTTAAAGTTTTCTATCTTCTTGCTCTTTAAAAATCAACAGCTACAAAATATATTTGATTTTCTCTGCCTAATATTTGCCTGGGTGACAAACTCTTCAATATACTAGGGAGCTGAAAGGTTGCATCTGAGCTTGTTTCATCTTCCTCTTCCAAAACCTGCAGTTACAGAGCACCCCGTTTTTCTCCTTCTTTTCTCGTACATGCTCAAGATGCCACTGGAGCCTGCTGGGTTTGATAGATTGGTTTTCCCTCTTGTTAGAGAACCACCTGCCCTTCTGTCCTGACTTTTTTGGGGTTTTTTTGCAGAACTGTGATTTGCACTTGGGCTGGTTACCAGGGTGATTCAGCAGAACGTTTCTGCAGAATGTCCCCAGGTCTGTTATATGAACTGATGTAATTTCCCATATATCCTCCTGGCAGCTCCAGGATGGGAAATGCTGCTCAGTCATCATTGCAGAGTCATGTCCAGAGACAGACAGGTCCAAGCCAGAGCCCCAAAGTGCCTGGTGGGAAACACTGCAGAGCTGCAGTGTGTGACCATTCTGAGCTCAAACACGACTTCAGCAAGTGCATCATTTTCTGACCAAGGAAATCTGCAACTGATTTCCAAAAAGATGCTTGCAGCCTTTCAGGAATAGTTGTTCAGTACCACTATCACTCCATAAATAATAGGAAAAGGATAACATTGATTTTTTAAAAATTATTTTTACCACTGCAGGCTTAGAGCAAAGCCTGAATTTTCTTGGCAAATATAGAGTATTAGCATTACAGGGAAACGTTACTGTTAAATGATCAAAGAGAAAAAATTCTCTCAAATTCTGCTAACTCATCAAATTCCATCCACTAGGTATCTAAACAAACAAAGGGCTAAAAAATAGCATGTTCACCTGTGTCCACATGGCTGCAGAGCCTCCTTTCCTCCTCTGCCATCCACAGCTAACATAAATCTACCTGATGATGTGAAATTTCCTTATCATTTCATTCACTGAAAAGAAGCAAATCAAAAAACAAACTATTTCCTTTATGATGTATGTGTGGGTAGGGAGGTTCCTTTTGACACTGAAATATAGTCTATTAGAATCAACTTCTAAACTACTGTGTTTTTTTTCTGGTCTTTTGAAGTTCTGTTTCTGTATTCTGCACACTGACTCAACTTTCAACTCTCAAAGCCTTAGCAAAGCAATTGAATATATAGACTATTAAAAGGACATTCCCCAGCTTAAAATACTTACACAGTGCAAAATATCCTGAAAATATCAATGGTCATAACTTCTTTTCTTCTTAATTTTCATTAGGAAAGTCAACTGTTCCTAAAGAAAACTCTCCCAAGTACTGCTGTCTGAAATGAAGGGTGTAGAGCATTGTGACCCCAATACAGTGAACAAAGTTCACAGAGACAGTTGTTATAAATTATGTGGATTATAGCAGACATAGGAAGCAATGAATCATTCAGTACCTTGGATCTTAGTTTCACTGTAGTCCTCTTTGCTGCACACTTGTGAGATCCCAGTCCAGAGAATAATGTGGGCAGTCCTAATGCTCCTTTTTAAAACCTTTTTTTCAGTAACCAACACTTCCTCTTCCTGCTGCTTACTCAATTAGACTGAAAAAACTGTATTAAAACAGAGAGCATTGACAATCTTGATAAGATGTGGTTTAGCTACAGCATGGTTAGAGCAGCAAAACCCAAACTATTTTAGAGCCACACTAAAACATGCAAAATAGTTTTAAAGAGAAAAGTCTTAATTACCTACTAAACCAATGAAATCAGTGCTTAAACAGCACAGAGAGTAAACAAATCAGACTCCAATGTAAGATGAAGCATATTCCAACAAATCCATAGTGCAGAAAATAAATAAGGTCACATAAATCACTCTGACACCCCCTCCCTACCACATGGGGTAAAGGAGACCCAAAAAAAGAGCTGCAATAATTCTTTAAACTCTGGTCATCCTAAAAATATCAGGGAGCTGAGACAGAGCTTGGCAAAAAAGGGCATATTTGGTACTTGCAGGCCCCCATGAGTGCAGAGCAAGACAGGAGGGTCTGGGAAACAAAACAGCAGCTGCCAAGTCCCATGGTCCATGAGCTGATGGCCCACTTGTGCCTGGGGTGCACTGTCAGTTCAGCTTCTTCCCAAAGAAATACTGGGTTTGGGTTTGTGACTTCTCTGTGGCATGACTTAAAGTATGGGGAGAGGAAATTCACCATCAGATTCACCTCAATATTCATCTCAACTACTAATGCTGGCACAGCCATTGTGATATAAAGAGGAAAATCCTTGGCAGTTATGGTGGAATCAAACAACAGCAAATTCTCCTGCCACAGAGCTTCCTTCTCCCATTTCAGTTTGGCAATAAATGTGCCCAGATAAGTTCTACTCAAAGATGTCATTTTCTCAAATATTATGGATATTTCGGCTGTGAACAAATATATGCAAAGAGAGGAAAAAGACAAATCTTCCAATGCAGATAACCTCAAATAACTTTGCATTTCCTTAATATTTTTGAGTTTGTGAGGGGGGTAAACTGAATGCCTCCAATTTTGTCATGAATATTTCACACATTTCTAAGGCTAACAACACTTACATACATCAGAGGGGTGCTGTGAAACTTAATGTTTGCAAATCACTGAGAGACATGGATGAAAGGTGCTACAAAACAGCAATATCTGGTTGGTAAAATTTTCAAGCACAAATCTTCAGCTGGTGTTAATTGTCTGTTCCACTCTAAAGTCACTGAAGCTATCTAATTTATAAGCACCTACTTCTCAAATCAAATGAGCTTTGTAAGAGGACAAATACCATTCTGATTAGAAAGTTACCTGCCGAATAAAAGGCCAGTTTATCAATATTAATGTAGTACTGACTCTGGATTTTACAATACACTTTACTTCTGAGAAGTGACTTTCTTAAACTGCAGTCAAGGTCTTCATGTTTTCTTTTTAAACAAGTGCCTGACACCCTTAAAGATGCAATCCTGTAGGCACTGACGGGCTCTTTTGTTTTCCTGTATACCAAGTACAGACAGAGTGATCAGTGCAGTGCAGGAGATGGAGCCCAGGTGTGGCAGGGGCACCCTGCAGTGGGACACACACAAGGGGAGCAGGTGCCCCTGGTCAGCTGAGGTGACAGAACAAAGCTCTTCTCTGTTCTCTGTGGATGAGGGATTTCTGCTGCTCAGAACCATAAAAATCCCCCTCCAATGGCTCATGACTCACTCCTGCAGGTGCAAGCGGTTTCCAGGGTGACACATTCACAGGCTCAGGCTCAGAATCCTGTGTGATTTCTTACCACTTCTTGTGACAAGCTGCTGCACCAGAATCCATGATTCCTTCTGTGAGAGCTCAAGCAATTAACCCAGGAGACATGCACTGAGAGAGATTGGAATGGGAGCAAAGTATCAAAACCATGTTGGTTCCCTGCCTGTGCGTTTAATACCATCTGTCAGTGCTGGCTATTATGGCTGCTTTCTGAGGCCAGAGTGCTTGCAAAAAGTTGCAATTTTCTGAACAACAGGGAGCACTTCTTGCTAAGCTAATATGAGGATTTCTGTAATGGCCAGCTTTGTAGCATCTCACAAGTACTTCTTGAAAACAGATTTCATGTTCAGCCTCCCTCTCTCACCTGCCCCTCCACAAGCCAACAAAACCACAAGCTTTCTTTCAAGTAGTTACTTTTCAAGCTTAAAAATCAAATATAACCCAAAGTGCATTTAAGACTAAAATGCCAATCCTTGCACATTAAAAGATCAAAGAACAAATGTAAGAAACCAGGTGAACAAAGCAGACCAGCTTGCCATATTCATTCCTAAAGCTCTTTGAAGACCCTGTGCATCTCTCCTTGGGGACTGTATTTGAAATTCTGTCACAGATATTCTGTGATAGCTATCACTACACCTGTAACCCTAATTTTTTCCCAATTCCCTTAGAATTGCAGATTCAAAATATCATTAATACTGCTACTTAGAAAAATTGTACCTGTAATTTTACGACATCTAAATGCTTCTAAACTGACAGAATTTAGCAACACTCATTCAATTCAAAAGATTAAAGTGCTGGAAAAATAAATAATCACATTTATACACACCCTTCCTTAAGAGATCCCCAAGCACTTAGGGAAAGTATGGTTTAACCATTGTGCTTCTCTGCAGTCACATTATTCTTATTTTATCAAAAAGGAAAATGTGTAAGAAGAACAAGGGCATTCCCTAAGGTCGCTCAATTGTCAGCTGCAGCACAGGGAGTTTAATCTGAATTTATATCTCAGTTCTAGTCAACAGTTCTGCTCCCTGAAATAACTAAACTCTCCAAGTTCCACAGCACTGTATGTTCCAACACCGCCTTGTACTCTTCACTTCTGTGCCATTTGGGAAAATACCATATATACATTTTGACTCATTGCAGCACTGTTCTCAACTTCAAAGAATTTTGAGCATAATTAAGAGGCTTTCTTATAATGGAGGTGATTGCAATAAAATTCAATGCAGCTATGAGCCACGGGACAGAATTCTGATACCATTCAGTGGAGATTCTGCAGGTTAAGAGACACACACAAAATCATCATCATAAATGCAACTCATTGGTTATTTGTCTCAAAAGACCATTATGCTAGGGACTGTCCTTGTGTGGAAGCCATGTTATCACCTGATTCCTTTTCTCTTAAGACACAAATGATAAAAACCTCACTCATTTCATGGATTATAAGATGCACAGGATGTAAAACACATAATCAATAATCCCAATTATCACCAAAATAAACGCCTCCCCACTCTCTAATTTACTAGCAGGAAACATGCTGTAAAAGCCTAGGACAAAAAAAAAAGAAAAAAAAAAAAAAAAAAAAAAAAAAAAAAAAAAAAAAGCCAGGATAAGATAGCTGCATTTTAATTTAGACTTTGACAAGTCTTAGCACAGATTGCTTGAATGATTCCTTCTGCTGAACAGGGACATATGCTGGCCAAGAGTCAGAGTGCCAAAATACCACCCTAAGAGGAGCAGACTTGGACATTCTTCTCTGCCTCATTCAAACCTGCAGTCTGTTTCTTTTCCTTGCAGTCTTAAGTTCCTGTTTGCAATCCTGGTTTCTTACAAGAAGTGAAAAATCAGAGCTGTTGTTGTGACACACTGGGCTGAGGGGAATGGGAAGGCTTCAGAAAACCCATTCTACTCTGCCATATGAAAGGTTTGGACACACCTAACGCCACAAGAAATATCCATTGGGAGAGGGGAATCCAATCAACCTTACTTAATGAATTCCAGATCAGCAAGGCTCCTTGAATTTGCCTTTCTTCACAAAAAGATGGAAGTCAAGACAGCAAGATGAACATGGGAGCACCTTTCAGGAAATCTGGGGGCAGATTTCCTAAAAAGCTTTTTTTTTTTTGAGCTTGGAACAAATCTTAGCCAAATTTTGAGCATCCTGGGGCCAGCCTGCAGCCTGGGATTGGAAATGCACAGTACTAAAGAATCAGGTAAACTTCTTCTAGTAAAGTTTTCTCTGAGGAAACAAAAGCATCATCAGAATGCATTTTTTTTCCTGTACATCTCCCATACAGTTGATTCTTTTTATAAGAAGCCACAATAACAAGGTCAGAGCTTCAGGCAAACAGATGTCAACTTCTTTTGACTTATAAATTCCTTAGCATGTTCCAGCAATGCTGGACTCCTGCATGATAATCTTTCAACCTACAGACAGTCAGACTTACATTTTCCTTTTGGCTTTGTTACCCTCTTAAAAATAGTCTGCAGATATGGAAGGAAGCTGCATGTTAAGATCAAAAATGCCACCAAGGAAATTTAACAAACTCCTGTCTCCTCAAGAGACAAGAGCAAAAGCAGCGCAAAACAAAAACATGAAGGATTTGGTCTCATAATTAAAAAGAAGACTCAGCTGTGGTACTTTCTAGTGTGACTCAACAGGGCAGAGATTTCATCTCTTGCACACAAAGTTTTGCAAAACACTAACAAGTAAGGAACTTCATTAACCGGTGCCAATGTCCTAAACGGGGCAGCATTGATGAATCCTGTACACAATACAACACACATACAGGACATAAGCCATCCCCCCCCACAGAACAGAAGTTAAATCCCTGATAACAAATGAGTTCAGATAACATCACTAATATGGCCTTGACTTTGCAAATCACCTGGTGCACATACCTAATTTTAAATCCTGAGATTAAAAAATTAATTTAATATATTAAAACCAATGTGATCCTGACTTGCTGATGCACTTAGGGCTAGACTTAGGGCTTTATTGTGATTTACAGGGGCCTATTCAATTTTGCTTTTCATAAATACATTTAGTATCAATGTCAGGGAAAAAGCCCCAAAAACCACATCCAAAAACGAGAAGAAATTTGCGAAAGAAATCCAGTGAGATCTACCACATAGTTTGTAGACAAATGTACTAACAGAATACATTCTGCATTTCTTGTCAAAATATGAAGCCAAGTTTTTCCACAGTAAATATTTTATCTATAAACAAATAGTTTGACATGTTTTGGAAAGAAACTCAGTTTTTTCAAGTTCTGGTTTGGTAAAAAAACAAATTACTGTTGAAATTATGCAAGATTTGCTTCCAACATCTGCTATTACTGATAACTTTTGAAGGGCTTGTTTAACATCCTTGTTGCCAATGTAGCATGACCTCCTTGTTTGTTCTGTGTTCAGATGGCTGTTTACTGGAACTAAAAGCTGAAAGTTAGAACTGAAGATTCTAAAAGCATCAAGGAAAACTGAGGTTCCTTCACAGATCCTGGAGCTTTATTTCTTTTCAAATGAAAAGGGAATAAAGACTGTCTTTTTTAAACAGCATGACCTCCCACTACTTTGACTTTACACATCTTGTTTTCTATATGATGGCAGTAGTGTGCGGGGCACTCTTTACACAAATGAGAAAAAAAGGATTTTTGTTATTCTGATTGCATCTTTCAGGTTTGGTTTTCCTTGTTGCTGTAGCAGTCATTTGAGTTATTTTTACAAGTGCAGGGACAAAGCAGGGGCTTTCCAGGTGTACTTTGAGCACTGTGGGGACACCAAGTTCTCCTGTTTATCCACCACAACACTGCAGTTCAGGCACTGTCGACTCACACAGCCAAGTTCAATTGGATGCTCACCCTAAACTACATCTTCCCCTCCATTAATTCCTCATTTCCATCTCCTAATCAGCACTCTCTGAGTTTATATTTATACATTTGATTAACTGCTCCCAAAGGGATCACTATGGCATTTACTCTTTTCCAGCCTCACTCTTCTGATTTGCCTACTGCTCTCTACTTTTTCTTAGCCTGCCTCAAAATTAAATATGCCTCCCATTATTTGTGTCACCAGTATATTTCAGCAGATTTCCCTGGAAAACTGCATGACACATGAATAAGAACCATCAAGCTGGAGCTAGAATTTTGCTCATCACAAACTTTCATATTTGAAGGTTTTTATTCAAGGTTTTCATTTTTGCTCTCAACCAAAGAGAATTCCTCTGTCAGAGGAAGACAGGCATCAAAATTTGGCTAACTTCTTTTATGTGCAAAAAGATTTGCACAATCTCTTCCTTCTTCCCAGAGAAGAGGAAGCTTCTTTTTCCACTATGAAACCACAACTTATGAGAAATGATGCCCCATGAATAATACAGGACTATTAAAAACATCAAATGGCCACTTAGGAGGGCAATATTTTTCCCAGAAGGATCATTTTCCATAAGAGAAAACTGCTTATTTCCTTGCTACTGAAAGTGCTGTTTCTGTATATGTTGTCCTAAATTTTCAACAATTCAGGATATACTGCAAATGTAAATGAGCTTATACAGGGATCTTTGGTTTGTCAGTGATATTTGCACCAATTAGACATTGCTTTTCATCTTTCAATAGCAAAGCTACCAGAATTTTCAATTAAAATTGATCCATCTCCTTCTGCCTACCTGATGCTATTGCTTTTTTTCTCCTGCCTATAGACAGGAAATGGATACAGTTACAGTAAATCATAATATCTTGCCCCATTAGACAGATTACAGAGCATGCCAATTTAGTCAGTTTTACCACTCCCCCGTGGGTTACCCACTTCTATCATCCACAGCTAGCTGTACCTGAATTTTTCATGGCAGAAGTTTGAAATTCAGCAGCAAGCTGGATGGAACAGATCTGTTTCTAACAGCATGTACTCTTCCCAGAACCAAGATTAAAGATGTTTTGATGCCTAAAATGTGCCTTGGAATGTTCTCAACATAAAGATACCAGCTAAGAGAATATGCAAACTGTATAAAACCCTACTGCCTGGCTCTGCCTGGGAAGGAAAGCAGAATTTTGAGATTATTTGTCCATTTGATGTATAATCTCTCAAAGAAGGAGCAACAGTAATCACAGAGGTGAAGCACATCCTATCACCTTCCTCCCAGTGCTCCCCCTTCCTTCCTAAAGAGGACATGAACTTCCTCATCAAACCTTAATGGTGCAGAAATTTCCCCAACTCCAGCAGTCCAGAGCACATTGGATTTATTGCGTTCAGGACTATAAACCCGTGTTTTACTGCTGAAATTAATTGCGCCTGACACTTCCATCACATTAACACACATTAGGCACCATGACCTTTGGATGATCAAGGAAGACCTAATTTAATAATTTAGAAACAGCATGATGTCTGAGCAGGCCCCAGAGGGGAAAGAAAAGTGCTATGAAAAATGGTCCTATTTCACTAGTGTGGATATTTGCTTACTAAACCCCCCAGATGAACTTTGGCTGCTGCTTTACCATTTTCTCTATGGGTCACACACAGCACTCTACATTCTCACAGGGTTCCTTCTGATGCTGGTCACATAATCCTCCATCCAATATCCTCTGAATTCTTAGAGGAACAATGCACTTTTGCCTGCAAGACTGCAAACTCACACCAGAAGTTTGTTAAACAGCAGCTGGAATAGCAAACAGGGTAACAACTGCAATTAAACACAGGCAGCTGTAATTCACTGCAGGCTTACAATACAAATTTGGCATCTTTAAAGAAATAATTTTGTCATAAACAGCTAAATCAAACATGGTCATACAGTTATAGATGATTGATTCTAATCAGTGTGACTCAATCTTCATGTGGAGGCAGACATAATTCAGTGTGAATAGACAAGTTGACAGAAAGCATGAAGGACTAGGACATGAGCAGACAAGACAGACAATGTGTCCAATCCCATTCAAAATCTTGAGGCCCCAGAAAAGCATTTCCCTACAGCAAATACTCATTTTCCACAGGGGACAGGGAGATAAAGGGTCAGAACCTAAAATGGAGTTTTACACACAACATTTGAAGCAAAATGCTCTGCAGTATTAGAGCTTGAGTGACCTGCAAAAACAGATTACCAGTGCCTTGCAAGGGAAACTGGAAATCTACCTGCCTTCATTCCTACCTTCCACATTTCCTTTTTAACAATTTCATTATTATTTCTTTGTTATACTGACTTTTAAAAGCCTATATTCAAGTATTATTTATTTTAAATGTAGTATGACAATTACAGTATGGAAAACTCTTAGCAGGTTTTTTACCGAAGATTTGACAAGCATCTAATAGAGTGCAGAATTTCATCTGTATGACCTAGGAAAAGAAAAACAGCCAAAAAATAATTTGCTGCAATAAAATGTAATACTTGAAAACATGTGTCAGATTAAACAGAAAATGAGGTCTTATTTATAAACCTGAGATCTGAGGCCACACAACTGTCATCAGATTGCATTTGCAAAATAGTTCTTCCTTGTTTCTTAATTCTGTTTAGCTTTTCTTTTTCATACCTGGGCAATACTTTTAAAAACCACAGCACAGATGTGAAGTGTCACTCGCACTCAGCTGTCACCCCTGGGGTCTGAGGGCTGCAGCCCTCACCTGTGGCCCCAGAGGGAAGAGCTCCCCTTGCCAAAGGGCAGCTGGGTCACTCTGCTCCTGCTCCTGCCCTGCCTGCTGAGACCCGAATTTCAAACAGTGCAAGTTGGTGCCTCAGCTCCTCCTACCTCGAGCTGATTTTCACAGCTGCTAATTGCCAAGCAGGCACCAAAGAGGAATCTTAGATCTGCAAGTGTGAGAGTAGTTCTCCTTTGTCTGAAATCAGTTCCTAAGTCTTTTGCTATGAGGATTTTAAATGTGAAATGAGTAAAGTCCTGAGCAAAATCATTTTCATGGTATATAACAAAGAGCTGTTTTAGTGATTTATATGAAAGCTGGTACAGGGGACCAACATTACAAACACAGTCTATTTTCTCCCTTTGCAGTGAAGTCAACACCTGTGGGCTGCAATAAGGAAAACACGCTTCAAAAAAATCTGTCCATCTAAAAAGGTAAGATTGCACCTCCTCAGCTGGCATAGTCTCTTATTAATCCACTTCATCTGGGTTGGGACAAGAGGATGAAAATGCACAAGCAGGTAAAACACAAGGCTAATTTAGCTTCTGACTACCTTCATGGAGTTAATGAACCACAAACATCTTGATAAATATATATAGCCTGCCAACAGTAACTTGTTGATAGAAGATATAATTTACCATATAAAACCAACAGCAAACACAGACAGATGAATTTTCTTTCTTTCTGAAAGAATAAAGTTTCATTCTCAGGTACTAACAGCCACGTATTTACTTTCTGCCACAGCTGCAACATCAAGGCTCCTCTAAGCAATTAGCAAAGTGACAAGAAAGCATTTATATTCACTTTACAAGTAGTGGCTGGCATTTGTACTTATGTCATTTTCACACCTTTGAGCAGAGTATCCCAGTTTTCCAATTTTCCTGCCTCTCCACACTATTTACAATTGTGTCACACTTCTCCCTCTTCAATGCAAGCAAATTTGGTTTTGACACAGATTTGCAGCCCTCAGCATTTAGGATTCTTTCATGAACAATTTCTGTGGTGGTTAGACTCAAATTCCCCACAATTTCCTTGTAAATGAGTCATCTTTGCTCGTGGTGTTTACTAGAACAGAGTTGGTAAGAAATGCTCATTCCTAAGCCGCAGAGTGCAGCACTGTGAGGTGCCCCAGGACACTCTGCTGTCACCCTGAGCCCACCTCAGGCCTGGAGAAGGCACAGGGCACCCACACAGGCTTTATTTCTTACACATCATCATGGACATGCTCCTCCCATTTCCCTTCCCTAATTCTGCCTTTTCCCAACTGGGTAGGCACTACCTGACTATTTTTGCACATACTTTGTAGAAAGAAAACAACTCTAAATTAAGATTTCTATCCTGTGAAATTCTATTTTCTATCATGCTATGTCCACTACCCCCCTGTTGTGAGACCCTGCAATGCACAAAGGCTGCTGGGGAAGCAGCATGGATGTGAGCATCCCTCCTCTGCACAGCATTTCCCATTTCATATTAACTACTCCTGTTCTGACACATCAGAGGACAATGGAAAGAGCTGCTGCACTTAGAAAGTGAGTTCATTCTACAACTGCAGATGCTGCAGCAGTTGATTTTTGTACATCCACACCCTTGCATGGTGAAGCATGATGCTGTGGAATGATAAAAATACAGACAAAATAGCAATTTACCTCTGTTATAAAAGTTTAGTAAAGGATATTATTTAGAAACCCATTCTTTTGTCCTTCTTCCCCTGATGTTCTGCTGGGAATTATATCATCAATTCAAATGAACAGTTTTTCTGCCATGTAAATTTCTACTTGGAATGCAAACATTTATCAAAGTGAAGCATAAGGTTCCTCTGTGATATAAACTTCTCCTGTAGGCATCTTTTGTGGTGCCTCTTCTCAGTTTTTTTCTTAGGGATACCTAACAGGAAAGGTGACAAAAGCCTTATTCTCATCTTTATTCATCCCACTAGAGGTTCTTCTACTAATTTTTGCATCTAAGAACTCATCTTTACTGATCAAAAATTCATAATTCAATCAGCTGTAGTGAATTATGAGCTGTATCCCAGCCCACCTTGTGATGAGTTTAAGAAAGCACATTAACATGCTAAAACTGAAGTCAAAGGGGCTGCTCCCTTTCCAGATGATTAACCTGCTTGTTTTCAATGCAACAATACAACATTTACATCCTTTCAAAAACATGTAGCAAAATTCCAAAAGCATCTGATGTGGTTTAACATGAAGCACTTGCTGTTATATCACTGGTGTTGATTAGTGAAAGCACAGCAGCTGTCCCAGTGTCTGCTCCACTGTTTGTTTCTCTTTTGGGTTTAGATCTTCCCAATGTGGGGCCTTTGCTTTATCAGAGGGGCAATGATAAGACAGGGTGCACAGTTTGAACCTGTGCCAAGTGCCCTTTGCTGCACAAGCACTCCCCTCCCCTGGATACCAGGTGATTAAAAAACAAGTTGCTAAAATTATGGGGCTTGCCAACACCAAAACAAATTTTTTTCATATATTTCAGTGAAAAGCTTGTTTGTCTTAGGCAGAAATTATCAATATATATGCATTACTGTTGGAGAAAAAAGAGAAAATAAATTATAGCCTAAAATTTCAAGACCTGCCTCTGTCTCTTGAACTGAAAATTTAATCTGTAATTTAGAAAAACCACTGAACAGAACAGAATCCTTCCTTGAAATTATTTTCATGTGCTCTGGTGCCTCACCTGCTTTTGATGTGATAACTCATCTGAGAAGTGCTGACTATCCATCTAGAAAGCAATGAAAGAAACTTTGATTCTGCATAAGTTATGGACAACAATTTGGAGAGGAGAGCAAAACTGAGTGTGACATTTGGGACCATTTTGTATATTTGCAATAGCAGACAAAAATATCTCAAGGAAATTCTTCATATAAAATTGTGCAACATGAATTCTGAGTACATTCACCAAACACTAATTAACTGGGCTCTAAAAATGCTGATATCAAGTACTTGGGGGAGGAATCAGGGAGAGGGAGAAAAGAGTAGGGGAAACAGAAAGAAACTTTGGAAGCAAAACTGTTTCCATAAATTCATCATTTTAGACTATTCCTTAAGATTTAATACAGCTAAAAACAGACCAGAAAGCAATTCTGTCCTGCAGTACTACACAGCTCTTAGAACACAAAGGCATCCTGTCTTGAAAAGATGCCAGCATAAATCCCTGAAAAGCCACATAAAACCAAATGTGAGCTGCGCTGTGCCTTTCATCCATCCCTCTCATCAACACTTTTCTCTTCTAGGAGTACTGGCAAGGTAGTTTCTGCAAGGCATTGCACCTTGACTACATCAAATGTTTTCAGAAATTCCTTACCATTGGTAAATACAAATTTGAATTTATTTCACATTGCAATCTTGTGATATGGATAATAATGAGAGTTCTACACAGAGCATTAAGACTTGACTCTGGAGATTTGGAAACAAAAAAATGCTGTTTCATTTTCCAATCTCACTCTTTCAGACTTTACTTTTCATAAGGCAAAAATTTATACACAGAGGTCTTGGAACAAAGAAATGTTGCAAATTTAAATTTCATTTATTGTAAAAATATAGAAAACCAGAAAAAGTGGCATTTATGCAAATATTTTCATTTTCCTCCCAACTCTGAAAAGCATCACCAGAACAGAAAAACATTATGCTTGTCCTTCTTGGGAAACAGGAATAAAGAAGGGTCAGTCATGAAACAAGAATAAGCCCTTATGGTTTCCCTGATTTCAGGATGCAGGAGCAGGGCTCTCAGGTGTCTGTAGACAGGAGAGATTCCTCCCACCTTGGGACAAATTTCTTTATCAAATAAAACCTGAGGCTGAAGAAATGATCTTATCCGTAAGAGAAATCCCATGGAGTTCCTGCTCTGGATTCCTTGGTGTGTTACTTACACACAACATCAGTATGGAATCACTAAATTGTGAGGTTTTTATTGAGTGAACTGGAAAATCAGAAAGTTCAGCAGCTTGAGGCAGAGCCAAGGCTTGCCACCATTGGAAAAGGTTGCCTAAGAAACCATCATGATCAGTTTTATGGTCGTGATGAAGCAGTTCCTGTGTCAAACAGTTTTGCATTGGAGGTTTCTGGGCCTCCCAGACTGTTTATATCAGATATGGTCACACAGAAAACACCTCAATTTCACTGAAGAGACAACACTCTGTGTAAGCATACAAATCACATCGAAGATGAGAAAACCCCTTTCCAGAATGACTAAGCAATGCAGGTGTGTGAAATATGTTATCAAGGAATTACTGAATGCCACAAATCACCAGAGCTGCGCTGTGTATACTAGAAGTCAAAAAGAGTACATGATAAAATTTAGATTCCAGTGTGAAATTCTTGAATCTAAGTCAGATGTACACCTAGCAGCTCTCCCTTTCTTACCACCCTTACAGATCTCCTGCCTCCCTTTTTTTCTTTGATTTTTTTAATATACTTGATTCAATTTGCAGAAGAACTCCAAAGACCCATTTTAAACAATTACACTTCCTCCTTCAATGCTACTCGTTTTTTTGGTAGCTTTCCAAGATGTTGTTTCCAAGCATTCTAGTCTTGTATCGGGGAGAAATGAAAGGAAAACAAAACAGAGGAGGAAAGAGGTTTTCTTTTAGATGTTTGGAGAGACAGACAAATGCAGGTGAAGACAAAGCAAGGCTGAAGAGGGAGAGGGAAGGGCAGGGAGAGGGAAGAGCAGGGAGAGGGAATTCTCTTTCTGGGAAATATCTGGGAGTGATGAAGATGTGAGGGCCACACCAAAGCCAGCTCAGCATGAACAAGGAAAGTTTTTCTCCAGTTAAGTATTTTAAGGTAATGCTTTGCTGCAGAACTGCTCTTTTACAAACATACCCATGTAATCCTGTTTATCTTGTGTCCCCTCAGGAGCCTGAGGCTCACAATAATTTTTTGACAGTTTCTGAAGTTTCTCAAGTGGCTTTTATCACACAACACATGCCTGAATTATTGTCTCTTCAAACTGAAGAGCCAAACTGTTTTTGAGCTGGATCTGCTGCACTTCAGTCCCTGCACCTTGGACCAGCCCTAAGGAACCTCCCTGCGCAGAGATTTTGGAACTCATCAGGGCTCTCTGTCAACTCACACAGCTCTGCTCTCACAAGCTGCTTCCTTGGACTAAGCCATGTGCTGGAACTGTAACTATTTCCATTGAAACGGATCTGTCTAAAGTCCTGCAAATTAAAGGAAAGTTTGGAACTCATATCAAATCAACTTCATTGCCTTCCAAGCCCTTCAGCAACTGAAAGATAAGGAGCCAGAGAGTGACATCTGCATCCACCAGAAACATAGAAAGTACACCAAAATAAGAACTAGCTAGGAGACTTTCAGCTTTACCTCTTGCCTTTTGTTTTGGGGGGGAGGTGGGGGGAGAGGGTTGTTCGTTTCTTTTTAAATTTTAACAGAAACTGTCAATCTGTTGAAATCTTAAACTTCAAATAAGTCATGAATTCAGAGAAAGTCTTTCACAGGAGAAACATCTCAGGACTCAGCTCCTGGGAGTTTGCACTGCAGTTGGCTGAACTGCTTTCATGTTCCAAGTATTTCTCAAGCTGGAACTCCTAGATTTCAGCAAGAAACTTACAGGCTTTATTCTGGGAAAATTTGATACTCTGAAGACATCTGGAAATACAAAATCTTCTCTGACTCAGAAATGTTGGTCCATTTATGATACCCCAGAATATTTTCTTCATGTGAGCTCTCATACCATTTGAACAGTTTCATTTCTGCCACAGAATCTATTTGTTCAATAAAACTAATCAAAAGTCTAAAATGAAAAAAACCAAAGGCCTTAGCAATCTTAAAATCCATTATATGAATTTATACTGAATCAAACAAAGCATAAAAGCTCTTCAAAATTTGGCTAGTTATTACTATTATGTCAGACTTGCAAAACAAATGTGTAGGAACAATTCTAAAACGTTATTCCATGTTCTACCACCAAGAAAACAAGAACACCACAAGACTACAATCTTGAAAAGCCTGAAAAGGCTGAAAAAGTTAATAAACACCCCATTTAGAAATGAGTACCTACCAAAGATACATAATCACATAATTAATCACATAATTACCATGTTTAAAAGGATGTGATTAACCTTGTTCAGTACTAAAAGCTTTGCAAAACCAGACTCCAAAGATGTTTCTGATCTGGGGAAGGTCAGCAGGTTTATTAAGGTTTATTAAGTGTGCTACATTTTGTTATTGGCATAAAATGCATTGTTGGGCTTGAAGTTTTTTTAAGGGGAATTCAGCTCATGGCACAGAGTTCAGGCTTAAAGTATTACTAATAGTCATGGGAAGGTCTTTTATCAGATAAACAGCCATTGGAATTTTATTTTTTTGAATTTTTTTTTTTTTTGGCTGGAATACACACCCTCTGGTTTCCTTTGCTTTCCATTTCACATACGTGGCTTTATTTGCTTTGGTGCTACAAATAATGACAATTTCCCAGTTTGCTTCCTAATGTAGGCAGCAGCATCAGCAGCCCAAGTGACAGAGAAGACAGCTCACACATGATCTACCACACTCTCAAAACTATGCAAGGAAAAAAACAACCAACAAGTTGTGTGGGACTTAACTTTGTTTTTAAGATACCCTGAACTGCTCCTGACACTTTAATGGAAAATTGTGGCAATCTGGTCTGACTATAATCTGCTGTTCAGCTTTACCTGACAACCTGTGAACCAGGGGTGTGAGCATCATGACCAGGAGAGGACCCTGCCCATCAGACGCACAGCAGAGGGCAGGTCCCTGTGTGCCCTTACAGAGCTGTCAGCCCTGCCTGTGAGCATCCAGCCTGTGCTTCCCTAAGAGGATCAAGCTGACTCCTGGGCTCCTTTGGCAAGCCCTGAGAAAGCCTTGCTGTGTTTTACAGAACCGCGTCTCTTCACGCGCTGCATTAAGAAAGAAAATCTAGTAAGTTTAGCTCTAACCACGGAGCTTTAAGGATGTTTAGAAGCTGCCAGTTCATTGCATCAACTCCCTGCCATGCCTGGAGCAGGGCAGAGCTCTCTCCTGCTCAGTGCCCCAGCAGCCTGTCCCACCACAGTGGGAGAAGGGAGCCTGACCCCCATGGGGCTGCAGGAGCAGCGTGAGCACACACCAGGCTGCACACACGGGTTTGTGCCCACGAGAAAACATGAGCAAAAGCACACACAGCTTTTAAATCATGTGGCTTTTAAATCAGAAAATTATCAGTTTATTTGCTATGAAGAAACCTGAAGGAACAAAGAGCGGCAAGCTCTGTTTTTAAACAGGATAAAAGAATGTCAAGACATAAATTAAAATCTGTATTACTGTCAATTACCCACCAAGAGGAAAATCCCTGAGGCTTCCCCTTGGTGTTAATGTAACTATTAAAATATTCATTGTTCTTTTCATATACAGCATGTTTTCTTTTGTACTTTTCTTCAAGAGAGTCACTGAGATGATTACTTAATTACATAAGCAAGAACTTTAAATTCATAAGGGCTCTATTCTTGCAATGCTAATGCGAGAGATAATCTCTATTCTTTTGTCATAATATGTCAGTATTTACTTACAAGCAGTTATTTTTTAATCAATTAATTAATTGTATTTTAATCTGATACATCATTGGCTTACACTGGTTAATAAAATTCCCCATCACAGATCAACTAGTCACAGAGCTCAAATGAGGAATCACAGCAAGAAAACTTAATCCATCTGTAAATTCAGCAAAGCTAGAAATGTTATTAATGTAATCATAAGCAGAAAGTAAAATATCTAGAAAGAACTGCATTATAGTCACTCACTTGAAGAAATTCCATTTATTCAAACAGACTCAAAAAAAAAGGGTTGTAATCTTCCATGGGAAAAAAATTACATTTTCACCAGTAAAGCAGTTTGAAAAAAAATTAAATTTTAACATTGCTAAAATTTTGAACATTTAAAGGACTTCTCCTAATACTTATTCATGTAAGACCAATCCAATTAAATTTTTAAATAAAATCCAGTTGCTGCAATGTGATTGATTTGGGCTACGAAGTACTTCAAAAGATGCACAGCAGGATGGCAGAGAAAATGTGCACCATCTTTACTGCAACATTTAGCACAACAAAAACAAGTCTGCTTTCCCCTCCATATCTACCCCAAGTAATGGTTGTCTCAATCCAAACACCACAAACACCTCTGTCTCCCAGTGAGGTTCATCAGTATGCACCAGGTTATTACCCAATAAATCCAGCAAGCTCAGAATGCACCACCAAACTGCAGCACACTGCAAGCCCAGTAATTGAATGTCTACTTAGAGGAGATTTGCGTTGTCCTAATATATCCTGGTAATGGGGCAGAGAAGCATCCAATAAAGGCAGGTTAGAACAGAATTATCTCTGAATCCAGTAATAAGGTCCCTGGATTTTACATGCACACTCCAGAAGCTTTAGCTCACTGACAGACAATGTGGCTGGATGGCGAAGATGACAATGACCAGCTGCAAATCATCTCACCTGAAAAGAGGGCTCTCTCCAGTTTGTGAGTAATCACCAACAACTTCTACAACCACACAGAGTGATGCTGGCTACCAACACAGCCAGGTCACACCCGATGGGCCCTTCCATCTCACACCCCTCCGACAAGCTGTTCTGAGCATGAGTGTTGCTTCTTTATTGCAGTTTGATTGCTACAGCACCAAGCTCTTGTTCCTGCTCTTGAAATACCAACTGATGAGATGCAGACATTTCACTAACTTCAGTAGCGCTGTTAGATATCCTATATTTTATATATCTTGCTTGATTAAAGTTGTACAACCAAGATAAAAGTAGCTGCAAGGCAATGTCAGCTTCATTTAAAAGTGGGAGTGGTGAGGAAAAGCATGTCCCAAGGAAAAACTAGAGAAGGCCCAGAGCAAAGCTAACAGGTGCTAAGAAGGAATGACAAGAAAACCCTCAAGTTTCATAATTGTAGATTATTTTCAAGATGTCTAGTGATGCCTGAGATGTTTTTCATCATACTCTCTGATAAAAAATATCTTTTTTATGACTGAACATTCCCTTTATCCTGAGGTAAAGGAAACACTTGGAGAGAAGAGAGGGGGAAGGGGAAAAAAACAAACCCTGAAGTGTTGAAGCACTGGCAAACATTCCACTAAGAAAAAAAAAAATACATACCTAATTTGTTGTCAACAAAAAGAGCGCTATCTTCCCAAACCTTTCTCTTTTTTTTTTTTTTTTTTTAGGGTGAGGTATTTATGAGGCAATAAGAAAAAAGTGCAAACCAGACAGGCATAGAATGACATAAGATAAATAGATAAATGGGTTAGGTTGAGAAGAGGAGATTTAGTGATGGAACTCATGGGCAGCAAAAGACTGCAAAAAAAAAAAACCAGAAGCAAACCAATCAGGGGGAAATATTTAAATTATTTAAATATTTAAATTATTTGCAAAATCAGGCCTAGAGTCATGGATCCCTATCCATGGGAACACAGGCAGTACTGGAATGCTGCCTTTTATAGAGGTTTTCTTTGAAATGTGTTGTGTAGAAACAGCCCTTTTCACTTCTTCCACCCTTATTTCCAGAGGTGGCAGTGCACACAGCATTTCCCAGTGACACTACTAACCTGGCTGCAATGTCATGCAAGCAAATGCAAGGTCACCAAATTACTTCCCTGTACAGAGAAGAAGTGAAGAAAGATAAAATATTGATTTGGACAGGCTTAAAAAATTGGCAAGTGAGGATGAATGCATTAGGCAATAACAGAATATGTTCTCTGCTCCATTAAAGCACACCAATCCACAGATGATTATTTCAAGCTGAAATATTCAAATAGCAGTTGGAAGCCATGGTAATATCTTGATTTTAGTATCAGCTACTGATTAAATTTCAGGAATATTGCACTATTTAGAAAGACTGCAAGATCTAACAATCAAAAGAGACAATGCTTCAATTCTTCTCACCCTAGCAGTCCAAGGGCAACTGATTTTATCACAGGAGAGAGGAATGTGACTATGTGCCCTGGGGGGATGGTCCAAGATAGAACAGAATATTTCTTTCAGAATCACATGAGCTAAAGAGGAACAGAAGATAGGATATTTTAGCTTAAACAGATAACTACAAATTAGTGAACAGAATTTAGTGTAGCTTAAAGTGCTGTTAGAGTTCCAAAGATAAAGCCACCATAGACTGATGCAGCTTTGTACATAGTCTGTATTTCTGATCTCCCCAGTAGAGAAGTCAGACACAAGCATACATATATGTTGATTTTTCTTATTTAAACACTGGCTCAATATTGAAGCAGAATGCCAAATTAGATTATAATTTCTTTAAGTATCAATAGCAGCTTCTGAAAACCAAATTATTGCTCTAACTCTCCAGCAGAGCTGCCATTAGTGTGCTCCTTGCTGTAGCAATGGTATATTCTGCTGGCAGCAAGCTGCCACAGCATTACCAAGCATGTCATTTGGAGCCATTACAGTTCATCAAGCATTGTATTGAAACATTATTAACACCTGAACGGGCAAATCATTATCACCAAGGCCTCTGTAGCTCACCCAGCTCAGGGTCTGCTTCTGCAGGGCTGGCAGGCATACATTTCATTTTAATGACCATTAGGGTGGATAATGATAGTAGACTGAGGGGACAAGCACACCAGCTGAACTCACAGGGATTCAGGAGGATTCTCCTCTTTCCAAGATTCATCTTTTCTCTCACAATGCTTATGCCTAAGGATAAGGAAAACATTCCACCTTTCATCAGGCCATAGAGAAAATCCTACTTTGAATACTGATGGTAAACCTTAAAAATGCTGTTCTCCTTTTAAGAGTAAGGCTTCTGCTGTATGGACTATTTTAGAACACTGCACTCTTGAAAATAAGTTTGCTTCTTGTTGCAATATTCCATATTTAGTGAGCTACCAGGCCTCATCCTTTTATACCATAACGGCTTGTAACTGCTCAGGAGACATAAAGCAGTGAAAATCTGGTACATAAAGTGTTCTATTTGTATCTGATAGGATGTTATTTAATTACTAGAAATATAAGAGAATTATGATTAAATTAGAATATTCTTCAGGGTGGTAATATCATATCATAGGGGAGATCATGTTTTACATCACAGTAAATCAGGATGTATTCTGTCATTTTGAATTAAAATTGATAGTCTTTTTTATTAACTTCAATATCTCTCATACCTCCAAGAGTTATTGCTGGTTATCAATCTAAAAGTTTTATTAAAGGTGAAAGTGTGCAAATGTTATAAATCTGTTTTTTATTTCCAAAACATAATTAACTCGTTCCCCTGCTAAAAAATTTATCAGGGAACTGCATGTAGAGAAAAGAGATTATACTGAGGAAAAACAGATTCTTCTTTTGTGTCATATCAATGTACAAAACAGTTTTGTTTCAATGCATTTCAGTCAGCAACAAACTCCTCTCTAAATTTTTATTAAGTTCCTTCAATTTTTTTTAGTATTTTAGGGATTGGGGGAGAGAGGAAGACCTCCACAGATGAGGCACAACTTCTTCCTTGCAAAATTGTGAAAAGAAAGGTAAACCACTATTATTCCATGTCTGACTTCCCTATTCCAATCCTTTTCTGTCTCCTAAGTGATCACAGTCCTGGTCTACTGATCAGGAAAGGGTTTATTGCACAATTGTTTGCTTTGGCCTACATCCTTGGGCACAGTGTCTCCATTATCACATTAATGTATGTTGAGATTTCATTGCAGAAGAAATAATGCAAAAAACATAGAGCAATCTAGGTGGTTAATGACTGCTCCTTAATATGCAGGCTGTGTGTCCCCAGTGACAAACACTGATAATTCACTTGGGAGAAACGTGACAAGATGTGGGGTGATTTAAGTCCAGTACAACAACACAAACTGTCCTTGCTGTTAATCATCCAGCATCTTAGTGCCTTACCCACTTTCACACCGGTGTTTCAGTAGCTCAGTGAGGTTGGCTGCAGGCAACCAACATTTGCAGTCGATCCCAATATCCTTCCCACTGCTACAAATCTGTCTGAATACCCTCAACAAGAGAGGTGCCTCCTTTTATTAAAATATTTCAGTGTTTCATTGATCTGATGTTTTAGATCCTGAGGAACAAAACCATGACAGACCAGAATATCACTAAAGCAAACTCCACAACAGGTTTTTCTGCCTAGTGTTTCAAGGAAAATGCTCACAACAAAACTAGCTTTCAACACCACTGACCAGTTTTCATTCTGAAGTGTTAACTGAACAGACTTTTTAAAAATGAACACAGATTATCACTAATATCAAAAGACCCTCCACAGTATAATTACAACAGCTAGAGGTGTAAAACCAGCCTGTCTCTCTAAATTCAGACCAGACTTCCTCCCTTTTCACAGGAACTTCATTTAGTACAAAAAATAACCAGACATATCTATTTTGAAAAACCAGTTTGAGTCTCTGCAAGGAGCAAAGAAAATGCAGCGTTTTCTGAAAACTTAGTTTTTTAAAACATTCTTTTCTTTTCTATGGCACATGAGATGAAAGCAATCACATTCAAACACCTTTTAAATTCTTGCCCTAGAACCTACTCAGTACCATGAAAATTCTTCTGCAGCCACAATCCCAAATAAAATTCTGGTAGCACAAGGAGTGTTTAGGGGCTGCTGGAATTCTGTAGTGAGATGATGAAGGTACTGCCTTTGTCAGATTGCTCGGGTCAAGTTTGGCCAATTCCTACTGAAGGCCATTGCCTGTTGGCAGGACTTCACTCAGCAATACACATGGGACTGCCCAAGATGTGCACAGCATCCTGCTGAAAGCTGCAAAGCCTAGTCCTGCTGGGTTGAGGTCTTCCATCTCAAAGCCTAGTCCTGCTGGGTTGAGGTCTTCCATCTCAAAGCCTAGTCCTGCTGGATTGAGGTCTTCCATCTCAAAGCTCAGCAATATAAACAAGACCATGTAGGAACACCTTGCAATTTAATATTGTTCTTGAATAAATACACATTATTTCATTTCCAGTACCACAAACCTTATATTTTTTATGAGGTAGAATGTTAAAAAAAGAGGCCTCTGTCCTGTCTGAGCAAAGAGGAATTACTCAAAGAGATTGGCATAGTATATTGATAGGATTATTTTCTCCTGAGACTTTTTTTAATTCATCTGGCCTACAGCATAGTGCCTTCAAAGTTCTCTACTTCTTTTTAGAACATCATCCATTCTAAAGCATATTTGCCCTGTAACCTGATATGTGCCCTAAAGCTAAGGAGTCAGAAAGTATTTCATCTAAAAGATTCTTCTCAGCCATTTTTTCCTGCCAAATTGCACAATGTCTGGCTTTAGCATGACTCACATAGCCAGCACTCTGCAGTCTGGGTTGTGCTGTTGCTGCTAAGACAATTACAGAGCTGCAATATTTTGGCTGGGACCATGCTAAAGTCAGAAAAGCAAACTTCTCTAATGTTACACACTAGGACACTCCAGCCAATGGCCCAAAGATTCCCATACCAAAAAGCAAGAAAGTATTTTTGTTGTTGTTGTTTTTCTAACAAAGTAGATGAGAAATGAAAGCAGTTTTGTGTTGAAGGATTATTGTCTTCAGTGTGAAAAGATATTGACTGCATCTCTTTACTTTATGACTGCATAACCTTTATATCTCTCTCGCTCAGATTATTTGATTTGGGGCATTTCCTGCTCCAAGCATCACCTCTCAGTATTGCAAAACAATTTGCTTTTTCTCAGACTTCACTGTAGTATAGGAAATTGAACAGATCTGGGAGATTATGACATTAAAAATCTGAATAGAAAGATTTGTGTAATGTTAAGTACTGATTTAAATGGCATAAGTTAAACAGCCTAGTCAAAAGGAAGCTAAAAGAGATCAATCGCCAGCTGGATGGCAAAAATTTATTAATCAGCTACTGTTATGAAACTAAAGGTGGATCACAAAAGGCTTTGGCACCCATGGTTGTTTTTGTGTTCCTCCCCCATCCCACAGTAGGAAAACAACTTATCCCACTAACATGACGTTAATTCCTCTGTTTCAATTGAGGCTTCACTACATCTGTCCAAACGCTGGTTCTGCAGCACCTTTTGAATGGTTTTCAAATTCCCCACTGGTTTAACAGAATTCATTATCAGAAACCATAGAAACTCTTCTGATAACAGCTGTGCTGAGAAAAATGGGACAAGTTTTGAAGTTAGAGGGAAATGGTGGAAGAGGAACTGAAGGCAGCCATTGGTTTGGTCTTGTAACGTGTGGCCAATACATTTATGGAGCAATTAGCAGTAACCTGGCAGCATGAGTGTGGGTTTTTGAGCTATGTGGAGAGTTCAAGGGTTTTTTTCCAAAACATTCCCTCATGTCCCCATGAAAGAAAATTTAACTCAATACTGAAGGACTAACAATATCACCTAGTTAGTTTTAAAGCCTTCCACTTCCCTCAACTACCATCCTATACATTTACAAGTAATAAAAAGATTAATAGCTTGCTAATTTGAAGAATTTAGGATGGAGAAGGTCTAATCTTTGTACATAGAAATAAGAGAGAGAGTTTGGACATGTGTCATCTGAGGACCAAAACATCTCTGAAAATTCTCAAGCTGAGGTACTGCTACCCTCAGATTCCACACATAAAACCAGGGAGCCACAGCTGGCTTACATAAACATGATCAAGGCCATAACCATTAATAAATAAAAGACAATGTACAATCTAGCAATTTGATCTACCAAATGTGAAAGCTTAGACTTGCAGGTTCTGTTTGAAAAGTAGGGATATTTAAGAAATACTTCAGAGCTAAATTGCAAAGTCATTACTCACGAGAAAGGAAACAGATTCTCCTTTTCCATCCAGTGCCTAAAGCCAAGAAACCCTCCACACTCTAGGGCTTATCCTCAGCTGCAGAAAGTTAAAATAGCTAGGGGGGCACAGACACAGATTTAACATGATGTTAATTTTCCCCATTGAGAATTTTGAATTCTCAAAACTCATCCCTCTATACCCATTACTAAGAGGCTTCCCACCAGTGCTCTCTGGAGCATGCAGAGCAGGAAATATGTATCTAACATTTAATTCCTCAAGTTATTTCAGCCCATAGGTGGCTTCTGCAAAGAAAGCAGGAGTGTGCAGTGTTTCTAGAGTTTTAGTCACCTGAGAAAGCAAAACAGGTCTAAGTTAATGCCAAGAGGATCCTGATGGGATAGAACATAAAGGAGCATAAAGGATCCTTCCTGATAGATGATGTCCTGATAGAACATAAAGGATCCTTCCCTGACTGGGAAAGAAGAACATCTGCACAAAGAGTGTCTAAACCCATACAAACATGACTTAACTTTTTGAGAGACCAAAGCACTGAGCTCTGCAGACAGCAAAGTGAAGCTCCTGAGAGCCTCTCTTTTCTGAGAGAAAGCAGAAATTCATGCACATGGAAGTCTCCCCTGCCTCTGGACCCAATGACACCACTTCTAAATGAGCAACAACCCTTCCTCTTTTTAATTGCTGACATTTGTTAGCATGGCTATGAGAGATATATATGACCACACGGTTTTAAATCGCTATGATTTTTTATTTGAAAAATAGCACTGTAATGTTTCCCAAGAGCTGCAAAAAATAGAGCTCAAATTTTAAAGGAAAGCCGACTTCATGGATTTTTTCAGTATTTCCCTCACAAAACAATTAAAGCCAAGCAGAAAGCTGCTTGCGTCTTTAAGCAAACTGCTGCAGGGGAGGAAGGGAAGAGGAAATCATGTAAACACTCTTTAAATGTTAATTCCAGAGTTTAATTGTAGCTCACTGCAAGCCTATTAAACCCTGACTAAGTGCACCTGACAGACTGACAACAGCATAATGCTAATGCACGCCAGTGAAGAGCAGTAATTAGCTTCTTTAAAAGGGTGAGATTTGGGGGAAACTGCTCACAGAACAAAAGAAAATGGGGGGAGGGAGAAGGAAAGGAACCATAAGTTTTTTCCCTGTTATACCTTTCTACATCTTATATAAATCTCTGCAGAACTCAGGCAACTCTCAGAACAGCACTTATGAAATCGCAAAAAGACCTCCAAACTACTGGGCACAAGACAAGGGCTGCTTAGTTTTTATACCATGATTTTTTTCATGGACTGTGTGAACAAACTAAGTTAACAGTGAAAGTGATGTATAAAAAAGACACAGAAAGAGGGTGACTGGCCAGTCTGATATTCTGCCAACTTCAGAGCACTGGAAGCTTACTTATAATCTACAGTGTAGTCTTTCTTTCTTGCTAGCTGTCCTGCATAAATATCAAAAGACAGAACTCCTTCAGCAGAATGATAGGGAAGCAGAACTGGTTCATGTCCATTAATTCATGTAAATTAGTATCTCATAGCAGGTCATCTCCTTTCTCTGAGTAGTTACATTACATTTAATTGGACATCCAACTTAAGAGCCAGTAACTGTGCTTTACAGCACAAGCTGATTTGTTTAATTCTAACCAAAGATCAGATCCCTTCTCCAAGAAGAGGCTCCAGAGGATTAGAGTACCAAAAAATTTAGAGTTTATGTGTAGCTTTTTAAAACTGTACAGAAGTATCTCTTGTTACCTGTACATTGCATCCTGCCTACTGTAACATTGAAAACATGGGAAATTCTAGAAGGAGTCTGAGCTAATATTGTTAAATCATACATTTTATTAAAACTTTTCACTCCATATTGTTATTTCAAAATTTGAATGGAGAATTTCACATTATATATATGTTTCTTTCAGACCGGCCATTACAGCCTCCTTCCTATTGGGTACACTCTCAGGCTGTTTAACAATAATGAAAAATAATCCTATAAAAATCTTCACCACTTCCAAGATTCCAAATGCAAGTAATTTTGGTCCTGAGACTGTTTAAGGCTACAACAATTCTTTCTCAAATCAGTACATGAGTGGTCTAACAAAGGCATCATCCTATTTTGTCAAAAAGCTGTGACAGAAATCTGTGGCAGTGAAGAAACTCCAAAAAGTTAACAAGCTGAGAGGAATGAGAATATAACTTATCTGCCATTTACAGCAAACATTTCCTTAAGACCCAGGAGCACATTTATGAAAAGGAGTTCCAATATCTTAAACCACAGCAGACTGATTTCCCACTGCAGGAACATTTTTGTGCATTTGCTGCCTTATTTAGCTACCTTAGTGGAATATACTTAAACCACATTTAAACTAAAGAAATTAGACTTCAGGAACATTTCTACTGTTATTAATCTTGCTCTGAATTCTTGCGCATATCAAACTGCCAAGGAAACTTCAGTATCTCAAGTTATGGCTCCTCTAGACCACGGTCTTTTCCCTGGCTCTGAGGTTCAGAAGCAGAATGAAAGCAATTAGCTTGCATTTCCTTGGAAGAGTATTTTGTGCACCTGGTGGGAGACCTGTCTCTTAAATGGCTGCCCCAGGAAAGGGGGCAAGGCCAAGAATTAAAGTGCCTCAGTAGCAATAACTGCACAAGCTGTTCCACTGGCTCTGTGCTCGCTCTTTGTTAGACAGCACCTTGCAAAAGAACAGAAGGCAGGAGAACCCTAGGAGATCAAAAATAGTAAGGAAATAAAGACCTAGATTGTGTTCTGCAAGAGGGGATACTGAAAGCTCATGAACAGGGTTTTCTGGGTGTTTCTTCAATATCCCACTCCACCTGTTTCAATTTTTTCAGTTCACAGTAGGATACAAATTCCACATTGGAACACCAGTTTCTTAACTTGAGAATTCTTGTACAAGTGGATAATACATTTGTAGTTTTCTATGAGATGTACTGCACACTGAAAGGCATTGAGATTTTGTGGATCCATATGCCTCTTCCTCTGGTTGGTGGCAAAGCTCATCTGTAAGCAGGAATCACAGGACTTAGCCCGCCTTCAGTTGCTGCAAGGAAATTTCCTCTAAAACTGATCCTTGTACTGTTGGACTAATTTTGTACCTTTAATGATGCACTAAAAATTGGAAGCTTTTGTTCACAGCTGCCTCTGTCTCTGACTCTGGACCTCTTCCACCACCTCAGATACCTTGCAGGGGGCTGTGGTAATTCATTTGATCATGCCAACTTCCTCACTGTGCCACCATGTGTCCATGGCAGAGCAGCCACTTTGCAGGCTGAGATTTCTCTCTGGCAAACTGGCAGAAAGAGGAGACATTTGGCCTTAGGAAAATCTCAGTGTCAGGTGCTCTTTGGCATTGGTCGCCTTCCAACTCAGAGGCTCCCTAGAAACAGGTAGAGAAATTTCAAGTGGGATGCCAAGGCTGCTATCCCACTTTGAAATTGCCCACTGCTCCTTTTGTCCCTTGGAATAATAATTTTTGTCTTTTTCTCCCAGGCATGATTGCCACAATCCTTTCCAGATAGCAGCATTCAGTGCCCCATCCCAAGAGCCAGGAACCAGCTTCTATTTGTCACAGCTAGAGGGGTCTGAGCAGCAGGGGCACCCAATACATCCAAATAGGATCTCTGCAGTAAATTACAGATCACCACAGCAGACACAGCCATCCTGCCAGATTTGTGAGCAGAACTCCTGATCAAGTCAGCTGACTTTCACCCACCATGTGCTGTACTCTCACTCAAAGCACCAAGATGAGAAGTCTCACAATCTCTCATTTTCTATTTTATTTTCCCATGACACCTGGGAGGACAGCCAGAGAAATCTAGCCAAATTACTAGAACTGTACAAGAATAGCACTGAGGAGTACTGCAGTTTTCCAAAACATGTCTAAGGACAGCATGTTACAGTTTTCTGAGCATGAAGTACTTAGGAAGCTTTGTCTTCTTCTTCCTCATGAAGACTTCCCCCATTTACTTTTAAATAAGATCACCCTTTTAAAGAAGCTGTGACTTCTAGCCTTAGTCTTGTAATGAGAGAAATCTCTTGCCAGGTTTTCCTATGTACACCACATAGTTATTCAACTTTGTGCTTTAGAGACCAAGGAAGAATACCATTAAGAAGAAAAAAAAGTACCAATCTGAAAATGAAGGCTATTATCCTTTTTAAGCATGAGATTTGATTTCTGATATCACAAAGTATGATATCCTCTGGGGACAACAGACAAGGTGGTTGATGAGAACATAGTAAGTTTGGGGAAAAACGTCTTCTAGAATTTTTTTAATGAGCTCTGCCTTTTTAAAACGTACCTTTATAATGCTCTGGTGCAATTTGCAGACAATAGTAAATCAGAAAGAGTTGTGAATATCAGTCAGAGATGAGAAACGTTAGTGACAGAGCCAGAGGCACTAGTGGGCAGAAAATGACAGCACGAGTTTCAGTTTAGAAAAATGCACATAAAAAACACCTAGGGACATAAAATCAATGTTTGGCTGGCTATTCACTGAGTGGAAGAAATCTAGAAAAGACAACAAAAGAGAAGTGTGGATGATAGAAACTCCCACATTGCAGAAATACCAAGAAACAATGCAGAATGAGTGCACTAAAATCCACGAAGACAATGCATTGCAGAAATTATAATTGCCTGACCTTTGGCCCATTTTTGGCATGAACACACTACAAAGAATTAATTCAGTGCAGGAAATAATGTTAGCTGTAAGACTGACAAATTGCAGTGTGTTAAGAAAAGACCAGCAGAACAGATTAAAACATGGAAGTAATGATTTATGACAGAAAATTTATATAATTAAATATTTATCAACCTGGGTAGCTGAAAATGGAGACAGGATGGGAAGACATAACAGTCTGAAAGGGTATTAACAATGAAAAGAGAAGATGAATTACACACTCCCATGTCTGCAGTGTGCTGGCATGCAGGACTGGGTTCCAGCCTAAGTTTTAAATACTGAGCCCTGGGGCTGTTGCTTAGGGAGGTAAAGAATCCCTTATTCCTTGAACTCCCAGCATTTTTTTCCCATCTCATTCCTCAAACATCATCTAACACACTGAGCCCTGTTCTAACTCATTTTACTCTCCCTCAACTCCTTTGCTCCCAAATTCCCACAGCTTGACACCATCTCCATGGTCTGGGATGGGGTGGCCGCTCTAACTTTGTTCTGTGGAAACAGCAGAGCAAACTTCTGTGAGGAACTTCAGTCCTGTCCAGGTGGGATGAGTCTCTCCATGATCAAATGCAAGCAGGACACAAACATTGCCCTGTCTCCCAAGGATGACCCAGGAGAGCAGAGGCTCTGATGGCACACCTGTAGATGAGACAGGGCAGCTGTGCCCGGTGCCATGGGAAGCCCCTGTCACAGGATGACTTACAGCAGAATACTCAGTGCTGTGCTAACTCAGCACAACTAAATACTTCTACTCCTCTGTTAAACCTTTAACCAACTGATAGAAAAACTAAGAAAGTTAACCAAGTTCAGCCTTCACCAGACATGTCATTAAATGCACCAAGGCTGCTGGGCTTGAATGTTTCTGATATTACACTCCAATATTTCAAATTTTCAATTATTCTCACACTTAGTACTTTTCTGTGATAATTCAGATGTGCAACCTCAAGGTATGAGATATATGACACTAACTTTCTAGGCCTCAGCTGAGAACCCCCTGCATTTACACATATATGTCCTGGAGATGTCCTAAAAGAATTAGGTTTATTGAAGAATCTGTCTGGAGCTGATAATATTTGCTCAAGATTTACAAAAATTTCTGGGAAACTTATACTCAATGTCTGAGAAAAATGATGAGTGATGATGCTGTCTTCAGATGGAGAAGAGATTTCTTTTTCACATAAGAATTACAAAAATCCTTGCAGTACTCCAAGAATTCTCATAATGTTCACAATTGCAAGTAACAAGTCCTCTAATGACAAATAAAGTACTTGTGATTATCTTGCTCGCCATATATGGGATAAATAATGCCCCAGATTGTCATTTCCATTTTTTAAGGCTCCCCACAGACATATTCCTTGGCCATCAGTTCTCTGGACCTGCTGTAAATGGATGTCTGCACCATGCCCAACCTGCTGAGACAGACAGCTACCCCTGGCTCCATGGCACTGCACTTGCCTCCCAAGGAGGGCATTTTTCAAGGAATTAATGACTGGGAACTGTCACAGACAGCCATACAATTATGAATAATACCACAAAAGCAAGCGGGAAATTAATATTTACTATTTCCCGTCATACAAGGCCAAGGAAAAATCAGTGTTATTGTGAGGCAGCTCACTAAGGAAAGCTAAAGAATGTACAAAACAAGAACATTTTGATGCTCCTTATTCAGCTAGCACCAAGACCCAAAATACACAACACATTGATCCAAAACAGAAGGAGAATAACTAATGGAAAACACATCCAACAACATCCACAAAAAATTATTCATGTGCAGCTTCTGATGTGAGATATCCCAAAAGCACTTCCCAGAAACAAGGAAAATATCCCAAAGACAGGTTTTATATATGTGTAATGTTTCTTACCTTCACAGGTTACTGACACAAGATGGATGCTGTGCAAGGAGAACTTTTAATCAAACTCAGGATCCCAGAAGTTATATTTTGGTTTTTTTCAAAATTATAAATTTCAAAGTGAAATACATTAACTATAACTCCATCACCTCTCAAAAAACCCCTCCTCTTTCCTAGGAGTTAAAGTGCTTTACTGGACAATTATGAAAGTATCCATCACTGAACAGAACCATTGTATTTAGCCTTTTGAACAATTTTTCTGATAGCATTTGACTGATTTCCTCCCTTTTTAAGCATAACACCAAGGAGCTCTTTCTTAGTCACACAGGCCACATGGATTACAATGTCCACACCTGAATCCACAGCTGAATCCAATTCAGAACTACATTACTATTTCAGACCTTCTCTACCTCTTGTTGTTTCTTAGATTCTGAGAGTATCTCTTGATGCACCACTTCTCTCTTTTCTTTAGCATCTGAACCCTTTCCACATTTAAGAATTTGTCTTTTATTTAAATTGAACACTTTGAAATTACCCATTTCCAAGTTCAATCATCTCCCTTATGCTTTCAGCCTACTGTTGCTCTGCTTTAAAGAAATTTGGCTACCAGACAAATCTGACTACTGAGGCCAAGAAGGGAAAAGAATATGAATTCAGCAGAAAATATCATCCTATAAATCTAGTTCTCACTTGACAGAAATCATCTAGAGAAAAAAAAAATATGAGAACACCTTACTTTTTTCTAACAATACAAAGATTAATCCAAAGGATAATACCTACTGCCATTTATGAATTAGTATTATGTCAATTAACAGTCAGAAATTATTTTAGAAGAATACAATTTTTATTAATTATCTTTAAAAAATACTGTACATGTGCTAATTATTAATTACTGTGCATTACCAAGTTATATTAAAATGACAACACAATCTCTTTAAAACGAAGGTCAAATTCAGTTCCTTGCCTACTACTAAAATTATATTTTGCTTCACATACGGAGCTGTAAGAAAAAAAATCTAAATTATGTGTTCCCATTAGCTGCAGATGCTGATAGATTAGCACTATCAAAACAAGAAATAAAGATGTCAGTGTTGCTAGACAACCACTTCTCTTTTTAACCCTACCAGTGACGCAAGCTGTAACAGCAGAGAGAAAAATTTGCTGTCATGCTTTAGGAACCTCTGCAGTTGTATTTGTGATGAGACTATTTTTTCTAGCTTGTTTTAAATATAAAAACAAACATTCATGGTCAGCTTAAGTGACACCTCAGATTTGGCACTTACTGATGAAAATGCTATACATAAGGTTTCTGTGCTGTAACAATTTCATTATGGCATTAAATTGATGCAATACCCATTAAAAATTATGGGGCTTAAAATCAGTTTAAATCTATTTTTATTAAAACACATGTATGGGACTTGAAAACATGTATTCTGTACCTACCTGTATTATTTCTGATTATCTAGCTGATAGTAAACTACTGATTTGGCTAGCAGCCTCTCTCAGCAGATAAGGAAGCATGATGAATTCACAGGCAAACAGAAATCCTGATGCTCTCCAAGGTCATTATATCTATTCAAATCCCCATTTATTGTAGATTCTCTTGCTGGTTGGAACAATCCAGTTAGAAGGAGGCCCAAAAGCAAAAGGATGATGGGATCAGTTTCAGAGGAGGTTCTGATGTCTCAGATGAGCAGCTGAAGAGCCCAGCACCCAGCCATGCCCAGGTTAGTCCTGCAGCATCAAGTTTGGCTTTTTCAGCTGCATTATGTCCCAATACAGAGGGACTCAGTAGCACCAAAAAGATGAAAGAAGAAAACTCTTAAAGGGTTCTTCTTTTCCTCCAACCTAACCTGTTGAGTTTTTGAGGGTTTCCAGGACAAGGTGAGATATGAGTGAATTTGACTATATTTTTAGAAGGCTAATTTATTATTTTATGATATTATATTATATTAAATAATGTGAAACTAAAGCCACACTAAAAAAAAAATATACAGACAAAAAACTGAACAAAAATGAAAATAAAAACTTGTGACTGACTCTTCAGAGTCTGACACAGCTGGACATGATTGGTCATTAAATTAAAACAATCCACATGTTAGATAAAACAATTTTTAGACTACATTCTAAAGCAACAAAACATGGAGAAGCTGAGGCTTTGGTGACAACCTTTGGTGGCAGTGCAGGCCACATTCTAGAATAACGTGCAAAAGGGAAGATGAAAGACAGTGTTACATGGAGCCTATGAAAAGTTTTAGACTCTTGTGCTTGTGTTTTGTCTTGCACATATTTTTTCCCCAGCCTCATTTTTGCGTTGAGATTGGATTAGTTTGGTGCAGGCCAAGCCATTCAAGCAAGATTTTATCATCTTGCTGCTCATCTATCTCATGAAAACACGGAATATTTACCTCTCCTGCTTCAGTATGTGAAATGACCTCAATAAACACTATAGAAAAATAGATAAAAGTGCATTTTCATCTTGAAACTGGGCAAGAAAAATCAATTCTGCATAGATCAGATTTATTAGGCACAGGGAAACTGTGCCTAATAAACCTGATAGGATAGCCTGTGGTTTTAATCTATGAAATTATACACACTCAAACATGCATCTCAGACAGTAAAGCAACTCAACCAGGGGTCACAGGGAGATTTGCAAGTGCAGATTTTGAAGTTCTGTGTTAGTATCCTTTTCCATAATATCAATGAAAAAAAAGTTTTCAAATTACAATCCAAAAATCTGTCAGTTTTATTGCAGTTTCCAGCCCATATTCCAAAGCTGTGGAAGCTTTATCACAAGATGAGCTAGCTGGGTTTCAGCTTTCCCTTGGTGCAGAGCTACATGCTTGGTACTAATGAGTTCATAAAGACTCAAAAATTTCATCCAGCTGAGACAGGCATACTGCAAAGAGAGGTAAGCAGAATTTTGTAATAAAACAATTCATCTATTGAACTTCCATGGTTATTTTTCCTTGTGGAAACAGAAGTGAAGTTTTTATTTCTCAGCACATAATTCTGAGGTGTTTGTTCTACTCCCATATTATGGTTCTGTGAGTCACCTGAAGCATTGCCAACATCTTTAATAAAAGCAGGTTGTCACCTGTCATGTTTAAACTGATGTAACAGTGAGAGCTACTAAGGGTCACTTATTGAACTGCATGACTGGGAAAATGAACATTAGAGCCTGTAGAAGGCTTAATCTCCTAAACATCAGATACAATTTTCTCACACATAAACTGCCCTTGCAGCTTGAAGAAAGGATTTAGGTGTTGATTACTCACCTCAATATTTTTCATAAATCACAAAGCAAAAATCATTACGAAAACAAAATCCCAAATAACACGATGATTTATTGCAGTATATATATATATATGTATATATATAACATCAAACGTGAAAAAAGCATATTTCCTTTAAGACTCTTTGACAGTTTTTAAAACCCATATTCAGATGTTTTATGCTGTTTTGCTGATGAGATGGAAGACATACATTTTTGTGAAAAAAAAAAAAGGTAGCTGACCCTTAGATCTTTCAGAAAAATCTTTCTTTCATAAAACAGACTTTCAAACAAAATGAAATTGATAAATAAGCAAACCAAAACTACTGTTATTTGCTGATATTATTATTAGAAACAAATTGAGCATTCAGGTATTTGAAAAGAAGCAGACACCAAAAAAGAAATAATGTGATGGGGATTCTTGAAACCTCTGGTTCAAACAGGGAAAGAACATTGAAGCAGAAAAACATGACAAAAACCTCCCAGCCAAACTTGCTAATCAGTTAATTGAGAAATACTCACAGAGAAAACAAATTATTCCTTCTAATCAAACATCATTTGCAGAAGAAATGAAATCACATTTAACTGAAAAATGGCACAAAACCAGGTGAACAAAAAGATAAATTTGAGATAATTGAAAAGATAACTGCAAAGTCAGGGAACAGAACACAGATTTGAGGTCTAATCAGTTTCTTGGACATTTTGAAGCATGAAAGAGTTGGTTCAACAAATTAACATGGTAAGGTGGGGTACATGGAGACGAAGATTGGTAAATTTTATATCAATGTATTTTAAAGTTGCACGTATTTTAAATTCACACAGGTCATATTTGGAAAAATAGCAATATTTCTTGCACAGAAAAATATTACCATATTCCCTCCTTTTCTTTAGAAAGATTGTGTCTTTGAAGTCTCAAATGCTGATTTTGTAAAATAAATATTAATGACATGTTCTATTTACAAAACAAATTCTCTCCTAAGTAAACAGATTAAAACTTTCATTTTATGCTGAAGAAATATTAGCTAGTTGGGGAATAAAAATGATTAAAAAAACCCAAACCAACCAAACAAACAAAACCACAAAAGAAAATGAAAGAACCCAACCAGCACCTCTAACCCAGTTTGTTTGAGCTTTTTGAGAAAGCCCTGAATCAAAGAACCTCTCCTGATTTATACTTTCTAACTTCAAAGCCTCTCCTAATACACACTTTCTGACCAGAAATTGTGAAATAATTTTTAATGCAGATGGACTGAATCTGGAATTCAGTGAAACAAAGTATCAGTCAAAGAAAAGCAATGAAAGGGAAAAGCAATAAATTTTCCAAAAGCCTACACTGAAAGAGGTTACCCATGCAAGATGTTTAATTAACTTCTTTTATTAAGTAAATTTACTTAATAAAGTAAACTGTTCACAGCTCCTGCACGTCCTGTTCCCATGGGATGCTGGTTCCTGAGCACAGAGAGCACAAGCAGGACAGCAGCTTGTGGCTGGGGCTGTCTGTCTGTCCCTGGAGAGCAGCACAGCCAAAATTCACCGGGACTGCTGCAGCCCAGGCTTACAAACTGGGACATGTTCAGCAGTTCTGAGCACAGATATTTTTGGTGGCAAAATTGAAAGTAGTGCTAATAAAGGCTTCTTAGCAGCCATGTGATCTGTCTGTGGCTAATAAAAGATGGTTTGATTCAAGTGGCTCCCTGGGTGTAGCTCTTCCTATGCATCTGTTCTGCTGAGCATCTGCTGCCCCTCCCCTGCAAATAAAAGGCCTGCTGACAGCTGATCTTATCATCTTGGACAGAAAGATCTCTTTTTAGCCATAAACCAGTCAAATTAATAACTATTATTTCTGAGTTACGTGCAAAACTAAAACTTTTACACATCCAGGTCACGGACCTGTGGCAGTGGCCACAGAGATGGCCAAAGGCTGGAGCCAGGCTGGGAGAGCTGGGGATGGTCAGCATGCAGAAAAGGGGGCTGCAAGGACACCTCACTGCAGCCTTCCAGAACTGAGAGCAGCTTGCAATAAAAGAGGGAGAGGGGCCTTTTACACATGCAGAGGGTGATAGGACAAGGGGGAATGGTTTAAAACTAAAAGATGAGGGATTTAGAGCAGAAGTAAGGAAGAAATTATTTATTCATACGGCGATGAGGCCCCAGCTCTGGAAGGGCTCAAGAGCAGGTTGGATGGGGCTCTGAGAGGAACCTGACCTAGTGAAGGTGCCCCTGCCCATGCCTGGGGGGCTGTAAGTAGATTGTAACTTTAAAGTCCCTTCCAACCCAAAACATTCCATGATTCTATTGTTCTCTGGTCTGGAAAGAGCTCTGGGCTGGCCAGACAGAAGGACTCCTCAAGCAGTTCCCAAAGCTGGATGGAAGTCCAGAGTTACTCAGTTTTAGCTATTGCTTCTCCCTGACCAGAATAATAAGAGGAAATGGGAAATATTTGCCTCCACTGCAAGCCTTGGATGTAAGAATAGCTTCACTTAACATTATTATTACTATGATTATTTTTCCACTACTTGGACTATTTTGGAAAGAGAATACAATGTTGTTGTAGAAATAGCAGACAGATGTTTGGGTTAAACTTCTTAAACACTGAGGCTTATGTAAGTTATCAGCATTAATTTTACAGTTTATTCTTCTGATCTGTGTCTGCATGATCACCTCAGTGTATGAAGGACAAGGACAAGACAGAATTCAAACTGCTGAATGCCATACCTGAGAAAAGTTAATAACTGCTTTGTTCAGTTTTAACAATCAATATCAATACCAATGAAAAGATGCATTTAAAAAATTTTATCAACAACATGCTAAGCGTGATGGTTTAGATTTCAAGTTCTGCAGATATCAAAACTAGCACATGATCTGACAAAACTCTTTAGATTTCTCCTTTTAGGGAAATTACCCAGATAATTTATTTTTAAACTTTAAAATCTTACCATCCTTACTAAAACACTGATTGCAACTTCTGCATTAAAAAGAAATAGATGCAAACTTACTCAGCAACCAGGGGAAAATATTTCTCTCTAGCACTCAAATATGCATGACAGGAATACAGTTGCACTTAAATATCTCTCACCATTCAATTAGGTAACTAAAAGAAACAGCCATGGCTTGTCTAACATATGTACAAGGCTGGTCTTGATGAGGGCGGAAAGACTCACACTACCATGTCTTCTGGGTAAAATTTGTGAAAATTAAAAATGGCATCCAAATGTCATAATTGGACAAGGCTAAGAACCAGCACACTCAGAACTTTCACCATCAATCCAGCTGTCATATTCTTTACATCTCTCTCCATTTCTGCCATTATATAGAATTATATTCCTGACCTACAAACCATTTCTGACCAATGTATGCAACAACTGAGCATGAAATCTTTCAGCAAGATTTCCCAATTCACAGTAAAAATAGATGCATTGCACTTGGTTTAGAGTTAATTGCATGAACTATTATCAATTTTTGCTGTTACTCATATTTTTAATAGGGTCACTGACTATTACACTACATTTTAGAGGAAAAAATATTAGAAAGACAGAATAAAGCTTTCCTCCAAATTCCCCTTTATAAGACTCTTTTTCACCTTTACCAAACTCTAATCAGCTTGACTGTGATTTTCTTGGCTGAGCACTTTTCTGAAAAGATTTGTGTGTGTTCATGTACGTTCATGTGCAAGGGGAAAAAAGAGAAAACACAGTTTTCCCTTTTAAAAAGTCATATTATAACTTCCACTCAAATCTAGTCTAGCAGACCCATCATGTGCATTGCAGAGTAGTGATTTTGCTTTGATTAATAACTCCATAAAAATTAACCTTCTATGAACCTTACAGCTTTTCAGTTAACAGAGCTCAGTTTAGGTTTGCAAGTGAACTTCCCTGAAGAAGTTTTTTTTCCTATTTTTATTAGTCTCATATAGAATTTACTGCCATATAAATAAAACTTAGAAGAAAGTGAACTATTCTAATTAGAGATAATTCATTAATCTGTTCTTAAAAGAGATTTTAGGAGCATGTGTGAGGAAATTTTCTCCTTACATACAAGTTTATTCAAGCTTAGAAACAAATTGGTGAATTTGCAATGAATAAAATATGAAATTATTTTGACATAAATATCAATACAGAAAAATAAATTATTAAAAGATGACAAATATAATTTGATTTATAAAAACATTAAGAATGAGGGAGCATTTCTGCTCCTAAAACCACACTATGGATAAACCAGAGTCCATTTATACAATAGACCCTTAGGGAATGATTACATAGAGGTGCTTCTGGAGAAAAATTGAGACAGCTTTACATATCATCAGGACAGAATATAAGCACCTAGCTATCTCTGTATAATAACTGGAGGCACAAAAAGAACCAAGATTTGTGTTCTAGAAGAATAATTTTCCAGGTGGAAATGAAAGGAAAGAGAGCAGAAGGAGAGGTAAAAATTAACAAAGACAACCTAGATATTTATTTATTTTGAAATTGCCAAATGCCTTTCCTTTTTTGTTAGACTGGCTTTGGAGAAGAGCAGTCTTAGGCTGAAAAATGTTATTAGATGGAGTAATAGCAAGTTGGTTTGGAAAAAAAGGGAACAATGGTACACTTTGGATGTCAAAAAGAAGAGATAAATACCATATATTTTTAAAATTGCAATAGGAAGGATAATAATTGTTGAAAGTCAAGCTAGAAGAAGTCTGGAAATTAGACTGAAACAAATATCAGTAGTCACACATTTGGAAGATGACCAGGAAAAGTTAAATAAATCCTTGGCCTTTTTTCTATGCAAGACTGCTGAAACAGCAACTGAAGCATCTGTGTACTGAAATGGAACCATCCACGTGGAGGTGGAAGCAAAACTTAAAAAGGAAACATGAGGGTAACAGTCCTGGATAACCCTGGCCCAGATTGCAAAGGAATTAATCTGTGAAATTATAAATGCATAAACAAGGTTTGCAAACAACATTAACTAATCTGCTCTGCAGGTCTCTAGCAGGACTAGAGAAGAGAAAAAAATCACTCACTTAAATTTAACAAACATGTTAAAAAACTGAGATTACACAGTCTGGTTTCAATAATATGTAATCTTCAGGGGAAAGCAGATGGATTTAGGGGTAAATCTATAATTTAAAAGGGTGAATTATTTCAAAATAGTATTTTACCCTAAAACCAAAATATCTTCTCTCACTGTGACTTCAATACATCTAATCAGTAAGCTTGAAAAAAATTCACTCCTTTAATGAATGCATTAAACCAATTCTAAGATAGCCCATACTCCAAGTAGATCTTTCTCAGTCCTGTGCTTCCTGTTCAAAAATTAGATTTTAAGCAGGTAAAACCAGAATCATCTAGCACTTGAAATTTTCCCAGAAATTTTACTTGCATTGAAAAGGAGCCTGGTGCCATGGTGACTGGGCTGTGCTGTCACTGTGATGCCTCATGCATCCAACAGGAAGGCAGGGAATCTTTGAAAGGCTGAGCCACTGGGAGGGATGGAGGAAGGGGCAGAAAGAGAGAGTCAACAGAAAGCAAACGAAGGACAGACAAGAAAACCAACGTGAACTTTACCAGGATTTTAAAACCAAGTCACAGATAAGTTTCCTTATCATTACAAAGGGTGGGTTTACTCAGAAATAACAGCAAGCTCTAAACCACTGCTGGTGTAAAAATAGAATATCTCTTTCAGCTGGTTGCCCTATTTCTGGACTTGTCTTTTTTAAACCAAACCCAGTTGTTCTGTATGGCTGTGACCTGGGAGGCCAGAGTTCAGTCAAAGCAGGCATCCCTGTGTGATTGCTCCAGCTCTCCTGGAGTCTCATGCAATTAAAAGCATCAATAGTGACAGGCATTAATGACAAAAGTTAATGCAAGGGCTAATTGAGAGCATCTCCCTCACAGGCCATTTCCCAGCATTAATAGCATGGAAAGCAGCCGTTAATATGTAATTAAATTTCCAGGATGCATGGGCTATCAAACCAGGTAGCTGGAACCCTTCTTCACACCTTTTAACCTCTCATTACCTCTGGAGCCCAAAATAGCCACTGTGCTTGGCAATTCTGTGCTAATACCTTCCCCTACAAAAGCAAACTGGCCGGCACCAAGGACCAATTGTGCAGCAACAAAAGCCAGCTCGGTGAAGCAAGCTGCATTTTCTGAGCTAAACTTGTCAGGGAGATAGCAAACAACACATTACTAACTACCCTTTCAGGGGTAAAGGTATGTAAATGTTTTGCTAACAGCAGTTACCAACCCCTCAGAATTTCTGGGGTCTGAACAACTAATTCTAATATACAACTATATTCCTCTAACAGAAATTAACTGATTTCATTAACAAAACAAAACACTGACATTTTAATTCCTTCTGAATCTGATCCCACACTGCACGAGTCAAAATTGATTCCAAGTGAAAATGGCTGCTGTGGGGTTGAGAGAGATGCTTCCACACTGTTTCAGGGAGAACACCAAGATTTTACCAAGATTTTGAGAGACAGGTCCTCATGTATATCACCATTACAATAAAAGGAAATCAGAGGTACATTTTCCCATTTCGGGCACACAGTTTGAGCCACCTCAAGTTTCTGGAACAGTCAGCACTACCCAAATATCAGTCTGAGCATTCGTCAGTAGGAGTGCACTCGCCACAGGGCACTTCTAATGCTTTTGAATAAACAGCAGACAATCACTCATGCCAGCCTCTGATAAGAGCAAAGCCAAAGTGTACTGCTGAGAAAAGGCATCCAATTTATCCCTGAACCCACATAAATACTCCTTATTGACATATCTGTTCCCCTGACAGCAGACTCCTTGGGCTTTTGGGGTTATTTTAAACTCAAAATTTATTTGGGTTCTGTAGCAATCTGAAATGAAACCTTTTAGTATTCTGGAACAACAATTGACATGGCAGACTTCCCAACTCCCCTGAATCAGGGATGGACCCTTTGTCTTTCAATTTAAAGTGGAAATTTAAAGTCAGTTTCCAGGAAGGGTCTTAACTCCAAATACTGGCTGCATCTGACTCCATCATTGAGCTGAGGCAAATTCTCATTCATCTAGATGAAGTATCTCAACTATTTTCAAACTGGGCACATTTCTGGTGAGAAAGGGGGAAGAAGGAACTGCTAGCCTAGCATTTGAGTGGACTGTCAATTTTTCAGTTAAAAAAATTGTTAAAGAATTTTCAGACTTAGAGATTTGCATTTTTCTCGGTTCCAGGTAAATGTTGAGAGTTTTGGTTTTAGAACCTCATATTAATTAGTATTTTAAAAACACCAATGGCCAAAATCTTTTTTGTCCCAATATAATGGAGAAAGAAAAAAAAAAAAAAGTTAAGGCTCAGGTCCTTAAAAACTACCGAACCAAAGGGATTTTTTCAGGAATGCTTCAGACACCAATACCACTTCACAATGGAAACTTCAACTGAACTAAGCTGCAGTATTAAAAACACTTAATAAAATCTGTTTTCAAGGGCTCAGCATCCTCATAAAATCAGGTAGTGCACATTATATGTCAAGGCCATTGCTTTAGAAACCTGAGATGAACTCCTTGCTGTGCAGGGAGATTGAGTCACTGGTACAGCAATGAAGAATGAAGTTCACTTGAGCACTGTGTAGGAAGGAGCATCCCTCTGTTTTCTAAAGTCTCCTCTCATGTGAGACAGAGTGAGAGGCAAATGGTTTTGGAGATGGGCTGCCCAAGTCATAAACTGAGATGTGGGCAGACACAACAATTGCTTAAAAAGCTGCTGCAGGAACAGAAAAGAATTAATCAGCTCCCCTTACCCATGCTGAGGACAAACAGAGACAATCAATGTGTTTTGTCAGGACTATTTTGATGAGGTATTGTGTTAGACATCAGGCAAAGAAACCAACCCCAAACTTCCTAGTAACAAAAGTACTAAACTACTGCAATAGGATGATAACAGCAACTCAGAAATCCATAGCACTGGAGCATTCAGAGAGTGCAGGCAAAACCAAACAACCAGAGGCTGAGCTGCATTGTGGAATAGGAATGAAATCAATCCAGTTCAGTTCCTTCATTCTAAACTGTGATTTTAAAAATCTTAATCTTTTCACGAAATGGAATTGGAAAAAAAATATTACCATTTTCAGCTTTTCCACTAGCTTCAGCAACCATGAAACATTCTCCCCAGTTATTATTACAGCTTATTTATCTACAGATCTACAGACAAAATGTCTTTTTTTTTTTAACACGGTCCTGCGTTCTTTCTCCATGTGGTTCTTCACATTTCAAAAGTAAACAGAAACACAAATATCTAGACACAGCTGATGGCAGCTGTGTGCAGCCACCTTTTCAGCCAAAGTAATCATTCATACCATTTATTTAATTGGTTCTGAAAACATCATTTTTCATAATTACAGTCATATGGACATAATAACTGCCAGTCAAAAAAACCCACTGGTATTACAGTAAGTTCAGATTCTTAAATATAAATACATTTCTAACATCAAATGCAATATTTTGGGCTGCAGACTGAAGAAAGAAAAGATGCAACTTTTGCAGTGGTTTTGTATTCTGGAATTGTGCATTTTAAGTCAATGATTTCTATACACAGCAGATCACCACTGCAGTGGGTTTGCCCTTAACAGTCAAGGTTAAAGTTACTCTCAAGTCTATTTTACTTTCCATAACTCAAATTTCATTACTTTAATCTCAAAATAATGCTTGAGAGAGAAGATATAGCAGGTCTGATGCTTGGAATTTGGAGTTTGCTTGGAATGCTTGGAATTACTGGAGTTGAAAATAACAAAATTTTCAGCACCAAATTGAAGTGCAAAATTTTGAGTTAAGTGTGGAGCCTTAACAGTGACTAAGCACAGAATCCTATGTCTGTAAAAGAAAAAGGCAAAATAATAATGAAAAATGCTTTGTTCTCCCTTTATTTGTAACAAAATATAAGGAGGTATGAGGGGATGAAATGCAGCAGGATATGGGAGGGTAAGAAATAAGTACATGGGTTACTTTGCTTCAGAAGAACTCAGGAAAATCACTGCTTTGCACAGACTTTGGTCATTTCTTGGAAGGTACCCAGCCACTCAACAGATAAATCTGACCAGTCTAAAGCATGATTCTGCAATGATGTGATTTTCACAGAATTAGCTAGGTTGGAAAAGACCTTTGAGATCACCAAGTCCATTTTGTTGCATTCAATGATGAGTCAAGGAAAAGGACCAGCTCTGATCTCATTCCATTTGTATATTCTGTGACTATTTAGCATGTGGTGAAAAAAGAAAATCACAGTAACCATATTCTAAGTAGAAATACTTTTTTTTTTTTTTTTTTCTGGATGCCCTCTTGTGTTCTTGTGCTTGTCTGGGACGGTTTTGAATACTGCAGTGGCAGAGATGTCACAGCTCCCTCAGGCAGCCTGGGCTCTATGGCAGCTACAGACAAGTGCAGTTGCACTACAAGTTTTTGTATGCAACACTGCCAACTTCTGCCTTACAATTCAATTAGATTCTTGACCTGCTCCTTATCTCTGCAGCAGAGACTCCCAATTATTTTGGCAATAAGTAACCTAAGGACTACTCTGGCATATGCAAATCTTCACTATCTGATCTGAAGAAGTTGTCAATCAACTGCTCCAGAAAATAATGCTCCTGTCATCAGCTAGAGCTTCTAAATAAATAGACATCTGAGAGAGTTTTACTCGTGCAGCTTCTGTAATATGTAGCTTTACAAGTTTAATTGGAATTGGAATTTACTCCATATTTACTCTGACAAAAACAGTCATTGACAAAACAATAGCAGCAATCCTCCCAGCCAAACTGGGTCTATTCTTCCCTAACTTCTCATATTGGGTCAAATTTCAATGGAGAATGGAATTTGCAAAGAACTAATAAAGCATCCCCATTGGAATTTAAAGGACAAGGCTATAGAAAGATATAAGGGAGTCCTTACTATTTTTAATAAGGCATATAAGGGAGATATATTTTTAAATTCTTTTCATGATCACTTTTATAATAATGTTAATGTCTTATTGATGTGATCATGAGTGGGCGATTTAGTGACATTTCTATCAAGGTAGAAAGAACTGTACTAAAGAATGAGCCGCCAGGTCTGTGGTTCTCTGAATGTGCAAGAATGTCAGTCTCAGTCACTTTAGCTCTACTCACTCTTATCCTGCCATGCAGGACACCCAGCTTCAGCCACTGCCATCTGTCATCTCAGAGAAATGAGTTTTAAAATTTCGTTATATCCTCTGCCATTGATACCTGTCCCTGTCCTTTCTCTTTCCACTGAATATTCCCCGTGGGGCAGGATCTCAAGGGACAATTCCAGAACCACAAAAAGTGGCTGAAGCACAGCCTTTGTTACAGCAGGTGCCCTCCACAGCACAAAATCTTTTTCTTCTCCTACCCAACCATTTTCCACTTGAAGTCTGTTGCACCTCAAATACACTTACAATTCTGGTTGGTTTCTAAGAGACCTGAATGAACCCTGGATAGACATCCTAAACACAGCTGATTATCCAGAATGATGCGCTTCCCTATGGCCACTGCCCAGCAGTACCAAAGATTATTTCTCCTGATGAATTTAGGGCCACAGAGAGTTCAGATTAAATACTCTTGTGGATATACCTCATGCTGTTCACTCACAGGCTGAAGGAAAAGTCTCCTTATACTCTACAGCAGCACACGGCTCACAGGTATTTACTGTTCATGCCATTATGCAGAGTTATATGTGGAAATTAATGGGGTTAAAAGAAGGTTGCCACATTGGTTCAAATTTTCAGGAGAAAAGAAACCCAAAGTATGATTTTGCCTGCAATCAGTCTAAGGAAACATTTCCCAAGCTCTTGGATATGGGCTGTGGTTCTGCTTCATTATGAATCAGAGTCCAGTAAATCCCTAGTACCTTTAGCAGTCAGAAGTACATATATAATTAAATAAAATGAAAAAAAAAATCTGAAGAACTCATATCTCACTCTCACAGGACCACCCTTATCCAATAAGACAGAATAAAAAAAACCCAATCATTTTGTACTCTGCAGAGGGAAACACAGGCAGAACACCTAATGGACATTTAAGTGGTACAATCATTTGTATTATCCTTCATTCAATTTTCTAATCAAGAATGTATACCTATGTCACCTCTTTCACCTTTTGCTGTAATTCTTTTCCTAGCTTTCTGGAGGAATTTTGTGCCAATTAGTCAGGATTAAAATCATCCACACACAGTCATATTGCAGGAATATAAAATATGAAATGCCATGACCCTTTTTAGACACAGATAAACTTGGCAAATATTCAGAGCATCTGAGCATATCTTGACACAAAGGTAGTAGTACAAATGATTTAATAAAGGCCATTCAAAAGCCCATAAAAGCCTTCCAGATTTAGCAATAAGTTAGCCAACAGTGAGAGCCTAAACATTTCATCCACTTTTCTAGTGACACTAAAGTATCTACAGCCCTCACCAAGTTCTGTGAAGCTGTCCTCTATTAGCTTCCTAAGAAAATATGTGTATAAACAAACTAATGCATTCAAGGGGTGTGAGTGTAATGAAATGATTAAGCCATACTTTGGAGACTTATAGTGATTAGAAACTAGCTTTGTTTGCCCAGAGAAATCTTTGCCATTTAGTGCAAGTAACCCACTCCAACAGTTTCATTTTTCCTCCTGAAAATCATTTTGGGAATCCCCAGGAGGGGTTCTGTCTCTAGCACCAATCTCTGATCTGCAGAAACAGGTCATGAGATTATAAACCAGAGACTCAGAAATTATCCCAACCTTGTTGTGTTAGGAGTATCCAAGAAATGTTTCTCCCCCCAACAAAATTGTGGCTTCAAACACCTTTTCCTATCTTTTTCTCCCTCTGATGCCAGAATTACCGCCCTTGCCCTTGGTTTCCCACTCCCAGCTACACAGCCTATAAAATTGCTGCAAGGAGCCGAGTGCTGCTTTTCGCACAGCCACAGACAGAGCACATTCTGCACAGAGCATCCGCGCCGGCCTCCCGAGGAGACAGAGGACCATGTAATCGCCGAGATGCCCAGGAGCTCCTCCGAGCACGGACTACAGAGCAGACCCGAGCGGGGAGGAGGCTCTATAACCGGGGAGTGCATCACAGATTGAGAAGTAACTTTGGGCAGCGCGTTGCGGGGCCGGGCAGCAGCAGGCGGGGAAGGAAGGGAGCCGCGGGCTCATGGTACATTCCTGCCTGGCTGTGCTCCCTGCCGCTCCTCCTGCCGCTGGCTCCCCGTGCCGTGCCGTGCCGTGCCGTGCCGTGCCGTGCCGTGCCGTGCCCGCAGGATGGGGCGCGCTCGCCGCCCGGCCAGCCCGCGGCGGTCACACAGCGCAGCCGGCCCGCAGCCCGTGCGAGCAGCCAGCCCGCTCTGCCGCTTAGGATGACTCGCTGCAATCTGCCGCTAGCTCCTCTGTTGCTGATAGCGGACGGAGAACAACCAAAAAGCTACGCTGCACTAGACCAAGGTAAGAGAATTAAGAGTGATTTTTACCCCGCGGCCAGCCGAGGCTGTGTAGGAAAGCTGGCACACGGTGGGTGTCTGAACACCTGGCATTACATGCCATCAGTGTGTCTTTCTGGGGTTAACCCTGCGTGCACCACCCAGCCACCCCCGGGGGGATGGAGGCAGGTCAAAACACAGCCTAGTGCCTGCATTTTCCCCCCTTAATGCAACTTTTGAGGCTGCACTACCGCCTGCTCCCGTGGATGCGAGAGGCTTCCCAATATTGCTGAATGATGAGGCTTTTGTGCTGTGCTGCTGGGAATGGAGCGTACCCGGCGTCTGTCATGGACTCCGGGCGGATTCATTCCCACAGCAGTTGTTTCATCACTTTAACGAGTTGAGATTCCACAGCCCACAGAAACGCTTCCCTGTCATTGCCCCTCTCTCTGAGGGCTTCTCAGACAGATGTGATCCATTTGGGGGCTTTTCAAAAGTAGTGCTCGCTGAAAACACCAGGGCAAGTCTGCTGGAGCACAGGCAGTGCTGCACTACATATTCTGTCTGCATTCCTCTCTGCTGTGAATCAAAAATTCAGCCTTGCAGGAGGGTTTTTGCAAGGACAGTAAATGTCTCTGGCACAACAATTTAAAGTAAAGGGAGAAGCTGTTTCTCCCCGTTCTGAAATCCTGGCTAAATATACTCCTTCCATTTTCCGAGGAGGTACAGTATTTCTAGCAGAGTTATCTAAGCAGGTTTCTGCTGGGGCTGATTGACAGTTTTTAGTTGTGATTTTAATGGAAATCTTTCACTGAATGTCTACAGCTTCATTTCTGTCAATCCAATGCTTTTTAGCAAATGGCTTTCTTTGGAGGGTGACACCTTTAAAATTAGCCCAGGATCATATTTTTCTATACTATAAACAAGAGTATCAGACCAGCCAGTGCACATTGCAGAATCCCAGAATCTCACCTTTGGATTTTAATGGTATAACTGCAGTGGAAGACATTTGGTTTGCTTGTATTACAGGTTTTCTGTACTGTGGAAAGAGTCACAATTGCAACTGAATTTATCTGTTTCCTATACATGATTATGGTGTCTCTCTGCAATATCCTACATGTCCTATTTGTTCAGACCTTCTGTGTACTGGCAATAGGTTTATCAGGAGTTGACTTTTAAACCCTTTTTTAAAAACTGCCCTGACATTACTGCCATGAAAAGGACTCTGTGCTCAGGGAAGATGATGCATCCCACGTTGATCCCACCCATGGAGGTGACCAAACAGGTACCAGCAATTAACCAAAAAAACACCACTCAGCATCCCAGCAGCCACCAAGACCCACAAGCCATTGACCCAGCATGAATATTTTTGGAATGAACTCAAACATGGCACCAATAAACACTCCCCTTAGCTACTACCCTCTCCATGCACTCCTTAAAATAGATTAGGAGAAAAAATGTTCTTGTTTCAGAGAATTTTCAGGAATTTAAAACAGAGCTTTGGGAAGAGGTAGAACGTCAATATCTTGATGTGTCAGCATGGATTCTACATCATTTTCCATCAGAATATGGTACAATTTTCCACTTGTAAAAGTGGAAAGCACGTACCAACATTATGTGTTAAGGTTATTTCTAGTCATTTAGAGAAGTGCAGAGACGTTGATACTTTTTTAAAAATTTACTTCTTTTCCCTAGCATTTCAATATGGTGCCTGACTGCAAGGGTATGAGATTATTTCTAGGGAAAGTAATTCTAAAGTACAATTCAGACAACAGATCATTGTGATTCCATTAAAAGTTGATAATATTAATGTAACTTATTTTTAAATTACACGTATTTATTGTATTCCATCTCTTAGCCACTTGCTAGTGAAGCACATATCATAGTCTCTGGAGTCTGAGCAGCTATTTTTGAGCCTGTCTGGCTAATGTCTGGAATACAAAATTACCCTGTTCACAATTTGGCTTTTCTGTGTTATTTTCCTTTCTTCTGAGACATCAGTACATTATCAATTCTCATCTGGGTGGCTCCTTTCAGGTGGAATCTTAGTCCATTTAAATGCAGACAATTTACTGTGATAACAGTTTATTGTAACTTAGCAACAAGAGCTAAAAAAATCAAGTTACAGCCATAACACATGCAAGCCTTGTATTGTGCTGCCCTGTACTCAGCAAATTAAACCCTTGAGATAAATGACATTCTAGACCAGTCAGTTTAATATCATTAGCTGGGCTGGCCAGTTGCTCTAATTACAGAAGTCAAAGAGTGCAGGAAGCAGCTGCAAAGTCAGCACATGTGCAGGGAGCTGCTTGTAAAGCAGAAACACATGCTTTAGCTTGAGCCTTTTTGTTGCAAGATGAATTATTAAGGAAAGGTATGGCATTTAGTATCACTGACAGAAAAATGGTCTGGCTGGGGTCCAGGTGGCAAGACTGGTATGAGGGGCATGGGGTTATCACTGGTCTCTCTGTGAAGCTTCATTGCTGGCAAAATATCTTCACCAAAATAAACAAACAAACACTTCAATACTATTCCTCTGTGATCAGACTCTTGGGTCATTCATTACTGGTGAGCTGGAAGGACAGCACTAGGAAAATCAGCACAATGTTGATAGGTACTGTCCTACCTATTTTACTGAAAATAGAGAATCCACTGTCAGTCAAACATGTTCAGGGAGCAATAAGATGCAGAACTGGTGCCCTGGAACTGGGTGAAAAGAAAAAACATCCCTAAGACAGACACCTGCTCAACTCTGGAGCTCTGCTTGAATCTAGAAGATTAAAGCAGCCACAAGCAGCTGAAAGTAGAGTCAGGCAGCTGCTCTGATGGGTGGCCAGGGATCCCCTCAGCTCAGAGTTTTACATCCCTCTTGGCATTTCGCCTCCAGAAACCAAATTCAGGGGAGGCAGGAGTTTTGCTGTGGTTAGTTAGGTGGATTCAGGCTTGTAACTGATTTAATTTATAAAAGAAAAACTTTCAGCCAAGTTCTTCCCCTCAAAAATCAGCTTGAATAGAAGGTTCTTCAGTTGTCTGATACTGCTGTATGTTTCATTTGAACATTAAGCTCCACCCAGAATGAAGAGCTCTAAACAAATCAACAAGATTTTACACATTAGGAACAAGCTCTTGCTAACAACCTCTAGAAAGGTTTCAAACCCATCCCAACTACTTGATAAAGCATATTCTACACAGACATCTGCAAAAATGGATTAAGTTTCGTCTCCTTTGAAACAACCATACTTAGCCACTTTCATAGCTCTCTATTAATGTCACAGGAGCTCCAGCATCTGTAGATCTATTCCCTGCACCCTGAATAGAGTTAAACCTATTAAATCCTCCCCACTGCACAGTACTTTGTTGTAAGGTAAGGCAACTGCACCTACAAGTGACATTTCAAAAGTTTTTTTGTTTTTCTTTTTGTTGGTTTTTTTTTTTTTTTTTGTTTTTTAAAGTTTTTTATTTGACTAGGTTGGAAGAGACCTTAAAGATCATCGAGTCCAACCCATGCCCTAATACCTCAACCAAACCATGGCACTGAGTGCCACATCCAGTCCTTTCTTAAACACATCCAGGGATGGTGACCCCACCACCATAATTAACCATGATTAAGATGGTATTTCAAGCCCTGTTTTTAGAATAGGAAACACTTTGCACACTTGTTACATTGCTTTCCACAACCTTCTTGTAACATGCTCTCATCAGTTGAGATCAAATCTAATCTCAGTCTAAGACTAAGGATGTTTATAGGGGTTAAATTAAGGCATGTACGTGATGCAAAACAGGCATCCAACCCTTTTCTTTAAGTAAAGAAGTCTTAGAATTATAAGATAATAGAATATTGTGAATTGGAAGGGACCCATCAGGATCATGGAGCCCAACTCCATGGGGTTGGGGATGCACAGCAGCATCCCCAGAGTCACACCCCAAGTGCCTGAGAGTTGTGCAAACGCTTCTTGGTCTCAGCCAGCCCTGGAGCTGTGCCCACTGCCCTGGGGAGCCTCTTCCAGTGCCCAGCCACCCTCTTGGTGAAATACTCTCTCCTGACATCTTTCAGACACTCTGTGAGTTAGTGATGAATGTACTTGGTAGATAAGAACTATTCTTTCTTTACCTTCAATTCTTGCATTTTCCAACAAACTTTACCACACTCTTTTAGCATTTTCAGTCCAATAGAACTGGACCTTTGACCACCTACACGGGTGAAGGGTGCATCCAACTAAAACATAAATGAGTAATGTAACAAATGTGTAGTGTTATCTCAGTATATATACATGGAAATAGTGTCAGAATCTAATATAGATACAATAAAAACAATATTGTGTTCATCACAAAGTAACTTTTCCCATACTCAAGCTTTGTGAAATAATCTGGATTTTTGAAAACTGAAGTCTTTAAAATCTGAACCAACAGGAAAATAACTTTTTTCTTCTCTTTCATTTCATTACCATGTGAAAAGTCTTTTCACTCAATATCAGCTTGCTTGTTTGTATTCCTTTGTAATTCAAATCCCCAAAATTATGAGGAAGCTAAGTATGCTGGACATAAATTCTCCAGGTTTTGAGGCAATCTCATTACTGAGTTGTTGGCTAGTTTAGGAATGTTGTGTTAAAGACAATCTGTGTGAATAACCTGACTGTCCAATGGGACACACCTCTGAGAGCAGGGTACACTCTAGAGCAGTTCTCCTGGATGACACTTCTGGAATGCATGTTAGACAATCTGAATTTTCAGTTATACTCAGCACAGTCTGTGTGGCTTTTCCTTCCTATTTCTCCTCATGACTTTCCCAACCTTTTCACGTTGATGGTGTGTATTTCAGAAAAGTGTTCTTATTCCTTGGGGCACCAGCAATGTTGGGTAACATTTAGTGAAACATGCATCATCCAAGTGATCTGTAGGTTATGCAGAGAACAATGGCAGGATCCACACAGTGAAGCAACCAGAGTAAAAGTCAAGTAAATTGTTCATTTATAAGGAACTTGGAGCCTGGAGCCACATGATACTCAAAATCATGTAACAAATGATTTTTTGTGTTGCAAAGATACTGAAGGTTTATGGGACAAGATCAATGCATCAAGATGTACAAGAATCACAGAGTCACAGAATTTCTAGGTTGGAAGAGACCTTTAAGATCATCGAGTCCAACCCAAGAGCACAAAGTGTGTGGTGGTGACAGAAAATGAGATACATAACTCTCTGTTAAAGACTTTTTTCCAACTTTTGCAATGAAAATACTCAATTTTTTCCTAAGTTTCAAACTTTACAGATTCTGTCATGAAACTCAAAACACTCAAAAATTCTAAGAAACTGTGTGCTGCATACACATACATACATGTGTGACACCATAAAGTTCCAGAAACTAAAGAAGCCAAAACCTACTGTCAAAACAGAAATACAGCCACAGCTTTACTAATCACTTTTGAGGCAAGGTTCTAGGAAAATAATAAATTTAAATAGGCATCCTCACATAAATAGAAAAGAACATGGAATCTTTGAGCTGAGTAGCCTTTCTTCAGTTCCCAAACACCTACAAACTCTGCCTTCCTCACAACTTTACAGTCACTACTGTGTCATGCCTAATACACTGAATATATAATAAACAAGAAAGTATCCCATAAAAACTGCAGGACACGGTTCAGGTCATGAAACACACAGGTCCTGCCACGCCAGAACATATTCAGGGGACACTTGGGGACACCACTGGGGTGTGTGCAGCAGAACGATGCCCTGCCCTGCCAGGAGCCACCTGGAACTGTGCATATCCCATCTACTGCTCTTGGAGAGCAAAACAGAACAGAAGTGGGCCAGGACAGAACTAAAATAGACAACCCCCATGTTACCAGGAGCTGCAGAAAGCACCTACCATGTCACAGTTGTTAACTTCTTTATAGCTGGGGACTGATTTGAGAGGAAGGGACCAATACAGAAAGCCCCACACTTCTAACAAAGCCAAATATTGCTACAGCTACTTTCTTCAGGAGGGAAGTGAAAGAAAGAGTTAATTGAGCTTGCTGTCTGTGGTGTGAAATATTAACCTGACATTGGTGTTTATCCCATGTGAAACAGCTTTAATGATTTTATTTAAGCCTTTACATTTCTCTCATTGTTTTGTTCACTGTCCTCTGTTGCCACTAGTATTATTACACTTTCAGTAGTAGTAATAAAACAATTACTGAGCCTCTCTGCTGTTTAATGGGTTTGAAACCTCAGGAGATGTAAATAACTAAGTTGGATTTTTGTGCTTGCAAGGAAGTTTGGTATTTGATGGGGGAGAAAAAAGAAAATAAAAACAAAACTAGCAGAAAGATCCATAAATATTAAAGTCAAATGGGACCATTGAATGAGTCTGGCTTCCAGCATACCACAGCAACCCTGTCATTTCATCCAATTTTACCTGTGTCAAACCTAGTATCTTACATACCTAAGTCCATTATTATAAAAATAGTTTCAGATCTCAAAAATGATAATACAAGCTGCAAGTACAGAACCTTACAGCTGCTGATCACAACAGAGTGGGATCATTCCTAGCTCTTCACACCAACTAACCTAAAGCCACTACCTTGCAGCACATTCATCCTGTCTGAACGTGGCAATTTAATCTTAAAATGCATTTCTCAAAGAAATCTGAGAGAAACTTTAAAAAGAAAGGGAAACTGGTTAGAAGACCTGAGCTAGAATTCAACAGAATTGACAGGTGCTTCTACCACTTGTTATTAAGAAAAACCCCAAAATTTATAATTTCAGAAGTCTCAGGAAAATTGCAGTCACATCACACTACTAATTTTGGGAGTTTCCTGCCTGAATAATGTTCTTTTTCCTGAGCATTGTTTCTTGGATAACCTAATGGGGAAAGAGGCATAACTGCTAGGTTTAACATTAATCAAAAGATTATTATGAGTGCTGCACCTCTAAGGGTAAATGTAAATGTTAATTCTGTGCAATCTCTTGAAAAGAGAATGTATAAAGTTATCTGGAGCCAAATGCATACATAACATATAGGATTTTAAAAATTGAAGGATGTCTTTTACACAGTAGGAAAGAGCAGGACAAAGAGAGACAACTCTGTACAGGATTATAGTGGGATTTACAGAGGAAACTCCTCAGTTTCCTCAGCACTCACTACAGCTGCCTGAAAAATCTCTTTGCAGGATTGCTTCTGCTCATGAATAAAGTGAACACAGCTGGGGCAAGAAAGGGAGCAACAGGGCACACATGGAAATGAGGGACAGAAGGGAGAGGGAAAAAGAAAAGAAACAGGTGTTTTCTCCATCATTACTCGCAGCACTTCTGACATTTATAGTGGATTTAGAGACAAATCAATAAAGGAATAAGGATTAAGATACAAATGAATGCAAAAGAAAACAAATACAAAATACTGAATCGTTAAGGTTGGAAAGACCTGCAAGATCATCAAGTGCAACCTTTGGCCAAACATGACCTTGTCAAATAAATATGCCACTAAGTGCCACATTCGGTCATTTCTTGAACATTTCCAGGGATAGTGGCTCTACCACCCCCTGGGCAGCCCATTCCAGTGCCTGACCACCCTCTCAGTGAGTGAAGAAATTCTTCCTGATGTCCCACTTGCCCTGGTGTAGCTTGAGAACATTCCCCCTCATCCTGTCCCTGGTTGTCTGGCAGAAGAGACTGGTCCCCTGGCCCCAGCCTCCTTCCAGGCAGTTGTGCAGAGTGATGAGATCTCTCCTTTTCTCCAGGCTAAACACCCCCAGCTCCCTCAGCTGCTCCTCACAGCACTCGTGCTCCAGACTCGTCACCATCTCCCCTCCCCTTCTCTGGACACATCCTAGCACCTCAATGTCCTTCTTGTACAGAGAGGCCCAGAACTGGACACCAATGGAATGAGGCAAAGTTCCAAAGACAACATTTAGGTGATGCAACAGAGGTCCCCTCCCCAAAAGCCGGGTCCATTACTGTGGGCAGGAACTGGAACATGTGTCCTTAGATCTAATCCCTCTGCCAAGGCAAGTGCCCCTTCAGCTGCCAGTCCTGGTGCAATGGGAGCAGGGACAATGCCTGCTGGAGCTGAGCTGGGGCAGGGATGGGGGCTGATGCTGTGGGAGCCCAGATACCACAGCAAAACATGCTTGTCACTCTGGCTTCTGTTTATGGCACACTACAAAATCAATTCAACACCTTTCATCTCCTGTCAATCACATTCTGAAGCACTGCAGGACAAATGGATTTTCTCTGTGACAGTGGGATGGGGATCATGAATTCTGATCCTTCTGCTGGATAGCTCAGTACCCATAAATTGTCAGGACAGCAGAAAGCACGCAGCATTTTGGTCTCCCCCTGCCAGTGCACAAGGGTGTCCATCCAGAAGGAGCAGATTACAGCTCTGCACTGCAGCAGCACAGAACTGGAGTCTGCTGAAGAAAGAAATACTGCAGAGAAGAAATGTGGGTGCCAGGATAGCACTAGTATAAAAGTGGAAAGCTGTAGAGCTAAGTGGGGATTTGATTTTCACCTGTTGTGACTCAGTGCCAGGCTAAATCATTACAACCTCTTTTCACTGAACATCTTAGATTGCCAGAGCCAAGCTTCCTATGCCAGTTAACCTGCTGGGGATGAGAACTTCTGTGATACTAGCTGAGCACTTCAAGTAAGGAAAACCAGAAGAAAAATCAACAGAAAAGCAACCCAATATGTATTCTTTAATCTATCATCAACATACAGTCACTAAATAACAACATTGTTTTTATCTTCAGAGCTGTACTGTTAATTCACAGTGATTAATATCCCATTTGTATCACCTCTTGATATGTTTTGACAGCCAGAAAAATCACCCTTCTGCCTGAACTTAGGAAACAATTTATTTTCTGAGGTGAAAATGTAAACACAAGGCATAGCAGAAATAACCCAGTCATCCTTTGGTAAATATGAAAGTTATTGTTACATACACATACCCCTCATTAGGAAACCTACAATCATACATGTTTGTGAGTACTAAACTGCTTAGAAAGTACAGCCTAACATTGCTAAAATGTTATTACTGTTATGGCAGCACAAGTGAGGCAGGCACAGAAGAATTAACCAAACTTTTTCAAATCACAGATGGTATGGGAATTGTCCCAGAAATAGGGCAGAAGCAGCAAAGAAATTAAGTTTAAGGTCCCCACTCTGGAATATGGACTGATGTCCTGTAAGTGGTACCTTCTGCAGTGAGTCTTGTGTAATTCTGTGTTAGTAAATGCTGTGCTTTCCTCACCCACCCCTCAGCTCTGCTCACTGCCCAGCTCTGACTCCAAAGTGCCAGCTCTCACCTCTGTGAGTACAAATAACCAAATGTCTCCAACAGGCCAGGCAGCAGCTGACTCCAGGCTTTTAAAGGTCAATAATTTCTTCTTAAAAATCAATATATTTGTAGCTGGTGTAAAAGCCTGCAGCCTAAAAATGTGCTTAAATGGACAATCCAACAGGGCTTTTTTCCAAGCCACATGAATTTTAACAATGCTCACACTTGTCAGTTTCCAGATTGTCAGAAGGCTTTTTATAAGGGATAGGGAATTCTGAAGAATAATTCTGCTCCTTTCCAGGAAACCTCCACTTCATCATCCCCTATTCACAGTTTATCACAGACAATGGTTACTATTCAGCTGTGATGACTCAGGTACATTGGAACAGGAGAAGTGTGGAAGCAATAACCCAACAATGGCATTTGGCTGTGTCAAAGGGAAGGGGGCACAGTGTGTTTAGCTTCCCTGAAAGGAGCACTTTCCTTTAGCTCCCTCTGTTCTCCAGCCATCTCTGTAAGAGTCATCACTGCTTCAAAAAAAGGGAGGGATTGTCTGTAGTCCAAGAGAAATGGTTCAAGCTAGCATCCTCCCCTCACTTGTATTGTATTGCTTGTGCAATAAATATCTAAGTGAGTGGAATCACTTGCTCTTCTAGAAACTATTTGTTTGGTAAGCTATAATACATTTAATTTATTATTTATAGACCTAAGCTTTTACATCATACTGAGCCATATCAAGCAGACTTGAATAGTAGTGCTTGAAATATATTGAGAAATGTATTGGGTTGAAAAGAATTCAGATAATTTGATTTCCCTTTGTGCCCCATCTTTTACTGCATCCACAAGCAGCAATAAATCAGAATACCTGACACCTAAAGAAAGCCTTGAGAGAAAGGTTACAGCAGGGTAGAGCTCATGCAAGCAACAAGTGCCTACATGAAAATAGCTCTAAGTGTTACCTTGGTCAAGATTTTTAGACTGCAAGACAAGCCTCATAATTCCCTTGTAAGAGGGGCACAGAGAAAACAGGCTATGGAGTAACACAGGACCCACAGGAACTCAGTTTCCTAAAATTAGGTCAGCACTGGTCTAAAATTAGATTCAGTGTTCTGCTGACCGAACTGAAAAGAGGAGGAGTAATTTTTAATCACAAATTCTTGAGGGTAATGATCTATCTTGCTGGAAGTCACCAAGTACAGGCCACAAACTCGCACAGTGGTCAGCTCCTTCCTCTTCCCAACACTGCTGCAACTCATTGGAAGCCTGAACACAACCAAAACTTATAAATTAACAATGAGGGACAAATTGTTTCAAGTCAAACATGCAGCCCTATTTAGGGCTGATTACACTTCATAGTTACAAGACATTCAGTATAAGACTTATTTATCTACTATAATTGATTCCTCAATTAAATTGTCTGATGAAATTGCTTTTGTTGGGGGGCAAGGGGGGCTGTGAAACTAAAAAGAGAAAAAAGAACAACATATGAAACCAAAGCATACTTCAATTCAAATCACCCAAACATTACAAATAAATTAGTGGAGATTTTAATTATAAAAAAGTATGAAGTAGCAACCTTGGAACACACACTGAACAATGATCTTGAACAATAACAGTCTAAAATTCATTCTAACCATCTCTTGTCTTACAATGCAGCAAATCTGAGGTTTAGAAATTAAACTCTGGGGAGAAGCAAATGCTGCATTCTAGTAATGAACAAACTGACCTTGTACTACAGAATCACCTGAGCAAAACACCTAGACTCGAGCAAGAAAGAAGGCAACACAAAAAACAATGGCCACTTCCACCTTACCAGTATTGCAGGACAATTTCAAAATATTTTATTATAAACTTCTTGGACCTACAGTAACAGTCTGATCTGCAGCAAATTGCATTCCTACCCACTCCACACTCAGTCCCACTGAGGTCACATCCCCTGTGGATCCCTCTGCAGAGGTGCCTTGACTGACTCTGGGGGATCCTGCTGACAGCAGCCAGCAAATGCAGAACTCCAGCATGATGGCCAGAGCAGCACCCACTGCACTAAAAGTCCAGAAAAGCCATTTTGTGGGTTGCCATAATGTGTAAGGATATTGGAAACTGCCAAGGTTGTAAAGCAGACCTTGACAGCTCTGGGACAGAATTTCCCTGTGTACCTGGGGAATAGGCTAACTAGTGAAATGTAGGATTTTGTTGCTTTGCAGGCATAGTTACTCCAGAAGCTCAGCATGAAATAATCTAACCTGAAAGTATCAAAGAATTGTCCAATTCTTCCAGCATCACAGTATGGCAAAAGAAAGGCCTACTCAGTATAAAAGTCTAAAAATTTCCTTCTCTCAGACATCTAACATTGATACTAGTTCATGGTTAATAAATGACAGGTTAGGAAATAAGATCCTGGGCTACTGGCCTGGATCAGCCTGGAATGGAGGTTCTTAATACTTTTGTAAGCACTGTTCAGCTGAAACTGTAAATTGCAAGGAGTGTGCCTCCCTCATTGTGCAGAGCTTGTACAGCACATCAGAAGAAGGTTAATGAATGCCAGGGTGAGAAGCACTGATGAAATAGCAAACAGTGCTTTGAAGAGATCTGGCTTTTGACGTACCTTCTTTTCATGTGATCACTGAGTGGGTGCTGAATTCCCAGCCAGGTCTCACTGAGGTGCTGAGTTATGGGGGAGCTCCTCTAGCCTGTGCTGCCATAGCTGTTGAGGCTTTACCATACAACTTCCAAATGAAAAATCACATTATTTCCCTTAGTGTTCTCCAGGGGCAGTATAATGGGTACTTGCAATGCTGATGCCTTTAAGCTTTCACAGCAAAATTCCCTGTGCAGCTTATCCCCTGCTGTGCTCCAAATAGCTTTGTGAAACCAGGAGCAAGCAGCTGCTCAGGGAAGGGACAGTCAGTGACAAGGGATGCCAAACAATCCGTGCAAGGAAGCACCGTGCCAGGAACAGCACAATGTGTGTGTGCTTTTATTGCAGGTGTGACAGCCTCAGTGGGCAATGAAGTGCCACAATGCATGCTGCTTTATCACAAACTGCTGGGGAGCTGAAGTGCCAGTTGTGCTTCTTTTCTAAAACTTCTTGGGAGAAGACCTTGGCAATCTGCATGGGGTATTTTGTGGCTGATTAATTTTATAGATAGTGCTAGGTAAGAACCCTCTAACTCACGGAGTCCAATAGCAATTTTAATCAAACTCTAGTTGCTTGCTGATTTGGAGACATAGGGTGCCGCTTTATTGGCTCCTATAAACTGCTTGCTCTCCCTATACAGAAGTAGTTTAGAGAAACCTTCTGGCATACCTGCTTCTTTCCAGAGGAATGGACCCACACAAGGGCTTGACTGCAAACCTCAAGGTTTCATACAAAAAGCAATTTAAGTACAGTGCAGCTAATAGATTTATACTCCTTTTTTTGGTAACTTTTAAACATGATAGCAACTACAAAAACAAACTTCAAATTTGAAAACAATTTGCAAACTGAAACACAAAAAATCCAAGAATGACAAAAATATTACTTGTCATGTAAACTACTGACCAGATTTTGGAATGTTACAAACAATCAATCCCATAAGCAGACAGTTAATATTGCAAAATATGTGTGAACCTGTACCTATCCCTTCAAGGAAATGCGGAACTGAATGAGGACTTGAGGGAATTCTGTTTCAGAATCATGATCAACAAATAATACTGTGTGGGCTCCTGGGTCTGCTCCCTTTCTATAATCTATGTTTTTCTATAAACTTATTGTGTAAATCATCAAAAGCAGCTTCTGAGCTCCTGTTCACAGTATGAGAACAGCAGCTACAGGAATCCAGTGAATCTCTGAAAGTCATTCTCCAGAAGGGAATTTCCTTTTGTTGTCTGATGCAGCATCTTTGTGCCCAGACTCATTTGAAGGTATCTATGCTTCAAATCTTACAAAAACTTTACAATCAACCAGTTTTAGATTCAGTATAATTTCCCCTATATGGTCTGCACAAGCCCATAATTTTTTCAAAATTGGGGTTTTTATGCTCTTGAGTTTGTAAGAGTTTTGGGCAGGTATCTTGGTGCTTTAGTGTTCACTACTTTTTCCTACATGGCATATTATAGGTCAGAGACAAAGGATTAGCTTCTATGAAGGTTTGGTTTTTTTTCTTATTGGTTTTAAGTTGCATTGTCCACCGACACACACATTAAGGAGGTGCTGAAGTAGGAGAAAAACCTGTTTCAAACCAGGACAATGGAGATTTTTGACAACACAACGCATAAATGAAAAGTTAATTCTATGACTATTTTTCTTATCACTGGGTACTCAAACAGCAGCCTTGAAATAAAACTTTAAAACTCAGAAAACCCTACAAGCAGCAAAGGACTTACTTTGTTAGTCAGCCGTTTAGAAAGAAATGGGAAAAAACCTTGTGATCACTAAAACTGATAGATATAGGTCATTAACTACACTATACTACCTCTAAAAAAATTACAATTTTCTGAATTCCATGCCTTTCCCTGAACTAGAGCATACGATTCCATGCATATTGTACAGATCATGGCATTGCTTTGGACACATTGGCTGATCTCCCCTTACAAGTCCCAGAGCAGAGGCAGCATGGAAATTCCCATGCAAATGCCCAGGTTGTGCCAGCCCACAACATCCACCACAGATGTTTTTAGTAATTTGTACTACAATCCAGCAAAGGACTGCAGGCTCCAAGAGGCTCCAATCCAGCTCTCTCAGATGGATTCATACTGTCTTAGCTATATTTTAGTTTAAAAGCACAGGTACAAAATCAAGTCATCAGCTGAACGTGTATTTGCTGGCTCTACCCAAGGCCCTGTTCCACGTGCATTGCCTGTGATAAGCCAATTAGGCTCTTGTGAGACCTGATACCATCTGTTGGAGCCACTGGCAGCCCAGCAGGCAGGAGTGGCTCAGTCCCTCTGTGGGTTTCACTTTCTACCACTCAGAACTCTCAATTGCCCTCCCCAGCCCCAGAATGAAACAGAAAAGAGAAAAGCTTTAGTCTTTCTCTAGTGTGAAATGAGGAATAAGAGACAAAGCACTCATTTGTGTGTGTGTAAAGTCAGCTCTTGCATTTCCACGCTCACCACACTTCTGATTTTACCTCAAAGAGATGAAGGTTTCTGTTGCCACAGCAACCATGTTAACAAATAGCAGCATAGCTTTTACACAAATGATGTGATTGTCAGGAGTTGGAGATAGTCTAACAGGCTGTTTATTATATCCCCCAAAATACACACTTTTAGCTAAAACAAATACATCACTGTTTTTCCCCATACTATATATTTCTCATTTCCCAACAGCAAAGGTTTTTGTTTGTGTAGGATATACCTTCACCAAGAGCTTCTAAATTTGATACACCTTATCTTTTGTGCCTTAGGAAGGCATCACATGATTGCAGCATTCTTTAGAAGGCATAAACTGATTTGCATTAATGCTTCTCTCAGTGAGGTAACTGGGGGGCTATAAATACAGCTCCTGTCTTCTGATTACTTTGCAATTCTGCTGCTCTGAAGGGGAAAAATAAAAGCAGAGGAAGGGATAATCTTCACCATCAGATGGAAAGGGGGAGAGATTGTTCTGTGCATCATTCAAAAATTAATGATGAATCTGTTGCTTGCTTTAAAAAGCAAAGATTTAGAAAAGCTAAATTCAGCAGTCTTCAACACATGAACATTTCCATTGCATGGGTTTAGAATAAATTAATAATATCCACTACAACAAATATTAACTTTGGCAGATTTTACTTCTAAAGGGAGCAAATTTTGGTTTTAGCTGATGTATAATAGGAATAACAGTTTGCACTTATTTGGTCTCTTCCATCTTCAAAGCACTTCAAATAGCAGATATCAAATATCAAGCATTAATTGGAAATATGGCTACATTTTAAGGATGAATAAATTAAGATTGCACCTTAAGGGAATGGGAAAACTCTGGAACACAAACTACAGACCATGGTAAACAAGAAGAGGCGATTAGCTATTCTGAACACCTAAGCACTTGCTCAGCCTTTTATAAGCTGAAGAAGACAGAAAAAGTTCCCCAAACAATGTCATATTTAAAAATTTATGGATCTGTTTAAATACAACCACGGTGTATGTGTACAGACACTTACTTAAAAACCAGCCATAAAATTTAGCTGGCTGAAGTATCTTTTTTGAATTCACATCTCATCTCCTCAGCCAAAGCAATGACTTAGCTCCTGCATTAAATTTACTTTCACTTCACACAGCTATTATACCAGCTCAAAAAATGGCTTTCTTCCAAACTCTTGACTAACACCATGTCAAAAACTGTTCAATAGAACTGCTCTCTCCTGACACCCAGCAGTGTTTTAGACTCTAGTTACACATTTCCACTTCACTGTCCATTCCCACCTGAGGGAGATACTACAGTCCCGAGATACAATTATACAGCAGATAGAATAGGTAAATTAAATTAACTCCTGGTTTTACTTATTTTGTATCAAACAAATACAGAGGGGAAGGGTCTACTCCTGTTACATATAATTTCTTTTCACCCCTACAATAAATCCTGCTTCTGTTGGGCATCTTTCATCCATATCTGGTTGTTTTGGTAAAACAAACTGTAGATAAACTTTTGTTAAACTGTTTAAGTTCATTCTCCTCTTTTTTACACACATGCTACAAATCCAAGATGAAATAGGTGTTGCTAGGAAGAAATATTTCTAAGAGTTTTCCATTCCCTCCTGTATTAGCCTCCCAAGTCTCTGTGAAGGGTCAGAAAGATCAGCTCCAACATTTTGAAAATTTTAGCAGCAAATGTTCCTTGCCAACAAACAGTAAAGGAGCCACCAGAGCAAATTTCCTTTTTTTATACCTTTGCAAGCTGTATCACCTTGCTAGGATAAGCAGATGCTTATTTCACCTGCCCTTAGAGCTGACTGAGCTCTTTATGTGTTTTATGTGTCTCTGGTAGGCAGCACCTTGGAGAGCCTGCACGAGCCAATCACTCTCTGTGCTTATTTCCATTGGGATTTCTCTCCCACTATATTCTAATTATGCCTGAAACCTTTATAGAACAGCTTCCATTTTAAATAAGAGCTCACAATCCTAATATGCCATAGAGCAGATTCACTTCCCCTACACCAGGCACAGAGAGCAGTTTGACAGCTTTCAATTCTACCACAATGAGCATTTTGAGGATTTCTGTGAACAAAGAAAAAATATGCCCACCTAACAATTCAGAGAGAATTTAGATAGATATATATTAGGCTATAAGTGTAGAATATGGGGTGATATTCTGACTATAAGGACCAAAAACTACCAAGGGTGTAAAAACTGTCAAATGGATGTTAAATGTCCATCAGCTTAAAGAGTATTGATTCTACATCTTATTAACAGTAGCTTTCACAGAGTAGCATTTTCCACCAGTTTTGCTATAAGGATTGGGGTTATTTTATTTTCTTTGTTTAAAGAAATTGGAACTTCCCATTTAATTGAAAAAGGTTGAACTTCTGCTCAAGAATGAACATTTTGATTTATAATGAAACATGTTCCACAACAATTAATAGGCCAAGGTACATCAGTGGGACAGGCAAGTCTCTACTTCAAAACTCTAAAAAACATCTCTTGAAACCACACTGCCTCTTTTCAGGAAAGTTCCCTTCCTAATCTGACAAGTGAGAGAGGTTTTCTGGCAGTGCCTCTGTGCTGCAGGGTTCAGGTTTAACTGTGGTGTGCACTAGATGCAGCACTTTCCCTGGATTTCCTAGGAGTTCCAGATGGCACACAGGCTGGATTGGAGGAGAGCTGGGATAAGTCTGGAGTGATATGACTCAAGGTTTTCACCTCTATTTACTTTACACATATTGGAATTGCAAGGCAAGTGTCTGAAATAAAAGCTTACGAGGGCAGGGGGACCAGATTTATTCAATATATGCAATAAAAAGTGTTTTCTGCAGCTGCTTTTTCTACCATACATGACTGCTCACAGGCAGACAATCTCAAGCCAGAGTTGCAAGCAAGACCTAAATATCCAGGTTTTTAAAGCAGAATATCATACATTTATTCAAGCAGAATATCATACATTGAGTAACTCAGAGACCTTGGCAGTGGAACATCTAAACTAAACCACAGGAGGACTAAAAGTGTGGCTTGACAAGAAGTGATTCTTTAGATGTACCATGCTCTTTCCACATTTCCATTACCACATAATGCAATGCTATGTAGAACACCCAAACCTAGCCTAAGCATGCCAGCTAATAAATTAACTGAAGTGCCTTAATTACTTGCCCATCCAAGTTCATGAATTCTTCTGAGAAGCATCTTGCAGAAATGTTAAATATAGGCATCTCTGCATGACACTAAATTATGTCCCAAAGATTTAGAGCAGCAGGAAGTTTTGGCAGATTTCAGATTTTAAGAAAAATGAAGAAAAAAGTAAGCCCTTTGGCTTTTGCTAATAACTGCCTGCCCACTCAGATCACACTCTGTATGAGAAGTCAGTTAGTATTGGGTTTTTTTATTTATTTGAGAAATGCTGCTATGGTAATTAAGTAAAAGTGCACATGTGGCCTGTTCAAGGAGTGTTTATTGTGCTTGAGAAAGAAGCCAGGCTAATACAGCCATGGAAATTGAACCACTCCATTAAAGCAGAGACAAGTACAGCATGGATAGCAGAAGTGCAAGCTGCCTCCACAGCTCTGACAGCCAAGCTACATCAATCACAGCCACGAGGAGGTGGATTTAAGCACAGCTCTGCACCTCTGCAGCCTTACAAAACCTGGCCTTACGGAGTGCTCCTCAGGGAGAGCCAGCTGCATGGTGAGAGCAGCTGCCCACCACCCATCAGGCACACCCATCAGTCTGCTGAACACAAGGAGCCAAGCAGATGACAGATAGTAACACATTTTTGTCATAATAGCCAGAGGAAAATAGATTCTTTATGCCACTACTAATCTTGTGAGCCCTTTTGTTGTGTTGTTTTAGCAGACACCCATAAGACACACCCATATTTTAGCTGGCACCCAGTTTCATACTTTGTTGATGATGTGCAGAAAGCAGAACTTTATTCAGCGATGGACAATCCTAACCTTTGCTGCTTTAGTTTTCTGCTGACAATCTTTAAAAGCCATTACCCCAGTTCAATACTGCTGCTGCCCAATTTTTGTTGTTCTCATTTCTGTGCCAAGAAAAAGGAATCACCATCAATGTTGCACGTCTTCCTGCTATCTCAACATGCACAGAATGCAAGACCTTTTGCAGAGGACAGCAATAAGATGACAACAGAGAGAAATTAGAAGATTCTTTGCCATTCTAGCTCATTTTTCATACGACAGATATTCCTGATTTTTGTAAACAGTGATATTAAGGCCCTTCCTGGAAGCCATGAAACAGAGCAGTCATTTTGGTGGATTCAGAAGTGGAAGTTGAAAGAAGACTCTCACCACCCCACTGGTCTCAATCTCTCTCATGCAGGCAGAATTCTGCTGGCAGGAACACCCTGAAACACGTTCTGATGCTCACCAGCAAGCAGCAGCCTGGGAAGGGGGGCTGGAGGGGCTTGGTGGTGAAAGGGACAGGAGCAACATGGAACAGCTGCGGTGCTTGCATCACTCTCAGTGCCTGGTTCAGGTCCCACCCTTGTGACCCTGGGCAAAATATGCCCAAGCTGGGCCTGACATACACTGAAATTCTGCTCTTTAGGCTAAAATCAGTCACTACTGATAAGTATAAGCATCAACGTGGCCAGACTGAACCACTGGTCAGAAGGGAAGACAGCGCAGATAGAAGGGCAACCTAGAAATTATTGCAAGACCTTTGTTCAGGCTGCAAAGTTTTGGGAGTTTTGTAACGTGTACAAAGTGCCAGCAACTCCAGAGAAGTTTATAAAGAGTAAGCATGAGGCAAGAAAGCTGATAGTTTAATTTAAGACTCCTGCTTACTAAAAGTAACAAACAGTAGAGAAGTCATTGCTCAACAGAGGAGAAGGTGTAACAGCTGTAACCTAGGGGTAGGTCAGAAAAGCTCTGGTTGCTTGGTTTTGGTTTTTTTTAATCTGGAGGAGAAAAGAAACAGTATCAAGATAAACAATAATCCTTGAGGAGGTTATCAGGAAGGTGGAGCCAGGCTCTTTACTGTGGTACTGCATGTGAGACAATGGGTATAGTTTAGAAAAACAAAAAAGAGTTTCACGCTGGGTATAAAGAACATTTTTTGTCATGAAGGTGGCCAAGCAGTGGAATAGGCTGCCCAGAGAGGTTTTGCTATTGCCCTCCTTCAAGATCAGATCAAATAAAGCTCTGAACAACCTGGTTTTTTCTCAGAGCTGACCCTGAGCTGGGCTGGAGTTTGAACTAGAGACCTTGTGAGGTTCCTTCCAGTGAGATTTAGCCTGTGATCCTGGGATCTGCCAAAAATAACCCAGACATAATTATAGAAAAGCAATCCATGCATAGGAAAGATCAATGAATAATTCAGCCAAGGGGAGAAGGCATGTATAAAAAGAGAGGAAAGCCTTACACATAACTCTTTCAGATGCATTTGGAGATATATTAACTCTGCTTTTGCAGTGTATAGAAGGTTCTATTTGGAGAAGACATGCTACCATACTAGTGAAGAAAACAAAATTAAAGTACTTTCTCATCAAAATTGTTCCACTACAATAACCTCCTTACAAAGCAGAGTGTTTATGATGAGTATTATTTTTACCAAGATCATTTATACTTCTTTCACTAGAGAGCATCATTTATTTATACTATTTCAGGGAAAATTTACTAAACCAAATGGACAGTAAAAGTCTTCACCCTATGTAGCAAGGAGTAGAATCTAGGAAAACTCTTCTCATTTCCATTCCTTAAAAGTTTAGTAGTTATTCTCCCATCTTTACAATTTTCACCATATTTCTTTTTCTCCTTTTATCTCTCTCAGTCAGTGGGTAAAAGGCAAATTGCACATTGTTGTCCTGTGATTCATCCTGAATGCAAAACCTCCCTTTTAGTATGACATATGGTGTTAATCACCATTTTCCTGTCACTTGATGTCAGAGTTGGCAATTTTCTAGCATCTTCACTGGGTGGCCATGTGTACATCATTTCCCATTTCTTTGCTGCATCCAAGCTTGGGTACCAAATGCAATTAAGTCCATGTATTTCAAAAGGGTTTTTTTTTTCTATTTTACATATTCAGAACCTGCTTCATGTTTAGACAGTGTTAGATTAAACTACTCTCAATCCCAGTGGATATAAATCAACACATCATTTAATACACGAGGTTTTTGTTTGTTTTTCTTCATCCATGCCAGTGTACTCCTCTAAGCTATTTATCTGGATGAGGGGAAGGCCAAGTACATTTTTCCACCCCTGCCAGTAAACTGATTGCTCTTTGGCTCAAGCTGCTCAATATATTCCAGACTAGAGAAGGGAAGTTTCTTGTCCTCAGCAGCTTGGCAGTGCTCTGATATGTTAAACAGATGCTTGTGTTTTACACCCAATTCATAACAACTTATCACCGGTGGACTTAAAGATCTTATACATTAATTCTTCTTGACTCCCAGAGGTCAAGATGTGCATTAAAACACCTCATTTGTTTCTCTTCCTCGTTTGTGCTTTGTGTTAATTCTATTGGAAACCTTTGTTTAGCTCAATTTGCAGCATTAGGATTTGCATGTGATTCTTGGAGCAGGTCCTTCTGAGTACCCAAGGTTTCTCAGACAATGCCACCGCCAAACCCCTTGTGTCAGTTCCCACCAGGAAGCAAACTCAAGGACAGCTGTGAAAACTGCAAACAATACAGCAATATATAATGAAATTGAAAAGCAAATGCTCAGTCTCACAAAAGTGTTTAGTTCTTGGACAACTGTCTATGAAATGAGCAGTTCAACATTCCCTTTTGTAATTCTACAGCTAATATATGTCAGTCTCCCTGCAGCACCAAGGGTAAACAAAAAATCTGTTTTGAGTTCACAAATACTCTCTTAAAATAAACCCTAAATTCTAGAAGTGTGTGATGTTAGGAATTATCTTTTTGCATTCCATTCACTCATTCCCTAATAACACAACTTCTCAAACAACTCATTGCCCCCTCCACACCTATACCATGCATTTTAATCAATTTACATACCATTCACTCAAAATTAATAATAAGTAAAATGACTACCACCCCATACTAGAACATTTCAGCCTAGAAAGTGATGAATTTACACAACACAGAACAATATGAACATGGAAAAGGTTTGCATGAACACTAATGCACGACGACTGTAGTAAAGTATCCAGCATAACACACAACAGTAAGGATGTTTTCATTATCAGGGTTAGGTCACAATCCCAATTGTTACAAAGTTCCCTCATATAGAGAAGGTAACAAGGGAAATTTAAATTGTGGGTATTATTGATAATCAAGGAGCAGAGCAAAAAGATAATATGAAGGAGACTGAGGAGAAAAAGGAAGGCACTAAGAAAAGATGGTATAGCAAGGCCAGAAGAAACAGAACATAAACATTATTTGAATAGCATAAAAAATGTATACTTGGTAGTAAATTTCACTAATTTCTGATAAAATAGCTCTAGTTAAAAAATAAACACAATTCTGTAGAAAAAGAAATTAAACTTAGTGATAATGCTGTATAGTATTATTCCTAGTAATAAAAATTGTGATTTTAATAAGAACCAAAACGAAAGAGTAGTCTCAGATAAATGTGGATTTTTTTCCCATGCTTTTTACTTGGCACATTTGTTACCCTCTCTGTCCTGGCCTTCATGCACAAGTAGAAAAAAACCATTTGTAAAGAGAGATGCAGAAACCCTGTTACTGCTACATAAACAATTTGGGTTTGAGGTCCTATCCACCATTTTTATAGCTCAGCTATGCACCACATAACAGCCTATCCTGTTCCTTTTGTGCTTACATTCAATCCAGAAGCCTTAACACCCATGCACACATGTTCTAACACAAAATTTTCTAAGTGTTGATTTATTGAAGGTGAATTAGCCTTGTGACAAATACTGGTTTTTTGGACATGTAACTCTGCTATCCAGTAGGGCTTTTGAAAAGCCACTGACAGCTTTTCATTACTGCTATTTTAATGTCTTTCCATAGAAGCATGATCTCCTAATTTATAGCTGTCCAATGAGTTCAGAAAATAAGTCAAAATCTTGTTCATACACATTGATCTCTACATTTCAGTGTAGACAGTGTGTTCCAACAAGATACACTGGACAAGGAATATATTCATTACTTTTTTTTAGGGGGTTTCATTCATATGACACGTCTTTTAAAATGTATCTGCATACTGTTAATTGTACATTGAGAAAAACACATTGAAAACAGACGTTTACCGAGAAGTAGCAAACTAAATATTAAATCCAAAACCAAAGGTCCTACATCAGGTTTTGTGTGCCAATGGCTTCAGACCTTCCTTTTGCTGTTCCAAAAGTATTATTTATGATGTCAGAAAAGGCTGTGTGAATCCAGGACTCTAAAACTTGCATTAGCACTTGAATTTTGTCACAATTAAATTCAGCAAAGTGAATAATGCAATTCGTGCTACTCCAAAAATCTAAACTTATTCTATAGGATTTATACTTTTATTTAGTTCTCTAATTTACCTGCCTCTGCCTGCAACTAACACATACCTCACTTTTACTTATCTCACTTTCAACATAGCCAGGGAAAATTGCCTCAGCATTCTGAAGCAGAAAACCAATTCCTGTATTCCAGGAAACTGAATTTTGGAAAGATAATGAGTCAGGGACATCCTGGTTATCAAAATCCCTGAATAATTTCAAAGCTGTAGGTCACAAATAGATCAGGCAGAGTGAGGTTGGACTGCAGTTTGATTACCTCTGGCTTTCCGCTTTGCCAGCTTTGTCTAAATTGGACACTTCCCCAGGTGAAGCCACGCTTGTTTTTGAAGCAGTCCTTGGTGCCTCCCTGCTGCCTGACCTATGTCAAGCCCTGTAATTCCCCACCAATGTTTACATCACCTGGTACCCCACCAGAAACAGTAATTTTGGGAATGCTGACCCACGAAGAACACCATATGGCTGCAGCTGTCCCTGAGTGCCACGGTGCCTCACCCACCTCACACGGAGCCAGATGCCATGGTAATTAAAAGCTGGACACCAGCCAGAGGCTACTGTACAGCACACTTTCAAAATTCTTCAATATGTAGAGATACAATAATTTTATCAATAATTAACTTCAGGAAAACAGATTTAATGAGAGTTACAGCAGCAGAAACAAATATAATCTAGGATGTGCATTTGCAGACAGAACTATGGCTCATCCCCACAGACACATTGTTGGTCTCATTCATGTTTAGATATTCTCTAACCAACTACAGTGCAGTGAACAGTCATGAAGGTGCATTTATTTTCACTCGTCTTTTAGCAATTGAATTCCACCTTTTTTGCCAATAAGAAAGCTTAAAAATAATTTTCACCACCAGTATGAACATTCATGCTTAATTGCACAAACATTTGTGCTAAACAAACCTCAAAGGGCTATGTCCTTTACCAAAGAAATCTCATTAAAATTTTTAAATGCATATTCAAAGGAAAACCTTACCTGGTATTTCTCCCTTAGCTCAGGGAGCACAGAAGATACATTACCCACAACTTTCAGTCAAAATTTTTTATGACCATCAAATTAAATGAAAATATTGTGATGTGGAAGATCCTGTACAGCAGCTCACAGACCTGACAAAAGTGCAATACACTAGCCAAACTTTCTTTTATATTCTTACAGAAGTCAAGACATATCTTCTTTACATGCACTAGAGAAAATATCCTTATTGATTATCAGTTCATCTCCTTCAAGATTAAAATTACTGAACGTTTCTTCACTACAGACCATTTTTATCTTCAACACCCTCAGCAGAGATCTTAAAAAACTGTGCTTACAAAGAGACAATATTTTTTTCTCTCTGAAGACAGAAAACCTACAGCAAATCTATAGAGTATGTTTGCATTTAACATCACCAGTTAACTGTGCCCATCCTTTGTCACACATCAACATTGGAGCCTGGCTTTTAGTGCCATTCTAGCTTATGTGCTTGGACACGGCCGCAGCAAAAGAAACACGACCATAATCGTTGGACTAGTTTTGATTTTACCGCTTATTTCACCTTTCTTCATTGCATGAACATTATAGCAAGAGGAACCTTCATATGAAATTATCACCTAGATTATCTCAGTAAGTAATCAAACTTTGATCTCTTTTACTGATTTCTATAGAAATACTCTTCAAAACTTAAAGTTATTTGTTTAAGGAAACACAAGAGGAAAAGGGTAAGAAAGAAATGCATAGGACCTACAGGCAAGTGTTTCTTGCAAGTTTTGGGAGGCCCACTTGCTCTAAGTACCTGGCATAATTGGGAGCAGAAGAAATGGCTGTCCATAAGCCTTTGTCTTAACCTGATTTAATCAGTGTGCATTCCTCTGAGCTCACAGGCACTGTTTCATTCTTTGCAAAGTTTCTTTGTCTGTTCTGGGAATTTGGAGCCTGTCCAATCTGATTAGTTCATCAATAAAGGTATAGAGGACAAAAGTACTCTTCTACAAAAGAGTTTGCTATTCATTCAGCAGCTTCATTTATGTTACTATCCTGGACACCTTCACGCAGGTCTCCCTTAGGACTGATTTACTGTTTTTACTTCTGAGAACGTGAAAAAGAAATAAAATCAGGCATGCACCAGTAATATCAATTAGAAATAAACACAACATGTCCCACTATGACCATCAGCTACTCAGAAAAGATATGGGCAGGGATAACTGAGTGTTGTACTGACAGTTGTCTAGAGAAGGGAAGATCCCACTGAAGTCACCCACTGGCCCTCTGGAACCATCACCCTGCCACTGCCCTTGCTCTGTGACTCAGGGCAAAGGCAGAAGCACAGAGGAGATGAGTGCACTGTGATATGAGCTGCTCAGACGCTGTGGGAACAGAAACCAGGTAACTGTCCTAGGCAGACAATTGCCTGGACAGAAAATAATATCTTTCCTAATGCATAGTAGCATCTATTAAAGGGAATATGAACTAAATATAAAAATAACATCCCTTTGGACTAAAAGACAGATGTAACAATTTAGTAAGGGGCATAAGTCTGCCTAGAAAGAACAAAATGACAAAGCATCAACTTTCCAATGTTAACACTGAAATTTGGCTATGCACAATTCACACGACAATCTAAAACTGCAGTCATAAAACAAAGACCAGCCTTTCAGCACTTTTTGGATCACAATTCACATGTGCAGATGAGGTCATGCCAGCCCTATGGTTCGTGGCAAGAGCATGACAGTAACCAAGACAATAACACAAATGCTTCCTGCAAGTTCCTCCTGTCAGAGTGTAGAGAACATGGTGACCTGAGTATTCTTTGCTCCAGATAAAGCCCAGTCATCTATCCTAACACAAGTTCTCATTAAGACTGAAGCTTGTCTCAGCTAATCAATTAATTCTTGCTTTATGATGCCCAGTTTTAGACAGCTGGTGCATAGTTAGGGGCTCAAACTGGGGAGCAAAGAATCCATAAGTTGTACCTCAACACTCAACAGAAGCAAAATTTAAATTCCTTGTGGGAAATTGCACAGGGTAGAAATCTTTCTGTGAGAATGGGATACAATATACAAGCATATTGCCCTACCACTGATATTCTTCTGCTGCATTACATTCTATTAACAGAGCACTAAGCACACATCTTTATTCCTCTTTACTTCTCTTAGATCTAATGCAATTAAATCCTCCAATTTGTGGATTAGTGTTGCATTTGAAATTTGATGGCATCTTTAGGAAAGGATGAACAACACTTTCATATTAACCATTCTTGAACTCTAGCAACTCCAGCACAACCTGAATCCACTTCTGAACTTTGAAATAGTTTTCATTAAACTTCAGTGCACCTCTGCTCTTATTGCTTTCTAGGCAGTTGAATGCTTATTTGTACAAAACCTTCTGAGTTATGTCCATCATTATTTTCAGGTTCATGGCTGCTTTAGTTTCCCTGACAGCAACAGAATGAGCTCATTCTCACATTCATTTGTTTTCCCACCAATAAATTTCTCAGGTCACATAAGTTCATTTCAAAGAGCTGTCTTCTTTTGCTAAGTGCCATAACATGTCAGTCATCCAGATGTGTGATGGTCTTCAGCTCCCAAATTCCCCTTGGACTGTCTCAGGACCCACCTTCCCCTGGCACTGACCCACAGGCACAATCCAAAGTTTACTGATACCTTTTCTCTTTACAGCATCCTTTAAATGTGCTGTACTTTCTGACCTGCAGTTCTTGGTACAAAAACTTCCATTCAAGAAAACACACTTCTGTCTATTCTGGTAACCAGCCATTATCGAATGCAAACTAATTCTTCCCTTTTGAAGACAGAGGTACCGTCTGGAGTCACAATAAAAACCATTTTAATAAAATTTCAAAAAATATTTTTGCTGTTATCTCTTGCTTAATAAACTCCAAAGTCATAACAACTTCTTTTAAGCAGAAGGGCTGCAAAGTCCAACCACCCAAAATTTCCCACATGTATGTGTACTAAAAAGACACTATAAATTTAGGACTCGATTCTTAGTAGGATTTCTGTATTTTATCAAGTCCCTGTGATAGTGCAGACAGAGTGAACAAAATGCCAAACTTCAATTTCTTCTTCCCTTTAGATAGATTAAATTTTTCTATCAACAGCTAATTATTTCATAGTACAAAACCTCACAACTGAATTTACAATTTTTTTTCTGAGAATCCGTATTTTCTTGTGGGCTAGGCTACATCTAAGCTACTTCAGTATTTTTTTGGCCTATGTTTTTGAGAACTTTTCAAGCTTCCTCAAAAATGTCTATGTTCTCACAGTAGGTTTTATGGAGGAAATCTTATTAACATTTTATAATATGATGAAGAGAGAAATTTGAGGCTAACTAAGAGGCACAGGGAATCCTCTGGGGAATGTTATTGTTGCCATTAAAACTGCAGAGCCATGTTTTTCTGCTCTTTTATTTAAAGATCAAATAAACTTTTAAATAAAAAGAAGTTATGGGTATGGAACATTGCTAGCCTGCCAGCTATTAGATAATTGTACCTTGGCACTTTCCACTCTAATGGTGGATTTGGAGAGATGTAACTCAGTTATGAACAATCACTGAAGTTGATTGGATATAAAGCAGAAATAGAGTGGAGTTGTTCCTATTTATCCAAGAAAGCTGTTGCTCATTTTAATGTTGCAGTTTCCCCTCATACTCTTCTGCTGCGTTTTGATTAAATAAAAAGGCCCAACAGGCAGACAAAATGAGGGAAGTTATTGCACTTATATAACCTATTCTGGGAATTTAAAAAGAGTAAAATCATCTTAGCATGCTCCCAGCTTTCATAAGAAAATAATCTACAGTTCCTTTTGTAATGACAATTAGCAAATCAAATACTCATTAGTGGTGGGAAAGTGTTTACAACAGGTCAAATACATGTCCTCTTTCATATTAATTTTAAAAAAATTATAAAATACTTGGAGAGAATTCAAAAACAGTTTACCAAAGTATACTTTGTTGCTACTTGTAACTATCAAATTTATCAGAGAATCTTGGGTTTAAGTGTGTGATTTTCAGCTTTTCCATAGATTTCATGCAGATTAAGAACCACACATCTCTACACGCTCAAGACTACAAAAATAGTCAAATGTCAGGAAGGATTTAAAGAAATTAACTTTTAGAAGTTAAATATATTGGGAATTCTCAAAGAAAACAAAATTTTCTAGTAGGCATGGAACATCTTAGACAATCAACTGTTTCCTCCTCTCTCTTTTCAACACACTCTTCCCTAATATATCCAAATTGTACCATTTCTAACTTATATCAGCTTAACAATCTTTTGCTGTTGATTAAGTCTGCATGCACATTCTTTCATCATGATCTTTTAAAAGTTCCAATGTTGTCAATCATTTAACTAAGCTAAATTAAAATACATGGATAAAACAGCCTGTCTTCACTAATGCTTTTTAAGGATACTCAAACTATTAACAAATTTGCAAAAATTTTTAACTAACGAGGGCATTAGTAATTAATAGAATAATCTTTCTTTTCTTTCATTAAAGATGAAATAATTAGACACCTGTCAGACTGAATTTCCTTCTGTTTATTCCTTAAACTGGCTCTCTAGTTATTGCAGAAAGGCTCCAGTAATAACTCTTAAACTGCCACCCTTATTTTAGATTTCATAATGGAAAGTTCTAATTTTTAGATGCTGAAATGTAAAGATGCACCAAATATAAGATCTTTTCTATGCACAGGTTCAAAATGGGATTTATAAACACCTGTGTAAAAAGATGGAGTATATGGGAAATTATAAATAAAAATATTTTATACTTTTATATCTTACATGCACCTAGTCTTCACTTGGCACCTGGTGTACTAAGAAAAGTGAGCATTAATACTTTACCCCATAACACTGAACCACGTGGCACCAGCTGGATGCAGGCTTTCTCCAGGTCATGCACTGGCCATCACTGCCAGCAGTCATAACTACAGGTAACACAAATGGGTTTCTTGTCACTATAACTACTGTAAATTCACTATTTATCCTTTACCTGAAGCACTGAATGCATTCAGGGAGAGGGAAATGAGCAACATCTGAAGGCAGCCAGCAGCCAGCACAGCGTGTCACCCTCATTTAATCATCATTCCTCATCACACGTGTACACCCAACCACAACTCCAGCTGTAAGGTACAGCTGGGACCTTTCAGAGGTCCCACACATTAACTGTTCAAGGTTTTCTGAAGACATCAATCGAGACAATCTGAGCTAGATTTGTCAGTAATGTGACAGGATCTCAACGTGCCAGGGCCAAGTTCGGCGCCTCTCATTCCTCCTGGCAGTGGATTCTTCAGGCCATGCTGTTCCTTTTATTCCTCCCTTTCCAGACCCCACATTGTAGAGATGCCCATGTGCAAAAACCTCACGAGACCCCCCCACATGCTCCTTGCTATCCTCTACTTCTCAACAAAATAGAGAAACAGACATTTCACTGAGTGATGAATTCCCTCCTAAAGCAGTGGTAAAGGGGAGATAAAGATGGTTTCTAAATTATACCAGTGGTGCACAAAGAGTGACTCAGAATACTCTCTGCTTCTGAGACATCACATTCAGCAATACACCTATTGGAATGGTTTCAAAACCCCTTTGGCTTCTGCCTTATTTTCTCCCAGACAGCACAGGCATGTCAGGCATTTTGCAGCCTGGGACAGCTACAGTTCACTCCAGTGATCCCCTACCAGTGCACAGGTTAATTGCTGTGACAGAGATTTTGGCAACAGCAAGTAGAACTTTCAACAAGAATTTTCCAGTGAAATAATCTCATTTTACAACTGTCATGGTTTAACCCCAGCCAGCAGCCAAACCCCACACAGAGATTCACTCATCCCCCCACCAGTGGGATCAGGGAGAGAATTGGAAAGGTAAAAGCCAGGATTGAGTTTAAGAGAGAGAACAAAATCTGCACACACAAGCAAAGCAAAACAAGGAATTGATTCACTGCTCCCCGTGGGTAGGCAGCTGTTCATCCACCTCCAGGAGGGCAGAGCCCAGTCACACAAAACAGGTGCTTGGAAAGACAAACACCAGCACTTGAAATGTTCCTTCCTTCCTTCCTCCTTCTTCTCCTCAGCTTTATCTACAGAGCATGAGGTCACAGGGACTGGAATGTCACTTTGGTCACTTTGGGTCATCTGTCCCAGCTGTGTCTCCCACCACCAACTTCCTCACAGTCTGTCAGTCGGAAGAGAAAGACCTTGGCTCTGTGCAAGCCCTGCTCAGAACAACAAAAACATCTCTCTGTTATCATCACTGTGCTCAGCACAAATCCAAAATACAGCCCCATGCCAGCCACCGTGAAGAAAATTACCTCTACCCCAGCCAAAACCAGAAGAACATAGCCTGAAGTCCTCAAAAGCCCATGAACCCATAATAATTATTTATTCAATAATTTAGCAACCATTTTGCAGTTCTATGTCATTTTTCCCTCTGTAACAACGTTCTGAATCAATATGCCATTAGAGTGTCAAAAATAGTGTAAGGATCAATGAGCTATAAAACTCACATTGCTGCAAAATCTTTATGTTTCAGTCATCTGTAAAAGCTGGTCCTTTGCTTCACTTGTTTTGTTTCTTTTCCTTCTACCTCAGGCCTTCCTCTGAAATGCCAGTCACTCATGGCCCACAACAGACAGGAGTCTCTATGACAGGTATATGAGATGAACTTGATAACTATTTGCTCTTCTCTGCTTGCCAGTTATTTACACCCCCATCCTGATTCTTCCCCCAGCTTTTTTTAAAACACCATTAGTTAATACTTGAAAAATCACCTTGTTTCCAAGCCCAGGCCTTAACAACAGCCTGTACCTCAAAAAAGGAGGGGAAACGGTCTTTAACACCAAGGGTTTTTGTTATTTCAGACAATTTTACCAGGGCTGACAGAACTACCTGTTCTCATTGCCACAGGCTCTGCCTTTCCAAAGAACACTGTGCACTGCTGCAGGAGATGAATAAGAGTTGTGGAGGAGAATATTGCCATGGAAATACTTACAAATGCCTTCATTTTCTGAGTCACACTACCACAGGGAGTTTCTGGCTTGCTGGGAATGACTCAAGTGTTTACTGCCCAGCTGCAAATTATATCCCAATTATGTCTGGATTCTGAAAGTATCCCCTTTTCTCATAGTTTTCTCTCAAGCTGAGCTCTACAGCTCCTCCTCAAGAAGTTCCTGTGTTTATTGGTTTTGCTTTTCTGTTCTCCTCTCCAAAGATATCCAATGGATGTCACAGCTCCCAAAGCAGATTGCTAGACTAAAAGCCTTTGCCCAAATACCTTTTGATGCTAAAAGGTATCTAAAAAAAGATAATTTTTTTCAGTAATATTCCCTGTTCCTCAGCTCCAGCACAGACATTAATAATCAGACCTTCATGAGAAACTATCATCTACTTTCAATATATTGTCCAGCTGCAGGGCAGCTTCACTTCCATCAACCCCCCCAGTACAAATTCATCCTTTGTTAGGACGTAAGTTACTAGGTGGTATTTGAGAGTTAGTTGTGTTTCTGTGCAGAAAGATTCTCCATAACTAATGCACACTTTTTGTATTTCCCCATCTAATATGCTGCCAATTTCTTGGTCTTTCTGAATAGTTTAGGCTCAGTAGGCACTAAGTATTAAATTTTAGTCTTATCATATGGATCTTTGTTTTCAAGTCTGTGAAATCTAGAATTTCTAATGGCTGCTCCATGTTCAAAATGTAATATTCATCAAAATACCTTTGAATACTTTAACCCCACCTACTAAGTGCTTTGACTAGCAAATGCAACAGAAGACAGTATCTTACTCTTTGCCTTTCTAAATATTTTGTCTTTATCTGCATAGTTTCATGATTTTTTTTTAAGTAAGGTGCAGATTCTTTTCACTTTGTAAGAGAGACAATTGGCAAATAACCTCTTATAAAATGAAGCAAGAATGACAATATAAAGGCAAATCATTTGCAGACAGTCATGTGCTGCCATACAGATTTGCAACTTAACTGTGTTTGTCAAGAGATAATCAGAACTACATGATGAGTTGCCAAGCAGAGCCTACTCAGTCTGTCCCTTGGTCAAGCTCTAATAAGTTACATAACTTACTGTAAGTTCTCTAAGCAACAAAAAAGTGTCAAGTCAAAGTACAGCCATCACCTTCCCAAGACTACTGTGGAAAGCCTGCCTCTCAATTTATCCCTGCACACTTCAACTCACATTCCCTGGTTCCTGTCAAAGCAATTGTAATTGGAAGCACAAGTTGTCATTAGGAAAGGCAGAACTGCATGTTATTGATCCAGCCATGCCTTTGTCCTCTCCCTTCACTGCCAACCTGTCCCCTTCCCTCAGGATGCTCTTGGTGATAAAACACTTGTTCACTTAATTACTTTCATTAATGATGAACCTCAAGCTTCAAAACATGCAACAAAGACAAGACACTAATTAGGTATTGAATTGTCTTTATCAGATTAAGTTCAGTTAATCCATTATTGTTCTCATTTAATTATTTCATGGAGTGCATCTTTTCTTCTTAGAATTACTGAAAACAGTCATCTTTTAGGCCCAGTATAGTCAGCTATTTTATTATGACATCCTTGGGAGATGTGTAGAAGATTTAAAACTGAAATATTTTCAAGCCAATTCAGAAGGGCAACAGGAAATGTCAAGAAATCTGAATCTCCTTCTGATAAAAGGGAAAAATCAAAGGCATAGGGAAAAATGCTATTTTTTAAATTTAGTAATCTTTTATCTGTCTTATAAAATTATTTAGCACCTGCTGATTTTTTTTCTAACCTCTGTAGCACCACATAAGCCTGTTGGTCTTAACCATAGGGCACAACTGTGACACCCTGATGGGCAGATTTCACTGCTAAGAAGCTATCTCCCTTCTTTCTCTTCTAGTGCAGAGTTGTAAAGTTATCTGTGGCACATCTCCTCCTCATAGCACTTTTAATGCAGCCAAAATGCTGATCCTGTCAGAGCAAAGATACTCAGGGTCCAGAAAAACAAATCATTCTAAATAGCAGCATGGCCTTGTAACAATGGATGAAATGTCTTCCATGACGAGTAAAAACATTCCCACTTAGTCCCTGAGCTCAGAAATATGTTTTCTCTAATAGTTACCTGCTCACAGAATTCCCACTGCTTCACAGATAATGCCTTCCCTTGAAGGGTAATTCACTGCAGAACTGTTCCCAGTAGAAAGCACAGGCCAGGCCAGCTTATCCATTTTTCAAACCTATATTGTCCTCCAGATGCACCCTTTAAGTCTTGCACAGTTCACATAACCTTGTGTCCTGAGGTATAAAATGCATACCCCTAAAAAGGGTGACAAAATCAGCACCCTGGCAAGCCTAGAGCTCTCCCATTTAAACACTTGGAATTTAAATAAAATTGTGGAGATCATGAGGTCAGAAGCACCTCAGGGTACCCAGTGGAAAGCTGGACTGAGGTCTCTAGATCAGATCTAAGCAGTGCGTGGGGGAGCCTCCCGAACCATCTGGCTATTGCTTGAAGGAGAGTCAGCAAGGATGGGGTTTTGTTCCTACATCTGCTTGGTGCTCTCTTTCACTTGAGGTTTTTTGTCTAATAGCAACAGAGGAGTTATGACCCGACTATGAGGAAGGAATTGGATTAATGGCTCTTCATCATACACAGATTTATGAATTAGCTGCAAGTCTACCACCTCTTTTACCACTATTTCCCATCAAATACACAGCATCAGCCCTTGAAAAACACCAGTTTTATAAGACTACACAAGTGATATACAATTAATAGTCTTGTGTTTATATTAAGGAATTGGAGTGGTTCATAATGCTACATAAATATATTACGTGTGATCAAAATCTTAAAAGAAAAAATGTAATCCCCCTTTAAAACCAATAGATCTATGTTTCTGATATAATAGTCTCTACAGGAGTAGGAAATAAGTCCATTCATATAAGAATAGGGTCCTCAATTACAATGGAAATAGTTAATAAGGAAAAAACTTGTCATGTCTGACTACAAAAGACTTTTCATAATTAAAGATGAAAACACAAGGAAGGTATCAGTGAGGAAGATGCTAAAGTTCTTGGAATGACAGCAGTGTTTAAAATCACCATAATCCTTTTTCTCTGGTAAAAGAGCAGCCCAAATAACAGAGTTCTGACAGAAGTGACCCCCAATGACAACACTTGTGACCAGCAGTGCTCTCTGTGAGTGCTCTCAGTTCAACCAACACCACCCAGAGAACACAAACCACTAGTAAAAACAGAACTAGTTTCACTTGAATCTCTTGATTTCCCTTGGATTAGCAACAAATAACAAATACATGACCAACTGTCAGGCATCAGCTCATTCAGACCTTTATTTGCATGTCTGCACTTCATCCCACTGAATTACACAGATGGAAAGCCCCCCAATGTGATAGAAGCAAAAAGAATTCCCTAGAGAAAAAAAAAAAAAAAAAAAAAGGTTAATCAGTTGAAAATGCAGCATGGTTCCTATCATAGACTCATTTAAATGGGGTATGTGCATTGCAGTGAAATGAGGCAGATAGAACTTCAATTCCTTACATTGTATTTTTCTTCTTATTAAATGTTTTAGCTGTTCCTGTCATGGAAATAATTCTCTTTTCAGGGGCTGCCCTACTTAAGGCATAATATGCATATGTGGCTCTCTTGAAACCAATACCACTTCCTTTACCTAAATTTGTAGCTATAAACCAACACATCAAGCAGTGGCTGAATATTTTTATGAGTTATAGTCTTTTGGGATTTATTTGTACAACATCCTTTTACCTATCCTGTTTTATAGTCATATTGACAATAATTAATGCACCTTTTTGGCCTGACAATAGGGATTCATTAGCATTCATAAAATGCAGCAAAAAAAAAAAATCACCTCTCATCCACAAACATTTTAGAAAGCTTAATGGATATTTTAATGGAAACAAAAAGATAAGGTTTGTCAGTAAGTAACAGACATGTTAGAGGGTATGCCTTAAAAAGGCTGCCTACAATAGTCTGAATAAAGCTCCAGAGAGTTAAAAAACCAAACAAAACCAGCTCCATACAAAAAAAAATCCCTCTAAGAATTTGCTCATAATACATATAGGCAGCAAATCCAAAACTGAAAAAAGGATACAAATTAATTTTGTGTCTCACGACCAAAGCTGCAGGGAACAGTTTACCAGAAATTCAAAGTCTGGTGAATAAGCCCCTAAAGGCTCACTTGGAAAAGCTTGAAAACTGACTGGCATTTTCCCATCAGGCATGGGATGAAAAGCAAACCTGAGAGCTGCCAATATTTATCTCTCTGCATTTGGAGACTGTGTGTTTTATCTGTGGAGGAAACCAGCTGGGGAGGGGAGAGGCAGAAAGGCTTTATGAAACCAGAACAAACACTTTACAGTTCCATGTTTTTTGCCCTCACAGAGACTTCCCTGCTGACATTAATTAAAATTTCTTTAAGGTTATGCACTTGAAAAGTTTGGGAATTATTTTTTTTTCTGAAATAGCTTATTAACCACATGACAGGTTTTGTTCTGCACAGTGCATTAAATGGACCAGCACCAGCTCCATCACCTTCAGAGCTGATCCTGCAAAGGAAAGGCTCCAACACACCAGCTGCAGCACATCCTGCTGGAAGCAGGTAAAACAACACTAGCACAGATATTTCCCAGGTTTCTTTGGCCCACAGAGCAGCATTACAGGAATAGTACTTGCATAAATAACCATGGATCCCTCATTCTCACTGATTCAGTCCTGCAGGCTGCGCTCCACTGGCCCTGCACCATCCAGGGCTCCTTTTCCAGAGTCTGTGCACAAAATATTTCTGTTTATACAACAGAATTGATACTGATTTAAAAGATGTTTACTCTCACCATAGATGGCAAACTTGGCTATCTGCCTACTTGCAGGATTGCTGGTTAGAAAAGCTGGGTGGTTTTGGGTGTGTGCTAACAACCAACAGTCTAGATTGGTAGCTGGAGCATTTTGAACAGATCATGAGCCCAGGGATGTTTGAAATAAATATTTTTTAAAAAACCAACAAGAAACCAATGTGATGTTTCTCCAAGTTTGCCAAGACTGCAGAACTTGGAAGCAAATCTTGTGAGAAAACATTAATATTGCCACTGTATATCTAATTTTTCCTTAGTATAAAGAGATCCATGAAATAAATCCTTGCTCTTAAAAAGTGCCACCATCACACACCAGCACCACATGCAATATAATAATTAAGGTTCTCTGTATTACTGTCTAAAATATGCTTTAATCAAACCAACACAGGTGACAGACGAGTGTTACTCTGTCCTAATTTACAACACGTCATCTGAAAAGACAATTTCCTTCTTATTGTTAATTGTGTCTGAACAGAGCTCACCAGAAGCTGTCTCAAGACAGAGGCCTTGTTTGAAGGCAGATGTTTCCATTGCTAATTAATTAAATATCAACACACACACCTTGGAAGGGGCGTGATGGAACCCTCCAGCAGCTGGCTGCTGAAAGGCATGATGAGCTTTTGACAGGCCAAATCATAACCCATTGCAGCTCAAGGAGCTAAATCTCAATTTCCCAGACATTTTGCTAAGCAAAACTCCATTTTTCTCGATGTTTTTGTAAATAATTCCTAGATTTCTCAAATAAAAGGTATTAGCTATAAACTCTGTAATTTTAATTGCATTTTATCTGCAACTTTTCAGATATGCAAAAAGTATCACTAAAAGATACTGAAAGATGATACTTTAAAGTCCTAACTGAGAGTACAACCCCAAGATTTAGTAGGAAGATTTTTAGGCTGAATAATGGGTAAGAGGAATTTGGAGTTGAGAGAGGAGAAGGAAAAAAACATCCACAATTTTCTTGACTTCTAGTGTTGTGTCAATGATTTGTGAATTAACTGCATACCTTTACCTTTGGGATTTTTTATTTCAGCTAAGGAGCTAACAAAACAAGAAAAGAAACAAAAAACCTTAAAAAACTATTGTCACCCAAGACAGTTACCAAATTATGTCACATTCTAAGTGGAAACCATCTTAGCCTGTAGAGATCAATTTTGGCTTTGAAAAATTTCACCATGAACTTTTCTACATTACTTCACCCTTCACAATGTAGTCACATTGACATGCCACAAAGGTAATCAGGAATTAATTTCTGGGTATTAACCTCTTCAGTGGGGAAAAAATTGTCAAAAAAGGGAAATTAATATCTTTTTTGATGGCATACATGCAACTTCAGTAGCAACAACTTGCTTCTATCTGCCAACACAGAGTGCAGAACTTAGCTGAAGTAATAAGTACCAGCCCACTAAGCTTCTCATTGAGATGAGTTCACTATTGTAATCCTAACACAAATGGGCTAAAAGCTGTAAATAGTGGGAGTACAACTATTTTGTGATATCTGAATACACTGTAAGGAAGTCTGGGTTTACTTGTTTCTGGGCATTTAGTGGAGAATCTGCTTCAAAATTTGATGCAGAAGGAATCCATTCCAGAGAGAAGTCAACTAGTATACACGTATAAAAGGAATAGAAGAAAAGATGAAAAACGAATTTTAAAAAGGGGACTAAAAGAAATTCTAATATTTTGGTTTGTACAGATGAATACTGAGAAGATTTTAAAAATCTATATTTTTAAAAAGCCCTAAATTCAGAAAGGTTCCCAAAGCACTTGTCTTTGACCAGCTGTTCTCCATGTTTCACAATAGCATGCTTTATAATTCACGTTGAAAGGGCATTTAATTATGAGAAGTGTTCTGTGGGTTTGCTACACAGTTGTCAGTGAAAAGAGCTGTTGAGTAAATTAAGCAATCTCCTGGTTGTAATCAATCATGAACATGGGTTACACAAACTGTCAGTCACAGAAAGCAATTATTGAGACCCCCACATGATTGAAGTTGATTAGACACAAATGTTTTCAGTGCATTCAATGGAAGTTTTGAACACTCAGCAACTCAAAGGGTCAAGCCTCAGCTTTATGTGGAACTGGCTTTTCCATGCACATCACACCAGCAGAAGAGCTGCACTGCAATTAGTGCAATCACTACAGACAAAAGGATATAACTAAGATTAAGCAACACACTGGTTTTGTATAATTTTTTTTTGTCAGCAATCTGCACCTGTTTGTTTTATTGTAATTCCTTAAGAAGAGCTCTCAGTGGAAGTGGAAGAAAATATCTCTTTAGTGAAGGCCACAGTCAAACCTGACTCCGTGTTCAGGACCCTTAGATAAGCTTATCTTCAGTACAGTCTGAAGGAAATGATAAGAAGGACCTTGCTCCTCTCTGTTCACATTCCTACTGTATCACTACTTGTTTTGTGGAAATTAGCTCCTGATTAGATGGCTGGAGAAACAATACCTAGCTATGGGATGTGATTTGCATTCACATTATCAGGATTTAACTTTTCGTCCATGTCTTTACAGGTAAAAAAACTCAGCAGTATGATAGTCTAATAAAATTCAACAAACCAACCCAATCAATTGTTTATAAACTGTTTATAAAAATTTCCCTTTTTTTCCTGCAAAGCCTTTCCCTATTCCCTCTTGGAGTAGATTACTCTGGCATTTCTGGGGTATTTTTTCAAGTAGGATCATCATTCTTACAACTTAGCCAGGCCTGATTTTTTTAAAATGCTAGTTGCAGTGTAAGACTCATAGAACTGACCTGTAATGGTAACAGCATGGTTTTGGAGCATGAAGTTACATCCTCAGTCTCTAACACATTTAACACAGCAACACATGCTTGCAAGACTTCTTCATCTAACCATAGGATTGGTTTCTCAGGGAAGACATATCTGGTACTGTATAAATTAAATTAAGAGGTGCATAAATACCTCTTCTTTAAGTATTGCTTTTGCCAAGGGGCTTCTTTATTAACTCTTAGTTTTTAAACAGCTGCAAGCAGTGGCAGTAGAGGAAAACCTCAGCATGCTTGGTTCAAGAAATGGAGCTTTCAAACCTGCTGGTTTCTTAAACTGTAAAAGCTTATTGGAACAGAAAGAGCATCCTGACATAAGTAAAATAGGGAACACTAATCCAATAATTCTCTGCTTTGAAATACTAAACCAAAAGAAAACATCAAACCCACCCCTCACACAAAGACCCTGAATCTATAATGGTAACCACAGCCCAGCACTGCCTTCACTGGTTCTGAGGTTTATGTCCTGCTCCTCTCCAGCAGTAAAAAGTTAAGTCTTGTTAATGCAGAAAAAAATAACACTATCATTAATCAAACTGACATGTGTTTCCTCCTGACCTGAAGTAGTGAAACTGATATTCTCACTACTTTTATTTTCAGTCTTAACCCCACACTTGCTTGAACCCTTGATAGCTGCTCTGTTCCCTTCTCTTGCCCTTATCCCAGACACCTTTCTGCACAGCATATACAAAAAAACCCAACAAAAACTTAAGTGAGGTAGTGTGAGTTATTCATCAATATTTCATACCTGTGGGTAATTAATTTCATGACTGTCTATAGTGACAGCAAATTGCACTACTGCTTTGTATTAAATGTCAGTATTGGAAATGGTTTTATTTATACGTTACTGAAAAATGAGTTTGTTGTTCCTTATGTTCCTGCAGCACATTTGAAAGTTAATTATAAGATGTAACTAAAGCTAGTGAAACAATAATTCAGTGCTGTTGAACAAGGACAGGCCATTTGAGAAAAGGCATTTTCCAGCAAACTGTGATCCATTAACATAATAGGAACCACAAAGCCAAGGCAGCATTTGTCACCACAAACAAATCATATATTTACTTTGGGAGATAATTCAGGTATGATGAAGACAAACCACAGTGAGTTTCTCAGCTAGGTTTAGGAAAGGTGTGAGATTTGTGAAATAATACACATTCACCTAATATTAGATTTAACATAAATCACACAAACACCAGAGAACCATTCCCTCCAATATCCCACCTGCAAAACTGCATCCTTATGTCCAAACTGTAATGATGCAAAATAGGCTGCCTCAGGATGAAAGTATAAAATATGAATGTGCTAAATGAAATATTCTAGGGACCTGGCAGTCTTGAGATTGTAAGTATTAACTGAGATTTAAGACATGGACTAAATTCCAAGCTTTTCTTGTCTCTCTTCCAATGCTACCTTTAGAAAGAATATAAATTTATTTTCTGCTTAGATTATTGAAATTTTCTCTTGAAGGATTGTCTCTTCCTACCGTATTAAGTCTCCCAAGTATAGAAGACAAAAACTGAAATCAAGACAACTCAAGATAGCAATGTAATTAATGTACATCCTCAATGTCTATCAGTCTTGGGGTATTTGCAGAGCATCTCACTACTTAGACAAAACCTGGGAAAAAACTTTTCTAGTCAGGACAGGAGACAGATCCACCTCTAGGTGTTCAAGTGTCATGCACCAGGAGGGTTTTTTCAGTTCTTTTTGCTCCTGCTTTCAGAAAATGATAATTTCAAGGTACTCCGACCTGGAGTGGACTTTTCCCCCTGAAGACAGTCAGGTTGGTGGCAGCAGCCCAACAATTCCACAAGAGTGTTTGCAGAGCCTGAACTGGAAAAAGCATGTCAAAGGCTGAACAGATAAATCAGTCTCACTTCCCCCTTATTTAACTAAAATTATAAAAGCATTTGCATTCATAAATATGCTTGCATTCATGCTTACTTATGAGGGCATAGTTAAGAAATTTGATCACCAGGGTCAGATTAACATGGTAGAATGTTATAGAAGATAGACAGAACAAAACCACACTGCACTGTATCCAAAAAACACATTTAGCACTACTTCCAAAACAAAATCATGAGGTATATGAAGAAATGTGAAATCTCGTGTGTTTTCAGAAATGAAATTTCCAAAGGAAATTTGCTGACCTACTGTAAAACTTTAATATTGATTCAGGCTTCAAAACTGGAAAAACTGTGGAGTGTGGTTCCTTCTTGGGTGCCTCTTACCTCAAGACTGATGGCAAGAAGTGGGCCAAAAAAAGCTTCTGCCAGCACTTCTTGGGCATGCTGTGTGCATGAAACATCCACAGTGTCTTCTTTGCAAGATTTATGTGTCAGCAAAGGGCAGAGGCAGTTAATTTGCTAACCTCCTCATGCCTGCAGTTCAAGAGCCTTGACAATCCAGGTCATCCACCCTGCGTGCTTGGCTTTCAGCAAGTGCTTGCTGCTTTCACACTGCTAAGGGACTAATATACTATGGCTGTGGCAGTGGCATGACACAAGCCACTTAGCTTTATTCTTATCAGCTGCATACAATGGCATTTTCTTCACAGCTAGATGATTTCTCCCTTCTGACACTTTATAGAGGTTTATTTCATAGGGTATCCTTTGCTGTTGTGCATCTATCATGGGAAATGAGGTTCACTAAAAATAAATCTTTTCAGCATCCTTTTTAATACTGCTGGAGGAGCAAAGAGAGGGGAAACAAACTCTAAGAACTGACAGCTCAGAACTTTTAGCAAAATTAATTTATGGCAAGAAGCTGCTGTCTATACCAAAATCCACTTCTTAAAATCACTGCATACTACAGTGGTGCACATTGATTATCTGTTTTGAAAGAGCAGCATGCCTCAAACATCTTCTAGCCTTTATTCACTGCTCATTCTGACATGCAAGCACATGGTTTAGTAATAGGATTATATTTATATCAATCCTATTACATGATGGGATTACTGTTCCTGATCCCAGGAACGCTTTTCAGCCCTAACAGGAATTTTACATCATGCAGCTTTAAGGACCAGCAGTTTCTGTCAGTGAACATGTTAGTTCTGTAATATTTGCAGGTACAAGTCAGTACTGAATAAAGCAGCAGAGATGGATATAGCTTACACATACGATAATTGTACTAATTTCATGAATTCTGCTAATATAATTTGTGTATTTTATACTGTTACTCTGTTCTAATTAGTCAATTCAGGAAAGTAAAAGCAGCATTTGTTGGGCTATGTTTCAAGAATAACAGACAGGGCATTTGAGAGACAAAGCCTACAGTATCTTTCCCAAGACCCTTCAATTGTGATAAAGAAAAATTTGCCCCTTCTACCTTTATTTCAGTTTCCATCTTGCCAACTTAGAGTTTACACTGTCTCCACCTTGAAGTAGTTATCTTTTATCATCAAAATATGGTGCTTTTATGGCATTTAAACACATTTCTTTCTCAGAGCTATGTGTCAGTTCACGGAGTGAAGAATGGTAAGAAAAGCCTTCACTATTTTAGACTGTACTTGAACAGATAATAAACATTCACTTTCATTAAATTTTAAAACCTCAGTGCTATCAGGACTGTGTTGTCAAGATAGAACAGGTATAACCTTCTTAATATATTTCTGCTGCTTGGTCTGGCCCATCTCAAAGGCACCACTTCACTATAAGCATCCTATGAATCTTCCTGGAGAATTAATTTTTACAGTGCTAGGGTAGCATTCAGGCATCTGTTTGCCTTCCACTGACAAGGGTTAAGGGAACAGTTCAGCGTGATTACCAGGGTGGCTTTGCTTTTACAAACTAGTATTTCACTGCATTTACAGTTAAGAGAATCTACTCTGATGGTAAGAACAGGAAAGGATGTAGGCTGGTGATAAACCTCAGTGTAAGCCCATTCTGAGTCAGTATCAAAAATAGCTCTGAATTGAGGACAAAACTCTCGTTATGTGTCATGAAAAGATCCACAATTAATTACAAGCACTCCTCTTGACATCATGCCCATCCTTCCCTCCATGGCTCAGAGAGGAAGGTGCTACAAACCCTTTTCTCTTTAACACCAACTCCACTCAGGCACTGAAAAACACCTAAAATACTCTGCCAGACTCAGTCCTAATATAAAGAGGCATCAAGCACAATCTTCTACCTCAAAACAAAAGGACTCCCTTGCAATCTGTAACATATTCAGTTGCACTTTGCAGGAATTTCAATCTCCAGTAAGAAGAAAACCCGAAGTGTTTCAAAGCAACGTCCATCAAGCAAGCTGAAAGATTTATGGACAATTATCTCTTTAAACACCAGAAATTCAGTCTTGTGGTGCCTGTGATTCAAATTTTGATGCATTTAGTCTTTGATTTGGAGTTTCATGAGATTCTTTGCTTAGTAATGTCTGAGAAAATTATAATACAAAAATAAGTGTTATACAACTGCCTTTCAGGTAGAAATTATGAAAATATTTTTAATGCTAGTCACTTGACATTCCTAGTTTTGCCCTTGTGTAGATGTGGAAAGGACACAAAAAGAAATTCAAAAAGCAGTGGATATTTTTCTTCATTTAGGTGAATTTTTTGTTTGTGTTTTTTTTAAGAGATGAACAAGAGTTTGTTTTATTTTATATGCAGAGATGAATGGTTCATACATCAAAAGTGTGGAAGATCCTCACAAGAAGGGCTTGATCGAAAGTCTAGTGAAATACAAGGAAGATGAATCCAGAAAAGTATCATTTGCTTATGAAAGCACCTAATGAGAAAAAAAAATGGGACCACATTTTCCCTGAGAGCAGTGTTCTGGCACTCCAGTTCATTGAATTAATTTAGTCAACTTTTTCCTTAAATATTTAATCACAAAGTTCAGAATCCAGACTCTTTTAAATTCAGAATCATTTGTTTAAAAATAATCACACTGCTGATTAGATGTGGACAAAATTTGCAGTCACTGACAGATTTGCACATCTGATACTTAAAACATTTTGCTTAGGGGAAAAAAACAGCAAAAAATTGGAGAAGGAAGAGATCTAATTGCCTGCCCAGCAGTCTCAGCTTGTGTCTGCATCCAAGAAGCACAAACTGAGAGCTGGATGCACCATGTACATTGCAAGGTAGCAACCATAACTTGAATTTAACAGCAGAGAATCAGGTCCACACATTTTGGGGGTAAAAGCTGCTGACAGTGCAGAGCAGTGAGCAGCCATGATGGCTTGTCAGATGTGACCCTGCTTGCTGTAACACACTCCCCATATCAGCACTTGTTATTAATCAAAGGTTATAGGAGGCTGCCTGCAACAGCACTCTGCAACCATGATTAATTAACCGGTGGTTCTAAAGGAAAAACAAGTCACTTTTTCAGGGCCAAGGATCTCTAGATTAAAAACTTGTAAGTACAAATGTAGGACTGCAGCATGTCAGCTTCTCAGCTGATTTTGTCCATCTTGAGTGGCAGAGGAGCATGTCAGGCAAATGAAATGTTCTCTCACTTCACATACAGTAGTATGGTGGAAAAGCAGCACTACATGGTGCTGAATTACCTCTGAAGAGTCAAACAACCATAACGCCTGGCTTTCTGCAAAGCACACGCTCTCTAGTGAGGAGATAGAACCCAAACATTAGCTAGTAGCAAATGTCTGTAATTCAGACCAAGCTGTTAACTCAATTGCTTATCCGAAAAAAAAAATCTTACAATTCTCTCTTCCTGATATCTGCATGAAAACCCAACAAGCATTTGACCTCAATATATTGCTGAATAGCCACACCCTACTGGAAAAAAAATTATTAACTGGGATTTAAGTAACACACATACATACTCTAAAAGCCATTCTTTTAGATGAAGAAAAAAAAGTATGCCACATACTTCTGACAATTAGCTATTCCAGTTCCACAAGCCAATCACATTCATGTTACCATTAGTGTGTGCTTGGGGGTTGAGATAGGGACGTTCAGGACTGGACAAAGTTGCAGGAGCAGAGCTTTTGGGGGATGGTTTTCACAGAGACTGCTAAGCATGGGCTCTTCCAAGCTCTGCCCAAGCAGCCAAAGGGGTTAGTATAGCTCCTAACAAATAATTCAAATAGAGATGCAACAATACATGCAAACCTGAACTCACTAACACCTATCATGACATTGCCTGAAAAAAACCCAAATCCATATCCTGAAGTCCCACCTTCCATCCCATATGCCCCCAGCTGGTTGCCAGGCAACCAAAAAAATATCACTGTGCCTGTGAATTAGGCATGGGTGAAGAAAACACAAACGTGCAAATGAAATGTTTCCTTCCCTGAATGGCTCCCAGGGGTTGGGTGGTCCTGGGCAGGTGACAGCAGTGGCATGCAGCAGCCTGCAGCCCTGAGTCCCCAGCAGTCCTGCTGCAAATCCTTCACAAGGAGCTCATGAGAAGACAACGCAGATCAGGCAGCTCAGCTCAGCAATGAGACCAAGCTGCCACCATGATCAAGGGGGGGTGGCAGAGCTTTTCAGAGGAAAAGAGCAACCACAGGAAGTCAGATACAATCTGGCTGATTTCGCTCCAGGAGCCAGCACTTTCTTGCAATTTCTCTGCTCTGGAAAGGATAAATCCAGTGAAAATGAGTGCTGGTGAACTTGGAACACTAAGTCAGGATCTGTGTTATGCCCAGCGCCTATTGTCAGATGGGTACCACACACATTCATGTGCACATCCCATATTTTCACCAAAGGAAATTCTCCGCTGTGGAAGAAACTCTGCCTGCCAATCCATGAAGTGATGACAGTTCAGAACTGAATTTCAGCATGCAGGTAGAAGAGATGCCACAGCAGGAGCAAGTTGAAAATGTGGCTCCTGATAGAGACACATAGGGGAGAAAATGGCACGGAGAGCAGGATACCAGTTTGTCATCACCGTTATGACTGGGGGGACACAGACACAGAGAAAACTTCTTGTCTCTTCTGTAACAGGACAAGCTCTGTAGTCAAGTTATTCCAAGATGTCCATCACATAAATGTAACACCTTGGAATAGCAAGGTTTACCACAAAAGAGTAAAAACATTATTTGGAAGAGACTGCTGGTGGTCATGAAATCCAACTCCAGGTCACTTTGGGGCTGTAGATTACATCAGCCACAGCTCTGAGCCTTGCATGCTTCTAGGGATGAGAGCCCAGAGCCCCAGCAGGCAGTCTCTCCTTGTGCTGAACCATCCATCCAAGGAAGAAACACACCTCCTGTCAAAGCCCTGCAGGAAGGGGACTGCATGGCCCCATGCTGGGGTTGAACCAGACTGATAAAGATGACAGCCCTGGTGTCCTATTGCCTGTCTCCAGAGACACTGATTTTCCCTTATTTGATATAATGCTGTTATTATATAATCATTTATAGCTAGTGAATTTAAAAGGTTGATTTACAAAAAATCTCTTACTTGACAGCAATACTCCTAGAAACTGACACTATTTGTTATGATTGAGGTACTTAAGAATATCACTGAAATTGGCTTAATTTCCAGTTAGACTGAAGAGAGCTTAATTTTCATCTTAGTCACCTTTTGCTACAAATATGTTGAGTCTGAAGATGAATTCTGATGATATAGAACTCAAATATGCATTTCTGTAAGTAAGATGAAAATGGATTTGCATTTTGAAACAAGCCAGGCAAAATTAGTTCTTTATAAATCATGCTTTTAGGCACATGAAAGTGAAAACCTGTGGGTTTAATCTGTGAAATTCTGTACACTTGCATCTCACATAGTAAAATAACCCTGCAGAGCAGCAATTTTGATTTGAAAATATTCATCCTCTGTTCTTGACACATAGGTGGAAAAGGGAGAGAGAGAAATTATGAAGTTACCACTCAATGGTCAGTGCTTCAAGGACAGCACTTGTTTCATTCCTGAGCATGAGAGAAACAGAATAAAGAAATAAATACTACATAGATTTCCCTGCATTGATCTTCATTGATCTTCACCTTCAGACTTCTGTTCTTTTCATCTGTGTGTGACTCCACTCAGTGAGGCATCAGCTCAATATTTTCATGGACTCATTCCCTGAGAGCTACAAAATTATTACGGTCCCTTATAAATCATCCACAAGCAGCACAGGGCTCAGACAGTCTGTGAGGAATTGCATTCCTACCTTTCAAACCCAAAACTAGCAGACCTCTACAGATACCTTCAACTAAAAGTCAAGTCCATGAAGATCTAACCAATCATCCATGTTATAGCCTTGTCCACCCAAAAAAAAAAAAAAAAAAAAGGAAACAGTAATAATTTCTTTATTATAACAATATTTAAGCTTCATATGTGTTAAATACATGTAGATCCCAGCAAATACATGGGTTTGGGGCCTGCTTTTGAGGGGTTTGGAGTTTTTTCCCCTTAAAAGAAATCATGGCACTACAGGAGAATAAAGTGCAGATTTCCCCAGGAGGTTAGAATCTAGAATCATGTCATGAGTACAGAAGATTATGTGCAAAGATAATTACTTCCCACAGAACAAAAGCCCTTGCATTATTTCCTTAAAATGTGGTGTGGTAAGCCCTTAACACCTATTAGATGCATTTCAGTTCTACCAGAAACCTAATACCTGCAACTGCTTTGCCTAACCACTAATTATCCTGACAAAAAGCACTGTTGCCCAGCCTTGCCACTCCATATTGCAGTGATTTGTCACACCAGATGCTAATATCCAACATATACTTCCCATATTGATGTCTCCCTGACACCTATAACAACTACAAGGAAAATGTCCTCTTTCCCAGATTTCCTGACTTGCCAACTCCTCTCTTTTCACAGACTTTCCACTGGGATTATTGAAAATACGTGGCATTACCACCAGGCTCAAATCCATTTCAAGGGATTGGTTTAACAAAGGCTGAGCTGTGTCCAAAGAACAGCAGTGAAGTGTGAAGGGTCTAGAGAACAAAACTTGTGAGGAGCAGCTGAAGGAAATGGGGGGTTTAGTCTGGAGGGAAGGAGGCTCAGGGAGAAATTCTGGCTCTCTGCAACTCCCTGCAGGGAGGTGGTGGTCAGGGCAGGGGGTCATTGCTCTCTTCTCCCAAGAAAAAGCTACTGGACAGCAGCTGCACCAGAGGAGGTTTAGGCTGTATATTAGGGAAAGATTGGAAAGATTTATCCATAACTGGACCAGGCTGCCCAGGGAAGTGGTTGAGTCACCAAGTGTAGCTGTGGCCCTCGGAACACAGTTTAGTGGGGACTTGGCTGTGCTGGGTTAACAGCTGGCTCTGTGGTCTCAAAGGTCTTTTCCAAGCTAAAGAACTCTGTGACATCAACACCACATTCATCCTCAAATCAGAGGACACATTCCAGCTGAGGACATTGCCACCCCAAGCCCACCACCCTCCCAAGCAGACAGCAGCTTCCAGACCTGAATAAATGACTAAAATAAAAGGGCCTGTGGCTGTTGTACACCTATGAGATATAAGGAATATTTTTTAATTTCCTAATCATTTCCCAAACAATTTTCACTAAGAAATGCTTCTTCCACAACTGCAACATCTCTCAGCATGCACCACAAATAGCCTGTACTGGGTTTTGAGCCTCCCCCCTGGAGCAAGCCTGGAGTCAGTTTTCACCCTGTTTTGCAAGAATCCCCTCCTCAACTCTGTCATCAGTCTATTCTACTGCCAACAGCACCTTTAGTGTTTTCAAGGTAATCTACACAAGAGAAAAGTAATTTTCCATGCACACTGACTGACATTTAGCTCTCACCACACAGGCAAGAAAATCATCAAGGCAAAAAACATGCCTGATGTAGAACAGATAAAATAAAGCACGTCAAGAGAAGAATAAATTGTATGCCAAAATGTTGAGAGAGACAGACATGTTTTTTCTTTCTAAGACATCTGCAAAGGAAACCTGGTATCAACTGAATCAAACTGCCTAGATTAGGACATAATAAGGAAATGAACTTATATATAGCAAAGAGCTCTCCATGTACCAGAATTGTCCATGTGCTAAACAAGCCTAGAAAGCCTCTTCTGCTTTTTTTGCTACCACACAGAGCTAGAAGTCTGAAAGGAATAATAGAAGAGAGCTCTCCTCCAGAGACTGCTTTGCAGATTTATTAGGTAAACAGTAAATGCAAATTAAAGAAGTGTGCCAGTTGGTAACATGACCAAGGGTTTATGTATAAGAAATAACTTCCAGAATGGCATTGTGCATTTCTGGACTGTGTTGATTGCTGTGACAGGAGAGTCAGAGCATAATAAAAATAATACTGAGGAAAGTAATGAAAAATACTTTCCTCAGAAGTACAGAGGCATGTTTCAATACATCTTGACAATTTTTGTTTGTGTTCTTCCAGGAATTTGTTGGCAAATTCATAATTTAAAAAGTTACTATTTTACTTACAAGAAATAAAACTATTTTCCCCACATAACACATACAGCACAGAGGAAATAGGACAAGAAGAGCACCCACTTCCATAGGGAATTGCAAACCCGTATCAGTAGTGACTGCATTGTACAATCAGATTGCCAAACGTGTCTGGGGAGTCACCAATCTGCAATGAATCACTTGGGAGCTGGTGAGAGTCAGGAGCCAGGGCCACTTCTCCTTGGCAAGTGTGAGACAGCCCCTCCTTCAAAGAGCAAGCAGTGGGTAGAGAAATAGTTTATGAGTCCAAGAAAACCATTATGTGCTATAAATCTTCTTAAAAATTAAAGCAAACATCTGTCTTCTTAAATGAGTCTACCTTGAAAAAAGTGAATCAAAACTAACCTAGAGTTTATAAGGCCCTTTAAAACCTACAGAGCAGTAACATTTTAAATCCTACTAATCTGGTATTTATACTGGTATAAATAGCTTCCACATCCCTGTTCATGCACAGGCATGATTCATTTCACTTCTTGTACTCCCCTTCCTTTTTCCTCTCCCCACAGGCATCTACTCAGAATATTTCTAAGTGTAAGTGTAAAGGAATGAGAAAAAAGGCTGAGAAAATTTAGAACTAAAGTATTAGTTATGCAACAGAAAATGCAACAAAAGGTGGAAAAATCCCAGGATAAGAATAAAACTGTAGGCTTTGACCTAGGTTAGAATTCAATCCTGCAGCAGTATTGCAAAGGCTGAGGCTATAAAAGTGTAATACTTTATTTGCAGCATTGGCAGGAGCTGCTTCCAATAGACAGGTTCTTCTCAATTTCTTAAAGCATGATTTCTGCAAAGCACTTGAACATACAATTAACATTAGGTGAATGCTCAAGTCTCACTGATTTTAAAGCAGTTTAGACACTGAGTATTTGCAGAATCAGAGGTGTCAGAGCCTGACTGTCAGCTGCCTGCACTGTTTCAAGTGAGGTACTATATACTTCAGAGATCTGCATTTCAGAGAGAGAGAGAGAGAGAGAGAGAGAGAGAGAGAGAGAAAGAGAGAAAGAGAGAGGGACAGAAAAAGAGAGAGAGAAAGAGAGAGAAAGGGAGAGAAAGGGAGAGAGAAAGAACAATTAACTGGATTTCTACTAGTGTTACAACTGAAGAGATTTATTACAGGAGATAGACAATAAGGGACAAATAACACCCTTGCAAATTTGGTAGGGAAATCACTCCAGTCACAGAACTTAGAGAAAGGGTGAAAAAGAACCAGAATACACCGGGTAAATATTTTCCAAGTCTCTTACACCAGGACAAACTGTACCTGAAATAAACCTCTAAAAGTTGCCAATCTTGCCAAGCATTTGTTCCCAGGATCTCATTAGCTTTCCAGACACGCTGTCAGTCCCCTTGCTGAGAGCACTATCAGTGGAGGCTGCAATGCCAAGCCAAGGTTCTGGGTTAAGTGGCTGCTAAAGGGGAGTTATTAATAGAGCACTCATTCTGTATATTATCACTGCCATATCAATTACATCACTTGGATGTCACAAAAAGCAGGGCAAGCTGAGATATCCTAACCTGAACCAAGTCCAGATCTGCCCCTACTTTTATCACTTCAGAGAGATCCTGCTGAACACTGAGCTTCCCCAGCTGTGCCACACATTTGAAACATCTTTGCAGAGAGGATCAATTTACATCCGAAAAGCAAAAATGTTCTGCCTTTAATACTTGGGGTTTCTGCATGGCATTACAGCTGTCAGCATTACCGCAGCGCACAAAACGAGGAAAGGCATCCTCACTGCTGAAGAAATGCTGCATAGTTAATCCGCGATGAAGGGGAAGCCCCGGGCAGCCAGGGGAATGGCTGTGTCCTGGAAGAGCCCGAGGACAAAGGACAATATCCCCTTGCAAAGCCCGGGAGGAGGAAGGGGTGGTGGCGCAGCAGGGAGAGGGGACAGCTCTGGCTGCGGGCGCTCGGGGATGGCGATTTTCCAACAGAGGCCGCTGCAGCCTGTGCCCGGCTGGGAAAGCACAGGGACCGGCAGGACCCGGGGATGGCTGCCTGGGGCTCAGCGCAGCGCGCTCCCCGCGTGTTCTGAAGCAAGCACGCCTCACTAGGCAGCGACTCCAAGAGGAAAGTCCAGTTTCCGAGTCTCTGCAGAGGGCTGCCTCAGCGCAGCTATTCCCTGCATGACAACCTTGCACTGTCCTCTGCCATCTACATGTGGCAATATTGACTAAATGCCCTGTGTGCTACAGTCATTTCTTTTAGATATATTTGCTCCTTAACTTTCCAGCTTTACTGGTATGTAAAGCTCTTATATGTTCATCGTCATCCAGAAAGGTAATTTTAAATCCTACTATATCAGTAGTCATTCCCAGGTGTGTAATCATGACTAAATGTGAACATTCAGAAACATTTTTGATGACTGCTGCAAAAAGTAAATCCACTACAAATGCAGCTAATATGTTCACAGCCAAATACACATCACTTATAGAAAAACAAGAGACAATTTTGTAAAATGCAGATGAGTGAACAGCATAGCCACATATATTCACTCTTTTCAGTCACATTGAAGCTCATTTTGTCACAGCAAGTGGCACATCCTTCTCATTTAGTCAAAGCTATGGCTGTGATCTCATGCTTGTGTAGAGCAGAGTTCTGCTCTTTCCAGCATAGCAGAAACTTCTATGGGGCTGATACTGACTTAACTGAGCTGGTCCCCAATGGAAATGCAATAAAACTAGATTTTACTGAAAATGCAGGAAAGGACTTCTACATAAGAGCCTTCTTAATCAGTGAAGGCATTCCCTAAATACAATGGGTGGAAATCCTTGCTTCCCTTGCTCCCCAGTATCCGAGCAAGATGTGGCTCTCGGCAGAGCGAGCGCACCGAGGCCCCGTTTCCTCTGCGCGTGTTCCTTCCTCCAGAGGACAATGACAGCCATATCAGCAGGCCAGGTGACACTGGCAGGGCACGCAGAAAACCCATTCCCTCAAGCAGAGATGGGAAGGACATCCCAAAAGAGCCTGAGCCCCGCTGCAGCCAGGTTTCCACAGAGCTCGTCTGGGTGTGCGCCAGCACTGCCACAGGGGCTCGAGAAAAACACCTACGCAGAGGGCTCTACACATTTTACAGCAAACAACACTCATTTGAGAGAAAGCCAGTAAGGATGTGCTCTTTTCTGGGTTCCCTCCTACTGTTTCCACCATGCAAAGGAATTATTTTGGTGCAGAATATTGCTGGTTATCTTATGGCAGTGTTCTGGGGCTTGGGATGAGCTGGGGAATATCTTTTGATTAATATTACTCACCTCACTAAACACTTTAATTTCAAGAAAGAAATGAGATTAAAGAGCACTCTACACAGAAATTTTCTCCAAGATTTTTTGACTTTTTGTTCAACAATTTACACCTAATTAAAACTACTTTGAATGGTAACGGTGATACTAAATAATAGTGAGACTAAAGTGAATCAAAACAACACAGTCAGCATTCTAAAACTGCACCTTATATGCCCTTACAATAAAATTTCAAAACAGTCCAGGTGCATTAAAACATTGTTAAATCCATCTTTTGCACTTGAAAATATCACTTGCTAATAACACTTGGTAAATGAGACATGGACACTGGATTGTGAATCTTATTAATCAGTGTGTGCAAACTCTAAATTATGAACCTGGAATCATCAATGGTGATTGAACATTTTTCCTTAATGTGATTGCAGAGAATTCATAGGGAGACCTATCCATAACTTTGGCACTCCCACTCTTGTCTTGTAGGACAAAGCTAGAAATGAAATTAGAGAAAGAATGGAATAAACTGGGAAAAGAGCAAACCTATTTGTCAAATCTTTGACACACACACAGAAAGTGCAATAGAAATAATTCTACACTTGTGAGTTTCATGAAACCATGCATACTAAGATGTGTTTCTAAAGCTTCATTGATGGATCATTAATAGTTTAATTAATGGACAGTTAAATCATGCCCAGAAGGATTTCATCTGCTTGCCTGATCATAGCCTTTTTTTCACCTACTCACAGAACGGTTTGTTATACCTGGGCCTGCAGTCTCAAAAGACTGGGGTTGGTCTATGTCAACTATTTCAACTAAAAAAACATTTTAGAGAACAATTGGAGATGTTTAGAGTTGGATTGGTAGCAATTTCTAACAGAGGTGATGGGGTAGAATCTGAAGAATAGCAGAGAGAGGCCAGGATCTGAAGGAGAATGCCTGAAGACACACCAGTTACCCCCTGGATTCTGTTCGTCTAATTTTTTGTTATTCTAATTATTTTGTAACTAAAGGAAAAACTTTGAAATTATAAAAGAGAGAAACCCTATCTTTCACCAATTTATCAACATGTATTGAAAGCTTAGACTGTACTGTTATCTGGGTCATTTTGTTAGAAATACTTGGAAACACCCATTTTTTCCCCCTGATTGAGGTTAAAAAGGCAGATTTTTCAGGAAATGAAGTTACATGCTGACTGTTCTTGGCACCATAACTCTGTCAGTGTTTCCAAGGGGTTAAGTTTGAAAACGAGTGATTATGAAACTAAATGTATGTCTTGCACATGAAAACATTAATTATGATTTCTCAAATGAATACAGAAAAAGCCACACATCTTTTAAAGAACCATATGCTTCTGCTTTTAAAATGAAAACAAATTAAAATATCCACAGGAGCTTTTATAGTGATTAAAATCTGCCAACCAACAGAGCTAAGTAAGTTAATTAGCACCAAAGAAGCCTCAAGTGATCTGCAGTTTTAGTCACAATCCCTTTGTCTAAAATTTAGATGACTAAAGTTACTTTGTACATGGAAAAGATTTGTGTAGCGTGGTGCAAAAGACAAAGAGCAAACTTGGAATGATTTTCACCTAATTTCTTTTCTACCATATTTTCTGTGCCTGTCTGGAGCACAGAGCTATCAGATAATAGCAGCCATTTTACAATCATCACTTTTCCAAATGCAAATGCCCACGAGGTTACTATTTAATCAAAATCAAAAGGAATGATCTGATAGACTTAAATTTCCAATCATAGACAAATTTTAAATGAACACAAAAAAGTGCCCTTTTTTATACCTTTTGGGCCTCAAACTGTTGGAAGCTCTTCACGCAGTTTAAAACTATCTTTGAAAATAGTATTACAACTTTTTCCCCAAAACCTAGCAAGCTTTACTGAAAATAAATCCCTGACATTTGCCAGGTTCTCTCTGACAGTGACCAAGAGCAAATGCACAACACCCATTGCACCCAGTCATAATATCACCAACAAGGAAAATAATTTTTATTTTACTACTGCAAATAGGTCTGCAAAAATACTGAAAACAACTTTTTATGAATACTAGTAGAAATTTTAAATTAATCTCCATTGTATGTATGAGCATCTGTGTTTATTTTCCCTGAATAGTCTATTTACTGGCAGAATTTCTAGATGAATAAAGTTACTGGCAGCACAATTCACATAAACAGAATTCACTTCTTGTAAGCATTCAGACCAAATCAACTTGAGCAAGGAACTCCTCCAGCAAAGTAACAAAAATAAATGTAAAGGAATAAACCTTATTGGAAGTTAGTGAAACATCTCTTATGTGAAAACGGGATCTAGGACCATGGATCTGGGACAGAACATGCAGCCTATCCTATATCAAATATTCACAATCGCTTGTTAATGATCTGATTAAATTATTCAATAAATTCTCTGTGAAATACATCTGGGAAAAATTCCATCCCTCAGTGATAGTTTGAAGACATGAAAAAATGAGAAGCAATTAGTAAAATAATCACTACTACATTACAAATAGAGAATGAATTTAGACAAGCACTTCAAAGGACCAGTGGGCACCAATAAAGAACATTAATGACAGTGGTGGAAATGCAGTTTCTGTGCATTCTACAGGTGCAGGGAACCAAATGGTTTCTTTGCACACAGACCTTGATTTCTTCATGCAATTCTGGAATAAAAGAAGTGTTGTCATGTACCCCTTCCTCCCCCCAGAGAAACAGGGGTGAAAGTGCCGCTGCAGCCAGAGCCCTCGGAGCTGTCCCTGAGCTGCAGCAGGCGGGGATGGAACCACAGAGCTCCTGCCAGGCACACTCAAGGTGTCTCACTTAATGCCAGGTTCTGCAGGCTGATATTCTCCTCTCACACAAGAATCAAAATACTTGGGGAAACTGTCATGTAAAGTTTGAAAATTTTTTTTGTCATTTTTCCTGCCTCCAAAATTCATCAACAACCTCCTTCAACACCCTGACACACACCCCCTTTTGCTTAACAGAATGGTATTTTACCATCACACCCCAATTGGTAGAACAAGCTGTTTTTTCACTCACATTACTATAACAACATGAGGGAAGAACATATTTCTAATTTTACCAGTATCATTAACTCCTTTTGCAAGGTTGCTTTTGCATTTATACAAGGTTCTCTTCTCCTTTATTGCAAGCCAAGTGTTATCTGAGCAGTGTAACACCTCACAGTTAGACGAAAGATCACAGATAAGAGCAAGATTCATGATTGTCAAAGCCAGTCAGGACAATTTCAGTCTCACAATTATTTCATTAAATCTGTGGGGGAAAAGGACAAACTTACTGCTTGCCTAAGTCCTAGGCATTACTGATGGCACATTTGTTTTTAGCCAGAAAGCCTCAACAGCCCTTTGTGAGAGTGGCTTCATCTCCTTTAAATGTGATCTAAAGTTGGGGAGCTCTAAACCACTTCCACAATCCTTAGTGTGTTGCAAACTGGGTGAGTCTTGCACTCTTCATGGGCTACTACGAATATTATTTGCTGAAAAAAACTGAGGCATTTAGTTAGGGAAGCACAGAGTATGGAAGAAAGGGTATAGAAAATGCAGAGTCGTCTTTTCCTAGACCAAGCCCAAGATGCTGGCTCACACAGAGGCACCTCCCTGTGAGAATGTGCCAAATCCTGTAACCCCTGAGAATTAGGGATTTCAGTGTGGTTATCCACGAAAGGAAATGATAATGCATTTGGAAAACCTGACTGTAATGGGAGTTTCCTTCATCTCAGTGAGATTAGGGCAAAGTAAACAGTCTGCTACTGTACTAGAAGTCATTTGTGTGTTTGCAACTGACAGAATTCAAGTTGGTGCAATACATAAGAATCTCTGTTGATGGATGGTTGTCTTATTTAATTTTTTCCCCCCAGCATATAGTTTGTGCACAGAAATTATTAATTTATTTTAAATTAGACCATCTGATACTTCTTGGAAAAGCAGACAAGTTTTGTGAAGCAATAACTTTAAGTACCAGCTGCGTTTAATTATACTTTTAGTTTTACTTGATTTTGTCAAACCGCTGATTTGATAAAGGCTAGGGAGAAACACAGGGATATAGCATTTGCAACCTACTACATTTGTTGCTTTTTTGAACAGGGTACAGCAGGGCTGACAAAGCTTTCTCAGGCACAGCTAAACCTTGTAAAGACAAAGCTTCTAGTTTATGCATTACTAGGAAATTCAAAAGAAAATATTCATGGGAAATTATTTGATTACCATTTTAGAAAATACTGCTGTACTTTCAGGTCTCAAAATAACCCTTCACCTGTGAATCACACACATCTAAACTATTTTCCTGTATTGCCTTCAGCCATCAACATGAGCTAACCAGCAACAACATTGTTATTAGATTCCAAATTAACATGCATTGATGGAATTTTTCTGCTAATAACTGAGACTTTTGCTGACATTGGATGCTATAGATAAAAGAAAGGGATCCTGATGCATCCTCTCCCATAATGAGTGTTACACTTTTTATAACTTTTCCTTCATAAATATGCATCACTTTTCTAATTAAGTAAAAGATCATACCTTTGTGCTGCAATATGTCTGTGCTGCAAAGGTTTAAATCTTAAGCAGACACAATCCTATGTACCAAACTCTAAATTTATTAGAAAATATAAAACAAGTTGCACATATATTTAGTTAACAATGGAGTAAGGTCCACCTGCAAGAATATGTAGTAATAAGAAGATAGAAAACTAAAGTTGCTATCAAGAGAGTAACATCAATAAAGTTTACTGAAATGAATAACTTCTTTTCTGAACTGTCTCTGTAAGCTATCAAAAAACTGTTGTCTACAAGTTTCATTCATGAACGCCACCAACTTTCACTACTTTATTCAGAAAACAGCAATGTAATGTATTTGTTCAATTCCCTCCTCTGTTCTGGTCCGAATTCAAGAACTGACACCCAATAAAGATCTATGCAATGAAAGCAGAAGCATAACTGTGATAGAATATTTGCTTCTCTAAGTAGCTTCTTTGGGTAGATATTTCTGGAATTTAGCAACAGAATCAAAATTGATTCTGGGCAAATGCAGAAGACAAATTCTAATAAGGGAACTGAATATCTCTTCAAAAACAAAAATCTCTTCTCTGAACACCTCTTCAATTTTACACAATCCTAATCATTCTCATGGACAAATAAGGCCTATGCCTCACCATTAACAGTCTACTGACTGATGTAAAGGTTCAGTTTTTGCTCAGTGGATGTAATCTCTGTTTAGAAGTGAATGCTTTAGCTAGGAAGTCAGAAATACAGCTGTGGAAATGGCATTTTGAGCGGCAGAGAAGAAAACAAAACAGCAGAATCAATCATGAATAGTAGCAGGGAGATCTGCACTATCCAGCCTGGGGCTTTCCATCATTAGCTTCTCACACTGGAGGGTGGCACATTTCAAACACAGCATGCATACAGAGTTAGAGAGACACCAGAGAAAGAGTCAGAAACTCTGGCATGAGCCTTGGTCTATACCTTGAAAGAAAACACACACTGGAGGAAAGACAACATAATTTGAGACAACTCAGCATGCTCCAAAATAATTGTTTTTTCAGTAATATATTTATGAAACAAAGATAACAGATTATGAGGAAAAGAATGGAGTAATTAAAAATAATGGACTGAAAATGTACATGGAGTGCACTAGAATTGAAAATGAACTTCCTTACTTTTCCTCAGTAGCCAAGCACCTAACCTGCTGCATTAACTGACACATCTAATGGTGTCACCATGTCACCAAAAACACATCCCAAAGTTATCATCACTTCAGCAGATCTAAGAACTCTAAACCAAGAACTTCAAAGTACTTCCCATGCTGCTTTGGATCTCGCTGTCATACAAAAGCATTGAAGCATGTTTGTATCTGGGAATTTGAATTTGTCTGTCTTCCCACCAACCAGAACCTATTAGGAGAGGTTCTGACCATGACTCATTTCTCAAATGTACATAATGGGTCAGTTTGAACTAAAAGCTGGGGCATCCTGTTCCTGATTACAAAAATAAAGGGGCCAATTTAAGTCCCTTTTTTTTTTCCTAAAGCGATTGCTGTGCAAGTGAAAGATGCCAAAATGACAGCTCCATAAGATAAACTTCACCATTAATCACAGGGTGGAAACAGTTCAGCACAAAAGTCAGCAGAGCAGGCCACAGAAGCAGCTGTGGCAGTTCATTTGCTCCTGTTCAGCCCCTGCATCTGAGCCAGCAGTGATTCCCCAAGCAATTGCTTTCCTTGCTTTGTCTTCTCAGCTGATGCTCCAGCTCATGCAAACAGTGCTGGGGTTTGGTTGTTGGTTGTTTTGCTTTGTCTCCCAAAGGTGGAAAGAAATTTCACTGATGCAAATATATGGTATTCATAGCCCCAGAATGATAAGCCATTTCATGTAGCTTAATCAGATAACAACCCATAATATTTGCTTGATTTTGTGCTCAAATCCTTATTGCACACTGATTTCAAGGCAGGGTTTCTAGGGTAGTGTGCCAAACCAGCTTGCAGTCAGTAATAGATTCATAAACTAAACTTCAACAATGCTCATGTTATTCAAAATGGGTTGTGATGGAAAGAGGAGTTTGCTGAATTATTCACTTTTCATGGATTTCTCTGTAACAAATTAGCATTGAAATTTCAACCTACTTCTTAGCATCTCAAATGACAGAAGTTTGGAGAGCTACTGAAGGACTCGGAGCTGAGAAAGAAGTCTTGTGATCTGATAACAGACAGGAAATCTACAACTAAATGGGATGCAAAACAGCAATAATTCTGCTGAAGAAAATATATGAAGCAAAATGTTAAATCACAATCCATAGCAAATTTGTCTAAATGATGAGCAGTTCCAGACCAATAGCCTTAGGCTTCCAAATTCTTTCTGCTCAAGAATTGAAAAGCGACAAACAAAAATGGAAAGAAAGAAAAGCTACAAAAATGGAAAAAATTATACAATTAAAAACATCTAAGTGTTAATTCTTTTTAATGCCTCCTAGGAACAGAATGACTAGAAAACTAGATAGATAATATTAATGAAGAATGCTGATAGAGGAGCTATAAAAAAAGCTAGAGGAAAAGCAATAGAATTTCTTTGTCTGGACCCAATAGTTACCCTAAACAAAAAATCTTCTTTCCCTGAATTGGGAAATATTTGGAAAACTTTGGCCAGATCCACGGGAAACAGCGAAAGTATTAATTTCTTAATATTAGAATACAGAAACACAGAAATACAAGATATTGGATGATGTTATTTAGATTTCAAGAAAGACAGCACTTGTCTGTGTTTTAAGCCCAAATCAGAGGCAGATGGGACACAAGAGCTGGTTATTCATGATGTGGGAGCTGCCAAGGGCAGTGAGGGAGGCAGGCAGAGCTCAGCAGAGGGACCAGGGCAGCTCCTGACAGTGCAGAGAGCTGGAACCTCACACACACAGGGTGAGCAGGGCACTTCCTTGGAGGGAAGGGCATTCAGAATTGCAACCCAGCCTGCAGAAGGAGCAGAGGTTTGCAATATTCCCCAAGAACACAGCAGCAATAACAAAAACCTAGCCGGTCTGGAACTTCACTGGTTGCTCAAATGATGCCCTAACAGCATTGTCTATTCATCTGCTTTCCCTCACCATCTAAAGGCACGTTGCTCACTTGAACACAGAAAGGATGAGTTTTAGCCAGACTTTCTCTCTGTTACATACAAAGAGATCCCTGCCAGCATTAGCCCCAACCCCTCTTTCCTATTCTCCCATCTCTCTTACTAAATCATGCCATAGTGCCTTGTCTACTCACTTTTCATTTTTACCAAATAACAGCTGCATTTCAAGGGTGCTTCACAAATTCATTCTTGGCCTGCAAAGCCCTTTGAACAAAATTCCCTGTATAGATGTACAATATGCCACAATTATTGTCAAGGCAACACAGGTTCAGAGAAACACAGCAGTTGCTAGGAAACACCACAGCAAAGAGAAATGGGAGTTGTTTACTGACACATGTTTGAAACATGAGCTATTATTATTTGAGGGTTTGAACCTCAGACAATACCTATCTATTTCTAGTTAATAATTCTAATTTGAATTGTTACTGAAAGAATCCACATGTGTCTCATCATTGCTGAATTCAATTTACCTAAAGTCTAAGACCATAACCAGGCTAAAAATCCTGGAGTTGTGTAAAATCTGTTGATGGTTTTGAAACATTTTTTAGGAGACAGGACTCTACCATGCTCATCAGAGATCACCACCATCCCAGAAAACCAACTAAGCTGCAGGAATTTATTTCCATTTTTCATGTGCTCCAGCAGAATTTTTATCAAGCCATTGGAGACAGATGTCTAAAAACAACACAAAAAGCTTTTCATTTACTTTCAGGCAGGGGAATTATTTGCATAGTTTGGACAAAGCACGTAGAAGAAATCAACATTCCTGAAACTTTTGCAAGCAATAAGCAGCACAAAAAATAAGCCCATACAGTATTATGTAACTAGTCAGGTTAACAAAAAAATCATGTAAGAACAAACACTCTCATTCTCTGAATTTATTGCAAAATGAAATAATTTCCTCAACATAACTGTGACAAAGAGTAAATGAGATTTAAGTGACAACAACAGAAAAAAAAGAATGAAAACCAAAATTTTATAAGTGCAGTTATTCAGTCATTCATTATAGGCAACAACAGGAAAAAGCATGTTAGAAAACTTTGCTAAGGTTGCCAAGACAGACAATATGAAGGTGGAACATACAAAACAAAACAAAATCCTACAGCCTTTCCATCTAATTTTTTTAATGCACATATACCATGATAGTATCTGCATGGGACAAAGACTGAGGAAACCCATTTTTCCAAGAGAGCATTCAACAACTTAAGATGTTGCATTTCTTTATTAATTTCATTCTCCAAAAAGATAACAATCCAAAATTTCACAGAATAGTCATGTTCACAAAGGAAAGCTATCCTAGACTTAAATGAATCAAAGAACCCAGAGAAAAAAAGTGCTTCAGTAACTAGGAATATTAATAATATACATGTGAAAGAAACAGAAGCTGTAAAAGCTGTTAAGCTATGAAAGTAACATTAAAATGAAAGTCTCAATTTATCAACACTTGACACTGCAAATGTAATATGTATAATGTAGCCTTCACACTTGGAACAAACAGAAAAAGCCCCAGAAATTTTAACATGTCACACTATACTGAAATCAGTGGCAGCTGCAGTGAACTAGTTTGTTAAAAATTTTGATAACTTACTCACATTGTAAAACTCCATAGAAACAAATCAATTTCAACAACCTCTCATTCAATACAAAATAATAATAAAAAACAAGAAAATCCACAGGAGGCATTTCAGTAAGATGAAATGTCTTTCTCCGAAGTTCATTTTTAGACTGCAATTTATACTGAAGAAAGAAAAGCAAACACTCAACTGTGAATAAACCTTTTTGATTTTGATTGAGAACAGAGCATTTGTCAGACAAAGGCAGCTGTAGCTGCTGTTATTCTTTCTAGGGGATAAAAATATCATTTAGCTGGACTCAGAGATGGCCCCAAATGGTTAGGGATCGGGTAGGCTCATTTGGAGTTTCACGAGCCAAACAAACATGTATTTTCCCCATTCCAGAGCCTCAGGGCTTCCCAGGCTCACTGAGCACAGGGTGTGAAGCCCAGGCACCTGCACTTCCACCTGGAAAATCCACCAGAATTTCTCCTAACCCCAGTACAGAGGCCTGCTGCAAAGTACACTGACACCACTCTAGGAACAGCCACTTGGATGTATTATCACAAGAAAAATCCTGTATTTCTGCCACTGAATTTATTATCAGAAATAGCTGAAATTAAAACTAAACAATGTACAAATAAATCCATAACAATCATCCCAAGCTGAGAAATTGTCCATCAGTAAGTACACAAAGAACCAATTTTAAAACCCCTTCTTGCCAAGTTTTGAGTTTTTGATGTCATCATGAGTAGAATTACATTAAGAGAATTGTCAGGAGCCCAATTATTATTCCAATCCATGTGCATTTTCAGCAGCAAATTAAAATGAAAAATACAAATTTTCTATCATCCATTTTTTATAGGCTTGATTCTTCCTCATTATTTTGTGATTATCTGTGTATAGAAATTGTACACTGAAAATGTTGCCTTTAGTATGACTGATCATAAGAGTGGGTACAAATAATAGGACCCTAAATAGCAGTAGAAAGATTCATTACATCTGTTGGGGACAGATAAGCATTCATGAAGAGACTTTTAAAGTGCAGATGAGTTGCAAGGAGCATGATCTGTCAGTCACCCTGGTGGCTTGGGAGACAAGTCTGCTGAATCATCCAAATAACTAATTTTAAAAAGTTAGTGCTCCTAATCCAGCAGTGCTCTATTGGAGTTCATAGGGTAAAGCCAGGATAATTTTAATTATAGCCCCACAAGGTTATATAAAGGAAAAATTATAAATAGATCTATGAAATTTACTTCTCCTGCTTATAGTCATTACCCAGACAATAAACTGGCACATCAGCTAAGAACAATTGTGTCCTACTGTGGACCAATTCAAATTTCCACACCAGAGCACAAGCCAAACTTAGAGAAAGAAATGAGTGATTTTGGTCTGCTCTTGAAAGCAAAAGTCATCTGCTCCAGGCCAGACCATGGAGAGGCTTCTGGTCAAGAATGCAGCTGAAAGCAGAGTGTAAAGCTTAGGAAAGTACCTGCCTTTTGGAACTCTTCCCCAAATAAATGTGCATACTAACTAAAAAATTTGAACACCTGAAAATTTTCATCATTACTTGCCTTCTTAGTAAAAGTATACAGCAAGGGGATTGCAGAGTTTAAAATGTGCCAAGGCAGTTACAGTTTTTAGGGATCAACTTTCTCCTTTTGCCTCAAAAGTGATTTGTAACAATTCTAATAGCCTTGATTTGAGTCTTTAAAAAACTCCATCAGAATATGGTACATTTTCATCAGAGACTGAAAATAGGACATTGACATAATTTATGAGTGTATGATGGGCAGTAGGTGGGAAATAAAACACCAATAGAAAACTAATAAAAATTAAATACAGAATGAATACAGAATAACTGAAATCATGAGCTATGCATTAGAGAAAATTGTGCTCCAGAAATTAAAGTCTCTAAAGACCTCTTACTGATACCTAACAATACAGAAGCAGAAATAATTTTTTCCCTTTTGTGTATTTATCTTTGTATCACGCAGCAAAAGAAAATATACCAAGATAGATGGTACAGCAGCTGTCAGTTTGGTGACAACTGCTTCAAAAATATGAACCCTTCAGTGTCCAGTATTATCTCCCTAGCAACTTTCTTACAGTTATAATTTACTGATAGGAGCTATATGGAAGCAATGCATTATCATGTCTCCATCAGTGGTGTAGCTTTGAAAATATTTCCTTCCTGAGATCATCTAGAGGATTTCAGCGTCCCCCAAACATTTCACAGCAGGCAGAGCAGTAAAATGTGTACTATATATCACCTGCAATTTGATCATTTGATCATCTGTGTCAGCCAGCGTCAACTCACTCCAGTTCTCACTCCTGCAATGCAGCTCCTGCCTGCTGCAGCTGCCTGAGGTGGCCAGGATTGATGGAGATCCCCCAGGAATTCATTGCATAACGACTGCCCTGCAAGTCACAGAGCTGATAAGCAAGTCAATGAAACCCATGGCTGCTGACAGGTCACCTGTGGGCTCCTTGCAAGCTCAACATTCATTGCAAGATTACCAGAGCTCAGCATTTCTCAAATCAGATAAAAATATCTTAACCAAATGTAACTATCTCAATAGGAAGGCTAGATCATAAATGCAATCTTCACCAACAGAATTATGTGCTTTGTATTTATGAATATTATTTGCGCTCTTAACTACTACAATTCTTGAACTGGAATCATCATTGGAATTGTGATGGATCACTTGAGTCAGAATTCTTATTTTGCCAGGAACTGCAGTCATTGCCATGCAGGCTTAAAGAAATTCTTTCCAACCACTCAGCTAATTGTTTGGTGCCAAATATGGTTTATATAGATGACCAATAATGTGCAGATTTAAAGAAATATTTCTTATCTTGGCTCTCACAAGGATTTATAGAGTTGCCCACCATTCAGATTATGCATTTTGTACTCCTATGTTAGTGCTCTGTTGAGACAGAAAGGCAGGCACAGAAAATCTGGCTACTTGAAACCAGACTAGAACTCCAGCAAAGCAAAAAAATAAAACAAGTGCATAGAAGGGAAGACTATATGGTTATCTGAGGTTCCTTTTATCATGAGTAGCCAATAATAATTTATTCCTTCTGCCCTCTAGCCCTCTGTACTTGCCCTGTGCATAGCATCATTATAGGAAATCTAACTGCAGATTTCTGAAAAAATCCAGATACTGAGTCCTACAGTCTCATACTGTATTGGGCTAATAGTGAATTCAAATCTCAAAATTAGAACAAAATTTCAGAGATTAGCTAAAATGGTTACACTGCCTGCATTATATTTCATGGCAGTCACCTCTCTTGGAGTGCTTTTCCTCCATCTCACTGTGGCACTAACTTAGGCTACTCGAGGCTAAATCTTGCTAACTCACAAAGGTAAAAAAACCCAATAAACAAATGGTATCTGCAGAGGGATTTGCTGGACAGAAGATGCAGGAAAAGAGGATTTGTTATTTCTAATTTGTAAATGTGCTAATTCTGAGAGCAAGTGACATTGAAGCATCAACCTCTTCCAGGTCTGACAAGTCCACAACAAAGAGCATCTACCACACTCTGTTCTGCTAGCAAGTGATTCTCACTCTTTTCTTCATTAAGGCTCTTCAAATAAAATAATCTCTGGCTTCTTAAACTCACATTAGCCAGGATGAACATAATGTCTGTCACCAATCTTGGCTTTCAGGCTTTATTAGTCACACATTTAATCTGCTGTCCAAGGCTTCAGCTAGTGACTTTGTTCTATTATTTTATGTGTCAGATGTGATATGTAGCTATGAAGAATGATTACTGTACCTATTTTTCAGGAGGCTCTTTATTTAATACACAATTAAATTCCCAGTTCAACATCTGAACAAGGTGTATGTTTGCAGAATGAACTAACAGCTCAGGAAGGAGCATTATGGATTGCTACACAAATAAATTCATGGTCCAAGTCATCTGTTTATCTATTCAAATTATTGAGGCATTTCAGGTCAATGCAGTATAGCCGTGTCCTAAAACATTTTGAGAAGGCAAACAGGCACTCATCTTGGCAAAATAACCAGCTTCTCAGCAAAACCCTAACAAAGATTAAATATAAAATCTTTCTTAAGGAGACCAAGCTAAAGCTCTAAGATGTGCAAACACCACATACATGTGTCAAGTTCTGCTTCACATACACAGTGAGCAATTCCTTGTGCATTTGGTGTCTTGAGCTGCTGCTCAGGGGCAGGAAGGGCAGGAAATGTTTGCAGAACAGCTGTGGGGGAACAATCAGAGGAAGTGGCACGCGGGTGTCAGCCCTGCGGGACATCCCTGCTGTGTCACACCTTCCTTGGGGTCCAGAGGACATGGGAGGAGGCAGGGGAGGACTCTGAATGCAAGCACAGCTTGTGCATTCCTTCCAAGATCATTGTGCCTTACAGACTTGGGCAAATGAGCAGAGGGTCTCCAACCTGGCCTTTGCCAGGGCCCATTGTGAGCCGGCCTGTGAAAGGTTTCAGATGTGAGCAGAGCAGTTTTGGCTCCTAGGGAGGGAGGAGGAAATGCAGCCAGTGGATTGAACCAGCTCGTTTGATGGCTTGGATTGGCCTAAGCCTTCTTGCAGCTCAGGGAAAAATGTTTCCTGCAGTGTGTACTGCTGTTGCCTCCAAATCTATTTATCCTCAGGGTCAGAAACACAAACATGCCCCTTTCCATGCAGATGAGCAGTACAGATACATGGGACAGTGTGAACAATGCAAGTTTCAGATGACAAGAAGCTTTTCTGGCACAATAAGCAGAAATGGATCAGAAACTGCACAGCACTATGTTAACCACCAACAAGCACTTTCATCTGTGGCCTTCAGATCTATTTTAGTGTTTTTATAGTATTTATAACCATCTTTATAGTATTTACCACCTTTATTGTATTTTTATCCATCATAATTCCTAGGTGACAGATGCTTAAACAATCTTAGAAAAGTTACCTGGTATTTTGCAGATAGCTGCCATGCCTTTAGCATTGCTCTCACACGCATTTTGGAGGCACCCATTAAATAAAAATTGGGGTGAGATGAAGCTAAGTAAGCTTTTTGATGACATCCTCACACATTTCTCTTTATGATAGCAATATTCAAGCAAAAATGCAGCTCTCCACTTATTTCAGCAGTTGATGATTTCTTACACCCTAAAATTGTTCTTGATAGAAATACAAATGATAGTGCAAAGACAGGAAATGTTTTAGACATAAGTGCAGACAGCCACAGAAATCACTGAAGAGTAAAAATTGATTCCATTTACTAAGAAAAAGCAAACACTTGGAAAAGATTAGACTGGGTTATTCCATTAGAAGGCTGATGAAGTTAAAGCTCTGCAGTGGCATTCACATTAGGCCTATGAAGAGCTCGTTCTGACAGAAACATGCTGACTAAGAAAAATCCCCTTCTATATTTAAAAATTGTAGCAGATGGTGCTAGCAGTAGGATGCTGCATCAAGTTGCTGTGACTGTGGGCACTTTCATCTATCACTGAAAGTCTCAAAATGCCATCACTCAACTGCAGGTCTCAACCTGAACTCTGCAAAATGCTGCAAGTACTAACATGATTTATTTGGTACCAGCGCCCCTGGGTCAGGCTTCTCTGGAAAAGCTTCAAAACTTACATTCCTACAGCTTAGGAGGAATAGGGAAGTTTTTAACATAGTTAGGATATTGGAGATCTGTACCCTCAATTCAAACAAGGTATTAAAATATCTTCAGTAAAAATGTTGCCCCCATTCCAGCATAAAGCCCAGAGCTTTTGAAAACCTTGTTTTTTGTACACAGAATAACACAGGGGTATTCAGGCCCACTGGGATGCCAGAAGGGGCTGAGCTGGAACCTGGCACAGAGGGGACAGCTCAGGTCAGTGAAAGATGGTGACTGAGAGGAGGCATCTCCAGCCTTCCTGGAAGCCACCAACCATGTGGGCTCAGGGACCCTTCCCTGAATGGGAGGCTGCCAAAAAAACTCATTCTCCTCAAGCTGAAAAACGTGCTGCCCTCATCTCCCCTCGTCCTGCATGCAGAGGAGGCACAGGGGAGCAGCCGCCCTCTCCTCCCACTGCTGCAGCAGCCCTGCTCCATCCCCTGCCTGCATGGCCACGGAGCAGCCTCTGCTCTCCTGAGGGTCTCTGCATGCTCACAGCCAAAAATCAACCATCACCAACCCCTCCCTCACCAATGGGGGCCCCACTGCCCCTGGCAGCGTGTGCAACCAGCGGAGCAGGACAGGCAGAGACGCCGAGAAATCCCCTCGCAGCCCTCTGAAAAACCCACAGTGGTTTTTATGAGTTATTAAGCACACAGCCCTGCTGAGCGATGATTTTGGAATTATAAAGGTATTCTCTACAGGAATTTTTTATTCTTTTTCTCCCTTGCCATGGCAACCAGGGTATGGCAGTACTTCAGAGGAAGGCAGCGCCTCACAGTACACAATGTGTTTGCAGCTCTGCTTCTTTATACCGAACTGAGCATTTTTAAAGCTCTCTTGGAAAAATTGGTTGAATAAAACAAAAGCTACACAGCACAATATTTTCCTGCCTGCTTTAATAAAAGGATGTGGATATAGTCTGCACTTCATAGAATTGGGAGTCCAGAATTCTAACCAATGGCAAGGGCTGCAAAAAGGGACCTAGTTTGTTTTTTTGCAGTTAGAAGGCATATCTAAAAGAGCAGACAAAAACACCAGAGGGAAAAAAAAAGGCAAAAGCAATTTGTCTTTTAAAGACTGATCTGTAAGGATTTGTGGAAACACATTGATTTTTTTTTCCATTGTCAGTTCTCAAAATTCAGGATCCTGCTTGTGCATATCTTAATGTCAGTAGCTGATGTCTTTTGTCAGTTGTAAAAGACAGCAAAGAAATAGAGGGGAAAATTAACATAACTAAAATAATACATGTTTATAGAGGGAAGGAATTGATAGCTGAAGAACTCCTTTATCCCAAGACAGTAGCATTTATCCCAATCACAATGTAGCAGCACCTTTTCTCATTCCTAAAATAGTTAGAATTATTACTGTGCCACTAGGAATTTGATATGCCTGTTGGGATCATGACACAATCAGTAGACCTGCAATAGTAATGATGAACTTCTTCAATTAAACAGCAATTCTTTAAAAGAGTTGTCAGAAATCAGACTGACTTCCATATAAAAACAGCTCTTCATTAGCAAGAACTGTCGTGCCTTCCTCTTGTTATCCTTACTGAAGCAACCAGAATTGTTTCCCTAATACTTATTCCAACACAGATAAATTACTTGCCTTAGGTAACATCTGATGACAGCAATTTCAGCCAGTTATCTAGAGCAACAAAATTATTTATGTATGCTGGCTTTTCTATCCATTTATTCTCATACGGTAGAGAACAGAAAACAGGAAGAATCAAACATCTTTCCCTGTTTTCTGAAGCCCAAAACCCACTGCAGCCAACAAACAAACTCCAACATGTCTTCAGCAAACTGGAGAATAAGACTGAGAACATCTCTGTTCTCATCCTTCTTTCAGTATTCTTAACATGAAAAAAAGTGAGACAAGTGAAACAAATGAAACTCTTAAGAACTGTCTGAAAACAGCTTTCAGGCTTTCTAAGCAGTGTGACAGAAAACTCAGGGAAATAATTTTCTTCTCAGATATTAATAAATGGAATTCCCAAGAATGAAAAATAATGAATGCTCCCATTAATGAACACTTCCCAAACACTTGTATTGATTCTGGTATCCATTTGCTGAAGAACCACAGCCATCTACTCTTACTCAAATTAAAAACCAGAAGGAAGAAAACAAATATCCCAACTGTACAAATCATTACAGAATTTTTAGCTACCATTAATTACTTATGATTTAGTTAGTGTGCAATATTCAAAAGTTATTATAATAATACTCTATTGGATAATAGATACACAATTGAAATCTGGTGGCAGGGGGCAAGTCCCACTCTTTTTCAAAGTATTCAAGATTTCTAGGACACTGACTTTATGAAATGAATTACAATGTTCCAAACTCATATTCTGCCCTTCTTGACCAAATGAGTTTTGGAAATTGTTCAAAGGCATCTCATAATTTTGTTATTGCCCATTGTAGAACAAATGCAATCTTGCAATCCAACCCCAGTATCTTATTTGGATATTCTAAAAAACATTTATTATTGCCTATTGCTCAAGTAAGTCCATTTACATTTTTTCCTTTTTCTTTTTCTTTAATATGCTTTATTAGTAGTTCATAATGCACAATAGGAAGGAGGCTCATTTCTCCTGAAGAACAGAATTTCCATGGCAATACACGTCACACACAGCAACAATCTCTTATCTTTTCCCAACACCTACGACTGCTGGAGCTTAGCTTAATGTTATATAATAAAACAGTACAAAGAACACAATCTCAGTGGAGCCTTTAGTGCTTCCCTCAGGTCTCTTAGATATTCTTGGTTTTATAAGAGTCTTTAGGTCATAACGTTCCTTAAGCAACTAGAAGTTCTAATTAGAAGCAGGTGCATGCAGTTTTGGCTCACATTCCCCAAGACAAACTCACCTGGATAGACTCCTAATGAAGTAACAGAGTGGATGACAAGAGCTACAAGACCAGATGTTTGCTCTTGCTTCTTTTGCAAAAAATTCTGATGCAAAAATTTTACTGTTGTGAAACCATTAAAATGACTGGATTTGACTTTTTGCTTTGCTCGAGGCAGTGGGGGATTGTTGTCGGTTTTCGTTTTGGGTGAGTTTTTTTTTTAAATTCACAGTGGTTGCAAAGTAAAGGCACATAGTAGGACACATAGTAGCACTATTTGCTGGTACCTTTATAAATGTTATTACATCAGTACATTTAATGTCAAGAAACTCATCCTGAATCTGACATAGCAAACAGACTTGCTGATCTGCCTCCAAAACATGCAACTGTCCAAGTCAATTAAACCTATTGCATCTGAGCATCCAAAGTTAACATTGAAATAATGATTCTGGTCAAACTCCACAGATGTGGAAGAGAAGATGGTGTAGATGGTTTGCATGTCAATGTTACTCTGAAAAAATGAAGATAAATAGGAATGGAATATTTACATCATGATTAGTCTTTGTGTTAGTGAGGTGTGCTTAAAATTTTTACCAACGCAAACCTTTCAGCCTTAGTACCAGCACAGCAGCCATAGCTGGCAATATCTGTTCTAATTCCCCTGCCCACAAGGCAAAATTACCAATTGCTAGGGGAGGGTTGAAGTTTGTTCATTGTGCTGTTGCTGTTAAACCCAGAGCCAGTTTTCACTGTACCAGAAAGACAGCATGACTGACATAAAAATGAAGATATTTTGACATGCAAACTGATTATTTTATTTCTAACCCTCACTGATAATTATCCAACTTTCAATCTGATCCAGCTAAGTGGGAACACAAAAGCCTATTATAAACTCAAGCATATGGCACTGATCAAAGGAATTCAACTTTCTTTTCCAGGCTAAAATTATTTTCTTTAGTGAAACCAAAAACCAGCATTGATCTGCTGCTTTCCTCTTCATGTTTCACTTCAGCAAGATAACAGGAACTCAACTGCATTGTCAACAATGGACATTATCTTCAAGAGGAGTGACTTCAGTCCTGCTACTCATTTAATAACAATACCATTTCTTTAGTAGGAAGAAGGCTGGATGATTGCTTATGTGCAAGCAACAATTAAATCTGAGAAAAAGACAGCTTTTGTAATAATAATCTGGAAAGGCATTATATCATTCCCTAAAAAATGAGTAGTTAATGGATAGAGTGCGTCAAGAAAGGGTTGGCATTGACAAGACTAGAATTTAAATCGCATAAAGTGAAACTAAAATTCCAATTCACTCTAAATAACATCTCCTACAAAAGAAACATCTGGTGCAAAGGAAAATTCAGTGATCTGGCAGTACAGTACTGCATTAAATGTCAATACTGGTGTTGAAATGACCATGCTGCCTAATGCAAGAACATCATGTGTTGGGATCATTCTGCATGGCACCACACTGAAAAGGGGCTCAGCCTTGCTGCTGAATTGTCATTTCAAGCTTTGCAGTGGCATCCAGGAGCAGTCATGGCCCTAAGTGAAGCCTTGCTGAGAAAATACAGTAACTTTAGTGAGTGAGGAAGGGGAGGAGGGGATATGGGTTCAGTCTAAATCAGGCAGCAATAACCACTTTATGCACTACCATTCTGCACACACTGAGCAGCACCAGTCCAGAGATTTCAACTCCCTTGCATAAATACATGCCTGTACATCAAATACTTCATGCTGCTGCCACATCAGTGGCAACTGTTATCTTTTAATATATTCATAGATCTTCAGTCTTTTGATCTGGAAAATATTCTGACTGGCACACTACGTAGAAAGAACTAGAAACTTTTCTCAGTCCTTTCTTCACTCTGGATTTAAGAGCGTAACATTATTTTCCTGGTTTTTCTTAAAAGAAGCTTCTTTGCAGTGGTATTTGTCAACAGCCCAACACAACAGTAGTAGCCCATGAAGAAAGGTTCCAAGTGCTTTTTGCATTTGCTTCCTCTTGTATGTTTGCTTGGTCCCTCACAGAATGCAGAGCTAAGAGGAGAAATATGCATTGATGGCAGCACATTGCAGCTCCAAATAAAGATCCAACTATTACTTCTCTCGCCCAAAAAAATTAAAATTGCCTTTTCAGAACATCACACAGGCAAACGTACCCCCCTTTACTCCTACACAGCTGCATCTGAAATAATTTCCTGCTATTGGTCAATAAAAACCTCCAATCCAGATATCAGAAACTAAAGGAAATAGAAAGGCTAAGCTCACAATCTTACTTACAAATTACAATGCTTTAGCATAACAGCAACCTACTCCTCAAGCTGTTCAGAGAGCTGTTTCCATGGCAGATTTTGTGCAGCATTTGGTTTAGTGTTAGAAGTCTCTATGTTAAATTGCTGGAAGAGGAACACTGCATCAGTAAGGACAGTTATAATGCGTTTCTTTTTTTTTTTTTTTGTGGACAATGCCAAACAAAATAAACCATTAAACAAACTGCAGCATTGGGGAATATAAAGACATCACACAGACTGATGGTGCATGCCAAAAACTCTCCTCCCCTGAAAAATGTGAGGAATTTGCATTGATAGGTCCAAGAGTTTACATATGGTTCAGTGATATTTTTCATTCCATAGTGATCAAAAATTGTTGGGTGGAGGGGAAGAAGAAAGAAGGGAAAAGACAAATAGGTAATATAAAAACTGAACTAATAAATATTAAAGAGGTAAATTTTTTTTGATAACTTATGCATACAAACACATACAGGAATCAAAGAAAAAACAAAATATATACAAATAGTTTGAGTCTTCTATTCATGTGCTGTGGGTCATGATTCCCAGATTACTTGGTTTTTTTTCTCATTTAATTAGACTGAGGAATCTGAGCAAACTGCTACTGAGCAAAAATCCATATCTTCCTGCCTGAAAAGGGGATAAAATATAAAACCATAATTAAATGAGTATGCTAAAGAGGAAGTTATTAAGGCTGCAAAACTATTGCAGCAATAATTGCACACACAAGTAAAGCATTCCAAAGCTAGGGAAGGTCATGATTAGAGAGTCTAGATAATCTTGACTTCACCCTCTGTAGTGTTTTGATCCAGCCTTAAAGTGACATAAATGACACCATGCTCACTACGTGCTCACAACAGGCTGTGCTCAGTTAGCCAGACAGCAAGAAAAAATTTGGTTTGGTCTCTGTTCGGGGTAAACTACCATGTGCTGGCCAAAGACATAATGACAAGTCACATAATGACAAACCAAAAATTGCCTTAGGACAGCTCTGGCTGCCAAAACTTCCCCTCACTGCCAAGCGCTTCACCCGGAGTCCTCACTACTCCTCACACGGAGGAGGAGCCGCTCCCTCCTCTTTGCAGCTCTCGAGTTTCTTACTCAGCACTGAACTTTGGAGGGCAGCTTTGAGATCCAGTGTAGAAAATCTCTTAAGCCCTTTTCCAATAGACCAGCAGCAGCCATCTAAAACACCTTCCAATCAAAAAGCATGTTTCTAGCTGAAGCTGTCCTGCTCCAAAGCCAGGCAGCTTCCTCCTTAACTTTTTACAGAGCCTTCGGAGAATCAGAGACATTGAAGCAAATCTGAACTTGCATGACACAAAAAAAGCCTCTGATTCTCTCAAAATCCTCCTGTCTCAGTCATTTTCTTCAAAGCTGGCCTTTCTCTCACTGGGCTGGAGTCAAAAGGTTTCTCTTAATTTCCCCATAGGTTTTGACCAGCTTTTATTCTCTCCTATTCTGAAAGTTTTGGTGATATTCATCTATTTTCTACACTTCTTCTAATGCAGTGAGAATAAAGGGGAAAAGAGAAGACATTGGCCCATTCACTAAGCTTCTGAAGGCATTATTTAAAATTCCTTCTTTTGCCAAATATTTCAATCAAATGGTTTTGACTTTTTTTTTAATAGAAATAACTGTGACCAAATGGGGAAAAAAAAAACTTAGAAGCACTCCTATATGAAAGAAACCGAATTTGAGCTACATATGACTTCTTTAAAGATGAATATCCCAGCGTTTTGAAAAAACTAAACTGCGTGGCCCCAAACATTTAAATATAACTACTGAGAGATTAAGGAGAATGCAACAGATCACTCAGAAGGTAGGGTCAGTTATAGGGAAGATACAGGGATTCTTACTCAGCACACTTTTTCCTAGTGTTTTGTTACAGAAACTGTTGAATTATTTTTATAAAAAGAAAAAGAACAAGAAATATCTTTATAAAAAAGAGAAAGTTCAAATCCTTGAGAAACACAAAAGTCCCTCTTATAACATCTATCCTTGCTTTTCAATGACAACAAAAATGTGCCTTAGCTTCTCTAAGAGATTAAAAGAACTGCAAAAATTAACTTGCTTATGTATTCATGTATTTTTAAAGGAAAAAAGGTCATATTTTCAAGTGAATAGTACAAAAAATAATTTTAAACAGGTTTTTATCCAAATCTGTATTTTTCATTGAGAAAATATTTAGTCTGATGTTTTTTTAATAATGAGTTAGGGCTGCCGTATTTTTAGCCAGATGACTAGTTCAAATAATTATGTTTTAGTGCTGCATTGTAACCTGCTCATTTAGCTGACTTGGCTACTTGAATTAGGTAGCACTGGATTCTCTTTGTTTAGTACACATTATAGCAGCTTAATTTTGATGTATGTGTCCTGAACCCAGGACAACAACATCAGCAAGGTCTTTTCCTAAACCAAGTTTCCTCAGATCTTGGAGAAACACCTGCAAATGTAGACTTCTCTCTTAGGGATGACTGGCCACATTAAGAGGCATATTTCTCTGGGAGGCACTGACTATAAAGAGAATAAAACCAGACCATCTAGCACAGCAAAAGTACCTGTAATGGGAGGGGAAAACCCAAGCACTTAAAATAAGCAGTTAAGACACAAACTCAGAGTCTGAGCCCTCAGACTGGAAGGATTCTTTGGAGGTTTCAGCCCAGGCCAACAATGCTTCTATTGCTCTTGAAGGCAGCGCCTTTTACATCTTTCCTTGTTACAGTCACAGAATGTTTCTTTAGAAACATTTAGATATTGGGAGCTAAGGGAAGATATGTTTACATAGCTGAAGTTGTAGAAGGACAGGGATTTCTCTGGTGTAAAATGATCGAAGATATTTTATTCCTTAGGCAGGAAATACCCTTACTCTAATCTAAGACAAATCATGGTTCTCTAATGGAGATGCTGAAGAGGACAAACCAAAAGAGTGTAACACAAAAGTCACTGAGGCTGATATACTAGGCCATGTAACTTTTGGGCAACATGGTATTTCAAGGAAAAGAAAACAAGATTACATCCATTTTAGGACCAATTTTCATAGTGATTTAAGCAGCAAATTTAATCAAGTGGTTGGTTGCTAATGGAATACATTCACCTCAGCAGTAACTTATAAACATCCAAAAATTTTGAAAACCTATTAGCCCTTTTTCCCTGCAATTCCAATGAAGCAGAAGTTGTGTACACTAGAAATTAAGAAATGAAAGAGAACATAAAGAAGGACATCTGCTTGTACTTTTGCTACTAATAAGGCAATTTCCTAAAGAAAGCTAAAGGTCAGACATACTTGAGCAGCAACCGAGATACATACGAGGTACTTTGTTAAACAAATGTGGCTGAGCTTAAATGGATCAACTTTGTAAACCATGGCAGAACTCAGTTCCAAGGTCAATACAATCCTTGCCTCCTCTGCCTAATCCCACGATAAGGATGATGCTTTTGGAATCCTGGCCTTTCAAACATGGGCACACTTTACAGCACTGAGACTTTGTTGTTTTTATACTTGGCCTACAAGCAAGTGCTGTGCACATGGAAAAAGTCATTCCCCAGCCATAAGTGGCTCTTCACAGCAACCTGGCTGACCTCATATTCACTTGTATCCTTGCCTTGAACACCAACAGAGAGAGCTGCATTTGTTTTACCACACAGCATAAAAGTGACCACTTCAGCATTAGTTCTTAAAAGTGCTTTCTGATGGAAGACTAACATGTACCACTAGATGCATCTTCAAGGTCTGAATTTTCCCAAGGATAATTGGGGTGTGGAGAGCACCACAAAAGTAAAGCCACTGGGTTAAAGGAGAGAACACTGCTTTTTTTTAATTGTGGAGGAGAAGAACTTGTCAGCCTACACTGCAGCACTGCTGAAAACCACCAGAGTGCTGATATGAATCATAGCGGAGTCAATTATGTAACACTGCAGAAAAAATAAAAGTGATCCTGGTGGGTAATGACAGGAATACTACATGCAAGATTGGAGAGGCAATCAACCCTTTCCTGTCAATGCATTCAGAGGGGATACTGGGCTCAAGCTGCAGTTCTTCACAGCAGAAAGGACACAGACCACACACAGTGGTCTGTGTCTTCTCTCTCTTCACAGCAGTGAGAAGCAGAAATTAAAATTCCTTTATTTGGCAAATGTACATAAATGACTTAAGTTAAAGAGCACCAAATTTTATTTTCCAATAAGGAAAATATTTCTATAAAAAGGACAACATGAGTTGTTCTGAATGGCCATATGTACGTTGAGGGTTAAGAAGGGAGGGGGAAAGGAGGCAGTAAAGAAAGTATCTCTTTTTGCAGCAAGAATTAATATTATTATATTCTTAAAGTGTTGATCTGTTCTTGAACTGATGTAGCCTTGGTCTGACAAAACAATGCTAACTTTGCAGAATACAGAGGTGGACTCACCAGTGGACATTAAAAAGCAGAAAAGGGGAAGAGGCTTTTTACAGAAACACACACTGGTTACATGACAGTGGTAGACAAATTTCTTAGAAAAGTTCTTTCCTTATATTTGTTTAAAAAAAAAAAAAACAAACTAACTAAAAAAAACCAACAACAACAACAACAAAAAAAAAAGGCACCAGAAAATATTGCAGGCAAATTTGATGTTCCTCGGTACAGGGTGCCAAACTAATTAATATGTTGAGAAGAAAGAAGTATTCTTTCCTATTATTCTATTATTAGATGTAGTGAGAAAAATCATTTTTGAGAATAAATGATAAGATTTGCAGCACAGCTTTAACTGAGATTATTAGGAAGAGAGTAATGAGGCTCCATTTCTAACAAAACTTGCTATAAAATAGACACCTTAATGGACTTTTAGGTTGGTTTATTTTCTTCAGAAGTATAATTTAAATGTATTTCAGTGATAAAACATTAAAGCAGCAACTATAGTCAATACACGTGCCTTTTCATATGACCTAAACTTTACTCTTTACCTTGAACAAAAATTATCAGCTAAAGATTTTAAGCCAAAAGTAAGCAAATTTATTAGCTTAGTCTGGGCTTGAAGGAAAATATAGGGTGCTTCCAAAATCTCAATAATTTCTTAGTACAGAAATATTGAAAGATGTCAAAGAGATGTCAATTAAGGTGTTTTCCAGCAGGTGTGTTTCCTCAGGACTGCCCTATGCTGTGCAGCATTTCAGAGCCCTTGCAATCAAACCCCATTACAATTATTGCAGTAATGCATTGCCTGTAAGCCACGGCCTTGTCACCTCACCAAAGTGCTGGGCAGTGTCTCAGTGGTCCTTGATGGCTTCCTGCCTGACATCTTTAGGAGCTTGGACAACTCCTAAAGCAGAGCACTTGCTTGTGGCTACTAATGCACGTTCCTTGTTTCACTTTCTAAATGAGCTGGTTACACCTCTGGTACTGTACAATGTCTCTGCAGTGTGAATCTGCAAGTGGTGCCACCCCTCCTTTCCTGTGCAGGAACCCTAGGTGGCAAACTAGCCATCACTGCCTCTCATATCTTCCTGAGATGGTTCTTTATCATTCCAGGGAATGAATGGATGGCATCCCTTTTATTTATTGGCTTGACCACAGCATGCCAAAAACTCACTTCCTCTCAAACCACGACATTTTCCCTTTTATTTTGATGAAGCTTTGAGAGGAATAAGTATCCCAGGAATAATGCTACTGTTTGATTTACCTGAGAGTACCTATTATGTGCAGTCTTGAGTAACTTTCAGCAATTCATCACAGATAAGTTGCTCAGCATTCTTCTGTGGGTGTTTCAAATAGTTTTCTAATACACTCTGACACAAAAAGTTAAACAACTGCACATAACACTGTCAGTTCTCTCACCATATCTTTTAGAACATGAAGTCTCAAGCACTGTGTGTTATTGTACATGTTATACTCAGCAGCGGCTATTTTTAAACAGAGCACAGCAGAACGTTTCTGTGAGCATGTTTTCAAGCTTTAATATAGTTACTTGGAGAAAGAGTATTAGATTTGATGCATTTTATACCTCTCCATGTTGGTTTTCTGTTCAAAAGACAGAACTACATGAGAGACAACAAGAGAAGCCTGAAATATAGGCACAGGGGGGTTTTATGTGTATATTTAGCTGCTGTTTATTCTTTTGAGACTTATGATTTCCACACTATCTCTGATTTCCAATTACAGCTGTGTGTGCAATTTGCATAGCCCTTGCTATGCTTTATCACTGCCATATGGTTCTGAGGTCAATGAATTAATCCATAAGGTTTCCAGTCAAAGCATTGGTGTTGGGAATAACAGGGAAGATTCAGTTATAGATTTTTAAGAATCTCCCATATGGCATTAATTCCCATAACCTTTATTTACCACAGAGTGCCCGGCATGTAGATGTGAAATGCTTTGTGGGGAAAAAGCATTTACTAGTCCACAGCAAATTTGTGTCATTAGAGAGGCATTTATAATGGGATTTGACTTAATGGAGATGGAGGCCTACAGACACCACGTTAATGCTTTACAGCAGTAAGCTTGTAGCAAGCTTTTAGCACAACATAATGATTCACCAGGCTAAAATTATACACTGAGCAGTGCTTGGTTGAACCAGCACATTATGTTTTCAGTACATACTCGCACAACTTGGCAAAACACAGCTCCTTCAAATTGCAAACATGATTTATAATAATTGGCACTATCTTCAAATTGTGCTCACACTAAAAGTTCTGGGAGAGAAAAGGGTTAAACTTTCCACACACCATCACTGGGCAACTAGTTTTATGACTCCCTTCACAGAGCTTAATATTAAACCCTTGATACTACTGTTTATGGGAAATTCATCATGAATAAAAGCAAAGTATAATGTTGTTTTCAGCAAGAGACTGCTTACAGAACAGGTTCTTATCAGCCATGTACGAAATCCTTTTACATGACCTTGTGGAATGCCTTTGTGGAGCACTGAACACCAAAAATTATCATAAGATTTTTGGCAGAGTTTACTCTGCATTAGCTAGAAACTTTCATTAAATGCAGTACATACAATTATCAGAAGGGTACTATGATGTATAAGATGTTCTTACATTTTTCTTTTTCACCTCTGGGCTTTCCCAGAGCTGAAAAGATCAGCTCTTTATATATATTTCAAGGTGAACTGTAATATGTATGAGGAGCAAGAAAGGGGTGGCTACTGTGAAGCAGCTTTCTGCTTATCCAAATGACAGACCTGTCACAGGCATTCTGAGGACAAGCTGCCCTTTACACACGCTGCCCTCCTGCTGATCTGGGCATTTGAGAGGATATCCTACTCTATATACAAACACTCCTTCACCTCTCTGCTAAGACCATGAGCAAAAGTCATCTCCTCCTGCTGCAATGGGGACACCTCTCCACCTGCAGATGACTGAATCCAGAACTCTTCAACCCAGGCTGCTCAGACAGAAAAAAAACGTGTGACAGATCACAGTGCGCTCAACACAGGATGTAAAACCACATCTCTCACCAATTGTATGAGTGTAACTGGGAAAAACTAGCTACTAAATGAAACATTAGGAAAGAATTAGAAATACCAATATTCATTAACCACATTCCCACACTACAGACCTACTGCACCAAAAGTTACATCCAGATGAACACGTAGAGGGATGGTACTGAAGGCAAGTTAGAGATTGGGATATATCAATAAATCCCAGCACTATTTTAATCACAGGCAGTGACAGGTGATGACCAAACAATAAAGTCTGAGAAAGAGCTTCAAATATGTTTGGTTATCAGGCACATATCAAACTGAAAATTTTTATGGAATTCCAAACATTTTGGCAGGTCTTACAGTATTAACTTTGTCAAAAAGCATTTTTATGCAAGATGCTTTGTTGCTAGCATGTTCATCGATAAAACTTCTAGAACACTCCTTTGCTCACTGAAGACAAAAAAAAACTTTATCTAGAAACAAAAGACAACTGGAAGAGATTGCTTCTAGACTTCTGAAAATTTGTAAATAGGAAGAAAACCAGCAACAAAACCACAGCAGCTCTCTTGCAGCCTGCAGATGAGCTTCTGCTCACAAGCACTGTGCAGCTTTTCAGTACAACTTAATTGAGCACTCAAGCAGTGAATTCAAGTGACAACCAACCTCTGAATTTAAGTGACAAGAAAAAGGAAGATTTTTCCATTTTGGAAACCAAACCTCAGAAATTAATACCTGGGGGAGCCACTGAGGCTGCAGTTTCACAGCAACCCTTTCTGACTGCCATCCCCTCCAGACCAGCTTCTGCACCCACTCACTCCTGGCCACATATTTCAAGATTCCTTTCACATTGATTCCCACCATTGATCACACTTTTACAAAGCTATTTCAACATACAAAGGCAGTGGGAAGTTCATCAAACTCCCAAAAGCAAATAGTTCTCTGATGACAACATATGCTGAATGGATGGCAATAATGCCTGAAATTGCTCGTGCCCACCTCCCAGCAGCAGCAAGCAGAGGAAAGAGGCAGAAATTGCACTTACTGTTGGGAGCAGATCTAACTGAGCCTTCTTAGGTGTCAAGGCACATTCAGAATGAAGGTTTGTCCTTTGGCACTGTCCAGAGTATGAACTGTAAGAAAAAGCCAATCTGTTTTTAGCAATTTTACCTCCTGAATCAGCAACCAAGAGCAAGTCAATGCAAATTTAGCAACATCTACATTTTCTGTTTGCCACAAAATATCAAAACACACACTGTAACAATACATCTTAAAGAACCAAAGTATTCTCACACCAGAAAGAACTTTTTCTTTATATGTTACTAGAAAAAAAGCATGTTTTTCTTAGCTTTACTACAGAAATACAGGTACTAACAGAGTAAACTGAGTTTCTTCTCTGTATGCATAATGCAAGGAATGTCAGATTTGCTTTGGAAGACAGGGAAAGGACACTCAAGGACAACCACCATGCCAGAAGGAAACTCCATAGTTTTGGAAGAGGAGTTTACCAAGTCAACTAGGGACTGTTAAAAAAATTAATTTTAAAAAGGCATTTTTTGAATGCAAATATGATTAGCCCTGTTCTTTACTACTGTATCTCAAACTGTAGATGCAGAGTTTTTTCCCCCGTACCATTTGAAGAATTCAATGATTCCTTGCATTGCTAATTGTGGCAGAGAAGATTTCCAACATTCAGTTTCATGTCTATGTGACAGAAATCTTACAGAGACTGCTAACAGCACCACAGTATGGCAGTACTCAAAAGGCAAATAAGATCAGCTTCAAAGGCACTCAACTTTCCTAGCTCAGAAACTTTTCATACTCCCTGGCCTGCGGCAGGGCTGAACTTCTTCCCACACATCATCTGTGACCAAATGGCAGGGCTGCAGCCTGTCCTCTCTCACACCAAAGGGGGAAAAGCAAAATTGCTGACAGACTAAAGAAAATGCTATTCTGCACATGTTAAAAACAAAATCAAAATAAACAAAAAACCAAACAAATATATAGAAACCAAAAGGGCATAAAATCCAAATCCAGCCCAAGGAACTCAAAGACATCTTGATGAGCTAATCTGTTTTACCTTTAAAGGTCATCATTACTACAGCATTGAGAAAGGTTTGCAGCTGATACAAAAACTGAAAACTCAGTTTTCAAATAAACTTTTCTGAAACAAAATATAAAGGCAATTTCCAGCAAGAATAACATTTAAATGGATGGAGGCAAAAGGGGTGGCAAGCCTGTCTGAATGAAGAATGCTTCTTTTATAAAATTAATTAAAAATTAAAAAGAAATAAAGAGGAGACATTTAACTATGTAGTTGCAGGAAATTTTATTACACAATGAAATAGATCTAGGACTGAAGGTATGAAAAGGTATGTTCAGAATTGATTAGGTGTGAGCTAAAGCTCCAAAAGGTCACAGAATATGAATTTGCACTCTAAAAGGCAAAGCTTGTTTTTAATAGCAAGCAGAGAATTCCTCTCTTTACACACAATATTTTAAGCAGTAGCTCTGCAAGTTCAGCAAGTTTCTGTAGGCTACCCTACCTTGAGCATTTCTCAAAGGACCTTCCCAGAACCGAGAATAGCACACAGTGATATTTTTACTATCATTTCCAGAGCAGTATGAATAATAATATAAATTTTTCTCTTAACACTGCAAAATAAATTCATAGGCTAGTAAGCTTCCCTGTGATTCTTTGCTCCCCAGAAACTGGAGTAATGTTATAAAATCTCTGCTCACAAGTCATCACAGATGTTATTACTGGTTCTGTTTGTTAGCCTTGCACAGGTAAATGCTGATCAACAGAGCAAAGCACAGGAACAGCCCCATTTATTCTAGACTGAGAGCACTTAGATGATCTTTAGCCCATGAAATCTCCCAAAAGATCTGACTGATTTTCCCCTGATGTCAACAGAAATTGCCCTTCCAACTTCGAAAGGAGATCAAATGCAGGAAAAGCAATCCAAACCCAAGAGACAGAAGCTCAGAATAACTCCCTAACATTTCTGAGTTATATGCTTCCCTTTTATGCTTTGCTGTATGCAGCTCTGGAAACAAGAGGCCTGGTCTCCTTGGCTGACAGAGAATCCCTAAAGATACAAGTTCTGTATTACAACTTTTACTTCTCTTGATCTGGGTCAAGCTCTTTCATAGCAGGCTTGTGAGGTGCCAGGAAGAAAGCTGATAGCAACTGTCTAAAAAAGCAATTCTAAAACAGAGTTGGCATTAAATGACACAAATTAATGCTTTCTACAAGTGTAACCCAAACAATTTGCTTCTAGAGAATGTCTTGATATTTTTAGTAGCACTAAGGCAGTCAGAGGGTCAGTTATCCAAATCTGTAGTCCTTAAAAAAATGAACACTGGCATTTTTGAGGGTTAAAAAGTGCAGGTGAACATTACAAGAGGGAACAGGAGGACCTACCAGTTCATGAAACAGGATATGGTGGGTGAGTGTAAAAAGACTGATAGGATTTTACACTTTTAAGTGCTGTCAGTTGAATTTGTGATAACAGTCACAAGAGATGTAGCAGATTTCCTGGAAGGACATTCCTGTGACTCCTTGTATGTTTGTTGCTAAGCTTGGGAATAATCTCTCCAAAGTGAATGAAACAACAACAAATGTTAAGTGGTTATGTGCATTCTTTATAAATAATGACTGGAGAAAGGAGACAGCACACAGAAATGTGGGCTTTGATGCAAAGGAGGCAAATATGGAAAAGGACTAAACCCCTGGATTATGACACTTTGAGTTACAGCCCTGTTTTACTTTACTTTTCACGGATATTTAGGCCTCAGAAACACAAATAGATTGGCATCAGTTTTTGTTGTTAGTTACTTGGACTTTTTGAGCAGTGGCTGTTCAGGTGAGCAATTGCAGACATGCTTCTCCCAGGAGCTGGTGACCAGGCTGGAGGGTGTCCTTGGGGCAGGGCAGCTCAGCATGGTGGGGCAAAACCAGCACAAGCTGCCCTGGAACCCAACTGCTTCATGCCCAGGATTTGTTGTTGCTGGAGTTTGCGTGCAAAAGTCACAGCAAATTTAGCGTAATAGCATTGTCCATGGTGTAAATCTGGAATTCAGTTAGCTGTAAACATTTGATGTTCAGCTAATGTTTGTTCAGCTAATTAATCCTCTAATAGCTGCAGTATTCAGATGAGAAGCGCATGGGAATAGAAATGTAATTGGTTTTCCAATATTCCATTTGTGCCAATTCCATAAGACTGTTTTGCAACCAGCAAAGAGCATAGAAGGGGAGGATCCTAGATGGCTGGGAAAAGATGAGCAGAGCATTTGCCTTGGTAGAAGCAGGAGGGATTCACTGTCTTACATCCAGGGATGCCAACTGCAATGCTCAGGAGGACACAGGAAGGAAAACTATTTATTTATAAACTCTTAGAGCACAATAGAGCAATGAGAAAGAGCCAATACAAGCTTGCTGAGGGCACATCATGTCAAAGCAGTCAAACTCCCTTCTTAGACAGCACAAGTGGCCTCACAATGAGGATACAGCAGTAGGAGTGACACATCTAAAGTGTCCTCAGCCATTTGGTTTGGTTTGTCGCATTCTCCAATGGGCTCTGGGACAGCTTCCCCTGCAGGGAAACTGCATCAGCAGGACCACAATCAGCCAAAGAATCATAATGAGCCCAGTGGGCTGTCCCCAGTGGGGTTATATAGTGTCTCCACTGCATTCTGCCCAGTCTGTTCAGTAGTTTAACATCACCAAAAATTGCATAAATTACACATGAGAATTTTAAGAATATTACTAAAGCAGGAGGAGATGCACTTGGGAAGACAGCGTTTAAATTCAAACTGGCAGCTCCTGGCAAACTAGAATTTGAAAACAACAGGACAAAGCTAAGGTAGACACGTGCAAGGTGAGCCCAGAGAACTGGTGACAAATCCACTCAACACAAAGAGAGGAGCTCAGTAAGCAGGAGGTGCAGCAGATCACAGCACAAGCCAACAATGTAACCCAGTGTGATTGCTAAAACACGATTTTAAGAGATGAAAGGAGTTCTGTATGCAAGCAGTAGTGGTAACTAATCCACTCTTTTTAATGCTAGTGTCTCTCAGCTGGAATGCAGTACCCAAATTTGAGCTTCAAACTATAAAAACCCACAGAGCATCCAGAGAACAGCAAGAGAGATGAAAAATACCAGAAAACATCCCACAAAGAGACTGTATTGGTTTGCAACACTCACAAACAAATCTTTTATTGAAAGGTTTCAAGGGTCACTTCAAATCCACGTTCCATGAATGCTGTGTACCTTATCTTGGATGGATTTCAAAGGATACCTCAGGTCACTTCCAGGCCCCATTTCTATTATGCTTTTTCTGAAATATTTCCAACAAGCCAACCAAACTCCAGCACTGCTTTCTTTGTATAAAACAGATGTAAAAGAAGAAAGGCTTAGATTTGCAAAACTGAATTACACAATATCTATAATTCAAAAGTAAAAAAAAGGAAAAACCTACTTACTCTACAACTAAACTAAAATTAAAGTTTGTTACAATCTTCTCAAGAGGAGCGTACAAAGTCAAAGAACTTAAAGCAACCACTCCTAGTGTCCCTATATGCTACAGCAATCCGAGAAATTAAAGATGATGATGAAGGAATGCTACTTTTAATTCAGATTTAAAATCCAGTAACTAGAGAAAAACTCATTTTACCCTTGCAGAAAAACATTAAATTAATAATAATACCTGCCTTCCAAATGAACCAAGATGCATAGTATCAAATAATTATAATGAAGGACTTAAGATGATTCAGGAAAAAAAAAACATTTAAAAATATTTTGACACTCTGGCACTAACCTCAGCAGAAGGAATTGCATTAGGCTTGTTAAATGCCAGCTAAATCAGCTTTGCACAGGAGACCATGTGCTTACATTAACTATCTGTAAGAAACTGAAACTCACTTTCATAGTGCTATGATTAATTACGAATAAGCTCTACAATACAATTTTTAATGAAATCTCTTTTCAGTTCAGTGAAAGCTAGAGATGCTTGAAGTGTCTTTGCTTGTACATCATCTCCACTGTAAAGCTGCATGAAAAAGAGTTTTCCCCCATGTATCCACAAAGGAGTGATGAAAGGTGAAAGAGAGACAATATTGCTCTGGGTTTCTTGGGAGGTTTTGTACCAAAAAATGAGCTGAGTGGATGCTGTGAGGGCTGCATGGTTTGCCTGGCTTTGCCATTAACACAGAACAGCATCAGACAAAAATCACTGGACAGAGTACCCAATCCTTTCTTTGAAAAACAAAGTTAGTGGCACTCCTTATCTTTTCTGAATCCTTGCTTATCTATGAAGGAAAAGTGCTATTTTTAAGTGTCTTATTTTAAACAATTCAACATCCCCTAGCCAACAAACTTAACTGCTCAAAAATAAGCAAATAAAGTCCAGTTCCCCCAGGAAAGATGAATTTAGCACGGTTTGTAGCACACTTTAGAGTCCTGAGACAAAAGATGCCTCACAAATGGCAAGCGTTGATTTCAGGAACAAAACACACAAAGCCTTGGCTTTGGCACATCAGAGCAAAAGAGAACCCCTGCAAATGAAAGGTGACACGTCCCTGGTGTGCCCCTGGTGTCCTTGGTGACATGACCCAAGGGAGGGGTAAAAGCAGCCTAAATCTGTGTGAGCAGGGCCAAGGGTCTCTCAGCCAGTTGGGTGCTGGCAGCTGCCCCCTGCAATTGAGCAAAGCAGAGGCACTGGGAGGAGATGGCACCTGGCCTGCACCATCTGTCCCTCTGTGCCCTCTGAGAGCTCATGGTGCAGTGCTCTCAGACTGGCCCTGCACCATCCTGTATGCCACTGAGCCCCATCTTCAGCCACTGTGGTCATTTTAACAGAATTAAGAATTGTTTCAGCTGAGAATCTCATATATTGTCACTATCTTGGACCTCAAAGTTAAATAATAAAATGTGACTAATGATGACTCTGCAGTTTCATGTTGAAATTTATCATTTAGATATGCTTAGGCCTGATACACTCCAGGAACTACAGCAGTAGCCAGAACTGCATTATACACTTGGTACACCAACTCATGCATTAATAAATCAGTTGGACAATGTGTTTTTGGTGGACAGATCATTGCAACCATCAAAATCAGCTGATTAGCTTTAATTTCAGCTAAAGACTGAAACTGATTTTTTGAAGCATTGTGAGCAATTCCAGCTCCAAATATTCTGTAATTCTATAAGGAACACACAGAGCTCTGTCATAAACCAATGCATGGACTGATAAAAATAAATGCCTAAAATAACCTAATGGGAGAGAAATGGTTTTTCTCACCTTTAGTGCTGATCAGCCCAGTATGTATTTACTCATGTCACACTTAAGCTCTCCTGAAGCCCAGATGAGTGTGTGACAGAGTGGATATTACGCTCTGCTAACCAAGCTCAGTGACACCTGCCAGGGTGCCTGGTCACCTCTGAACTTCACCCTGTCTGTCAGACTGAGGCTGATTCCCTTGAGATCAACTACATAACAGAAGGATGGAAGAGCAGGGAGGGCATGTCTGCATGGAGGCAGCACACAGGGCTGCAGAGAGCACACCAGCACCCAACCATGGCCTGGAGAGCCTTTTCCTTGTGTTGCTGCTCTTGGGAAAACCATCCCTGGGTACCCACATGCTCATCATGCTTGAATTGCACCTCCCATGTTACCAGAAACAGGGAAAAAATGTCCAAAAAGGAAAGAAAAAGGCCAAAAAATCCACCCCAAAACCAAATTAAAAAACAATCTCACCAAGCATCCAAAAAACCCCAAGAAGATATCACCTTGCATAGTGGGAAAAGCTAAATACAAAGAATTACAAGTAGGTGCTGGTGACAGATGCAGAAAGTAATTGTTAAAACATAGGAGGAACTTTGAAGCACTGGTCTTAATTTCCAGCACTTAATAGTGATTTTCTTTTATTTTTTTCCTGTGTCTCTGTGATGATGACTGTCTCATTTCTGGAATTACCAAAGGCATCTTTCGTGGTCGTGTTTTTCTCATCAAAGCAAGAGTGCAGGGCTAATGAGCTTTTCTAAGAAACAGAAATATACACTGGCAGTTTTTCAAACTGTAAACTGGAATGAAGCATTTCTGTTGTGAGGAAATCTCAGCACCAAGTCAGTCTATCCTGTCTCACTGGTTATGAGAAAAGGAGGGTAGAGAGATGCAGAGTTACTTGAAGGAAAGGTTACTGTTGGTTTTGTTTTTTCTTTAGATAACTTTTCTAAATTATTTCATTCAATTTGTCAATAAAATCCCTGCGATGTTTATAGTGGTTTGTGGCAGCATCCATTACACTGTAGACAAGATAGGAAAAAAAACCTTTCATGAAATGAATTTGAAAGCAAGGCATTGATTAAAACAAAAGAATGAGTAGGAATTGGTAACTTTTCAAAACCTTGAATGAGCAACACATTATCAATGAGGCCACAGCATGTGAGACAGTTCTCACAAGCTGCAGGCTATGATCAGCACAGCATTAGCTTCCACTAGTACTAGTACTTATCCCACTCTTTTAGCCAACCTGATCTGGGGTGTAAGATGGTGGAACACAGAATTTCTAACTCTCTCTAGTTTTTTGCTTTGTGTGATGTTTTGCTACCAAAATGATAGAGCACAGCCTAATATACTTATGGTTTGAAATAAATAAATAGACAAAAGCACCACAATGCAGTGTAGGAGACTAAAACAACCCAAAGAAGGAGACAGCAAAGAAAACTTCTTCCAGGAACAAACTGTAAGAGGTAGGGAATTCTTCTATCTAAATTACATGACAAAGAAATGCCAAAGCATACACACATACAATATACTCAAACAAATTCTCAATAAAGGAAGGACGTCCCAAAAAAATCAGCCCTTCAGTATTTTGATTCTACACACCTTGCTTTTTCTTATGCCACCTCATGCTGATTTATGAGAATGGTGCTCTCTCCTGTGCATGGCACACAGCCACAAGGTAAGAATCCACTGCCTGAGCTGAGGCTTTCTTTAGAGTGTGCAGAATGGAAACCAAGTTGTGGCACGTTTTTTTCCCCAGTCTCATTTGTCACAGCAACCTTTATATATTCTTTCAATTCAGTGTTCCCTAGAGTAGCCCTTTGTATCTACCAGGAAAACAACATGTCACTGAGACACCAACACTGTGATTCAGGCTAGAAGCAGAGGTCACTGCCTGCTGGCCCTCAGCCCAGATCCTCAAGAGCCCACTCTTATTTTGTAGCCTACATTACCATAAAAGCAATATTTTATTAGCAGAGGATTTCCAACTCTTAATGTATGTCCTGCTTTTTATGGCTTCATAATGTGTGCAAAATTCAAGTTTTTCTTCACTTCCTTTTCACTTCAAACCAATGAAACACATCCTGGCTGCAAGACCAGCACCTCTTCTTCCCAGAAGTATTCTGGCACTCTCTTTGATATTGTCTTTTTTCTTGCAATAAGGCCTGCTTCTCAAACCTGTTCACATTCTTCCACACTATCACTTTCAAGCACCTTTTATAACAATTTTCACATAGTGACTGTATAAACCATTTGGAGATCAAAGAGTTTTGAGTTATCTGTAAACAACAAAAATGCTGGAAATGGAAGTGGGAAATTTCTGGTGCTTTCCAACCTGGATTTTTTTCTTTAGTTGCTGGGTATTTCCTCTCAGGAAATAGGGACAGTGGCTTTTTCCACAGCTTCTGCTTTGGTCACATGAGGTGGCAGCCCGAGGCATCACGCTCTTGGGAGGATCCTCATTCTATTCTGGGACACCAGAAAAGACAAGGCTGCGGCCACAGAGAGCAGCTGAAAGCACCAACTCACACACTGAACTTTCACTGAACAGTGAAGTTATAGAGAATCACCTGAATATGAATGAAGCAAAAACACAGCCCCTAAAACATGATAAAACTACCAACTCTTCTCCTTGATATCCAACTTTTCAGTTTTTATTAGGAGACAAATAATGGTTGATCATTAATGCAAATCTCAAGTCATTCACCAAATGACAATTTTTCTTAGAAGAAATTAATGTTCATTTGTGATGTGACCACACATATTTGTGCTAAAAATGATGATTAAAAGTAGATAAAGGGCCCAGGAATGGAGATAGGCCAAGGAAAACTCAGCTTAAAACTTGCAAACATTGAGCCCATGCCAAGTAATCTGCTTAACCAAGGGAAACCCCAGTAAATAGCCTGCTTCCTGAAAAGTGTACAGCAGTTGTACAGTCAGAAGTTCTCCTTCTGACTTGCAAATTGAAACACTTTTCAACAAAAAACAATGACAAAAAGAGGAGCAGACTTACTGCAAGTAATTTGAGCTTGTTATTCAGCATCACCAAGAGTTCTACATAATGAAACAGTAAGACATTGGCTAGCCCTGCCAAATAGTTGCCAATTTCCAGTTTCTAATACTGAAATAAAAGTCCTCATGGTTGGAAGTGATTGGTTATGGATGGAGATGATTAAGAAATAGACAAATAAATTTCCCATCTTCCACTTCCATGCTTCAGAAAAATAAGAAGAACCAAAGCCAGTACATACATGTATCTAACCAGGAACAAGGGAGGTAAAATACATCCCACAAAGGAATCTGCAGCTGAACCAGCAAATGGACTTGGTCCCAGACTGTGTCTTCAGACACTCCCAAGATGAATATATTTTAATCAGATTTATATTTTAATCAGGTAATGAAATATAGCCAAACTGTCAAGAGTTCACACATGCAATACTGTCCCATAACTATTATGGGTAGCACAACATGGCATTTCTTAGTAAAGGACCAACATTGTGCCATGATCTGTTACACCTGAAGAACAGGGGATTTCAGTCTTTGCAGCCCTGCCCACATGGGCAAAAATCAGGTGATCAAAGCCTTTACTGCCACCCTGCCAGGTTTCCACAAATGGCCATGCTTGGCTCTTGCCTGATGAGTCCTAGCAGAGACAGGATCACGTGGTCTAAGGTCTGCATCTTTATTTTATACGTAGTACTTCTGAGAAGCATTAAATCTGCGTCTTTATTTTTCTTGTACTGCTAAGAAGCATTAAAAAGTATAACGTAATAGAGACACTTAATATCATCTAGATCAGTATGACAAGAACAATAAATTGCAGAAAAAGCAGTGGAAATCACTTCATCCACAGTGCCTGCTTAACAACAAAAGAAAAGAGGTCACAGGGAAACCACAGTGGAAGAAAACATTTTACTTCTCTTTGTGGCTCTCCATGTTTTTAAAAAATAGAGTACACAATTGCATGGGTGCCACAGAGAGGAACAAATGTTTGAAGTCTAAGAGCAGCTTTTTGCATGAAACCAGCTAGAGATAAAGCCTGAAGTTAAAACACAACATCCCAGGGTTGCTTTCCAAAGCACCATCAATCTTTAGGCGTAATAAATTAGCCACAGAAGTGAGTTTTGCCCAGTATGTTTTGTCCATTGTTAAAGGGTCCAAATGCTGCAGTTAGCTCCACAACCCCAGTCCCCCTCTGTGGTGTGAAGCCCTGGGCTGATGCTCTGCACCACTTCCATAACTCAGGGAGTGACAGCATGGACCTGCAGGACTCGGAGCAGCACAGCCAGGGAAGGTGTGCTCTCACACACCTGGGAGCAATTCCCAATGTTCATTTCCTCTGCGTGACATTAACCTATGGGCATAGTACCAGGGAGAGCCTAAGGGAAATTTATCTCCATTTCAAAGGAAAAAAAATAAGATTGTATCAGTCATAATCTACATGTTTTCCTGACACATTTCCACATTTGTCATTTTTTCGAAGTTCAACTGACAAACATAATCAAATCTGGCTTCCAATCTAATGTCATTGTCAGGAAAAAAAAAAAAGAGAAGCTTTTTTTTTTCAAATAGGAAGGATTATTTCAAGCAGTTTCTCTTTCTCATCAGCACTCTCTTAAACAAGTTGCATTGAGCAATCAAAGATAATCTTCAGAAAGCCACAAATTAGACATGAAATTATATTTTGGGTTTTTTTCTAGAGTGCTTCCTCTTTCCTACTTAAAATAAAACTGAAAGGGAAGTCAGTTTTATTCAACCAAAAACTATTTCCTCAAAATTTTCACTACTTGCTAAATTATTTTTTTTAAAAAAAATTTAAATCCCCATGCATTCAAAAACCACGGATATTCTATTTCACTTTTGTTTTAACCATTCCAAGTGTATATTAAAAATAAATTTTCAACATGAAATAATGCTTAATTCTCATAACCCTTGCAAATCCCCTTCTAGAGTAATAGTATTAATAACCACCTTTCCAAGGGCAGATTACTGCCCATCTTGTATCAGACCATGCCACTTGGTACTTACTTTCTCATGACAAGCACCTGCTCCCTTTTGGTAAAAAAGTAATTAAAATCCTGTAAGAGTTCCCTGCTCTAGGTCAGAATCAATGGCACTGACAAATGATAGCAACAAACCAATGCCAAGGAAGAGGAGACACCAAGATAACTTTTAGCATTATAATGAAGTGCAAGTCAAAATACAGCCACTATTCAGACACAAAAAAAAAAAAAATAAATCCACATATTCATGTGTTGCAGCAGTCTTGCCAAAGCTTTGAGATAATGCACAGCAAAACTAAACTGCAGTAGGAACATTCAGAAATTGACTTTGTTGCTAAACATTTGGAGCCAACCTTTACACATCAAAAACTGAGGCAAAACAAGTGACTCCTTTCAAAGTCAGTGACTTCTTCCAATGGCAAAAGAAGCCCACAAAAGTGGTCACAAGAATTGTTCACAGAATTAGAATTATGAATTACAATCTAACTCATCTTTTGTTCAACAGCACTCTTACAGCTTTCTAGGGAAGTGTAGTGCTTCTAATTCAAAGCCTGCAGCATAAGAGGGTTTTTACATTAGGAAAAAACAAAACCACTTGAGCTCACCAATAAACAGCTCTCAAATAGTGAAAAAATAAATTTGGGGCATCATTAGTATTATCATAATATCTCAACAAGGTATATGCAGAAGAGACCTGAGTGTTATATCCTCTAATACCAAGTTTTGCAAAAATGTCCTCAAATTCTGTGGTTTCTATGGGATTTTAGCAGCTTTTTTCTCTTCCCCTCCACATCATTGTGTACAAGTACCTGGGTGAATGATGAAAAGACCCCACGAGAACTTTTTTACTCCCGCTTTCGGTAGTTTCCCACTTGGCCAAAATTAGACACACCATCATGTTTTCACCCTTGCTGCAGGTTCCACTGCGCAGCACTCGGGGAGGGGAGGGGGTTTCCACTCTGCGGCGTCAGAGCTGGCAGGAAGCTGCTCTCTTTACAAAAAAGGGGAAGCTGCCCTGTCTGTGCAGGGCTCTGAAGCCACAGCCTGCGTTAACCCTGTATGGGCACATCCACCTCCCCCCAGAGTCAGGTGTGACACAGCAAGGAGCTGAACAAGGAGAGAGTGTAAGCATTGGCTGCATCCAAACCTGTGTCTAACACGGCTGCAAGCACATCCTGCCAGTGTTGGAAGGCAAGAAAAACTTGATCTTAGAATGCTTTTAGCATTTAAAGCACATGTAAAGAACACTCACTACTTCAATGGAAAAAAGCCAGTCTTGACGTAGAAGCTACATAAACATTGTGGCCCCCTGGTAACCAGGTTTACTAAAAGCCAAAATTAATGACAACTCTCTGCTCCTGCTGCTTTGGGTTCTGATGGCATCTGCAGCAGAGCCTGGAAGGCCTGCCAGAAGGTTTCCTAACATTTATAGAGAAGCCATGTTCATCCTCAAAACTGTTGGAGAAGCTCTCCTGAATCTGGAACACATGTAGGGTTTCAAAAGAACCACAAACAAACACAAAACCAGAAAAACCCCAACCTTTTCACTTCAGTTTCAGTAGGAAGGGGAACAGCATTTCTTCAATGATATTATCAACACGTAAAAATCTTGCATCTCATGAAAGTAACAGAAAAATACACCTCCAACTCAAAAATTCATTTTTGATATTTCTTGCTTATTTCCTATCTTTCCTTCTCTTTTGATGATAAAAATCTAATAGATATTTCAAAGCAAAACAAGATTTTGCTTTGCAAACTTTTATTTTTAATTAAAATTAACACTAAGTTCAATTAAGAATACAGGGACCCTATAAGCTATTAAAAAGTTGGTTTAAGCTGAGAGTTTGATCAAGTACTAACTGAAAACAAAATTCATTGATAACACTAAAACACTGGATAATTCAGGCTTGAGGGTACAAGTATATGATGATTAGTCCTTAATTCCTTACGGTCATAAAGCCATAATCATGCTCATAACTGACACCTACCCTACTTGGTGTATTAGTATTTATACATCCAGCCACATACTACATTTTTGGGCAAATAAGCGTCATTTTTTTAGTCTAATTTTCAAGGGAAGTGAGTTTTGTGTGCTTATTCTGCTTGTCTGTCAGGTTCCCTCTATATTTAACTCCAGCAAGTAATTCAGATTTGTGAAAGGTAGAGGTCTCAGTGCTACAGAAATATCTGCTCAGAGAACAGCTCAGGTTAGTGCCATGGCTGAAGTCAGAGCTCCACCTGTAACAGCCCCACATGGCTGCTGCCAGCCAGGATCCTCACAGTTCTGGTTTCATTTCACATTCAGAAAAAAAAGAAAACAAAAGCCTTGAAATGACAAACTGCTCCCAGATCAGCAGTATTATATCACAACATAAAGTTAAGCTTAGTAATGCAGCAACAGTGAATTTCCTGTAGAAAGAAAAAGAAAAAAGAAAAAAAAAAAATGCAGGTCCTGCTTAAAATCTACAAGATGGTTTTCAAGTTGTTCTGTGGTGTATAATCTCTGTTTACAATAACTACAGTGTGTCTTTGAACAGCTCAAACCTGGATTCTCTTCAATCCATTCTACCTTAGGTGTCAACAGAATAGCTGCTAGTTTCTCCATATTCTTTATTTTTATGTCACATTCAAACATATATAGTTAGGGATTTATCCATCATCCTGATGAGATATGACTGTGCTGTCATTTTTCTTTATGCTGTGATAGTATTTTCAAGAAAGAAAAAAAGATCTCATTTTCTTCTTCTATGATCATAACTGCACTAAGGAATAAATTCTCACTTCCAGGTTTTTTGTGAGACAGTTTAATGACTAGTCAATTCAGCAACATAAATATTAGCATTTTTTTAATAACTTCTTAATGACTATTTTAAAAAATTCTGTCGTTATTAAAAAATTGTTGGAGAATTTTAGTTGGGGTGGCTTAACCCTTCAAACTCTTCCCATTGCCTTTCTCTTGGCACCTAGTATTTAAAATTCTGCCTTTTCCCTTTCTTTGTATACCATAATTTGTCTATTTCTTTCTTATGATACTCCCATCTCTGAAAATGTGTGTCAAATTTTATTCTGATGCTAAAATGCATTTTCAGTGCAAATTAGCAGTGTGTTCTAATAGTAATCCATTGCACCCCTCATTTTAAGGGGAAGGAGGCAAGACACATGACAAAAATCATAGAGTGAAATAGCTGGAATTCCACCCACTGGGAAAGGCTGGATGGCAGAACCACTGTGCAAAGCTGCTGTAAAGAAATGCAAAGTAAGTATTATTTTGCTTTATATGAGTCTTACATAAAAGATTTTTTTTTTAAAATTTGAAAGCACCGGTGTAGGATAATTTATAGTTAGAGATTTGTATTGTTCAGAAATCACATTGGGCAGTCTTAGACTTGAATAAAATTTCTTTCAGACATCAGAGAGCAGAAGAATGCCTCTTGGAACTATGCTAAGCCAATCTGTGCACTAGGAAATGCAGGCAAGCACACTGCAATAACAGCTCACTGTAAAATTCCATATTGTTGATATTTGCTGCCAAAACACACTCCCCTGTCCTCTCATCCTTCCTTTCTGTGGCTTCAGACAAATCTCTGATTATGGGACTCATTCTGTGCCCCACAGTCATCCACTTCTCATCTAAACACACACCTGACTTGGTAAAGTCAAACCATTCTTATCCATCTAGTGCCCATTGCAGAACCCTCATCCTCTGCAAGCCTAAATTAAGTGTATTTTACTAACCTCTTCCAAAAGTATCCTACTAGCATATAATCACATCCCTATCTTCTCACCTTCCCATTCTAAACTGTTACGTCACATTTCCTGTAAATAAATGTCAGTTCCATTTCCATAAAGTTATGTCATTTTCTTTTGCCATCACCTCTGCTTTCTTCCTCATTCTTTATCAACTGTTCTACTTATTTCTACATCCTATTTAAAATTTCTATACCTTTACCCAAAACCAAACTCATCTCACCACTAACATGAAGTCTCAGTGACTACAAACTAAATTACCTACACAGGATATTGCTTTCACTATTTGCTGATTTGCCTCTGCTTGGAAGATTTTACACTGCAGGCATATATGGAATGGAGAGAATCTCTCATTTCTTATTATTACTGATTCTGGTCTCCAAACAGAACACATCTACAATTCTTGCTGTATGATTTAAGTGAGCTTCTGAAAAATTTCTAGTATGCATTGGACAATACTATGCAAAAATCAAGTACAAAGAATGGTCAAACAAAAATTTATATTAAAAAAAAAAAGTCAACAAGTTTAGTTCCAGAGTGTTAGTTCCCAGCTGTCAGATTTGCATTAGAATACATTGTAAACAGTGTCTAGGGAGCTCTGTAGGAATTTTATGCTCAAAAGAAAACCAAAACAAAACTGCTAAAAAACCCGAATCAACAGAAACCCCCGGAAAACAACAAATTAAGTCATACTACACCACAACAGGATTTTTTTAGTAATTTTAGCAGCAATGATATAAGAAACCAGCCAGTTAGGAATGCCCAGAACCTGCTTCTTTTCCTTCCCAACATCAGCACACTGCTCTGAGCTACCCTGCCAATCCCCGTAACCCCAAAGGCAGAGGGAGCAGCGCCGCTCCCGCCGGGCTCAGTGACGGGATGGAAGTCCCCGCTCGGTGCCCGGCACATGACACCACGTAACGGAGGCTGAGGCTCAGAATTTCCTCGGGGCAGCCCCTGCCGTGCGCTTTCGCTTTCTGCGGCTATAACGGTGCCGGGAGCCCGCCCTGCCCGCACACCGAGCCCGAGCGGCGCCGAGCCCGCCTGCCCTCACACCGGCTGCGGCACCGAGCGGGGACCGGCTCGGCTGGGAGCGAACATGGTCCTGCAGAGCCAGGTGGGTGTGCACAGAGCAGGGTCCTGCAGAGCCAGGTGGGTGTGCACAGAGCAGGGTCCTGCAGAGCCAGGTGGGTGTGCACAGAGCATGGTCCTGCAGAGCCAGGTGGGTGTGCACAGAACATGGTCCTGCAGAGCCAGGTGGGTGTGCACAGAGCATGGTCCTGCAGAGCCAGGTGGGTGTGCACAGAGCATGGTCCTGCAGAGCCAGGTGGGTGTGCACAGAGCAGGGTCCTGCAGAGCCAGGTGGGTGTGCACAGAGCAGGGTCCTGCAGAGCCAGGTGGGTGTGCACAGAGCATGGTCCTGCAGAGCCAGGTGGGTGTACACAGAGCAGGGTCCTGCAGAGCCAGGTGGGTGTGCACAGAACATGGTCCTGCAGAGCCAGGTGGGTGTGCACAGAGCAGGGTCCTGCAGAGCCAGGTGGGTGTGCACAGAGCATGGTCCTGCAGAGCCAGGTGGGTGTGCACAGAGCAGGGTCCTGCAGAGCCAGGTGGGTGTGCACAGAACATGGTCCTGCAGAGCCAGGTGAGTGTGCACAGCCTCATGGGCTCCCCTGCCCGCTCCACACCCTGCTGGAATTGTTTTCTGCAGCCCGGTACAGCTGCAGTGACAGGAAGGCTGAGCGGGTATGGCAGAGCTCACACCGCAGCACTGCCGTGCGGGACACTGATTGAATGTCATGCTGCAAGTTTAAAATTGTGATGCTGGCTATAAATTCACTGCCATTCTGGGCATTAGGTCATGATTAGATCACTTGTAACCAATTGATAACACCCAGGAGGAAGATTACGTGGTGGTAGCTTTATGCAGTGGAGGTGTGGAGACATGGAAAAAGAGGTTAATGTTTCATGTTACTGTGCTACGTGAAGTTTTTTCTTTTTTGGAGGGGAGTAAGAGAAGAGGCAGAAACATAGATTTAAATTAATATTACCCAGGTGAGATGGTTTTAGTATTGCCTAGGGAAGTTTAAAATGATGCAGGACACTGCATAATAAATACAGAATCAAAGTTTACTTGCAGGGATGTTTGAATTTATCTTTTGGAGTCAAACCATCCCAAACTCAAGTGATGCTCTCCAGAACATCAGTAATCAAGTTTCACATTTGCAGCAAAGACAGGTACTTTTTCCCAAAGATGTCTCTCACTCCCTCCCTCCTTTTGCAAGTTAAGCAGCAATGCTGAAATTTCAAGACTAACAGGATGTCTGCATTGCCAACTGGACCTTCTGTTACCTTAGGCAACAGAATAAAAAATATTTTCTCCAAGATAAAAAAAATAGGTTTTATTTTCAAAAAATTGCAAAGGGATGTTTTCATTTTAACTTCTGCTACATCAAAAATACTCTCATAGTACTTTACAGGGAAGTAAAGGTTTCTGCTGCAACAAATAAGATCCAGTTCTGGGCTAAGTTTCTCTGGTGCATTTAAGCTTTAAGTGGATTGGTAGGGACCTGATGCACATAAGACTTGAAATCCCTTGAGAAACGATTTTCAAATTAACTAATAAGATATTGCACTGCGTACAGCTTATTAGAAAGAAACACTGAGCAGCAACAGCACACAGCTTCTGTGCCTGGGATTTAAAAGCTGGATTTAGCTGTCATGTCCATAATTCTTAGAGCATTGGTTATGTAAAGGAGTAGGTGAGAGGAGGGTTTAGTTTCATATTAAGGAAAGTAAAAAGGCTCTACAGAATGTAATTGCAGGATTAGTAAAAAGCATAAGGCAGCTTTGCTCCACTACTTACATATCAAGGCAATTTAGGGAAATCCTCATATAGAAAACTTTAATAATTGAAAATGAGATTGAGAAACAACTTTGTTTTACATTAAAGGATAAAACATATGTTTTCATATTTTAAAAAATCATATGTATAGAGAAGAACTTGGTAACTTTTCACAGGAAACTTTAAAGGTTAATTTCCCAATGAGACAAAATAATATTCAAGAACTTTTGTCCAACACTGATAGCTACTTTGGTAATATCTCTGCAGCTTTCCAGATATGCAAGAGATCTACATGTCACAGGATTTCTATGCATGAGAACATTTTGACAGTAATTGCCATTCATCTTGAGGGGGAAAGGTAAAGCGACAAAGCAAGTAAATGCCTCAAAAATAACTTTTTAGAAAGAGCATCACAGTATGGGGCCAACACTTAAGAACAGAGAACCTATAAAGGCAGGAGATGAGGGGAGTAGTTGAACCTAGCTGGGCAGAGAAAGAGGAATCATAAGAATTAAGGGTGGAAACTTGTCAGTTTTGGTAATATGTACAACCCTGATCACAGAAAATTAAGTTATCATAAAAACAATTTTTAGCACAGCTGCTGTTCCAAAACTAGAAGGACACTAAAATTTGAGATTGTGCCCCAGAATGCATCAGTGAAGTCTACCAAGGTAGCGCTATACATAGGGTGTAAGGAAGTGCTAAGGGAGGAAATCTCAGGAAAAAAGTAATCACTGACTTTAGCCTGATGCAAAAGTCACATACTGGGGGAAATATGATGCTATTTTATGTGACTGCAAAAAGGAGCAGTTAAAAATAAAAGTAAAAAACATTACAAAGAACTGGAGTGAAAGTGCTTTGCTTGGACTACATATAGAGACATTGGCTACTGCTTTCTAATTTGTGATACCAGTTTCAGAGCATTCCCATTGAAACAGAACAAGGTACTGGTTTTTAACCCAGGTAACACATTAGAGGAACAGAAAATATAAGAAATGCCTGAATGGTTTGCTTGAAAGTGAAGGTGATTAAAACAGCCATTTAATGCTTTAATTGGTAAGGATCTCTAGTTTCAACCTTTAGGTGCAATTGTCATGGACTTGGGTTGCCCTTTGTCACAGAGCCACCCTTGCAGCAGCCCTTGCACAACTCCTGTCCTGTCCTAAGGAGACACAGACATCAGCCTGGCTGTCACATCCCATTAGGGGCAGAGCTGATAAAACCTGCTGGGATTCCAAGGTGACATCGTTTCTTTCATTACCTTTGTCACAATATTGATTAGATTAGGTCTGCAGCCCATCTTTGGCCTGCTACTGACCCACCACATCTCCTGGGAAATTCTGCAGAGTGGGAAACAAAATGGAAAATGACTGGAACAATAGAGATGTTTGAGATGGTAATAGCTCATGGGACTCCCCCAGATGTGACAAGTGCTGATTTTTACTAACTATGCATCCTAATACATTAATCCCAAACTTGACAACTACGTATTACATCATCTCCTTCACAGTAGTCAGCCTTCAGGAGCTTAATGGCATAAAAATAACCCACCAAATATTTTCATTTCTTTCACTGGAGTAAATAACAACATGGTCAAAGTGCTGCCTGGCTAATTTTCCCTATCAAAATTTTAAAGAGTAAATGAAGAATAGGTTGGCTTGCTGTCTGTGCAGCAAACCTTGTATCAATTGTGTCCCATGCCATGTTTAGTTCAGATGTTTCGCTCACGCAGGACAGCTGAAGATCCAGCTCAGAGAGCAGCACAGCTGAGCCATATGGCACCCAAGTAATTGTAGCAGTTAATAGCTAAAGACCCCTACACCTGCTCTGATGTTTTCAACAGGCTTTACTTACTGGCATTAAATGCTTCTAATACAACACACGCTCTGTGTTGGTATAGGCTTTGTATGTGACAGATTTGATAGTTTCAAAGGAAAAAAGGACTAGTCTCAACTGCCAAATATATTTTTAGATTGAGACAGAATAAAAGTTGGAGATTTTTTTTTTTTTAACCTTTTCTCAATGCTAGGTCAGTTTTTCCTCTTTCACATGTGGGCTGCTTTACAAATACCATCAGTAGGCACAGCTGAGCCACAAGGAGCCTAGCAATAGGTTCAGTAAATGTCACTCATTTTTACACTTTTACCTACACCTTTACCTCCCACATGTAACACCCACTCCCTCTGACAGCACCAAACCTATGCTTTGAATTTGCCTTTCTTCTGCATGTTCCCTCCTTCTCCTTATCTTCACACAGCTTTGGGAAACAGGACAGCTCAGCAATTAGTATCCCATAAGAAAAATAAACATTCCTATTGGCAGTGGGGAAGCTGGAGCACATCTGTCTCACGCAGTAACACCCCTGGCAGAAAATCACACACTTGGTAACCTGGGAACCTCAGGGTCTCACAACACAAGGGCTTCCAAATTTGATTGTTGTATGCTTTGGAGGATAAAGCAAAACTAAGCAGAACAAGAACAGTGGATTTCATTCCACTTTAGCATGCCAGGACACTGCATCTGGATGCTTGTTTTATTTCCATGGGAGTAGAAAAAATATATCAAGAGGGAAAAAAAAGACATCTAAGAATTTCTTCTATATAAAATGTTATCTCTTAAACATACATATGGAAATACATATTCTAGGTTGCTGCTATGATCCTTTTAACAACTTCTGAGATTCCTTTAAGTCCTAGAAACCCTCTCACCCTGCTCTTAAACTAATCATTCTTTTTTTCACTCATCAAAAAAAAGGAGCAGAGTTTCTCTTAATATATTTCCAGGTACTTTTATAATAGAAATTTTTTGTATATTACTGAAAGATTTGACAAGCAATTAAAATTGCATTGAAAAAGACTTCAAAAATTAAGAACATGCAGAGAAAGAGTAATACTTGATTATGGATTTATTTTAAATAAACTTGCTTTAAATACACTCCAGGATATTTAAATTGAATTAGATTAATCTATCTATACCCATAAATATTACTCCAAGCCCCAATAAATTCACACAATATATCTTCATCCTCTGCAAAAATCTAACCTGTAGGTTATTACTGTGCAGACTTCAATTAAAATGTAATAACAACTTTTACATCTAAAAACTATGGTTTGCACCTTGGGGATGTAAAAAAAGCAATATTCTGAGGATTGTCCAGGAATAGTCAATCAATGTTTTTATGCTTTAAGGGCTGAAAATTGTGGGAGGAGGTTTCAGCCAGAACTAGAAGGTTTTTTCTTTGGAAGGGTACAGTTCATTGCCCAAATAAAAATGTTCAGAAAATCCCTTCCTGCATTATTAAACAATATATTCTAATTATGTTACACTTATGCCCTTGCTTAAACCATTAACCAAGTGGTAGAACAGCTGTACTCTTCACACATTCCAAAATAATGAAACCCTGAGCACAAACCAAAAGGAAAAAGTAGTCCTTCCTCAAGATCATAATATATAACTATAAAGAAAAATAAATTAAATAGATATTTTTGTTGCAAACACATTTTGTTTACAAAACCCTACAACTATTTATTTTTGCCCACAATATATATGACAGAAATCTAAGAGGATATTTGCATTGAAACCTTTCATTCATATTAACATGGGAAGAACCTTTCCTTCCTCAAAGTAATACACAGTACAGGTATGTGAGGAAAACAACTTTTCAGAAGTTTTAAATAGCTTCAGCGTCAAACAGACCTTGCCCCACTTCTGTGTTCCTACTTCTTCACCCCTCTTTTCTGCATTCCCTCCTTACATGCACTGCTTTCCCTGCTGCCCCAGCAGGTCCATGGTCCCTGCCCTGATCCCTTCCCCATGCTAACCCAATCTGTGGCCCAGCTGCCTTTGCCAGCAGTAATTACATTCCTCTCCTGCCCTGTCAATTGCTGGCCTCTTCACTGCCACTGCTGGCTTTGATTACCAGGAAGAGGGTTTCATTTCCATTCCCCACCTCCCTTCACTCCCCATCACCTTCTGCTCCAACCAGGAGATGCACTGCAGTCCTGCACACAAGGCTAAGCCCATCTCCAGCTCTGCCTCCTGGTACTTTGCAACCCAGAAAGAAACTTTAGCTGAATGCTGAGAGCTCTTGCTCTGATCACAGGCTGACAGAAATGGACTTGACACCACAGGTTTTGTTTGATGGTTTCTACTGTGCCTTCCCACCAGAGGAACAGAAAGCCAGGACACCCCAAAGCTGGCTCTCAGCTGTGTGAGTGTGATAGTGTGCAAACTTCAGAGGGAAGAGGGTGAAGATGCAAAATTTTTGTCAGTCATTTGGACTGTGCACAGCTGGCTTGTGTCAGGGTGCTTTCCTCTCCCTGGTGACTGTTTTATCCAGAGTCTAAGGTATAAATGTATCTCCTACCCACATTGTCCCTCACCTGCAGAGAAAGAGCTCCCAAGCCAAGTTTGAAAAGTATTTCAGGGCATGTCAGAAGAAGTGTACAGGAACTCACTTCTTTGAAACTGCTGACATTATGGAGGATGAAAGAAGCTTCAAATCTCCAGGGCTCCAGCCCTCCAGCCTTACAGGCACTGAGAAAAAATAAATCCCTTAAAAAGAAAAGAAACAGAACGAGGGAAACTGCCTATCGATGTATTTAGAAGTTAATATATTTAAATCCCTTGAGGAAGGAAATAGTTTGGGAAACTGACAGTGAAAAATAGAAGACTGAAAATAAGTCTGATTTTTCTATGTTTTAATTTTATTTTTTTAATAAGAAACAGGTTTTGAAATAAATATAATCCACAAAAGCAATACGATTTATTCACCAAAAGTCAAGAAATTAGGAAAACACCATCTAGAAATAGTCTGGCCAAAATTTAATTTTTTTCAGGGACTGTACATGTTTATCATCAGCAATAGGCATCCCATTACTGCTTTTGCCACCAACCAGTAACAGAAATGCATATTGCTTTTTTTTATTATTCAATAATAGCCTTCCTTACAAGACAGAATAACTGAATCCTAAAACTGATACTGTAAATCTTAGTAATCCAGGCAACCCTTTTAGCCACACTGGATGTTTGAAAGAAAACTAGAATAGCTCTACCACACTGAGGGCAGCTTTATTTCACCTGCTGGTGTCTGCAAACACAGAGCTGCACAGCATCTATCACTGGCTTTGATAAACACTGGAAATGAGAAGAATAATGCTGCACCAGCTGGAGTAGATGGGCAAGCCAAGCCAGCAGAGCTGCAGGAAGCACACCAAGCTGCGCTGCGACCAGACCCAAGTCACCTCTGCAGGGTGCCCATGTCTATGGGCAGGGACTGGGGACAAATTAAAGCAATTTCCAGGTTTCTCTGCCTTGTGCCACGGGGCATCCATGCATATTTTAGGACTAAAACGAGACAACAGTACTGAATGCTTTCAAATTATAACCAGAATCTAGTTTAGAACCAGAATCTGTTTTAGATACATTGTTTTATATTATCTTCTGACCTTGCTTTTGCCACAGGAAAAAAGAGCTCTGAAAACCATGTTTGCATACTTAAATGAGAAAAGGAACTGCTATGCCCCTTGTATTTTTTATTTCTGAAGGTCTTAAGGGAGGAATGAGAATACGCAGTAAATAAATAGCTTAACAGACTGTAAACAACTAAAACTTCACCTCTTGCAAAACTATAGTCCCTGTGATTAATGTTTCAGTAATTATATTAAAGTGCAATAACTTTCCCTGTAGACTGGTGATACCCAGGAGAAAAGAATCTGTGCCTTGAATGACACCATGAAATTTGATTTGTGTATTCTAAAGAAAGAAATAACAACCTGTTAATTTAGATAGATTTCTTAACAAAAGCAGCATCTTCTTGTTTTGATCAAAAATTAAACAATAAAAATGAAGAAGTCAGGCTGTCTAACTGCATGAAAGAAAGGGAGAAACTGCATAAAATAGTCCTCTCTTGTAATTAATAAAAAAAATTGACAGGCATTACATCTGCTCTGCACCTTCCAGTATCATGACTCGGAACTGTACTGTAAAAGCTCTACAGATTGCTAACAGCTCCTTTCTTTAAGGGTTGTTTGTGCTAATAAAAGCTTATGAACTGAGTAAAGAAGAATTTAGGGCATCAGTCACCACTGGATTAAGATAACATCTCAGAAACTTTGGGGGTTGTGGAGTTTGTCCTTACTCTCTGGTGCTTTCTCACCACTCACACCAATAATCAGGTATGTGCTGGCTGACATTAATTTTTAGGGCACAGACTCCAGCAGACCGGCTGAAGGAGAGAGGAAAATCCATAAATTAAGGTTACCTGCAGCATGCCCACACACACAGGTGCAATCAGCACCAAAGCAGAGCTCCAGGCAGAGGTGCCCTTGCCCAGCTCTGCCCCTGGCAGGGTGAGCCTGGCTCTCCCCAAATGCTGCACTCTGTTCCCAGCAAGCTCCAATTTCACCACAGGTTTAGCAGCTCTGTTCTGCACCACAGTCGCTGAATAATGCCATGACCCTTGACTCCTTAACCTCAGCAGTGACAAAACACAAGGCTCTGGGCTTACAGCCCCAAATTTTAAATTGGTTTTAGGATGGTCCTTCCTGTGGGGCAAGGGTGGGACTTGCAGAGATGTTTTGTATGAATAAACAAAGATCAATTTTACCTCTCTTAGCCTTTTTTGAAATTTAGTAGCAATAGAAAAGTAAACAGGTAACTTCTCTAGCACAGCCTTAAATAATTCAAAGGATCACACTCTTTGCCTACCTGAAAAATTCAGAGCAGGCCCTGTAACAGTAAAGTTTTCAATCAATTCGAAAATCATAAGAATACAGAAGATAGATGACACTAAAACTTAATTTATTTTCCATTTGGCAGAATTTAATAGAGCCTGAATGCTCCTCTCAGAAAACTGAAACAGGAGCACAAGTTTTAAATAAACTTCTTCTGGGCACATCTGCAGGGAACAGTTCATGATCAAGCAGCCCTTGAAATTTCTCATGCCATTTGCTGTTACTGCAATGCACAAGTTTTAATCATTGCAAGGAGCTTCAGCTGTGCCTAGGAGTTATGTTTTTCCTAGTGATCCTAACTGGAAAAATCCTGAAAAAAGCAGGTCATGGCACCAGGGGGGCTCAGACAATCCCTGTGCTTCCAGAGGGGTGAAGCCAAGCAATGCTGCAGAGTGGAAGTCAAATGTTCAGATGGCACTTGGCAAGGAAGAAACTAGAGAAAGGTGTGGGGCAGCCAGGCTGTGCTTGCAGCCCACAATTCACACAGCGCATGGCCCAGGACAGCTGATCCACCTCTGCCTTCCCCAGGCAACACCAAGAGCTCAGGGACTGCAGCCAGGGCCCCTCTCTGCCTGGCCTTGGCACAGCAGGGCACTCCTGGAGCACAGGGACACAGCAATCCCTTGGGACAGATCTGCTGGCACAGACAACCCAGAGTGGCCTCTTTCAAGTGCAAGGGAATACTGGCTACATTCCAAAGCTGTACTGGTACCAAGCAATGAGAGGAGGAATCTTATACTTCAGAACATTGATTTTTTCATTTTACAAAGGGCAGAGAGTAGCAGGTAGGACTGAGGTTGCAGAGCCATCTGGGCAGCTCTGGGCTGTGGGGCTGGGCAGGGAGGCTGAGCTGCCCAGGCCACCCTGGGGCTGGGTCACAGAGCCCTCAGAGGGCACAGCCCAGCAGGGCACAGCCCAGCAGGCAGCAGCACCCTGCTCTGCCCTGAGAGGATGGCGAGGAGAGAAAGCCTGCTATTTAACGTAAAACCAAGCCTGGAGAGCAGCAGCACTCTCTGCCCCTCTGCTGCTGCCCAGGAGCCTGCAGCAGGCACTGCCCCCCAGCAGCTGGAAGAGCAGGCACAGGCACAGCCACAAACTCTTGAGTTCATTCCCTGCTGGCACCAGGAGCAGCTGCTGTCTGCTGGTGTGCCAGTGGCTCAGTCACAGCAAGCTGGCACTGCTTGGCACAGTTCACAGCCACTTGCTGCAGTCATGGCCCTTGGATGCATGAGCAGCTCAACTCACTGCTGCAGCACTGCTGCTCCCCTCAGCCCTGGGTTCTGACCCAATTATTGCCAGTTTTCAGTTAAGTTACTTAAGGCATGAAAAAACCCCCAACAACCAAGTGGAAGGGGAGCAGAGGGAAACCTAGTTGGTTTTGTCCATAAACTTAGAGCTACATCTCTAACTCCAATCAAAAATTTTTTTACATGATTGTCAGGAAAGCTACTGCCAGCATTTGATGCCCTGGTTATGAGCACTCACAATATCTGTTTAAATTAGCAAGCAATCGCACCCACAGCAGTTAACATCCCATGGACAGTATTCCAGTTGTACATTCCCTTCTCTGTCATCTTTATCACACAGAGCTTGTTTTGACAATATAGCTCATTTTTATTCAGGAATTCTATGTACTGTTTGCTCAGATTTTCAGATTCAGTCACTCTATCCTCAAGCTCTGTGTAACATCAACATAAAATAACAAACACAACTCAACAATCAAAACTGTTTTCTCTTTCTTAGAAGGAGAAGTCATGCTTCATGGTTCCACCAAGGAGATTAACAGAAAAGTGTTCACTATCAGTTATGCATTAATAGAAAATTACAACTTTTGAAGTGGAATGGATCTAAAGACCAAAAGAAATCTGAATTTGGCTATTCAGTCTGAAGTTTGGGAATAACTGTTTTCAAATAAGAATGAGAACTGAAACTACCTCATGACAAAGGCACTATTAAAACCTAAACCAATGCTCAGTGACATTGTATCTATAAAACAATCATTTCTTAATCAACTCCCACATTCTTTTTCAATTCACCTTCCTACTTACAATGCATCTTTCCCCACACTTTTAACAAGAAAAGTCACTTACATTTACCTGTGTGATCATAGCAGGGGTGCTACCAACACATTTTTTCCTCAGACCAAAGTATTGAGACAATCCACAGAACAGCAACTGGATACTTGCTCTGTGCCTCTCCCAGAAATCATGCATGATGGCTTTCCCCACTGCTTCATTCTCATCTATTCCCTCATTGACAGTAACTATTCCTTTCACATTACAAACAGCATAGATACAGACACAGCAAAAAAACCTAATTGAATAATGACAAAGAATGCTTCCCTATTTCTGAAAATATGCAAAATGAAATTACATAATTCCTGATGTGGTGCATATTTATGATACAGAATTAGTTTTAAAATGAGCTAATAAATAAGCTAAGAAAACATTCCCAAACCAAGCAGGTACCATGCTAGGTTTATGAGGTTTTCACCAAACCTGAGGTAATTTTCACAAGGTAAGGATGATTTCAGTAACTTAGGTGGTAACATAGTTTGGACCAAAAGAAAGGACAGCAGCTGTTTCAGTTGAGCTCTGCATTTGAGTTTCCAGGGTTTGTTATAAGCCCTATAAACTCAAGACAAAACTCAGCTGGTGTGAACTGAAACAAGATGTTTGAGTGAGAAAACTGCCAGTAACTGCCAGTGGAAACCACTGAGCCTGAGAATCAAAACCAGGGTTTGGGCCTGCACTGCACAGATGTCTGGCCAGCCTGATGCAAATGTTATATTTTCTTGCACATAACTCAAAGCCCAGCTATATTTTTCACCAAAACAAATGTTTTAGGGTGCAGGGAAATAAATAAATTTTAAATGGCATCTCCTAATGAGCAAAGATCATGGAGCCAGCAAGAGCAGGGAAATTACTTTTGCATATTTAGTTTTCAAGAGCTGGAGGAGAGAATGAGAGAAATGGAACTGTGGTCACAGTGGGGAAGTTTTTGAGAAACACAAGCAGTGTGGCTCAGGCAGCTTGGGGGAGTGCTGGAAGATTTCAGAAGGTGCACAGATTCCTTTCCCATTAATGAAGGGGCCCTGACTCCAGCTCTGCTGAGCTGGCTCTGAGTGCAAGGCTATTCAGCTCCCTGCTTTGATTGAAAGCATGAGCCTGTTGCTTATGAGCTCTCAGAAGCTTTCCTTTTAATGGGAAGTGGGGGGAAGGGGCAAGAAGATGGCTGGAGGAGGGGAAGGAAAAGATGGGCAGCAAAAAACACTGGTGGCTGAACATGGGACTTCAAGGGATTTGCAGGACAGGCTTTGGGCAAGGGTTAAAAGCTCAAAAGGTGAGTGATGCCTTTCCTGGGCTGATTTTCCTCTCATTATTCACCAACATGTTAAGAAGTTAAATGCATATTCAATCCACTCTTACCCTCTTATTTTCTCATAATCTTACAAAATTATTTATTCTGCTAGCATGGGACTAAAAATAATTAATTTATTGTTTGCAATTATTTTTTCTGGTAGATATCAGCTGTATTTTAATAATGCTAAAAAAAAAACCTAAATAAACCTAATCCTGACATCTTCCCTGCTGCAACAGGGAACATGCAGCCTGCTGTTCCAAATTGCAGACAGTCACGAGCTCTCATCAGACTTTGTGTGGGCTTGAAATGTTCTTTTAGTCCCTTGCAGCTGAAAACTGAGCACAAATTATCACTGAAAGGATATGAAAAATTCTGCTGGGACATTTGCCATAGCTGCACAGGAATGCTCCTCAAAGCAATCAGAAAAGGGAGCAGATTACTTAGCTCAGGTTTGAGGACTGTATTGACAGCTGTTTCTAAAAAACTTTACTTTTTCATCTGGAGAAAAAGGCAAAAACTCCCTGATCAAACTGTATTTTGCTAGTTTTTATCTGTTGCCCATGAAGTGATATCAGCCACTTCTAGTCTGTAAGTCTTTGCTTATCTTCTAAACTGAGCAGAGAGCTTGGCAGGAAACTGAATGAGCAACTTCAAGATAAATCTAAGTATTTCCTATGTGCATCAACCTGGGATGCAACTTCAGTGCTGTAACACTTGGAGTGCTGTGCTGGATTCAGTTCTTGAGCCCCTAGGTGTGTACACTATTAGTAGTCACTTTTACAGAGACAGCATATCCACAGTTTTTTAAAAAAAATTAGCAAAATCTTTAAAATTTTGCTCTTGGTGAGGTAATTTTTATCTGCATTGAAAACACAAAATGTATGCAGAATCAGACTTTCAACCAAGTATATCAATATAATATAGAGGAAGAAAAAAAAAAAGGAAAAACAGTAATAATAAAAAGATAAGATTATTTTGTTCAGTAATGAAAATAGGGACTTGTGATCACAAGCAGCACCAAAGGGAAAAGAGGGATTAAGTAACACTAAACATCAACCTTTACTTGGGGTCACTCAGATGAGTTCTGCTGCCTCTAACCAGTTTTGTGCTAATACTCAGATCTTGCAGCATTGGACATGATAACCTATGGCACCCCTTCCCTAGGATTATAAATTTATTATCTTTTTTTTTTGAAAGAAAACAGTGGAATATCCCAATATCACTAACCAAACAATATTTCCTCACTCTTTAAAGCACACACATGCATACACCACAAGAACAATGCTAACTTCTGAATTGATGCTCTTTGATGTGTGAACATACGAGACAATTGGAGACATTCCAATTATCTCCAGTTCAAAGTTAGGCCAAAATTAGAAGCAGTTATGAATAATGGATTAGGTTTTAGTAGAAATGGCAATGCTGCACAGAATAAAGATGAGAGTTTAGCTTAGCTGTGAATATGTGAACCAGGTGAGCCACACTGCTTCCTTAAACAGACACCTTGGAATTGCACATCCTCAGAAGTTCAATTAACAAAACACATGTCAAAGCAGGGGTTTGTGACAGATTATAAACTGTTTTCAGATGCAATTCTGATGTTTTCAGGATAAAATTAGAAGCTAAAGTTCCTTAAGAAATTGGGTTTTTTGGGGGGGGTTTTATAAGAAATAACCATGCCAAAATCTTGTCATTTACCATAGCACCCCAGGAGTCACTACCCAGGCAAAACACACACCTTGAAAGTGTCATCAGCCAACATGGAGATAAGCACAGCTCAGATCAAAGGGTGCCTAAGCAGGCTATTTCCATTCATTGGGAAATTTTCCTGACAATCTAGCATTTTAATTAAAGAATAATAATCTTGCAAGTAGTAATGCTTCTGTAGCTGGATAAGTTGTTTTTGCTTGGACGTCTCTGCTACATTGGAGAAAAATATATGGGGTGAGCATTCCATCGTTGCATTATATTCCTGTAATTCTACTTTATTTTGTGGATTCTGTGAATATTGGAGCTCAGCTGATCATCATGATAGTGCAGATTGTAGGAATGGGGAGATATTTGTGGCTACTTCTTTGGCTTTGCACTCTTATCAGAGACCTGTTTTCCTTGACTTACTTTGCTGTCTCCAGAGCTGTGTCTAAGTGTGGGCAGTGCCAAGTGAGGCAGTGGTTGGCACTCAGGCTCAGTGCCTTGTTATTCACAGTTTTGACAAGGGTAGCAGACAGCAGGCCAGAGATGATCTTTTATGGTTTGTGCCCTGCTTTCTGTATGGTTATTTACAGATGGCCTCGTTGAAATCCTGTGTTAATCCTGCCTTCCTTCACCAACCTCAGTTTAAGTCTGCCAGTATTTTGCAAACTATAAAAATGAAGTGATTACATAGAACAGTCAATGCTCTCTAGATTTTTAGTAGCAGTAAAAAGTTCTAGCAACAATGAAAAAAAAAACATTTTGCTCAATAGACTCACTGAGAACTGCAAAATATAAAGCAGCCATTTCACCAAATTCATAGAACATCCATTACAAAAGTTAATTAATAGCTAACATGAATTATTATGTATCATGCAATGCTAACACCATTCAAGACTTTCATTTACTTTAGAAAATAACTACTAATAAAAAGCATATTCAATGTTTTTCATCTTTTGCTTTAAAATTACAATTCTGTTTCTAGAAGCAACTGCTCCACTTGCACAAACCCTTCTTTACCTCAATAGACTTAGGTGTGAGTGGGAGTATGTGTTTAACTTCATCTACCAAGGACATGCAGCAAAACTGTGCTCCACTTGCAACACAGGTGTTTAAATGCCAACACTTGAGTGCCTCTCCAGTCTCAAATTTCTCCAGCATCACTGAATTTTTATACCAAAGAAACAGCAGATCCGATAAGTAACACGGTAGAAGTTACAACGTGATACACTCCCTTTCCCGGACTGCACAAAGTATAATATGACAAGAAATTCCTCAGTCCGCTTCTCAAAGGGATTTGATGCAGGCTGGTGGTTAATAATGGGAGAATTTTGTATATAATGTTTTATATTACGGTCCTAATTATTCTTAGAACAAGATGAAATGATAGAATATAGTATCAGGAAGAAAATGGTTGTGATATGTAAATATATAAAACATTTATGCTGTAAACAGACAAGAGAGCATTTTAGATCTCCCTAATTGAAATTGGGCTAGATTTTTATTAAAGAATTTTCAAAGATAACTGTTTAAATAACTTATTGCATTTGCAATACTTCATGTAAAACAAGCTGCATTTTTTACTTTGGTATTATTAGGTCTGAACCAGCTGCCAGTGGGATGCCTTGTAAGTTTAGGATTTCTAGCTTGTCTTTGCCATGCATATATTCTGTGGGAGCCACAAGTGACAAAATAGGAAATTATAAAATACTCATAGGGAACTAGTCTCCTACACAAGAAAAACAATGTGCTTTTCAGTGAACATTCCCAAATTAACAATCAGTACTGCAACACTGTTAAGGTATTATTCTTAAGCTGCTTCATTTGGGGGCAAGGCACTTTGAAGCTTTTTTCATGTATACAGATTTTAAAGGAGTGTAAGAGTACTACCTGGCCAAAATTCTCATATCATTAGGAAAGTTAAATGCATTATGAATAGACTGGCCAGGAAATCTGCCAAGACATGGAAAGCTTCTACTTTTAAAACACCAGCTCAAATACCAGTCAAACAGTAGGTAATAATCAGTTCAGGACACACAGAAGCACCAGGGAGGGACAGGAGGGCAGAGAAATGAAATAAAATTTTTAAATTGTTTTCATTCTTGCTATCCAAAAAAATTGAAATATTAGTTACATATTTTAGTTTTCATGCAATGTGTGTGTATATGAGCTTTACATAACATTTTACAGTTTGTATGTAGAGTGCTGTCTGTTTGTTTCAAGACTTTACAGGGAGAAAACCAAATAACAGAGCTGATTATATTTTCCTGGGCAAGGGTAGTCCACACTTCTGAACACCACTTAGAGCTTTATTACAATTACTGCAGCCATGTCTTAGTGGCAGCTATTCATTCCATAAATCCAGCATATATCCCTACAGCTTCTCTTCTCAGCTATATCAACAACCTGCATCTGTTTCTACCTTGTCTAGATATGAAGGAAAAAAATGTGGTTAGAAAAGTAGGAGAGGCAGGGAAAATAGCATCAAGCACTACAGCACTTTCCAATTCCTACAGATCACAGACTTCTGAGATCCAGTCTAAAAAAATGTTTTACTAATATGACCATGGATTTTAGAGAGCTTTGGTGTCCCTGAACAAATGAAAATAAAAAGTCAAAAGCAACAAAAAAAAAAAAAAAAAAAAAAAAAAAAACCAAAAAAAAAAAAACCTAAAAAAACCCCCAAAACAAAAACTCAAAACAGAGAAATCCACCCACAGCCAATCTTACCACAGGTCTCTAAACCTGACCTGAGCCAGGCTGTGCCCACGGTGAGCACAGCTTTGCTGTGAGAGAACAGAGCCTAATGGGGAACACAAGTGAGCAGCAGAAGGAACAAGCTTCCCCAGGGGAAACAGGATCAGTTTTAAGTTTCCCACATGCTCGTGCCTAGGGAATCCCCTTTGAAGTTGCTGGCTGACATGACATCTGCTTCATGCCACAGCAGCAGCTGTGGGGTTGAAATCCAGACTCATCAAAACATGCGTGGCTCTTGAATCCACTGTGTTTGTTTTGCACCATCTGAGTCTTCCTCTGGTGAGAAGGCAGAAGAATATCAATTGTAAAATTTAAGTAAAATAATAAAAATACCTCTCTAAATGATTTTTAATTCTGGCACAACAAACTTGAAAAGGCAGACAAAAGGGTGAAAAATCCAATAATATCCTCCTGACAAAAATATAAGTGCTCCCCCTGCCCCTAATATACAACTAGAAATTATTGAAACTTGTTATCCTATGACTTAGCAAACTTTTAGGTGAGTGTCAAAGCAAACAGGTTCAGTGAGTATATTGTTTTTTCATCATCAGCTATTTGGTTTGTGGCTTGACTGGCACAGACCACAGGGAAAATAAAAGCTCCAGGAAGACAATAAATCTTTTCTTTGTAGTACATTTACATTTATGTCCTTATAAAGATACTTTCATAGAGGTTTGGGCCAAAGTAGCTCAGTCATGTGAATTCTTTGACTGATTCATGTCAAGATGCTTTTGCAAAACAGAAGATTAAGTAATTGATCACTTAATATCACTAGTACACAGATCATTTTTTTTTTATTTTTTTTTTTTACTTTCAACATTTATGTATCTACAGCAGGGAGTTTGTTCACCTGCAGAACAGTCCTCAGCCTAACCCAGTGCAAATTTGGCCCCATAGAGCCATACTACTTTAGAGCTTCAGGTTCAATAGTTTATGCTTGAATAGCCTGAGACTGTGTCCTAGGATATGTAAAAAAGGATAAACATACATATATATGGAACAATAACCCCTGTTCTGTAGTACTCAGCACCAATTGAATACACAGTTTGTGATGTGATAGTGTCAGTCCTTCCCAAACTATGCTAAAAATCACTGTAGGTGAGAGAAAAGTTCTTATAGATAAAACTAATTAAGCTCGGGAGCTCATCCCTTTGTTCACTAGCTCTTGTTAGTCATCAGAATGCTTCCTTAGAAATTAATTTTGAGTACTTAATTTGATGGCAGCCTTTTGCTAAAATTATACCATATTTAACTATTTTTGCAATACTTCTCCATATATTCTCCTCAAGATACTGTCAAGATTACCACACCTTGATTCTATTCCAAATAAAGACATTAGAATTAAACCAACAGCAATTAAGAGCCCTGGAAAATGAGTAGACTTCAGACTAGTGTAAAACTCCCCCAAAACTGCTGATGAACTTCTTGGCAGTGTCAGCAAAAGGAGCCCAAGCAATAGATGTTCATGGGAACTGAATTACTTGCAGTAATTCAGGTAAGACAAGACACATCACATGTTTAATAGAAATGCTTTTAAACTAATACAGCTGCAGGTGAGTTACTGCAAATGAGCTCATCAGCCCAGAACTTCTCTCCATCAGCTCAAAAATGAAATCTGTAGAACCAAAGAGAATGAAAATTGGGGTAGAAAAAATGGATCCCATAAGTGATTGTAATGAATCTTCCAAAATACCTGTGGGAATGCTAACAGTGTCACTGTCATAGTTTCTGCTAAAGCAAACAGAAGGTTGACTAATCAAATTGGCAGTTCTGATCTGTTAATTGTGATGCCCTAAAGCTTATAACACTAAAAATAAACTCATTTTTTGTTGAGCTAGTTAAAAAGAAATAGCAACCCACGTGCATTCACAAAAATACCATATCAAGAAGATTGACATCAGCAGACATGCAGATTTTTCTTCCCCTGGGCACCAAATTGCTGATGTATGTACATGCTTCCTCCTTGGCATAATTCATTTTCCCTTTCTGCTCAGTGGCAGGGTCCTGGAATTGCTGGTGTCACAGCAAGCATGAATATGCAAGTAAAGGGCACACTAGCGAGGATAAGTCCAGAACTCCATCTTGAATTCAGCCTTTAGCCCAATTTAAAATAGAATATCAGTTGTTCTTAAATAGTCAACTTTAAAAGGCCTGAGATAAAATTAATATCAAGAGTGCCTATTACATTAACATGCTTCTGTAATTCCTTGCTGGAGTCAAAATCAGACTGAATCACAAACATTAAAAGCAGTTAAATAGGGGGATTTGTGCCTTTTCTGCCCTTAGAAAAAGTGAGAAGGCTCCATCAGCTCCTGAAAACACACAAATTGCCATCTATGTATACCAAGTTCTAGCAGCTCCATTCAGCAGAGCAGGCCTAGCCTACATCTTTCTCTGACACCTTTTCCTTTAGTTCACTCTCTAAATCTCCTCTGCCTTTAAATGAGCTGAGGTCCTCTGACTCCTGTAAGGGATCTCTTGTTACATCCTTGATGCAAAGCAGAAGTATCAACCTTTTATATTTGCATTTTATTTAATCAAAGCTGATTGATCCAGTTTTTTCCTAACTGTATGTTCCTTAAATCTTAATCAGCAGGCAAGAAAATTTCTAAAAACTACAGATTTCTATGACTAGAGTATCTATGAAAACCAGGAATCAAACAGACTAGTGGAATTCCTTTGGCAGCAGTGCCAAAATAGCCATTAAAATCTCAGTAGTTAATTAGCAGCCACACACCAGTAACACAGGCAACTCATGTCAGGTTATGTTAAATCTGTTATTTTGGCAGAGGCACTAAAATGCCTGGGGATTAGCACCATGTCCTCTCTAAATCCTGGGGAAGACCTTTCCTTTCAGTCCAAGGGGGAGCTACAGGACCCAGCATCAGGGAAAAATCTGTTTCACCCTGCCCAGCAGAGAGTTATTCCTAGTGGTGTCACAGAGCTGCCCTTATGCCAGTGAAAACACAGTTTGCTCCACAGATACAGAACAGAATTTTCACAACCAGTTTCCCCTTTCAGACAGAACTAAAAACAGACAGGAACAAACATCTTAAGTTGCTCCTATATTTTCATCTTGGTTTGGTCTTAAAATTGCTGGGCACCTAAGGGGTAGAGCTGGTCAGGACCCCTTCAGCAAAACGTTTTCAAAACAGAAAATGCCATTTTCAAAACTACAATAGTCATTGGCTCAGACAAAACTATTATGTGGGAAGATTCTTCATGCCCCAGGTCAGAGAGAGGGAGACAAAGGCATAGTCAGTAATAATCAAAGACTGCTGGCTAGCATGCTCAACCTTGTTTCAAGCTTATAAAGCTTTAGTCAGTTCAGAACCACAATTTGAAACTCTTTCCTCCCACTCCCATCTGTTGCCAAGTTATTAATGTGCCATCAAGTTATTCTGCAGCATGAATCTCTGAAATTTAGAAGTCTTCAAATTCATCTAAAAGTGGTTTGAGAACAGCTTTTAAATCCGAAAATTTGTGTGCAACAAGGAAACCTTGAACATTTGTGCAGTCCTATGAACAAGACCAGAACCCAAATGCTCCTTGAACAAAGCCACCTGAGGCATTGACTCTCTTAACTTCATTCTACTCCTTCAGTCTTTTATGAAGTCTTACAAATGATCCCTACTAACATGAGCCCATGTAAAAACCCTATCTAAGGCCACTGTTGTGGAGTTTAATGGCATTTCCTGGACAAATTCCTTATCTCAAGTCCAGATAAAAGGGCTCAGTCTACAGCCAAGGCCATAAATCCATAAAACCCATGAATGTAACACCCATTTTTAATAGAGCATTCCTTTTTGAATTCCAAATGACAGTATCAGGCTGTATATGCCTTAAAGCCTTCCACAGTGGCAAGAGCAGAATGCTGTGCTGTAACCTGCAAAGGTGGTGGGCATGCAGCAAGGTTCCTGCACTGCTCTGTGGGCACAGTGCACCAGTGGAAAAAGATGTAACATTGCCACACAGATGTAACACACAGTCACCCTGGCCACTTGCAAAAGCTCTGGAGAGCTCTGGGGAGCAGCTCAGACTGTCCCTCCAAGTTAGAAACAAGGTTGGGCATAAACCCAGCAGTGCTTCAAAGACTTAAGCCATATGCTGTATTCATCCTACTGTGTGCACAAATGGGTGGGAATGAACAGATGAAAACTCGACCCTGTGTTGTTATTTAATCAACACTATGAACAATGCCATACACAATTAGGTTCATTTTCAATGCCAATTCCTGTGGCTTTGTTCCTCTTTGTTTCCTTCAATGCAGATGCTGGGGCTTTAAAGCATGTTGACATACTCTGTTAAACGAAATGTTCATTATTAACAGACTTGTGTGGAAGGTGACCAAGGGAGGGAGTCGAGTAGCTTGACAATGAAAGCTCCAAGGACAGCAGGAGAGTCCCTTTATAATTGACTTTATAGCCTCAGATCTGCTTTAATGACATTTGTAATGACTGACTTAAGTACAATTACCTTTAAAATATACACACAGGCACATTTGAACAAGTTGTTTCCAAAATATTGTTACCTAAGAGGAGTAGAAAAAATTCAGATTTCTTCTTCCCCGACTCTCTTTATAATCTTCACTCTCAAATTGATCTCTCCTTCATTTTCACCCATTTTTCTTTGCTAAAATTCCTTGTTTTTACCAAGCTATTGACCAGCAATTTTCCACTGAAGATGAGATGTAACTGTATTGGGAAACTGTATCCCAACACAATAAGGCAAAAGCTTACAGCCCAAATATAAAAACATACAAAGTGCAACAGCATGAAAATACCTTATCAGCATCTCACAGATGAATACTGAGGGCACAGTGGGATTAAAAAAATTTGTCAGTCAAGTGTCCAGAGCACAAGCAGGAACAGAACCCAAACACTGCAAGTGTCAATCCAGGTCATTAATCACAGGTAATGGAAGGTGTTAGGGTGATGCTGGCCAGAGGGAGAGAGGCTGAAGGAACCCTGAAGGTTGAGGCAGGCACAGCGCGGCTGCTGCTGACTCACTCTGCAGCAAGATGCTGCTCTGACCAGCCCAAGTGAACCACAGCAGTGTCACCTCAAAAGCAAGCCACAGAACCAGAACAGGCTCTGCTGCTGATTAAACTGCTCTGGGGTCCACCCACCAGCAACATGAGGCAATGCCTGATGGAAGCATCTTCAAAATGCAAGCAATTTGCTGAGGAACAGACCTTACATAACTACAAAAATAATTAGACCTTAGAGAGTTTCTGTATCAACAGATTTCAACACTCAGAATATAGATCGCTAAAGGTCATCATCCACACTTTACAGAAGGGAAATGAAATGAAATGAAATGATAACATGATTCATCTGCTACATGCTGTACAAAGCCTTCAGCTCCTCTGATTTGTAAAAACTACCTTTCCAACATGACTGCACAACACAGTGTCCCCAAAACCAAGCATCATGTATCCTGGGAAAGGAAAAGATATTTTACTGAGCTTTTATCCTAACACACCCCCCAACATTTGTATAAACATACAAATGTGTATGTTTATACATGTATGTTTAAATGTATATGTTTATGCTTCTTGTTTATATGTGTATAAATAAGAAATATACATGCATATGCTCCTTTACATACACATTAAAAGTCTAAACAGACTGCTGGACTACTGAGTGGAGAAATATGGAACAAAAACATAGAATAGATACACATCTCAGAGAAGAGAGAGCATGCCTAACTAGCATAGTTTTCCTTACTTTTATCTTAATTCCTACATTTCTTAGTTCCACTGACAAGACAGATCTAATTTCTGATGTCACTAAAACCAACAAAACCCCAAACAAACAAAAAGATCATGGGTTGTTTTTACAACAGATTGAATCTGTGACTAGAGCTCAATTAACTAGGTATGTTTTGCTAAGATTAATGGACATATTCTTCTAAAAGTCTCAGCAAATGTTTGAGTAAGGTTAGAAAACAGATTAGCACAGAAACAGAATGAAATCCAATGCCTGTTTTTCATGCATACTTATTTGCAGGCTTGCTGGTGTTGCTCCTAGCCATAAATACTAGATGAGGTATTGAAAGATATTCATAGCATTCAGAAAGAAATACTATCATGTTATACAGTGATAGCCTACAAGCTCTTACCTTCTGCTTTTAGTAACTTTTTATAAAGAGCTTCAAGATGTTTGAACAAGACTTAACAAGACTTGTCTCTCACCCTGCTGTGGGTTACCTTTACATTTCCCTGACCATTACACAGTGGCAGTGCAGACACCACTCCCTGGATTCCAGCCCAGGACCAAGGCAGGCAGGGGCTGTAACTGAGCAGAGCCTCAGCACAAGCAGGCATCAGGTCTGCTACAGCACCTGCTCACTCTACAGGTTGTGGAGTACAGCTAAGAGCCAGGATTGAGCATAGCAGACTTGGCAGGGGGGGGAAAAAACGTAACTTTTCTAGTAGTTGTTTAAAAGAAAAACTAATTTTAAATAAGGAAAATAATCTCTATAGCAGAACTGTTAGAATTTGGAAGCCAAAATGAATTTAGTAAGCAAGCAGTAAAGATGAGTAGCTACATATCCTTCTAAAATTAACGTGTGTTTGGGATGGATGACAGTGCTTGTCCTTAAATCGTGAGCAATCCTGAATCTGTTCCTTACACTCCTCAGTACGTGCATGTGCCCAAATTCATTTGCCGTGCCCACCTACCTAGAGTGGCGTACCTACCTCCAAAAAGGCTTTTCCTACATTAATCACCATGGAAACTAGAGAAGCCTTCTGCTACATATTCAAACACAGCAATCGAATAAACAATTTGAATAACAAAAATAAATCTAAATAGTGACTGGAGACAATGTAGCAACCACTAAACCATCCCAATTCAAGTAAAACGAAGAACAGGACAAGGAGGGGAAAAGGTTGTGTGGGAAAAGGCTGAAAAGATGGCAGCCCTCAGTTGCTCCTGGGTACAGGTGAGGGACTCCGTGGGGCAGATTGATGCTCCTCGGAGCCTTTCAATGGGAGATCAGACTCTAGACAGGACGGGGCTGGTCCCGCGCCAGCCCGACGGCTCGGGACAAGCCCAGGGCTATCAAACTGGCTCAGGCAGCTAGAAGAGAAACAACTCCGACCAAGAGAGGAATAAAATCAGTTATCAGCGGGCAGGGCTGGGCGGCCGCGCTCCCTAGCAGCGCGTCCGGGCACACGCGGGAGCAGCGAGGGGAGCCGGGCGGGCTGGCGGCTGGAGAACGCGTATTTGGGGGAAAAACACACAGAAAAGGGAAAAACCAAACCAACCAAAAAACAAAAGCGGGGGGGAGAGGGAGCCAGTCCTCCCACCCCACAGCACGCGGAAAGACGGAGCGTTCCCAGCAGAGAGGCGCCCGGCCGCCCCCGCCCTCCCCGCGCGGCGCCGTTTGAACGGGCCCCGCCGCCGCTCAGCCAACGGGGCCCCGCGGCCGCCCTGACGTCAGGCGGGCGGGCGGGAGCGGCGGCGGGCGGCCGGGGCTGTCAGAGCCCACAGCCCGGGCCCGGTGCCCGCCCGCCCGCCGGGAGCGCCGCGCCAGGAAGATGAGGGTAAGCGCCGCTGCCCGAGCCGGGGCCGGCCCGGCCGCCACCTGCGGGGCACGGAGCGCCGGGGGCCGCCGGGAGGGAACCCCCGGGAGCGCGGAGGGCACGGGCGGGCTTGGCGCGGAGCTGCCCCTGCGGCGGAACCAGCGCCCCGCCGGGTCCCGCCAGCCGGCGGCAGGGAGAGGGCACGGCCGGCGGCAGGGAGAGGGCACGGCCGGCGGCAGGTGCTACCGGGGCTCTGCCGCAGCGATCCCGCCCCAGGAGCGGGGCTGGGGGCGCGGGCAGCGCGGAGAGCGCCTCAGGATCGCGGGGTGGCGGCGGCGGAGCGCACCCGCTGTGCCCGGCTCTGCCCTGGCCGGTTCCCGCTGTTCCCGGCCGTGCCCGCTGCCCTGCCGCGGGAACAGCCCCGGGAGCGCGGTGGCAGCGCGGGATGCGGCACCAGCCCCGGCAGGACAGCCAGGGCGGCGGGGAAGGGAGCGGTACGGGCTGCGCCCCAGGGGGGTCTTTAAAAACCGAACTGATGCAACAACGAGCGCCTTAAAGGAGTTAAAAGGCTTGATGGCAAAAGCGGGGTTCGTTTCCCGCTAAAGCATCGTTTCGGTGAGGATTTGTTTGGTGGTTAGGTTCGCTTAAAAGCCCTGTGCAACTTCAAGTTGTTGGCCATAAGTGCTCATCACAGCCAGACCATCCTGAGCAGCAGCTTGGGGCTGTATTGCTATGGACCTTAAAAGGGAAAAAAGCAAATTACTGGCGAGTTACATAGTACAGATAGGGAAGCCGTTAGCTTCAGCCATTTCTCGGTGTTATGTACTGCAAAGCTCAGGCCTAACAGATAAATCTGTAAAATACTGAATAACCTCAATGTGCTTTTATGCAGAACTGTCATTTTTCATTTCTTTTGATAAGACATTAGATCCTGCCTTTTCTATTTTATTGGACTCTGTGTCCTGAACTTCTGAAACTGAGCTCCATTCCTCCTTGTGGTCTCCCTGGTTGCTATTAAACAGCTACTATATTTATCTTACAGGGAATTACACTTCCCTTATGTCTCTTATCACGTATGTACGCAATGGTCTCTTGGTAAAAGCCACGAAACGGTTCTACTTATCAGCGTCACGCAAGTAAATCTGTCACTTTGATAAACAAGTTCTGTTAATATTGGTATTTTTTTCCTCACAGTGCACCTAGCATTTATCAGTGCCTAAGAGGAGAAAAATGTTCTGTATTCCAGTTGTAAACATGAATGATTGACTTTGGAGAGTTTGAGAGGAAAAAATATGCCTTGCATTAAAAAATTGCTCAGGAGAAGACTTAAGTGCAGGAGATGAGCGCAGTTAGAAACAGCTGTCAGGTTAAAGGTGCCGATAATGGCCTAATCCTTTTCATCTACATAAGTGCTTTTCATCTATGTCAATATCTTGTCTCTTTCAGAGACAGTGAGACAGCAGCTCAAGAGTTAATGCTGCCTTCTTTGCACTTGATCTCCTAAACAGTCTTGACTATTTCAGCAGCCAGGGGGAACTGTTTTGATGCTGAATAGCATTTCCAACCTTTACATACAGCAGCAGGATGTTTTGTTTAGCCTTCTGCATAGATTTAAGCTGTAGCCAATTTAAAACAAACATTAAACCCCCTGGAGTTTACTCAAAGGCTGCGGTACAGTGATACAATTGCGGTCAAGGGAAGGGAGGTGCAAACCCTAAACCTTGGTGTGGTTTTTGTGTTGCGACAACAGGTTTGTATCCTAAGCAAAGATCTCCAAAGACACTGTTTAAATTAGGCTTGTATGACAGTATATGTCACAGTTCCACCCGGTTCCTGGTTTCATGTACATGTTTAAAAAAAAAAACACGGCAATTTTGATCAGACAGGATATCCCCTGCTGTTTCCAGACATATCTACATGCAGAAGATGCCCTTGTGCTGAGACCTGGATTACATCTAGCTACAGAAGTCGTGAAGGATTTATCATCACAAGTGAAGTGTTTTGGCCAAAGATCTGACTTCAAAATGAGTAAAAATGGGAACATTAAAGCTTAGTATTTGTTTGTTTGCTCAGTAAGGCACCACTTGAGTATCTTGGAAATTCAGAAAGCATTCTGTATTTTCACCTCTGTCTAGTTTTATGCATAAAAAAACAGGGGAAAACTGGGGAGAAGGAAGAAATCAAGTGCAGTGAGGAAAATTCTTATAACTCATGCATCTACAGCTTTAGAGACATAATTTAAAGTGCATTTCAAACACCAAAGCCAGCTTGCAGACTGCTTGGATTCAGAACTCAGCTTGAGCGCTGAGGCTGCCTTCCATCAAATCTGTAATTGTGTTTAATGTATGCCTCTGTAAAACCCACACATAAGACATCCTGCAAGAAAGCTTAACCCTCTCTCCCTTTCTCTGCCCTTCTGCAGGAAACTATGCCCCAGACGCCAATATTTTCCAGCATGCTTGGTTCCAGTTGTAGTGGGCAAGTGCAGCCAGACATGGGAGAGAGATGTGTGGACCCTGTTTACCAGGATGGGAACCTTGTTTCTGGATCACTGGAGGCCTTGATAGAGCGCCTGGTGCCCACCATGGACTATTACCCAGATGTAAGTAGCCACCAAAAGGGGATTTTTTTACTCCCATGCTTTACTACACCCATACTGCATTAGTATCTGAATTGTTGCTCTCTCATAAAATTCTACCTCTGTCTGATTCAAGATTGAGATGTAGGCTAAAGATGCATTTATTTTACTGGCAATATTCATTAGTTAAAGATGTTGCTCAATAGGGATATTCTGTTTCTAAATGAGAGCGCTTGTTAAAAGATAAAGCCATCTTGAACTCAAATGGGTGCCTTAAGAACCAATTAAAAGCAGCATTAGCCACTGAATTTTCATAGTTCTAAGCTGCTTTAGCTCTAATGCAGCCAAGATTAACTGCTAACCAGGTCCTACCTAGGGAAGCAGACCTGAAAACAGCTCTAGTATTTTTCCCTTTAATTTTCTATGCATATCCTAGTTAGGCCATCAGAAAAAAAAAATCACAACCTAAAATAGATTTTAATTAAAATACTCTCTTTCTAAAGACATTTTAATGGGACAGTGCTGTAATAATGTATGTTCTCAAGCCTGAAACTGATTTTGCAACTGGCTGAACATCCTCAGTGCAGTCCTCAAAGTGAATCTTACCTATATGTAACTCTAGGGTATGCAGTAAGAATTTGAACCAAGGATATTAAGATACCACTTTATCACTTAAAATTACTCTTTGTGCCCATTAATGAAAGATACTATTGGAACAAGCCAAAGATCAGAGGGTCTATATAACTTCTATTCTATTTGAGCTCTGAAAAAGCAGCAGCTATTACAGAAATATCCCAGCACTTTGAAAACCAACAAGGGAGCAGGAAACTGCAGTCACTATTAACTTGTATGCCAAACTTAATGTTTATTGCAGTGGGCCATGCTATATCTTGTATGTTTCTCAATCTAATTTGTGTAGAATGTTTTATTGTGGTCTCATTTAAATCATAATAAAGTCCCTCCAAGGTCCCACAAATAACACCACACATCCTCACAATCATCATCATCCACAAAAAGGGACTCTCCATGCCAGAGTTCAGTGGGAATGTGCAGAACTGCCATCAATCATCAGTATAGGATTAAAAAAGCAAAACAAGCATGGTTTACTATTCCAGTTCAAAAGTAATCCTAAACCTTGTATTTAAATATGGCTAACATACAATTGTGCTGCCAGTACCAAATCCTTTCTAAGACTCAGAGGGATAACCATTGCTAGACATTAAATCTCCCTTCCACACCCCCAAATACATATTGTAGAGCAGATGCACAGAAGAAACTACTGGGTAGAGCTGGTGTGGTGTTACAGTGGAATGAATAGCTTTAGGATAATCCAAGGAGCCTGTTCCTTCTCTTTGCTCTGATACATGAATCTTGTTACTTGCTACTTGTATTTCAGAAGTGTAGCAAAGTTTTTTAAGTAGCTGCTAATGCACATCTCTCATTGTACCTTGCAACATAAAATCTACTTACAACACAGCTGTTCTGAAAATGGTTCCAGGAAGTGAGTAAAGGGTCTACAGCTTACTTTGTAATGCAGCTAGTTTCCGTGGTGCTTTCCCTTCATGTCCCATGCAAGAGTGCATTACAAAGCAAGCAGCCATGGGCCCCACCCTGCAGGCTCACAGCTGAGCATCCAACAGAAGCACTCAGGGGTAACTCCAGGGAAAGAGAGATGGACAACAGCATCCAACCAAATTCATCTCCTCCATAGCACAACACATACCTTTAGTTAAACCAGATCACCCAGTTTAGGTGAAAGGATTAATTATAAAATGAGTGGACAAATAAGCTCTGAACAACATAAAGAAGAAGCTGTATATGAGTTATCTTCAAACTCAAGTTTTCTATTTTCCTTCAGTTACATGTTTATGCTTCATTTCATGCTCATTTGTGGTTTTAGGGGAGCTGCCACAGAGGGTTGGTGGTGGCCATTTAAGCTGATATCCTGTCAGAAGAGCAGCCAGTCCTGTATGTTCAAGAGAGAAGTATCAAAACCTCTTAGACTTAACTCTCTGGCTACTCATCCAAAGAAAGGCAGCAAAGTGTCACCCACAGAAGCCAGTGGCAGTATTAGAGCAGGGGTTACCTTCTTTCAGAGTGACACAGTGCTAAGTTGCAGCACTCATCCAAGTTTTCTGATGACTGCATTTGAGCACAGTGCTGAGAAGGCACTGCTGCCTGTGTGCACACTGATCACAGGAACCTTCTGGGCAGGGAAAAAGGGAGTGGGGACAGAGCAAACACACTGTGTCCTTCTGTGCTGGTTACAGAGGCAGAACAAAAATGTGCTTGCCATGTTGGCAGAGCACGAGACAGGCAAGGGAGGACAGGAAAGATAAGTGCCTGCATTAGTGTGCTGCTCTTCTGAGTCTTGTTTGTGTGCGGGGACTTGCTCTGCACACAGGGAAATGTATGCTCATGAGACAGAGGAGTTCAGGAGGTTAGGAATGGAATGTACCAGTCTGCAACCCTTGTGCCCAAGCAAGAAAATATTTGAAGAAAATATTTCACAAACACAAAGTTCCAGAATGAGCAGTGAGTGCACACAGAGAAATTTTATTTTTTTCCCTGCCTCAAGAAGTCATCAGTGCATTCTTGGGTCAGAGAGTAACAATTCCTTCTTTAGTCTTGTGCACTCACACTCTTCTTTTTTTTTAATATAATTCAGCTCATCTCTTAGCAACAACTTTAGGCACTAAAGGAATCTGGCTTCTTATTCTCTTGCAAAGCACAAGCCCCTTTTGTGTCTACTTACATTCTCCCAACTGCAAAAAGGATTTTTTTTTTTGCCTCCCCTCCCAAATACCTGTCACTTTTAGGATAAATGGAGCTTAACTTTCACTCTTATAGCTTATGGGAGCATTTTTTTATCATTCTGTATCAAACTAGCTAGCTTCAGAGCTAAATTTCCTTCTCCAAACCATCCCCTTCATGGCTAGAGGACTGCCTGAGAAGCTGTAGGTTTTTACACTGTTACAACATTTAGCCTCTGTACATATGATATTACATATGAAATACTAATTAGTATGAAATCTTTACTATCCAAAACAACTATGTTCTAGCCCCTGAGACCTAGCACTAACCTGAAATGCATGGCTTAGTTTACTCTGAAATTTCTTTATTGGATAAGGAGTGGCTACTAGCAGAGAGACAAGGAAATGGGTGGGTCAGTATGCTCTCATTTTTCATTGGGTAGTCCTTGTCTGTGTCAGTAATAAAAGTATCAAAATCCCTCAATTTGATACCAGTATGGTGTAAACCAGCATATCTTGATTGACCACAATGGAACAATTTTGTTTTCCAAAGTAATGAACGTAGTTCCGGTTAAATGACTTTAAAAAATGGAATAAAAATAGAGTAGGTGGATTCCAGAAGGAATGGTAACTTGTTTCTGAAATCTAAAAGTTTGATGTTGTCTGAAAAAGCATTGCATGGGTCCAGTAGAGCTATTACTGATTACAGAGACACATCAGCAAGCCTAAAATGGAAAATACGCACTGTCATGGCCTGTGTCTTCCTGCTTCTTGCCAGTTCAAATCTTTTATGAACATCCTATAAAACATTATCAAAGGAACCAAATAAAAGCGCAGGTCATGTGCACACACTTTTCTTACTGTGTGACAGCAGGAAAATGAAGCTGTGAGTGGCCCTTTCTCAGAGTCCCTCTGGATAAACTCTGTGCCACATCACACACACTTCCACCAAGGAGACCAACCCTAGAATTACTGTGAGAGAGAAGCAAAATTACATCTTTGCTTAAAACAATGTGTTCCAGCTTATCAGAGCAAAGGTCACTGCCAGGGCAGTGTGCCTCAAGTTGTGGTTCCCTGCTACTGACACACACACACACATCTCTCAGCCAGGCCCTCTCAACTCCCCAAGCAAGAATGTGGGGAAGCGATCAGAATGTCACGTCCCTTTTTTTTTTCCCCTCCCCACCCATCTCATCTCTCAAATGCAAAATACAGTAAAACCTGAGGGCTGCTTCAAGGCTTCAGTGCAAAACAAAAATTTCACACAACCCAGTGACAGCTGACTCACCCAACAGCTAAATTCCTGTTCCACATAGTCCAGACTCACAGTTTTAAGTTCAGGGACAACAATGAACACATGAGATAGATAGAAAGTGAAACAGAGGATAAGTAGGCATAGTTAAAGACACAAACACACACACACACCCCAAATCTCACAATCCAACACAGTTCTTTCTGTTGTTTCCTTCTGAGCAGGGAACACATCAGTTTAGGAATCACTGCTGCTGTATCACATTGTACATTCTGTACTTTCATTACATTCCTTCAGAAGGACAGGACAGAGTTGTATGTTTAGATATGTGTTTAATACTATTATACTTTCCATTCACTCCCAGAACACTGTGACTTTTAGTTAGTGTTATTTATTTTGTGCTAAATTTGTATTATAGGGCATGCTGAGTACTAGAGAAGTGAAAACATTTTTCATTAATAGCACATTTTACTCTGATTAAAGAGACATACCACATAACCTCTTTGGGGTCATAAAGACACCATTCTTGTTTAATAATAAGCTCCTTCTAGCAACTGCAAGCAGCAGAATTTGGTAGCAGATAGTAGAGCTACCATATTTTAGACAACTGGCCCTAACATTTTAACTGTCTTAATTTACTTGCCCAGCCCAAGGTGGTACAAGCTCACAGTGACTATTACATGTATTTGGCTGTGTCCTGGAAAGTCACATTACTAAAACATGGAAAAAGTAACAGTGCACATTTCAAACATAACAAAGGTTAATTGAAATACAATGTCAAGGAGATCCCCTATAATTTCCCTACTTCAGATTTTACCAGAAAGCCTGAGGGGAAAAATGGAATTACTTATGAGGTGCTACTGTCATTAGTCAGGCAATTACAGCCCAATGCAGCAGCCCAGCTTCAAGCACTGGAAAAAGACTGGGACAAAAAATCATCCTCACTTCAATTAAATGATCCAGAATACGGTACAATGGATACTTGTCCAGAGTACCATACAGTGCATCACAGCTTTTAAATTAGAATGGAGAGCCTATTTCTAATGAGACATCCTCATTGCTGGTATTTATTAGCAGTGTTCATATTCAAAGACTCTGAAACAAGCCCCAGATAAATAAAGTCAAGTTAAAAACTAAATTATTGTCCTGTGGCCCCAAACTAAATGAAAACTTTTGTCAGTGATTGCGGGGAGAAAGGAATGAAAATCCCCAAACATGAAGAAATTACAGCTGTGGTTTGGAATATACATCATGTAGTTTTCTGCAGCTCAGTCAGAAACAATCAATCACTCTTAAAGAAACCAAGCAGCATTAAATGATGGTGTTTAAGAGTCATAACACCCTTCATTAGATGTATTTCATTTGTGGCTTTGGTAAGTGATGACTAATTAAGCACATTGAGTCTGGCATTTTAAAAGGAAACCATTTGATAATTGGAAAACCCCACAGTTAACAGCCTTGAAGCCTATAGCATTTCCTCTCAACAGAGCTAAAAAGGACCTGCATTTCTTGGAGACAGGAAAAATTATAGAAATTTTAAATGAAGCAGTTACATTCATAGTTTACAGATTAGTTTTTTCAAGGAAAACACATTAGTTTTGCTAAAGCTTTTCAACTTGTTGTTTTTCTTTCTTTTTTTCTCCTTCCACAGAGAACTTACATCTTCACTTTCCTACTGAGCTCACGAGTCTTCATTCACCCACACGAGCTCCTGGCTAAAGTGGGGCAGATCTGCATTAAACAGAAGCAGCAGCTGGAAGTGGGGACTGAGGCAGAAAAGGTAAATGGACCATTGTGTCCCTCAGTTACTTGTGGTGCTGTCATTTATTTTCCACTCTCTCCTCATTGTAAAGCTAAATAGACTGATAAAGAATAATACAAAATTGTAACTGGGATTTGTTGCTGGATGCACTTGTACTTGGGTCTTGTTCTTTGAGGTATCTTTATTTGCTGGCTACATTTGCTGGGGTTCTGTCCTGCCTCACCAGGCAGCTGCAGGTCAGGGGAGCAGTGTGTGTGTGCCATGAGAGCTGCATGTGTGCCATGTGTGCACTGTGTGCCATGAAAGCTGCATGTGTGCCATGTGTGCACTGTGTGCCATGAAAGCTGCATGTGTGCCATGTGTGCACTGTGTGTGTGCCATGTGTGCACTGTATGTGTGCCATGAAAGCTGCATGTGTGCCATGTGTGCACTGTGTGTGTGCCATGTGTGCACTGTGTGTGTGCCATGAAAGCTGCATGTGTGCCATGTGTGCACTGTGTGTGTGCCATGTGTGCACTGTATGTGTGCCATGAAAGCTGCATGTGTGCCATGAAAGCTGCATGTGTGCCATGTGTGCACTGTGTGTGTGCCATGAAAGCTGCATGTGTGCCATGTGTGCACTGTGTGTGTGCCATGAAAGCTGCCCAGCAGCTGCTTTGCACTTTTGAGCTTTCACCAAGTAAGGAAAATCAGATTCCAGAAAATCCCTTTCTCCAGTCAGGCTCACCATCCTATTAGAGTTAACAATAACCTCTGCTGCAGGTTACTGTTGGGGTGTTTGGACTCAGTATAGCAGTAGATCAGAAAGTTACTTCTCACAAAAATTAGGAGATGCACTTATTTAAAATGGTGACCTGCACTGACATGTTTTATTACAATCACTTAAACCAAACTTACATCTGTCTAAGTGTCACCACTTGTAAAGTGTGTATTGAAAGACTTTTTCAATTATTTGAAAATGAAGTTCCAGAAAAGTCCAAGCTGGGCAGCAAATAAGAGTAACAGAAACAGGAAGATACCAACAAGACCTAAATTGTTCAAATCCTGGGCATGTTTTGGAATCTTTCTTCTCTGATGAGACATTGCATGTGCCCATTCCTAATCTCCAGCATTTTGGTAGCCCCATTTTGTTTTTCCTTGGTGTATCAGCACTTTGAGTGAGGAGCACAAAAGGCAACTCTGGTTTGTCAATAAAGAGTTTTTAATAGCAATACTGACCCAAGGGCTTTTTCTCCCATACTATTCCTGATGTGCATCCTCTTCTCTTATTAATGTCACAACATCGCTCCACAGGACAAACTAACTGTGTACAAAATGACTTTCATCCAGGTCAGTCCCCTGATCTGCTCTCCAAATATCTGCACAGCTCATCCTGTAGGTGCTGGGGAAACCAAGGTGCCAGAAGCACTGCATCCACTTTTGCACTCAGAGGTGATAGTTGTCCCTAGCACCACTGCCAAACTTAATTTGTGACTGAGCAAACTCTGCTCTCTAAGTTGTGATGGTTCCTCAGCAACATGTAACTAAACAACGGAGATGGGGGCCTCTAAAAGGTGCCAGGACCATCTGAAATACAGAATGAGTCAATCTGAGTTGTAGACCTATGTAGGAAAAGACTGCAGTGAGTAGAAAGTGTCCAAATACAGCTGTGAAATACTTGGATTTAAAATGAATGGGATGTAAATGAAACTTTTGTGAATAACAATGCTCTTCAGAGATTTTCAAATGAAAGCCATCTCTGGGGACTAAATCAGCTGGCTGTTTAGAGATACAATGCTAATTGTAAAGCAGTATTAGTGTGGCTTCTCAGCAGGCTTGTTAAAAAGTCCTGGAGTCCTGATAGAAATGAAATAGCATCACATCCCAATGTCAGACAGAGCAGCTCATATTGCAAACCCCACACTCTTATACCTGCTGGCACCTTGGGCATGGGCTGCAGGACACCCAGCAAGCAGCAGGGTGACAATAAATCCCTTCTGGGAGGTGGCTTTCATTCACATGCTTCTCTGGCTGCCCTTTCTGTTATGCCCTTGATCCCTTCCTACCTCCTTAATATAAGCTGCAAATTTTTCCTGCCTTCTAAACACAAGCTTCTTGGAAAACCCTGCATGAACTTCTGACATTCCTCTCAAAGTACTGCTTTATTGCCCTCTACTGCCAGCACCTGTATGTTTTACAGAATAGTTTGGCCACAAGCACTTGCAAACATTTGTTTTTCTACATGGCAACAAATAAAATCTCATTTCACATACAGCATACAAACTCTTCACTCGAGATACCTTAATGGATTATGACTGTGACTACTTGAGAGTATCATCAGCTACCAGCACCTTCTAATTAAGTGGCTGCAAAGCAGGAAATAGCTGACAAAAAGCAGTTAAAGCATCTCTGGTCGAGTTTGCTTATGCAAATCTCTTAAGATAAGCTGTGCAACTTGGTGCCTGGATAGCATGTCAGCTGAAGAAGTGGCAAGCAAGCAGGTTTTGAGGTTACACACCACAATCCTTATCATTCTCTTGGTTTTGACATTTCTGGCTAGCCAAAGAGTTCTACAGAAATACAACCCAGAAAAAGTGGTTTGCAAAGAAAAACACTCTGGGGTGTCTTGGAGTCTGTTTAGAGTCCTTTTAACTATGCATAAAAAGCAAGAATTTCACAGTTTAAGACAACAATTATAACATACAAGTCAGTAGTTAAGATTGACCATAAAGGAAAAAATTTAACTCTCCATAAGTGCATTAGAGATTGGAGGGTATCAAGCAAGATTATGAGGGAAAAATCACTTGTATAGTATTATTGAGTGGATAAAAACCCTGTTCTTACACCTGTGGTACAATTTTCCTGCAGCTTGAGCATTTTATATAGCTCAAGTTAAAGAAGTAAGAAATAAAAAGAGAACATAGAAGTTAGTTTCTATTAAGTTTGTTTCACCTGTCTATATATATATATAGCCTTCAAAAGGATATATATATATAGACAGGCAAAACAAATATATATACAAAACAAAAACATATATATAAATATATATAAAACAAATTTTATATATATATAATCCCTTCAAAAGTTACTATTTCCTCTGGGGTTTTTGCCAGTAAGTCCTCCTTTTTAAAAATGGAAAAATATGTATAACCAGGTCATTCCCGTTAAATCTTTCCTATTGCCCTCCTTCCTAATTGGGAGTTGTTTTTGAGTTCTGTCTTGTCTCAGGAACAGGGTCAATCCACAGAACACTTGAATTAATAGAGTTATTTCTCTTCTCAAAGAAATGTTTGTGGGAGAAGTATTCCCATGGACTCCAGAGACCTCACAAGGGGAGGCTCATGTCTGGAGCAGGGCTGGAGAAAAGCAGGTTGGTGGGTTTACTGCAGCCATGGCAGAGAGGGAGCTGTGCTGCTGCTGCCCCCAGGCCTGTGAGGTTTCCATGTGGGCCATCACGTGCACCGAGCCTGTCCCGCTGCTTTAGCTCCACCAGAGTGCACGTGGAACAGAAATGCCCTGCCCTGCTGCACTGAGCCTCCCAGCACTGCTCTCAGAAAGTGTGCACCTTATTGTCATCAGTGTTAAAAGGCAGCTGATGAAACACTGAGCTTTTTTAAACCTGAGGAGTGTAGTTGGTCTTGCAACATGCCTGGCTTGCCATACGAAGAGGGCACACCATAACGACTCAAAAATAGATACAAGAGATGTGAAGTCAGTGTTCATAAATCACTGTGTTATAAGCTGTACATGGAGTATAATTTGGGGTAATTTGGCTGAGTACTACAAGAACAGAGCCTCATTTTTCTCCTTCAAACCTTCTCCTTCTATATCAGTGCCTAAAAATACTGATGAAATACAGCCTGGTGTTATGCTGCACCTACTTCAAATCATGCCAGCTAATGCTACCTCTTCAGTGGGCTCCTGGCTTTAAGGAGCAATCTTGGACACAGCAGCATTAAAAAAGCATCAGCTATGACTGATGTAGGCTCTTCAGCTGCTGGGGTCAGTCTAGACAAGCTATAAATTCTTCATGAACTGAACGTTCATATGGAGATGCTTGCCATAGCCTAAGGTGAGATTTTTAAACCTTTCTGCCCTCACCACTCCTTGTTCAGTTCCAAAAATTAAAAAGAATGATTAATACTAAAAAGATGATTAATACTAAACAACAGTTCTGTAGCAGCTTGTGGTAAACAGAAGTGGAGTTGGCACATACCTGTTCACTTCAATTGAATGGAAGTGCACTCCCTGGCTAATTAATGGTCCATCACCACCTATAGATTATTCTTTTAATAATGTCAGGCTCCATGCCTTTCCTGGCAAATAAGTATAAATTGTCTTTTTCCCAAGGCAGATGACAGTGGGAGTTTGGAGTGCAGGCAGCTGTAATCTGGAACTCGGTCCCACACTGCTGAGAAATAGCTTGGAGCTGCACACAAGGGGCACTGACAGACACTGCTTTGCAGGAATGCAAAGACACTGCTGGCAAAAAGAATGGGGATGTTTTGGTTTTGCCCTCCCTGTGCAGCTATTCTGTGTTTATCTCATTAGCAGCATCAATTAAATGCTGTCAATAAAAACAGGTAGGAAATTCATGCTAGCAATTTGCAGGTCTTAAAAAACCAAAACAACCCAAGAAAATTCCCTCTAGACTTACAAGGAGGCACTGGATAATTGTCAGATTGAGGATTCAAGGGTGCATGGTTTAACTTAAAAGTTCTTTATCAATGATTATTAGTATCACTGACTATACAATGGTGAGATATCAAAAAAAAAAAAGGCAAAACAAAACCAACTTAATTTCATTGACCTTGGGTTTTGATTAGATAAACTGGGACAGGCCATGATGAGATGCTGTTTTGGCAGGAGCTGCTACCAGTATTGGGAGACATTCTCTGTCACAGCAGTTTGCTGAGGTGGCAGTGCCATGCTGAGAGCCCTCCTGTCCCCAAAGGGCTGGGCTGGGGACAGGGAGCTGCTGCTCCAGGGACCTCTGCACTCACACAGCTGGGCAGGGAACACAAACAGAGCTTCCTCTTTTTCCTCACTCCATCACAAGCTGGGTAGGAGGATAAATACAGCCTAAATTAAGGTCTGATTCTTCTTGTTCATTACAAATGCTCTTAGCACTCACACTCCCAATTTTACAAGACTGTTCCCTTGGATGCGTTGATGCTGCTGTCCATTGATGCAATGGAGAGGGGAGTAACTGGCATCCAATTCAGGTCTAACTGATCAAAAACCTTAGAAGATTCACAGGTAACCAAAAAAGAAAAAAATACTCTCTGCCCTTTCTGTGGTTGATAGCTTTTTGAACAGAAGCCAATACCTTTTATTGTCAAAGTCTGTTTGGATTTACGCGTCATGGAGAGAACACACACGTCTTTCCTGTCATTCATTGATTTCATATACAGCCCAGCCTGGATGGTCTGATAAATTCTATAGAACTGAAATGTCTTTGTGAATGTTTCTCATGAACGTGGTTGGTAGGGTACTGCGGTCTGTACACATTTGAGTTCAAACACTGCAGAACTGCTGCCTCAGATGGCAGAAATCAGCTTAAACCCCATGGACTTCAGTTAAACAAGTCACTTGAACTGCTCTGCCATCCTCCTGGTTTTATACAACTCACCTTGAAAATGTCTTCACAGTGTTTGGTAAGAGACATCACCAAGAGACATTGCCATGAAAGGAGGGTAAATGATACTATTTAGGAATCTAGTGCACAGTTAAATTTCTTCTTTTTTTTATTTTGTCCCCATCACTTACTATTAATGCAAAGTATTTCCAAGGGTATCTCCAGATTTCTGTGAACCTTTATCAGCCAATTAATCTGCAGTCAAACAGGTCTGTGATCAGTAATCAACTCATTGTTTCTTTCTAGGCAAAACTAAAATCCTTCGCTGCCAAAATCATTCAGCTCCTGAAGGAATGGACTGAAACTTTCCCCTATGATTTCCAAGATGAAAAATCCATGAAAGAGCTGAAGGAGATTGCTCACAGGATCACACAATGTGATGAGGTAGGGGTGGGAAGGAAAGAAAAGTTAAGTGCCAAAGCAGTATTTGTCAACTGTTCCATGAACTGTGCCACGTTCTGTGCAATCCTGCAGGCAGCATTTCCTAAATGAGCCACAGCAGCCCTTGCTGAGTTGTCAGGGTAACCACAGGACATGGGCTGCCTGATGGACTTAATGGTGCATTGGCAGGAGCTGTCTGCATCTAATCACCACGTGTAAGGAGAAGAGAGAAAATAGTCCTGGCAATATGAAAAATGACCGTGGTGCAGGAGGAGAAAGGACAGGAACTAGAAAAGCTCAAGAGGATTTAATAATGAATTACAGAACATCCTTTGTACATTGTACATGGCATACTTTGTACATTCCAATCCTTTGTACATTGTCCCTGCTCTGTATGTCTAAGTTCTGCAAGACACACCAGCTAGCTGTATCACATGTACTCTTGGCCAAGGTGAAGGTGTTTATTATTTAGCACCTCATTCACAGCTTCTAACAAAAAAACGTTTATTGCAATGTTTCAGGTGGCAGGCACAGTATTTCCACAAATAAGTTATCTTTGAGCTCTGCCAGCTAGTCCACCACCAGTCTAACAGCTCTGAAGAGCTTTCTTAGCCTGTGAAGAAAACTAGGCCTTGAAAAAACCTTCTAAAGCAAACAGATAAAGTGAATAGGAACAAAACAAGGGGTGCTAATCTTTTGGAGGGGGGAAGAGGGCCAGGGGAGAGGGGGTTGTTGGGGTTTTTTTGGTCAGTTTTGGCTCTTTCCCATCATTCACAAGCCTACACTTTCTGTTCATTGAGAAATCACTGTTAACAGCAATAGACAGAAGGAAGACTATAATAGTAGAATCAAGACCTGCAAGAGAATTAGTTGCAAAGTGCTTGTACAAATGTGAAGTCTTACTTCTGTAGAAGTAGAAGCTTCTTATTGTTTTTAAACCCACAACCTCAAGATACTTTTGAGAACAATTAGGAGGAACCAGGAAGACAGTTGTGTTATGTGCTTTTGTTGATTCAAGTAGAGAGAAAATGAAGAACAACAGGTCTGACAGCAGGGCATGAGTCAGGGCTAGGACAGCAGAGTGAGGTGAAGGAAGTACATCAGTTTTGTTGCATCAGCAGAGATGTTTGTGTGGGTGCAGGATGACAATGTCAGTGCCTCAGGAGGAGGGGAAGAAGAAACAGAACTACAGCCTTCTCTTCTCCTTGCAGGCAAGGGCCTAGGGGTGGATGCTGGCACTGTGAAAGGGGACTTGGCAGAGGTTTATTTAGCATCTCTGTCTCAGTATTTAGTTTGTCTGTTACTTTGAACTAGAAAAGAGTTGTGCCCTTTTTTTCTCCCTCTTCCTTCCCACTCCTATGTATGAATAATGGTCATTGGAGAAAAACCCATCTTTGTGGGATGGCTCCGTGCCGTGGTGTCTGAGGCATCTGATGGCATCCATTAATTAGAGCACCACCTCATTTACCCCCTTAACAAGGCTAATCAAAGTTCACCAATGGAGAGCTGTGCTTCATCTGACCCCTAGGAAATACTAATTTGACAAAAAGCAGCTCTCACTCTAAGTTCTTGTTAGCACACTGAATTATGCTTCAGCATAGAATTATGGTAATGGTTGGGGGTTTGTTTTGTATTTTAAAACTTTTTCTAATCCCCTTAGGTCATTATTCTTCATACATAAAGTTAGAAAGTCACCTGAGAACTCACACAAAGCAGTCAGGTGTTGTCCTGGTGATAGCAGCATTCCAAATAGCTAAAGCTACAGCCAGGATTCCACCCCAAAGTAAATAAAAATTAACTCAAACAGGTACAAGTCATTGTACAGTCATTGACTTATCTTCCAAAGTTGAAGGGAAAATTAGGGTAAAACTAGTACAATCACAAGGTACAAGGAAACTGCTAAAACTCCTAAGGACAACTGTCTATTCATTAGGATGCTAATGAATTCATAATAGCTTAAGTAAGCCACAGCTTTTCATGGCTGAGTTTCTTTCCTCACTTTTACATAACATCTGCAATACTCTCACCTATCCTCAAGTGTCATTTTCTGCCATCCTGTCAGCAGGTCTGCTTCCTCCCAGACACGTGGGCAAGCCAGGTACAGTGGCTGAAGGCAAACCATTCACAGTGGAAAGCTCAACATAAGAGAGGAGAATTCTGCTTTGTTTTAGTCCCCTCCACCAGGCTCCCTTGGCGTTTCTGAACACTTGTAGCACAGTATCAGAAATTACTCCAGACAGCTGCTGTTCAGCAGTAATCCAGCCTCAAGATGAGCTACACTGCCTTCAGCTTTTCATTTGATTTCACTTGGGAGTCAGATTATTGCCTTGTAAAGCACCATTCTGACACCATTATTGCTTAATTATAACAGGCAATATACAAGTATTTGGTAGTCATCTCCCACATCTGCTGCATAATTTCAGCCATCACTGCACAGCAGTGGCTCCTTTGAATGGTCACAGATTCATTGCAGTTCTGTCTAGTGAGGGCTGGCACAAGTGAACCTTGTGGTTAACTTCAAGAAAAGTAATTTGCATGAAAGCAGGAGAATGATTCTGTGAGGAAAAGGACTGTCTGGTTGAATTAATTCTCCTAGCAGCAGAAGAAACCTGGGTCACTTAAAGCAGTAGCAGACAGGGTGGAGGAGTAGGAAAAGCAATCAAGTTAGCTCTCTGGGGGTGATTGCAGAGAAATGTCTGTAGGACACAATGGCAGAAAAAAAAAATCACCTTAGTTGTCAAAACACTGAGCAGATGGGTTTTGTTCCTGTGGCTTTACCTTTCAATGAATCCTTACAAATCTTGTGTTTAAAATCTGTACATGATAAACAGGAAAGGCATCTTAGTTTTCTGAGAACATGATGTATATTGTGCTCTAACATAAATATTTGGATACTTAGCTGTTCAAAGCTAAGTTAGGACATTGTAGGGGTATATTCCTGGACATTATGTGAATTCCCTGGATTCTGCTTGGGCTGGACAGACTGGATTCATCAGTGGGTGTGATCAGGATGAGAGCTTTTGGCCCTTGGTGCACAGGGGCTCCAGGGAGCCTTGTGCAAGCAGCTGCAGCACCTTTCCCATGCCCACTCCAGCTGCACACACGGATGCCTTTGAAATGGGGCACTCCCCAAAGGAGCAGACCTGCCAGCCCAGCCAAGCAGGGCTGGGAAGGCAGGCAGAGCAGTGTCATTATGGAGTTGTGTGGGTATTTAGGACAAGGTCATTTGTCACAGAACGATCAGCTCAGAAAAGATGAAAGAAAATGGATAATAGGCAGTTATTTTTCCCAGGCAGAAATTCTCTGGTGATCCGTGTCTGCAATAGCTAAAGGTTTTCAGCAGTTGTTGTTTCTCCCTTCTGCTTAGGAAAATGGAACAGTGAAAAAGATCATTAGCCAGATGACACAGAATCTCCTGATGGCCCTTTCTGCACGGAGCCAGTACCAGGAAATCAGAGAGAAATTCCGGCAGCCTGTCACTGACAAGGGCACCATCCTCAAAACCAAGCCCCAGTCAACCCAGAAGGACATCCTGAGTGTGTGCTGTGACCCTCTGATCCTGGCACAGCAGCTGACCTACATCGAGCTGGTGAGACTGCTGGGGTGGAGACTTGTGCCTGCTATTTAATAAATATTAACATTATTAACATACTCATCAATAGGAGTTCGGCTATGGCTTCACTGAGAGCCTCCAGTGCTTTAATAAAAAAATACCAAGTCAGGTAATGAACAAGATCATTGAGATACACTGATAAAAGCACCTTGCTCTAGGAAGATGAAGTTACCTAAATGTTCTCCTAACTTTGATTTGTTTCCACAGAACTCTGTTTGTCTGTACAATGACAATCTCTCCTCTCTCCAAACACAGGAAAGGGTGAGCAACATTTACCCAGAGGATCTGATGCAGATTGTCAGCCACATGGACTCCCTGGATAATCACAAGGTACAGAAAGGTGTACAGATGGAAAAAGAAACATAGCTGAACTAGAGTAAAGAATAATAACTCCATAATTTGAGTACACCCTGTGCAACAAAGACTGACATTTCCTAAGCTTCCTTAAGCTCATGCCTTAAAACACATACAACAAGATTTTGTCAAGACATGAAAAGGAAGTTTATCCTTGGGTAAACTTTGACTTTATAATGCTACAGGAGAGGTTTAACAGGTGACCTGTTCTCTTGCAGTGCCGAAGTGACGTGACCAAAACCTATAATTTGGAGGCCTATGACAATTGGTTCAATTGTCTCAGCATGCTGGTGGCTACAGAGATTTGTCGGGTAGGTGTGCACAGAAAACAAGATAGCAAAGGGATCCTGCCTTAAGGACAAGAGGCAGGCAGTGGTCTAAATGAGATTTACACATTAGCAGTACAATTAAAGATAATAGCATTATTCAAGCATTAAATTATTTGCATGCTCATATGATTAACAGTTCAAGGCTATGTTTGACTTTGCATATATTCCTTAATTTTGTGCAGCTGCATTAGTCATGCAGTGAAAAGGAACTTGTGTGGACTGAGTTGGGAGCTCTTTAGGATTTATCCATTTTTAAATACAGCAAAAGATTCTTAAAAATATTCATCTTTAAATGCAGATTCACCAATAAACAGCTGTCCTTTCACTGTATTTTGATAACATTAGCACTGTGATATATTAATTTTTAAATTTATATTCATTTATTTTATTCATACAACATTCGTTGTAGAAAAATCAAGAATAAGCTTTCTTTAAAATCTTAAAAGAAAGTGTACTATTGCAAAGTTTAAAAAAAGTAAGAGAGGAGGAATAACCTTACTGGAGGTTATGGTAACTTCTGTCATAAAACAGGCAAAGAAATGGAAGGTGTACTGCCCAGAAACCTTTTTTTTTTTTTCTCCACATATGTTCTCTTTTTAGCTTCTTATTATGATTTTTTAGATTTCTATTAATTCAAGTTCTAGCAAACTGGAATTTTTTTCCCTATTCCTGCTTGGTCAGGCACCCTTCCATGGGAATCCCAATGCCTGCTGCATTTTCATGAAGTCAGTGCACTGATCCTAATCTCTTAAGATTTTCTACTCTCAGAAATGTATTGCAGAGCACACCAAGACACTTCCAGAGCTGGCTGATAGGGCTCATACATTTAAGAAACCATCAAAGAAAGGTTTTAGCACACTGAGGGCTAAGCCAGACCTTTGACTACTGAACCATTTTCTTTTGATATTACAGAATACTTAGGTATTCCGTACTTAGGTCAGAGATTCTGCAGTCACTGCTTAGGAGCCATTTTTATATAAGCCAGAGAGAACCTTTAGGTTTAGACAGGGAAAATATTTTCATGAATGAATGCAATCCAGGCAATAATTCATTTTGTTTTGCAGTTTATAAAAGAATTTGCAGATGAGATGCTCAGCATGAGTTGCTTGATGCTGTGCACATTTGTGTGGGTGGGAATTTGTGTGTTTGCTCATCCTCACTGCCTGCTCTCAACAGGTCACTCAGGAGTACACGTAGCAGAACCAGAAAAGCAGGATGTGGCAGCTGCTTTCTCTCATATTTAGGTTCCATGCCCCTGACTTTAAGTCTGTCTGATGCTTCCCCCCATTTTTGAGAGGTTTCAATGTTTTGCATATATTCTGATAGCAGTGTCATGTTATCTTCCTTTTCCAGTAACAGGAAATGGCTGAAAGTGTCCAGCTTGTTTATGCAGAATTGCCCAAGACATGGACTTCTCTGTATAAACAAAGATGTGCACTCCCCCAGAACTACACAAGTAGTTGGTAGCCATCCCAAATATTTCTGTTGTTTTATTAAAAATTATTCTTAACAAAAAATCCTGAGGCCTATATTAAGATTTAGCTGGACAAAGTCTTGAAATGTCTATTCACTGAACCTGCTCCAGTGCCTTTGGCTGGACATCCTATCCAAAACTCAGACCACCCCTTCCCTCTTGGGTGCCCCTCCAGGTTGTAAAGAAAAAGCAGCGCACAAGAATGGTGGAATTTTTCATTGATGTGGCTAGAGAATGCTTCAACATTGGAAACTTCAACTCCATGATGGCTATTATCTGTGAGTATCCTTAGCACAGGTGGCAAAAGGCATCTCCATTTCACAGCCTGACTGGCAGGACAGCTCACACCTGCCCTCAATTGGCCGAGCACATCAGCACACACATTTCCCAGGGACAGAGTCTGCAGTGACAGATTCCTGTGTGGGTGGGAGAGCTTCAGCTGCAGCTTGTCAGCCTGAGACACCTCCCAGAATGTGGGCTGGTGATACATAAGCCCAGTTGTATTAGCCCAGTATTTTTTCAACTCAGTTGTTTCTTTGTCTCCCTCCTCCCTCCCTGCATTCAGCTGGCATGAACCTGAGCCCTGTGGCACGGCTAAAGAAAACCTGGTCCAAGGTCAAAACAGCCAAATTTGATGTTTTAGAGGTATGTATAAAGTTTGGACTTCATATAGAAATCCACCAAATGGTTTCATCCAAAACTCTGCTAGCTACTGTGTCAGAGAGCAGGCACCTCTGTCAGTGGTCACCAGCACATAAATGTTGTGAGAGCGTTTCCTCCACTTCAAACTCTCTACTGGTCTACAGTGAAAAGTGGATGCCAGCTCTCTCTAGATCATTTCTTCCTAGAGTATTTTTGCCAATTTAACTTGGAGGCAGTCTCCACTCCAGCGAATGCTGCCCTTAAAACCAATGGGAGGACTCCACCTAGTGGAGACCTGCATGGAAACAGAACCTGATTGAAACCACCATCAGAAACAGAGGTGACAGCGAAGGAGAAGTTTGGTTTTTCCCACCAGAGAGTCATTTATGATTTCCTTTCGGTCTGCTTTGTTCATGGATTAGATGCAAAGCCAGTACAGAGCCCTCCTTCCCAGCAAGGCGGAAGTTATAAAAACCTGCACCCAGACCTGATCAGTATAAAGCTACCCTACCCTGAAAATTTAAATAGGGACCAAACGAAGTTACAAAGAATAAACTCTGATGGCTAGAGCAAAGCTTTTAATTCTTAGAAGCGTGTATTACTTGTCTGCCTTTCCCCCTGTATAAAACCAGCACCACATGGACCCCTCCAGCAACTTCTGCAACTACCGCACGGCGCTGCAGGGCGCGGCGCAGCGCTCGCAGGGCGCCCACAGCAGCCGCGAGAAGATCGTCATCCCCGTCTTCAACCTCTTCATCAAGGACATCTACTTCCTGCACAAGATCCACACCAACCGCCTGCCCAACGGGCAGATCAACTTCAAGGTGGGCCCTGCTGCTGCCCAGAGCGCTGTGCCACCCCAACCTGGGGCGCTGCAGCCTGGCCCCAGCGCTTCACCCATCCCTCAGCGCCCGCGCGGGCCGCACCAAGCAGTATCATACCCGGGCACTTGATTGGAATCAGATTCTGGGAAAGCCAGCAGCTGCTTTTCTGTGGCAGCAAGCCACCATATCTGATCAAATTGAACAGGTCACTTCAGGCCGAGTCATCAGCCTTAGCTGATTTCACCTCCTCCGTTTGGCTGGCTGCCATGGGGTTTATCAGATCTGCAAGGGAGGCTCTGCAGCTTCTGGGTTCTCTCCCCAGTTAATAAACATGCGTGTCCAAGCGACCACAGTCTGTCAAAAAAACTTATAGACAACACTTTATTGTCATCATTAAGGCTGTGTAAGTGGAGGGGAGCACACAGAAGATACAAGGCAAACCCTGAGTAATTACAGATTTAGAAGATACAAGGCAAACCCTGAGTAATTACAGATTTAGAAGGTACAGGGCAGATCCTGAGTAATTACAGATTTCTTAAAATCCTAGGAAGGAAAGGATATCTAAATGTTTCTGTATGTTCCTGTGATTTCCCAAATTTAAAGAGTGCTTTCTGAAAAGATCAGATATGTCACAAGTCATTTAAACTGAAGTTTGGAAATGTAAAAAGTAAAGCAAATAAACTATTTACTGTCGAGTTGCAGTCACAGGAATTTAGACACTCCACACAGAAAATAGGCACTATTATATAGGAAGGAAAGGTTGATGATGAAAAAACCTGAAGGCAAAAGGTCAGATGGTGGGCTGAGATAACACTGTCCTAAACTTGAGGCTGGCAGCAGGTGAGGAACCAGCAAGAGAGGGGGAAAGGAGGGGAGCCATAAGAAGATAGGACAGCAAGGAATCCCAGAATATGCAGAGTTGGCAGGGACCCACAGGGATCACCAAGCCCAACTCCCACCCCAGGAGTCACACCATGTGCCTGACAGCATTGTCCAAATACTTCCTAAATTCTGTCAGGCTGGTGCTGTGACCAATTCCATCTAAGTCTGAGTAAGGGGCAATAAGAAAAGCAGCATAAAGAACAAGACTGAGAGGCTCTGAAATAGAAATGAACTAATATTTCAAATAAAACAAGTACTACTTTAATAATACTCTTTTAATTACTTCATGCAGAAGTTCTGGGAAATTTCAAGACAGATTCATGATTTCCTGACATGGAAGCAGGTTGAGTGTCCTTTTGAAAAAGACAAGAAAATCCAGACCTATCTACTCACAGCACCTATTTATAGTGAAGAAGGTAAAATCCTTTGCTGAACACTATAGTGAGTCTTTCTATATGTTAAAATCCAAAATATGCAGATGAAAAATATATACATCTAAAACCATATTTTACTAGTAATTTTCTAAGTGTTATCAATTTCCTGTTGCTTCTGATGAGAGCAAATTTCATAAGTTACATCTCCTACATTATAACCCTTAGAGTTTTTCCCTCAGGTAAAGAACTCATGTATCTGATGGTTACTACGTTGTTTTTTTTTTTACCAGCTCTGTTCATTGCATCCTTTGAAAGTGAAGGTCCAGAAAACCACATGGAAAAAGACAGCTGGAAAACACTCAGGTATGAAGCTTCCTCAGAACACGAGTCTTTCTGCAGACAGACAGGGGCATGCAACCATCAGCTTCTTCTGTCCTATTTGCATACCCAGCCTAAAACCATAATACTGTTCTTTTTCCTTCAAAATCTCAATCTGAAAAAAATTCAGTGGGGTTTGAATTTTGATACAGCTTTTGCAGCCAGATCTGTTGAGACTGCAAGATCACTGCTGGGGTTGTGAAAAACAATATCCTTTATTTAGGCTATCAAATAGAGTAAAATAATCTGCATTTGTAGTAGTGTTCAGACATGATTTTCTCAGGGGAACAAACCTATAGAGACACTAACAAAGTGCTCTCATCACAGCTGTGCTCTTACAAATCATATAAAAGGATGAAAATTTCTAGGAATATGGTAATTGTCAGCCTACCCTAAGGGATCAAGTCTCAAAGGCTCCTCATCCTCCTGAGAATGGGAAGCACCACTCCCCTGTACATGATGAGATCAATTAATTAGAATCTGTCAGGCTCATGGGGACTGCATTGTCCCAGACAAGAGCCAGTTTCCCACTGATCCCAGCATTTCCTGGGATGTCCCCATGCAATGCACCCTGCACTAAACCCAGCACTGCCCAGCCTGCAGTGGTTTGGGGTGACAGACACACAACATGTGCTACATGCCCGAGCTGATCCCAGGGGCCTGAGGTAACGTTATGCAAGGTACATTTCCACCTCATTTAATGTCAGCATCTCTACTGAAATGCACAGATTCATTCCAGTTTCTAGCAGTGGAAAATCTATCCCTTGAAGAGAGGCTGTCAGCTAGTGATGCCAGATAGATCTATTGCCAAAAATGAAAACCTTTCTGTTGGGATAGAAAAGATAATTTTTTTTATTGCTTCATCTTTTAGGACAACTCTTCTTAATAGAGCCTGAGAAATTTGGATCAGATTTGCAGACTTCAAAGCACATCTAATGGACATGTTTTTGCAACCTGAATGAAAGACTTGGACTAAGAAAGACCTCACTGGATGAGGTCTGTTTTGTACATACAGTAACTTTTATGAAATAAAATGTGGTAAATATTTCACATGTCAACCTTAAGGCACTTACTGAAGGGTTTTGGTTTTTTATTTTAAATATAAGGGCAGGGCCCTGTTCTCAGAGATGAAATGTATCATGGGAGATGGTATCTTATTCTATCAGCATCCAAATTTTTATTTTTTATTACTTCCACCAAAACAAATACAAATTAAAACACACATCCTAACTGATGCCAGTGTTCAGGTTAAATACCCCATTGGACCAGTATCCTGCAGAACACTCAGTATGTCTCCCTAGCTTTGAAATGAGGGGTCTCCTTCAAATCAGCAGAATTGCTCACAGAATCATTCACAAGTGTTTGTTCCTCTCCTCCATCAGCAAATAGTGCCTTACAAGGTACTGAGCTTGTGTAGTTGTACCTTCTGACGGGGCTGGAAGTAAGGGAAATAAAAATGTGGATGTCTCCAAACCAGCTACAATGTACTTTTTAAATAAAGTGGAGAATTATGGCACATGAAGTAGAGTATACCTGCCTGTAACACTGATGGTGCAGCAAACCTATTTTTGTTACGTGATGTAAAGAGGCGAGAGGGGGTAACTGCTGGATCTGTGTGTTTGTGTGTGAGTATGTGTGTGTGCACTTGTGGGGATGCACACATGTCTAAGTGTTCATACTTCTGGGAACTATCCTTTACATTCTGGCTGTCAGAATAGTTTGTGTTTTCCTTTTGAAAAATCAGGGAATTTTTTTTTTTTTTTGTTATGTTTGAAGAGAAGAATGTCTAACCTAATTATAATCTCTGCAAAACAGGCCTAAAATGCTTTTCTAAAACGAGTCTTTGGAAAACAAAAACTCAGCATGGGCCAGGGAAGAAGGGGAAGTAAACTCAGATGTCCAATTTGAAGTTAAGGCTAAAGTTCCAAAAAAGCTTAAGAAGAGTTCATTGCTGTGAATTGGTCATTTAATTCCATTGGTTCCTTTGAAGAGTCCAGTCTGCACTTACAGACAATTAACACAAAGACACACTTGGAATGTAAGTTTTTCTAGCCTTTTGCAAGCCATGATTAACTGTCTGGGACAGCACCCACTGAAATCTAAAGGTAAGCACTCTAAGAAATTAGTCAAACCTTTGAACAGGTCAGTACCAAAATTAGAGGTGATCTGCAAACCCACTCATGCTTGCCATTTCTAATTTCTCCTTTTAGTACTGAGTTTACACTGAAGAGCTTCTGTTAAGTTCAAGGTATTCATTTCCAGGGAGAAAAAATAATAAGTTAGGACTTTTGTCAACTGATCTCTGAGTTAAGAAAGAAAAGCAAACAGGCTCAGATTAAAACCTATTTTGTCTAATGAACAAATTATTACCCACAAATGCCTACTTTTCTTTTCCAGTAATTTTCCCTCTGAAGGCTTGAGGGCTGAATGTAAGATAAGATAATAACTTGAGCCAGATTATTGGACTGGTTTGTATTTTCTTTTTTGTTCATTAAAAAAAAAAAGCCCAACAAAAAGAGTCCCTCTGAGGCTGGCAGTGGTCACAGCCTCCCTGGCAGAGCCTTGCAGAGGATCTCTGCAAGGATTTATTAAAAATGGCCAGCCCTAGGTGGATGGTGTTGATCTTATTCTGCCTTCTGTCGAAGAAGGGGCAAGACTTGCTGGACTGAGGGTCTGGTTTATTGCAGCCCTGCAGACTCTCCCTGCCTGAGTGCCTACAGCCAATTGCAGTGCCACTGTTTGATGCAAGCACTTAGCAGAAATTTGCTTTATTGGCCCTGGAGCACGGTGAAAATTTAAAATGCTTTCCCTCTTTCACTTCCCCCTTGGCAAATACTTCAAATTAGAGGAGTAAGTTGATGTAAGGAAGGGAGACAAATCAACATTTTGCCATTCCCATAGCATTGGCATCAAAGAGAAACAAAAGCAAGTTACACCACAAGGAAAGAAGAAGTAGAATACTAACAGTTAACAAGAACAGCCCAGGAAAGGGGAAGGGATAATTCTTATGACCTGCTGCTATTTTTCCTGTGCTGAAGTACTGGCCTTCAGCCCTGGATTCCAGAAAGAATATTTATACTGTATTATTACAGTGTTTTGCACTTTCAGAGATGTTCTAGCTAGTAACATTGTCAGACACTATACGAGGGATTGTATATCAGCTTTGTTTATGTAATTGAAGTTTAAAAGGGATGCTTAAAATTTAAGGAAAAAAAATATATATTTGAAATTCAATTTTAGAACACTTTCTGTAAATGTATGAAAGAGCTTTCACATGAATGTGCACTCTGCCGGTCAATCAGTCCAAGCATATACTTGAAATCCATGCAGTATCTACATTGGTTCCCTTTTATTTTCCTCCCCAAGTTTGATACATTCCTTAAATACTGTGTTTTGCTATTCTGAGCTGAAATGCTAAATATAAAGCTGTACCATAAAGCAGGATATTCTGTGTTTGACTGGATGTGCTTGCATTAATAAAAAAAGAAATTGCTTCAACCATGACTAACTTTTCCCATAGTTATTTTTCCCTTGCAAATGTATCAAACCAGAAGCTGAATGAGGTGTGGAAGGCAATATGGTCACAGGGAACCAACTGGCCACCTTCTGACTTGACAAGCTATGGTATGAAATACTTACATTTCTTTCAGCAAAGGCAAGAGCAACACTAAGCCAACAATATACTGCCACTTCATGTTCTTTCTGTAGTAGTACTTTAGGGATTTGATAGGGTCTGTGCTACAGAATATTTTTGTTCTCTCAATGGAAATGCTTAGCAGTTCCACTGTGTAAAACCCTATTGTGTCACAAGAGCTGAATTTCATTTTCCCCCCCCGTATTTACCCTTTGAGCAGCAGAGCACAGAACATTGGCTGGCTGCAGCAGGGTTTCCTGTGGCAAGCTGCTGTTGGCATTTCAACACCCCAGCACCTCTGCTTGCAACCACTGCCCTTCTTCATGCCCTGCTTGAAAAGGCCCCTTCCTTCTGCAGGGTGACACAGAGAACAGACAAGCACAGAGCTCTGAACAAAATCCAGCTTTGCTGCCCCAGTGCCACGCCTTTCGCAGGGATATAAGCCTTGGGAAAAGAAAACAAAATCACATCTTGTAAAGGCAGGAGCTCTGGAAGCCCCCATAAGCATTTCTGATCTGCTGGAAGCTCTCTAGGGAAATGGTTTTGGTAACCAGACACCCACACCACACTTGCAGAGCTGAACAGTGCTAGCACAGCTCATTAGAACAGATAATGATGTTTACCAGCAATAAGAGGATCGAGCAGATAAGAGTCTTCCTGATGGCCAGTTCACGCTCATAATTAATATGAATATTGCATCCTTGAAAACTCACTTCCAATTATGTCCCATCCAGTCATTAGGATAAATTAGCTACTTACACAGGCAGAAGAGTAAACAATAAAATTGCTTTCCAGGCCCTTCACTGCCATTAGAGCCCAGCACAGTGTGACAAGCAGGAGCTCAGTGCCACAAAGGTATCATGAGTTACGTTAGCAGCAATTTGATTTATCAAGTTAATAATTCCCAAGAAACAGCTTTCTTTTAGCAAATAACTCAAGGGGCAAAATTCAGCTGAGCAGTTAGCTGCCAGCTGATATAGTACATCTTTGGGGGAGAAATCAGTAATTCTGCTGAGGATGTGCTGACAGATCTCCTCTCTTCACCCTCCAATATGTGTAATTTTATCAGGACAGCCCCAGCTTCCCAGCTATCCAGAACATCCCAAAAGCAGTGTGGGGAAGCACAGTTTTGACCTTGCTCTCTGCAGCAATTCAATAGGGCTGTGTGGACAGCAAGAACTTAAATAATTTAAAAATCAAACTGCAGAAAGAATTCATCTGCAGCTGTTAATGCATGTTATCAAGGAAGTTTCCAGAGCATTAAGCTTGCAAATATTAGCAATGGCTTCTTTCATGCTTGTCCCTGGCAAGGCGGGGATAACTGGGAATGTTTTGAGGTTCCAGCACATTCCTATGGGCTCTGACAGAGGTTCCCTGACAGTGCAGAGGTTTGCTGTCCTTCACTGCTTCCCAAGGTGGACCTTGGGCTTTGGAAGGGAGAGAAACTACATTTGGGGATACAGTTCTGCAGTAACATGGAGGTACAGCAAAAATTATAACCATCTCTCTAACATGGTAATAATAAATAATGGAAGCATTTCTAGTGTTTCCAATGGTATAAGCAATTTTTCACATCAGTGTTTTTATGCCTTCCTGACAGCCCATTCAGCTCTTGCACAGAAAATGGATGCAGACAATTGCTGTAAGGTTACTTAAGGATATTGGTTTACTTCTGTAAAGAAATATCAGGAGCAATAAAGTTCTGGTAAGGCAGGGAGTGCTGGACATTCTGAGGCATATTCTGCCCTCTTCTTCATGATGAGGAAGATATTCAAACCACCAGGAAATGCAACAGCCAGCAAATGCACTGTTTGTGATCTATTGGGATGCATACTTCACAGCGCTGGTTACTCAGGCTCCCAACAGCCAAGAATAAAAAGAACTGAAATGGAGAAGTCCTGTCAGAAACACTGTTTGTTACTTGAAACTATTAGCAGCACCTACCAGGAGACCAAACCTCCCCAACAAACCAAAACTAAACACACTCATACAAAAAAGCCAAACCCCAGGTCTGTGGGCACACAGAGGAGTCCTGTTCACAAACCTACTTCAGCAGAAGGACTGGAGACCATTTTACAGGATTGGAAGGAAGCTGAAAGGCAACACAAATCAAAGCAGCAGCTTCAAACAGCCTCACCTAATGCAGGACAGAAAAGAAGAAACTTGAAATTTAGTGGAAATTTGCTTCTAATATGTTTAATCTTATCTAGCTGCTTTGGATTAAGCAGCCATCTTAAAAGTAATGTAATTCTGTTTGGGGGCAGAAGTCAAATGAGTTCCAGCAGCATCTCATTACAGGGAAAACTACTTAACATCTTTTTAATCCCTGTCACATGAGCACACTATGGCCTCTTCTGATTCTGTGGCATATTAAATTAAATATAGCATCCTGCTATCCATCAGTGTCAACACTGTAAGTTTCCTTTAAAATGTTTACACAACATCTTTTACATTCAATTCAAAGAAGATACTGCTAACATCACTCCACCTCCACAAATATCTATCAAATCAAAGAACCAAGTACAACATATCCTCAGTAACAGCAACGGAGCACTGGGGAACTCAGCAAACACAGTCGTAAGTGAGGGAGTTGAGCAAAGTCTTGGATGTTTATAGCAATACCAGAATTCAATGAAACAGTGAATTATTCTTGTCTGGGCACATAATAGCTCACTGTTGATGACCTGATCTCAGTTTGGGGAAAAAAACCAAACCACTGCTAACACATTTCAAAATCCAAGCAAGCAATGAATAATTTTACAGATGCAAACAAATCCATTTTGTTTTTCTATACACCTCTTACTTCACTTGACGGCTTAGAAATTTCAAGTGTCCAAGTAACCCAAAAAGAATTTCACAATAATCCAGCAGCCAAGAAAATCACTTTGACAAGATTTTTAAGAGCACACAAACACCACCCCCCCAACATCTGTCCCATGAATGCATTTAGAGGCCAGAGCACCATCCCAGCTGCTCCCCAGGAAAAGCTGCCAGTCACAACCTGAGAGCAGCCAAAGCTGTCTCAGAGCTGCTCTCCAAAGCCTTCCTGAGCACCAAGCAATCTCAAAGGGTTTTGTTTTTGCTTCAGACTATCCCTTTAACACAATCATTTTCCCCATGGACTGTAATGAAGTCAGCAAGAAGCCACTTAAGCTGGCACAAGGCTGCAGGAAATGTGCGAAGAGCTCTCACAGGGCCAGAGCCACGCTGTGCCTGCTAGCTCGTGTTTCCACAGCTCTGCTCAGCTTCTCCTCCTGTCTCCTCCACATCCATCGCACTGGGACAATCTCATTTTCCCCTTTTCCTCACAGGAGAAGCTTCCCTGTTGTTTCACAGCTGTGACTTTGCAGCCTGGGCACATTTGCCTTCAGTGGGAGCCAGGTCAGACAGCACATCCATGAAGGCTGTCCCATAGCCTCTGCCTTACATTTCACTTCACAGATACAGCCTTTTTTAAAAACAGCACTTCTACTCAAAGCCTGAGAACTCACAGGTGCTGGCAAAGAGCACATGCTCCCACCTGGATTTGCAAACAGCAAAGCAATGATAAAGAAACCCCAAAAGAAACACCCTGCACAAACGAATGAGGAATGAGTTCATGTCCTCCTTCGCCTGCAAGTCAAGTACAAATGCAAAGTATTCTACCTATGAAAAAAAATACTAAAGCCTTTGCTAAATTAACTTATACCAGCAAAGAGTTTTTACACCATTGATAGAGAAGGCTGAGAGGACATAGGTCAAAACACTTCAGTGATGTGGTACATACAAGCCCTGTAGCTACAAGGCAACCTTGAAGCTGTAAGAACTTAAAATGCTCCAGAGAAACTCACCACATAACAAACACATTTAGAGCAGTTCAAATAAACCAGTTAAATCACCACAAACTCCAAGTTCAGGGGGACTTCTTTACCTTACCCCAGAAGTGACTAAGCTAGCCAAAACAAAGCTGTGTTTAAATAAAACCTAATGCAAACACTTAGACTTACATGTAAAAGGGATTTATTTAACATTCTACCTGCAGGTCAGAAGTACTTTTGCTGCACAGCACTTCCATGCAGATCCCAGCTCCAACCCCTACTCTTTAGGCCAACCTCCACAGAAGCACATAAGGCTTCCTAACAAAAAGGTAGAAGCTGTTCCCTTTCTAGTGCAATCTCAAAAATAACAAATAATAATAATAATAAAATAATAAAACACTCACCCAAAGCCAGGAGAGAGCCAGATTTCTAGGAAAAGAAGGAGAAGAACCCTTCGCTGCCAGCTCCAGGTCCCAAGGGAGGGCAGGCAGTGCTTGCCCAGGGCTAACTGAGCCCAGCTGCCGTGGTCATTGCCAGCACCTGGGCCAGGGCAGCCCCTCAGGCCCAACAAGGAACAGGTGAGCATCACTGGGGCATCAACGAGACACAGCTCAAGCTCGTTATCCTCATTTCCCTTCACAGCTGAGTCAAATTGGAATGATTTGTCCCCTTTAGATGTATTTGGGAGTCACAGTCAGCAAGAACACCTCAGGCAAATGAAAGCTACACTTACTTTTGATACACAGAAATCTTTTATCGTTACACTGATGCACCAATAAGTTACTAACTTATGCTGAAACACCATTTTAAAGGTTATTTGAAGCTTTATTACTTTCATTCATGGATCTGACAAGGAAGAAATTTTGTTCTAGTTTATATTTTGGCATGAACTAAAACCATTTAAATGTCTGCATTCAGGTACAAGTGGTTAGGGCTCACCTACCACTTCTCTTTCCCTCCTGATGCCGTTCTCTTCTTGAACACAGATTACAACTAAGTTTTGATTTTCACAGGTGTGTGGATCTCAGAGTCCAAAGGCCCTTATGGAACTAAAAAACTCAGTATTTTCTTCTGGATTCAGGAGACCCAGAAGTATTTTCCTAAGTTTTTTCCAGTTTTCCATCTGTATTTACTGATTCTCTAAACCAGTATCTACTAGTCTAATTGAAGAACATATTTTTAAACAATTTCAAAAGCACAACCCACATTCATTCCTGCAAGGGTCTAAACTAAAAGTCCACCCTGAACTAATCTCATCTTGACTTCCTTTAATGAAGAACACTTCTCTCTAGGGAAGGCTACAGCTTACATATTCCTTGGAAAAGGTTACAATTTATGTGAACAGCATGCAACAGAATCAAAAATTACTTCATGATTCAGTGGAGCATGTTCCTATTTAAATAAGTGTTACTATATTTACTACTCTAGCACTAAAACACAGTGACTCCTCCAGGAAAACACTTGGACCACAGCTCAAAAAAAGTGTGTTATGTAAACAGCATCTGTCAAAACAGGAGGACGAGGCCCAGCACTTGGCCATGTAACCCAAGCCCCGACCCTGGGCACACAGATTGTGACTCCAAGGGCTGACACTGTCACTCTCCCCTGCAGTGCCCCAGCAGCACCCCAAGCTAAATAAGCAATGTGGGATTTATTCTTCCTCTGCAGGCAGAGCACAGCTTGGGAAAGCCAAAAGCAGGTCTTGCTCCCAAGCAAGAGATTTTTATGTTTGAAGCACAACTAACTTGCTCAGTTTCTTGGATGAAGTAAGGAAAGACATCCAAGGAAGAGTTACCCATTTACATGGGAAAGAGCATCCCTGCCCTGGGTCACAGCTCCCAGCAGTAATTGGGACACTGCTGCTCACAAACACGTGCTTGCAGCACAGTGTGGCTGTGCCCAAAGGCAGTCAGAAGCTGAACAAGCTCAGGTAACTGAACTCACTTTGTCTTTAATAAAGGCGTATCTCTATTTCTGTCCTGGCCCCATTGCAGAGGCCATGGTGTGCATTCAAACATGGGGTGCACAGAGCTGGTGTGTGCCACAGCAACACCTACACAGGTGGGTATTGCAGGGAGCTGAACTAAGACAAGACAAACCCTGGGCCTGCAAGGGCTCCTGTAACATCAGAAATCCTCAACTCATGAGCCATTTGGAACACTTGTGTATGTTGCCCAACCCACATAATAAACATTTCTAAGTGTTCTGACTTCCTTTTAACCCCAATGCATTTGCTTCTACCTTTTGGGATACTGAATGGAAAAAAAGTTTCCCAAGTGGTTCCTGGTGACTCCATTCATCTCCAGACCTCCCCCATCACCACCACACATCGGCTTTCATCACCCAGATGGGGACACTGACACCGATCTCCCTCGCTGTTGCTGATAAGCACAACCACGCAGTGGAAAACAGCAGAACCTGAGACACCTGGCTATCAGCACTCTGCCATGTTTCCAAAACATGAGAACTGGGACAAGTGCATCCTCCTGAGGCAGGATCTGAGAGCTGCGGTGCAGCAATGCTGGGCCTTGCCCTAGCTCTGTGTCCACTCCAGGGCTGCCAAGCAGCGCTGGTGCCAGGGAGAGGCAATTTGGAATAGATTTTTCTTGTGCAGCCAGGACAGCAGCAGCTGCCCTGGAGTTTTAAAGGCTGGAGTCTCAGGAGAGTGCCCCACTTGTATCTTTACCCCAAGTCATAACACCAATGTATTTCCTCTTGTCCTCGCCAGGACCCTACAATTTTTGTTAGCAACAACCGAGGTATCCAAGTGAGGTAAATCTGGTGTAAATTTAAGTTGTCCAAGGAACAAACTCTGGTATCTGGTCTGGGTAGAACCTGAGATGCAAAACTGAGCTGGTTGAACTTCTCACAGCAAATATTATTTGAATCCAGTGTGTTATGCTCTATACAATGTTATTGTAAAAACATATTTCAAAGAAACAGCTTAAAACAATTTCTAAAATGCAGAAATTCCATTTATTATACTGAGAATATAAATTGCAAGAAGTCCTGCAATGCATTCTCTTCACTCTAAGTACAATACAGTACACTGTTCTCCACAATAAGTTACATAAAGGCAAATTTTATATACATATAAAAAAGGATCAGTGCCCAGAACTATTTGCACAGCATATCTGCTATTCAGAAATCAATCATTAAATCTTCAGAATTCTTGAGCAAAATAAACCCATAAACAGATCTTAATTACCTGGTTTGAGAAAGGTTTGCAACTAGTATGAAAATTCAGCAGAAACCATGCAAATGGTTTAACCACTGAATTAGCATTCTCTGCATTCATTCTATAAACAAATGTATTAAAAAACGAGGCATGCCATACGGTATCATATAAGACAACATGGAGAAAAATGACCTGCCTGCATTTGTACTGTTTATGCATCCCAAAACACCCAAAAGGTAAGTACCAAAGTAGTAGTGCCACTGTACAAGGCACTAATGAGACCACAGCATAATTCTGTTTAAACATGCTCAAAAAAATTCAATAAACAAAAGAAAAACCAGAAAAAAAAAAAAAACAAACAAAAAAAAACTGACCCAGAGGAAAAAGAACCAAAACCAAAACCCTAAAACATCTGCAAACTGAAAAAGTAAGGCTGCTAGGATGATCAGTATAATGAAGAGCATGGTATAAAGAAAGACTGTAATAGCACTTGCTTTTTCAGCCACTGAAACAACTATGAGTATAGGACACCTTACAAAAACATGTCAGACGAATGCCCAAAAGAGAAAGAATGCACACGGAAAATATTGGCATAACAGCAAACAGGCCTCTAATAAATTAATATGGGAATGAAAAGGTGGTTCCTCAACTTAAAGGATGAGATACATAGGCAGGGCCTTGGAATAAGAAGGAGTGAAGGCCAAAAATATTTAAGCAAACAAGTTTAATAGCACAGCTCAGTTTATAGAAGGGATATGGCATCTAGTGTGGGAAAAGAGCAGGCACAGAAACACCAAGCTGGAATGTTCCCAACTTCCATCACTGAAATAAGAATGTGGCATTTCCTTCACAGTGTGAACTTCCATTATATGCTCTAAAATTCCACTTAAAAGGATCTTCATTCCCACCCCCCAAATTATTCTCTATTCAACCATGTCAATGTCTGTTATACAGCAAATGAGGCACAAGCCCTTGCTGTGGAATCAGCACCCTGCACCACACGTCCATGTACCTTTCATGGTGAGATTATTTTCCCCCACCTTTCTCTTGTTTCTACAATGGAGTCTAAGTATAGGATCCTTCTAAAGTCACAGTGCAGTGAGCCATACAGACTGAAAATACTCAAGACACGAAAGATTTTTTCATTTAATTCTCAAAAGAATGCAAACATAAGAACAGAGATGTACCACATGGAAAAGTGTTGAATTGTACATTCCAGAGATTTTTCCAGTCGACACTGAAGACACTTTCCTTGAACTACGTGGGCCCTCCAATTTAGCTGAGGTGCTTGAACTCACACATGTGGGTATCAGTCAAAGGATTACTGGGAAAACAAACACGAGAACCAAAAACCCTCTAAGCTGTTCTTCACTGAAAAAGAGAGGCACTGTGTTTGTGAGCTGCATTAAGGCTGTAGAGCGGTGCTGGTTGAGAGCGAAGTCCCCGGGCTCAGCCCCTCAGCCCGCGGCCTCGCTGTTAGTCCTGTAGGCCTGCTTGCGCAGGTGCGCCTCGATCTCCTCGCGGAACACCAGCATGCCCAGGTGCGAGTGCGACGCCTCGTTCATGGCCTTGGACTGGATGCACATGCGGTACTGCTCGGGGGTCAGCTCGTCGGCGCAGTGCTTCTCGTGCCACAGGTGGAACAGCCCGGGCACCGGCGTCCTGACCACCACCAGCTCCCCGTGCAGGTACTTCCTGTACAGGTGAACGTCCTCGCCGCCCCAGCCCTTCACCTCCAAGTCAAAGCCCCCTGCAGAGACACAAATCGTTACCTGGGCACACGGGCAAGGACAGCAACGCTTCATGCCTAACCTGTTACCAGATGACGTTCCAGAAATTCTGTAGCAATTAGCTAAGCTTCCCATGCCATGGCATGCCAATCAGAGGGACAGGAGCTTCAAGGATAGCACATCCTTTGTGGTGGGAACTGCCCAGGACACAGATCTGCTGACTTCAGAAAGTCTCTTAGAGCAGTGTCTCCAAACTGCATTATGCATGACATCCCATGTGACAGCTGCAGAAAACTGTAGGCAAACCTCACTTGGTATGGTTTTGAATTATTTTTAGGAAGCATAATGGATTTTAGCAGCTGGAAAAGGAAGCAGTCATGCCCATATGAGAAATCCTCTCTAACAATGCCAGCAATTACTCCACAGGTCACAATTCAAGAGGCTGGACTAAGGAAAGGAACACGGTTCACCATTTTAAGTTCTCTTGTTTTTCCAGGACTAGAGTGAAGAGCAACCCAGGCTCCTGTACAATTTCAAAACTCCAGAATTATGCAGTCCTCATTTAGCACTACCATCCAGATGGCAGTGTGACTGCTCTTAGCAATCAGCCTGCATTCAAGGCACCAGACAGCACGCAGGGCTGTGTCACTGCATCTTCTGGCAGATTTACATCTTCTGGCAGACTATGCTCAGCACTATCCTCCACATTTAAGCACACCAAGCTGTTCTCAGTTTTAAGAACATGCCACAAGGGGGGGCAAAGCACGTTGCTAAAGACTCCAACAACTGTATTCAACTTCTCTAGGTTATTAAAAAGAAAGGATTTGAATGCTTCTTGTCTATGTGAATGGCTTATTTGAGTGACATGTTTCTTAAACTTGATTCATTTGCTTCAGACAGACACAAAGGACCAAAAAAAAAAAACCCCACCACTATTTAAAAAAATTCTAAAATTAAATGTTTCTACTAAAACTATTGTGTCTTTTGATACACTCAACAGATGGGACATCAAAATCCAGAAAAGCTAATTTATCTCATTGGTCAAACTTGTCAAGCAAGTCTGACTGCTGGGCCTGGGGAAATAATACAAGAAATAAATGTATTACTTTCCTGTCATTAGTTAAGACCAGAGAATCACTTTTTAAACACACAATTTTTATTTTTAGTCTCATCTTACCAACAGTCAGAAAGTCTGTCCGATATTGACAAGTCATCCCAAAGCCAAAATCCCTCCAGAAACCAGAATCCTTCTTGTGCACCTGCAATTTTAAACCAGTACAATTTTGAAATGTACAATACAACCAAGGAGGTACACTGCACTTGGTTTTTGCAGAAAGCTAAGCTCTTCCCATCATTTGTTCAGGGCAGGATAGAGCATAGTAACACTTCTGGTATTTCTGTGTCATGCACTCATGGGGGGCTTCCCAGCAACCTGCAGCTCACTTCACCCTCTGCCTTCCAATTCCACTCGACCTCACAGCAGTTTCCACAGCAGTTTCTGCTGCACCCCTCTATTTTCTATGTATCTGCCCAGACCAAGCACTAAATGAGCCCATGGCTAAATCATCTGTTCCCAACACTCCATTTCCTACCCATTTTCTAAGGCCACATTTGTCTCTTGATCCGATATGACGTGAAAAGTAAGCTTTGTGATTGAAGTCAAAACCATAATACTGTTAAGTTTAAAAGAGTGGACAGAAGAGCTGTCAGGCAGATCACTCCTCTCTCAGCTGTGATTATCCAAGACTATGCAAAACCTTCCCTCTGGCTTTCAGCAGGATCCTTGCAAACAGCGTAGGGAATGAGGGCTATTATGTTTCTCTTTTAATACAGCTCTTCTTCATACTACTCTCTTCTTTTCCTCTTCTAAACCTGTCCATCTCAGAAGTATAAGCTGCAAAACCCAATTTCATCCATGCAGTCTCTCAAAAGAGAGCCAGACTGGACACTTCATTCAGAGGTTTTTGCCTTTCACCAATGCTTTGTTTGCTGGAACATAAGATGAAAGTTGCAGCCATGCAATGCCACCATCCTCCTAAAAGACTGGCTTGTCAAGCCACAATAAGCAGCAGATCAGAACTACCAACTTCATTTGGTTAATTGCAATTACTTCTTTTAAACTAGGGGGAAGGTTTTTTCCCAGTGCTTTGTCCATAATGGAGAAAACTGTTTAGATATGCAGTGCCAAAGGTCACAAGATATCCCAAACAGACTATTAAGTTAGACTTACTTTTGTTTTAATACAAAGCACACCTAATTCTACCCAGAATAAAGCAAGCTGCTTACCAATTGCTGCTCCACAGGAGGTGGTATTTCTTGGTTGGCATAGACAATAGCAGGATTGTAAAGGCTGAATACCACAGGATAGAAAACTTTTTTCCCTGGAAGTCAAAAGATAATTGTTACTCACTGTGGGCATGCTTTCTGAAGGCAAAAAGAAACCAGAAACACTCTTTTTATGGAAGAGATTACCTATTAGGCCTCTAGTGGAAATAAATAAAAACAAGTTCTAGCTGCTAAGATTTCCCACCTAGGAAGCCTGTAACATCCAGTGGAGCAGAGCCCTTAGGATTAAAAAAAATACATATCTATGCATATTATACATATTACACTGGATTAACTTTTATATATAGTTATACATGCTTATATAAAATATTAGATATCTCAGTATCATTCCAGGTGACTGAAAAATTCCTGCAATAATGATATGCAGTAAAACTAATCAAATGCAAGTAACACTTTGCATTATTAAATTTTATGAATTTATCTCTGTCCACAAACATGTAAAAGCAGGTGCTCCCAGGATATCCTGCAAGGGCATCAAGCATCATGAGAATCCTGACTATGCTGAAAACACCAGTTCTGTGTCTCTTGTAGAAGCCAGGTAAATATTTTTCCACTAATGTCTTGCATCACCAATGCTGCAAAAGTATTGACAACAACAGTCCACAAGAATATTCACTATCCTGACTTGGGCATGAACTCTGAAGGAGTGAGCAGCATTTTCAGATCTCATTTAAAACAAAGGTGACAAACTGCCAGTATGAATTTCAAGGAGTGTCTTGAACTCTTTCTCGTTAAAGCTCACAAAATACTCCTCTCCAAAATTTTTCCCATTATTTATACAACTTGTTTCATAAAGAACAGAGACAGACAGGAATGAAAGAAAAATCAAGAAACAGAACCCAAATATCTGGCTTTGGAGGAATTTTCTTGCCTGCTTGTTAGGTGAAGAAAAAACATCTATTGATTCCAAATTAACATTTGGAGAAAATGGTTTCTGACTGCAACAAATTTGAAACAAGAGTAAGCATTAAAAAAAGAACCCAAACAGTTTGACAGAAGGAAATCTTCGGTAGCATGCTTGTTAACTCAAGAAAGCTTTACCCTTCTCGGCAGAAGCTTGTAGAACAAGCAAGCATCACACAAACTTAGAAAAACAATCAATATTTCAGAGCTTGGGATGGAACAGTGGAACATGAGCTCAGGTTCCACACAGAGCACACTGTAGCTCTACTGAAAACCATTCCTTTGTGACATGTCTTGGCCATACACGTGTGAGAAGAGATAAACCAAACTTGGAGTCCTCTTCCACTGTAGAGTGTTACTCTGAGTTTTGTGATACAGATTTACATGCAGTCTAATTGTTACAGTAATTAAGTTGTCCAGCTTTCTTTCAGAAAACTAAATCTGAAGAAAACACGAAAACTGTATGTTGTACAAAAAAAGACATCTTCTTAAAACAAGCTACACTAAGGCAGAAGTTATTTCTCAGTGTGAATGTTATTGCCTTTTGTGCAGAGTGTGATTAGTTTTCCAGGGTGTGAGGTACTGAATAAGCCCCACCATTCTAGCTGAGTTTTCCTTGTTTTCTCCATGCCCAGCACAGGTCAGCTGAAGTCAGGGTGACAAGGCTCCCTTCCAGCAACAACAGGGGAACGTACCGGGCTCAGCGTTTAAGCGGCAGCTGTTGAGGAACTCAGCTGTGAAATAAACATCAACATCACAGAAGAACATCAGCACCTCGCCCTTCTCCCAGGCTCTGGCACCCATGTCGAGTCCTCGGCCCCGGTTGAATTCCTCATTCAGAGAGACAAGCGTGTAATTGTTGAAGTCAGTTTCTCTACAAGAAAAACAGAGCCAAACCCAAAATCAATCTGTGGGGAGGGGCAGAGGGACCACTGATAGGTTTTTTAGTACTTTACAGGAATTTCATTCCAGAAATTTAAAAAGAAAAACAGTTATATGATCAGAATGAGAAAAAAAATGTTACACTTAGTTGTCTATTTTAATTTTAAGCCTTGTAAAATGACAGAGATCAGTCTTTGTAACTTCATGTTTAATCATTCAGACAGATTAAAAGGCCTTTTGTTAACTGACATGAATCAAAACACTCCATGAGCTACAATGGCATCTAAAATTTGTCCCCACAAACCTGACCAACAGAAATATCTGTCTTCACTAGCTCAGAGAAGAGGGCAAACAGGAAGCCAGAGTGCTGGCATGACCAGACTCATGGGGCAAAGGCCACCTGTGTGACAGTGCCACCACAAGCCAGGCACTCTGCTTCTCTTCACGGGTCACCACTAGCACACATGCCTGTACTGCCAGCAGAAGAGGGAAGGAGCAGCCAAAGGAGACTGGAAACACACTCAGAGAACATCTTCAAGCAAAGTTAAGTGTCTGCTTCAGAGACACTTCAGAGGACAATGCTTGAAGAGAACAGAGTGAAGATAGTCAACAGCAGCACCACTAAAAAGACACTGAATCTGGTAAATGGCCAGCGAGCCTGCAGCACTGAGTCACTGCTCTGAGGGACATCTCACAGGGAGCAGGGCAGGCAGCACAGGCCTCAAAAATGGAGGGGTACAGCACACAGCAGGTGCTAGGGAGACTGCAGCAGCAAATGCAGAAATTCTCTCCTCCCTTCCTACGAGATGCCCTTAAGTATCAGGCCAGCTCTCCATCACACCTCCAAGCTGGTGACAAAGCAGCCTGTGCCTAGTCTGTGCCATGGGGAGGAGCCTGGCCAGCATCCTGAGACAGGGACCACACCAGAGCTCAAGGAGGCTCCCAGCTCAGGGATGGGTGCAAGAGCTCAGGTGGTGAAGGAGCCCCTTGGCTATAGGGTGAAGGATGCTGACACCTGTCCCATCTCTCTGGAACAAAAACCATAAAAGACACGTTTGTGAATTTTACTGATGTAATGCTGAGACAGCCATGATGAACCCTGCTTAAAGTTATTTTACAGCTGAGAGTAAGTACAAGCCAACTTTGACTACTACATTTCTCTTCCTTATAATTAAATAAAATTGTTTCTCCAGTGAGGTATTAAAATGTACATCCCAGTTCCAAAGAACTTCAACTCTAATCAATCTGTTAGCATGACTGAATATCCACTGCAAAACTCATCCCTGTTGTTTTTGGGACTGTCAGATAGAAGCCTCAAAGTCTTTTCTGGCTATAACTTGATTTTTAGTAGTCTTCAGGAAACTTTTGCAACCTAAGCTGTAAAATGGCAACCATAAATAGGGTACAGTAAATAAATAATGAATTTCTCAGTAACCTGTGTTGGAGTATTAGCTTTATTTGGTTTATTTCTTCATTCTTTTTTAAAAGCTGTTTAAAATGCCAGTTTTACTGACTGATGTTGGATTGACATACTTACCTAGCCACAGATTCTAGGATGCTTTTCACTTCTGATAGACCATCTTGTCCAAAGTACACCACTGTGAGGTGAACACGCTTATCCTGATGAATGCACACATCCCTGTAAGCACAAAGATAAGCTGATATTAGTAAATACCTGAAACACAACAAAAAACTTTAGGTACTTAAAAGCTACAGCATTAAAAAGAATTAGCAGATTGAAGTATTCTGGCCATCATCAAATGGCTTCAGAGAAAACAAGAAGAGATGCTTTCCCTTCTTTCCCCATCTTGCCCATTTACATCAGAAGGTTCCAATACTGTGTGTCACATTCCAATACTGTGTGTCACATTCCAATACCTTCTTTTATAAACAGGCACTCCCCAACTGATGCAAATACACAAATTATGTTCAAAATCATCTGTGTCCAGGTTCACAATGACTCTGACTTTTGGTCATTTTGCTGCAATTAGAGAATCTCTTAAGCCCTTTTAGAAGGAATGTTTTCTCCATACAGTAGGTTCAATTAAAAACATCCCAAGGCAGTCGCACACAATGTTGGAATCATTAGCTCTGCTGCAACTCAACCAGAACAGGAATTCACTTTGAAAACAAAACAAAATACTGAAAATCAGGAACATAGCTCACTATAAAATCTCATGCACCTACCTAAAGTTTTGCATAAATTGTGCAAATGCCTCAGTTCTTCCAGCAAGAGGAACAATAACGTTAATGATCGATCTAGAAATATCAATTGTTTCACTCTTCACTTTCATGAGGGGTCCAAAAGGTCGGAACAAGGTGACATGCCTGTACTCCATGCCATCCATCTTCTTATAAAACAGCTCATATTGTGTCCCCTTATCTCTCTCTGTACGATAGTAACCTGAAGAATAAGTCACAGAAGTCATATCAAAGTCAAAGATCCCAGCAGTTTTATTTCAGACACACTGGTTCTCTTTACAACTAAAGAAGTGAGGGCAAAGCTTCTGGGTTTCTCCTAAAACTATAGGAAATGTCCACAAAGGGTTATCCATCACAGTCACCTTTCTACCATTTTAGTCAGACCTGAGAAACAATCCCAAATTAACTCCAGCTTCCCCTACTTCTTAGAGACAGGTTTCATGGTCCTACGCCAATTCCTCTATTGGAGTTGGGTCTTCCCAACAAAAAGGGAATTCAGCTAATTACTAATGAAAAGGATGGCTGAAGTCTCATATTACCTGTTCTTAAGCCCTTCAGTAAGCATCTAGCACTGAGCTAGCCCACAGTAAAATCTGAGATCATCTGGCCAGTAATCACCACAAGAAAAGCAAAATTTGTTCTGTGGGCAGAACAAATGACAGTAATTGCTTGACAAAGTCTGCAAAATCTGACATGTGGCATTTAAACAAAACAACTGTGTGATAATGCTGGAATGCTTTCAAATTGTTTTCACTGCTGACCAGTAATTAATGTTTTCTATCTGACAAATAAGTGGTACTTTACTAACCCATAGTCTTCTAAGGACATAGGCAGAAGTTTTTCTATGTGGCTGTCACACTTTAGGACCAAAGTGCTAGTCCCTCCAGAAACAGGACTATCTGTTGAGAGATATTTTACTCCAAATGGGTAGAAAAAAATCTGGCCCTTTCAGAACATGGGCCTTTAAGGGCCATCAAAGAAGGAAGTTAAACCAACAGACTCTAATTTGACATCACACAGGAAAGGACTGAGGCTCATCATTCCATATCTATGCTAACCTGAGAGTAAGAAATGATGACAGGAAAAATCCTCCAACAAAAATGACATACGTTCATCCCATCTCTGCTTTCCTCTCACCAGCAAGAAAAAGATGTATTATCCAGAAGAATCACAAGCTACACCATGAACTGGCATAACATTCCAGTTAAGTGGCCACCCAGACCATAGAGAAAGCTACAAAGAGCTGTACGTTCCCAAGTGGGAGGGATGCACACCCCTGCCCTAACACGCTGCATTTCCTTGCACCTGGCTGCCTGAACTGCCCCTTCTCCAAGCCAGTCTCCTCAGCAGCTGAAATCCCTCCCAGGCTCCCGCCCAGAAAGCAGCTGGTGGCAGGCCACAGAGCAGGCAAACCATACCAGTGACACAAAAGGCTCTCTTTTGTACCCAGCATTGTTAAGTGTCCTTTTTGTTGTCTTTTTTTGCAACTGAAATCAACACCAGACAAAGTATGCAAAGGAAGCAGCTCTCACCTTAGAGCACCTTGAGTTTGACTGTCTCAGGAACCAGAAAGAAGGGATGACAGAGCTTTGTGTCCCTCCCTCTGCCCAGGCAAGTATTCTCCATGTTCCCTTCTCTTTCAACACAAGAAGCAAAGGAATGTGCATACCACCTTGACCTAACTTCTTTCTTTATATCCCAGATTCCATTCACAAAGAAAAAAATCCTTTCTCTAAATCCACCTCCGTGTTGCTCTGCTCCAGCCTCCATCCCCAAACCAAACCCAGTTTCATTCACTGATGTTCCCTCCTTCTGCCCAGCAGTCTCTCTTTTACAGCAAGCTCCTTGCAGCCCTCCCATGCCCAGCTGTGTAATGCAGCCTGTCTCGTGGACAATGCACTTCCAGTCCATCACACTGCAAGTCAGTGAAGACTGAAGCTCTCAGCTGAGAGGCTTTAACCCTTTGAACAAAGTTCTGCAATGCTCTCCTTTAAGAGACTGAAATCCATATTTGTGCTTTTGTCAGCACAGAGATGCATAATTATGCATCACATTTTAATGCTTATTTTCAAATCATTATTAATTACTAATAATTAAATACTAATTATTAAGCACTGAAAATGGTGTTTCAAACAATGAAAGCCCACAGTGCTGACTGCCAGAAGCAGCAGAAGATTTTAAATCCCTCTCAACCCTTTTCCATTCCAACTCATTGTGCTGCACACTCCAGCACTGTAGCTGAAAACAGCACCTTGGTTAATGGAGCAGCTGATGCACCACAGTGCTCATACATCACACTTTCATGTAATAGGCAGCAAATACTTTGGACTAGGACTCCTGGGGAAATCAACCTTCAGTATTTTATATTTTACTATTTTCTCTGCTATCCAATAGCTGTTTACAGAAAAAAATACCATTTACAACATAAGTGAAGTTTTTTAAAAGCATACCAGCTGCCAATAGCTTACCTTAAATCAAACTATAAGCTTAGATGACAGTCTACAACAGAAGGCTGAAGTAGAGAGCAAAACTTTCTAGACTAATTTTAAAAAAATTAAACTAAAGCAAAGCCCACTGCTATAACTTCATAAAGACCTTAATATGCAAATTCAAATTGGAATAGAGTCTAGCCAACATTCAATTGTTGAGATACAAGATTCCAAACTTTTGAATCTCAACATGCTACCAGAGCTACATTTCTTTTAAATAGTATTTACTGCTGGAGTTATTCTCCTTGCTACGAGGTAGCTTCTGTTGCTAATCTACTAATTTGAATACTTTTATGGGACTAAAGTCTCTATGCACAGAAGCCAGATTTGAGAACAGCCAGAAAAAGAACCCATATCTGGTTTACTTCTAAGTGTATTCAAGTTTTTAACACTTGGAACTGACTCATTTAATAAAACCTGTTATCTCACCTTGCAACTAGCATACACTGGCTGCCATCCAAAAGAGAACTCCACAAGCAAAGAGGTAAAAAGCAGCAGAAATAATTTAACAGCTGCTATTCCTGGTCTATGAAGCTTTACTCCCTTCGCAGAAGTTCTGCTTCTCACCAAACAAATTAAACAGAGGAATCCTGGGGATCAGTTACTATGAAAGCCAAAAAAGCTGTTCTTCTATTGCCTTGAATATTACTTGCTTTACAACTACCCGGCAGTGTTTGGTCTGTGAGTGCAGATGGATCTGGTTCTTTTGGTGTGCATGAGAGCTCTCCACTGAAGCTCCCAGGACAGTGGCCAGTTGCTGGTCCTATGCAGCACACAGGCAGGGGCTGTTTGCACGGCCAGCAGTCCACATTGTTATGGGGATGGCACAAACTTGGAAGCTTGCAGCATGGGAATAAAGGATTTTGCCATTCCAAGGATGGGTGGGGGTGGGAAGGCTTCTTTTTCAATGCTGACCTAAAGAAAGTTCCCTGATTTTGCCCAGTTTCAATTGGAAACACAGAAGCAAGAGAAATGGACCCAAACAGCACTGCTGTTATCTTCAATAACAAGACCTTTATTAGCAATTAGCTAATTGCCAATTAGCTTCTGAAAACATGCTAGTGCTTCTATTTTCCAACAGTTAATTTTAAACATTTGTGCAATGGAAGAGCTTGTAATCTCTTGATTAAAAAAGCCAATTACACTGATAAATGTAAACCCAAATAAGCCAGTTACACTGATAGTGAAGTGTGTCCATGAAGGCTCCTCAATCACCCTTCAAGACTCAATGTCACATGCTTCTGGTGAAAGGGAACAGACAGAGGCAATACTATTATCTCCTCTGAATTACTCTCTATTTCTCAATATTATCAAATACTGATCTCAAAGAAATCTATTTTTAATGGAGGACTATCTTAGAACATGCAGTTCAGCAATTAGGTCTATTGTTCATAATCCTAAATCCATTCACTTGTGAAAATATGTAAAATTGCATCTTTTATCCTCTCTAGGGATACTCTTCATCCAGGGGGAACAGGATACTCTTGTTTCTCATACACTTAGATCTAATGCAAACACTAAGAAAAAAAACACTTCAAAGGGTTTATCAAACAGTAACTGCACAACAAGACGTTTTTCAGGTCAGATTTTTCTTCTGTTAATATTAGAATTCTGGAAATTTCATTATGGGTTGCTGCAAAGGAAAACAGGTACAGCAAACACAGCTGAGGAATTTGCTGGTTTTCCCTTCATCAGCAGAGCAAGTCAACTGAGCTTTGTGAAAAACAATTTGAAGTTTTCAGAAAGTTATCTTTGTAGTTGTAATACACACTTAGAAATCTTTTTTTTTTTTTTACTTAGTGTTATTGCTCAAAGCCTGCACATAACCATGGTGTGGCTGTGACAGATCTGCCATACCAGAATTCCAAAGCAGATCTGGATCACTGCTCTGTTTTGCAACACTAAAAAAGTAACCTGAGTTCAGGCAGCAGTTGGCCAGAGTGCTCCCTGCTGTGGACACAGCTTCCCTGCCCCACGCAGAGCATCTCTGTGCAGAGCCCACAGGGGCTGAGCCTGCAGTCAGGCACGAACAGTTACTCCGAGCACACACTGCAAAAACACAGAGTGCAACAAGAAAGTTGGCATCCATCAGCATGCACGTGGAACTTTTTTGGCCTGCCCAGTGTTAAGAGTAATAAAAATCAGTAGATTCAGACTACCATAAATATTATGGTAAGTGTACTTTTTCAGAAAAAAGTTTATTTAGGAAATTCTTATTTTTAAAACAGAAAGATCAATTTAAAATTCAAGTTATTAGTATTACTTGTCTCAAGTTACTCCAGTATAGATTAAATCCTAAACACAGTAAGAAAAAAAATTCTTTATGTTTTTTCAAATGAAGACAATGATACTGAACTCACTGGGCATCAGAGGCAATTCTAGGAAAGACCTTCAGACATAATCAACAGACATTAAAAGACACCATTAAGTAAAATAATCTATAAGTAAAGATGTTCTAAACTTAATTAAACAGTCACCAAATTCCCTAAGGAGAGTGTGCCTGAAAGTCTGTATCACAAAAATTTCCATGGTTCAAAGTTTAGTCTACTATTTCACAAGTCTAGAAAAAGAGCAGACATAATTCCCAGAACCAAATATTGACCTATATAAAAATAGCCTGCTAAGGTAACAAGCTAGAAGGCTTCAGAATAAAAATTTCTTGCAGTACAGTTTTGTGGATAAGTTTTTGTATATAGATATGTAGTAGTTTTGAGGAAAAAAATCCTGCAAGTTAGAATATAAAATCAACTTATCTATATTGAGCACAAAACATGATGGTTATGTATTAACTAATGCAGTACCATGTTTTCTCTTTTGTCCCAGAAGCGAAAAAAAAAAATAATCCACACACCAAGTTTCTCAGCCTCCAGGTTCAAATTGCACAATACTCTAGCTTTAGTCACAAACCACTTATTACAAAATAATTACCAACTGAAGAGGATGTAGAACTTAAATTACATGCCTCAACTGAAGCCAACTTTAAAAACTGCTTCTCTAAATGAGCAACAGTAATCCAGCAACAATTTGGATGTGCTCTTAAGACAGTTACAGGACCTGTTCTGACTTCAGCTGGTATCCCAAACCTGCTGGGCACTTTGATCCTACCAGCTTAGGACAGCTTAAGGGACTAGTATTTTATAAACAGAATGGCATCAGCTTTCCAACTGCACTTCCACCAAAAGGGGGTGCACAGGCAGAGTGCTAGAGCCTGTTTACAGGGCTGCAGGGCAAGGGACCTGTGTGCACCAACACTGCCTGGGTCTGCTTCTAAACTCTGACTGCAGGAAAAACAGGGGTGGAGAAATATATGCTAACATTCAAAAGATGCCTTTTTTTGATGGCTAAATTAGCCAGTAGTATTTGCACATAAAAAACCCACAGAATACCCACACAATCCACAACTTCTGTCTGAAGACAGATACTAATAGATCTAGATAACACTATGGCTGGTTGCTAACACACCCATACGCAGCATTAAAGACTTGTCTTTCCCTATAGTTCCTGCAACCCTGTGTTTGAAGTTACTGTCTTTACAGCAAAAGGAAATGAGTTTGATTTCCAAAAACAAATTCTGGTGTGAACAGAGGCAGAGGTATGAAGTGTAATTCTAAGGTCCTAAAACTACTTGCTTTCTTGAATGTCTGTCATTAAAGGCAGTGCACTAAAAAATCAACAGCTACTTCAGTCACGGTAAAATAAAAATCCACTTGAGTACAAGCAATATCTAAAAGAGCAATGGAAAAGCAGCTGAATACTTAATGCAGAAATAAAGCCCAAGAATGATAACCCCTGGAAAAAACAATAGGGTTTTAAATGAGAACTGTACTAAG